>NC_072494.1:1432500-2632500 GCF_027574615.1 Eptesicus fuscus | reverse complement strand
GACGTTCTCTTCTAAGGATGTATACAACTAACATGTAGGAAATGCTTTGAAAATGGATACGCCCTACAACTAGTTAATAACCAATGTTCAGTGAACATGTAGGAGGGGCCAGGCACGGTGCGAAGCCCATCACGTGTACTAGCTCAGTTCCCAAAACAGCAGCATGATGACCCCCCGATCTCATGATGAGACTGAGCTCAGCTTTTTAAGATCCCACATATAAGTGAGATCATACTTCATATGTGTTTGTCTTTGCCTTATTTCACTCAGCATCATGCCCTCGAGGTCCATCCGTGTTGCAAATGGCAGCACTTCCTCCTACCTCACGGCTGACTATATTGCATTGTATACATGGACACGGGTTGCTTCTACGTTTTAGCGGTTGAGGATAATGCTCCTGCTCCTGTGCGTGTACAAATGTCTCTTCTAGACCCCGCCTTCAATTCTTCTGGGTAAATGCTAAGAGGCAGAAGTGCTGGATCAGGTGGTAATTCCATTTTTAACTTTGGGGGAGGAGGGCCATTTCCCCGACCTGCGGGGTCTTCTAACGGGGGTACCGAGGCGGCGCACCTAAGAGAATGAGAGACAGACAAGGGACGCAAAGAATGGAGGCAAGTCAAAGGGGATTCTGATCAAGCCTCAAAACTTTATTTTTACAGCGTTCCTTATATGTGATTTCTAGAAGGGTGGATGCCTAGGAGGGGTGGGGGCTGACCTAGATAATCGGCTAAAGTCGTAACTATAGATAAAGGGTGTGGCAGTTGAAGGGCGGCTACAGAAGAAATGCTTTGTCCTCAGGCAAGAGGAGGTGGGCCTAGTTACAGTAACTTACTGAAGGTCAGAGTTAATCCTTTGACCGACTCTTGGTCCCTGACAGGGCCATCCTACCGTTTTTTCCACAGCAGCTGTGCCGTTTTACATGCTCATCAGCAGGCTACAGGGGCTCAGATTACTCCTCATCCTTGCCAACACTTGCTGTGTTCTGCTGCCTTTTTTTAGTGGCCAACCCAGTAGGCGCGAGGCGGTGTCTCATCGTGTTTTGATCTGCGCATCCCGAACGATTAGTGATACTGAATGTCTTTCATGTGCTTATGAACGATTCCTGTATTTTCTTCGGAGAGTGGTCTATTCAAGCCCCTTTCCAATTTTTGAATCGAGTTGTGTGGATTTTTGTTCCTCGGTTCTCGATGTTTCTGGCTATCAGCCTCTTGGCAGGTGTGTGACTATGCAAATATTCCCTCCCATTCTGTGGGTCGCCTTTTCACTCTGCTGATCATGCCCTTGGATGCATAGGAGCTTTAGATGTTCATGAAGCCCAGTTTGTCTGTTTTTTTATTTCCTGTGCTTTTTGTACCATATCCAAGAAGTCATTGCCAAATTCATTATCGCGAACATGGCAGTAAGCTTTGGAGTTAGGAATCACGAGGTCTCTCATTTTGTTTTCCTTCTTCAAGATTGTTGAGGCTATTTGGGGGTCCCTTTGTAAGAAATAAGGCAAGCCCCCAAATTCAGGGGTCCTGGTAGAACACAGAGCGTCCTCGGGAGCCAGGCAGCAGGGCAAACACCTTCACTCCTGCAGAAGGGCCCACGCACGTGGTCTGGGCGCACGCGCACACTGAGAGGGCGGGCCGCTCGGCTCTTTAACCTGACACACGGGACCTGTCCCTCACTCTTGACCGGAGCTCAGGCGCACAGTCTCTCCCGATTGGCTAATTCAAAGGGAGGGGTTGGCCTTTGCCGTTTCAAGAGGGCGGCCCCCAGGGGAGCTGCAAGTCCTGTGGCGGAAATGGTGGCTGTCTCAACTGCTTTTTGACAGAAAAGATGACTTGTTTCTTCTCACACCTTGATATTCCATATACGTTTTAGGATAGAGTTTTCTATTTCTGTGAAAAATAGTCATTGGGACTATAGATCACTTGGGGTAGTGTTGCCATTTAACAGTCTTCTTCCAATCCACGATATAGGATGTCTTTCCATTTATTTAGGTTTTCTTTGATTTCTTTTAACAATGTTTTGTAGTTTTCATTGTCCAGGTCTTCTATCTCTTTGGTTAATTCCTGAGTATTTATTCTTTGTGGTGGTATTGTCCATGGAAATGTTTTGTAATTTCCTTTTAAGATGGTTTATTGTTAGTGTATAGAAATGTAACTTGTTTTTGTGCACTGACTTTGTATCCTGCTGAACTTGTTGGCTTTAAGAGTTTTGTGTGTGTGGAATTTTTAGGGTTTTCTACTGTAAGATCCTATCGTTTGTGAACAGAGATCGTTTGCTTCTTCTTCTTCAACGTGGTCTCCCCCTCTCCCTGCCCCCCTCCTTGTCCTTCTCACCCCCTCTCCCTCTTGCCCTCCGATTGGATTGCTCTGGCGAGGACTTCACTGAATAAAAGCAGGCGAGCGGCACCTTGCCTTGTTCTTGATGTCGGAGGAGAAGCGTGCTGTCTTTCACCGGGTTTTAGTGGGACCTTTTTCCGTGTACGGCTTTACTTATTGAGGCCGATTCCTTCTGCTCCCCGTTTGCCGAGCGATCATGTTTTGCATGCGTGTTGACTTTTGTCAGATGGCCTTTTCCTACAGCAGTTGAGCTGACCTTTGTTTCTCTAGTAGAGCATGCATTTC
The DNA here is from genome assembly GCF_027574615.1 of Eptesicus fuscus. Classification (NCBI taxonomy): domain Eukaryota; kingdom Metazoa; phylum Chordata; class Mammalia; order Chiroptera; family Vespertilionidae; genus Eptesicus; species Eptesicus fuscus. Next base: position 2,629,885 of record NC_072494.1, on the reverse strand, counting down.
CTTCTCCCCCGGAAATGGCCAGGAAAGGAGAGGGCCGGTGAGGAGCTGGGTGTGGCCGGCCGGTGCCCAGCACTGCGCTCACTGCCTTCCCGTCCCCGTGGCTGGCTGCTCTCTCGGCGTGAAGAGGGGCTGGGGGAGAGCTGACTTTGTGGGCATTTTGCTCAGATGGCGGAAAGCAAGCCAGCTTCTCCAATCAATGCTTCCCCCGGGGAAAAATGCGCCAGACACGCCGACAGGGACGGTATGGGCTGCCTCCCTGCCAGCAGGAGCTCCTGGAGGGAAGGTATCCCCCCTCATCCCAGGACTTGGAACTGGAGACCTTTTTTTTTTTTTTGTAATTTTTTAAAAAAATTGACTTTAGAGAGAGAGGAAGGGAGAGGGAGAGAGATAGAAACATCAATGAGAGAGAGACATGGATCGGCTGCCTCCTAAACGCCCCCTCCTGGGGATTGAACCCGAAACCTGGTCATGTGCCCTGATCAGGAATCAAACCCTGACCTCCTGGGTTCATGGGTCAATGCGCAACCACTGAGCCACACGGGCCGGGCTGGAACTGGAGATCTTTGCCTGTTGTGTGGCAAGCGCCCCAGGAAACATCCTGGGAGATAATGAGAGGAAAACAGTATCCCTTGCCCCTTCTCCCCCCGCCTTTCCTCAGGAGAGAATGCAGCACACGCAGTGACTTTCCTGTAGTCAATGTACTGTCAGGATGAACAGGGAGTGTTCTGGAAGCCGTGCAAAGGTGAGCAGCTGTGGCACCCGACTCAGTGTGGTTGAAAGGGAACGCCTGAGTGTGGATGTGAAGCGAGGCCGCTCGCGGACCGCGCCATCGTGCGCTGCTTTCTTGTTCCAAAGCCCCATCGGCTCACGTCCCATTCAGTTCTCAACGGCTGAGGTGACAGCCCTCTGTGACAGCCCCAGGCGGCCACCCAGGGACACGAAGCCAGGCCTGAGCCTCACACAGCGCGTTGTGGGAAAATAAGGTCAGGTGCCCTGTCCTCTGTGAGTGGTACCTGCTGTCTCCACGCTCAGCTTGGGGCCCAACACAACCCGACTTCCCGGAACACTTGACTGACGTGTGTCACCGCCGGTCACGTGAGCGCGGAGGAAAGGTCAGGGATGTCACTACAAAGGCCAATCTATTTTAACTGCCCGCGGGTTAAAAAAGCCTCTTCTCCATTTACAGCGACCGCGGGAACCACTGACCCGCTGGCCAGCGCTCAGGGTTTGCGTGTTACGTGTGCGGGGCGACGGGCAAGCGGCACGCCCCCGGGTGAAGTGGATGAGTCGGCATCTGGAGGTGATCCCGGCAGGCAGCACGGGCCGCCCGCCCTGCAAGGCCCATGAGTACTTCTGTGGTTACAGAGAAAAATACCGACAAGCGTTCATTTCCTTTCTTTCCTTTCCTTTTCTTTCTTTCTTTTTTTAAAGGTTTTACCGGAAAGAATTTATGTACAGATTCAAACACTGTAAAGTCACATTTCAAAAAAATGTGAGGCGGTCCTGGCCAGTGTTGCTCAGTGGTAAGAGGGTTGCACAGAGACAAGGGGAACAGATGTGGCCATACCACTAATTTTTGGGAGAATAAAACAGCATCATTTCAGCGGTGGCCTGGGGTCTCATCCAGGAGGGCATCACCAGGTGGAGAGTCAATCTGATTGGGCGGAATGTGCTAACAGTAGCCTTAATTGCAATACTTTTATTTATTTTACTAAGTATATATTTTTGTTGATTTCAGAGAGGAAGGGAGAGGAGAGACAGAGAAACATCAATGAGGAGAGAGGATCATGGATCAGCTGCCTCCTGCACGCCCCCGACGGGGGATCGAGCACGGAACCCAGGCATGTGCCCTAGACCAGTGTTGGGCAAACTGCGGCTCGCGAGCCCACATGCGGCTCTTTGGCCCCTTGAGTGTGGCTCTTCCACAAAATACCACAGCCTGGGTGAGTCTATTTTGAAGAAGTGGCGTTCGAAGAAGTTTACGTTTAAAAAATTTGGCTCTCCAAAGAAATGTCAATCGTTGTACTGTTGGTATTTGGCTCTGTGGACTAATGAGTTTGCCGACCACTGCTCTAGACTGGAATCCAACCCAGGACCCTTCAGACCGCAGGCCGATGCTCTATCCACTGAGCCACACCAGCCAGGGCTGATTACAACACTTTCAGTCAAATGACAGCGTCCTAACCCTTGGGGCTGGCGCTGGACCACAGGGGGTAGATACAGACAGCGTCCGTGGTTGAATTCTAGGCGAGCAGTGACTGAGTTCAGGATTGCCCGTGTTTAGGCCGCTTTGGAGTACGTTTAAAAATAGAACCCGCCCAGCCCGTGGCGCAGTTGGTTGAGCATCATCACGTCGTCATGCGCCAGGAGGTCGCCGGTCACTCGGTTGCAGGCTCGATCCCCAGTAGGGGGCGGACAGGAGGCAGCCAATTGATGTTTCTCTCTCATCCATGTTCCTATCTCTCCCTCTTCCTCCTTTTCTCTCTAAAAATCAATAAAAACATCTTTTTTTTAAAAAGCCAAAAGGGCCACTTGGTAAGCTAGCTTTCTCTGCCACGTTCAGCTCTCTGTTTTGTTTGCGTTCACAGCGTGTAGGATCCTGAGCCCTCCCCGCTCCCGGCCGTGGCTCTGCGTCTCCCGTGCCTTTATTCTAGAACGCTGAGCCAATCCCGGGGAAATCTTTCTGGGAACACAGAAAGGGGGCGACTAGGCTGGCGGGGGGGCAGTTAGGGGTGACATTTCCTGGACATTTTCTCTTCTCTGTCCTTTTTTGTTTTCTATTTTTCTTCCACCTTAAGGAAAGAACCCTCATGGAACCCGCTGCCACTCTGAAACGTAGGGATTTGTGTCTGTGCTGTGTGCGCTGCTGTGTCAGACGTCCCTTTAGAAACCCCCTCCGTGAGGCACACGGCGCCCTGTGAGCCGGTCGGTGCCAGCACCACTCTGGTTTGTTTCGTAAGAGGCCTCTTCCCTTTGAAGCCATATCCTCCCCTCTTCCTTTTCTCTCGAAACCACCCAGGATGATGAAGAAACGCCGCGAGGGGAGTCTGTTGAAACACACGTGCGGCCGGCTATTCTAGATGTCCTTAACGGACTTTCCCGGCGCCAGAAGCCATGAGCCGGCGGGCCATGGGGAGCCAGGAGTTCCTCCTCTGTCGGGGAGAAGGCGCCCTGGAACTCAGCCTCCGATCAGACTGAGGGCGCTGCCTGCCCCTCTCGCAGGAACCACGGCTTTCTCTGGCCTCTGCTGTCCTCAGGGCTGGCCAGCCCGAGGTCACTGTCACGGCCCCTGAATACACAGCGTGCCTTCCGGCTGCTTACCTCTCACGTGCCTGCTCTTCTCTCCTCGAAGGTGCTCTCCTGCGCTGCCTCTGAGAAAGGAGAGTAACGTGGGGTGGGCCCCTTCCCTGGAGTATTGGACTGAGCGTCCATCAGATGGCCCAGGCTCCCGCACACTTCTTTCGTTACCCCTCACCCAAGGATATTTCCCATTGATTTTAAATATATATATACTTTATTGATTTTTTACAGAGAGGAAAGGAGAGGGACAGAGAGTCAGAAACATCGATGAGAGAGAAACATCGATCAGCTGCCTCCTGCACACCCCCTACTGGGGATGTGCCCGCAACCGAGGTACATGCCCTTGACCGGAATCGAACCTGGGACCCTTCAGTCCGCAGGCCGACTCTCTAGCCACTGAGCCAAACCGGCCAGGGCCCCATTGATTTTGAGAGAGAGTGGAAGGGAAGGGACGAGAGAGACACATCGATTGGTTGTCTCCCACATGCACCCCGACTGGGGCCAGGGATTGAGCCTGCCACTGAGGGACCTGCCCTGGACCAGAATGGAACCCAGGCCCCTTTAATCTGCAAGCCGACGCTCTAGCCACTGAGCCGCACCGGCTAGGGCTCCTGCACGCTTTGTTATGGGAACACGGAAGTCAAGGGACCTGCGGTGGTTCTTGTTGCTGACCCCTTGAGTCCCCTGAATAAACCCCTTTTTAAAAAATATTTTGTTATTATTGATTTCTAGAGAGAGAGGAAGGGAGAGGGAGAGAGAGAGGAAGGGAGAGGGAGAGAGGAAAATATCGATGTGAGAGCGAAACACTGAGCACGATAGGGCCCGAAACGCAGGCATGTGCCCTGACCGGGAACTGACCCAGCAACCATCTGGTGCATGGAACGCTGCTCCTCCCACTGAGCCACACCGGCCAAGGCGGTAAAGCCCGTGTTCTAACTCTAGCAATGCACATTGTACAATCCCCCCTGGGCTCTGGTGCGCCTCCGGCGGCCTCCACAGAGGGGCCCACGTTACACAGAGACGAGGAAGCTTGGTTCTGCACGCCCTGCGCCGGGACCGTTCGTGCCTTAGCTTGCGCGTCCGTCACACGGATGGGAGCCACCGGCCATGCTCAGATCTTGCCTTGGATACACAGTTCTCCTCTGCATGTTTGTCCGCTCCGGCGTTTTCTTCTCATCTCTCATCTGCCTTATTCACATCCCTCCTTGCCCAGCTAGGATCCCGGGACGTTTGCTCAATAATACTGTTGCTGGTCCCCTCCCCGCCCTTCCCTCATGGCCCCTTTGTGGCTTCGGGTAAGGACTGCAACCAGCAGTGACACCGGACAATGGCTTCAGACATTGCCCAACGGCCCCTGCAGGGCCGTACTGCTTCCGGTGGAGAACACCGCGGTGCCCCCATGGCCCTGGCTGGGGTGCCAGTGACGCTCAGGATGCTGTCTCCTTGCTCACCTGGCTTCACCTCTCCACGGCGTCTGACCTCGTTAACCTCTCCCTCCTCGGAGCATTTTCCCTTTCTCTCTCTGGTTGTTCCCCAACTTAGTACATTTTAAGGCGTGCTAATGAAACTTCCATTGTCATCTACTTGTGTTTAAGAATCAGGTGTAGCCCCAGCCGGTGTGGCTCAGTGGATAGAGCGTCGGCCTGCACACTGAAGGGTCCCAGGTTCGATTTTGGTCAAGGGCACATGCCCAGGTTGCGGGCTCGATCCCTGGTAGGAGGCGCGCAGGAGGCAGCTGATCCATGATTCTCTCTCCTCATTGATGTTTTTCTCTCTCTCCCTCTCCCTTCCTCTCTGAAAACAATAAAAATATATTTTATCCTATCTAATAATAGAGTAACATGTAAATTACCATCACTCCACTACGCCCACGATTGGGCGGCGGGAGGCTGGGGGGCGGGACTCGGGGTGGCCTATCCGGCCATTGAGAGGCACGGATCCGCTGCCACTGAGCGGGGCTACCCTGCTGTTGAGAGGCGCAGGGGGCGGGACTCCTGCCCCCTGTGCCTCTCAACGGCCAGATACGTGGCCGCTGAGGGGGCCTACCGCGGACACCTAGCTGCGCCTCTCAACGGCAGGGTAGCCAGGTGTCCGCGGCAGCCCCCCTCAGAGGCCGTTGAGAGGCGCAGGGGGTGGGAGTCCCGCCCCCTGCGCCTCTCAACAGCAGGGTAGCCCCCCTCAGCGGCCGCAGGACCTATCAAAAGTGGGGGAGCTGGGTGCCTGTCTGCTCTGGCACCAGGCCTTTCAGAAGCCTCTGGCGCTGCTTCTGAAAGGCCTGGTGCACCAGCGGACAGGCACCCAGCTCCACCGCGAAAAGCGAAAGTATGTAGGGGACCCTACACGTGCATGATTCAATCATGCACTGGGCCTCTAGTATATATATAAAAAAAGAACAAGGCGTTTTAGTGCCATAAATATAAATGAAAACGAGTAACTAAACCCTGGCTCGGACTAGCACTGCAGTAATATCCACCCACGGATAAAGACACCTGTAGACACATTAAAAAATATTAGGTTGTCCACTCAGGAAATTCGTGAAGGAAACTTAGCTTTTCCAATTTCTTTGAAGGTTCACAAGCAAAAACGCTTGGAGCCAACTGACCTGACAGACACACACGGCGGCTGAGTGCGTCACCGGCTCCTCTGGGGTGGGGTGCCCCCTCTATTTTTAACTGTCCTGTTGGCAGGTTCCGGCAGACAGCTGTGGCCAGGGCGGCGGCCGCGGAGGGTGTGGGAGGGCAGCGTGCTGGCCCGCTCACTTCCAGCCCTGAAACCTGCTCTCAGACCCCGGTGTTCAGAGAGCATCCCCGAGGCTGGTGTTGACGGCCTGGGCGGGGGTGACGCCCCTCGGGGCTGCAGGACAGGGAGACGTGCAGGCCTCTGTTGGGGAGCAGTTCTGGTCCGCCCCACCAGCCCCCCTTTTATTTGTCCAGCGTCCTGTGTACTCACATCGCTGGTCAGTACAAAGTCTGAACAGCCCATGTGGCCGGAGCCGAGTAGGAGAGAAGGTCAGAGAGGGAAGAGGCCTGATGGCTGATGGAATCGAGTTTTGTAGACGATTCGAAGGACTTGGCTTTACTCTGGGTGACGAGGCCCCGCCTGGGGCTTCAGAACAGTCTGTGGCTACGTGGTGGACAGCATCTGCAGGAGGGCAGAGGTGTGGGCAGGGAGGGTAGCCAGGGGCACATCACAAGAATCCAGGTGAGGTGCCCGGCCGGCGTGGCTCAGTGATGGAGCATTGACCTATGAACCAGGAGGTCACGGTTCGATTCCCGGTCAGGGCATTTGCCTGGATTGCGGACTCGATCCCCAGTGTGGGGCATGATTTTCTCTCATCATTGATGTTTCTATCTCTCTCTCTCCCTCTCTGAATGAATTTATATATATATATATTTTAAGTATTTCTGAGTTTATACCTCAGCACAGGTAGTCAAGCTTCTCTGGTAATACAACTTTCCCTGGCACATTCTGATCCATAGGGTTTCGTCCTGTTCCATCCATGTCAGATCTGCCTGCTCTGACTGGGTCACGCTAACGCTGAGCTTCTGTGCGGCGTGCATGTGAATATGTGAGTGTGTGTGTGTGTGTGTGTGTGTAGGCGTGTACATGGCTCCAAGCTTTCCTCCTCAATATCGCTTGTTTGTAGACATGGCATCTCCCCCAGCTTTTATTGGATACTTTCTCTCCCCCATTGGTGTCAATTCTGAACCACCTGGCTCTACCCCAGAGCAGGTGTAAAGCCTGTTTTAATGTAAGGTAGCTCCGGAACCTCATCGGCTAAGGAGGCGTCTCCCCAGTACCTGTTTCAGGCCCCCTGCCCTCCCTAAGACCTCGCTGCTGTCCTCGGAGTTGTGGGAGGAAGCCAGCGATCTGTGTGGGTCGTGCTGGGGGGGGTGGAGGGGGTAGAAAGATACCAGTCACCCCCCTCTCGTTCCAATAATCAGACAGAAAACAGCGTGGGTGGCCAGGTAGGAAGGTAACTGGGCCCTGGGTTGGTCTTACTCAGTTTCCTGGCAGCTACTGCCCCCATGTGGACGGTTGCAGTTACTGACTCCAAACCTGGGCCTTCTGGCCAGGCTGGTGTAGCCCAGGCTGTCTGCCAGTCCCTCCAGGTCCCTGTGCTTTCGGACTCAAAACCACGGCTTCGGCTTCGCTGTCAAACACGCCTCCCTCCTACGGCCCTGTGGACGACGGGGCCACGTGCTGACCTGACAGGCTCAGGGGAGGCCTGCATGGCGGTCTTGCAAACTCAGAGACCTAAAGTCACCACAAAGGGTGGTCTGAAATTAAACTTGAACTAAACGCAGTGATGGTGGGCAGTCACCTCCTAGGCCGGTATCTTCACCGACAAGGTCAGCCTTTACCTGAACTGAGCCTATCTGTCTTTTTGCACCTGTGATAACACACCCTTGAAATGTCTGGGTAACTTGTAACTTCCCTTTTTCCTGGAGCCCCTGGGGCACACCCTAATGTGTGGGTGCCGGGACAGATGCCACAAATTCCTTCATTATCATGTTAATTGTTCCTGCACCCACCTAGGTATGTGTCCATCATTTCACTTTTTATCCAATCCCAGGGGTTCCCCCCGGCCCCCGCTTTGCTTTATCCCACCTCCTTAATCTGTCACCAATGAATTTCATGTAGCCCACTTATGTCCCTCCTTTGATGGCAATGTATAAATACAGACGTAACCCGCCATTCTCCGGAGCATTATCTCAATTCCTTGAGGTTCTGCTTCCCGGCATAGGTTGACAGTTTGGCTCAAATAAACTCACCAAATTCTTTACAGGTTTCAATGGTTTTTTTTACGTTAACAGCCCTCTGTTCAGGCAGCGCGAGGGCCACCGCGGACCCCCAGTGGCTTGGTTTTCTAAGTCAGTTTGAGGCAGAGAGACTCACGATGGCCCCAGTGGCCTCTGTCTCCTGGGATCCACGCCTCAAAGTGTGGCCCTCCGCCTGAGCGTGGGTGGGGCACCCCGGGAGGTAAGGAGGTGCGGAGCTGGGCGTTGCCTGGAGCGTCTGGGGAGCCCCGAGGGGGTGGGTGTGCTCGTGGCCTGTTACCCATCAGGAGGCCCTGACTTGCCCAGGCCAGCCCGGCCTCCCAGGAAAAGGCACCCCGGCTCTGGGCTCCATCCAGACTCAGCCGGTCAGACTCGCCGGCCCACTGCCCCCCTCCCGCGCCCCGTTTCCCGGCTCCTTGCTCTGCCCACACGGTTCAGGGTTCAGCTCGAATGGCCCAGCGAGGGTCCGAGGCGCAGTGGGGTTGCTTGCCGGGTTTTGTCCGAGGCCTCAGCAGGAGCTCAGCGCCGCCTGTGCCTGCAGCTCCCCTGCAGCGGAGGCTTGTGGGAAAGGACTCTGCCCCCCCTTCACCTCGGGGCGCAGCGGGGCAGCCACAGCCCCGGCTCCCTGGGCGGGGGGAGAGGGGGAAGGGTACCACCCGAGTCCCCTGGGCTCCCTGGGCTTCCAGGGCTTCCAGGGTCCTGCTCCGTCCTTAGAGCCCGCGGCGCAGTCCCCCACATCTGTGAAACACGTGGTGTTTGTCGCCCCCTTTTCTGTCTGCGATGTGCCCTCCTCCCGTCCGCCGGGCAACACCCCCGTTTTCTTCTCTGAAGACTCCCTCCTGCAGGCGGCAAGGTGTCCTCTCGGCTTCCACAGCCTCTTCTTATTTCTGTTGATGTCAGAGAGGAGGGGAGAGGGAGAGGGAGAGAAACATCCATGATGAGAGAATCACGGATCGGCTGCCTCCTGCACGCCCCCCACTGGGGATGGAGCCAGCAACCCGGGCCTGTGCCCTGGCCCAGAATCCAACTGTGACCTCCTGGTTCAGAGGTGGACGCTCAGCCCCTGCGCCACGCCGGCCGGGCCACAGTGATTCGTAAGAGTCGAGGAGAGGTCCTGAACCCCCTGTTGAGGACTGAGGTGGCGGCCTGATGTGGGATGCAGGCGGGCCCACGCTCAGGGTCAGTCTGGCTTCCTCTTGCTGGGAGGGAAGAGCCTGCGGGGGAGCTGGGAGGCGGTGATAGGGGACTAGAGCGGGCCTGGCGGGGAGTGATAAGCCGGCAGACAGGGTTGGAGGGGGGGAGAGGAGGGCGGGGAGGGTATGAGGGAGGGGTTTGGGTGGCGCTCAGCCTCACCAGTAACGCAGTTCCTTCCCCTAGGGCCTGCCTAGGGTGAGAGACTTCGATAACACAGAGGGAGAGCTATTTGCTTCACGGCTCTTTCCTCCTCCTCCACTGTGGCTCACACAGTGTCCACTCCGGGGCCACGCCTGCACAGGGTCTGCTCTAGCTGCAGGCGCCGTGGCCCTGGGGGGCAGCAGGGGCTCTGGGGTCAGCTGACTTCTGCTCACCTCTCCCACCGGGAGCCCAGAAACCAGCCTCGGCTCCCCCTGCAGGGCCAGGGGCTCTGGTTCCCGGGGGCTGGTTCTAAGGAGAGAGATGGACGCGATGGCGCGCTCCCCTCTCTGCATCGCCCCTTTGATCACTTTAGAGCGTTCAGAGCTCACAGGCCTCTCCCCGCTGCGCGTGTGTGTTAGTCACCGTCTGAGGCCGGGCGTCTCATCGTGTCACATGCATCTTCCGTGCCCAGCCCCGTTTTCTCTCCAAAGAATCAAGGCTTATAAAGAAACAAAACTCCCCAACTTCAGGGTCCATCATCCAAAACAAAGTCACTCTTCTGCTCTACTTCGCTCACGCGTTCAAGTTCAGGTCTCCGCACTCCGACTCTCCTCCTGTCCTTTCCTGGCTAACAGGGCTGCCGGATGGACTACCGGACACCCAGGGGGCATTCGCATTTCAGAAAAACAACGACTCCCTTTTTAAAATAAAATTCGCAGCCAATATTGCGTCAGACCACACTGACGCTAAAGAATGATTGGCTATCTGGAATTCAAATTTAATCAGGTGCCTTACATTTTAATTTGCTGAATCTGGTTAACCCTACCTAATGGCAAGTAGGGTTTGCCTTCACATCCGATAGCCTAGTTTCAAATGCTTTTGTAGCTAAAGACAAAAAACGAATTCTTGCAGAAAAACAATGACCAGTTAGCAAAAAAAAGAAAAGAAAAGAAAAGAAAAAAGGTCCTTGGTGTAAAACAGAATGCGTAGCTCTCAGACCCCGGGCCCCAATAGGGCGCCGTCTTGCAGCTGGAGCAGCAGCTGGGCCGGGTTGGGGAGAAGGATCGGGATCCGCTGGCCCCACCCACCGGCTGCAACTCGATCCGAGTAGTGGCAGAGCCGGAAGCTGGCCGGCCGCCTCCGTCCCAAGGTAAGGGCGCCTTTCCCTCTCCTGTCCCAGCTCCCCGCAGAGGTGTGCGTCTGTAGGAGTTGAACTCAGCCAGGGGCCAGGGGCCAGCCCGGGCGGGCGGGGCCGCGGGGGACCCGGGAGGGCGCTTCGTGAGCAAACTGCCTCCGGGAGCCCGTCTTGAGGTCCGAGCGCCCCCGACCAGCGACCAGCGAGGCCGAGCTGGTCCCGGGGACTCTGCCCCACGAGCTCGCGTCCCCAGGAGAGGCTGAGAGGGAGCCTGAGTGGGAGCTGACCAGCAGGGACTGTTCACCACGTGTTTCATGTTTTACCTTTTAAACTGCGGGGACTCTCTCACACTCACACCGCTGACATCCTTACCTGGGTGAAGGTGACTCAGGGCCTTACCTGTGTGTGTGTTTTAAGTGTCCTGTAAGGTAGGAATTTTAGCTCCCCCACCCCCACCCTGGTGCGGCTTTAGATGTTCCCAGAGCCACGCTGTGACCTCTGCCCTTATTTTTTTTTTTTTTTTGCATCTGGCCACGCTGCCCTGGGGCAATGGGGGTTTTCCGTTGGTAAATGAGTTGTGAGGAGTATTTCTTGACTAAGCTAACATTTTCAATTCGGAGATTTTCTTTTCTTCTGAATTCAAAGGTGGAGGGTGGGGGCTGCCTGTGGGCAGGGCGGGGACTAGACCGGCCTGCTGGTGTGTTGGCTTCAGGAGCCAGCCTTTCTGGACGGTCTTGTGTGAAGGGACCGGGGCTGCTGGCTACTGCGACAGGAGATCACACAGGACAAGGTGGCGCCTCCAGGAATTTGCCCACAGGCACAAGGCATGTCTCCAGCTGTGGGAGGAAAGCGGGATAAGGGTTTTCATCAGCGAAAAGGGAGTGGGTGGCGGCTCTGAGAGGAGGGTGGTCCCGCAGGTGGTGGGATTGCGGGAGATTTCAGGTCCATCTTGTTGCTGTGAATCCTCACCCGGGGATGTTTCTCCTTTGGTTTTTAGGGAGAGCGGGAGGGAGAGGGAGAGACAGAGAGCAACATGGATGTGAGAGACACATCGATTGGCTGCCTCCTGCATGCGTCCTGACCAGGGCCCAGGCCAGGGAGGAGCCTGCCACCGAGGGATGTGCCCTTGACTGGAATCGAACCTGGGACCCTCTGGTCCGCAGGCTGACGCTCTACCCACTGAGCCACGCCGAAGGCTTCAGGCCCATCCTTCATGGGAGACCTGCTTTGCGGCGGGCACTGTGCGGGGCCTCACAGATGCTCTTCAGTCTTCACAGCGGCCTGGACGGGCCTCCCACCGTCTCTCAGAACGAGAGAGCGGAGGCCTGGTGAGCTCAGGTCACTTGCCCGAGGTCCCTCAGGTGACCGCGGGGCTCAGCCCGGGTCTGTGACGTCCGGGGCCACACTGTTCACTCTCTTAGGGCGCAGTAGTTGCTGGCATTTTAAATGGTCGCCGTAAGAAACGTCCTAACCTGTGAGTTTATCTGAGCCAAACTGACCCTTGTCGGGAAGCAAAAATCTGCATGGATTGGGGAGTGCTCCGGAGAATGGCAGTTCCCCACCTTGTTTCAGACATTACAGTCAGAGGAGGGGACCTAAGTGGGCTAGGTCAGTGGTCGGCAAACCGAGGCTCTCGAGCCACATGCGGCTCTTTGGCCCCTTGAGTGTGGCTCTTCCACAAAATACCACGTGCGGGCGCGCACGTACAGTGCGATTGAAACTTCGTGGCCCATGCGCAGAAGTCGGTTTTCGGCTCTCAAAAGAAATTTCAATCATTGTACTGTTGATATTGGGCTCAGTTGACTAATGAGTTTGCTGACTACAAGGCTAGGTGAACTCCATTGGGGGTAGGTTAGAGAGGCGGGAGAAAGGAAAGTGGGGGTGGGGGGGTGGGGTGGGAGGGTGAGGGGGAGCGGGGAGACCTCTGGGGTTGGGTAAAAAGTGAAATGACCCGTCTGTCACACTGGTGGGTACAGGGTAGTTAATAGCCAACAACTAACAATAACAATGAGAGGATTTGTAGTCTCTGCGCCCGCCCACAGGCTGTGCCCCGAGGGGTGGGGAAAAAGGGAACTCAGCCTGACTTTCCACAGGAGTGCTGCCCTGGATGCCCAAGACCACGGGCAGGCTCCGCCACGGTAGAGGCTGACCTTTGCCTTGGAGATTCTAGCCCGGGACATGCCCACCCACCAACTGCTTGTGGTTAGCAAGTTCTCATGCAGACCGCCCTCTGCGGTGGCTTCCGGTCTCTGAGCTGGTCAGGTAGCTGGTGGCCCCGGTGGCCCAGGGTCTGCAGGGAACGGGATAACAATGAGGGGTCCCGTGGGCTGGTGCCTCTGGCGGGAGCGTGTGCCCTGAGGGGTGGGAAAGGGGGTCACCCCCGCCGGGTCTGTTAGTGTAGCTGCAGGAAGACAACGGACAGGCTCAGCGAAGCTCTCCTTTGCCTGCAGTGGAGGCTGGCCGTGAAGGTGACGGCTTCCGCCGGACGGCTCAGCACTCAGGGCTCTGGGTCTCAGGCCTGCTAACCCGCCTCGTGCTAATCTGGTTGTTGGTCCAGCCGGAGGAACTTAGAAGGGTGGGAGGAAAATTATTTTCCCACCCTCACCAGTTCAATGGTTGATTTCCTAAAAGCATCTTCCCCTGTGCTTCCCGCCGTGAGCACGGAGCCTGACACAGGGCCGTCTGGGGGAGTGGAAATACGGGGCCTGTTTTCCAGTTCCCCTGCAGTGTGAGATTCAGCTCTCCAGGCCGATGAATCTGGAAAAGGCGGCTTTGTAGGACGTGGGAGTGAAATTGCGGGGGAAGCGGGAAGCCAGGGTTGGACTGTTTTGGGAGGCTGAGCGCAGGAGATGAGGAAAGGAGGTGAGCGTTGCAGCTGTCTCTCCGCAGCAGTGTCAGAAGAAGCGAGCACCTGCCGGAGCGGGGAAGGCAGCGGTGGCGGTAAACACGGGGCCGCTACGATTTACCGACGACCCAGTGTTTGTAGACGTTGAACTAAAACACGGTTAGGAATCGGTTCCTGAGCGAGATCTCTGCCTGGCCTCCCAGGCTCCGAGAGCGGCCCCGCCTTCTGAATTAGGCTCCTGCACACGCAGCCTTTGTCACAGTCATGCCCCCCTCACATTGCCCGTCGAGGGTCTTGCCCACCTCCCCTCCCCTCCCTCGCCGGGGAGGGAGCAGTGATGTCGAGTGGAAATGTAACGGGACAACCCAGGCGTCCGGGCTGCCCGTCACTTAGAGCCCGTTCAGCAGAGTCGGGGTTGGATCCTACAGGAGCGTTTATCCCAGGCTGCCGGCAGCAGGGGGGGCAGCAGGCCATCCACCAACATCTGCTCTGCAGCCCCCCCTCAGCCAGCTGCTCACACTGGGTAGAAGGACACAGATGACGAGGGGAAGTCGGGATTCCAGGCGTGGGAAAGCAGACACGGGGTAATTACAGGCTACAGGTCATGCGGGCTGGGCGGGGGGAGGGCACAGGGGGGCGGGCGCCTCGGGCACCCGGGACCAGGTGACAGGCAGTAGGGGCAGGGGGCGTAAAGAGCAGGTGCCTCCGGGACTAGATCATTTCGGCCGCGAGGCTGTCAGTCTGTCCATGACGACAGGCAGTTCTCAGAAGGAGGGCGGACCGCACTCCGATGTGAGCGCCCCTGTGCCAGGGCGCACAGCTCCCAGCAGGCGAGGATGTGCTTTCTCTAACCGAACAGAACCATCAGGCTATCAGAGCAGGGCTCAGAGTTCTGCTCACCGGAGCTGGTCCCCAATACCCTCTTTCTGCCCCGAACAGAAGGAACAGGGAGGGGGAGTTAGAGCCGGTCTCGCCCCAAAAGTCTGTGTGCTGCAGCGCCCACGCCCGGCCGCCTCTCTCCTCTGCCCTGAAGGTGGGACCCGCTGGCTGTGAGGGCGACCTCTCTCTCGCCGCTCACTCTCCACAGTCCATGGCTTAGCGCACATGTTTCCACGGGTGACTCCTGGCCCCTCTCCCATGTGTGATCCCGGGGCACAGGCTGGCTAATGCAGTGAATGTGTTCGCTTGAAGGAAGCGTGCTCCTGAGATCATCGCCTGAAGCATCACTGGCCACGGACGTGAAAACAGGCCCCCCACCCTTGAGCGGTCGGCCCTGACCCGGAGCCAGGGACTCGCTCTTGTTTCTTCCCTCGCTGACTTTGTCATATTTTCTTTCTTTTTTTAAATAAATTAAAAAAAAATTGATATCAGAGAGGAAGGGAGAGGGAGAGAGAGAGATAGAAACATCAATGAGGAGAGAGAATCATGGATCGGCTGCCTCCTGCATGCCCCCTACTGGGGATGGAGCCCACAACCCGGGCCTGTGCCTTTGACCGGAATCGAACCCGGGACCCTTCAGTCTGCAGGCTGACGCTCTATCCACTGAGCCACACCAGCTAGGACAGGTCCTATTTTCCTAGTGACCGGCAGGCGGGCGCCTCTGAGTCACTTCCCTTCCCGTCTTCTGCTTTGCCCTCTCACGGTTCCCAGCCTGCGTGTCCCCCGTGCCTTCCCGAGATCATCCTGGGAGGTGGGAGGTGGCCCTGGGTTTATTCCGGCTCTCGGGCTGGGTTCTGCAAATGAGGAAACCGAGCCAGGGGTCCCCTGACTGGACGCATGGTATTCAGCTCCTTCGTGCACAGCGGAGAGAGGAGGGCCAGCCTGGTTGTCACCCACACAGAAGTCAGCGCCCAGTGACTGTCTGTGAGACGGGACCCAACCCTCCCACAGGGTCATTCTCTAGGCCAGTGGTCGGCAAACTCATGAGTCAGCAGAGCCAAATGTCAACAGTACAACAATGGAAATGTCTTTTGAGAGCCAAATTTTTTAACTTAAACTTCTTCCAACGCCACTTCTTCAAAATAGACTCGCCCAGGCCGTGGTATTTTGTGGAAGAGCCACACTCAAGGGGCCAAAGAGCCGCATGTGGCTCGTGAGCCCCAGTTTGCCGACCATGGCTCTAGGCACGTGCCCATTCCTGCCTTTCGTTTTGTGGGGGCCGGGTCAAGGCCACCTGGGGAAAACCATGACTCGTATCTTCTCAAGTAAATATCACCTGATCCTAACGGCAGGTCTGCCCCGGCAGAGGGACCAGAAACCCTGCGTGAGCAGGAAACCTCGAAGGCCGTTCCTCGCAGTTACCGTCTTAATCGCCGCTTCCTGTCGTGAGGAACCGTTTTCAGAATTCCGCTCCTCCTCGGAGCCCACAGGGAAATCTCGTCCTCACGCTCTGATGTTTTCAGAGGTTGATTGCGTCACTGTTCCTCCAGCTCATCGCTAAGGGGGGGCCTACCCGGCGTGGTTGTGAACTAGGAGAGGGGTACACAGGCCGTGGGACTGATGCTGACCGCCAGTGTCGGGTGCGGGGCGGGGCCACGTGTGCAGCCCTCGGTTCTGGGGCCGAGCAGGGTTCCTGCGTGTCAGCTCCGCTCTGGGGTGGGAGTTGGTTTGAAATCTGCATGGCTTTTTTTTTCATGATTATAAAAGGCTAATTTGTGCTAATGATTCTGAGAGTGCTTTTATTTTGTCTGTAACGGATCGATGATGTAGGAAACTCCATTAAAAAATATTTTTATTGATTTCAGAGAGGAAGGGAGAGGGAGAGAGAGAGAAACATCAGTGCTGAGAGAGAATCACGGATCGGCTGCCTCCTGCAGGCCCCCCACTGGGAATCAAGCCTGCAACCTGGGCCTGTGCCCTGACTGGGAATTGAACCCTGACCTCCTGGTTCATGGGTCGATGCTCCACCCCTGAGCCGTGCCGGCCGGGCAGAAACTCCGTTTTTATGGAGAATGAGCTGCTTCGTGGGCTCTTCCCACCTGCAGCCTGCCCACGCGCTGCCTTTACTCACCACCAGGCCACCTGGCCCAGCCTGTCCATCCCCAGCCTGGGGTGGTTTGCGGGTTTGGGTTAGACGTGCACAGGGAGGTGGGCCGGAGGAGGGCGGGGCTGACGGACAGCAGCCGGTGCCTACCCTGGATGCCGGAGAAATACCTGGTTTACTAACCCGAGGCCTCTGGGCTGCAGGGAACAGAAAGACTGCCTCTTGCAATTGGTGGTCTGTCGCCCTCACTTTCCAAGATTGCAAATTAAATGCCCCCCCGCCCCCCCCAGCACCCCCCCCCCCCCCCCGTGCCATCAGGGTTAGTGCAGGGGGTCGGAGGAGCGGTCAGATGCACTCGGGACGGCATTTACATCCAGCAGCATCTCGTGTGCGCGCGCTAAGCTTTCCGGGGCGACGCAGAATAAAGCCTCTGGTTTTATTGGACGAGTCGGTCATTCCCGGTCATTCCCCGTCAGGCTCCCAGCTGTCTTCGTCCTGTCACCGCGCCGCGGGCAGGATGCCGTGAGGCAGTGCAGGCTCTCGGGGGCTTTGCTCCGAGTCTCACCGTCTGGGATTCCAGCCCCTGGAGACGCCTCCCATCGCCTTACCGCCCCCCGCCCCTCCCCCGGGCCCGTCGTTGAGGATCTGGCCGCGAGCTGCCTGCTGAAAGCCAGAGGCTCTCGCTCCCCTGTCCCGCGGTGAGAGCTTCGATGGCTTCTCTCAGCGGCATCTGGAAGTAACGCCTCTTCGTCCTCCCGTGCAGATGGCCGCTCCCCGACGCACCGCAGGGGCCGTCCTGCTCCTGCTGCACATCGGCCTGGTGGCGGCCTATCCCAGCGGCAGAGTGACCGAGTCCTGCGGGGACATGGTCCCCAGACACGGCCACACCCCGCGCCCCGACCCCGTCCACACCGTGACGGTGGCCCGGACGACGTTCACGCCGGGAGACCGGATCGAAGGTACCGCGCGCGGGGGTTCCCTGTTCACATGCCGAGGTCACGGGGTGGCTGCTGCTGTGGGCGTCCCAGCCCAGGGAGGTCCCTTCACCTGTTCAGATGCCATCACCTTCACCCCACCCCCCACGTCTGTGTTTGGCTGCTGCGGATGGCTCTGTGTCCCCCATCATCTTCACCCCACGCCCCACGTCTGTGGTTAGCTGCTGGGGATGGCTCTGTGACCCCCATCATCTTCACCCCACGCCCCATGTCTGTGGTTCGCTGCTGCGGATGGCTCTGTGACCCCCATCATCTTCACCCCACGCCTGTGGTTCGCTGCTGCGGATGGCTCTGTGACCTACGTAGTATGTCTACTCCCCACTCAGGGCTGGCTTCCAGACGTGTTCATCATGTTTAATGTGTCGTCATGAACAATATATTAACTCCACAGGAAAGGAACTTAAAGCTTATTTTATCTGGTTTGAGATATCATATGCCCCGGCCAGCGGGGTCTTCTAACGGGGGTACCGAGGCGGCGCACCTAAGAGAATGAGAGACAGACAAGGGACGCAAAGAATGGAGGCAAGACAAAGGGGTTTCTGATCAAGCCTGGAAATTTTATTTTTTACAGCGTTCCTTATATGTGGTTTCTAGAAGGGGAGATGCCTAGGAGGGGTGGGGGCTGACCTAGATAATCGGCTAAAGTCGTAACTATAGATAAAGGGTGTGGCAGTTGAAGGGCGGCTACAGAAGGAATGCTTTGTCCTCAGGCAAGAGGAAGTGGGCCTAGTTTCAGTAACTTACTGAAGGTCAGAGTTAATCCTTTGACCGACTCTTGGCTCCTGACAATCATAGACCCATATCTTTTTCTTTCCTTTTTATTGAACCCTTCTCTTTCTTTTTTATTTTTAAATATATTTTTCTTGATTTCAGAGAGGAAGGGAGAGGGAGAGAGAAACATCAATGATGAGAGAGAATCATGGATCGGCTGCCTCCTGCACACCCCCTACTGTGGATCGAGCCCACACCCAGGCATGTGCCCTTGACCGGAATTGAACCCGGGACCCTTCAGTCCGCAGGCCAGCGCTGTATCCACTGAGCCAAACCGGCGAGGGCTCTCTTTCTTGATACAGTGTCATCTTTTACGGTTCCTCGGTTCTTCTGGCAAAGTGTGGGCTGGCTGTTAAAGGAGTATCTCGCACAGCGTTCTGCAAACTCCACTTCCCGCAGCTCTAGAAGTGCTAACTATCCGGCGCTCTAACCAGAGGAGCGTACGGAAAGCACGCTTCACGTGCATCCATCAGGCCTCTCGTGCTTCAGGCTGCGTGGCAGGGTGGTCAAGGGCCAAGGATTCGCAGTAAAGAAACCGGATGACTCTCATCCAGCATTTTCCAAACTAGTTTGGCCTCAGGGGCCGGACCGTTGCGCACCTCTGCCCCGCGGACGGTGGTTAACATGTTTCGCAGCGACTGTCCGTGCAGCCTCGTCTGGAGCTGTGTGTAGGGGACGCTGGTGCCGCGTCCTCTCCGGGAAGCTCGGTGTGTGAGCAGCCGTTTGAACCCTGCCGCGCCTCCTCTAGCCGCTCCCTCCGGGCATTGCCAAACCTCTCCCCGTCTCTGTCTGCCCGCAGTTGCTGTGTCGGGGCCGGAGTTTAAGGGCTTTCTCATCGAGGCCCGGGATGCTGAGGACCCGAGCGGCGCTCCCGTGGGCTCCTTCACGCTGATTGACAGCCAGGCGTCCCAGCTTCTGACTTGCGGAGATAAACAGGTTTGTGTCCGGCTTGAAACTGATTTGTCTGTTCCCACGGGCCTTTTCCCACCAGGGTGGCGCGTGCAAGATAAACGGCATCGCCCATGTAATGCAAACATCTAAACAGATGCCCAGCGAGCCCCCCCCCCGCCCCCCCATTTTACTACTGGCAATCTACTTGACACGTGAGCATCCTAGGAAAGGCAGGGAGAGCTTGAAGAGTGTGTGGCTCCTAATATTCCATGTACTATTGACTCTTAGTGTGCTGGTTTTGGAAGGTGTAAATGTTGGAGGTAGAGTTCTAGAGAGGGACGGAATTTCAGCTTTTGTCACTCATTCATTCATTTGTTTAGTGAACATGTATTACCCCAGGAACTGTCTTGGAGAGCTCATAGCCGTGGACATGAGTAAAGCATGTGGACATGTGACATGGCACATGCGTAGGCCATGGATGTGGGACAGACACGTGAGTAGAACAGTGTGATGACGTAGGTTAGAAGCACCCACAGGATGGGGGAAGCATACACAGCTCGGGTG
The DNA here is from genome assembly GCF_027574615.1 of Eptesicus fuscus. Classification (NCBI taxonomy): domain Eukaryota; kingdom Metazoa; phylum Chordata; class Mammalia; order Chiroptera; family Vespertilionidae; genus Eptesicus; species Eptesicus fuscus. The sequence goes on along the minus strand of NC_072494.1, from coordinate 2,610,285 downwards.
CCGCACACAAGCTCGAGGGGATGGAGAGAGAGCTGCTTGGAGGACAGGACCCCGAAAGCTGGGCCGCAGGGCACCTGCCAGGTGAAGGGATTGGGAGATAAGATCGAGAGCCAGGAATCATGCAAATATAATCACTGCCTATTTGGAGGCGGGAATATTTTTTCTTTGGATGAGTCTTCTGTGTACCAGTTGTATGTATGAATGGGAGGAATACACATTTATAGTATAAATGAAACAACAAGCAAAACACACCCAGTATTCGTAACTCTCTTTAGTTCCTTTTTTTTTTTTTTTAAATATGTTTTTATTGATTTCTGGGAGAGGGAGAGAGAGAGAGATAGAAACATCCACGATGAGAGAGAATCATGGATCGGCTGACTCCTGCACGCCCCCTACTGGGGATCGAGCCTGCAACCTGGGCATGTGCTCTGGGAATCCAACCTTGACCTCCTAGTTCATAGGTTGGTGCTCAAGCCCTGAGCCGCATGGACCGGGCGCTCCTTAGCCCTTGAATTTCTGCGGACGGGGATTGATTCACAGAGCTGGCAGCCAGGCTGGGCTCCCCAGTCAACCTGCTGTACCGGGGACGCGAGGCCCTGTTCCAAATAAAACGGTCTCTGCCAGGGGCCCCGGCCACGCACTGATGAGTTCCTGTGCAAAAGGAGACGGCCCGGCCCTGCTGGGCCACCCGGGGCTCACTGAGCGCTCTTCCATTTCCTTCCAGGGGTCAGCCGTGAGCCACACCAATGCACATAAGAAGACAGGCATTAGAGTCTACTGGGACGCCCCCAGCAGCGCCCCGAACCACGTGCAGTTTCTGTGAGTTCAGAGTCCCTGCCGCTGGTGTAGCCCCCAGCCACGGTGTGTGTCACGCTGCACCTATTGGCGGGCTCTCCCCTGCAGGGGGGCGGGCTGGCGGGTGACAGCATCACCTTAGTATGTAAGCAGTTGTAGGCTTTTCTTTCTCTTTTAAAAAATATATTTGTGTTGATTTCAGAGGGAGAGAGAGATAGAAACATCCATGAGGAGAGAGAATCATGGATCGGCTGCCTCCTGCACGCCCCACCCTGGGGCTGGAGCCCACAACCCGGGCCTGTGCCCTGACCGGGGATGGAACTGTGACCTCCAGGTTCAGAGGTTGACGCTCAGCCCCGGCCACGCCCAGGCCTGTGTGTGGGTTTTTCCACGAGTGAGCGTACACCCAGTGCCGGGCACAGGGCTGCCCCCTGAGGGGCACGTCGCAGGCACGGGTTGCGTGAATGCAGCTTCGCCCGCCTTCACGCGGACACGAGCCCTCAACAACCCTCGAGTGTGCGGGGCGCTGGGCTGGGACTCGGTAGACTTGGGATGAGAATTGAGAACCCCACCCAGCCCTGACATGTGGGTGCAGCGGGACACATCGCAGGTTAGATGGTCGGTGCGCGGGTCCCTGGAACCTCCTAGAAGGTCATCCTGTTGTAGCGTGACCGGCTCCTGAGTGTGACGGGCCTGGCTCTCAGGGGAGAAGTGTCCCCGACGCCTCCGTCCTCCACTCCGCCTCGGGCACAGGGTCCCGGCGCGGGCACAGGGCTCGGCCCTGTGTGTTGTGGCCTGTGAAGACGGGGATGTCACCCCTCAGCTGGGCTGGCGGTGGCTTCTGCAGCCCCACACAGCCTGGCGCCCTGGTGGCCGCTGCCCTGCCTCTGACCGGGCGCTGGGAGGTGAATGAGGGTGGTGCAGCCTTGGCATGTCGGGGGGATCGTGCAGTTTAGTCTCTGGGCCTGGCGTTGGGAGCGTGTCCCCCAGTGACAAGTCAGAGTAGAGAAGAGGAGGGGGAGGGAGGAGGAGGAGGAGGAGGAGGAGGAGGAGGAGGAGGAGAAGGAGGAAGAGGAGGAAGGGAGGAGGAGGAGGAGAAGGGGAAGAGGAAGAGAAAGAGGAGGAGGATGAGGAGGGAGAGGAGGAGGAGGGGAGAGAAGGGAGGAAGAGGAAGAGGAGGGGGAGAGGAGGAGAAGGGAAGGAGGAGGAGGAGAGGAGGAGGAGGAGTAGGAGGAGGAAGAGGAGGAGAAGGAGGGGGAAGAGAGAGGAAGGAGGAGGAGGAAGAGGAAGAGGAGGAGGAAGGAAGAAGAGGAGGGGGGGGTAGAGAGAGCCATCAGAGATCTGGTAGGCACTCCTGAGTCGTGTGTCCTTTCTGAATTCCTTCTCACCCCTTGGAAGTTTGATCTGCCTGCTGGGCCTGTTGGGGTTCTGGCTGACTTCCCCATTCTGCGTCTCAGGGCCACGGTCGTGGAGAAGTATAAAAGCTACTGGGTGAAGATTCCTAGTCCTGTCATTTCACAGCCAAAGGCCCCGCCCTTTTCCACGCCTGCAGCGACCCCAGCGCCTTCGCCAGCCTCGCCTGCCGTCTCCCGTCTCCCCAAACCAGTGAGTCGCCTCCTTGGGAGCTGGGGTTCTGCGCTCGGGGCCCTGAGCGGTGGTGGCCGCAGGCGGATCCCGAGGGAGGTCCTCCCTGCAGCGTTAGGGCCTGCCGGTTACTGGGATGCAGCCCACAACCCGGGCCTGTGCCCTGACCGGGAATCGAACCAGGGACCCTCTGTGCATGGGACGATGCTCAACCAACGGAGCCCACTGGCCAGGACTCTTATATTATTTTAATATCAGATTGGAACCGAAGGCTAGAAGCAGAGTCCAGGGTCTAAATATAAGATTTTGCCAAGGTTTTGCTTGTTTGCTTTTCACAATTCCACCTCTGGAAACAAGGACACCCTGCAGGCGGCATTCACTGTGGACGTAAACAGTCCCGGAGAAGTTTCTCAGCAGACTTCTCTGGGGAACATAATTAACAGGAACTCCTTTCTGTATGAAAGGGACTTTAATCCTCGAGCACAATTATAGTCCAGGGACTGTGCCTTCCAAATGTTAATTAAAACGAATTACGTTGAAAAGTTCATGACCTTTAGGAGGACTGCCCCGGTCCTTTCTAATCAGGGCCCTGTCTCCTGTCCCCGTGTTTGGGTCCTGTTCTGAGAAGGGGGTCTCGTTCGGACCGGTGCCCCGGGGAGGGGCTCTTCTGTCTTTGGGGGTGAGCTGCCGGTTTGATCACGAGGCCCCGCCCCCGTCCTTTCCCCAGTTCAGTGCCTCGGGCTGTGGCAGCAGGAAGTTCTGCGTGCGGAGCCCCTCGGCCTGCGACCCGGCGGAGGAGCGCACCTGCGTCTTCCTGTCCGTCACGAGGGACGACCAGTCGGTGATGGTGGAGATGAGCGGCCCCAGCGAAGGCTACCTGTCCTTCGCGTTGTCCCACGACAGGTGGATGGTGGGTACCTCGCACGACATCCGTGGGGCTGACCTTAGTCCTGGGGTGAGCTCCACGCAGTGGCGGGTCAGCTGCTTGTTCCAGGGTCAGATGAGGGCACTTGAGGGAAGGGTGGGAAGGGAGGGCGGGTGATGAGGCTGTAATTTTGCTACTGTTATGAATCGTCATGTAAATATCTGTGTTTTCCGATGGTCTTAGGCTCTATAGCAGCGACCCGCAGGTTGAGACCCGCCAGCAGGGTCGCCTAAGACCATCGGAAAACACAGATATTTGCATGACGATTCATAACAGTAGCAAAATTACAGTTATGAAGTAGCAACGAAAATAACTTCATGGTTGGGGGTCACCACAACATGAGGAGCTGTATGAAAGGGTCGGGGCCTTGGGAAGGCTGAGAACCACTGGTTGAGGGGGAAGGATTCAGAATGGGCGAGAGAACCAAAACTACACACAGAACTTAAAACCTAGAAGAGTTGCTCGTACCTTGAAATGATACCATGTGCTTTGAAGATGCAACCTGCCCTTTGGAAGTAATTGAGATGAGATCCTGAGTTTAGAGAATATTCGAGATGACAGGACACATGAGAATCAGACCGGCAAAGAATGCCTCCCTGAGCGCCGACGTGTTGGCCTCGTTACGTAACACCTGACCTATGGGATGTTGAATGTGTACAATATTAGCAACATTTGGTTACCGTGTCTTCCATCTGTAAAGCTCCCCCCAAACCAATATAATATAGTGCATTTACAGTCATGAAAATGTTCAAGACATAGATATATACTTATAAACAAGTATCCAGAATAATATTCATGATAAATTAAAACAGGTAACAAAACTGTGTATTTTTCTATTTGGAGAGAAAAAAAAGATAGGTATAAATATAAATAGATTTGGATGAATGTATATGAAAGCATTAACTGTGGTGTGCAATTGGGGATGGGTTTAGGGGCATATGAACATGTCATGTCTATTTTAGCCTGTGTTTTTAATAATGAAATTGTATTGCTTTCATAGTATAACAAAATCATATTGATTCATAACTTGGACAGCCATAGTATCATTGAAGGCTGCCAGTAAATTATTTAAGAACACCACATACTATTTGATTTTTATTAAGGACTTAAAACACACAGCGTTGGACTTCCTGCAGACTCTTCTCCTTTCCCATCATTCTCTAGGGCGAGGATGATGCTTACCTGTGCATTCATGAGGACCAGACCGTGAGCATCCGACCTGCCCATCTGACGGGGCGGAGCCACCCTGCCCTGGACTCCTGGGTAGGTGTCAGAGTTCTGGGAACCTCTGCCTGGCCTGCCCACCCTCCGGCCACGCGGCTCACAGGGGCCCGTCTGCGTGGCAAGGTGGCCTCGAACCCGCAATTGGTTGGGCCTGAGCAGGGTTCCTCTCTCATAACACTCTGGGAAAGCTCTTCTGCACTTTCCCTTAATTTTTTACTAGTTATACATATATATTTAATAAAGTTTATGTGTATTTAAGGCGTGCAACACAATGTGTTTTTAAAAATGTTTGATTTTCTTTTAGAGGGAGAGGAAGGGAAAGGGAGCGAGAGATAGAAACCTCAGTGAGGAGAGAGAATCATGGACCGGCTGCCTCCGGCACGCCCCCTACTGGGGATCGAGCCTGCAACCCGGGCACGTGCCCTGACCGGGAATGGAACCTGGGACCCTTCAGTCCGCAGGCCGCCGCTCTATCCACTGAGCCAAACCGGCTGGGGCTTCTTGCTATTGTTGGTTCAATGTTTTTGATTGTGTGTTAGTGGCCAGAGGGAGTCTTTTCTGTCTGCCAGAGTTTCTCTCCTGGGGAGAGGGATTTGGGGTTCTGACTCCGGGTAAAGGTAACGCTTTTGCCAAGTGAGATCAGGACAAACTGGGAGATGGTGCTGGTTGTGCTCTTCGAAGGGGACGTGGAGAAACAAGGCCGGGCAGACCCAGCGTGCACAGAGGGTCGCAGAGACAGGAACGTGGCCGGGGCAGGACTGCGATCACGTCGTGTTTTTAGCAAATCTGGGGGAAGCGCTGACAAGACCCCTGGTGTGCTTGTAGGACACCCTCGAGGGTATGGCCTGGAGGTTGGAGGACGGCGGACTGCAATGCTCTTTCAGAAGAAACATCACCCTTCCTGGGGATAAGAACAGGTTTGACCTCAACACAAGCTACTACATATTTCTAGCAACTGGTGCGGCCAAGGATGGTGAGTACTGCGTACTGGTCAACACTACCTTCTCAAGGTTTTCTTCTCTCTCTTCTCCCCTCCCCCATTTTAAAAACATTTACACTGTGGGCAAAGAGTTATCAAAACCCTTTTCCATCTTTAAAATATATATATAATTGATTTCAGAGAGGAACGGAGAGGGAGAGAGAGATAGAAACATCAATGATGAGAGAGAATCATTGATTGGCTGCCTCCTGCACGCCCCCTATTGGGGATCGAGCCCGCAACCCAAGCACATGCCTTTGACTGGAATTGAACCTGAGACCCTTCAGTCCGCAGGCGGAGGCTCTATCCACTGAGCCAAACCAGCTAGGGCAACCCTTTTCCATCTTGCCTTCCCTTTTGACCTGGGTTGACCTTTAAGCTTTGTTTCCCTAGAAACAGGGTCCACTATGCTATAAGTCCACATGCTTACGATGAAAGTGAATTTCCGGCTGGTAAGCAGCGTTTGGGCCAGGTATAAGAAGCCGGAAGAGCTAGAAAAGTCGTTTTATACATATCGAGGGCGACCATTGCTCTTCTGCTTTTTTATTGTTAATTTTTGGTTTTGTTGCATTTTGGTTAGATGATATAGCTGGTTTCCTATAAAGTTACATCTTTTTGGAAATTATTGCCTTCTAATAAGTATTAGAAGGCAATAAGTATTTTTGGTCTAATATGTATTTTTGTTTGGGCCAAATGTGTGTGTGTGTATATATTCAAATTTCTTAATTATTTTTATTCTTTTTGACACACATTGTATTCTAAAAATAATCTATGCTCCAGAATTTATTTACTGATTCTCCTGATGATAATCATTTAGCTTGTTTAAATTTTTTTGGCTAGCATGAAAAAAGTTTCTGTGAACATTCTTGTGCATATATCTTTGGGTCAAGGGTATTTCTGTAGGGTAGATTCTCAGAATGTAGGAATTCACACACATCCATACTCACATATACAAGCTAACAGGAATAACTCTACATTCACAGACTTAAATTTATGCAAAATGAACAATAATATGATAACCTATTCTCACACTGTTCACATCACTTTTCTTTGGGATTTTGGTTTGTTAGTCACACCCAGTCCCAATCGATCAATGCCACATAATGGAGCATCAAAGTGTGTTTGTCTTTCTCTCGGGCCCAGTTTCTGTCAGTTTAATCTAGAATTCTAGATTATTTTTCACATGTGTTCTCTTTCAAGAATTATCCTTGCCATTTTCAACCATTTGTGGTCATATTAACGGTAATTATTTGGATGAAACACTGTCTGTGGGTGTCTCACTGTAACTCCCACCTTCCCAGCCTCATGTCTTGCTTGGCTAAATTATTTCTTTAATTTTTTCCCCAATAAGGTCATGTGACCCTGCATCTGTGTTTAGGTTGCTTTTGCATGTGAATGGCATCTCTGTTGATCTTCATTTTTTATTATTTTAAGAAGTTTTATTTCCAGGTCCTGACACAGTCTTTTCATTCCTTCTCTTCTGAGGAAGTAATTCTTCTTCATCTTTTTTTTTTCTGCTTTTTTATAATTTCAGGTCGAATTTATAGACACTCCCAGCAGCCTCTGATTACATATGAAAAACATGACGTGACAGGTGACCCGCAGGACGTGGGAGCGTCTCAGGCCCCGCCCCTGCTGAGGGCTCATGGTGAGCGGCTACCTGTGTGTGTGCTGCACCATCACTCCGCCCCATAACGTACCAGGTGGCTCGGTGCTGGCCGGGGCAGGCTGGGTGCTAGCTGGTGTAGGCTGGGTGCTGGCTGGGGTAGGCTGGGTGCTGGCAGGGGCAGGCTGGGTGCTGGCCGGGGTAGGCTGGGTGCTGGCCGGGGCAGGCTGGGTGCTGGCTGGGGTAGGCTGGGTGCTGGCTGGGGTAGGCTGGGTGCTGGCAGGGGTAGGCTCGGTGCTGGCCGGGGCAGGGTGGGTGCTGGCCGGGGTAGGCTGGGTGCTGGCTGGGGCAGGCTGGGTGCTGGCCGGGGTAGGAACCGTGGCGAACAGAAGTTAGCAACTGCTTAGAAATCTCTGTGTGACCTTTCACACGTGCAGGTAGCAGTATTTACCTTCCTGTAAAAAACATTTAAAAAATATTCTTATTTTTAATATATTTTTATTGATTTTAGGGAGAGAAAAAGGGAGAGAGGGAGAGACATAGAAACATTAATGAGAGAGAATCATCGATGATCTGCCTCCTGCATGCCCCCCACCGGGGATCGAGCCTGCAACCCAGGCATGTGCCCTGACCGGGAATTGAACCCACAACCTTTTGGTGTATGGGACGATGCTCCAATCACCTGAGCCACCGGCCGGGGCACCTATTGGTTTTTCATTGGTTTTTATAGTGAAAGGTGAGACGGTTTCAATGGTTAGCACAATGGTTAAGAGTACAGCTGCTGCCCTAACCGGTTTGGCTCGGTGGATAGAGCGTCGGCCTGCGGACTCAAGGGTCCCGGGTTCGATTCCGGTCAAGGGCATGTACCTTGGTTGCGGGCATATCCCTAGTGGGAGGTGTGCAGGAGGCAGCTGATCGATGTTGCTCTCTCATCGATGTTTCTGACTCTCTATCCCTCTCCCTTCCTCTCTGTAAAAAAAAAAAAATCAATTAAAAAAAATTGTTAAAGAACAACAACGAGTACAGCTGCTCAAGCCAGGTTTGGCTCGAATCCCGACGTCGTAACCTGGGGCGACTTACATGACCGCTCTGTGCCTTAGTTTCCCCACCCGGGAAAACTGGAATAATAATAATTGTAATCACTTCATCGGATTGTTGTAAAGATCCATTAGGTTAGTACTGTGGTCGGTAAACTACGGCTCACGAGCCACATGCGGCTCTTTGGCCCCTTGAGTGTGGCTCTTCCATAAAATACCACGGCCTGGGCGAGTCTGTGTTGAAGAAGTGGTGTTAGAAGAAGTTTAAGTTTAAAAAATTTGGCTCTCCAAAGAAATTTCAATCGTTGTCCTGTTGATCTTTGGCTCTGTTGACCAATGAGATGCTGGCCACTGGGTTAGTACATGGGGGGCACGTGGAGACTGCGCCTTGCACGTAGTAGGGCTGCGGAAGCGTTAGCTGGCAGAAGTAGTCGTGGTGACAGTGGGTGCTGTGATATACGGCGTGTTGGAGGGTTGCTCTGTCAGTGGACGGTGCTTTGCTGGCGGTTTCGTTTTCCGAGCGCGTGGCGGGGTCGCTGCAGGACCGCAGGGTCAGTGGGTGAGGCCACCGCCGCCTCTTCTTCCCGCAGGGGCCTTGATGCTCGTGTGCTGGATGACGACCGTCAGCGTGGGGGTCATCGTTGCCCGGTTCTTCAAGCCCGTCCTGTCCAGGCCTCTCTTTGGCGAGGCCGCCTGGTTTCAGGTAGGCGGTGGGGAAAGGTTCATACGGTTTCCGTGCTGTTGGTACGTTGCCGCATGGAAACATATGAACTGTGTGGGTTTCTCTCCCTTCTTTTGTGTGTGTGGCACCGTTGTTGTGATTTTGGGACCCTGATAATTTCTTCTTCTTGCCCTTTGGTTTCCTAACCAGTTGAGAACAGACACAAGGTCATCGGTAGAGGTCACAACAGAGGCGGCCTTAGGCAGGGGTCGGGTGGGGTTGGAGACTGTGCCAGGGCCGCGTGCCTCCCTGTGGACATAGACTTTGGGACCCACAGGACCCTGACCTGCATGGCTAGCTGCACCGAGCACAGACGGGCAAGGAAGGCAGAGGGCAGAGAGGGAAATCACGGCTGCTTCCTGCATGTCCACAGGGGTCTGTCCCCTGGGTGCTGCGCCAATCCGCGTCGGACTCTCTCTCCCTCACTCTCCAGTCAAGGTCATCTGTCTCCTCTGTGGGGGGAAGGAAACTAGAACGTTTCTTTTCATGTTGCCCTTTTGTCTGGGATCAGGAGGCGAGAGTCAGTCAGTACCCTCAAAACAAAGCAGAACACACCTTATCTTTCATGTGTCACATGTCAGGTGTCAATCAAAAGCATCTCTTCAGGGAATCTCATCCCATGATCTTGTCCCCATGGTAACACCAAGTCCTTTCTCTGGCACAGGTAACCTTCTCACTGTCATTTCACCCTGCAGGTGCATCGGGCGCTCATGCTCATCACCTCCCTCCTCACCTGCATTGCTTTCGTCCTGCCTTTCATCTACCGAGGAGGCTGGAGTAGCGTGAGTACCTCTTCAACTGGTGTTTATTTAAATTCACTTGAGCGTCAAGGAGATTGCTGTTTTATTCTCAGACGATGGGCAAACGGTATTTCTGTGCGTGGGTGACACCACAACCACGTCCTTGGACATGTTACTGGCGTCTCTGATCCTCAGTTCGCTCGTTTTTAAAAGTGGGTTATTCATAACCAAGCGTGGAGCATGAGTGTGTGCGCAGTGTGCGCCTGGTGTGAAGGAGACGCTCAGTGATTGGTGCCTGTCGTCATCATTGTCATCACCACCGCCACCACCACCATCATCATCACCATCACCATCACTATCATCATCACCACCATCACCATCACCATCATCATCACCACCATCACTATCACTGTCATCATTACCAACATCACCATCACTATCATTGTCATCACCACTGCCACCACCATCATCATCACCATCACCATCACTATCATCATCATCACCATCACCATCACCATCACTATCATTGTCACCACCATCACTATCACTGTCACCACCATCACTATCACTGTCATCATTACCAACATCACCATCACTATCATTATCATCATCATTACCATCATTACTACCATCACCATCATCACCACCATCACCATCACTATCATCATCACCACCATCACCATCACTATCATCATCACCATCACCATCACTATCATCGTCACCACCATCACTATCACTGTCATCATTACCAACATCACTGTCACTATCATTATCATCATCATTACCATCATTACTACCATCACCATCATCACCACCATCACCATCACTATCATCATCACCACCATCACCATCACTATCATCATCACCACCATCACCATCACTATCATCATTACCACCATCACTATCACTGTCATCATAACCAACATCACTGTCACTATCATTACCATCATCATTACCATCATTACTACCATCACCATCATCACCACCATCACCATCACTATCATCATCACCACCATCACTATCACTGTCATCATTACCAACATCACTGTCACTATCACTATCATCATCATTACCATCATTACTACCCTCACCATCATCACCACCATCACCATCACTATCATCATCACCACCATCACTATCACTATCATCATTACCAACATCACTGTCACTATCATTACCATCATCATTACCATCATTACTACCATCACTATCATCATCACCACCATCACCATCACTATCATCATCACCACCATCACCATCACTATCATCATCACCACCATCACTATCACTATCATCATCACCACCATCACTATCACTGTCATCATTACCAACATCACTGTCACTATCATTACCATCATCATTACCATCATTACTACCATCACCATCATCACCACCACTACCATCACTATCATTACCACCACCATCACTATCACTGCCATCATAACCAACATCACTGTCACTATCATCATCATCATCACCATCATTACTACCATCACCATCATCACCACCATCACCACCACCATCACTATCACTGCCATCATAACCAACATCACTATCACTGCCATCATAACCAACATCACTGCCATCATCATCATCATCACCACCATTATCACACCATCACAATCATTATCATCATCATTGTCATCATCAACATCACCATCACTATCATCACAATCAACATCACTTTTATCATCATCACCATCATCACCTCCATCACTGTCATCGTTACCATCATCACTGTCGTCATCAACATCACTGTTGTCATCACCATCATCCAATGTTTAAGCTATAGGAAAGCATGAAGAACGCACAGATGTGGATTACTTCTAACTTGTGGGTTTGTACTGAGGGCGGGAGCGAGAGCATTAACGTGGGGTCACTCTGCTCAGCGTGCAGGTTACCACCCCTACCTCGGCTGCGTGGTGCTGATCCTGGCGGTTCTGCAGCCCCTGCTGGCAGCCATGAGGCCACCTTTACACGACCCCAGGTACTCGCAGCCTCTCTACACAGCGCTCCTCACGTGCCGGGCATTAGTCGGCACACGGGTCTCTTTCCACGTGGAAGCACTTTGCATTTTAGGAAATTCAGTGATAAATTCTATTCACTTGAAAGCTGTAAAGTAGATTTCAGACGTCTCATTCCTAGGCAATAGGGGATTCTCGGGGGATTCACTGTCGTTCCGTCCCTTTTAAGGACCCTTTCGCTTCTTTATCGCGGCAGGAGGCACCTGTTTAACTGGACTCACTGGGGGATGGGGACAGCTGCCAGAATTGTGGCAGGTAAGTGGCCGTGATGCTGACATTTGTATATGATTGCCGGTTGCCCACGATGCAAGTTGTCATTGGGCGTGAAGGCGGTTTAGGTGCATTGGTCATCGGAGCAATTGGTTGTTGAGGAGAAATCGGCCTTGAACATTGAAATCCAGAAAGTAATTTCTCGAGAATAGCTATTTAAGTTCATTATTTCAGTATTAAGCTTGGGGTTTTTAAAATTATGTTAAAACTTTCCTTTTAAGAGTTTATTTTTAGCTTTTGCCTTTGCAAGCAGAATAAACGCTGCTGCAGCCAACTGTGTAAGGAGCTCGAGTGGAGGGTCATTGTGAGCGGGCTGAGCTGGGCCTGGGGGAGGGGGGTCGGGGTCCCAGGCCTCTGTCTCCAGGCCCTTCTTCAAGGATGGTGCCTCCCCCCAGGCGGTTTGCAGAGTCAGGCTTGACTTTCCCGTGTTTTGCTTCCTTGGCAACAAGGACCTAAGCTGGCGCCTCCTCCCCCCACTTCCGCGGTCCCTGGGGCTCCTGGTGGAAAGGGGAGCGCAGCCATCACTGGTTTCCGCATTCGCCTCCCTTCCACCCGCAGCCTGGAAACCTGCGAAGTGCGGGTGCCTGTTCTGTGAGAATCGGTAGATCCCCACACTCTCCCATCTGGCCCTTCGAGTCGGTCTCATCCTGAGACCAGGAAACGCAGAGCAGCTGTCGGGCCTTAGATAGCGATTTCATTCGTCTCATCAGCGCGTCAAGCAGGTGTCCTCTGCGATACCCGCATGCGTACAGACACGGGGTATCTTGTGGCGACTGCGCTGAAGTACACGTGTCAACTGCGCTGAAGTACACGCGTCACTATGTTTCCTTTGCACGCAGTGGCCGCGATGTTCCTGGGGATGGACCTGCCAGGGCTGGCCCTTCCCGGCCCGTGGAAAACCTACGTGATGCTGGGGTTTGTCGCCTGGCACGTGGGGGCCGAGATCCTGCTGGAGGTCCACACGTACCGGCTCTCCCGCAAAGGTACCGCCCGCAGAGCCCCGCGCGGAACCGCTGTCCTGGGAGCCGGTGGAGAGCGCTCGGTTTCCCGATGCTCAGGGGGACGGCTCCCGGGAGCTCTTAAACACTCCTCCGCGTTCTCAGGGTGGGAACGGGGGGCATTGCCTGCCGTTCTCGTCCACATGTGTCAGGGTGGTAAGTTGCGGGTAAACAGAGGGACGGACCGCAGGCTGCAGGGAGGATGTCTGCTTCGTAAGGACGGGTGCTGCGCGGGTCTGGCTGGAGGCCGTGTACCCAGGGAGTCCCGCATGCCTGGGGGCAGACCCCGAGCCGGAGGAAGCAGGGGTGCCCGGAGTCTACCCAGGGCAGGGCTGCAGACAGCTGTTCCCTCCTGATAGTGCACTGGGCGCTGAGCCGCGTGGGAGGGGCTGCCTCTGCCCGGCGGTCTGTCCCCGGCCCGACGGTCTGACCCCGGCCTGGAGCTGGCCCTGGAGCCCCGGGCGGAGAGATGAGAAGGGCGAGGTGTCCAGCGAGGTGGAGTCTGGGCTGTGTCCTCGGTGTCCTGTCTAGTTGTCCGTCCCCCTCCAGCCCCCCGGTGATAAGTCGAGGTGGCCTTCTCCAAACACAACTCTTCGTTGTCTAATGTAGTATGTTGTGGCTTTTGGGAGTGGAACATTCCTGCATTGTTGGTTTCTGATAGGAATACATATCTATGTGGGGCTTTTGCTGACCACGGAGCGGGGGCTTGTTGTTTAAAAGACACATGTACTGCCCAGGTGGCGAGGCTCAGGGGCTGAGCATCGACCTATGAACCAGGAGGCCAGGGTTTGATTCCCGCTCAGGGCACATGCCCAGGCTTCAGGCTCGATCCCCAGTGCGGGGTGTTCAGGAGGCAGCCGATCCATGATTGTCTCTCATCATTGATGTTTCTGTCTCTCTCTCTCTCTCCCTTCCTTTCTGAAATCAATAAAAATTTAAAAAAAAAAGAAAAGGAAAAAAAATGTACTTAGCACTTGAATTGTTAGGGGTTTGATCTGGTTGGAATTGCCTAGAAAAGAGAGCATGTATAAATGGCCATCCCGGTGTGTGAGAGCCTTACTATTGGGGACGTTTGGAATGCCCTGGGAGCCGGAAATGGGAGAACAGACTCCGCAACCCTACCCACCGGGCTTCGCTGCGCGAGTGTTCGCCTGCACGCCCACGGGCCTTACCAACACATGTTTTTGCTCTTGGCAGTTGAAATACTGGATGACACTAGAATTCAGATTATGCAGCCCTTTACCATGGCTGAGGCAGAAGTAAGTCCTTCTTGTTTATAGTTTTACTAGAGGCCCAGTGTATGAAATTCGTGCACTCGGCGGGGGGCCTGGGGGGCCGGGTCCCTCAGCCCAGATTGCGAGAGGGCTCAGGCTGGGCCAAGGGACCCCACCAATGCACAATTGGGACCAGGGAGGGACGTGGGAGGTTGTCCAGCCGGGGAGGGACCGCGGGAGGGCTCCAGGGCATATCCAGCCCATCTCGCTCAGTCCTGATTGGCCGAACCCCAGCAGCAAGCTAACCTACTGGTTGGAGCGTCTGCCCCCTGGTGGTCAGTGCACATCATAGCAACTGGTTGACCGGTTGACTGTCTGCCCCCTGGTGGTCAGCGCACGTCATAGTGAGTGGTTGAGTGGCCTTAGCATATCATTAGCATATAATGCTTTGATTGGTTGAATGGCCGACCGGACAACCGGACACTGAGCACATTAGGCTTTTATTATATAGGATTGACAAAAGCCTTCACGGTGGCGGTTCCGTCCTCTCACCTGTGTGTTTTCCTTTCAGGGCCACGGCTTTAAAAAGGCGGTGCTAGCCGTGTATGTCTGTGGGAACGTGACTTTTCTCATCATATTCCTGTCTGCCGTCAGCCGTCTCTGAGCCCGCCGCGGCCTTGCTGTGCCGGCCAGGTGACGGTCTCATCGAGCCGAGGGACGCGAGGCCCGTGCCGCCTGCCGGGCGTGGGCAGGAAATCCGAGTTGGAGACCAGCCAGGCCCCCACGGGGTTCTGGCGGCTGGCCCTTAGGGCCCTGTGGACTGTGACGCGCCGTCCAGCCTTAAGGTGCAGGTCCGAGTCTTAAAGGGAAGGCTGAGGAGACGTGACCCTCGAATATTTCTCTTTTTTGCACCTTTTTATTGAATGTATTGGGGTGACATTGGTTAGTGAAATGACACAGGTTGCAGGTGAATAACTCCACCACACGTCATCTGTACACTGTCTGGCGTGTTCACCACCCCAAGTCAGATCTCCTTCCATCACCACTGATCCCCCGTCTACCCTCCCCCACCTCCCTCCAGCCCCCTCCCAGTATTTCTACGCTGAGATGTTTAAGAATGTTAGCACTAAGGAATGTAAACAAAAACATTGGGAAAGTAAAGGATGACGTCAGGATGAGAAGGGGAGGAGAGGAACCATAGTGGGGCTCTGGAAGTACTATGGGTCTTTTGAGACAACATCTACAGGGTGTCCCCGAAAACGTATACACACGTTAACAGCGGATAGCTCAATTTTAAAAATAGGATGTATTTTAATAAACACTGCCTTTGTAATTATTCAAAGTGTGTATACATTTTTTGGGGGACACCCTGTATTTTTACTAGTTTATCTCAATGGTCTTTTTCCCTAGGGCTTTTTGGGAAACTGTATTTTCCAGTCCTGTTTTGGGGGACTTATCCCTTGCTCTGTGTGTCCTGTTTCCTTGGTAAAGGTGGAAATGGGGCTGACCCCATGGTAGGTTTTGTTAACATTGAAATATATTATGCATATTATAATTTCTTCCCTAGCTGTGAAATGCGAGTGTTCATCTTCTGCTTAAAAACTGCCTTTATATAAAAACTGTCAGCAACTGAGCCGATGGCATTTTATATGCTCGGTGTTTTGACAATAAGCTTTGAATCGGACAGCCTTTGGAGATTGTAGACTCACATTTCAAAATTAATAAAACTCACCCTTGTGACCTAGCCGGCTTGGCTCAGTGGATAGAGCGTCAGCCTGTGGACTGAAGGGTCCCAGGTTCGATTCCAGGCCAAGGGCACATGCCTGGGTTGTGGGCTTGATCCCCAGTAGGGGTGTGCAGGAGGCAGCCGATCAATGATTCTCTCTCCTCATTGATGTTTCTATCTCTCTCCCTCTCCCTTCGTCTCTGAAATCAATAAATAAATATATTGAAAAAATAAATAAAACTCGCCCTTGTGAACACATCTCAGTTCCTCTCTTGCCTTCCAGCTGCTCTGCTGGAAGTTCCTGGTGCTCTAATGAGCTAGAATAATCAGTTCTCCTCCTTCCTGCAGCAGTAATTTTTCTATTTGGGGGCTGGGTTTTATACCTGCTATGAGGACTCCCAGCCAGTGGGGGGCGCCATATACCAAATGACCGCTTGGTCCCTGCCTCTTTGGGCTTGAGGTTCCTTCTCAGGACTGAGATAACATCATGGATGTATTTCCCTTAAAGTCCACCGACTCGATCTTCATTTGAAAAAAATCCTGCCTTTTTTGGGGGGAGGGTCGGTGTTTTGCGTCAGAAACTGAAATTAAGTCCATAGTTTCATTTGATTTTTCTTCTTCCCTGTGATTATTTGTAACAATCGTCTGATATTTCCCTTTACAGCCCTCTGACCCTGTGACCGATGAGCACAGCTCTCTTCGGCACAGGGAACCAGCGAAGTGGACACTCTTAAAGTAATAGGAGTGTAGGGCGCACAGTTCATTCCTCCAGCTGTTCTGATTACCTTACAGTTCCTGATTGGCCCGAGGCCCTGATTCCTGTCGGCTGTGAGTGGCACCCTCAGCCATGGATCCGTGTCTCTGACTGGGTGAAGTGATGGGGAGGTTTGTTTTTCTTCCTTTTAGTGGGTTTATCACAAGCAGCGTCGGGGTGAGATGTGAATTTTCCGTGTCCGTGTTCTGTAAGTGCCAGGCTACGTACAGCCTAACCCTTCCTTTCGCATGTATGTTTAAAAATAATTTTTTTTAAAATATATATTTTATTGATTTTTTACAGAGAGGAAGAGAGAGGGATAGAGAGTTAGAAACACCGATGAGAGAGAAACATCGATCAGCTGCCTCCTGCACACCCCCTACTGGGGATGTGCCCGCAACCAAGGTACATGCCCTTGACCGGAATCGAACCTGGGACCCTTGAGTCCGCAGGCCGATGCTCTATCCACTGAGCCAAACCGGTCCCGGCTAAAAATAATTTTTTTTTAAGCACAGAAAAGGAAATGCATGCTAAAATAGTTTTCAACTCCAAGGGACTTAAAGGCTAATGACTTCCGCCCCATAAGTTCTATTCTGTATGTGAGAAGGAAGGTTCTTTGAAGGAGAGAGGGACCTCGGTGTGTTTGGCTTTTCAGTACGTGAACTTGCTGATGTGCGAGTTCCGTTTTTCTCCTTCCCGGATTCATCTGTGGGCGCGCTTTGGATATAGCACCCATCGATAGAGAGTTGCCCAGTGAAGGTTTTGTCGTTTAATCTTAACTGACGAAGCCTTTCCAATAACACCAAGTTAGGATTCTCCTGCTGTGAATGGTAAGAAGGAGCTCTGACCACGCGCAGCCGCATGGAGGGACCTGGAGGGTGTCACGCTGAGCGAAACAAGGCAGTCAGAGAAAGACCAAGTATCACGTGATCCCACCCATATGTGGAATCTAATGAACAAAATAGATCCAGAGACATAGAAGCACGGACAGACGGATGCATTTCAGAGGGAAGGCGGGAATGGTAGTGGGGGCAGAGTCTAACGGTGGAACTTGTATGCCTAACAACAAACAAAGCGGACATCTGTCATACTTTCAACAATAAAGATAAATTTAAAAAAATAAAAAAATGCCTGCCTTCACTTTTCTCAAATTTTCTCTCCATTTTTATAATAAACCACCGGGGTGTCTTTCTGAAAAACACACACATTTCTTCCGAGAGCAGTGACTGCTGAACGACATGCCTTTCCATCTTTAGCGTTGCTGTCCGGGAGTGAGCAGAATCGCAAGCTTGTTCATCTTGAAGATGGGTTCCTCTAGACCCGTGGTCGGCAAACTGCGGCTCGCGAGCCACATGTGGTTCTTTGGCCCCTTGAGTGTGGCTCTTCCACAAAATACCACGGCCTGGGCGAGTCTATGTTGAAGAAGTGGCGTTAGAAGAAGTTTAAGTTTAAAAAATGTGGCTCTCAAAAGAAATTTCAATCGTTGTCCTGTTGATATTTGGCTCTGCTGACTAATGAGTTTGCCGACCCCTGCTCTATATAATACAAATAAGTTCGTTTTTTGTTTTGTTTTTTTTTGGAAAAAAATGAAACGAATTCTAGAGAACTGCGGCGGGGGAGCACTCATCGCCGAGGCTGTTCGGTGTTTATGATTTTCTGGTCTGTGGGCATCGGTCTTAAGGGCACAGGGGGCTTACGGCAAAGCTTGTGAATCAATGCCCGACTTCACTTCAGAGCTGGCGTGGTTTTCACCAGGGTTTGGGCTCTAACGCGGGGCAAGTGAGCTTCGTCCTTCCACGCCCCGCCCTGCCCCGGGCGCAGTTCTGGGGCCCGGGTAGCTCTCGGCTGGAATGCTGGGTGTCTGTCACTCTGGTGCAGCAGGAGACAGAACAAGGTCCCTGTGTGAGATGATCCGGGATAGAGGGGAGACAGGCGGCTTCGTCACCGCTGATGAGGACCCAGGCCGTCCCTGCCCGTGTCTGCTTCTTTCCTCCTGGCCCAGCCCCCACGGCTCAGCCCTCGCCCAGGTCACAGCTGGTCACCTGCCCGGGATGCCCTTTCGGTTCCGCTCGCTCTGGCACAAGCTAGCTTGTCAGGTTTTGGCTCAGATTCCTTCCCCCCGCTCCCCGTGCGCTTGCTCACCGCTTGGCGGGGCTGGCTCCCTCCCAGTTCCGACCGTCTGCAGGTTTAGAAGTTGCAGGGCTGTGGGCAGGTCACTGACCTTCCCTAGTGCCCATTCCTTTTTTTTTTCCCCTCCTAAATATATATTTTTATTGATTTCAGAGAGGAAGGGAGAGGGGGAGATGGATAGAAGCATCAATGATGAGAGAGCATCATTGATCGGCTGCCTCCTGCACGCCTCACACTGGGGATGGAGCCCATAACCTGGGCACATGTCCTGACCGGGAATCGAACCCTGACCTCCTGGTTCATAGGTTGACGCTCAACCACTGAGCCCCGCCTGTCGGTCACGGTTCGATTCCAGGTCAGGGCACATGCCCGGGTTGCAGGCTTGATCCCCAGTCTCTCCCTCTCCCTTCCTCTCTGAAATCAACAAAAATATATGAGGTGACCTCATACCCCATGGGAGTCTGTGAAATGGACCATGGATTAAGCCCTGCCCTAACCGGGTTTGGCTCAGTGGATAGAGCGTCAGCCTGCGGACTGACGGGCCCTGGGTTCGATTCCGGTCAAGGGCATGCACCTTGGTTGCGGGCACATCCCCAGTAGGGGGTGTGCAGGAGGCAGCTGGTCGATGTTTCTCTCTCATGGATGTTTCTAACTCTCTATCCCTCTCCCTTCCTCTCTGTAAAAAATCAGTAAAATATATTTTTTAAAAAAAGGGGGGATTGAGTTCCCTGTTCTCAGGCTGTGGCTTCAGAGCAGCTGCAGTGAGCCCTGGGGTGCTGGGTGGCAGGGGACTGCAGTCTTGGGCACGGACTGCGGGACAGGCCGCCTGCTGTGTCAGGACAGGGAAGGGGGTCCCTGGAAAGGAGGACATCAGAGGGGGGGAGCCCAGCGCCTGTTTGCCCGCCGCTCTGGCAGTCTGGGCTACATGCCTGCTGCAAATCAAAAGATGCACAGAGCCCGGCCAGTGTGGTTCAGTGGTTGAGCATCGACCTATGAACTAGGACAGTGGTCGGCAAACTCATTAGTCAACAGAGCCAAATATCAACAGTACAACGATTGAAATTTCTTTTGAGAGCCAAGTTTTTAAAACTTAAACTTCTTCTAACGCCACTTCTTCAAAATAGACTCACCCAAGCCGTGGTATTTTGTGGAAGAGCCACACTCAAGGGGCCAAAGAGCCGCATGTGGCTTGTGAGCTGCAGTTTGCCGACCACGGAACTAGGAGGTCACGGTCCGATCCCTGGTCAGGGCACATGCCCGGTTGCAGGCTCAATCCCCAGTAGGGGTCATGTGGAGGGGAGGCCTGGGGGGGGGGGGGACGGGGGAAGAGTCAATCAATGGTTCTCTCTCATCATTGATGTTTCTCTCTCTCCCTCCCTCTCCTTTCCTCTCTGAAATCAATAAAAATAATTTTTAAGAACAGATGCACAGACATGGAGACAATGC
Source organism: Eptesicus fuscus (assembly GCF_027574615.1). Classification (NCBI taxonomy): domain Eukaryota; kingdom Metazoa; phylum Chordata; class Mammalia; order Chiroptera; family Vespertilionidae; genus Eptesicus; species Eptesicus fuscus. Next base: position 2,590,112 of record NC_072494.1, on the reverse strand, counting down.
AATAGGACCATATAGAATTGAAGAGCTGAAAAAAGCATTTGAAAAAACTCACTGGATGGAATTAATATCAGAATGGAGATAGCAGAGAAAAAGGAGCCAGTGGATTTGAAGATAGATCAATCAATAGAAATGATCTCTTTCAGGAGAAGCAAGAAAAACTTTTAGAAAACAATGGAACCCCAGGGACCTGTTGAATGATAGCCTGCGTGGTCTTCTCTCAGAAGGAGAGGGGGCTCTGGATCTAACGACTAGGAAATCCCCAAATTTGATAACTTTACTGACTCCCGATGCAGGGAGACGTCTCGAGCAGGAAAACCTGAAGGCAGGCTCATGCAAGTCATGGCGGAACTCTCAAAAATTACAGAGCGCATCCTGGAAGGAGAGAGAGGAAAAGCAAAGATTGCATTCCAACCTCCGACTTCTCCCAGGAGTGTGTGGAGGCCAGCGTGTGGGTCAGGGTTAGGGCCAAGGTTAGGGAAGGGAGGGAAGGAATGGGACCCTGGGACCCAGGGTTGGGGTGTTTGCATGGAAGTGTCTCTGAAATTCGAATCTCCAGATTTTCTAGAACATTCCAGATCAGCAGAGGAGCTCTTTCCTCCTAGAGACCAACTGGCCTTTGCAAAGAACTCGTCTGAGGCCAATGCCTCTCAGGGAGATGCTGGCCCGTCGGGTCTGCTGCTGTTACCTCCCGGCGCCCTACACCGACGACTGAGGTTGGGTCTCATCGTCTCACCAGGGAAATTCACCGGAAGACCCACAGGGCCTGGGTGCCCGGCCCGGGCGTGATCCGGGGAGGATGCGTGTGCGTGGATGTGAGGGTGTTGGGTGGAGTAGGAGAGAACTGGCATCAGACTAGTCTTCAAATTAGGAGCTCACGTCCCGGCAAGAATACGTAGGCATGACATGCGGCACACATTCTTATTGCATTTTGATAACGGGATTCTGTCTTGTTCGCCACCGTCGGTCAAACCCGGGACCAGATCTGTGTCCTCTGAGAATAGGGGAAGTCCTCCATCGAGCAGCCTTAGGTGCTACCCAGTCATGGAACCAGGGTGCTCACATTGAACTGAGTGACAGGAAGGGTGATATTTCAAGAAGAATAAACACGCCAGCTATCGCCTGTGAAGTCATGTACACTAGCAAGATAATCCCAATCCCGTCCCCACACGTGAGGGTGATCATCGCACACGCCTGCTGGATGTGCGCCAGGAGCTGAAGTCTCTACCCAACCAGCCGACTTGGTCCTCGGCGGGAGGATGCGGCTGTCCTAAGGCCTCGGTGGTTTGGGAAGGCACTTTACGTGTCAGGGTTAGAGATGGGTGTTTCTGTGACAAGGGACAGGGGCTTCCTGTGATCTTTCATTTGTATCCGCAAAATTACAACATCAGTTAGTAGAATAGAGCCAGGCTATTTTAAATAACTTTATTCTTAAATTTAACAAGCTCTTATTAGAAATGCTTTGGTATCAATACAATAAAAATATTCTGGTTTTCACCCCCACTGAATCATGTCAAGTAACTGGAAAAGTTGAGTGTCCGTTCCCCCAGCTTTTTGCCATATATATATATATATATATATATATATATATATTCTTTTACAAATAATGGCTACTGCTTACTCACATGGCTTAATATGGATATAACGGTAATTTTTTTGGATCGAAAAGAAAAAGAAAGAAAGAAAGTATCCAGGAGAGAAAGTTGCCAACATTTCTTAGTGTCTTCTCCAAAGTACGTTTATGTAGATGGTACTCCTCTCAGATAACTTTTTTCCCCAGCTTTGCCATTCTTATCCTCAAAGCTGCAAATTAAAGGGAAAAAAAAAAGTTATAATCAGAAGTCTTATTTTTTTACTCTAAATGACCATTTCATAGAATGCAGGAAAGTTTGAAACATACCTCAGATGGTTTTGTCCAACAATGTGAGCATTGTTTTAGTAGCACAAAAAGATAGTAGAAATAATAAGCTATGATTAACTCAGGGTAGAAGCAGGGTCAGAACTAGAAGGAGCCTGTTACTATAAAGATGAGAAAAATCAGTAGAGCAAGCACAGAAAAAGTTGAGTAAATATAGGGTTAGTGCACAGCCTCACTATTGGCCATAGATAAATTCCATCTATGAACTGCGTTTTGTGCATATTTCTGAGCTATGCACAACTAAAAAAAGGCATCGACCCAAACTCTATTTCATGGTTACATTATCTTTTAGTTCATCAAACTTGACTCTACCAAGGGGCTCCATCCTTGGATAGAGACGGGCAAAAACAAAAGTTTTTATAATGAAACCACGTGAACCAGTAATGAAAGTTGGAGTAATCATAAAATGTCGTTGTCAAGGTATAAGTACTTTCAAATGCCAAATATACGTATTCGAGCACATGCCGCCACCGATGAGGTGTTGGATGAAGAGACCATTTTTAAGAACGCCGAGTTAGAATTCAGAGGACGCGTCTGACGTCCTGGTGTCATGCCCTCCAGAGTTAGGGCTCCGAGTACAGCAGCTCCGAGGCATTTTCCGAAAGTTGATAAAGGCTTGCAAGGCGCTGGTTGTGACAGTCATGTTGTGACAGAGCTAGATAACTGATTGCAAAATCTTATTTAATGAAAACAGTAGAAAAGGGAAGACATGCTCTCTCATTGCTCAGCCATCTGTTGTTAGTTGTCTTTAACAAATGAAATGAATGACACCTACAAGAAGCTCTTATTCACACATAGGACCCAATACTGTACCATAACCATGATCACTTTTATCGTCACTTCACTTGTATGACATGATCGCATCTAAATGAAACCAAAGAGTAGTATTTCCCTGGAAGCCTGAAGGGGAATGGTCATTTCTAGCGGGCGGGGTCAAGAATAGTCCCTTGAATTTAGGATCGGGCCAAGAGGGCGGTCTCTATCGCTGGGAGAAGTTGGGAGGCGATGCCTGAGAACATGTCCTTCCGCAGCAGGAGGGGAGCTGGAGGCAGGACAGGCTTTGCCCTTTCTACCCTTGGATTTGTGGGACTCGATCTTGCCCATCCCCAGAGGAGAGCAGGGCCCGGTCCACGGTCAGGGTTTTATCCAACAGCGTGAGCATGATTTCAGTAGCACACAAGAATAGTAGAAATAATAAGCTACTGCTAACCTGGGGCAGAAATAGACTCAGGCCTAGAAGGAACCTTTTTCTGCAAAGGTTGGAAAATGAGTAGAGTGAACACAACATACATTGGCATCCAATGAGATTCTAAAAGGACATCGTAGCTGTGTAAGGCCTCAGGAGCGGGATTCAGTCCCATTTCTCACTGTCCTCTTCCTTAATGGGGAAAAGAACCCTCGCTTGTTAGAGTGTGCTAATTCCTTTCTCTACTCCTGTGGCAATAGGTTGTGTGGGTGTCATGTAGGTAGATGTGTGGGGCCAGGGCGTGAGGTCAGGGGGAAGGCCCGGAGGCGCACAGCTAATCCACCCGGGCTAGCTGCTCCCCTTTCTGCTCTTCTCTGACCTCTACCTCCCCTCCCCGCAGCGATGCAGACGCAGAGCGCTGGCTGGTTGAACCTGGTGGGAGAAAGCTTGCCCCTTCCCCTCAGGACCCCTCGGCTCCGAACGGTTGCCACAGGTTGGTCACATGGGCACCGGCAGCCTGTGCATCCCCCGAAGCTGAGGTTCCCTGTCTCCTCATCCTGAAACGTCACTGACGTCTCTAAGAGGGGAGGACAGAGCCAGGAGAAGTCCGAGTCCAGGCTGGTGAGGATGCCAAAGAGAGCCAGCCGTCCAGCTGGTGGGGAGAGCGGTGACATCCGGAAAGCGCTTGCTGGGGCCCCTCCCTGGTGGGAGCCCTGGCCCTGAGCTGTATCTTAGACCAGCGGTCGCCAGCCTTTCGGACCTCACGGATCACCAGTGGTCCGCGGGCCACCGGGTGGCGACCGCTGTCTTAGACCACGACCCTGTTACGTGCACCCAGCAGACAGACACGACTATGCCGACGTGTTCTTGCCGTGTCGTACGTCGTTCAAAGTTTTGGCTGAAAAATATTGTCTGTAGGATCCCCCGCCTGCTCCTTTTTCCATCCCTCATCCTTCTCCATGCTCTTCCACGTTCACAATTGCTGTTCGCTAAGGCTCTCGTGACAACACTTACACGAAGAGAAGAACAATTCCTAACTGTGATACCTTCCAGGAAGACTGATATGTAGACGGGGACCTATCACATAAGTAAAGGGGTGGACTGAAGTGAACTTTCAGGCACCAGCCATGGCATTTTAGGGGGTGGGTGGGTGGCGAAGTTCAACCTACTCGGTGCTTGTGAAGCAGGGGCTGTGTGTGCTGTGCCCACAGAGGCCCCCCGAGGGCATGTGTCGACGTGATCAGCTTATTGGAAGGACCCACTCAAAGCAGATCAGCGCTGCGAGCCACGCACCGTGTTAGGGAGCAGCATTGCGGCCGCGTCCTGACGGGCGAGGGGCTTGGAGCTTCTGTTTGTAAGATACTCCGCCCGGCAGCGCGGGGCTGTGCATTGTTCCTGGGTCTGGGAGACGCTTCCTGTTTGCCTGATTTTGGCTCAGGGCCCTGAGTAGTGTCTGGAAACATGTGTCACTTCCTGTCTTTTCCTGTGAGGTTAGGGTGTGGCCACGGGAGGGGCGGTGCTGAGTAAAGTCCTAATTGAAAGGTGGGAGGATTTGGGGTGGGTCCTGTCACAGCTCCCGGCCATCCACAGCATGCTCCCCCGATCCCAAGTCTTCCCTGTTGTTTTAAAAATGAATTCAAGATGCAAAGTTTGCTCAGCAGACAAAGCCCGTTCTCGAAAGGGAAAGGGACGTCCTGGTAGCGGGTTTCCATCGTGGGGGACACGCCACGCAACGCTTGGTGCTGGTGGAATCGAGTTCAGGGTTTAGGAAGATAATGTACGTGTCCAGTCGCCAAGAGATTAGAAATGCTTCAGATGGGCAAGTTGACCGTCGGTGAGCCTCATTCAACGACGCCACAGCTGGGAAGAGACCCACTTCACTGTGCTATCGGCAAACCAAGGCTCAGCGTATCGGGTGCGGAGGAAGAAGAATTGGACAGGCACTAGCGAACGCCTGTGGAGTTGTCAGGCTCTGCTCGCTAGACTAGCTGGGACTCAGCAATTATTGCTTTTTTTTTTTTCTTTTTTAAATCCTCACCTGAGGTTATTTTTTCCATTGATTTTTAGAGAGAGTGGAAGAGAGAGGGAAAGACAGAGAGAAACATCGATGTGAGAGAGACACATCAATTGGTTGCCTCCTGCACGGGCCCTGACCAGGGCCTGGGCTGGGGAGGAGCCTGCAACCGAGGTACGTGCCTTCGACGGGAATCAAACCCGGGACCCTTCAGTCCGCAGGCTGATGCTCTATCCACTGAGCCACACCGGCTGGGGCGATAATTATTGCTTTTTAATGAGAATTCTTCTATTAGAGACATGTGAAATGACTGTACCCTTCATATATGTCCCTTACAATATGTCTGGGTGTGTAAGGCAAGTACAGCTTTTATCGTTGATTTTGTCAGATTCTTACTTAGCATTTGTAAGTGGTGAGTAGAGGACCCTAGTCAAGTGCCACCGAGGAATCTAAACTTCTAAGAAGCTGTCGCTTCTGTAGAAAAAGCGTGTGGTTTTCCGCTCGATGCTAAGGAAGATCGGCAGCGTTAAACTGCACCGAGAACGGGGAGTGCGAAGATACAGACAACGGTCAAAACGAATGAACTGAGTTAGGGAAGGCCACGCACAGGAAAACGTTGTAGATGATGCCCTGGAGATAAACTGATATTCTATTTTAACATACAGAGACATTGAGGAAGGAAAGATAGCAAAACTATGGAAAGTAGAAAGAAGGTACAGCAAAGTGATAAAATACCACACTCAAAATAAAATTGGTTTCTTGTTCTTTCTTGCAAAAATAAGGCAATTTGTTAGCTCGTGTCGGAAGCTGAAATCACAGAGGCACACAGAAGGAGCTGGTATCGGGTTCTGGAGCGAGAAGATCTGACATTGATGCGCTAACTGGTTAGTGACGTTAATACCTTCGCACACGGGACCACGCCCCCGGACCGAAGGCGCGTTTTCACGTTACCAATGCCAGCCAGTGCAAAACCCAAATAAGGCGACGATTTAAAAAAAAACACACCCGTTTCTCCTTATCTTTTGAATTGACTGACTCACCTCGGGTGACAGTGAAATCAGGGTTAATGATCAACCTTAGCGTGGGTTAGTGGAAAGCAAGAGGGTTTGTTAGCAACACGGGGACCGGGCTGTCACATGACCGAACAGCAGCGGCAAGCCTTGCCACGCGTGTTACCTGTGAGCGACGGGTCCTCCGTGCCGTCCCCGGCCGTCGGGGCCGCGTGTGGCGGCGGGTGGACAGGGCTGCCCAGGCGTGCTTCTTGCTCTCTCAGCGACATGGAGTTCTTGTGGGGAGAAGGGTGGCGTGCGTTCTCGGGGGGCTTGACCTCCGCTCTCTTCCTGGGGAGAGGTGTTGGCCTGGCCGGCTGGTGCGCCGGACCGTAGGGCGCCCTGGCGTGGGGGGCAGGTTTCCCAGCTTCTCCCTCGCCCTCCTCCTCGTCGATGACCACCAGCTCGGCGTGGATGACGCCGTCGTAGCCCGTCAGGATGCCCCTCTCCTCCGCATCGTCTTCCGCCTGCTGGTACCCCATGAAGATCATGGTCACGGGCTCGGCGCCGTCGATGTCAGAAGGCAGGGAGTGGACGATGTTGTATCGCACGTCTTCCTCGGCCCCCTGCCGAGGGGGAGAAGGGCCCGGGCATTCGGGCCTCCCGACGGGCCCTCCTCTGGGGCCCGGCCTTGCCGTGGGGGAGGGCGCCTGCTTGTCCCGTGTCCCATCCATCCCATCTGCTCCTTCCGAAGCGGCCGGCAGCCTCTCCGAGTGTGGAATCACCCATCGGCGGGGGTGAGGGGTCGGCCGAGGGGGGCTGTCGGGAGGCAAGCCGTCGCCCCTCCCCCCCGACAGCCCGTTGTCTACGTGGGGGACGGAGCGGTCCCTGTCGCCTCCCAGTCCGTTGGCTTGCCTCGGGACCCGTCCCCGGAGGTTCGGCCCGGGGGCCGCGTTCTCCCTCTGCGGGGTGGCGGGCCTGCAGAAGGCGTTGGCGTAGACGGGCTCGTGGTACTCGGTGGGGGACCGGGAGCGCCTCTCGGACGCCTGTCTCAGGAGGTCCTCCACCTCCACGGGCGCCAGGCCGTCCGTGCCGTTGAGCGCGGCCCTGTGGTCGGAGCCGACTTCGTACACCGACTTGCGCCCGTCGTCGTACACTTTCACCCCCTCGCCCGTGAAGTCCTCCGACGGCAGCGGGATGGAGGACAGGACCGTGCTCTCGCCCGTCTTCAGGTCCTTCTCCACCTTGATTTCCATGGCGTACAGAGCTGCGGAGAGACAAGGCCCAGCTCCGGGTCAGTTCCCGCCTCCCCCCCCCCACCCCTTGTACACTAGCCTGCTCTCTCGCGGCCTCTGTGTGTGCATGACGGCCCCTTCTGATGGTTTTCATGGGGCCTGGGCTAGTGTGTGCCTTTCTGATGTTATTCATCAGCTGCACAGTGACCAGGACTGTGGTGAGAGGGGGCTTTAGGTCAGGAGGTGTGCCATCGGCGAAGAATGGGAGGGATGGGAGGAGAGAAGCGGATGGTTTCAGATAGCGAGGCTTTTCCCCAGCACCCGAAGCTGTGTTCTTTCTTTTTTTTTTTTTTTTTATAGGTCACACTTTCTTTTTTTTTTTTTTTTTTAATATTTTTATTGAGGTATTATATGTGTACATATCTTACTATTACCCCCCCCCACCCCACACCCACACATGCCCTCCCCCCCCAGAGTTTTGCGTCCATTGTTTATGCTTATATGCAAGCTGTGTTCTTTCTAATGACAAACCCCACGAGATGGATTTACACGCGTTGGCGTGACTCACAGGGGACACAGACCTTCCCGCGAGCGGGGAGAAGTATTCCGCTCTGTGCGTTCCCCGAGGCAGAGGCCTGCACGGTCCCCGTGTCGGGTTAAGTCCCCCCCCTTGCTGCTCAGGGACCCCGCAGCCACGTGAGACCATAGAGGACACTGATGTCCTCTCCGGGGAGGCAGCCTCACTGTCCAGCTGGCTGTGAAGAGGGCGGGGGCTGCGATCGCAGGCCTCGCCTGTGGCCGGACGCTGCTTCTCACTTTCACTCCCACGGTCAAGTAGAGAAAGGGCTGAAAACAATGCCGCCAGCGGCCCTGCAGCCGGCGGACTGGAGCGAGCCTGCTGATGGGGGGAAACGGAGGCCCCGCCAGGGCCCGGCCAGGCCCCGTGGCTGCCGTTTTAACGGGCGCCGGGAAGCTAATAGGACGGTGGGCGCCGTGGCAGCAGTGTGGCAAGGCTCGCGCTGGCTGGTCCCCACCTTCCTTCCCAAGCCACTGCCTTCCTGCCTCCTCCATCGCCCCGGCTCCTGGCCTCGGCTGCCCGACTGCAATGGCAGAGCCCTCACCCCCACCCCTCACCCTCCACCCCCGTCTCTGCTTCACCCTTCTCTTCAGCATCCTCACTGCCTAAGGTGCTATAGTTTATTATTTACCTAACGTCTGTCTGTTTTCTCCCTTAGAATGTCCGCTCCATGTGGGCAGCGGTTCATTTTTAAATATGTCTTTATTGACTTCAGAGAGGAAGGGAGCGGGGGAGAGATAGAAACATCAGTGATGAGAGACAATCATTGCTCGGCTGCCTCCTGCACGCCCTCTGCACGTGCCCTGGCCGGAAATGGAGCCATGACCTCCTGGTTCACAGGTCAACAGCGGCTGACCACTGAGCCCCCGAGGCCGGGCACCTGCTGTGTTATTCCCTACCGTGCTCTTAGTGCGAGGACGGAGCTTGGCATGGAGCGCGTGGTCACTAACTAGTTGCTGAATGAAGGAGCGAATGGCTGGTACCTGCCCGTGGAACGCAGCTTCCCTTTCTGGTCTAAAATGCAAAGCGTCCCTCTGGGCCCCCATAGAGGACTTCATTTCCCCCGGCGGCTTCGAAGTTTTGTTTTATAAAAACCACCCCCCTTGGGGGTGAACAACGCCTGGCCTGCCCCAGGGGAGTGTTTTATTTTGATTTCAGAGGATCTTAGTGGCCGGAGAGGGTGTCTGCGGGGTGGGATCTGGCGGGAGAGACGCTTTCCAGGAGAGGAGTTTTGATTTCAAGGGCTGCTTGTTCCCGTCAGCCTTCTATCCACTGTCCGTACCTCGTTGCCAGGGAATAGAGCGCCGGGGCTGAACGCCACGGCCGGTCACCCCTACCTGTGCAGGTGACCTCACACCCCACGGGAGGCTGTGAAACGGACCCTGGATTAAGCTGGGCGCGCAACGGGCAGGGCACGTGGCTAAGGTGACCTTGCAAAGCTCTGAAGGCGGGAGCCTGCCTCTGGAGGCAGGTCGCTCGTGTACCTTTTCTATTGTGTTCATCGTCTTCTAGTCCATCATTTCTTTCCTTCCTCAATCGGGAAGGGACGTAGGATTTTGGAAGGTCGGGGATATTAGCATAGATGTCTTCAATCGACTCTGTAAAATTAATATTAATTCAAAATACATCTGGAGGACATGGACAGTCATGGAGACATGTCAGTGGGCTTGTCAAAAAACATCTGAGTGAGACACAGACGAGAATGCTCAGAAACATACCTCCTGGCGTTCCCTCCTCTTCCACCTTCACAGACTATAAGGGAAAGAGAAAGAATTCTTTAAGGTTAACACAGCTGACAAACATAACTTCTGCATATGTGGGTCTACGTTGAAGAATGGGACGCTCTCGCGGACGCGCTTGGAGAGGAAATCTGGGTTTCAGGCTTAATCTGGGCACTCACCCTTATTATGTCTTCCGTCGTCCTCTCCACGGACTTCAGTTTCTTTAAAATCGCCTCTTCATGAGCCGAGATCTGCAGCTCAGCCCTTTCCAGGTCTTGGATCTCTTTTTCAAGCCTGACAACAGAAACGACAGACGTTTTATGGCGACGGCAGGACAAGGGCGTCGCTCTCAGGTGCGTCTCCCCGGGCACCCGCTCTCCTGGGACGATGCATGCGAGTGTCCAGGCGCCTTCCGAGAACGCAGCCCCGCACCAAACCGCGCCTTTGGCCCACGGGAGGCACCTGGCACCCGGCTCTGACTGCACAGTGGTCAGTGCCAGGTGACCGTGTGTCCCGGGGAAAAGGAATTCTTGGTGAAGTATTTGACCCTTGCCACCTGGTCTTCATTGCAATGACTAGTGTTACTTCGAGGTGAAACCCAGGAATGTCTTGGAAAAGACTCTTACGTTTCAAGTTGCACAGAAAGAACCATGTGTGTGTGTCCCTCGCCGGCGTGTCTGACCCACATCTCCATGTAAGCGATTTGGAAAAAATCACAGTGATCTTTTTTCTAGCCAGTCACCACTTTAGAGCAGTGGTTCTCAACCTTCCTCATGCCGCGACCCTTTAATGCAGTTCCTCATGTGGTGGTGACCCCCAACCATAAAGTTATTTTCGTTGCTACTTCATAACTGTGATTTTGCGACTGTATGAATCATAAATATCTGTGTTTTCCGATGGTCTTAGGCTCTACAGCAGCGGTTCTCAACCTTTCTAATGTCGCGACCCACAGGTTGAGAACCGCTAGCAGGGTCGCCTAAGACCATCGGAAAGCACAGATATTTACATTATGATTCATTAACAGTAGCAAAATTACAGTTATGAAGTAGCAACGAAAGTAATTTTATGGTTGGGGGTCACCACCACATGAGGAGCTGTATTAAAGGGTCGTGGCATTAGAAAGGTTGAGAATCACTGCTCTAGAACATTATAATTATTGAGCTCGAGTCAAGAATCACCGCTATTTAACAGGGAAGGACCCTGTGCATCCCAACCCTGGGTATGATCCTTGGTTCTGATTTCAGTTTCCTGAGAGCTGTGCGTGGTATAGTGAGGGAGGCAAATGTGTGTGTGTGTATAGACATATCTATCTATCTATCATCTATCTATCTATCTATCTATCTATCTATCTATCTATCTATCTATCATCTATCTATCATCTATCTATCTATCTATCTATCTATCTATCTATCTATCTATCATCTATCTATCTATCTATCATCTATCTACATTTACGAGTATATGTACACACCTATGTATCTATATACATCCATGTAATTAGTCAAAGTATGTGTATACCTGCATATGCACACATACATATTCATATGGGTATATGTTTAAAAGATTTTAGTTTTAGATATATGTATATATGTGTGTATACCTGTATATACAGGGTACACACACTTTAACAGCTGGTAGATCAATTCTGAAAATGAGATGTATTTCAATAAGCACTGCCTTTAGAATTATTCAGAGCGTGTGTAGACATTTTGGGGGGACACCCTCCATACTTAAAACTAAAATTGTTTGTACGTGGGGCCTCTTGGGGGAGGTCGCTGGGGGCCGGCTCCCTAACCTTCACTTCTTCTCTCTCCCCGATGGGTTAGAGTTTCCGTCATTGCCGCATCCCATCCTCAGGAGGTGTCACCTTTCGGGTGGAGCGGAGGGTGGGGAGAGCTGACTCAGGCAGCGAGAACCAGCGGCGGGGACAGAGCGCTGGCCTCCTGGTGCCTCCCGGGCTGTGAGGCGGGGCCGATGGGTGAGTGAGCCCCTCCCAGCTCCTGAGAGGCGGTGGGCAGGTGCCAGTTTAGGTAACAGCGGGTCTGAGAGAGGATTTGGGATGCTGTCCGCGCCTGCAGTCCGCCTCGTCCGTGGCCACTTGCTGGGGAAGAGGGTTATGTTCGAGAGTCCCCGGGGAGAGCGGCAGCTTTCATTCCGTGCCGTGGCCTGGTGCAGCCTCCCGTACTCATCACGAGATAATGTCCTCGGTCCCCGGCAACACGCCACTGTTAGCTTAGAAAAAGGACAGGACGCTGGGTGCGCCAAGAAGGGGCCGTTTCGGAAGGTGGTTTTCTGCTGCGCAGGGTCCATTGCGCCCTTCCCGTTGTCGGTGGAGTGAAGCAAGGACTAACACCACCCGATGGGGGTGCCATGAGGGCCAAACAGACGGCAGCTCAGAAGAAAAAGAATTCGGAAGCGCATGTCCTTTATCACAGCACCGCCTGTCAGCCGTTAGAACCACGTGTAACATGTATGAGCATCACACTGTGCCGGGCCTGGCCTGCTTGGTCCTCACCACCGGCCCCGGAGCCCTGCGATGGTTCCATTGCACAGATGAGCGAGCTGAGCCCTCAGAAGGTTCCGGCTGGGAGGCCCTGGCCACGCAGGACAGGAAGCAAACCCTCCCTTCACCTCTCCTGTCGGAGCCTGAGCTCCTAACTCCTGTCTCATCGGCCACCGTGGGAGCAAGACTTGCCAGTCGGTTCTTGGCAGACGCAGCGGCATTCTCCTGGCTCAGCGGAGGGGAAGGGCTTCCGACTTTCACGCTAATGAAGAGAGCGAAGGTGGACATGCTGGTGGGGCCCACCCACACGTGACAGCAGCCTTCCTGTCCGGCCCTTCCCCAGGGCTTTGCCGGGGTAGCCGTTCTCTGCGGGGGGGGTGGGGTGGGGGGGTGGGGTGGGGGGGTGGCAGGGGACGACCGTCTGTCTGCCCAGGAGTCAGGCCCTCTGGCTGCCGACCTGCTTGTGGGCGGCGCTGGGGGGAGGCCCTGCAGGGTTCCCTGCTCCCACCAGGACGCGGCTACAGTGACGGAGGCTCAGCAGCGCCCTGGGAAGCTGGCGGAGGCGGTGGGAGTGGGACCGAGCAGCATGGCCGTGCCACCGAGGCCGTTGGAGGTGCGGTTTATGACCGGTTCGCCGCAGCCTTGGGCAGGACTGATGCAGCGCGTGTCCCGGGAGCCACGGCTCCGCCCAGACAGGGCCCTGCGGCGAGGTGCTGGGGCGCCCCGAGTCCGCGGGCGTTACCCCGGGCTGGGCCACTCCCCGGGCACTGTGGAGGCCAGCGGACAGAGGCTCAGATGACACCCACCTGTCACTCTCACACCCCCCTGAGCGGGACAGACGGAGCCGAGTCCAGGACTCCCAGGCTCCCCGGCGGTGTGGCTCCAGCAGGTGTTGAATTCAGCTCCGAGTGCTGAGCAGGGGCGACCCATGACCCATGACCCCTGACCCTTCCTCTGGGCCCGGGAGCTGCGTTCCTTTCTCGCCCACAGGAGACTGGGAAGGCGCTGGAGGTTCACCTATATTTTGTGATTTTGTGCGAAGGTTCGCTCCCCCCGCCCCAGCTCTGCCCACGGGCACAGAGAGGGAGCCCGTGCGAGGCTGGCACGCGTGGCGGGGTACCGAGCCGCCCCAGCTTCCGCTCCCTCGTTTGGGGTAAGAGTTTCCCAGAGGGTTTTCTGGTGGAGGTAGATGAGGTCATGTTTGTAAGCCTCAGGCACAGGGTGTGACCTAAAAGGTGCTCCTCAGTAATGACTCCTGTCCCTTCTCCTCCCCGTCTGCTGGGGTGGGCAGGGGGGGGGGGGGGGGGCAGCTCCGACAACTCCAGGGAAAGAGAAAACCTACCAGGTCCATCTGGAGAGTCAATCTTCAATTAAAAAATTAAAAAAAAAAAATCGCCCTAACTGGTTTGGCTCAGTGGATAGAGCGTCGGCCTGCAGACTGAAGGGACCCAGGTTCAATTCTGGTCAAGGGCATGTACCTTGGTTCCAGGCACATCCCCAATAAGGGGTGTGCAGAAGGCAGCTGATCGATGTTTCTCTCTCATCGATGTTTTAACTCTCTAACCCTCTCCCTTCCTCTCTGTGAAAAATCAATAAAATATATTAAAAAATTAATCAATCTATCAATCAATTTGAGAGAGAGAGAGATCTATTTGTTGTTCTAGCCTGGTTGACGTGGCTCAGTGGTTGAGCGTGACCTATGAACCAGGAGGTCACGGTTTCATTCCCGCTCAGGGCACATGCCCAGGGTTTGGGCTCGACCCCCAGTGTGGGGCGTGCAGGAGGCAGCCGATCCATGATTCTCTCTCATCATGGATGTTTCTGTGTCCCTCTCCCTCTCCCTTCCTCTCTGAAACCAATAAAAACATATTTTAAAAATGTGTCGTTCCACTTACTGATGCATTCATTGGTTGATTCTTTTGTCTGCCCCGACTGGGGATCCAACCTGAAACCTTGACGTATGGGGACGATGCTGTTATGATCTTCAGTTTTAATATCGATGCCTTTGGAACAAGGGATTGCCAATACAGCTTCAGGGACACCCTGTCCTTGAAAACCCTGTTCTAGACAGAAAACCGAAATGCGCCCCAACGTTGCCAGGACTGTGACAATAATCATGGGATGGTGCCTGATTGATAAATGTGATCCGTGCGGTAAGCGAAGGAATGTGCTAGTCCGTGTGACCACCTGCTAATACCCGCACCCCCGTGTCTCCTGTTCTCTCAGAAATAGAACTCCCTGGGTTTCATGTGTCTCTCCGGCCACCCGGCCACAGATTACACTTCCCAGCCCCCTTTGCATTAAGGGGTGCCATGTGACTGGATTCTGGCCAATAGGACAGTAGTAGAAGTGACCTCTGCAATGCTCAGGTCATAGCCTTAAAATAGAGGTGTCTGTCCTCCGTTTATCTTCCCCTGCCCAGGCTGGAATGCGGGGGGGGGGGGGAGTGGAGAGCTGATGGTGGCCACACAACCAAGGGCACCGCTTGGGGGGTGGGGGTGGGGAGAGCAGAATAACAACAGGCAGAATCAGGTGACTTGCTGCCCGCGTCCCCTGGAAGGACTCCCAGCCGGATGGTTACGGGCGGGACAGAGCGAACCTCCCTCTTCTTGTTCAGGCCGCTGCTATGCTGGAGTCTCACATAGAACATCAAAACCCCATTCTCGCATAACCTCATGGGCAGGAATCTCAGTGACCGATTTCATGGACTTTCCCATCATTCCCCCCTCCCCGCCCCCCATTGGTTTGCAGAATTACTCATGCATGGCTTGCATTTTGGGATAGTTAGCCAGTAAAAATAGAAAAAAAAAATAATTCAGTCCTTGCTCTGGTGGGGAAAGAGTTTACATAGTTCTGAATGCTCTGTATTGTCATGAGCTATTAATACGGAATGCCCCAGGTCTGCGGGGGAAAGCTGTGATTAAAGCATCACAGAGCGGTTCCTGCAACCGAACAGCCCTGGCCTCGCTGATGCCCTGCAGTGCACAGAGCGCATGCTTGGGGCCAGGCAACCCTGACCGAAGGGTATTGGTCACCTGTGACGGGCGGGCGGTGATTCCTATTGGGTCGGCGGTAAAGATATTTTATCTTTAGAGAGCATTTGGCCAAGGCTAATGCCAAACCACACCTTCTCCATAAAATGGAGAGAGCAGTCTAGTCGAATGAGGGCTGCTTTGTTGTATTTTTTTAAAGACGGTTCCCATACATGTCATCAAACATTTAACAGACTTTTAATAAGCACTGACGACGTGGCAGGCCCTGGCGCTCACCAGCTGAAACGGAAGTGTGTCGGAAAAGACAAGAGCCCTTTTCTGCACGGAGGGTGGGCAGGTGTCGCGGACGGCCAGCCCTTGCCAGGGCATGTGGACAATGACAACAAGGAAGAGCGAACGCACCGGTGCAGAGAGCCACACGCCCCGGGGGAGCGCGCCAGGGAAGGAAAGGGCATTTGGCAAAGGGCAAGCACGGAGTCTGCCTCGAGCCAGATCTCCTGCGTCTGATCCTGAACCTTTAAGAGCTGGACAGCAGTCCCACACGTGGCTTCAGATAACCCTCGATGACGCTGAAACAAGTGTGCGTCGGCCCTGAGCACTGGGGCCAGCGCAGAGGCCTGGAGAAGCTGAGTTGTTCCTCGTGACGCGCGAGGAACGTGGGGGCATCTCGTCACCAGATAGAATGCTGTCAGCGTTGGTCATTATCTGATGGGCAGGGGACCCCACCATGATCTGAAGCTGCCGTGCAGGCAGGCGATGTCTCAAGGGAATGGTTTGGGAGACAAGCAATCCCTCTCCATCAGAACAGGATTTTGTACGTGAAGGGGTCCCTTGGCCGTCAAAATGCAGGAACCCAACTGGTCTGCAGGGAACCGGGCACTTCCCTGTGCTGGTGACCCAGGTAGTTTCAAACGGATGCACGTGAACGTACACGCTGCAGGCGGGCGTGGAGGCCGGGTGGTTAGGGGCCTCTCCAGCGCATTGGCAGGCAGAGGCTGTGTGTGTGTGTGTGTGTGTGTGTGTGTGTGTGTGTGTGAAATATATTTTTATTGATTTCAGGGAGGAAGGGGGAGAGAGAGAGATAGAAACATCAATGATGAGAGAGAATCATGGATCAGCTCCTCCTGCACACCCTCTACTGGGGATCCAGCCTGAAATCAGGCATGTGCCCTGACCGGGAATCTAACCGTGACTTCCTGGTTCATAGGTCGACGCTCAACCACTGAGCTGGCCGGGCTGGGTGTGCGATTTTTGATTAGGTCCTGCTGGGAACACCTACTACGTGCCAACACTTAATAAGACCTAAATACGTGTAATCACATTGCCCTCTGCATAGGGGGCTGGAGTTTGCCAAGTGACCTTCAACGATGGTACCCAGGACGTGGCAAGCTAACCACAGACGTTCTTCTCCTTCCTTGAACTTGGGAAGCCTTTTTCTTTCCTGGTGTTTAAGTGGCAGGGAAAGTATTTTCAGTGAATAAACTACTTGTAATCATATAATGAAGCGACACACCCGTTCAATGATGCCTAGAGCCACGGACTCTCTGTCCGACACAATCGCCGGCTTTGTCGCCCTCACATTTCTCTCTCCAGGGTGACAGAGCCGCCACTGTCTCCTCGCTTCCCGGCCCCTTCAGTTCGCTCTGCCCCAGCGGTCACTGTGCTCACTGCACACCCGGGCAGGACGCCCGTCTCTGAAGACCACACGCTAGCTTCCTGCAGCATGGATACCCAACAAGGACCCGCGAGACATGGGTGGTCTAAAGGGACTGAGCGCACTTCGAGGCAGTGAGGCCTTGGGCTGAGCTGGGGGATGGAGCTCCCCTGGGGAGTGAGTGCGCCTGCGCCCCTCGGCACACACACCTTCCTCCCTCGCTGTGAGTCTCTGCCCTCGCACTTCCTTTTCCTGTTGTTAATCCTCACCTGGGGATAGTTTTTCGTTGGTTTTTAGAGAGAGTGGAAGGGAGGGGGAGAGACAGAGAGGAATATCGATGTGAGAGAGACTCATAGATTGGTTGCCTCCTGCATGCACCTGACCAGGGCCTGTAATTGAGGTACGTGCCCTTGACCGGGAATTGAACCCGGGGACCCTTCAGTCTGCAGGCCGATGCTCTAGCCACTGAGCCACACCGGCCAGGGCTGCACTTTCTTTCTTTGTGACCAGGCCCTGGGAGATGGGTCACTGAAATCAATGCCCATCCCCCTTCCTTCCTTCCTTCCTTCTTTAGTCACATACAGAGCCCATAGTCTATGTCCCCTCAGCGGGTGGTCTCATATTTGTGCTTCAAGTTCTTTATACTATTTTGACTGCAAAAGCACGTTGAAAAGTTAAGGGATTAAAGAGAGGTGTTTTGAGAAGCTTAAAATTTCAATTTTTCTTTTTAGTTCATTAATGTTCAAGTCATTGTCTAGTCTTCACCTGGTCCCTCACATCGATATTTTCTAAGTCCATCCATTCATCCATCCGTCCATCCATCCGTCCATCCTCCTGTCTCTTCATCATCCGTCTTTTCATCCATTCACTTATTAGGCTGAGCAGTCACATGTTCATGCCATGTGCTAGGCATTGTATTAGGCATTTTTGGGAGGGGGGTGATGAATAGATTTCTTCCTTTTTTTTTTCCTGGAAAATTAATTTACTTAGCTCATTTTGTTGAATTTGAAAAGCTCCTAAATTAAAAATAATCAGAATATCTGGGAAATTAAAAACAACAACAGATGGAACGACTGCAAATCTGGTAAACCAACGAGTTAAACACGGAGAGCGAGCGAAAAGCATGCTGGGAATGGGTTTGACTCCTGTAATTGCCTCGGATTAATTTCTTGAGTGTTTCCAGGCAACGGCGAATTTAAGAAGAAGAAACAAATGGAGGGTGTTTTGTGTTCTCCCTTTTGGCCCTTTCCCCGCTTCTCTTCCCTCTCATGTGATCACAGCGGAGCGGCTTGTCCATGCCGCTGCCACGTGATGCAGGACGTGGCTGGCTGGGGCTGGGGAGCGTTCCTGTCATTAAGGCGCAGACTGCCTTGTGCAGGCCGATGGGAGCCTTAGGCAGGGGTTCACTGTGGGCCCGAGCCAGAATGAGTGAAATCTGGCTAAACCATAACCAGCAACAAAATCCGTTCACCTTTCTATTTCTACGTCATGGAGTTCCTTCTTGACACTGAAGCTTGCCTGGCTGGCGTGGCTCGGTGGTTGAGTGTGGACCTATGAACCAGGAGGTCAGGGTTCAATTCCTGGTCAGGGCATATACCCGGGTTGTGGGCTCTATCGCCAGGGTGGGGCGTGTAGGAGGCAGGAGGTCAATGATTCTCTCTCATCATTGATGTTTCTCTCTCTCTCCCTCTCCCTTCCTCTCTGAAATCAATAAAAACATATATATATATATATATTTTAAATTGAGCTATCAGCTGTTAAAGTGTGCATACATTTTTGGGGGACACCCTGTCTAAAGTGCCTAGAGGGCATTATGGCTAGAAAATACATTTTTCTTCTTCTCCTCCTCCTCCTCCTCCTCCTCTTCCTCCTCCTCCTCTTCCTCTTCCTCTATTCCTCCCATGCTGTCTCTGTTTTGTGATAACACTAATAAATCCTATTGTATATTTGAGCTTTCCGATTTCCCCACACACCCATCACCTCATTGTAAACCCAGGCAACTGGAAAGCTTGGCTAGATCAGAAGCTGCCGACTGTACTGAGCACGTGTGACGGGCAGGGCTGGACCTGGGAAGGGAGGTCACTGGCTGTGACCAAATAATCGGGGAAGTTGACGAGAGACAATGTTGTGAGGT
This sequence comes from Eptesicus fuscus, assembly GCF_027574615.1. Classification (NCBI taxonomy): domain Eukaryota; kingdom Metazoa; phylum Chordata; class Mammalia; order Chiroptera; family Vespertilionidae; genus Eptesicus; species Eptesicus fuscus. The sequence continues at coordinate 2,571,191 of NC_072494.1, read as the reverse complement.
CTTCCCACAGCGCCTTCTCCTCCCCGCACTGTGGGTGTGGCCAGGGAGGCCTGGGCGGTGTGGGGGGACAGTGGGCACACCTGGGGAGCTGTCCCATCCTCAGGGGAGGGCGGGGATGGGGCTTCGAGGCCTGTTGTTGGATCCCCTGCCATGCCAGGCAGGTGCTTCTAGCTTCGCGTCTGTGTTTGTAAGCTGCCCCGTCACTCTCAAGGATGGATATCGGTGCCACCATCTTGTGGATGAGCCATAGACGGAGTCACCGATATGGGTTGCTAGGTGCAGGTGGCATTTACAGCACAATTCCCATGTTCCCTTCGGGGGTGTTGCCCTAGTTTCTATTAGAAATCTCACTCGGAAGATCCGATCTTGTCCCCAAACGTGAGAATGGCTCTCCCACCTGCGACGTGGGGACTGAATCAGGATCCAGGTGGCTGAGGAGCCCCTACCTGAGGATGCTCTGGTCCAGGGCCTGGATCTGGCGCTGGTCCTGCTGGTTCTGCCTCTTCAGCTCCTCCTGCTCCTTCCCGCCGCCGCCGACGCCGTCCAGCAGCCAGCTCTCCCGCAGGGCCTTTTTCTGAGTCAGGAGACACAGAGACGTTTCCTGAAACCAGTTTGCAAACCCAGACCTCTGACCACTCTCAGATCTAGGCGTTTCGACAAGGGCACACTTCAACGAGAAATTATCCTCTCTCACCACCACCTTGCCTGAATAAACCTGGCATTTTCCTTCTTTAAAAAAATATATATATTGTTATTGAATTCAGAGAGGAAGGGAGAGGGAGAGGAGAGAGAAACATCCATGATGAGAGAGAATCACTGATGGGCTGCCTTCTGCACGCCCTCTGCTGGGGATCATGGTTGCAGGCGGGGCATGTCCCCTTGACCAGAATCGAACCCGGGACCCTTCAGCCCACAGGCTGACGCTCTATCCACTTAGCCAAACCAGCCAGGGTGGTGAGTTGGAGTTTGTCCATTTTCCCAAAACAAAGGAGATGTCTGTTTCACCGTAAGGAAAGAAATGCCCCTGAACCCGCAGGGAAGAGCTGCATTCCTGAGCCCCAGCCCGAGCGGAGGGAAAGCCGGTGGAAGAGGCTGGTGAATTTGGGGGGGGCTTTTCCCGCATCCTGTTCGCGTCTCCCGTGGCAGCGGCGGGATAGTATTTTGAAAGAGTTGCGTTCCCCCTCTCCTTCCCGCAGCAAAACGCCGGCTCGGTAAGTCTAGCACCGCTGTCAATCACTCGCTCAGTCATATTCCTCTGGGGCCACTGTGTCTGAGACGGTGGGAAGAGAAGAAAGGTTCCCTCCCTTCTTTCCGGGGACGTCTCTCTCTCACCGGCCATGAGAACCAGGAAGAAGGGCTTTTGTTCCTTTCCGAAGGGTGCTAGGATGACTGCGGCGGCAATATACACGTGTCTGAATTTTTTTAAAAAAGTTTAAGTGAGGTTGTGCTAGCTAGTTACCGAAGGACGGTTATTTTAAGGCAATCGTTTTCACATTGTTGAAAAACATGGCGCTGATGACGGGTGGATGGGGTGGGAGATGGTGACTTGCAGCCTAGAGGAGGCCTGGCCTGCCCCACGGGGCTCAGTGGGCGGCCTGGGAGCCGGGCACGCACGGAACAGCCTTTGCAAACCCCGGGGGTGAGCGACGCCCTCCTCCCAGGTCACGGGGTTTGCGCTGGCCTCTCAGAGTTCAAGGGCACGTGGACAACACGCCCAGCGAGCCGGAGCGTCCTTATGGTCGTCCCCTCGGCCTCTAATGATCGCCGCTGGGCTGTGCGCGGCAACGTTTTCCCACGGACACAGGCCGTGCTATCCCCAAAGGTCAGGTCTCATCTCCCGCGGCCCAAGACGCCCCGTGGGCCTGAGGGTGCCGCCTTTTTACAGAACGCACCTCGAGTTTAATTTACTTCTATCCGGTGGACGCTGTGCGCAGGGAAGCAGACGGGCGGCCCCTGTCAGAGGGCGTCACAGCCCTTCCCGGCCCCCCCCCCCACTTCCCCTCCACCGGGGAGTGTCAGTCGTGTGCAGCCCCGTCCCCGCACGGCCCTGGGATGGGCTGCTCCGTGACGCCACCCGGTGCACAGAGAGTGAGTCTTGTGACGTGGTTACGGCAGCGTGGGGCGACCTCCTTGGCTCTCGGTCTGGCTGGGAGTGAGCGTGGTTTTCGTTTTAGCCGCGTGAAACGCGGTGCGTCACCCACATCTCGCCATGTACCTGGCAGAGAGCTCGCAGCCTATCGTGTGGATGTGCAATCAGAAGGACACGGTGCAATGGTGCAGTAATAAACACAGTTACTCTGCTCTTATGTCACGAGTTAGACTTACATGTACGAGGTTAATGTACATAAATGAGCTCTATTTCACAGTGACATCCAGAATCAAAGGCATATTAACTAAGTGAAAATGTAAGTGGTATGGGAGTCATAGGCATTTTGGCAGTTAAAAATTATATTTGCTTATATTTTCTGGTCACTTTGGGCAGTTTAAAAATATATATATATATATGAATGGCCAGATTATTATGATCTCTGAACGCATAATAATCTGGCCACTCAGTGTGTATATTATATATATATTAGAGGCCCGGTGCATGAATTTGTGGATGGGTGGGGTCTGGTCAGCCTGGCCAGGGGGAGGGGACATGGGCGGTTGGCCGGCCTGCCTGCTGGTCGAACTCCTGGTCGAGGGGACAATTTGCTTATTAGCCTTTTATTATATAGGATATACACTGAGTGGCCAGATTATTATGTGTTCAGAGATCATAATAATCTGGCCACTCAGTGTATATTTTTATTGATTTCAGAGAGGAAGAGAGAGGGAGAGAGCAATAGAAACATCAATGATGAGAGAGAATCATAGATGGGCTGCCTCCTGCATGCCCCCTACTGGGGACAGAATCTGAAACCCGGCATGTGCCCTGACCGGGAATCCAACTGTGACCTCCTGGCTCATAGGTCGATGCTCAACCCCTGAGCCACGCCGGCAGGCTGGGCAGTTTCTTAGGGAAAGGTTTCCGAAGCACTTCTACGTCCCACACATCATGGCATAGACTCTGGGAATCAATTTGTGTTTCAAACCATGAATTCAATGGACGCCCAGGAAAGGAACGTTTTCTTGGTCTGAGTGTACTTTACGTGTCTCGGTGGCTTCAGACTCTGACCACGATGTGTGGCAAGATGACCCCCAGGACGCGCCCGCGTGTCAGGATGCTAGTGACACCCCGGGAAGCCGCCCGCCCAGCGCGGTCGGGGTGTTTGCAGGGCCCGGAGCTGCAGGGGCTCGGGGTGAGCCCCCGCATTCTTTGACGTGAGTGAGCTTCGTGGCGTGTGCACCTGCGGCGTTTAGGTGGTGGCTGGAGCGGACTGGCAAGGCCCACGGTCAGCGAGCTGGTGCGGTGCCCGGTGCGGGGACAAGCGGTGAAGAAACAAGTGGAAGGGACCCCGGTAGCGGCAGTGGCCAGCGCGTGCTCGGGGCACGGCTCCGGGCGTGGTGCGCCTATTTCGGAGTAGATTTCTCCGGTGCTGGCCCACATTCTGAGCTGTGCTCTGGCAGGGTGCCTGCTGGGCAAGCCAGCCCTCTCCGCAGAGCCGGGAGGTGAGCCTGCTCCCTCGCTGCCCTTTCCCTGCCCCCTCAGCCTCCAGGCGTGCTCACTGCGGCACACGTGCCTTCTGGGTTCGGGGCAGCGTCCACTGTGCGGGCGCAGGTCGGACGTCACTTTATATGGAATCTCTGGCGAGTGTCCAGCTTAGTAGCTGGCACGTAGGAGGTGCTTAAGAAACAGCTATTGTCCCGGCTGGCGTGGCTCAGTTGGCTGAGCGTCGTCCCGCACACCAAGAGTTGCTGGTTCTATTCCTGGTTAGGGCACAGGCCCCCGCTTGCAGGTTCGAACCCCATCTGGGGCGGATGGGAGGCGACTGATCGATATTTCTCTCTCTCTCTCTCTCTCTCTCTCGCTCTCGCTCTCTCCCTCTCTCTCTAAAAATATCAATAAAAACATCAAATAAAAGAAGTACTTATTGATGGAAAGGCCCTATGTGGGCCTACGTCAATTCTACGTAAAAGTCAGCTTCGGGCCCACTTCCCCAGAACCTTGCTGCTGCTTATTCTTATGTTTAAATTAAAAGCCATCTTGTAAGTTCTCCTCGTTATTTACTTCATCGTGAACTTCCCACCAGGCTGCAGGCAGAAGGGCGATAGCCCACCGGGGCCATGGCTGGTCTCCATGGCATTAATATGCCAACGAGAGGGGCCGTTCCCCTCGCCCACGGGACAGCCACGCAAGGAAATGCTGAGCCTCGGCGCGCTTTCATCACCGCGGCCACGCCCACGGGAGAAGGAAAGTCTGATCTTAAAATGGAGCTTTCTTTGGGTTATGATCTCATGTTCTGTCCAAAGGAAAGAAAACAAAGACCCGGACCGTTCTCAGCCAGCACTGCACCCACTGGGTGAGCTTCCAGGCCCAGCGTCCTCGGCGGGCCGGGCGGGGTGGGTTCCAGCCCCCTGGGGGGAAGGGCGGGCCTTCCCCGGATTTGAAAAGGGACTTCCTGGCTGGACCCGCCCCCTGGGAAGTGAAGCAAGACCGTGTCCCGGGCCGGATGGCCGAGGCGGCAGCCTCCTTCCAGAGCGTCCAAGAACATGAGGAAAGCCAGGCGTGAAGGCTGACAGGTTAGCGTGCCAGTTCCAGTTCTGCACCTGCTGCCGGGAAAGGCAGGCATCGCCGGCTGGTCGGCCTCTCCGAGGCCAGGAGGGTGCGAGGAGGGCTGCTCGGGGCCGCTTTCCTTCCTAACGCTACTTCCTGTGGAAGCCCGAGGGCCCGGAGGGCGCCTGGGGACCGGCCCCCGAGAGGAAGGGAAGGACACGCTACCTTGAGGTGCTGGTGCAGCAGCTTCTCCTCCTCGACCTTCAGGCGCTTCGCGGAGATCTCCTCCTGGATTTTCCTTTTATCCTGAAACACAAGAGGCCCGGCGTCATCTCCCCCATGTTTAAACCAGCTTGCTTCACCGTGTCTCCTCGGGTTGGTGCCCTGGTGGAGAGGCTGGCCAGCGGCGGGCGCTTGGCACGGGCATGAGGCTGCTTTGCAAATTCCTACTTCACAGCAAGGAGAGCGGAGCGGGCCGTTCAGGGCACCTGTGGCTGGAGGGCGACACGGTGCTTTTTCAAAGAGAACCCAAGATGCTTCCCTGCCTTCCCTGTCCCTCTCCTCGCTCTGTCTTCCCCAGGAGCCCAGCGAGGTCGAGCTGGGGGGGACAGGTTGGTAGGTAGAGAACAGCCACATGGGGACCCGGGGTACAGCCTGGGGCGTCTGGCCCGTGGGATTGTGGTGACCATGAGCAGGGCCAGGCGGGTGCCTGAGGGCCCCGGGGGACCACTCTGTGCCGTGTGGGATTGTCTGGCCACCGGGCTGTGTGCCTGAAACGAATGCAGAATGGCCCTGGGTGTGAACTGCAATGGACACATTTTACAAAAGTAGATGCTCACCAAAGACAACCAAAGACTGAGCCACCGAGAGGCGCGATGGGAAGGCGAGAGGCAGGAGGGCGCTCTGAAGGAGGCCCGGGAAACCCTGTGGGGAGAGGGATGGTCCCGGCATGAGGGAGGGAAAGGGCTGTGTGTGTGGGAAAGAGGCCAGACTCGGAAGCTATGGCGGGGCGCTGTTTCCTCCTTGTGTGACTTGTTTGGGAAGACGGAGAGAAAAGGGGCGAGATACTCCTTGTCCACGCTGAGGTTAAAAAAAAATCCATGGAGCGAGACAGTATCTCTCACCAACTTTAACCTTTTGCACTCGGATGTCGAGTGTGACTTGACACGGTTAGCATTAGAATAAAGGAATTGAGAAAAAAGCAAGCGAGTGCAAAGGGTTAAACTGCAGCACCTCACAGAGCCCAGGACGCGTGGCTGGCCATGCACGTGGCCTGCACCGTTTAGGAAAAGATAGCATATGTGCTACATTGCCTGGGCTCCGTTTCCTCCCAGCTCCGCCATTGACCAGCTCTGTATCCTTGGACAAAATGCTTAACTTCTCGGTGCCTCGATCGCCTCATCTATACAATATGGATAATAAAACTACCTACCTCGTAAGGTATTAGCATTAAACTAGAGGCCCATTGCACAATATTCGTGCAAGAATAGGCCTTCCTTCCCTGGCTTTGCTCCTGGCCGCCTAGGAGCCTGCAAGTCCCCTCTCCCAGCCAGAGCACCCCTCCTGTAGCTCCCTCTGCCCCCCCCCCCTCAAAACAGGCATCCCGCCCCGCCCACCCGGCCGCTCCACACCTGCATATGCAAATTAACCCACCATCTTTGGCGGGTTAATTTGCGTACTCACTCCTGATTGGCTGTGGGCGTAGCGGAGGTGAGGTCAATTTTACATGTTTGTCTATTATTAGGTCAGATGAGCGGATATGGGCAAAAGTTCCTAGAACAGTGCATGGCACAGGGTCTCCTGTGAGTCTCCATGGAATAAACTTGGCTGAATAAACACATAACCTGTTACCCACACAGGACGCCACCCACTCATTCTGATCCCGCGTCCAGCGGTCGGAGGTGTTTGAGAGAGTCCCTCGCGGAACTGTCTGTTGCCAGGCCCTTGTTGCCTTCTGGTCACCATTGTCATCTTCCACCGGAGGTGACAATATCGTCCATCTTACTTAAATCTGCTTCCAAATAAATGGAGGCCTCCCACCGAACAGAAGTGTGCTGCCAGTGGAGGCTCGGGAGCAATCTGAAGCCGGCTCTGAGGGCGACTGAGGAGGAAGCGTTCCAGCGTGACTGCAGCAAGGCCGCCCCCCCCCCCGGCCGCCCCCCCCCGCCCCCCCCCCCCCCCCCCGGCGCCGCTTTGAAGATAAGAACTCCCTTTGATGTGGGAGCCCAGGTACATCTGCTGAAGAAAAACAAGGCCCCACGCTCAGGCCGATGTGATGTTCCTAAGGAGACGATGACCTCATCAGGCATATTCCGGAAGCAGCTCTTTTGGAAAAACAATTGCCAGGCAACCGGCCGGCCGGGCCACTTCTTTCCGTGGATAAGATCTGGCCGTTGGGAAGAAAAACTCCGAAATCGCGTGCGTCAGGTGGCCACCCTCTCCGGAGGCTGGTATTGAGCAAATGCCAGGGATACTTTAACCGTCCGTGCCAAGCGCTGTGCTGCGCTGTGATGGGCACTGTTTCCCTCGACGGCTATACTCACGCGATGTGTTGTGACCGTTCCCTTAATAGTCATAGTCCAAGGAGGCATCGCGGGAGGAGAAGCAAATGAGGGGAGTCCCTGACCAGCCCACGCTCTCTCAGCCAACACGTGGCAGAGCCGGGATTTTTTTTTTTTCCTACATAGAAGTTTTATTCTAAGTGAGGAGTTTGGGCGTGGCATTTGCTTCTCCTTTAGAAAGGGAGTATACGTGGTGGTGACTACACCAACACACTCGATCCCATTTAATAAATTAAACTATAATGACTGTTTTTACCGGTTTACACTGGATTTTTATTGATTAAATTTCTCCCACAAGAACAAAAAACTCCCAATTATTTAATTCTTTTTTTTTAAATATATTTTTTATTAATTTTAGAGAGGAAGGGAGAGGGAGAGAGAGATAGAAACATCAATGATGAGAAAAAACCATTGACTGGCTGCCTCCTGCACGCCCCCTACTGGGGATCGAGCCCACAATCCGGGCATGTGCCCTTGACTGGAATCGAACCTGGGACCCTCCAGTCCACAGGCCGACGCTCTATCCACGGAGCCAAACTGGCTAGGGCTTTAATTCTTATTTTTTGAAGGCAAGGTAACAATGAAACCAAAACCCACCCCAAATTGGGACCCTCCCCCCACAGTAAACAATAGGCCAATATCTTTCAAGAATATTGAGGAAAAAGAAAGCTAAATAGAATATTAGAGACAGCATCCAGAGCACATCAGAAGAACTATGTACTCTGTCCACGTGTAGGATCCTTTCAGTATCGCAAGGAGGTTCAGTATTAGGAACGACACACTATGGTTAATACACTTCTCCCCCTCAGCACATCTAAGCGGGAAACTCCTGTTCCCATGTCCACAGATTCCCAAAAGACATTTGACAAAATTCGCCATTTAAAAACATTTCAATAAGACAGAAATGCAGGAGAATTCCCTAACTTCATAAACTAGGTTAATCTCAGCTCAAAAGTAAACTGTGCCCACTGTGGAAAGGGATCAGCATTTTAAACACTAAATTGAATGACGTCCCAGCAGTAGCCAGTAAGTTAGACGGGAGAGGAGAAAGGAAATTGGAGAAACAGTTAGTGGGCCCCATGTTGATGTGTAGAAGTCAATTCCTCGGGTGTATACAAGTCACAGTCAGAAGATCCACGGGGAGAAAGAGCTCTGCTTATTCTGGAAACCAGGAAACCTGGAACACCTTGGGGTGAGCGTAACGTAAAACGTCAACAGGAACACTGGAAAACGCCCCTCAGGGACACCACCAACGTGAATCAATAAGACGGGTGCCACCTTACGGTTCGGAAGACGTCAGAAAGACACCGGGAATGCCAATTCCCCGTACGTTGTGATCCTCCAGGAATTGCTTGTTCTCCATCAGCTTTACGTGGTCCCCATCAGTGGACCGAAGGTTGTGTCCCCATCAATGGACCGAAGGGAGGCCGTCCTGTGCTAGGACGTTGAGCGGCATCTCCGGCCTCTGCCCATTGGATGCCAGCGGTGCCCCGAGAAGTGATAACCCAAAACATCTCCAGTCATTCTTCAACGGCCGTTGCAAGCTCACCCCGGGCTGACACCGCGGACAGACGCTAATCTGCAGCATCCACCAGCTGGTGAAAGCCCCTGCGTGGTGGTGCGTGAGGAGAGACAGATGGCTCCAACGGCCACGAAGACGGGTTTTACCTGGTCAACATGTTGATCTAGCGGTGAAAGCACACAGGTGACAGACTCCCTTATGCCTCTAGCTCCCGGCAGGAGGCTGGTCTGTCAGAGGGCATTAGCCTCACGCCAGAACGACTCCCACTGGGTAACGCTGCAGAGAGGACGCGAGGAATTCTGTAGACATGGGGGGGGGGAGGGGGGGATACGGAATAAAGACTCCATCCCCAATGGCGCTAGACCAGTGGTCGGCAAACCGCGGCTCGCTAGCCACATGCGACTCTTTGGCCCCTTGAGTGTGGCTCTTCCACAAAATACCACGGCCTGGGCGAGTCTATGTTGAAGAAGTGGCGTTAGAAGAAGTTTAAGTTTAAAAAATGTGGCTCTCAAAAGAAATTTCAATCGTTGTCCTGTTGATGTTTGGCTCTGTTGACTAATGAGTTTGCCGACCACTGGCCTAGACCGTGTAGTCTGATGCCATCACCACCTTAAGAGACAGGTTAGGGAGCTACAGAGAGTCGTTCTATCAGGAAAATTGTCTTCAAGAAAAATACGATACCACAGGATACCTGGGGGTCATCCCTTAACTAAAGAATTGGCAAAAAATAAAAATAAAAAAAAATAATAAAATAAAATAAAAAATCATGTGTGAGTGGAGACTGTTAGGGATCCATTCCCGAGTACCCCCAGCTGGCCCCAGCCCGCCCCCAAGACCACGGCCTCTCTCTGACCTCAGGACCTTCTGGGCCCCCCATGAAGGGACCTTCCAGCTGTCCGCCTCGCAGGTCTGGGGGGATCTGTTGCCCACTCTTGGGTGTGACTGATTCCGGGCTTTTCCTTTCTGTCCACCTCCCCTCCCGGCATCGGGGCCGGCCCCACAGTTAGCTGCCTTCCGAGGGGACTTGCTCAAGAAGAGACGGATTCCCACCGCCTTCGCCAGCCTCCACGCCTCAGCACCGTCATCAGCTCCCCAGAGCCTTGAACTTGGACGTTTCCAAGGATGGTGTTAGACGTGCCTCCCTCTCCCCCACCCTCCCCAGGAGAGACGAGGGGAGAGGCGCGGCCTTGGTGAGAACCATGGCCTTCAGAGAGAACCAATGGGCCGCGAATGTGATGGATGAGGACGGGAAATGACGTGCGCGTCCCCGTTAAATCCGCGCTGTTGGTGCGAACACGTGAAATCCCCACCGGCTTTCACCTCTTCCTCCACCAAGTGCAGAAATGCAACAGGTGACATTAGCAACCGGCCCAGGAGGAGGACACACGCACCCCCTTTACTGCTGCAAGGAGACCCCCTGTGTCCCCTTAAAGGAGCTCGCAAGCGTGTGCGTCCGCTTTACCCTATGAAAGAATGTGCCCTCCGGCCCATTTTGTACCCTTTCCAGAACCCGGTGGAAATGATGCTATTTCCTCCCATTGAATGTCCAGTGCAGACCCGGAGGCCTCCCAGGCCCCGTGCCCAGCGCCCGGCGCCAGGCCCAGCAGCGGGGAGCTGGGGTTCCCCGCCTCAGAGCGCAGGGGCGGGGCCGCGCGGTCCCCGTGTGCGCAGTCGCAGGTCCGGCACGTGCAGGCCCGCGCGCACGGAGACCTCCCCCCTGCGCCAATGCTCCGCGCGCTGCCCTTGCGCCCCGAGGTGCCAACGGCCAGCCGAGCCCCACCCGCCTGGAATCTCCGAACAGCAGGACCGACCGCCTGAGCCGCATCGCCCCTGCACCGCCCGCCCCGCCGCCCGCGATCATGGGCAGCTACCTGAGCAGCTACCTGAGCAGGTACCTCCGCACGGCCCACGCCACGCTGCGGCCCTCCGTCTGGGCGCGCCGGCTCCCGCCGCCCAGACCCGCCCTGCGCCAGCGGGCCCGGGAGCAGGGCCGCGTCCCCTGTGCGCACCCCAATCGCTGCGCCCCGACCCAACCCCTGCCCCCGACACTGCCCGGCTGGCACCGGGGCAGGGCCTGCAGGGGACCGATGCCCGAAGCCAGGAGGCGCTTCCCTGGCCCGGCCCCCCGGGGGCGGGATGTTCCCGTGGCTCCGAAGGGCACGATGACGCTGCGGAGTCGCGGTGCCCGCCACCCACGCCGCCTGCAGAGCCCGGTGACCATCCAGATCGCCCCCCCTGAGCGCAGAGGGAGCCTCTACACGTGCCCCCCCGGCCGAGAGCGCCCCGACCCCTGCGCCCGGGAGACGGTGCTGCGGGCGCTCAGCCAGTGCAGCAAGGGCCGGGCCAAGTTCGACGGCCCCCTCTGGTTTGAGACCCCCGACGCCAAGAGGCGCGGCCGGTCGGCCTTCGCGCCGGTCGGGAGACGCGGAGCGGCCCTCCCCCTCGTGCCCAGGCCGGGGCCTCTGCTCCCCGTGCAGCCGTGCGGACCGGAGGCCCCCGCCGCCCACCCTGAGCCGCCCCCGTGCGCCCCCCACCCCAATGCCAGGGCACCGCCAGCCCCGGCCACACGGTACCAGCCTCCGCCCCCCGAGAACCTGAAGCCTGAGGTCACCACCGTGTCCGGTTAGTCAAGGCCCGGCCGCCGCCACCACCACTTCCTGGGACTCACACACGGTGAGCCCAGCGCTGCCCAGCAGGAGCCAGAGGCACCCCGGTCCCCGCCCAGCACCCGGCTGGCAGGGCCGCCAAGCCCAGACCCTCTCTCCTCAGCTGGCAGCACCCGCTGCCGCAGAATCACTGCTCTGATCACTGCTCTGCCTCCCCCCCTCCCCCTCCTGCCTCTCCCAGGGCACACCCGGGAGGCGTCTCTCTCCCCTTTGCCCGGTTGGTAGAATTAAAGTTTGTACTTGTTTCAAATGAGAATTGTAAGCGTCCTCATTGCCACGGGGCCGAAACAGTCTTTCTCTCAGATTCCTGTGTTGGGGTTTCTTGCACCCCCGCCGTGTCTCCACCTTGGCACCGTTAACGTTAGGGGCCCGGATCATCCTTCTTTTATTTTTTAATCCTCACCCGAGGATATTTTCCCATTGGTTTTTAGAGACAGTGGGAGGGGGAGAGAGAAATATCAATGTGAGAGACACATCCATCGGTTGCCTCCTGCACGTGCCCCCTGACCAGGGCCCAGGCCAGGGAGGAGGAGCCTGCAACCTAGGTACGTGCCCTTGACCGGAATCGAACCGGGGACCCTTCAGTGTGCAGGCTGATGCTCTACCCACTGAGCCCAACGGGCCAAGGCGGGGCAGGGTCATTCTTTGTGGTCAGCTGGGCGCTGGCCTCTGCATTGCAGGGTGTTGGCACGATCTCTAACCTCTAGGTGCCAAATTAGTCCAGCTCCCACAGCTGCCCTCGCTGTGGACCTGCCCCAGCACAGCCAGCAGCGGGGTGGGGGGGGGGGGGCTCTCCTCGGAAGGGAGCACGCTGTTAGCTCCCTGCCTGCTGGTGGGCAGTCACACACCTGTCTCCGTGGGTAACCCACAGAGAAGGGCACGTAGGGGTGTGTGCCAGTGGCTGCTGCCCCAGCACCGCTGCCCCGCCCCAGTCGGTAGCCACCTGGGCTGGTTTCATCTGGGTTCGTAAGAAGGTAGTGAAGGCTGTGGCCGGAGGCGGAGGCGGGGCGTCCCCAGTGTTTTGGCGACGCCAGGCTGCAGAGGGTTGCTAAGGACTGCGCTGTGTGTCACGCGGGGTAATGTGACGCCGCCTGTCAGCCAGGGCGTTAAGAAGGTGATTTTGTAAAGTGGTCGGTGTGATTCTGCTTCAGGCAGGAGCTCCCTTTCCTCATGAGATAGTGCTCACCGGCGGTGACGATCCCGCCACCGCATTGCATCGGAGTAGGAGCGTTATTGAAAAAGAAGGTGGCGGAAGAAACCGTCCGTCCGTCCGTCTAAGCTGTGTGTCTAGCTCTACTGCTGGGGAGGCCAAACGTGACCCCCGCCAGCGAATTCCTTCCCAGATCGTCATGAAGCAAACAGATGCGACGTGCCAGCTGCTTCCCCAAATCCCCCCACGAGCCTGCGCGGCTCCACCGTCACCCGCTGGGACCTGGCACCCGACGCGCATCAGCGTGAACCGTCACGGACAGCTTCTGTCTCCGCTTCCGTCTAAAGTCAATGAACAAAGGGGCTTTTTGTTCAAAGGACAATTGTCTGGATTTTCAGTTGTTTGACTTAGACTGTCTTAGCAGTTGACACCCTCAAACTCCAGCTCTGTAAATGGCCACCTCTTAGTTATGATGAAAATGGATGTACCTAGTACAACTATTGTGACCATCAGTGATTCAGTGATATGGCCCCAGCCCCATACTTGGTCCAAGTAAGCACAGCACGTAGAGATGAGTATCGTAGAGAGTTGTTGATCTTGATTTAGCTAATATGATAAAAGCGCCCGCATCGGTGAGGAAGGCAGGAGTGATCCCGAGTTACTTAATTACTAGTTCATCCAGCATTTAGGCACTTCTATACACACGCTGCGTTCAAGGCGACGCCAGGAGTTGTGCAACGTTTAAAAATTGTTTAGAAGTAGATGCTTCCACCAAGGAGCTTACATTCCCATGAAGAAAGAAAATCATGTATACAAGCGGGTGTGGAGAACCCGGGCCGGCTGTGCTGGGCTGTGAGTTCAGCGCTGCTCTGTCGGGTAGATTCCTGCCCCGCGGGAAAGCTTCCTGGTCGGAGAGTCCACATCCTCTGGGCGTGGGAAGAGGGAGGGAGGGGATCCGGGAAGGCGAGCCCCTTATGAGCGCGGGTCCTGCGCGGCGCTGGCTGCCCGTCTGGCTCCGTGGTCAGGTCCCAGGGTCCGAACTCCCCGAGGCTCCTCTCCAGGTGGAGTCGGTCCCAGGCAGGTGCTTGCTCTGTGGTTCTGAGGTCTACGCGTTGACAGCGCTCTCCTCCTTCACACCCATTCCTCCCGGGCCCATCCCAGCCACTCAGCTGCCAATAGCCCCCCCCAATGCTCGCCATTCCCGTGTCCACTTCTTCTCACTGACGTGCATAGGGCTGGGCCGGAGCAGGTGCTCAGCAACCGTGAGCTGCATAAGGGATGCGAGGATGGCCGACGGCTCCCTCTTGCCCTCTCCTCCCCGCTGGTCTGTTCTCTCAAAACGGATCCCAGGGCTCAGCCTTCGGAGCGCCCCCTCCGGCTCACCAGTTTGTGAGGCAGCCAGCTTCAGACCCAGGGGCTTTCCTGTTCCAGTCCCCATGGGATCCGGGAACCGTGTTTTCCCACCCACAGTCGGGATGGCGATAAGAGCAGGAGGATGTGTCCCTTGGACAGGACATGGCTGATCTTACGGGAGCTTTTCCTTCTTGGGGGACTCCCGGGGCCTCTCCCCTGTTTTTATTTATTTTTTTATTTTTTTTTTTATCTTCACCCGAAGATATGGTTGGATATTGATTTGGGAGAGAGAGCGAGAGAGAAACATTGATGTGAGAGCGATACATTGACCAGCTGCCTCTCGTACACACCCCGACCAGGGATGGAACCCACAGCCTAGGCTTGTGCCCTGACTGGGAATCGAACCTGCGACCTTTGGGCGCACGGGACGACGCTCCAACCCACGGAGTCGCTGGCCAGGGCTCCCTGTCCCGCAGTGGGGCCGTGTGCGCCTGCAGAGAGGAGCTGGGTGGTAACTCTGTCGGCCTTCCTCTCGCTCCTCCTGAGAACACTCGGGACCTGCGTGTCCCAGCCCCAGGACGGTGGGTCGCAAGCCGGTCTCAGTTCACCGTCCCCTCCACCGCTCTCCTCTCGTGTGAAACCCGCTGTGTGTGTCCGTGCGCACGGACCGAAATGAGGCCCGAGAGACTTTGTCATCCATCGGCCGAGGCCGCCGCGGCTGGATGCCGAGCTCCTGGCTGAGCCACCCCGGGGCCGTGATGTGGGAAGTGGACGAAGCAGCCAAGGAGGCCCGTGAGCCGTGTGCGCACCAGGGCCCGCACCCGCACACGCCAGCGGGAGCGCTGGCTTCTGAGCAGCCGCGTGGGGAGCTCCGGCTTCGCTCTCCCGGGAAGACGGACTCCCCGGAAGCTCGCTTCCCCCTGTGCGCCACGGAGGCACCGGCCCGGCGGCTGAGTTTTCGGTGTGAGGCCCCGGCGCCACGTTTCACTGCCGACTGTGGGCAACCCTTTTTTTTTTCCCTTAAAGAGGAACAGGAAGGCCGCTCCGTGGGCTGTGAAGTTACGGGCACATGCATTTGTTTTTCCAGCTCCTCGCAGTGGAAATAATGACGGTTCGGATACTCAAAACCAGGTGGAAGGAATTCGGCCTGGAGATTAGTGCGCTTGACAGCCAGGAGCGGGAGGAACACGTCCCACTGTGAGAATCGCACAGATTTCAGAGCCTGAAAACACTCTCTCCCTTTCTGACAGAGGGGCGCCTGGGAGATGGGGTGTTTGGAGACCCTGAGCGAGCGCCTTGCGGTTTGTTCCGGAAGCACGTATGCAAGATGGTTTTGGTGTGGAGGGAAGTGGAATAGTCCTTGCAAAGTCTCTGGATACTGTGTGTACCTGTGCATGTGTGTGAGTATACGCGTATGTACGTGTGTGCCTGTGTATGCGTGGTCCCGGGGCAGTGGCGTCCTGGGTGAGGCGGGTGCAGGAAGCTGGCATTTCCAGGGTGTCCGGGAGGGAGGCGAGGGCCTGCGTGGTTTCCATGGATACAGCACTGCCCCAGCCTTCCTCTGGGCGGTGACCCCTGGGCCTGCGCTGGGCCTGAGATGGACTCAGCGGGAGGAAACCTGTTCCCGTAGATTTCCCCCAATTCTCCCCACGGCCTCAGGCAAACATGTCACTTCCCACTCAGCATGCTTCAGCTCTTCCTTGGGAGATCTGCTTATTCCTGTCGAATGGGGCACGTGGAGGCTAATGGGATGGTCCGAACACTCGTACCGTTTTTAATTGTCCCCCAAAGCACACGTCGTTATGTTCCGGGACCTCCCTACTCGCCTGTCTGCGTGTGAGACACCGGAGTCCTGCTTGTCTCCACCTGCGTTTGGCACCTCAGTGAAAAGTCCCCGTCTTCCCGAATACCTGTCACATCCCACCTTCATTGTTTTTGAAAATATACACTGAGTGGCCAGATGATGATGATGATCTCTGAACGCATAATCATCTGGCCACTCAGTGTATATCCTATATAATAAAAGGTTAATATGCAAATTGTCCCCTTGACCAGGAGTTTGACCAGCAGGCAGGCTGGCCAACCGCCCATGTCCCCTCCCCCTGGCCAGGCTGGCCGGACCCCACCCATGCACGAATTCATGCACCGGGCCTCTAATATATAATATATATATACATATACACTGAGTGGCCAGATTATGTGTTCAGAGATCATAATAATCTGGCCACTCAGTGTATATTTTTATTGATTTCAGAGAGGAAGGGAGAAAGAGACAGAAACATCAATGATGAGAGAGAATCATGGATCAGCTGCCTCCTGCATGCCCCACACTGGGGATCGAGCCCACAACTCAGGCACGTGCCCTGACCGGGAATGGAACTGTGATCTCCTGGCTCATAGGTCGACGCTCAGCCACTGAGCCACGCTGGCCGGACACAGTCCCGCCTCTGGCACGCAGGGTCACAATCGGTGAGAGCCACAGGTGTGCTGGCGGGCACCGGGGCCGCGGGCAGGGCCGCGCCTGTCAATAGAGAACGATGGGAACCGGGGGCTCCTTGTGCGTTTCGTGGGGTTCACCGTTTCCCTTAGCTCATTAGGGGACAGACGCTCAGAGGCCGTGGAGCCCGTGCCCACACCGCTCATGCAGCCACAGGAAGTGACCTCTCCACCGCAGCTGTCGGGCCAGAGGCCCAGCCCAAACCCACAGCGCAGGGCCGGGTCCTGCCCTCCGAGCCGGACAGCCGGGCCGGTGGCCGGGCTTCACCACAGAGAGCAACGCCCCGAAACAACCGCGGCCCAGACCCGGCTTCTCCCGAGAGCGGAGAGCGGACGCGAGAAGCCAGACATTCCACGGGCGCTGTCTCCGGGACGGATGGCACCTCCCCAGCCGCTGGGGGGATGTCTCCACTCACCGCACCCCTCGGCGGGGACCCGAGACCCTGTGTCCACGTAGTGAAAACCCAGAGCTGGGCTCCGCTGTTCTGATGCCGGGAGAACCCGGAGCGCCGAGGAGAATATCCCCCTACCCACCCGCTTCGGCGTCGGGTTTCTCAAAAGCACCCGCGCCCTCCTGGCAGCGGACTCCCCGTGGCAGAACACGCTGGGACGCCGGGTGCCGCGTCCCAGAGTTTCTTCTCTGACAAACAAGCATGTGAAGCTAGCGATAAGCGCACGGCACCGCGTTCCCCGTCCCTGCCAGGCCGAGGACTTCACCACACGGAGAGCTACAAAGCTGGATCACCTCCGGAAAGCAATTCCTTTCTTGCTCTGACTCGTTTCCAGAACACACATTAAAAAATGCGTTATTTTCCTTCCCGGTATTAACGAAATATTTTCCAGATCCACCGCCCCGCCCGCCCCGCATTCCTCCGCCAGGCTCCAGGCTCCCGTCGGCGCTCGGCGTGTGACGCGCTGCAGACCCCGAGCTGGGACTTTCCGGGACCCCGCTTCTCCCCGCCCGGCTCCGACCTCAGTCACTCCCCTCCTGCCCGGCTGCCCGGGACACGCTCCCCCGCGGCAAGCACAGAGTTCCCACTTGTTTGTATCTGTCTTCCTCCCCCCCCCCCCCTTAGGAAAGGCTTTAACTTTTGGGGGGATTGTTCTAAACAGTGTCCGAGGTGGGGACCTGCCCTTGGATGGCACGTCTGTCAAACTGGGAGTTTCGGGAAAAGCTGCGTCTGTCTCCGAGGCGCCGGGGCCAGCCGGGCGGACTCAGCGCTCCCGGAGGCGTCTGAAACGCAGGACGTGTTTGCAGAAATCAAGAGCGTGGACTCTGCCCCGGGGTTCGGAAGCCCGGGGGTTGGAGGGGTCAGGGGGGGGTAAGGGAGCGGCAGAGAGCGTATAAGGGCGATGACAGCTCTGTTTTCCACTTGCGGGGGCTCCGCGGCCCCCCAGGAGGCAGCCCGGGGCTGGGAGCGGGACTTACCGTGATGGCCTGCAGCCGCTCCCGCAGCAGCTCAGCCTCGTCCATCCTGGGAGTCCCAGCCCGGCCGGCGCGCCAGCAAGTCCCCGGCGACCATAGGTCAGGAGCCTCCGCAGGAGAGGGGCAGGGGTGCCGGGGAGCCGGACCAATCTGCCCTCAGCCCCGCAGGGAGCAGCGTCTGGGAGCAGATGGACACACGGGTCAGCCAGACAGACACATGTGAGGAGGGTGCGCCGGGCGGGCGGCGCCGGCTGCTGCTCCGCTGACTGACAAGTCTGAGCGGCTCCCAGCCCTTTCCTCCGGAGCCGCCAGCCCTTTGTTGTAACGCGCACAGCGAGCGGCTGCTCATTAACTGTTCCTTCCCCACGCCCGTCCCGCCCGGGCTGGCACAGGAGCCTCGCCCGTCCTCCCCGGGCTGGCAGGGGGAGCCTCGCCCGTCCTCCCCGGGCTGGCAGGGGGAGCCTCGCCCGTCCTCCCCGGGCTGGCAGGGGGAGCCTCGCCCGTCCTCCCCGGGCTGGCAGGGGGAGCCTCGCCGTCCTCCCCGGGCTGGCAGGGGGAGCCTCGCCCGTCCTCCCCGGGCTGGCAGGGGGAGCCCTCGCTGAGAGTTTGATCGGCCTCCACCAGTGACACCTGGGGCCCCTGTGGGGTCTGCGTGTTTGTCCGAGGCACTTCCCCCGCCCTGTCCCCGGGCTCTGCAGAGACAGGACCTCACCTGGACTCGGCCGGGGCCCCTGCCTCCCCCCCCCCCCCGATTGGCTATAGATAATCATTAAGCATTCTAGGCTTTCTCTAGCAAGTGGTAAACGGACATCGGCTGGCCGCCCCTCTCCCTCACCTCCCGCTTCCACGGTGGTTTGAATCTTGGGGAACCTTCAGGCCACGGGGAAGCACGGGCGTGAGGGTGGCTGTTGAGATCCTGACCCCCAGCCGTTCAAGCACCCCCCTCCCCCCGGGAATTCCTGTCCTGGCCTCTGGGGAAGGCAGGCCTGACTGGACCTTGTTCAGAAATGACACTCGGGCCAAAACCGGTTTGGCTCAGTGGATAGAGCGTCAGCCTGCGGACTGAAGGGTCCCAGGTTCGATTCCGGTCAAGGGCATGAACCTTGGTTGAGGGCACATCCCCAGTGGGGGGTGTGCAGGAGGCAGCTGATCGATGTTTCTCTCTCATCGATGTTTCTCGCTCTCTATCCCTCTCCCTTCCTCTATGTAAAGAATCAATAAAATATATTTAAAAAAAAAAAAAAACAAATGACACTCGACTCTCGGACGCTGCTGACCTCCCGGTTGAGCAAGGGGAGGCTGGGCCCTGGCGGTGCGAGGCGGCGTGCCGGGCTCCCGCGGGGCCTCGCCGGGTGCCTGCGCCCTTCGGGAAGGAGCCGAGCCCCGGAACGCTCAGTTCCAGGCGGAGCTGGGGCGGCACCTGGACTCGGATGCTCCCCTGCCGTTTCTTTGACCCCGTCCTGCAGCAGCGGGTCCTCGCCACCACCTCCCTCATCGCCGGTGTGGGCGCCATCGGACACCTTCCTGTCGCCCTCCGCTGAGGAGCGGCCAGGACCGCCTCCGCAGGGACACGCAGCTGAGTGCCCGTGGCGCTGCCCACGGCGGTATCACAGCGGGCACCCGTGGAGCGCTCTCGACAGGCAGGTGCCGGGCACCCTGCTGATCTTGCGAGGGGCCGGGGACAGATGCCTCGGGCCCTGGTTTGCAGATGTGGAAACTGAGGCCCAGGGAGGAGATTCCACACGGCCAATACGTAGCAAGGTCAGGGCCGGGGCCTGGACCGCCTGACACTGTAACCGCTATTCCTCGGGCGCTCAGGGACCAGGGCGAGGTGGGAAGCAGCTGAGGCTGGAGCAGCCTTTGAGAGAAAGACTCGGGGCCCCGCCTCCTCCTCCTGTAACTCCCAGAACGCGTAGAGCTGGGGTCACCCCTCCCTCGGGCGGGAATCCCCCCTGGGTAAACTTAGTGACCCTTTAGAGAAAAGATTTCTGCATGTTCTCATGTAGAGCCCCTCACCGCGCCCCCCCCCCCCCAACCACAGAACCTAAGCCACCGGTTCCCAGTCCGCAATGATACCTGAGAGCGGGCTGTCCTCGCCCCTACGTCCTCAGAAGACGCTCAGGGAGACCAGGGAACAGGAGGCATGGCTAGGGGTGGGCCACGTGTGAGTCCTATTGGATGGACGTCTAGGCCCGTGGTCGGCAAACTGCGGCTCGCGAGCCACATGCGGCTCTTCGGCCCCTTGAGTGTGGCTCTTCCACAAAATACCACGGCCTGGGGCGAGTCTGTTTTGAAGAAGTGGCATTAGAAGAAGTTTAAGTTTAAAAAATGTGGCTCTCCAAAGGAATGTCAATCGTTGTCCTGTTGATATTTGGCTCTGTTGACGAATGAGCTTGCCGACCACTGGTCTAGGCTGATAACAAACAGCAAACCTTCACGACGTTGCATGCCGTTTACCTGCAGATCCCGGCTGCCGTGGGAGGCAAGCACGTGTGTCTGCTGCCCAGAACCGACGGGCCTCCGTCCAGTTATTGGTCTGGATCTTTTCCTAACATCAGCCTCCCGCTCAGATCTCATTTCTGCTCCCGGAAACCCACTGAAGGGGAGGGCGAGATAGAACAAGAGGATCGGGGCATCCAGGAGGCAGCAGAGGGCGGGCCACTGGCTGGCGTCGTCACGTGCTTATTCGCTTATT
Source organism: Eptesicus fuscus (assembly GCF_027574615.1). NCBI lineage: Eukaryota > Metazoa > Chordata > Mammalia > Chiroptera > Vespertilionidae > Eptesicus > Eptesicus fuscus. Next base: position 2,550,683 of record NC_072494.1, on the reverse strand, counting down.
TAGTGGGCAACGCTAACAACCGCTGTTCCTGTAAAACACTGGTTATTCCTCCAATCTGCATGTACTTAACGAGCACCGAGGATGCGCCAGGCACCGGGCCAGGTGTTGGGGATACGTGGATGCACGTATTCACCCCCCGGGTCTTGTATTTGAGTAGACAACGGAGGACGAGTATGGTAAGAAGCACAGCACAGGAGGGGAGAAGAGGATCATGGTAGTGGAAGTCCTCTAAGAAACCGGTGCCGGGATGGCGTCGATGTGTCGGGTTTTGTCAGCAGAAGGACCGTAGGAGAGGCCATGGGGAGGGAGGACGAAGAGGCCGGAGCTGGGAGAGTCTGGGAGAGGGGTCAGACCTCGTGCGGGCCTGCCCCCAGGGAAGGAGGGAGGGAGGCGGGGCTGGGTCTAAGGAAGGGCGCCGAGGCTGCAGAGAGGCTTGGAGCCCACGTCCGCCGCCAGAGTCCCGTGTCTCCCGGGATCGCCTGCTTTGGGGTCCCAGCCCCACGCTCAGCCATCGGCTCAGAGCAACCCCGGGGAGGCAGGGTCCGGATGCGAACACAGGGATAACGTTCAGAGTCCACAGCCCGGACCCGGGCCAGTCATGCTCCGGGAGTCGGGTGTCCGAGGGGCACATCCTCCTGACAGCCATAGTGATATGGCGGCGGGAAGGACAGGGGGCAAGGGAGGGGGGAAGCCATCGCTCGTGGGTGGCACGCTGCCATTTAGAATGGGGCCATCGGGTCGCCTCTGTGGACAAGGCCTTGCGGGGGCGGGCGTGAGGACGCCCATGGAAAGAGCACATCGGAAAAAGCCTGTGCAAAGGCCCTGAGGTGGACGGCACCCAGCCTGTTTCAGGAACACGGCGGTCCGACAGGGAGGGATGAGAGGGTGGTGACGGGGACGTGGCTGGGCATGGAACAGGCCTCAGTTCCGGCAGGGTCCTGGGGGCCGTTGGGAGGCCTCGGGCTGTGCCCCGTGCGGGGCAGGAGGCCACGGGGACGGAGGCCGGGCGGCCGGGTAGGATGTCATTGCCGTTGAGCAACAACGCAGCTGGAGCCCAGGAGGTAGAGTGAGGGCCGTGGGGAGGGGCTGGACCATGGATGCGTTTTAAAGTTGAATGAACAGGACTTCCTGAGATTGGACACGGGGTTGGAGGAAAGAGAGGATTCGAGGTTACGCTAAGACTCTCGGACGGAGCAAATGGCAGGTGCCGTCGGCTGAGGTAGGAAGAATACCTCGTGCGCGACACACAGATCGGACGGTTCTGATGGTCTGCGGCGTGGTTTTCTAAAGACAGGACGCGGCCTACAGCCGTTTCTTCTTAGGCGTCTGCCGAAAGATTGGACTGGGACTTCTCTGTAAGGGAAGTACCCCGGAGGTGCCCCTTAGGGCTCCCCCTCTGCCCCCCGGAAAAGAATTCTTCTAGCAGACAGAAGCATGTGCGTGTTCGTCATGCCGCTTTCCCTTTGAACATCGCAGTTTTTTTTTGTGTGTGAGTTTTTTCCAGGCTCACTTTCCTAGAATTCCAACAACTGCTGCCTTTAGCGCACAAGAATATTTCACTAAGCCCCTGGGGCCTTTTGGAGATGAAGGAGGCAGCTGTTTCCTGAGCAGGGCCTCAGGGATCCAACAGCCTATAGAAATAGCCAGAGTTAAAAAAAAAAAACACAACAAAACCCATTAACAAACCAAACACACACACTCACAGCCAAATAATCCCCCGCACCGATCAAACGGAATGCGAGTGTTCCGTGGCCGCGAGAGCCCCTTGTCACGAGCACACCGAGGAGAGACGGACGCTGAGCATAGCCGGGGCCTCCGCCTGGAGTCTCCCGTGCCCCGTGGACAGGTGGACGTGGAAAAACCGGCGTCATAGGACGTGTCGGCATGGCCGTGCGCCGGGGCGCAGGAAGGGCCCAGCCGTCGGCGCGTGCATTCCTCGGAGATCACACACAACAGGTGCCTCCGCCCAGGGGGTTCCTCTCCGTCCACGCACGACTCGCTCGCGCGCCAACCTGGCGGCATCCACACCCTGGCCCCGCGTGGGCCGTCGAGGGGAAAGGACCGTCCAGGCTGGGCTTTTCACGCCCTTGTTTGGAGTCCGAGGCTTGGTGAGGACGGACGGGGTCCTGACTCACTTCCCCTCCTTCGCGGCCCGGGGGCGGGAGCTTCCTGGGCATTGTTCTGGGCCAGGGTGTTTTCAGAAACCCTGTTTGCCGGGATGCCCCCCCTCCCTCCCTGGGCGCTTTCATTTCCAGCCGAGTCAACGCGCCGTTTCAAATGTTTGCCCCGAAGCGTGTGTCTGAGCACCGAGGCGCCTGGCCTGGGCCGCGGCCTGCGAGCGCCCACGGGGCTGGGGCTGGCGTCGGTCCGTGTGCCTCCTGTGTGAGCTCAGCGGCTCTCGGCACCTGCCTTTTGTTTTGGAAAGTGATGTCTTCATTTCCTCCCAAGCTGGCGATTTCAGTTGAAAGGGTAACGGATCGCAAACGTCGCCATCGAGGAGCTGGAGGTTTTGGCCGTAGGTTTCCAAAGAGGAATGCTGAGCGAGGCCCCTCTTGTTGCTGAGATGTCTGCCTTCCCTTCCCCGCTCTCCTCACGTGGGACTCTCTGTTTCTGGGGCGGGGGGCGGAGGGCAGCAAAATGAACACCCTGCGATCTGTCCTGGGCTCATAAACTCCGAGAGAGAAGCTGAGACTGGCCATGGAGGCGCTGGGCTCCCCGGACAGGAGTCATGGATCCCGCAGTCCGACTTGTTCTTGAATTTCAACAGGGCGAGTCCTAGGGCTCATACCTACACCTGCATTCCCCAGAACAGCGTGGCCCCCCGGGAATGCAGGGGGGCCCTGGATAGGGAGTGGTAGAGGGTGACCCACTAAACAGGAGCTCCGGCCCCTTGTTCGTTCGTTCATCCGTCTACACGTCGCGCGTCGGGCGAACACGCGCTGACCGTGCAACCAGCAGCGTGCTTCGCGCTCCAGTCGAATGCACAAGACAAGGGACTCCTGTGGGTGGCGAGGGCAGGAGGTGAACAGAAGACAGGCAGACACTGTGTGGAAGTGCTGAGTCGCCGGAGTCCGGCTCGGGGCAGAGGCAGGGCCTCGGGTCCGCCAAGTCAGCCGGCAGAGAGGGCCGCTCCGCTGAGCCGAGCGTCTGAGCCAGTTGGAGCCGGACAGCGTGACGTGCATGAGCCAAGAGGATGAGTCAGGGTGCGGGCAGGAGGCGAAGAAAACTCGTGTCGTCACAGCCTCTGGTTTTCTAAATGACAGGCAGGCGGACTCGCCCTCCCAGGTACCAAGTCCTTCGCGGACGATGGAATGACAGACTTACGGAGCTGCCATGTGCAGGCCTGTGCGTCCTCCACTTGTTCCGTGAGACGTGTGGTATTCAAAGGCTAGACACCTGTATACACATAGGCACACATTAGATGTTTGTCTGTATGTGTTTATTAATACACCAAAACCCTGACTCTCCACCATTAGAAAGTTAATAGATGTAGGTGGTCTTGGCGTCCGAGACGCGGGCCTAAACTCTAACTTCTCCACGTACTGGGTGGATGGACTTTGAAAAATCACGGAATAGCTGAGAGACGCCGAGCGTGACAACAGTGCTCGAGTTACTTATGGTCAAGGTTAAGTGACTCGTTAGGTAAAGGTGGTCCCGGAGCATAACAGTTCCTTAACCCATGGCAACTAGCATTATTATTAACTTGTAGCCCTGCGCACGAATCCGTGCGCCAGTAGCTCGCTGCCGCCCGCTTGTAGCTCGCTGCTCCACCCTCCTGCTGATCCGTGTTCCAGTCGTTACGCGGTTGGTTGTTACGCTTCATGGCATAATGACCATTTGCATATTACATCTTTATTATGTTATATAGGATTCACTCAAGTGCTTAGAAAGGCCTATGAAGTCTTTCGGGCACATGATGGGTCCTCTCAGGACTCTGACATTTGCCGAATGTGTCTGTCAACATGTATAACACTGTCACTGCCTCATCAGCGCCTCATCTCTCTCCGTGAGCCAAGAAGCGATGAGATGTGTTCCTTTCCAAAGGGGAAACCGAGGCACAGGTGGGCAGATGTGGATAGAGAGAGCCAGCTCGTTCCCTGGAGACATTCTCCGAGGCTGACCGTGGAGATCTCGGGAGGCTCGGTCTGACTCTCTGGAAAATCTGCTGTAGGCGTCTCCGTGAGGCTGCCTTCTGGGCGGAGCCCTCGCCCTGAAAGCCAGGGTGCAGCCGGGGATGTGAAAGTGGATTCAGATGGCAACGCCAGGAATGAGCCGGGTGAGCGTGCCTGCCCTCCAGTCCATTCCCCCGGCGAGAGCGTGGGCTTCGGGCTCCAGGCTCCGGGTGCTGCTTCCTGACGGACTGGGTTTCAGGCCCCGGTAGCTCTAGCTGGAGATTTGGAGAAGTGTGTGTTTTGAAAGATGCCAGCTGAACGTCGACTTCTCCGATATTTGGTAGGTCTCTCTTCGGAGCGGTGGGCGCTTGGTGAGGGCCGGTGAGGACGGCATGCTTCAGATAGGGCTTTAAAAAGAAACCTAAAAAAATTACAGACTCCCCCCGACCCTCTGCAAACAGGAGGAAAACAAATAAAAAACCCAACCACTTTATTGAGAAGTTTGCCTTTAGTTGAGCTGAGCATGAAAAGTCTTTGTCGTTTTATCACCGGGTCCTTTCCTCTCCCCTCCCCTCCCCTCCCCTCTGTGGTGAGAGTCTGACTGTAGGAGTTCAGTGGTCTTGTGTGTGCCCAGGGCAAGGGCTGAGAGAATCGCACCTCACAGTCAGGCAGCGGGGTGGGCGGGTGAGACTCTCAGGGAACACGTCGTTCCAAGAAATACAGTTGCCACAAACAGAGCTGCAGCAACTCCCGGAGCCGGAGGTGCACTCGAGCCCCTATTTCCTGTGAGATTTGAGGGCCTCGAGTTCAGCCCAGCGGCAGCTGCCTCCTGCTGCCCACGCCCCGGTCCGTCGCTCATTGTTTCAACGTCTCAGCCACAAAAACACCCCTTCGCCCCGATCTCGCGCTAATCCTGTGACATAAAAATGTCTTCAGGAGGGAAATTTAAAAAAATAGCTTGAACGAAAACTTTCTCCTGAGTGAAATTCCAAAGAGCCATCCGCTCCCGTTGCTCGGGGACCGTGGCATTCTCGAAGCTGAAATCCTAAGCCATCGTAGGCCCACGTGCACCCGGCCCCCCAAGGCGGCCCCGCGTGGGGAACCATGGGAATTCATTGGGGAAGGAAAGACCACGCCGACGAGGGGTGCTGGTTCGTGTTGTCCAAGGCCTCATTCTCACACGACCTTTGCCCCCTGACATTTGGTTCTTTTTTTTTTTTTTTTGACATTTGGTTCTTATCAAACTTTCTCCTTCCTCCCCCCTTTCCTGCCATCACCCTCCTGGAAGTGGATAGGAATGAATTAAAACCAGGTCTTTTCCGGGTGTGGGACAGATCCCTTCTCCTTTCTTTGAATTTTACCAAATCCGTGTGTGTGAGAAGGCGAGGGGGTGCACCTGAGGATGGAGGATGGGGTGCGGATTGCAGCCTCGCCTCTCGGAGATGTTGAGGCCGTCAGCTCCAGTCCAGCAGGGCCACGCCCGCCCTCGCCGTCTGCTGGGCTCTGCGTGACGGGCCTTCTCCCCTCTCCCACGCGCACGCGGACCACCGGGATGCAGACACGTGGTGTGCGAATGTCCCGACGGGGGACGTACAGAGAGGCCATTGCGAGCGGTATCGCCCCCCTCGACGCCTCGTTGTTTATGAGAAGCAGCGGCTGCCCCCACGGGCTCGGCACAGAGCAGGGCCTGTCCGCAGTGAGGACGTGCCGGTCAGCTCTGATCGAGGGCACTTTTCCCCTGACGCCTGACATTCCACCGAGCAGTCCCGCCCCCCCAGCTCAGAGCTGGGCTTCATTTACAAGCTTCCTTCCCAAAGAGCAGCATGTTCCCGCGGATTGAATAGGCATCAGGTGGCGGCCCACTGGCCTCTCTCCTTTCGGGAGGACTGTTCCCTCCCACAGAGCAGTCCTGAATGTCAGCGGGTCAGGCAGGCTTTTGTGGTTCTGTTTACTGTAGACCAAACCACCGACTTTAGGGCATCCTCCCTCCCTCCCTCCTTTCTTCCTCCCCTCCCCTCCCCTCCCATCCCCCTCCCCTTCCCTCCCCTCCTCTTCCCTCCCCTCCCCTTCCCTTCCCTTCCCTCCCCTCCCCTCCCCTTCCCTTCTCTTCCCTCCCCTCCCCTCCCTTCCCTTCCCTTCTCCTTCCTTCTCTCCCTCCCTCCCTCCCTCCTTCTTCCCTTCCTTCCCTCCCTCCCTCCTTTCTTCCTCCCCTCCCCTCCCCTTCCCTCCCTCCCTCCTTCCCTCCCTCCCTTCTTTCCTTCCTTCCTTCCTTCCTTCCTTCCTCCTTTCCTCCCTCCTTTCTTCATCCCCTTCCCTTCCCTTCCCTTCCCTTCCCTTCCCTTCCCTTCCCTTCCCTTCCCTTCCCTTCCCTTCCCTTCCCTTCCCTTCTCCTTCCTTCTCTCTCTCCCTCCCTTCCTTCCCTCCCTCCCTCCCTCCCTCCCTCCCTCCCTCCTCCCCTTCCCTTCTTTCTTTGCAGTATGGTGTTTTTCTACTTTAGCTAAGATTCTTCAATAAACAAAGAAGAGCTTTGAGCTGCTAAGCTGATTTGTTTCAAAGGCTCCAAGTTCACAACATTGGAGTTTCCCTGTGACGGGGGGAGGGGGGAGGGTGCAGGTGGGGGAAGCTCCTGGGTGCACCTTTGGGAGTGCTGGGATTCGGCAGGGGTGGGGGGTGGGGGGGTGGGGGGGGTTGCATGTGGGGAGACAGCTGAGGAGCTGATCCTTTGCCTCCGAGGCTCCGGAAACTGCTAGAAGCGCCCTGAGCAGACAGGACACTCATCTGAATACAGGAGGTTGTTGCAAAGACACGCACCTCCGTTTAGGAGACGGGTCCCTTCCTGATGGGGAGAGAGGGGGCTCTGTGTGGACGGCCCGTGTCTCGGACTTCCATCCCAGGACCCTGACCTGCACAGGCCCTGTCCGGGGCTGGCGCTGGGATTCGGAGCCGCGTGGACACGCCCTCTGCCCTCCTGGGTCTTGGGTTTCAGCGGTGACAAACCCACACGGGAAAGCAAACACCCGGGTGTGAAGAGCTGAGGCTGCACAAAGCGGCCTTTCAGGCGCGCCCGTGGGGGTGTGGGGGTGTGGGGTGGGGGGGCGGGGTGCTCAGCTCACTTCCCGGAGGCCTCTCAGGAGACAATGTTGGAATTGTGTCCCAAGCTGAGCGCTCGCTCGGGGACCTTTCTGACTTACATTCCGCCTTGCCCCGCTCTGTGCCTGTGGAAGCCAGCGGCAGGCCTCTTCAGCTTTATTCGCTCTGGCTCAGCGGACGGAGCGGTCCTGCTGCTGCCATTTAAACATTTAATAAGCTTGCGGGCCCGGCCGGCGGGGCTCAGGGGTTGAGCGTCGACCTATGAGCCAGGAGGTCACGGTTGGATTCCCAGTCAGGGCACAGGCCCGGGTGGCCGGCTCCATCCCCAGTGGGGGGCGTGCAGGAGGCAGCCGGTCCATGACTCTCCCCATGGATGCTTCTCTCTCTCTCCCTCTCCCTTCCTCTCTGACAGCAATACAAATATGCTTAAAAATAAGCTTGCCCTGGCCGGGTTGGCTCAGTGGATAGAGCGTCGGCCTGCGGACTGAAGGGTCCCAGGTTCGATTCCGGTCAAGGGCATGTACCTTGGTTGCGGGCACATCCCCAGTGGGGGGTGTGCAGGAGGCGGCTGATGGATGTTTCTCTCTCATCGATGTTTCTAACTCTCTATCCCTCTCCCTTCCTCTCTGTAAAAAAGTCAATAAAATATATTTCAATAAGTAAAATAAAATACGGCTTTACATTTCTAAAATAAATAAATAAATAAATAAGTAAGCTTGCCAGCGGAGCGCAGGGAGACGCCTGCTTCCTCTTGGGAATCCGAGCAAATGTCTCGGCGCAGGACCGCGCCTCCAGGTAGCGGGGACGCTTGTTAAAAATAAAATCGCCTCGTGACCCGGCGCAGGCTTTCGCTGTGAGCAGGGTTATTTGAGAGAGAAGCTTCCTCTAATGGCTCTGCTTCCGGTAATTCTATACACTGAGGCGCATCCCCACCCGGCGGGCCTGGCAGCCCTGCCTTCCCGGCGGCCCCCAAGCAAAGAGGTCGCTCCAGCCTTTAGCTCTGCGCACAGAGCGGGGGTTCAGGGAGCCCCCAGCTGCGGCGGAGCTACAGCCTCCGAAAACGTCTCCCGCCCAATGGCCGGAGCCCCCCCAAACTCTCAATGCTTCTCTTTTTCTTTTTGTTTTTTTTACATCGATGTGAGAGAGAGGCCTGGATTCTTGTCGGTGCCCTGATCGGGGATCGAACCCACAACCTTGGCGCATCAGAACGACGCTCCAACCCACTGAGCCACCCGGCCAGGGCGAGCTCATCCTTTCTTACCTTCCAAGGTCATTGCCCCCCAGATGTCCCCTCGCAATTCTGCTTCTTCGATTTTCTACTTTCTTGGAATGTTACTATCAATATGCAAATGCAGTAGGTCCTCGGGTTACGTTGTAGATCCGTTCCTACGGCGACGTGATGTGATTTTCGCCCTCAGACAGACCCCGCCTACATCAGCACCTACGTCACTCACGGGGAGCACACACACAGCAGTAATGAGGTGACACAGTAAAAAAGACTTAAAAGAAAGAGAACAGTTCCTGACCTTCACTGTGGTAAATAAATAATAAAAAACATAAAGCACATACGTATGTACATACGTTGAAATGAGGGAACTTTTTTTTAAATAAATAAATGGGAGATGGCGACGTAACCACGAAACGACGTACGTCGAGTCTGACGTGACCCGAGGGCTGCCTGGATGCTGTTGTAGTTCCATCTGACAATCAGCACTGAAACCAAAGCCCCCGCGGCCCCCTCCCCGCCCGCTCCTTGGCGTTCCTCGCAGCACGCGGGGCGACAGCTGCCTCTGAAACCGTGTTTCTTTTTTTCTTTTTTTTTAATAATTTTTTTAAAAAAAATATTTTATTGATTTTTCACAGAGAGGGAGAGGGAGAGCTAGAAACATCGATGAGAGAGAAACATCGACCAGCTGCCTCCTGCACGCCTCCTACTGGGGATGTGCCCGCAACCAAGGTACATGCCCTTGACCGGAATCGAACCTGGGACCCTTTAGTCCGCAGACTGACGCTCTATCCACTGAGCCACACCGGTTTCGGCGAAACAGTGTTTCTTAAGTCTGATGCGCACTTTAAAGAGATACACACGTGCCTGTCTGCTTACATGTACCAGCCCCGTGGTCACGCTGGTGTGGACTGGCATGGCCTTAAGAGCTCGCTAGCGAGAGCGTTGCTCCCGCCTCCATCCCGTGCACAAGCAGCACCGTCTGACAGCTAAAACCCGAAGCCGTGTGTGTTGTTCACGCATGTTCGCTTGGGCCTTGCTGTGTGAGTCTGCAGGGAGACTGTGAAATCGTGCGTGTGTTTGAAAAAGAGGCGTTTGAAGCAGGGGGACGAGCTCCAGGCCCCGGAACCTGTGTGGAGGGAGGGCTCCCGGGCTCTCCAGCTGCTGAGGCCGAGCCGCGAGCCGAGCGGGACCTCCGCGGGCCCCCGAGGCCTGTGCCGCCGCGGGGACCGGCCACCGGGGAGCCGGGCGCTCCCGCATTGCAGACAGGGCGTGTCGTTAAGGATATATTTACTGTTCTTCTTTTTTAAAGTATTTTTTAAAAAATATTTTTATTGATCTCAGAGAGGAAGGGAGAGGGAGAGAGGGAGACATCCATGATGAGAGAGAACCATGGATCGGCTGCCTCCTGCACGCCCCCCACTGGGGATGGAGCCCACAGCCTGGGCCTGTGCCCTGACCAGGAATCAAACCCTGACCTCCTGGTTCCTAGGTTGTCGCCCAACCCCTGAGCCACGCCGGCCGGGCAGGAACTGAAAACGCCTTCTGAACTGTGGGGCCTCCCGTTCTCTGCCGGTCGCCCCACGTTGTCGCTGGCCCGTTGCTGTGGCCGGAGCGGAGGACAGACAGTGTCAGCCGCCCCGAGGGCCGCGGGGGAGGGTCGGGCGCTGGCACCGGCACGGGCAGGACAATGCGTCGAGTTTCCTGTTATTTCCCGGAGCTTTCTCCTCCGTTTCCGTCTGACGGGCAGGGCCCAGTCGCTCTGGCTGGAGGACTGCTTCCTTCGTTGCCAAGGCAGCGGCCCTCCTGCGCCGATAAAGAACACAGGGCCGGGGTCACCGCAGGGCCCGGGAAGGAAGAGACCCTCGCAGAGAAGGGCCGGCTTGGGTCCCGCCTTCTCAAGGCCGCGTGCTGCTCGAGATGCTGACCTGCGCGTGGGAGGCGGCGGGAGAATCCGGGAAGCTGCTCTTAGGCGGCTAGGGGTCAGCACAGGGTGCGAGTCGGGAGCTGAGGTTAATCGGGAATGGGATGGGGGGGCATTCTCTACCTAAGTAATAGCTGCAAGGGGCGGGCATGTCCTGAGGGGAGGAGGAGGAGGAGGAGGAGGGGGAAGAGGAGGAGTAAGAGGAGAGGGGAGAAGGAGGGGAGGGGGGAGGAGGAGGGAGGAGGAGGAGGAGGAGGGGAGGGGGAGGAGGAGGGGGGAGGAGGAGGAAGGGGAGGAGGAGGAGGGGGGGGAGAGGGGGAGGGGGAGGAGGGGGAGGAGGAGTGAGGAGGAGGGGGAGGAGGAGGAGGAGGGGGAGGGGGAAGAGGAGGAGGAGGAGGAGGAGGGGGAAGAGGAGGAGTAAGAGGAGAGGGGAGAAGGAGGGGAGGGGGAGGAGAAGGGAGGAGGAGGAGGAGGAGTAAGAGGAGAGGGGAAAAGGAGGGGAGGGAGAGGAGGAGGGAGGAGGAGGAGGAGGAGTAAGAGGAGAGGGGAAAAGGAGGGGAGGAAGAGGAGGAGGGAGGAGGAGGAGGAGGAGGAGGGAAGAGGAGAAGGGAGGAGGAAGAGGAGGAGGAGGAGGAGAAGGAAGAGCAGGAGGAGGAGGGGGAGGAGGAGGAGGAGGAGGAGGGGGAAGAGGAGGAGTAAGAGGAGAGGGGAGAAGGAGGGGAGGGGGAGGAGAAGGGAGGAGGAGGAGGAGGAGGAGGAGGAGGAGTAAGAGGAGAGGGGAAAAGGAGGGGAGGGAGAGGAGGAGGGAGGAGGAGGAGGAGGAGTAAGAGGAGAGGGAAGGAGGAGGGAAGAGGAGGAGGAGGAGGAGGGGGAGGAGGAGGAGGAGGAGTAAGAGGAGAGGGAAGGAGGAGGGAAGAGGAGGAGGAGGAGGAGGGGGAGGAGGAGGAGAGGGAGGAGGAGGGGGAGGAAGAGGAGGAGGAGGGGGAGGAGGAGGAGGAGGAGAAGGGGGAGGAGGAGGAGAAGGGGGAGGAGGGGGAGGAGAAGGGGGAGGAGGGGGAGGAGAAGGGGGAGGAGGAGGAGGAGGGGGAGGAGGAGGGGAAGGGGGAGGAGGAGGAGGAAGGGGAGGAGGAGGAGGAGGGGGAGGAGGAGGAGAAGGGGGAGGAGGGGGAGGAGGGGGAGGGGGAGGAGGAGGAGGGGAAGGGGGAGGAGGAGGAAGGGGAGGAGGAGGAGGGGGAGGAGGAGGGGGAGGAGGAGGAGGAGGAGGAGGAAGGGAAGGAGGAAGGGAGGGAGAGGAGAAGGAGGGAGGAGGAGGAGGAAGAAGGGGAGGAGGAGGGGGAGGAGGGGGAGGAGGAGGAGGAGGAAGGGAAGGAGGAGGAGGGGGAGGAGGAGGAGGAGGAGGAGGAAGGGAAGGAGGAGGAGGGGGAGGAGGAGGAGAAGGGGGAGGAGGGGGAGGAGGGGGAGGAGGGGGAGGAGGAGGAGGGGGAGGGGGATCTGAAAGCTCCTAAAATCCTGCGGCCTTCGAATGGCTCACCTCAGTGCCCCTGTGGAGATGAGGTACTGCTGCTGTGAGGTGGACATTTTAAAGGCAGGCGCACAGCTCAGCCTTCGAGGGTTATTTGCGGGGCCCCGCCCTGTGCTCGCCCCTTGCTGAGGGAGGAGGCCGAGTGGAGTTGGCAGTCGGGGAAGGGATCTGCGTGTGAAAGGCAGCTCGGAAGGCACATGCTGTGCTCGCTGCCTCTCCCTTCATCAGCCATCGGTCCTCTTTCTTCACCGCTGGAAGGTGTCTAACAGCCAGTTCTCTCCCCGCGGGCCCTGCCCTGACTGCTCCCTCCATTCCAAAAGGCCTGTGATGAGAGGGGCCGCTTGGTGGGGACGGAAACCCTGACTCACTGTCCTCACTCTTACAGCCGCCTCGCCTCGCAGCACCTGCCTCCGGGGTGCTCGGCGGCCGCAGGAAAGGGGCGGTGACCCAGCGTGGCTCTCAGAGCTGGAAACCACTTTGCAAACAATGATGGCCGAGGCGAGGTCTCTGAGAAGTGTCCCGCCCCTGACACACCTTCCCAAACGAAAAATAACAGTGAAAATAAACTTCTGCGGGAACTCGGATGCATATTCTTTTTTCTCTTTTTTTTAAAAATATTTTTTTATTGATTTCAGAGAGAGGAAGGGAGAGGGAGAGATAGAAACATCAATGATGAAAGAGAGTCATTGATTGGCTGCCTCCTGCACGCCCTTTTCTGGGGATCAAGCCCACAATCCGGGCCTGTGCCCTTGACTGGAATCGAACCCGGGACCCTTCAGTCCGCAGGCCGACGCTCTATCCACTGAGCCAATCCAGCTAGGGCTTCTCTTTTTTTAATTAAAAATATATTTTTTATTGATTTCAGAGAGGAAGGGAGAGGGGAGAGAGAGAGAAACATCAGTGATGAGAATCATGGATCGGCTGCCTCCTGCACGCCCCCCCCCCCCCTACTGGGGATTGAGCCCGAAACCTGGGCATGTGCCCTTGACTGGATTCGAACCCGGGACCCTTTAGTCTGCAGGCTGACGCTCTATCCACTGAGCCACACCGGCTAGGGCTTCAATGACAATTTTAAGGGGGAAATGGGCTCATGAAGTAGTAGGATGGTGTCTTTATTCTGGGAAGCGACACAGAGCCACGTGAGAGATGAGAAGTCTGCAGAGCAGGTTGACAGGACCCGGCTGGGCGGCAGATCCGAACCCTCTGGGACCAGCGGATGTTCTAACTGGTCTGGGAGACGCCAGCGCTCTGAGGAAGGCTGGGAGGGCTGGCTCTGAGGCTGCGCACCTCGGCATCCTGGTCTCCTGTGTCGCGTCCTTCCTCGGCAGGGCCAATGTCAACAATGAGGCCCACACAAAGGCAGCCTTTGAGTCACGGCGCCAATGCCCAGGTGACTGGCAGGGGCAGCTTCGACGGAGGAGTTTGCTTAAGCATCCGGATCGTTTACCCATGGCCTTCAGCCGCCAAAACCTCATCACAAATCGCTCTGAACAAAGCTGACATTGAACGTCACCTGTGAAGGCGTCCTTTTGGAATTTAGTTACATCATTGGGTGATGATATTAGCATGAAACAATTAAAAAAAAAAATAGGTCTCCATTGATTTCAGAGAGAGGAAGGGAGAGAGCGATAGAAACATCAATGATGAGAGAATCATGGGTCGGCTGCCTCCTGCATGTCCCCACTGGGGACCGAGCCCACAACCCGGGCATGTGCCCTGACTGGGAATCGAACCGCGACCTCCTGGGTCATAGGTCGACGCTCAACCCCTGAGCCCCGCCGGCCGGGCCGCAGGACCTTCTTCTTACAAAGTCCTTTTTATTTCGAAGGGGAGCCTGCGTCCTGGGATTCATGCTCCGAAGCGTCTGGAGCTCTTACAGACATCATCTCCTGGACCTAAGCATTCGGCCTTTGCATGCGGCACCAGGGAAGAGGAGACGATGCACTGATTGGCTCAGGACTTCAGCAGCACCCCATGAAACGGGGGTGGGGGGGGGGCGGGCTGAACTGCCACCCCAGCTCGGGGACCACGGGCGGGCTGCTCTGGTTTCATTGAATACTAGCTCCCCTTTTGTGGAAAGAAATACACCATGAAGGTACCAGCCACTGAGAAACGGGACCAATTCCACAGTTTGGTAAGGACGAACTATCGATGTTTGCTGAAAATAGGGCTCCCTGCCTAGAAAGCCCCCTTGGCCGTGGGAACGTCGGCCCAAGTTCATAGGTCACGTCTGTGTGTATGTCTGTGAGTACGTGAGTGACTCACTTTGATTGCTTCTTTACTGCAGCCATCTGGAATCGAACCTGCAGTCTCTGGAGGTATGCCTGTATTGGGGTTCCAATTTCACCAACACTGAGCTTTCTTTTATATTAGCTCTCCTCCCTGTCATCTATCTATCATCTATCTATCTATCTCTCTATCATCTATCTATCTATCTATCTATCTATCATCTATATCTATCTATCTATTTATCTATCATCTACCTATCTATCTATCTATCATCTATCTATCATCTATCTATCTGTCTGTCTATCTATCTATCTATCTATCTATCTATTTATCTATCATCTACCTATCTATCTATCATCTATCTATCTATCTATCTATCTATCTATTTATCTATCTATCTATCTATCTATCTATCTATCTATCTATCTATCTATCTATCTATCTATCTATCTATCTATTTATCTATCATCTACCTATCTGTCTATCTATCTATCTATCATCTATCTATCTATCATCTATCTATCTATCTATCTATTTATCTATCATCTACCTATCTGTCTATCTATCTATCATCTATCTATCTATCTATCTATCTATCTATCTATCTATTTATCTATCATCTACCTATCTATCTATCATCTATCTATCTATCTATCTATCATCTATCTATCTATCTATCTATCTATCTATCATCTATCTATCATCTATCTATCTATCTATCTATCTATCTATCTATCATCTACCTATCTATCTATCTATCTATCTATCTATCTATCTATCATCTATCTATCTATCATCTATCTATCTATCTATCTATCTATCTATTTATCTATCTATCTATCTATCTATCTATCTATCTATCTATCTATCTATCTATCATCTATCCATCCATCTCCCTAGTATTATTGGTAGGTAGTTCTTAGGGCGGATGCGACTATGGGGAATTGTCCCAGTCTCCAAAGTTACGCTGATTTATCTGTACAAGTGGGTTTGACTTTAGTTACCTTAATTGAAACATACTAAACAGATATAATACCCACAAGAGAGAAAACCACCCCCTCACTATTTATGACACAGTAGAGCAGTCCTGGCACTATTCACAGGTGAACCTGTTTTCCGGTGCCTGCTGTATACTTTATGGAGGTTTGGCACATCCTCAGATTCATTCAGTCCTCAAAAACCTCCCAGCAACCCCCTGACAGCACGGCTCCCGGTGACTTCATTGTAAGGCAATCAGGCCCCGAGGAGGCCTTGCTTCCTCACGCTGTTTACCAGCACCCGTCCAACATCCTCCCATTGATGGGGACGTGTGGAAACACCTTTTATTTTTTCCCCTTTTCCGTTTTAATCCTGGTTCTGGAAGGCCTGCTAGAACAGTTAAGGAGGTTTCTTAACGGTGAACCGGGGGTGGGGGCGGGGGGAGCCGGGGGAGTTGGTTTTTCTCTTTCGGTTTTTGATGGTGCACAAATTAACTCGTTTCCTCTTCTGAGCTGGGAATTCAGAACAAGGACCTGCCGGGAATGCGGGCATTCTTGCCCTTCCTGACGCTCAGCGGCCGGCTCAGCGTCGTTAGAAAGCTTGTGGCCTTACATCGTTTCCCTCAGAGGAGAGGGAGGCAGAGACCAGGGTGTTTGTGAGTGGGGAGCGGAGAAGCAATGTGGTCTCACCAGGGACTCGTGCAATGAGCAAGGTTAATCGCATGGCTTGCAGGTGCTAAGGTAGGGTTTAGCTCCGGGTGCCACTGGGAGAAGCGTGTCAGTCAACATTTGCTGAGAACCTACTATGTGCCAGGCACGTAGTAGGGCGTTTTCTCCGTGTATCGTCTCATTTCGTCCTAGTGCAATCCTGTGGCCGGGCGGTGTTGCAATCCAATTTATTCGAGATGAGGCGATTGAGACTTAGGGATTTTTATTAGCATCGTCTGCATCGCGGGGCTGTATTCGGAATCGCATGGTTGGTGCAAAACCGGTCCTGTTCCCGGTGTGGCAGGAGCCTCCGTGCCTGCTCCATGCCTGCCCCATGCCCTTCAGGGAATGAAGGGCCGATGAGTCACTCATCGCTTGCAGAGAGCGTGTCGTTATTTCATAGGCGCCCTCTCAGGTTTTCTGCGTGTTCACACGGGTCCAGGGCCATGCAGGGAGCCACCTGCTCTCTCTTCATGAACGTGAACTAATGGGAGGCATGTGGCCAAGGCAAGCATTGCCCGACCCAGTTAACGTCTCCCTCCCAGCTGCCGGCTTCTCTCTAACCTTTAGATTCCCGAGGACATGAAGGCCACTGTGCTGCCTTATTACATGTTCTTTTGGCCCGGCCGGCGTGGCTCAGGGGTTGAGCGCTGACCTATGAACCAGGAGGTCACGGTTCCATCCCCGGTCAGGGCACATGCCCAGGGTGGTGGGCTCGATCCCCAGTGTGGGGCGTGCAGGAGGCAGCCGGTCCACGATTCCCTCTCATCACTGATGTCTCTCTCTCTCTCTCTTCCTCTCCCTTCCTCTCTGAGATCAATAGAAATATATTTAAAAACAAACCAACAAAAACATGTCCTGTTGACAAGAGTGTGTTGGGTGCGAATGGGAAATAATGCTGAGGATCCACCTGCTCCATCTCGGGGTTTTATAACCTGGCTTTCCAGGAGCGTCGGGAGGAAGGACACACCGGAGGGAGGGGCGTGCCCAGCGAACATGTGACTTCGAACACCTGCGTGCCCCCCGAGGGCCTGACACAGAGAGGCCGGGGGAGCCGGGGCCAGCAGGGCCAGCAGGGCCAGCCGTGGTAAAGAGCTCAGAGGGCAGCGCCATTTCGTGTTGAGAACATTTTCCTGCGTTTCCTCGCTTCTTTAGAAAGAACACTGTCCTCCGTCATCAGAAAAATGCGAAGCGCGTCATTCCTAGTTTAAAAGGACTTGCTCCCTGGAAAGCGGCCCTGCCTGCCGGGGCGAGGACACGCTCCGGGGGAAACCATGTTGTGTGTTGGGGAGTTTGGCTTTCAGACGGAGGCCAGGCGGCTGTCTCCCGACGCCATGGCGACCAGAGGAAACGCCTGAGTCCAACCGAGGCAGGACAGGCGCCTGGAGGGCGGGCGAGGAGGAGGCAACCTTGGACCCTCCCCCGCCCCCCCCGCCCCCCTTCCACGGGAACAGAGGCCCATTCTTAGTTCCCAGCGGTGCTGGGCGAGAGCAGACCATAACAATAACCTTTTCCTCGTGGCATTTCGGGCCTGAAATATCTCCAAAAGCCGTGCCCCTTCCCCGTGGAGGAGGGCATGGTTTCCCCTGATGTCCTTGCGCTGCCTCCCTCCCCTTGAGGGCCCGACTCGATCATCGCCGGAAAGTTCAAGTTCGGGGCCCTGGTTGTGTCCCCTCTGGGGCTGGGTGGGCCTTTCCCTGGTCCCCGTCCTTCTTGGCCCTCTCCCCCTCTGGCTTCCTCCTGGGGGGCGCCCTCCCCAGACCCCCCTCCTCCCCGCATCGCTGCTGGTCTCCACTGATGGGGCGTCGGATGCTCTCTTTTCTTTCGAAAACTTTGTTTACACCTCGTTCTATAGCTCAGGTGCACAGGTTCCTCCAGACCACAGGTCTCGGAGGGCCTCACCTCGGCCACGGGAGTGGAGGGTTCTGAGGACAGAGGCTGCCCAGGGAATGCGTCCGCAGCCGACCGGGAGGGAGGGCGGGCGCAGAGCCTCCTCCTGTGGCTGGGCCCTGGCGCCGTCCAACACGAGGGCAGGTCCACACAGCAAGGCTTGCCGACCTCGGGGCTGCAGGTCCCTCGGAGAGTCCGCATGTTTGGGCTGACACGTGAGTCAGCGCAGAGCCACCAGCACCTGAGCAGGCGGCCTCTCGGTTCACGCCGGACCCACGTGACACTTCTCAGGGAACAGTGTGACTGCCGCTCCCTCTTCCGCCTGCCGGTTCCTGGCGCCGGGAAATCAGCATTTGATCCTTTACCTGCGTAAGGAACGCGTGAGCTGAGTTCCCAGTCACGTCTCAGAGTCGATGCTGTCACAGCCTGGACTTCCGACGGGTCAGTTACCACGAGGCCAGGGTGATGGCGTCTGATGTTGGTGTCAGTTGCTTTAGCGGGGATGTGACTTGGAAGGAAGTTCTGGAGGAATCCAGAAACAGGTAAAACAGCCCGGCTTATCAGCGATGAGCGTTGACCCATGAACCAGGAGGTCAGGGTTTGAGTCCGGTCAGGGCACATGCCCAGGTTGCTGGCTCGATCCCCAGTGTGGGGCGTGCAGGAGGCAGCTGATCCATGATCCTCTCTCATCACTGATGTTTCTCTCTCTCCCGCTCCCTCTCTCTTCCTCTCTGGAATCAATAAAAACATAATTTTTAGAACTTGATAAGGCTTTAACAAAATAAAATAGAAACGGTTAACAGTAGTGGGCGGGGTCACTGGTGACTTATCCTTGACCTTGACCTTCTCTTGCGCTGATCCCTCTGGCAGGACCGGTCTGAGATATCCCACGTTCACGCATCGTCTCATTTCACAAATGCCACCTGTCAGCCCCGCGTCCCAGGAGAGTCCCGTCGAGCTCTGGTTTGGGCGGAAGACGTGGAGGCGGAGGCTGTTGTGTGAGCGGCTTTTTGTCTCTCCCGGCAGCGCTGGCTGGGCCAGAAACCAGCCCTGCCTGACGGCCACGTCCCAGCCCGCCTTCCGAGGCGACGGCTCATCCTTGCAGGAGGCTCCGGCTGGGGCATGGCCTTCACATGTTGGGAGCTTTATTTTGCAACAAAGAACATTTCTTTAAAAAAATATATATATATATAAATATATATATATATATATATATACACTGAGTGGCTAGATTATGAAGATCTCTGAACGCATCATAATCTGGCCACTCAGGGTATATATATATATATATATATATATATATATATATATATATATATATATATTAGAGGCCCAGTGCATGAATTCGTGCATGGGTGGGGTCTGGCCAGCCTGGCCATGGGGAGGGGACATGGGCGGTTGGCCGGCCTGCCTGCTGGTTGAACTCCTGGTCGAGGGGACAATTTGCATGTTAGCCTTTTATTATATAGGATATACACTGAGTGGCCAGATGATTATGTGTTCAGAGATCATCATCATCTGGCCAATCAGTGTATATTTTTATTGATTTCAGAGAGGAAGGGAGAGGGAGAGAGAGATAGAAATGTCAACGATGAGAGAGAATCATTGATTAGCTGCCCCCTGCACGCCCTCCACTGGGGATGGAGCCCACATTCTGGGCATGTGCCTGACCGGGAATCTAACTGTGACCTCCTGGTTCATAGGTCAACGCTCAACCACTGAGCCACGCCGGCCGGGCGCAACGGAGACACTTCTAGTCCTAGAGGAGAAGGGCCGGGCACTGGCTGTGTGGCTGGGAGGAGGGGATGGGGATTCAGAGCGCCAGGGGCACGTCTGGACGGTGGCAGCTCAGGCTGCTGCCTGCTGGCAGGGGTGGGGGAAGTGGCGCCAGGTGGGCACGGTGGGCAGGCAGAGGGGAGCGTGCCCTGTCCCGGGCCGCCGGCGGGGAACAAAGCCGCCCTGTGTCCGTCCTCCCTGAGCACCGGAGGCTCCGTTCCTCAGCGCTCACTGCTGTCCTTGTTTCTGGAGGCACACCGTGCCCTCGGGGCCCGGACGGGGCGGTTCCGCGCGGGTATCCGATGGCGTGTGAGCCGAGGTGTGGCTGTCGCGACCTCCGGGCTCAGGATGAGCCGCGGTGCTGTTGAAGGTCAAGCCGTGGCCACGAAAGACTTCCTCTCCGCAGGGTTCTGCGTTTCCCTGCTTTATGGGGCGTCCAGCCCAGAGGGCGGGCGTGTCTAACGAATGAAGAGGACACCTGCTCTGCCTGTGGCTCCCGGAGCCGGCGCCGACCCTCGGGGCTGCAGAGGCTGTTCCTCGGGCCGAGTGCCACCTCCCTCCCGGCCCGGCCCGGCCCCGCTGGGCTGGAAGAGCCCTGTGTGCCCAGTGCCCGCCGTCCCACCAGGCCGGACAGGGCTCTGTCGCCATCACTGACCCAGACACGTCCGTGGGTTTTCCACGTGGCCTCTGTCCGTCTGAGCCCAGCCAGAGCCACGTGAGTGCATGGGACCAGGGCTTCCTGACGGGCACTGGATGTGGGAACCGGGAGTGGCCGAGGCGTGAAGTTGCCGAAGGGCAGCTGGAGGGTGAGGAAAGGGAGCCCTCTCCCTCTCCAAGCGCCTGCGCAGGCGGAGACGCGGGCGGCAGGGAAGCCCGAGGAGGCGGCGGGTCTGGAGCGGGATGAGAACGGGAGCGGAGCCGTGTCCGGGGAGAGCGGGCCACCTGGACGGCTCCGCCTCGCGGGTCCCCACGCGGCGTCCGGGGCGGGGGCGGCCTCCCGGGGCCTCGGGGCCAGCAGAGGCAGAGGAGAGCAGAGGCAGCGGGACCTGCCGGCACCTCGGTCCCTTCCTGATGCCACGGGGGAGGCAGAGCAGGGACTCACGCACGACGGACGCTCAGGACGTACGGAAAAAAGTGCGCCGATGACTGTGGCTCAGGCCGGAGAGCAGACTCGCACGGCTCCAGGGTGGGCATGGCTGAGATTTCTGTCATGGACGGCCTACGGGGGGCGGGGGGCCCAGGGCCTCTGTCCCCGAGCAGAGCGGCGTGAGGCTGGGAGGTTGGGCCTGTCACACGTTGCAGCCTAAGTCCTCGCACCTGCGTTAAGTCAGGCCGAGAAGCCGCAGGTCTCGGCAGGGCCTTAGGGGGGCGCTGTTCCTGTTCACGCTCGGATTCCCATCCAGTTGTGCCGCTCTGGGTTATAGGGCCCGGGACCATCGGCGCCGCAGTGGCCCGCATAACCCTACAGGCCCCGCATCCGCACTCCGCCAAGAGGCACGCAGTCTGCTTACGGGGAGAGTCACGTGAGCGGGGCCTGGGCCCTCCTGGGGAGACCGTCACCTGCTCTAGACGAGGGCCACCCAGGGATGGGGCTTTCAGGAACCTGAGCAGCAGGGTCTGCCTGGGCGTCTGTGACCAGCCAGTGTTCAAACATTGTCCTTTTAAATATATATATATGGTTATTGCTTTCAGAGAGGAAGGGAGAGGGAGAGAGAGAGAGAAACATCAATGGAGAAAGAACCATGGTCCGGCTGCCTCCCGCATGCCTCACACGGGGGATGGAGCCTGCCACCCAGGCGTGTGCCCTGACCGGGAATTGAACTGTGACCTCCTGGTTCATAGGTCAACGCTCAACCACTGAGCCCCACTGGCCGGGCTATGCCGCACTATTTACGTGACCACGTCTGGCTTTTCTCCCGGGGCTCTGGGTGTGGTCTGTCTCCTGGACGGAGTGTTAAGCACCTTCAGGACGGGGATCACGCCTGACACCACATTTGTCCCACACGGGCTATTCTAGACGGTGCTGGGCGAGGAGCCGGTGCTCGGCAGACAATGCTGAGTTCACTTTCTATTTGGAAGCGATGAAGACAACACCGCTCCGCTGGGACGGACCTAAAGGACATCCATCGCCCGAGCTGGCCCTGAGAGCGCGGGGCCGGGCCTGGAGAGATGATCCTGGGCTCACGGGGACCGAAAGGGGATCTGGCCGCACGTCACATGTGTGCGGGGGACGTGGGCGGAGGCCAGTGAACTCTGAGTCAGAGAGTCTGTGTAAACAGACCAAGCGGTCACATGCCCTCCCTCTGCCCCTGCCCACGGCCGCGGGGGCGGGAGAGGTGGGGAGGGCAGACGCCTGGCGGTGCGGCCCGCACCGCGAACAGAGCGCCCTCTCCCACCGCCTCCCAGGTTTCCCCGTGGCCCAGGGCAGGCCCTGGGCTAGAGCAGCAGCTGACAGCCGGGCGCCAGCTTGAGCTTGCGCCGGGGGAGGGGATGGAAAACGTGGTGCCCGGGCCGACCCCAGGAGGAAGCGCGTTCAGAGCCGAGGGCGTGCAGCCTGGCAGGCCTGCGGGAGGCGCGCCCGGGCCTGCAGCGCGGTGCCCAGGCCGGGGTGGATTCCGCGCTGCGTCCCAGCTCTGCAAAGGGCATGGCCCTCCCAGCCATGTCCGCATCGCCGCCCGTCCTCCGCGTGATCCGGACGGACCCGGAGGCCCCAGGGCGCGGGGGCCACCCTCCCGGCTCCAGGTTCCAACGAGAGTCAGGAGACGCCCATTGGCCGCGTGTTCCTACCCTCGGAGGCCTTGCTCGGTGGGTGAGCTCCAGGCCTGTGACCAGGCTGCAGGCATCAGGCACCTGAGTTTCAGCAGACCTAGCACGTGCTCCCCCCATGGAGCAGGTGCGTAGAAGGTGGCCACGTGCCTCGTCCTCCTGGCCCGTGTCCGAGGTCTCCTAACTCGGTAAGCCATCTCCACGGCCACCGCGCACACCCGTCTGGTCCTGCCCAAGGGGCTGGCCTGGTTTTTCTTGTCCGGGAAGAGACAAACCTGTTTAGCCAGGTGACTTCATCTTTACTCCAGTGACTGGGGGCGGGGGGGAGGGGGGGAGAGGGGCGCGGGCTACCACCGGAGGCTCACGCGGGCAAGAAGGGGGCGGTTTCCCGGAGGGATCGGCGGGGAGCGGGTGAGGGTGCTGCTGTGGGAGGGACAGGCGCGATCTGCTTGGAAGCACTGAAATAAGATGGCGATTGACGCTCGCAGTTTCAACCTCAGGCCTGAAGGAGCTGGTTCAACGGAAAACGCGGTCGTGGATGTGGGACGCCGCGATGCCTGGTTTTCAGATGCGAGAGCACATGTGATTCGGAGACAGCCCATACATTGCAAACTGCGTTACGATTTCAAGGCTGCGTTTGTACCTGGCTGCCCTCTCTTCTCCGGGGGTGCGGACCCGGGGTTTGTAGTCTTACACACGCTTTCACTCCTTTCCGCAGGCACGTGACGAAGCGGACCTCACTGGCCGAGTCCATCTTTGTGGAATCCTTCAGCAAAGCGGCCCACACCCATCGCGGGTCAGGGGAGTCCGCGGCGAGAGGGAAGTGCTCCGCCTTCCAGGCCTGTCCTACGCGCAGACCTGCCTCTGTAACCTCCAGCGACGACCGAGTTCCAGTAACAGTGCCGCCCCGTGTCCCTGCAGCGTGTCCCACGGTCACAGACGGCCGGGCCCCCTGTGCCCAGACCGCCCTCCACAGGGCCTCCCCACGCACTGACGGAGGCAACCGGAATGCTGCCACCCGGGAGCCCGCGCCTCGAGACCGCAGATTTCAGTCTGCAGCCTGATGTCAGGCCTCAGGAACAGCGGCCATGGGGCTAACCACACCCGAGGAATTTCTTTTAAAACAAACATTTTTATTGATGTCAGAGAGGAAGGGAGAGGGAGAGAGAGAAACATCCGTGATGAGAGAGAATCACAGATCGCCTGCCTCCTGCACGCCCCACACTGGGGATCGAGCCCGCAACCCCGGGCCTGTGTCCTGACCGGGAATCGAACCCTGACCTCCTGGTTCATAGGTCGATGCTCAACCACGGAGCCAGGCCGGCCGGGGTTCCCAAGTAGTTTCATCCCGACGAGTAGTTTACGGGAGGGACAGTCAGGGGTAGACGAGGGCTTGGTCAGGAAGGTCGCGTTCACGCTGGGACTGGGCACCTCTGCGACACAAAAAATGCTCAGTGAGACCAAAGCAGGAGACGCCTATTTGTAGACCGGCTTCGGCAGAAATTCTCTTCTCCCGTGACCACGGGAAGCTGAAGGGGGGGGGGGGGGGCGTGGGAAACGGACTGCACCGCAGGGCTGCCTCTGCAGAGAGCCGACTGGGACCCGCCCTGCTGACTGTGGGCCGCGTGGATGGAGAGAGAGTGGGCTCTGGGGTTTGACGGACCCGGGCTCCAGCCGGGTCTCTGCGCCTGAAGAGCTGCATAACCTGGCCCTGGCCGGTTTGGCTCAGTGGATAGAGCGCTGACCCGCGGACTGAAGGGGTGCAGGTTGGATTCCCGTCAAAGGCGCGCACCTCAGTCCCCAGCCCTGGTCGGGCGCATGTGGGAGGCAGCCAACCCATGTGTCTCTCGCACATCGGTGCTTCTCTCTCTGTGTCTCCCTGGCTCCCCTCTCTCTAAAAATCAATGGGAAATGTCCTCTCGCGAGGCAGCTGCATAGCCCTGAGCCCGTCGCCGCCGGCCCGTGCCTCAGTCTCTCCATCTGCGGGGTGAAGGCAGCAGCTCTCCCGGCGGAACCTGAGGTGTCACCCCTGTGTCGGGGGCCCCGTGAAAGGCTGTGTAAACGTCCAGGCCCCCATTTCTCCCGCCCCCGCACTGAACCGAGGCTCAGGGTCCCCGTGCAGGGTCCCCCGCAGCCTTGCGCTCTGAGAAGGAGCTTCTAAAGTGGAGCAGGGAGCAGTTTGACCAGAGAGACCCAGAGGAGAGGGTCCCGCCTGCGGGGAGAAAGCACGGCGGGCAGGTAGGCAGCAGCGGGCTCTGCAGGGAGAAATGAGAAAGGACGCGGCCCTGAAAGCAGAGCTGATGGTTGGAGCGATGAGGGCCGCGGCGTCAATGTCGGGGGGAGGTTGGACCCTATCGTCCCCACAGGGAACCGGTGGGAAGGTTCTGGCTGTGGAGGTGGCTGGCCAGCTCCTGGGTGCAGATCTCCGAGGGTCCTGGACGCGGGAAAGGCTGTGGCCCGGGCTGCTGGCCTCAGGGGGGCGCTGCTGGGTGAATGAGGGTGCAGCCATCCTGTGTGCGAAATGCCTAGAGCGCAGCCAGCGTGGCTCAGGGGTAGAGTGTCGACCTAGGAACCAGGAGGTCACGGTTCCATTCCCGGTCAGGGCACATGCCCAGGTTGTAGGCTCCATCCCCAGGAGAGGGCGTGCAGGAGGCAGCTGACCCATGATTCTCTCTCATCACTGATGTTTCTCTCTCTCTCTCTCTCTCCTCCCCCCCCCCTTCCTCTCTGAAATCAATAAAAACATATTAAGAAAAAATGACAGAACCGTAGTTGGGAACATCGTTCTGCCAGTGTCTTGGCACTGGACGTGGGCCCTTGATTGACGGCAGCAGAGTGACCCGGTGACCCACATGGGCACGGTCCCGAGCCCCGGCTACGGGTCAGCCCCGCCCCCCTCGCAAGGAGACAGGCTGCCTGCACCCTGGGGGTCTGACTGGGCCGCTCCGCTGCCGTGGCCTGCCTCCTGCTGTGACTTATGAACCTTGTTTGGAATGCTGGTTCCGTGTTGCTGACCTCGAACCGGCTGGCCCCGGCGCCACCCCGCTCGGTGGCCGGGTTTGATGTTTGTGTTTCCTTGGTTAGGAATTCTCCTTTCTTCTCCCTTTGATCCCTGCCGGGCCTTCAAAAAGTATGTCAGCGTCTCAAAGGGAATGCTCGGCTAAGGGATGGTTATCGTGGACAGGCCTCTATAATCATCCCCGCATTGCATTCATCGTCTTCGCCGCCGTGGCCGCGCCCCAGGACCGGAGAGGGCCCCTCGGCGTCAGGCCAGCCCGCGAGGGTTGTGGGCGTCCTGGGCCCTTCTACTGTGTGTGGGAATTGGGAAGGCATTTCATTTGTGGGTTATTCCCGGGTGTTTTTTGGAGCACAATTCATCAAGCTTGATAAAACAAAACACGATTGCCCGGCCAGCGTGGCTCAGTGGTGGAGCGTTGACCTGTGAACCAGGAGGTCAGGGTTCGATTCCCGGTCAGGGCACATGCCCGGGCGGTGGGCTCGATCCCCAGTGTGGGTGTGCAGCAGGCAGCCGATCCATGATTCTCTCTCCTCATGGATGTTTCTCTCTCTCTCTCTCTCTCTCTTCCCCTCTCCCCTCCTTTCTGAACTCAATAAAATATATTTTTAAAAAGAATGCACAATTATCTAGAAGCACTGTGTATCAAATCAATTTTTTCTTCCTCTCGGTTAGAAGGGGAGTGGCTATTACTGAGACAACGTTGGAAAAGTTTTACCGATATCGACCTCTTCCGACTAGTGAGTGGGTGGTGGGAAATGACTCACCTCTTAGAAGTGAATGGATTCTTTCGGGCAACGCAGGCACCAAGCAGGGTTCGGAGCCGACATCCCTGAAGGAGTGAAGTGGCTTATGATCAGATTTATGTCAGAAGCCTGGGCGGCTGGGTACCAGGCCAATCAGTCTGGTTTTAGGGGGTGTGAAAGGGGGCCCGAGGGA
Source organism: Eptesicus fuscus (assembly GCF_027574615.1). Lineage (NCBI taxonomy): Eukaryota > Metazoa > Chordata > Mammalia > Chiroptera > Vespertilionidae > Eptesicus > Eptesicus fuscus. The sequence goes on along the minus strand of NC_072494.1, from coordinate 2,524,509 downwards.
GCCTCAGGGGACGTGGCTTCTCCAGGAGACCCCTCTCCTTCGTGCTGGGGAGCGGCCCGCTTTCACCAGGAACTCTGTGAAACGCGAATGTATTTCACAACTAAAAATCCCCCCCGGAGATCGACCTCATCCCTCTCTGATTACTTAGTGCCACGTCACTGGGCAAACACCCCCAGGAGTTCAGCGACCTCGGGGTCACAGGGAGGCGGATAAGAATATTGGAGGGGCACACCAAATATTTGCCGGGTCGCGTTCCTTGAAACGCAAGGTGTCTTTCAAAGCTCACCGAGAGCCGGGGGCGGGTCCTTCGGGCGCTGGCTTCCTGCCGGCTCAGAAGCATCTTAGTTGAAAGCAGGGAGCAGCAGGTGTAAAATACGTTAAAGCCTTTCTCAGCGCGGAACCGTGGAGCCCTATCACCGCACGCACTTCGACCCTCGTTCCTGTGCGGGGTCGTGCCCTCGGGAGGACCGCCTTCCTGGTTTGCTTCGGAATCTAGGCAGGCGGCAGCTGAGCTCGCTGGACTGGTCTTGGGGTGCGGCGGAGAGAGCTACCCTCTTACTTCCCTCTAGCAGGATGGCTGCGGAAGATGCCGCGGACACTAGAGACAGGGGCAGCGTGGAGACCCTTCTTTTTAAAAAAAATATATATATATTTTATTGATTTCAGAGAGGAAGGGAGAGGGAGAGAGAGAGAGAAACATCAATGATGAGAGAGAATCGTTGATCGCCTGCCTCCTGCACGCCCCACACTGGGGATCAAGCCCGCAACCCGGCCACATGCCCTGACGGGGAATGGAACCGTGACCTCCTGGTTCATAGGTCGACGCTCAACCGCTGCGCCATGCCGGCCGGGCCCCAGTTATTGTATTTTTCATGCGCAGAATCTCTGTGCTTGGAAGTGTCTGTTTCCTGGCCAGAACCCCGAGGTGGATGGTGGGTGTTTGGACGGATGAATGAGGGCGCGACGTCTGTGCAGCTCCGAGTCTGTCCCCTGACTTCTCTTGGTTTGTAGTCACTCCGCCCGGTGACGTCTGATCGTGCCGAGCAATGGGTGAGGAAACGCTGGGAGGTTAACGCGAAGCACCTGACAGCCACCCCGGCCTTTTCATTGTCGGTCGGTGTGTGTATTTGGCAAGACCGTAGGAACACTCGCGATCCCAGGTCGCCGCCGTCTAATTATAGAAATTAGCGTGACACGGGCTGGGTTTCAGGCCCGGCGAAGGTGGCACTATTTCGGGCTTATCTGTACTCCTGGGGCTCAGCCCTTTGGGGTCATAACCCCGAACACGGGGTGTCTCCCTAGGACACGTTTGCGCCCCTACCCCCCACACGGCTTCGGGGACCTCCGCTCAGCATCTCGGCGTCTCTGTGAAAAGAGGCAGAGAGGGCCCTCAATGCAGGGCTCCTTCTGTGGGCTCCTTTCTTCTTATTTATTTTTTATTTTTATTGCTTATTTATTTTTTAAAAATCTTGATTGTTGAAAGTATTACACAGGACCTCCCTTTCCCCCCATTAACCTCTCCCAGCCCGCTCCCGTCTCCCCCTAACTCCCCCCCCCCCCCCCCGCCAAGGCCCTCACCACGCCATTGCCTGTGTCCCCGGATTATGCGTATTTGCCCTTCCTTTCCCACGATCAGTGTGTCTCATAGACAACACTGATGACCTAGAGCTATAATTTAGTGTTCCCGAGCCTCAGCCACGGCACGTCCCCACCCCACCCCTCAGGAGCTGACTTTTCAGAAGCTTAGTAACAAAGCTCAGGGATTTGGGTCCCGGGCTGGCACACTAGACGCAAATATAATGCATAAGCGTGTCATTTAAACATGCCTGCATTAAAAACAAATCTGTACATATGCCTAAACGCATGTACACGCAGTATAGGAAAAAACAGGAAGGGGAAAAATGAAAATCGTTTAAAAAAACATGTATTTTTATTGATTTCCGGGAGGAAGGGAGAAGGAGAGAGAGAGAGAAAACATCAATGATGAGAGAGAATCATGGATCAGCTGCCTCCTGCACGCCCCTCACTGGGGATCAAGCCCGCAACCCGGGCCTGTGCCCTGACCGGGAATTGAACCCTGACCTCCTGGTTCATAGGTCGATGTGCAACCACTGAGCCACGCCTGAAAATATTAACGGTAGTGGTACTGGCCGATAGAAAAGGCAGGGCTCCTGGCAATTCTCAAAATGGCAGGGCTGGTCCTGGGCATTTTTGCTCTCTTCCCCTCGCCACCTCTCCCTGAGCCTCCCGGGTCCCGTGGCTGAGTTCACAGGTCGACGCTCAACCACTGAGCCACACTGCCCGTGGCTGAGTGCAGGCAGGTGCTACTCCCTTTTGTGGCTCCAGGTGCAGAGGCCCCGAGGTGCCCCGTGTGATCAGGCACAGGCTCAGGGAAAGGCAGAGCTGACGTGTGAACCCAGGCTCCTCGCCGCTCTGCCTGGGGCCCCCGTCTCTACACTAAGCTGCCTGTGAGGGCCCGCGGCTGGGACACCCGTGGAGAGGCCAGCGGGTGCCGGGAACCTGCCGTCGTGGTTCCTGGCGGTGTCACCGGCATTGCTGGAATGAGAAAGGCCCACGCAGATGCCAGGCCGTGGTTCGTTACTGAGACGGGAGTTTCCGCAGGCTTCAGAGGATGATGTGTCCTCAGAGCATCTTAGCCTGGCTCAGCGGGAGGGCCCTCCCCCGGCACCCCGCGTGAGCATCCCTGAGACTTGGGCAGGAGAGCAAGGGGTGTCAGCCCCGCCTGCGCACGGGGCAGGGACTGGGAAATAAAGGAGGGTGGCCCTCGAGGCTCAGCACCCTGAGGCGGCGGACACGCGTGAAGGGAATCTCACCTCCCTGACGCCTACATCACGGAAGGGCTCTTAGTCCTGCAACCCGGGGAGGGTGGGTGCTGGGGAGGGGCCTGGGAGCACTGCAGGCGACTCAGCAATGAGCAGCTGACTCAGCAATGAGCAGCTGACTCAGCAATGTGCAGCTGACTCAGCCATGTGCAGGTGAGGCATCTCATTTACTCAGGGAGATGCCTGCCCAACGTATTCCTTTCCATATCCCACTTTTTCTGGCCCTAAGTAGAGCTGTGCGTCCTTAGCCAAGAAGCCTGGCAGTAGAAAATGAACTTGGCAGTGACTCCATTCTTACTGGAGGCCACCGCGTGGAACCCGAGCTCCTCCGCCTTTGAAAACGAGGACCGTGGCTGGAGCAGGCGGGAGTGGCCACCGATGAATTTCTCTCCGCAGCCCTGTGAGCGAGGCGGGGGAACGGGGGCTCAGTTTGAAGAGAGCTGGGGTGCTCACCTCTTTTGCAAAAACCTGTAAATGGAACCGTTGTTTTCAAAATAGGTTGTTGAGAATGAGTCGTTCTGCAGAACTTAAACTCAGTATTTTAAGAGCATTCTCACCAGAAACACTGTCAGATTAAGACGTAAATATCGCCGAAACCGGTGTGGCTCAGTGGATAGAGCTGTCAGCCTGCGGACTCAAGGGTCCCAGGTTCGATTCCGGTCAAGGGCATGTACCTTGGTTGCGAGCACATCCCCAGTAGGGGGTGTGCAAGAGGCAGCTGATTGATGTTTCTCTCTATCCCTCTCTCTTCCTCTCTGTAAAAAATCAATAAAATATACATTAAAAAAAAAAAGACGTAAATATCTGGGGTGATCCAATATGGAGCCTTGCGTGGCAGTCAGAGATCTATGACATGTGTAGCTTGTTGTGGAGTGGATGCGAGTGAATGACCACTGGAGCCCAGACCAAATTAAAATTTAGGGAGCCTTTATTAGCCAGCCGACTGCTCTGCCATTCTCCACACAGGGAGACCAGAGAGCAGCAGTGACCCCTTAGGACCGCTTTTAAGCACATTAACCACATCCGGTTTTTGCAGAACAATAACCCAAGACAAAACAGTTTTTCCCAAGCAACGTCAGAGTCATGCCATTGACGACCATGTTATTCACAGGGTCATCCTGTTCTTCAGAAAGCTGACAGTGTTCTGTGAAAGAAGGCTATGTGCTGGGAAGGGGCCATGAGACCATATCTCAAGGCCTGGCCTGGTGTCAGCACTGACAATTCTATCTGGGGCATAGTCCACGGCCTCTCTGGAAGCATGCTCAAAAATTCCCACTCTACAACATAGCTGTTTAAAAATAGTACTTTAGCCCTAGCCGGTTTGGCTCAGTGGATAGGGCGCCGGCCTGCAAACTGAAAGGTCCCGGGTTCGATTCTGATCAAGGGCACAGGCCTGGGTTGCGGGCTCAATCCCCAGTGGGGAGCGTGCAGGAGGCAGCCGATCCATGATTCTCTTTCATCATTGGCGTTTCTATCTCTCTCTCCCTCTCCCTTCCTTGCTAAAATAAAAAAAAATATATATATATATATATATATATATATATATATATATATATGTTTAAAAATAGTACTTTGATGTAGAGGAACCGTGAATTATGTAGATGAAGCTTAGTGACAGCATGAATAATGGGCACACACAAATAACCAAACCCTGATTCGCTCTTCTGCCTGGTGCTGTAGCCAGCAAAAGTACACGCTACCCGAGTGACCCAGACATCGCAAGCCGATGAAACTCCACACATTAAACCTTGATCTCTCCATTTTGATGAGGGCGATTTGTGACCGGCTCAAGGGATGGTCTCACGCGTTGCTTTCCACTTTAACCTCTACACGACCCTAACGCCTTGCAGGCCAGTAGAGAGCACTGATGGAGGAGGAGTTTTTCAGGGATAAATCCAGTTCACAACAAGGTCAGCTCTTCGCTAGGGAAGGCTGGCTCGAAGGCTGAGAGGGACTCCAGAAGAAACGCTTGCGCGTTTTACCAGCGGTCAGATGGTGGCAGCAGAGAGGGGGCCGAGAAAAACTCCTGTGAGCAGTAACCGTCCCAAACCCTACAAATGCGCTGTAAATGGTTGCGAACCTACTGAGGATCGATGCCCGTTGGACAGGGAAGCGGTTAGGGACGTCACCTTAGCAGCAGCGATCCCCGAGGTAGATGCCTGGGCCCTGTGAACTCGGGCAGGTCTTGTTCCTGGTTGGAAGGTGTCGATGATAGTAGTTGTGGGGTTGTCTGGGAGGAAGAGAGATAATGTAGCTGAAGCCTAGAAAATTGTAAGGGAGGGGGAGAGAGAGAGAGAGAGAGAGAGAGAGAGAAGAGAGAGAGAGAGAGAGAGAGAGAGAGAGAGAGAATATGAATCATGCCAAATACGATCATCCGATTTCACAAGAAAGTTTCTACCACTTGTCTAATCTGCTGGCCTACCCTGGGGGACCCGGGAGTGGCCAGCCCTGGGTGCGGGCAGAAAGGGGGTGCCCTGTTTGTGGAGTTTAGAACCATAGCCACGCCGACTGGACCCAGCCTGCGGTGGCACCGCTGTGCCCGCCGTGGGAAACCATGCCGGGTAACAAGAGCCTTCCCCTTGGAAACGCCCGTGTTCCTAACGGATGGAGGCGTTCCTTCCCCTCTGACCCCCGACCTTCTGCTCTGTGCTGACCTCTCACCGAACCCTTCTTCCCATCCAGTGGGGCCCCCACGTTTCATCACACACTCCCCACCCCCTGAGTCGCCTTGCCCCTCTCCCCAGCTGTCCAGGTCTCACTCTTCCTCCCTGGGCTCAGGGAGAGACTGCATTTTCTGGGTCGTCTTCCCCGTGGCCGGATCCCGGAGGCTCTCCCATCCTGCCACCCGCACCCAGTGTCTCGCCTTGAGATATGTCGCCTCCTTCTGTCCCTCCCTCCCTCCCTCCCTCCCTCCCTCCCTCCCTCCCTCCCTCCCCCTCTTCCTCCTGCCCTCCCTCCTGGTGCACTGGAGGGTCTTGTTCAAGGAACTGGGGCCTATTTCCAGAATCAGATCGGCATTAGCTTTCTTAAATAATTATTTTTATTTTTTCCTTAATCCCCACCTGAGGCTATTTTCCCATTGATTTTTAGAGGGAGGGGGAGAGAGGGAGGAGAGAGAGACACATTGATGTGAGAGAGACACATCGATTGGTTGCCTTTGCACACCTCCCCACCATGAAGGTCAGGGACCAGGATGGAGGTCTGAGCCCCAGATGGAGGTCTGGGTGCAGGGAGAGAGGTGTGGTCACTAGGGGGCGCTATGGGCCCAGGTGTGAGGTTTGGGTCAAGGGCAGGACCTCGGGAAGATGAAATGGTGGTCTGGACTAGCCTGGATATTCAGGCTCCAATAAAGGAATAGGCACTGGGTTCTAGTCTGGGTCCCCGGAATGGCCTTCTGGTCCTCGCCATAAAGGTCTGGGACCTGGATGGAGGTCTCAGCCCCGGATGGAGGTCTGGGTCCAGGGAGGGCAGTTCGAGCCAGGAAGGGAGGTCTGGGCCCCGGGGCGGGTATCCTACCTCAACTGGACATGTGGGTTATGGAATGGTTGTCTGGGTTACAGATTAAGAGCTACACCCCTGATACAACACTAGATTCTGTGTTTGAGGCCTGGGCTCTGGAATAATCTTCTTGGCCCCGCCATGATGGTCTGGGACCCTGATGGAGGTCTGGGACCTGTAAGGGCAGTTCAGGCCTGGGAGGAAGGTCTGAGCCCTGGGGGGCGGTCTGGTACCTCACCTGGACTTCTGGGATATGGAATGGAGGTCTGGGTTACCCATGGAGATCTGGTCCCTGATAAAACACTGTGTTCGGTATTTGTGGCCTGGGCCCCAGGTTGGCCTTCTCGGGCCCGCCATGAAGGTCTGGGACCCCGACGTAGGTCTGAGGGCTGGGAGAGGGGTGTGGTCACTGGGGGCGCTATGGGCCCAGGTGGGTGGTTTGGGTCAAGGGCAGGACCTCGGGATGATGAAATGGTGGTCAGGACTAGCCTGGATATTTAGACTCCAATGAAGATATCGCACTGGGTTCTAGTCTGGGTCCCCGAAATGGCCTTCTCGTCCTTGCCTTAAGGTCTCAGACCCAGATGTAGGTCTGAGACCTGGATGGAGGTCTGGGTCCTGGGAGGTCAGTTCGAGTGAGGGAGGGATGTTGGGGGGAGGTCTGGTACCTCACCTGGACATCTGGGTTACGGATGGAGAACTACACCCCTGATACAAGACTGGATTCTGTGTTTCAGGCCTGGGCCCTGGGATAATCTTCTCGACCCCACCATGATGGTCTGGGACCGGATGTAGGTCTCACCCCAGATGGAGGTCTGGGTCCTGGGAGGGCAGTTTGGGCCAGGGAGGGAGGTCTGGGCCGTGGGGGCCGGTCTGGTACCTAACGTGGACACCTGGGTTACGGAATGGTGGTCTGGTTACAGATGCAGAATGACACCCCTCATACAAGACTGGATTCTGTGTTTGAGGCCTGGGCCCAGGGATAATCTTCTCGGCCCCGCCATGATGGTCTGGGACCCGGATGTAGGTCTGAGCCCATAATCTAGGTCTGGGTCCAGTGAGCGAAGTTCGGGCCAGGTCGGGAGGTCTGGGCCCCGGGGGGCGGTCTGGTACCTCACCTGGACATCTGGGTTATGGAATGATGGTCTGGGTTACAGATGGAGAACTACACCCCTCATACAAGACTGGATTCTGTGTTAGAGACCTGGGCTTCGCGATAATCTTCTCGGACCCGCCATGATGGTCTGGGACCCGGATGTAGGTCTGAGCCCTGGGTGGAGGTCTCGGTCAATGGAGGGCAATTCAGACCAGGCTGGTAAGTCTGGGCCCAGAGAGCGGTCTCCTATCTCACCAGGACATCTGGGTTATGGAATGGTGGTCTGGGTTACAGATGTGGAACTACATCACTGATATAAGACTGGATTCTGTTTTAGTTTCCCGGGCCCCGCGATAATCTTCTTTGCTCCGCCATGATGGGCTGGGACCCAGATGGAGGTCTGGGTCTTGTGAGGACAGTTCTGGCCGGGGAGAGAGTTCTGAGCCCCGGTAGGTGGTCTGGTACCTCACCTGGACTTCTGGGTTATGGAATGGAGGTCTGGGATACGGATGGAGATCTAGTCCCGAGATGCAAGACCGGGTTCTATGTTTGAAGCCTGGGCCCTGGGATAATCTTCTCGGACCTGCCTTGATGGTCTGGGACCCGGATGTAGGTCTGAGCCCCGGATATAGCCTTGGGTCCTGGGATGGTAGTTCGGGCCAAGGAAGTAGGTCTGGGTCCAGGGAGCGGTCTCGTACCTCACCTGGACATCTGGGTTAATGCCTCTACCCGGAGATAATCTTCTCGGCCCCGCCATTATGGTCTGGGACGCAGATGTAGGTCTGAGCCCAGGATGTAGGTCTGGGTGCTGGGAGAGAAGTGTGTCACTAGGGGGCGCTATGGGCCCAGGTGAGAGGATTGGGTCAAGGTGAGGACCTTGGGATGATGAAATGGTGGTCAGGACTGGCCTGGATATTTAGACTCCAATAAAGGAATAGGCACTGGGTTCTAGTCTGGGTCCCCAGAAAGGCCCTCTGGTCCTCAACATAAAGGTCTGGGACCCCGATGTAGGTCTGAGCCCCGGATGGAGGTCTGGATCCTGGGAGGGCAGTCTGGGTCAAGGAGGGAGGTCTGGGACCTGGGCGGGGAGACAGTCTGCTATCTTCACTGGACATCTGGGTTATGGAATGGTGGTCTGGGTTACAGATGTGGAACTACACCCCTGATATAAGACTGGATTCTGTGTTAGAAACCTGGGCCCCGGGATAATCTTCTCGGCCCTGCCATTATGGTCTGGGACCCAGATGTAGGTCTGAGCCCCGGATATAGCCTTGGGTCCTGGGAGGGTAGTTCGGGCCAGGGAAGTAGGTCTGGGTCCAGGGAGCGGTCTGGTACCTCACCTGGACAACTGGGTTAAGTCCTGTACCCCGAGAAAATCTTCTCTGCCCCACCATGATGATCTGGTACCGGGATGTAGGTCTGAGCCCAGGATGTAGGTCTGGGTGCTGGGAGAGAGGTGTGGTCACTAGGGGGCGCTATGGGCCCAGGTGTTAGGATTGGGTCAAGGTGAGGACCTTGGGATGATGAAATGGTGGTCAAGACTAACCTAGATATTTAGACTCCAAAAAAGGAATAGGCACTGGGTTCTAGTCTGGGTCCCCGGAAAGGCCTCTGGTCCTCACCATAAAGGTCTGGGACCCAGCAGTAGTTTCTAGCCCCGGATGGAGGTCCGGATCCTGGGATGGAAGTTCGGGTCCGGGGGGGAGGTCTGGACCTGGGGAGAGGGGCGTGGGGGGAGGCAGTCTGCTGCCTTCACTGGACATCTGGGTTATGGAATGGTGGTCTGGGTTACAGATGTGGAACTACATCCCTGATATAAGACTGGATTCTGTGTTTGAGGCCTAGCACCCGGGAAAATTTTCTCGGCCCCGCCATGATGGTCTGGAACCCAGATGTAGGTCTGAGCCCTGGATGCAGTCATGGGTCCTGGGACAGTAGTTTAGGCCAGGGAAGTAGGTCTGGGCCCAGGGAGCATCTGGTACCTCACCTGGACATCTGGGTTATGGAATGTTGGTCTGGGTTACAGATGGAGAACTACACCCCTGATATAAGACTGGATTCTGTGTTTGAGGTCTGGGCCCCGGGATAATCTTCTCTGCCCCGCCATGATGGTCTGGGACCCGGATGTAGGTCTGAGCCCCGGATATAGCCATGGGTCCTAGGAGGGTAGTTCGGGCCAGGGAAGTAGGTCTGGGTCCAGGGAGTGGTTTGGTACCTCACCTGGACATCTGAGTTAAGTCCTGTACCCCGAGATAATCTTCTCGGCCCCGCCATTATGGTCTGGGACGCAGATGTAGGTCTGAGCCCAGGATGTAGGTCTGGGTGCTGGGAGAGAGGTGTGGTCACTAGGGGGCGCTATGGGCCCAGGTGGGAGGTTTGGGTCAAGGTGAGGACGTCGGGATGAAGAAGTGGTGGTCGGGACTGGCCTGGATATTTAGACTCCAATAAAGGAATAGGCACTGGGTTCTAGTCTGGGTCCCCAGAATGGCCTTCTGGTCCTCGCCATAAAGGTCTGGGACCCCGATGTAGGTCTGAGCCCCGGATGGAGGTCTGGTTCCTGGGAGGGCAGTTTGGGTCAAGGAGGAAGGGAGGTCTGGGACCTGGGCGGGGAGACAGTCTGCTGTCTTCACTGGACATCTGGGTTATGGAATGGTGGTCTGGGTTACAGATGGAGAACTACACCCCTGATACAAGACTGGATTATTTGTTAGAGACTTGGACCCCGAGATAATCTTCTCGGCCCTGCCATGATGGTTTGGTACCGGGATGTAGGTCTGAGCCCAGGATGTAGGTCTGGGTGCTGGGAGAGAGATGTGGTCACTAGGGGGCGCTATGGGCCCAGGTGGGAGGTTTGGGTGAAAGTTAGGATCTGGGGATGAAGAAATGGTGGTCAGGACTGGCCTGGATATTTAGACTCCAATAAAGGAATAGGCACTGGGTTCTAGTCTGGGTCCCCGGAATGGCCTTCTGATCCTCGCCATAAGAGTCTGGGACCCGGCTGTAGGTCTGAGCCCCGGGTGGAGGTCTGGATCCTGGGAGGGCAGTTCGGATCAGGGAGGGAGGTCTGGGACCAGGGGGTTTGGGGGGTGGGAGGCAGTCTGCTGCCTTCACTGGACATCTGGGTTATGGAATGGTGGTCTGGGTTACAGATGTGGAACTACATCCCTGATATAAGACTGGGTTCTGTGTTTGAGGCTGCCTCCTGCACGCCCCCTACTGGAGATTGAGCCCACAACCCAGGCACGTGCCCCGACGGAGAATCGAACCGTGACCTCCTGGTTCATACGTGGACACTCAACCCCTGAGCCACGCCGGCCGGGCTCAGAGCCAGGATTTAAGCCCACGCAACCAAAGGCTGCGCCGCGGATCATGTCAGATGCTTCTCTTCCTGGCCATGCGGGCAGAGGGGGCCGTAAAGGGCTTCTGAGCCGGAAGCTGAATTCCGTCCATCGCCTCAGAGTGACTCTGACACTAAAAGTGAAAAGGAGTTTCAATCCCGTGTTTAAAAAAGAAAACCGTGCGGGAGGCAGCGCTCCGTCCGGGAGAGGCGCGAGGAGAGCTCGCACCCGTGCCCAGCCCACGTGACCACATGGTGTCAGCGCTCAGGGAGGGGAGTCTTCAGCAGCCGCCGCCTGCAGGCATCCTCACACCACGGCCCGCGGGCCACAGGCGGGTGTTTCTGCCGTTTTGTTTTTTTACTTCAAAATAAGATCTGTGCAGTGTGCACAGGAATTTGTTCATAGTTTTTTTTAAAACTATTGTCCGGCCCTTCAGCGGTCTGAGGGACAGTGAACTGGCCCCTGTTTAAAAAGTTTGAGGACCCATGATCATCCTATTTTCCTGAGAGCCTATTTATATGTTTCTTAAAACTGACGTCAGAGAGGAAGGGAGGAGAGAGAAACATCAATGAGGAGAGAGAATCATGGATCGGCTGCCTCCTGCACGCCCCCTACTGGGGATCGAGCCCACACCCTGGGCCTGTGCCCTGACCGGGAGTCCAACCATGACCTCCTGGTTCACGCTCAACCACTGAGCCACGCTGGCCGGGCCTGAGAGCATATGTATCTCCAGGTGGTGAGCTCACGAAAGAATTGAAGAATTGCTCTTTAATGATGAGAACGGCCACACGGTCAGTGGCTGGAGGAAGGACAAGAAAGCACAGACCCGAATGCTCTCCCGTGCACAGGTGTGCATGTTCAGGTGTGGACCCCGGATGGGACTCCGTGTTACATGATTCTACTTTCATGCAATTAGAGGGATGGAATGAGCAAAGCCCACCCGTGGGGACGGACGGTTCCTCCTCAAGCACAGATTCCTCCGCCTGAAATCCAAGCGACCAAACATTTCCCCGTGCACGCCTCATCCTAGTGTGTGAGTCATGCCACGGTTGACAGACCCTAGGTTGACACGCCACGGTCACGGCCATCACTTCATCAGGGAGCTCAGGTTACTGGTGATGGCCGGAGGGAAGGGGGCGGGGGGAGAGGGCGGAGGGGGGAGAGGGGAAAGGGGGTAAATGGTGATGGAAGGAGATGGACTTGGGGTTGTAAACACTCAATATACTATTCAGATGATGTGTTATAGAATTGCACACCTGACACTATGTAATGTTATTAGGCGATGTGACCCTAATAAATTCAGTAAAAAACCCCACAAAAAACAGTATTCTCAAAGGAAACGCTGTTTCCACCCCTCTCCCCTTCATTTCTTATATAATGGGCCACTTGTCCATCTCTGAATATTTTCAGCTATCTTTGAATATCACTTTCTATTTTGGTAAACTTTAGGCATTTTCCTAAATTTTTTGCTATTTCCTCAAATAACATACCAGCTTTCCTTTTATATATCTAGCATTTAAAGTTTAAGAATAAATTACACTTTAAGATTAAACTTTAAATTTAAGCTCATAGGTACTAAAGTCCATCAGAATTTTAAATCAAACTTTAATGAAATAACATGTTTAAATTAAATTTAAAATCATGCAAAAGAATCAGAATTAGTTAAACACACACACACACAACACACACACACACACACACACACAAAATCAGATCTCTATGAGACTAAAAATGTGACTTCTACCAGGGAGCAGTTGGGGTATCTTAATTTGGTTGGTAGCCATTTGCAAAATTATTTCAGAAAATTAAACACACACACACACACACACACACACACACACACACACAATGAAAACAAATTAAACAAAAATGGACCAAACTTTTTTAAAAAGTGAAAGAAGGGTAAAAATATAAACCAATTAAAAATACTAAAATGACAACAGATGAATACTAAAACATTGGCTCAATAAAAATGTGCAAAGAGGTCCCACATACCCCTCCCCCTCCCCCCACAGCCCCTCCCCTCTTCCTCTTTGTGCCTTCTTCTCCCCCGCCCGTGCTGGATTCCTCTCTTTAATATCGGCTTTCAGAGAACCACATCCTCCCCTTCAAGCCTCACGGTGAGATTGTAATGCTTGAGTGTGATTCCCCGCCCCCCCCCCCCCCCAGCAAAAAGGGGACTTTATTGAAAATGCACCTTCAGGTCGGGTTAAATCCAGGTGCTCCGACTGTATAACCCGGGAACTTTTCTGTACCTCTCTCTCTTGTTTTAGATTTATTTTTTATTGTTGGTAATATTACCGAGGTCCCCCATTTCCCGCCCCCGTTGGCCCCCCTCCACCCAGCCCCCACCTCACCCCGTTTTGTTGATTTTGTGTTTCCTTCACAAGGCGTGTGAACTCCATGAGGCTGAGACTGTGTTTGCTATTATTTGTCATCGGCCCCCCAACATCTGTTCCAGTGCCTGGCCTGAGTGAGCCGGCCCTCAGTTAGCCTTCGTCCCAGGGACCGAAGGACAGGCATCAGGGACCCACCCCGCTGGGCGGCGGGTGGAGCACGCTCTGCGTCGTTACTCGTCCGGGGCTTTGAAAAACTGCAATAAAACGTCACCCTGGCGCTGAAACGGGTTTGGCTCAGTGGATAGAGCATCGGTCTGCAGACTGAAAGGTCCCAGGTTCGATTCTGGTCAAGGGCATGTACCTTGGTTTCGGGCACATCCCCAGTGGGGAGTGTGCAGGAGGCAGCTGATCGATGTTTCTCTCTCATCGATGTTTCTAACTCTCTATCCTCCCTTCCTCTCTGTAAAAAATCAATAAAATAAAAACACACACACACAAAAAAAACAAAAAACGTCACCCTGGTTCTGCTGTGTGTTTCTCTCCCAGACGGATTCGGATTTGGTGTTTACAGCTATTCTGGTGCGGTGAGCAGCTTTTAAAATTCAACCGCGGGTGGCAGTGAAGGGCACGCATGTGGGGGAGAACAGAGCTGTTCTGTGATGCCTGCCTGCAGTGATTCCTTCCTGCTCTCCGTTTTCCTGTTCTCAAACCCCGAGTTGGCGCACCCCCCCCCCCAGAGGCAAGGCTGCCACCAGGGGGCAGCGCGCACCCGTGTTCCATTCCTTGGCCTCCGTCCCGCCCCACCAGACTAACCTGCTTTGCCAGAATCCATCTGGGCCATTAATTTATTTTTTGCATGAGTTTCTTTTCGCATCTGCCATTCAGCTTAAAGTCTGCAAGTACCATTACCCCTTTCAGATGGTGTGTGTCTCTTAAAAGCTGGACAGCCTTCCCACTAGACAAATTGCAGCACGAAATAACTCGTTTCTGCGGCAACGTTAAGTAATTTTACCAAGTTTATAGCCAGCATTGTGGTAAACTGTTAGTCGGTGATTTTATAGCTAGTTTCCATTAAAACAAATCTTTAGCCTACACACACACTCACACTCACACACACACTCACACTCACACACACACACATTAGTAGAGGGAAAAGGAGATTTAATGGTTTTTTTTTAAAAATAACCGCATAGGGAATTATTTAGGAACTTACGACATAGAAATGAGAAATGGAACTTTTTTTGGAAATAGGAACTCACGGCGTTATTGCTTCATCGTTCTGTCTTTGGTGCACGAACTACATACTTACCTTTTCCCGCGTGGCTTCCCGTGGCCGGCTCGGCACAGCTCGCCTAACCAGCTCAGGGCGGGCTTTATGCTAGGGATCTGGCTACACAGCTAACGCTGTTTTACTGGCTATTCTGGAATTCAGCTCCTTGTAAATGACGAGCCCATCAGATTTGGAGTTGAATGTTAAGCGTGCTAAGTTTGATGGTAATGAGACGACTTGTCTGTGAACAGATGCCTTGGTTAGAAGGACGTTTAGAAGAGGAAAAAAATGGCTTTTTTAGAGCAACTAACAGCAGAGAGAACAGGAGGGTGGTGGGTCCGGGAACCACCAGAGAGCACCAGGCAGCTAGGAGGAGAGTCCGGGGGTCTCGACGCTCCCCGACGCCTCTGTGTCTGCCCCTGCTTGCCTGCACGCCCCATACTTGGCATTGAACCCACAACCCGGGCCTGTGCCCTGACTGGGAACAGAATTCCTGACCTCCTGGTTCATGGGTCGACGCTCAACCACTGAGCCATGCCAGCGGGCAAAACCCCTTATTTACAACGAAGTAAAAAAGATAAAGTGAGATGAGGAATCCCCCTGCGCTTCTCATCCGTGCTGGTGCGTAGAGCGCAGTGTGCCATGCAGCGGGTTGTGGGGATCATCTTTCGGGCAAACAGTTTGTAAATCCCTTCATGACTCGTCTCAGGGTCATCTGAGAGTTAGTTATCTGCCATTATTGGCCCAGATGGATTAACTAACTCTGACTAAACCCCACGGCACAGCAGGCGGGAGCGTCTCTCGCCACGGGAACGGGCCCATCTGCCCACGGGCACCCCGGGCGCGGGTGGGGGTTTGAGGCATCTGGGTGAGCCTCTCCTTCGATGCCACCCTCAGACTCAGGGGTGGGCGGGAACAGGCGGGCGGAGGGAGGCCTGGGAACAGCCCAGCCTGTCCTACCCTGGGAACAGGACGGCCAGGCCGAGGTGACACAGCGTGGGGGCTGAGACGCCAGGCCCAGGAGTCTCTCCGGGGTCCCGTTAGAGAGGGCTGGGGGCCCAGACTCCTTCGGTCCCGGGGGCTCAGTCCTTGGTGTAGTCCTCTGGTCCACGTTAGCCAGTCGCGCCCTTTCTAAGCACCTTCAAAGCCGACCTTGGCCGCATCCCTGTGAAATCCACTCGCGTGGGAATCGCTGCAGGAATGGGGAAGACGCTGTTTACGGACGGGGGGGTGCCTGGACTTGGCTGCCTCCGGTGTCCTCGGTCCCCTCCGCTGGCTGGGTCCCGGGGCCGTGCCCTGCCTGCTGGTTTGCAGTTCTCTCCTCCAGGGCTCTGCCTACGCCTCTCGGGCTGATGACCGTCCCCCATCCCAGGGTGTCACAGGCCCTGACAGGTGCAGCTGAGAGCACAGTGACCCGGACGCTCACCGAAGCTGCATTCACCCCGGGACGGACCGGGCCTCCTCGCCTTCCCGTCGGCTGTGCTGGCTCCCGGAAAGGCCCCGGATGTTCTTTCCTCCCGGCACATCCTGTGGCACCTGCACGCCAGGCCTCCCAGAGCCCCCCGGCCTTCTCCTCCCAGCTCGAAGCTCTTTCCAACCTGTCCCCTCTGCCCTCGGCCCTCTGCCCTCTGCCCTCTGCCCTCTGGGCTTGCTCAGGCCCCTCGCTCAGCCACCTTCCCCTCCCTCCACCCGGGTCTCCTTCCCCGCGCCTCCCGCAATCTCTCTCTCCCCATCACACGCTGAACTGACTTCACGTGTCACCCTTAACCCTTCACCTTTCCCTTCGTCAAATAGTCCTTCACCTTCTCATCCCGGTCACTGAAAAGGCCTCCGAACGTCGATGGGGACCTTCTCTCCTGGGCTCCTCCTGCCGGGTCTCCGTGTCCAGCCCATGTTCCTGGCGGCTCCTCCCGCCCAATGGAGGTGACAGCCACCGGAGGCCCTGGCTCGCGGGGAGGGGGCTGTCCTGAGTGACGAAGGAGTGTTTCCCCCGTACACGTCCCTTTCCTTCGCACCTTTCTCCTGCCAAAGAAGAAGGCGCATTTTCATGACGTCGCCCGTAAAGGACTAGATTACAAGTCTTGTCCATGCGAGAGACACCGGAAGCTGTGGGGAGTCTTTGTGAGGTTATTTGAGCCGAACTGCGAGCAGCCGGGGTGCAAGGCCCTGCGTCTGGCTTCCACGCGGATGACCAAGACCCCCCGCCACCCGCATACGCCCCCAGGCTCCTGTGGGCGCCCTTCCCGCCGATGCTGGGTCTGCTCAGTCACTGCCCGGCCCTGGCTGGTCTGCGAGCAGACCTGTCACTGATGCCCCTCCGGCTGAGCCCGGCCCTCGGCACGCACCGGGTGGTCGATGGTTACGGAGCGGTGACGGGCGCGCAGCGTGGCCGGACAGTGGGGGTCAGCTTCTCTGAGGAATGAGGAATGAGCAAGAGAGGCAGGCGTTTCTCACGTAAGTGCAGGGACGGCATCCGTCTCTAAGTGTTTTAGGGTCGCGTGTGGGGTGCAGCGCGCTTCTTATAACCCCTCAGCGGACGCCTCACAGGTCAGGCACGCGAGGCTCGAAATGTGGTTTCTGTCTCCCTCCAATTGAAAGGGACTTCTCGGAAGTATCGGCCGTGGCACAGCGGGTTCATGAAAGGGAGCCAACGTGGCGTGGACTTGAGGTTCCGAGCCGGACCCACTTGGCCTCGGATCCCCGCTCGGCTGCGGTTCCATCCCACGGGTCATTCTGGGCGCACGAATTCATCTCTCTGCGCAGCAGCTGCCTCATCGGTGAAATGGGTTCTGCATGACCTGCCTCTTGGGGTTATCCTGGGGGCTGCGGAGGTCACACACACAGTCCCCATCCTTCCTGTGGAATGGGTGCTGAATGAGGGGGCTTCCCGGGCCTCGCCCCGGACCTTCTAGGGAACCTGCGTAACTTGAACGACACACCAGTTAGAGTCTCATCCCTTCTGCGTGGTCCCCTTAAATGGGGGGGGGGGAGGGAGGATGATGGGGGAGGGGCTTCTTTAAAACTGAACTTCACCTGGCGGGGGGCTGGAGAGAGAGGACGGAAGGAAGACAGGTGTTCTAGTCAATCACCCTGGGGTACCCGGGTTAACGCCTGGACAATGAGCAGCAGGGAACATGTGTGGTTAGCCTTTAACGCAGTAGTTTCTGGATTTCAGATTGCTTCGAATTTCCGCGGTCATTCCTCAGACCTCTTCGGCAGGCGCGGTGTGTATCGGCTCCTTAGCAGGAAGGTGTGGGGGGAGGAGGCCATGCGAGGATGCGACTGCCATGACCCTCGAGCTGCCCCTGGACTTTGGAGGCTCCTCACTCCCCCCCCAACTCCCCCTCCTCACATCCCCCCGCCCCACTCCAATCCTTGGAATGGAAGTGGGTTCCGCCCACTGTTCCTACAGTGAGAGCTACTTCCGGGGCTCAGTGAAGACAGCCCTGTGGTATTGGAACCATCTGAAGGCGTGGAGGCTGAGCCCCGTTAAGGCCTCTGTCTACATCCGAGGAAGCTGGCGGGCAGGCGTGAGGCCTACTCCGTTCGCCGTCGCCAAGACCAGCCGGGTAAGTCCGTTTCCTGGCCATAGTATGTGCTCATGTCATGTCATGTCATGTCACATTCATTCTATTTTCTTAGCTCTCTTGCTTTTAAAAACAGCCGCCCGTCACCCGGGAGTGGTGTGCCCTCTTCTTTGGTCTCTCCTTGGCCTCATGGATGGGGCCCGTTTCAGAGTTCACTGGGGAAGCCTCCGGGTTTGGGAACCAGCAGGATGAGGTCTTGATGTTTCCTTTCCATGTGCTTTTTTTTTTTTTTTTTTAACTTTACCTGGTTTAGAAGGAAAAGGTAAAATGGGTGCTGCGAACACGGTATTCCAATGAACTCAGACTTGATTCTGAAGGTGCGGACGTGGCTAAGGATGGCACGAGGGTTTTCTAGGTACGAGGAGACTGAGATGCTCTGGAGGCCCCTGATGACAGGAGCACAGGGTGCCGCTCAGGAGCACGTGGCCTCCTGTGCGTTTCGGGAGGACGGCCTGGACCAGCTCAGCAGCGGAGGAGCCTGGCTCATGGCTTCTAAAACCCTAGGACGTCAGAGACACATCTGTCGGTCAAAGCCTGGTGAGCTCTGTCCTCGTAGTGGTCTTTTACTTTGGGGAATAGCCAGCATCTTTTAAGACCTATTTTTTAGCAAGTAATTATGAAATATTGCACTTGAATTTAGTAGGAGAGAGGCAGCTGAGACTACCCACCAACCAATCACAAAACTCATGAGAGTGAATCCTTAACGGAGACGGAAGGAGGAGGAAGGCGGCAGGCGGGCCGGGCCTTGCTCTTTGGCCTGGTGTCCCCCATGGCCCTGGGTTATTGTGATATGTAATTAAGGAATGTCGAGATAACGTGCACATGTGCCCTAACGATGTGGCAGGAGGCGGTAGAAATGTTTCTTCATCGGCATTGATCTCTACTAACGCTCCTTGATTAGGATGCTACGATAATAACAACGCAGATGCTTAGCCATTACTTGGCGCTCATTAGGGTCCAGATACTTAGGTAATTATTTTACACGCGGAATTCTCCCACCATTTTGTTGAGGCGGGTGTCTGTAAGCTGCGTCTCCCCGGGGAGGGAAGGGAGACTCGGAGAGATGAGGTATCTCTCTCAAGGTCCCTGCAGCTTCGGAAGGGAGGGAGGGAGGTGCGTTTTGAGTTCACGTTCACCTGGTCCGGAGGCCTTCAGCCTTGGCCACTGGCCAGAGATCCGCAGAGGAGAGCCGAGGCGGGTGCGGTGCATGGCTGTTTTAGGGAATGTTGTTGTTCTGTATGTTTCTGTGAGCAGGTGATTGCCATAAGCAACATGGACCTCGTGTTTTCCCTGAAAGCTTTTAGGTGTGACCTTTCTGCGGGGGTGGGGGTGGGTGGGTGCTGGGGAGGTGAGTCATGGCCTAGAGGAGATGACTGAAAGCACTTTGTTGCCATGGAGTCGGCGAGAACGCCCAGACGAAGAGAAAGTGGGATGCTGATATGTAATTAAGTCAACCAGCAGCCCATGACTCCAACAACGCATCAGGGAGCTGTTATACGCCAAGTAACATTTTTAAAAAATATGGTAAGGTTTAAAAGACACAGGCTAAGAGAAATAAGCCAGTTAGAGAAGGGCAAGGGTCACAGGATCTCACTCACGTGTGGAACCTAATGAACAAACTAAACTGATGAACAAGAAAAGGGGGGCGGTTAAAAGATTAACCAATGGGCTTATATGTATATATGGATAGCCCATGGACACAGACAATAGTTTGGGGAAGGGGGAAAACAGGGAAACCTCTATAATGCTTTCAACAATAAAGATTTCGCCCTAACCGGCGTGGCTCAGTGGATAGAGCGTGGGCCTGCGGACTGAAGGGTCCCAGGTTCGATTCCGGTCAAGGGCATGTACCTTAGTTGCAGGCATATCCCCAGTGGGGGGTGTGCAGGAGGCAGCTGATCGATGTTTCTCTCTCATCAATGTTTCTAACTCTCTATCCATCATCCTTCCTCTCTGTAAAAAATCAATAAAATATATTTAAAAACAACAACAATAAAGATTAAAAAAAAGACATAACAATGAACAGCATAAATTCTGTCCTTTCCAACCTCATATTCCAGTTTGTACGGCAAGAGAGGAGTTGCCGGGTCTGTAGTTGCAATAATAAGATGTATTCCCCAGTAAAGGCACGGGGAAAAGTCCTCTGGGCACCCATAGAAGGGAGGGTTTGGTTGGAGTTTCCAGGACTTGTTCTAGAGGAAGGGTCCGGCACGCTGAGGCTGTACGAAACCTAACCGTCATCGGCGGGACCAGAGAGGGCTGCTGGGGGCGGTTTGTGGCCTGAGCGAGGGAACTGTGCTGCCCCTCAGATCACGCGACATACCGAGCCCACCCACGCGCAGCCTCGTCCCAGCCTCGACATGCACTGTTCAGAAATGCAGGTGATTTTAGGAGGTTCGCCTTCCGATCAGGGTCAGTCGCTGGCCATTTTTCTAAAGTGCCGTATGGCAGCGTATGACCACCAGAAGCCTCTATTTTCTCTTGATCTTCTTGTAACCCATCCATCGACTGGTTCATTAGCAGGAGCCGAATGAAGCTGCCAGGCGGTGAGGCAGTTAATTGGCCTTGGAATCCGAATCCGGTTAAATGGCGAGTCCCTGGGGAGAGGCACTATCTTGCTACACTCTGCTCTCTCTCTCGGTAAACTGCTTGGCGTGAGAAGGAACAAGGGAAGCCCGGGGAGAATAAGTCGCATTGGGCCCACGCCGCCCTTTGCCGGGGCTGAGCTGGATGCCTATGCGTGCCCATCTCAATGACTCCCCAAGGCAGTGGTTCTCAACCTTCCTAACGCCGCGACCCCTTAATACAGTTCCTCATGCTGTGGTGACCCCAACCATAACATTATTTTCGTTGCTACTTCATAACTGTAATTCTGCTACTGTTAATGAATCGTAATGTAAATATCTGTGTTTTCCGATGGTCTTGGGCTCCACAGCAGCGGTTCTCAACCTTTCTAATGCCGCGACCCACAGGTTGAGACCTGCTGCTGTAGACGCCAGTGCAGGTCATGCTCTATATTCTCCTGTGACTTTGTGGGAACAAATGGGGAAAGTACTTGAAGGCGGCTTCCTGCTCAGGAAATCTATTTTCAGATCGTGACCCACTTCAATACAGAAGAGAGAAGCAAGACGCTTTCCCTGCAAACCTAGAGGTGTAGGGTCCAGGGCCTCGGGGTCAGCCTCCTGGAGAAAATAGTCACGAAACAAGCAGAAAACTTAGTCTCAGATGAGCACCCTTTCCTCTGTGGTCGGCTTTGTCCCACGCCAGGAGGCCATGCTTGACTCTGCCGGGCGTGGGCCTCAGACAGTGGTCGGTGTGGTACCCGTAGCCGCTTCCACTGAACGGCCTCGGGATGTTCCGTGTGGGAAGCCAACCTGAGAGGTTGCTCAACGTGACACCAAGCTGGTGACATTTAAAGAGCTTGCTTTGCGCCCTGGCTGGTGTGGCTCAGTGGATAGAGCATTGGCCTAAGGACTGAAGGGTCCCGGGTTCGATTCCCAGTCAGGGCACGTGCCTGGGTTGCGGGCTCCATCCCCAGAGTGGGGCATGTAGGAGGCAGCTGATCCATGATTCTCTCTCACCATTGATGTTTTTATCTCTCCCTCTCCCTTCCTCTTTTTAAGAAGGGCTTGCTTTGCTTCAATGCCTTTCACCTTTGAGCCACAGGAAAGGATGACCCAGGTGCATCCCAGGTGAACGTGAAGAGCAGTCTGTGCCGGTTAGGACGGATTTAGAGACGTTAGTCTTTCGGGATGGAGCATTCTTTGCCTAAAGAGATTCTTTCTCTTCCTTCCTTCCTTCCTTCCTTCCTTCCTTCCTTCCTTCCTTCCTTCCTTCCTTCTCTCTCTCTCTCTCTCTTTTCTTCTTCTTTCTCTTCTTTCTTTCTTTCTTTCTTTCTCTCTTTCTTTCTTTCTTTCTTTCTTTCTTCCTTTCTTCCTTCCTTCCTTCCTTCCAGTAAAGACATGCCTATGACATCTAGTTTCTCGAACTATCTATTCCTCACCGATGTTAAGGCCAGCTTTTTGTGTTGTTTTTTAGCATCACAAACCATGTTTTTAATCATTGTTTTTCTGATCATTTATTCAACCAAAATGCCTCTGTTGTGGGTACAGATGGACTAAGTCTGCTCTGGGTGCCCCTCGTTTGAATAGACCAAGAAAGGGAAGGCATTGCTGAGCTCTGATTTTGGACACGATGCTTTCTTTCTCAGACTGACAGCAATGACACGTTGTAAAAGCATCGTTTGTGACAGGCATTCCAAATGTAATGGAAGAAATGGCTGGGTTTCTTTAGCATCAGAAAAATGCATTTAGTCCTAAGTGATGGAATCTCAGCAATAATAGCTTCATTATGTGGTTGGGTCCCATTTCTGTTGTCATGGAAGATGTTTTGATTTAGACAAGGTACCCTCGCTTCACTTAGACTTCTGAGAAGGTCCCCTTATGCTCTTATATCCCAGGCAGCTCTGACGTCTAACAGACATTAAGTATCTGACATGCATCTCATCACACAGTTAACCCTGAAATGAATGCAAATACTGCGTCCATGAGTGGACCACTGCACGGGATGCAAGAAGATCAAGTCACTTTCTTGCAACCTCTTGATGCTCTTCCAGTAATTCCCAGCAGAAACCTCAAAAGGGTGATTCACGAGACTCGGAACTGTCAGGAGTCCATCCCACTTGTCTGTGCCAATGAGCGTTTCCCAGACGAAAGGGGCACGGGCAATAGCCTTGATTGATGTGCGTCATGCATTGCCCAGAAAGCATAATGCCAATGACAGTGGCAATCGAATTCCAGAAGAAGAGGAAGGCTTGGCCAGTAGTCGCATGATATTAATATTTTGTTTCAAATATTTTCCCATAAAAATAGAGATTTAAAAAATAACACATGTATTTTTATTGATGTCAGAGAGGAAGGGAGAGGGAGAGATAGAAACATCAATGATGATAGAAACATCTTCATTGACTGGCTGCCTCCTGCAGGCCCCATACTGGTGGTTGAGCCCGGAACCCAGGTATGTGCCCTGACTGGGAATTGAACCGTGACCTCCTGGTTCATAAGTCTACGTGCAACCACTGAGCCACCCCGGCCTGGCAGAACACAGTCATTTTTGATCTTTTGCCTTCCTTATTTGTAAGATGCCTACTGGTAGCCCTCTTTATTCTGATGAAAGGGAAAAAGCCCCTTCTTCGGGTGAAGGTACAATCATCTAGTATATACACTGAGTGGCCAGATGATGATGATCTCTGAACACATAATAATCTGGCCACTCAGTGTATATCCTATATAATAAAAGGCTAATATGCAAATTGTCCCTTCAACCAGGAGTTTGACCAGCAGGCAGGCAGGCCAACCGCCCATGTCCCCTCCCCCTGGCCAGGCTGGCCTGCCCCCACCCATGCACGAATTCATGCACCGGGCCTCTAATATATATATTGGCTCTCTCCTCTGACAAAGAGTGGTTGGGGTGGTAAGGGTTGACTGACTGACTCAGCAACACGAGGCGTGGTTAATCAATGTTACTCAAAAAGAGACCATGACTGTTTTCAATGGGGGTAGAATTAAAAGTGTGTCCCAATGGTGCATTTTTGCTTTTAAACACCGGAGTATTCTTTCCTCTCCCATGTACTTGCCGACAGGCATCTACACAGATTGTCAATTCTAGGCTTCTATTTTTACCCCCTGGCGGGTGAAAGGTGTCTGTTTCCCTACACCTCAATTCATAGGTTATTTTCTTTTCTCACAATTCTTCTTGCTGCAGGAGGGTACTCAAAAATTGAACTTTTAGAAGCTTGCTATTATTTTAAGATATCTATTTATAGTAGGCAACTGGCAGTTACCATAGAAACTAAAACAGCAATCAATTCAGAACCCGGGAGAGTGTAAGTAAAGACGCGAGTCGGATGAATAGAAAACAATAAAACTCAAAATTCCTCATAATTATCGGGAAAATGCAAAATAGATTTTTTTTCAAAGGATAACAGATGGGAAAACAGTTTACAATTATGGTTTATCTCCGAGTATAAATTTGTGCAGCTGTCATGAAGCTGGGCATGCTCTCCCTTTAAGATCTGTCAAGAAATCAGTTTTGTTTTTTGTTTTTTGAAGGAAACTGGGTAAACAGAAAGCTTTGGTGAACTTGGAGAGGCCTGTATCCTAAGGCCAACAGCTGTCATCCTCCCGGCTCCCTTTCCCATATCAGACCTAGCTCGGATGCAATGCCCGAGTCATTAGGATCTGGCAGAGAGGCATCTGGACCCAACCCCACATCTTCTACACCTGCTTTGTGCTGAAGCCGCTGGATGGCCAGGAATCATGGCACGTGGCCATCGAAGGGGCACACTATCCTGGCGCTCGATTGCGTGGGCCTCTCCGTGGTCGCAGCTCCCCGAGGAGGCCACCGTCAGAGTGACGGGTGCTGGTGGGAATGGGGTTCGTTTCCCCTTCAAAACCAGGTTTTCATGTATAAAATGTAACTTATAAACGCAAGCCAATGTCCTCTCCATCCACGGCCTCAGGGACGGCAGTCTCTCGCCTGTGGGTGTTCAGCGGCATCACCCGGAGCCGAGAGCGAGGAATGCCGGAGACAAGGTCCTTCCCTCGGAGAATCAATGCCAGTTGGCAGCCCAACCCCACAGCAGCTGGGAGGGCGCCTCAGTAAACCAGGGCGCGCACCCGCATTTCCCTCTGAGCAGCAGCGGACGCGCACGACTTACCAGGAGCCCGACATCCGCGGTTTCTACAGAGACTCCTTTGCTGAATTCAAAGCTCCTCATAAGGCGACTGGCGACCCCGGGACAACGGGGCCGCTCTGCCAGGAGCCTGGGGCAATCTGTGTCTTCGCTCTCATCACCCTTCTCTTCCTCTAGCGGAGTTTGCATGAGAGTTCTAGACTTTTCTAAAATGGACGCCTTTTTGCCGGGCCCTTAAAATACCGTGCAGCCGAACCTCGCTCTCTTATATTGATTGTGAGAAGTTACTTGTAAGCTACCAGTTTTTCTTCCCAGATTGCCTTCTGCCGTGTCCGTTCATCGTGCAACTTCAGAGGAGATGGATGAGTTGCTCATCGCTTTCTCACTATACTGCTGGGTTCCGCAGGCTCTCTGTCAGGTAGGCGGTGTGTTTTTTTTTTTTTTTTAAATATTTTATTGATTTTTTACAGAGAGGAAGGGAGAGGGATAGAGAGTTTGAAACATCGATGAGAGAGAAACATCCATCAGCTGCCTCCTGCACCCCCCCCCACTGGGGATGTGCCCGCGACCAAGGTACATGCCCTTGACCGGAATCGAACCTGGGACCCTTGAGTCCCCAGGCCGATGCTCTATCCACTGAGCCAAACCAGCCAGGGCGGTGTGCCTTAATTAGACGTACGGCAGAGGCAATATTTAAGAAAAAGTAATGTGCTGCCTTGACTTTCTCCTAGAATATTTATGCTGTAGCTGGCTCCCCCTGCCCCACCCCCACCCCCCAATATTTAAACAGTGCCAATCCACATTAAAAAAGCGGTTAACTTTCTGATTTCAAATAGGGTTCTTTTCAGAGGCCAGATAGTCCATGTTTGTACACTTAGAAGTTGGGGAGCGCTCATTAGCCACGGAAGGTTGTGGGGGGCACACGGCCCGACCGCACCCCAGCTCCCCCAGGTTTCCCGTGGTGGCCTCTGTTCCTGCGGACACGGGCCTCTCTCGGCTCCTCCCGCCCTTTACAAACTGGTCCCAGGGGCCACGCCCGGAGGAAACCTGTGCCAGTCACACACACGTACAGGTGTGTGCTTCTTCTCAGAGGCTCCCACGCCCACTGCACCACGCCAGGTGGCTATGACGCCTAACCCTCTAGCGCGCGGGCACTGAAGACTCCCTCCGGCTTGTCCCACGGTGACAGCGCTCCAGGGTCTCGCCAGGCGTGGGGGGAAGGGGACGGAGCGGGGCGCAGACCTGGGAGGGGGTGGCTACCCCCTGGAAGTTGAGTTCTGGGCAGTGGGAGTAGGCTCAGCCTTGCTCCCCGTGTCTGCAGATTAACAAATAGCCCTGGCAGTTATGGCTCAGGGGTTAAGTGTCGACCTATGAACCAGGAGGTCAGGGTTTGATTCCCGGTCAGGGCACATGCCCAGATTTTGGGCTCCATCCCCAGTGTGGGGCGTGCAGGAGGCAGCCGATCCATGACGCTCTCTCATCATGGATGTTTCTATCTCTCTCCCCCTTCCTCTCTGACATCAGTAACAGTATATTTAAAAAGGGCTTTCCTCCCACATCAGTGCTTTCCTGTGGTTACCTGGCCACGCCCACGTCCACTCACATTGCTCACTCAGGTACGGGATGGTGTGGAGAGCAAAGGAACGGGATCGTCGCAGGAACTGGCCGTGCCTGGCGTTTCCTCCCGTCAAACCCGGGTGACAGGAACCGTTTCAGACTCAGCCCCCACGTCTCAGGGTCCTTGGGGGTGACGCACAGGGACACCGGCAGGATTCTCCCAACTCTGAGAGTCACCGTGACATTCCAGGGACGTGTTCTGTGGGAATGCGAGGCCAGTGGCTATGCTAGACAGAAAGAAATCTCTGTAGTCCCTGGACTCTACGATCTGACTTTGAACTTGAAAATAACCGTGAATGCTGACTCCCAAGAGGCCTTTAAGAAACAGAAAGACTCAGTCGGTCCTTTGTGTGGGCACCTGCCCCGGAGAGGACGGTGGCGGTGGGAGCGCGGGGACAAACAGCCGCTGTGAATTGTTCAAAGGACCCGGCGTGCACCACGCCGACCCGGGAGAAAGACGCTTCAAAGGAGAAAAACACAAGTAACAAATGTCCCCTCAGAGCCTGGGGGGCGGGGGGGGGGGCGTGCTTCTGAGCGCCGTGGCGTGTGGGGTGCAAACAGGCGACCCGCCCTTCTCTCGCGGGCCCTCCACACGCTCCTCAACGCACTAAGTCCGTTAGTTACTTGTTTTCCTCATTCTCCGCCCCCAGCAGACAGGACGTGCTGCGCTCATCGATTCTTCTTCTGTTTACTGAGCCCCGCGGTGCGCAGAGCTGCTTCTTGGAACTTACAAGCTCGTGTTTGCCTCTCATCAGTGGGACTGAGATGAACACAGAGGCAGGCGCCCTTTTGTTGTGTGGACCCAAGTCTGCATTTCTGTGGGCATACGTGCCCAAGAGTGCGATTCCGGGGTCAAAGGGTACGGCGCAGGAATTCTTTTTTTTTTTTAAATATATATATTTTATTGATTTTTTTACAGAGAGGAAGGGAGAGGGATAGAGAGTTAGAAACATCGATGAAGAGAAACATCGATCAGCTGCCTCCTGCACACCCCCTACTGGGGATGTGCCCGCAACCAAGGTACATGCCCTTGACCGGAATCGAACCTGGGACTCTTCAGTTTGCAGGCCGATGCTCTATCCACTGAGCCAAACCGGTTAGGGCAGGAATTCTTATTTGTTTACTTTTTAGGAATTCTTATTTTTAAGTGAGGAACGTCATGACACACTGCTTCCCAGAGCGGGTGTGCCATTTTTCATGCTCACCGGCAGTGTGTAAGAGATCCGGCTTCTCCAAGTTTTTGCCAGCATTTGGTATCATCACTATTTTTGTTTTATTTTACTCATTCTTACAGACGTGTAGCAATATCTCATTGTGGGTTTAACTTGCACTTCCCAAATAGCTAGTGACACTGACCATCTATTTACAGGTTTTTGTTTTGTTTTTAAAAAATATTTTTATTGATTTCAGAGAGGAAGGGAGAAGAAGGGAGAGATAGAAACATCAGTGATGAGAGAGAATCATTGATCAGCTGCCTCCTGCACACCCCACACTGGGGATCGAGCCCACAACCCTGGCCTGTGCCCTGACCGGGAATCAAACTCGGGACCCTTCAGTCCACAGGCCAATGCTCTATCCACTGAGCCAAACCGGACAGGGCTATAGTTTTGTTGTTGTTGTTTTTTTGTTTTGTTTTGCTGTTTATCTGCTTTAATGAAATGTCTATTCACATTTTTGTCCATTTTTTATTTTACTATTTTAGTTTTTACTCTGTGTTTTGTTTTGTTTTTACTGTGGAATACTGAGGATTTACAAACATTTTTAAAATTTAACTTTAAGAACATGTCCCATAACGGGAAAAGCTAAGTTGGTCCCCATCAGAATTTAAAACATTTGCTCTGAAAGATCTTGTTACGAAGATGAGAGGATAAACTACAGGTAGGAAAAAACATTTGAAGACCGCATATTCAACCAAGGACTAGTCACGGGTCCTAGACCCAGCTCCAAAGACTTTCTCCTCTGGTTTTCACTAAACATGTTAGTTTTACCTTTTACATTTAAGTCCTTGACTCATTTTTACGTTATTTTTGAAAATACCTCTTTCTACGCCTTCAGAAATATCTGTAAAAATACCTTTCATTATCTAACTCAGAGATAGAATGGGAAAGAGTGAGTTGGGCATGGCGTTAGATTTTCCTGATACTCGAAGAGCGGCATACCTTTCCTCAGAGGACATCGGAGGCTGGAAGGTAAAAACCATTCGCTCAGGGGCAAGAGTCCCTCGTAGGGAGGGTATCCCTCGTTCCTCCTTTGGGTGCGAAGTGTCCCGAGGTGGTTAAGAGGCGGGGACTTCATGGACATACCATTGTCATCATCTTTTCTTCACACTCACTAGTCCAGTGGTCGTCGAACTCATTAGTCAACAGAGCCAAATACCAACAGTACCGTGATTGAAATTTCTTTTGAGAGCCAAATTTTTTAAACTTAATCTTCTTCTAACGCCACTTCTTCAAAAATAGACTCGCCCAGGCCGTGGTATTTTGTGGAAGAGCCACACTCAAGGGGCCAAAGAGCCGCATGTGGCTCGTGAGCCGCGGTTTGCCGACCACGGGGCTAGTCTGCTTGTCGCTGGGACTCTTTTGAAAGCTAACATCAGAGTCTAGAGATGGATTTCTCTCACAGGCAACGTGAGTAATTTATGTCTAAAGAATCCTAAGAGAGCTCCCGTTAAGAAGCACAAGGTAAAAATGCTGAATGATGAGGACATGCTATGTCATGGTGCGACAAGTCTTTCTTTCCCAGGGCAACAGGCTCTTGTAAACAATTATGAATACTAGAGGCCCGGTGCACGAAATTCGTTCAAGGGGCTCGGCCCTCGCAGCCCCTTAGAGCCCCGGCTTCGGCCTGAAGGTCATCCAGACCGTGGCCTGGAAGGTCATCCGGGTGCTCTTTCTGCTGTTCGGTCTAATTAGCATATTAGCTCTTCATTAGATAGGATAACCAGTTCTGATGCCCTATTTCTTCATCTGTGTTCCTGTAAGCCAGGTCATGACCATTCACACATGCTCTGAAGTTAAAAAAATGACAACAACACCCAAACTGGCCCAATTCTGATGAAGAAATCGAATCTTTATTTCTAGGATGTTAGCACAATATACTCACACAATAGCTTTGATCTGTACTTAACAAAATACATTATAGCACTTTACAAACTTCATCAGTTTGGAAAACACTGCGTAACGTTTTATTAAACACGATACTTTGTATATATATATTATATATATATATTTCCATAACTTTATTTACTTTAAAAAGATAATTAACTCTCTTTGTTCGATACTTGGTTTTATCAGGAAAGCACAGCCTAAGGGCGAAGGGAGGACGAGGTGCTCTCTTGGCAAAGAAGAGGAACAGAGCGCTGGGAAGGGGGCCACCTGTCAGTCTCATTTATTCTAAGTTAAGGTACCAGTGGAATGTAAACAATTTTTTTTTGTTAATTATAACTATCTTTTTTTTACAAAAGATGTGTTATCAAATACACATGCAGAGGTCTGAGTTCTCTCGGCTGTCATTGGATTTCCTTAACAACGTGGTACAAGTGAAGTCTTTAAAAACCGGACCCTTTGGCACTTGGAGTAGAAAAAGAACGTATCAAGATCTATGTAAAGAACAAAAACGTCAGTGACTAGAGAAGTTCTTTAAAATCTTCTGTTGAGAAGTAGGAAAGATTAGGAAACACCGCACTGCGCCAGAAATGCTGCAGGACTTGTTTGTGTTGTGTATGTGTGTGTTTTTTTTTTTTTTTCTTGAGAGTTTTTTTTTTTTTTCAGGACTTGTTTGTGTTGTGTATGTGTGTGTTTTTTTTTTTTCTTTAGAGTACTAAAACCTTGCTCCCTAGGAACCGGCCAGAGCCAGGCGGGCCGGGATGGGGGTGTCGGGGAGAAGTGGGCAAGGCAGTGTGTGGTTCCCACTCCCCGCTCCGAGAAGGAAGTTGCCAGAAGGGACGGAGCGGAACCTGTATTTTATTGCCAGAGTTTTCAGTTCTGCTGGTTTCAACTAAATCCCTAAGCTCCAGCAGGTGGGCGGCTCTCAGAAGCTCGCCCCTTCCCTGCAGAAGGTGGTAACGACGGGGACCCTCCTCTCTAGACAGGGCCTTCTGGTCGCTCTGTCACCCACACCCCCCCAGGTCAGGCGGGTGGGCCTGGTGTAACCGTGGGGCCCCTGGCCGTCATGCGTGGAGGTGAGGATTCGTAAGAAACGGTGTATTAGACGGCTGACACTACGCGCCACGGATCAAAGCCCGCTTTCCGCCTAAAAGAAACGCTGGCGTTGGGCACACCTCAGCATGCTTAGGTTTCCGGTTCTGATTGGTGATGTTGTTTTCCGGAAAGCCCATTCCGGGCAGATAGCAGCCACTGCCGTGTGCACACCAAGCACCAAGACTGGGCCTGTCTAGAAGCTTTAAAGAAATCCATCCTTCGTGTGTCCTGGGAGATCCTCTCGTTACCCATTTGCACCTGTTTCACTTTCTTCCTGTGGGTGTCGAAGGAACAAAAAGGAGGAAGAAGGTGAAACCCACCGACGTGGCCCTAGGTTCCTGGTGATCAGGACACCGAAAAAGTTAGCAACCTGGAACTACGGGGGATTCCTGGGGATTCTTGGATTACTTGTTCAGAGAGCAGCCTCAGCCAGCCGGCAATTCTAGCCCACAAGGTCAAGTTTGGTTCAGGTCCCTTGTTCACAAATTCACAGCAGTACCTGAACTGATCTCGCTCAAGACAGGGCAGGGGTTGTTTTCACTTTAAAAATAGGAGAGCTTATCTATGACATCAAAAAAATATACATAGAAAATCAATAAATAAAGGACAAGCCATGAAACACCGAGTAGGATCACAACCATTCAGAAGGTCTGTCTAAAACAAGGTATTTTTAAGGGATGCCGATGGACTCACGGGAAGCCAGATTCTTCGTCAGCAGTGCCTACGCCTAAATAAAAAGTAAGCCGCAAACAAACAAGAGCGATGCACCAACGCACGCAGCGATGCCCTTTTACGGAAAGCACACCGTGTTGTTGCCGTTGCTGAAGAAAGCGTAATTCTGAAGGAGAAAAGACACGCACCAAACCTTTGCATGTGTGGCCTGTGACAGCCCCTGCGGGGAGCTGCGGGGTGTCCCCGTCTTCTCACACAGGAGCATGTCTCCGACGAGGACCGCACACCACTACTGCACAGCTGGGTAGAACTGGGGGGCCGGGGGGTGAAGGAGGGGGTGATGTGGGAGATGCACTAGACTAACCAGCACCCCCACGGGGGCGTGTGGGGTGCAGATTCTGCTGAATGGATATATAAAACCGCGTGGCCTGGGCGTGGGGAACCGAGTCCTGGGTCCCCACTGCTAATTAGAAAGAGCGGGGGAAGGAGGGACCCCTAACATTGGCACATTCAGGAAGTGACATCGTATACAGGGCAGGCAACTGCTGTCTTCCGAGCTGGCCGTCTGCAGAGCGGCCGAGCCTGGAGCAGAGGCCCAGGCCCAGTCCTCACTGAGCTCCCCGCCTTGTGCTTCTCCCTCCCCCGGGGGACCACACACGCTGAGGGGAGCCGTTCCCACGGGTGCGCGAGTCACTGCTGCTGGAGGAGCCAGTCTGTGCGCGCCCCTCCCCCATCTGCTGGGACAGCGCCCGGCGATGGAACGCAGCGGGTCCGTCTTGGGGGTGGGGTGGGGTTGGGGGGGGTGGGGTGGCCCGCCCCACGGCCTGGCGCCTCAGTCCTTGTAGGCGCGCGTGGGGGAGGTGCCCTTGTAGAAGATGTTCCTCGTGTGCTCGGGGCTGCCGCTCCTCTCCGGGACCAGGATGATGTTGCCTTTCCGGCGGAGCGTGGAGTCGCGCGAGGACGAGACGGACAGCGTCTCGGAGCCGCCCTCGCTGCCCTCGACGGGGGTGACGCGGATGGTGGTGACGGCGTGATGGTGGTGGTGCTCGCCGCCCTCGATGTTGCCCCGCTTGCGGTCCCCGGAGCCGAAGCTGTCCCGCAGCGACTCGCAGCTCTCCGAGTCCCGGTTCAGGTCGTTGAGCTCGTACGTCTGGCGGAGGCTGCCCTTCTCGGGCGCCTTCCACTTCCAGGAGCCGCTGCCCTCGCCCTCGGTGGACGCGGGGATCTGGATGACCGGCCGGCTGTTCTCGGGGTGCGCCTCCACCCGCACGATGCCGCCGCCGCCGCCGCCGCCGCCCGGCTCGTGGTCCGCCAGCGCCTTGTAGCGGATGGAGCCGGCGCAGGGGACCCCGCTGCCGCCGCCGTCGGCGCCCGGCGGGCCGCCCTGCAGGACGCCCTGCTGCTTGGACATGGCGATGACCTGCATGATGCGCGGCTGGCCGCCGCCCCGGCTGCAGGCCACGCTCTTCTCGGCCGCCTTCAGCCACTTGGCGCGCGCCGAGCTGCTCTTGGGGGACGCGCCCAGGGCCTCGTGCGCCTCCTCGGGGATGTGCACCAGCTGCGAGGAGGCGGGGCGGGACTGGATGGACACGCGGGGCCCCCCGGGCACGCTGTTGCACACGGGCCCGGGCCCCGGCTGGATCTTGAGGTACTGGGCGCCCGGCCCGTGGTGGTCGCCGTTCACGCCCACGCGCACGGGCTCCGAGCTGGAGCGCATCTCGACGGCGCGGGGCGGCGACTGGCCCGGCTCGGGCTCCAGGACCTGCAGGGACAGCTTGCGGCTCTCGTTCTTGCTCTTCCACTGGCTCAGCAGCTGCTTGGAGCGCGCCGAGTCCATGGAGGCGTGGATGCTGGCGTGGCGGCGCACCGGGTCCTCCCCGGACGGCGTGCTGGCGCGCGGCAGCGTGTTGCTGAAGGTCACCATGTTCTCCTTGCCCAGCGGGCTGCGCGGCGTGATGATCTCCACGTCGGCGTTGGCGCGCTTGAGGCTGGACAGCGCGCCGGCGGCGTCGCGGGGCGTGCGGGCCAGGATGCCCTCGGTGTGCGCGATGCCGTCGCAGCCCGCCCCGGCCTTGGCCGCCAGCACGCGGCTGGCGTCGGGGTGCAGGTCGGCCAGCGACCGCAGGGCCTCCCGGTGCTGCAGGCTCTCCTCGCTCGGCAGGAAGTTCCCCACGGCGTACAGGCCCTGCGGGGGGGGGGGGGGGGGGGGGGCGGATGCGGGGAGGGGTGAGTGAGGGGGGGTTGAATGTGGGAGGGGCGAATGCGGGGGGGGCGGGGTGTGTGAATGAGGCAAGACAAGGGGTCACTGGGAGCTCTCCCAGGGGACCCCTGACCACATCACCAGGTGCGCGCTCTATACACTGCCGACTAACACACATCGCAGAACAAGGAAAACCAGTTACCGGGGGAATGAAGAGTGAGCAAGTTGTATCACAAGCCACAGACTGTTCAGAAATATGGGTCCCTTGATTTTTAAAAATTTTGGGGGGTTAATCCTCACCCGAGGATGCTTTTCCATTGATTTTGAGAGAGTGGAAGGGAGAGGGAGAGACACACAGAGAGAGACATCGATTGCCTCCCCAACCAGGGCTGAGGATCCGGCCGGCAGCCGAGGTGCGTGCCCTTGGCCGGAATGGACCCCAGGACCCTTGGTCCCTAGGCTGATGCTCTATCCACTGAGCCGGACTGGCGAGGGCTGGAGCCCATTTCTCAAAACTGAATGTATTGGGGTGGCATTGGCTAATAAAGTTTTATAACAGGTTTCAGGGGTACAGTCCTAGAGCACATCACCTGTGTGTTGTATTGTGAGTTCCCCCCCAAGTCAAGTCTCCCTCCCTCACCATTCATCTCCCTGTACCCTCTCCTACCTCCCCACCCCCCGTTCCCCTGCAATCACCATGCTGCTGTCTGCCTATGAGGTTTTTATTTTCAGTTATTTATTTATTGTTGCTCCACCCATTCACCTTTACACCCAGGCCCCTTCCCCCATCCGCATTATTATTATTATTTTTTTATTAGTTGGGTTTTCTCTCCCTTCTCCACCCCCGGGATGGTTTTGTAAATTTAACCCTCTGTATGTTTTTGAAAAGAAAAGTTGGATGACAGGTGGATGAACATTCTTCTGCTTTCCCCAGCAATTCATTTGTTTCTGGGTTTCAGGCTCTCTTGTTGAGGGGCACCTCCGGGGGCTTAAATGGTTCATGTTACCTCTCATTTCCTGCCACTCCGTCTGATGGAAAGCAGAGGAAGCTGGGAGAACTGAGAACAACACCTCACTCATGACACCAGGTTTTGCAACGAGGTCAGACGTGTGCGTTGTTACAGTTGCCGGGAGCCCCCCCCCCCCTCCCGTGTGCTCAGTGTGGCACGGAAGGTTCTGGGAAGACAGGGCAGGAACTCTCCCTAGATTGGGGCCCCCGCGGCCTTCCCTGACTTGAACCTGGTCTTCACTGGGGAAACCAGAGTTGATGGGTTTAGTGCTATTACACTAAATTGGAGCCAAATTTTGTTTAATCTTGTCTGCACACGCGGGCTCTCCATTTCTCGTTTTCGATTTGGGGGATAAAACATTGGGAAAGGCTGGGATTCCGATTCAGAATGTTTGCCCTTGTGCACCTAGAGCAGTGATGGCGAACCTATGACACGCGTGTCAGCACTGACACGCGTGGCCATTTCTGATGACACGCGGCCGCATGCCGAGGATGAAACATTTGCGACTGGAGTCTTGGAGTTCGTTTTTTTCCCTCAAACTGACACACTGCCCGAGTCATGCGCAGTTTTTTGGCGAAGTTTGACACACCAAGCTCAGAAGGCTGCCCATCACTGCCCTAGAGGATCCAGTCCCTGCGGGGCTTTGCGGTTTTGAGGCGCTTCGTTCAGAGAGGAGAGCCAGGGCAGGCTCCCACGTGCGTGCTGATTTCAGTAGGCGGTTGCCACTGTGTGTTTTTCCAGCCAAACCGACAGAGTCCCACAGGTTTAACAAGTTGTGGAGTCGCTTAGCCATGTACAATGGCGTTGCCTGGGCACTGTAAGTTTCCAGTTTCAGGGCATAGAGTACAAATGGGAATGGGAGAGGGTCACGCCTCTGTCTCTCCAACTACTTTGGTTCCTGGTTCAAACCTTCTGAATAGTATCTGCACTCTCGCTGCCAGAGTTCCCAGGAGAAGAAGTCCCTACTTAATGCTCCATTAATAACTATATTTAGCCCTAACCGGCTTGGCTCAGTGGATAGAGCGTCGGCCTTTGGACTGAAGGGTCCCAGGTTCAATTCCAGGTCCAATAGGGGGTGTGCAGGAGGCAGCTGATCGATGTTTCTCTCTCATTGTACTCTCTATCCCTCTCCCTTCCTCTCTGTAAAAAATCAATAAAATATATTTTAAAAAAATAACTGTATTTAAATGTAGGCAAATCCTCCACTAGACTGCAAGTAACCTCTGCCTACAGTATTTTCATTAGTCTTTACGCTGTAAACTCCGTGAGGTTGTACCTTATTTGTCACCCTTTGGGTGCTCAGCGTAGTGCCTGCCACAGATCGAATATTGTATAAATGTAGAATGAATGAATGAATGAATCAAATGGACAATCTCAGTTTCCTTATTCTGAGGACACTTCCCTTGAGGAAAGATCAGGCTTGAAATCAGATTTCTGTTGAACAATTCCATATTGGTTGGATCAGTTGGATCCAGGTGCCACTTGTGTGTTGCTGGGTAAGTTATATGATCTTCCACTAACCCTTCACTTTCACTATTCTCTCTCCCCATCTGTGAAATTATACTCATCCCTGGCTCGTGTGTGTGTGTGTGTGTGTGTGTGAGAGTGAGTGTGTGTGTGTGTAAAGATAACATACAATGTGCTTTCTAAGATCGCAGTGTCTGGCCCATGGTGAGAGCTGAATAACTAGTTCGACTGAAAGCGGGCTGTGTGCTGTGGGTTAGAATGGAGATGCCGCCAGGCTGTATGTCATGAACAGAAAGTAGACGTTAAGTAAGTCTTCACGGTGGAACACAGCCTATGCGGGTTGTCCATGTTAAACTGTGGCTTATCCCATAGCGAGAGCAGCCGCTTACCAAGTACAGCGCGATTCCTCCTCCGATCAAGAAGCCACAGTAGACGTCGACGGGATGGTTCTTGTACTGCGTTATCCGCGTCAGCCCGCAGATGATGCCGCAGATGACGAACGTGAAGACCAAGAGGGGCTTCAGGAGCTTCGAGGAGTCCGTTAACGTGGAGTTGAAGTACATCTTCCACGTGAAAGAAAGAGGTTAAGAAAGGGAGGAAGGGCACTTTACTAGGACATTATCTATATACACCGAGTGGCCAGATGATGATGATCTCTGGACGCATAATAATCTGGCCACTCAGTGTATATCCTATATAATAAAAGGCTAATATGCAAATCGTCCCCTCGACCAGGAGTTCGACCAGCAGGCAGGCCGGCCAACCGCTCATGTCCCCTCCCCCTGGCCAGGCTGGCCAGGACCCCACCCATGCACGAATTTATGCACTGGGCCTCTAAAATACACACACACACACATACATACACATATGTATGTGTGTGTGTATATACATATACTGAGTGGCCAGATTATTATATGTTCAGAAATCATCATAATCTGGCCACTCAGTGTACAGAAAAGCCCAGGGACCAGAATGGCAGAACGATCAGAATGACTGGTTGCTATGACAAGCACTGCAGCAGCCAACCAGCCTGATCTGGGCCCCAATCAGCGCCCTCCCCCAGCCAGGTCGCCTCTAATTGGCCCCCCATACTCCGATCAGGGGTGGGGCTGGCCAGCCCACTGCCCATGGCCCTGCCCCCCCCAGCTGTCCCCACCCCTGATGGGCCCTGAACGGGGCAGGCCAGCCAGACCCAACCTGTGCACGAATTCTTGCACTGGGCCTCTAGTTTGTCATAATTCCAGTTCATCTGTCTCACGTAAGATCTAATGAGCTATTGTATTAATGAGCAATGATGACAATTCATGGTACAGCACTCATCCAATCGACACTGACTTAGAGCTCACAGTTACAGGAACAAAGCAACTCAAGCTCCTGCGTGCGTGCATGTGTGGCCGTAACACGATGCTTTCAGTTTTAGAATTTACAGCCTCCACGCTGTCCACAGCCCCCTCTCATGAAGCCCACTGTTCCGCTACAGGGATGCCGGGCTCAGTGCATAACACGGCTGCGCAGAACCATCGTTTTCCTCTGACACCGTCTCTAGCAGCACCCGATTCCTGCTCTCGGTGCCGGGCGTCGAAGGACTCCCGCGCTGACGCTGGCTGTTCTGTTGTTACCCGGCGGCATGATGGACTCGGGAGGAGAAAGACTCATTGCTGGTTTCCTCTGGGACACAGACCCACGGGAAGCACCCCCTACTCACCGACACGTACACAGCGGCAAAGGCAGCGAGGGTCGCGTGCTGGGACGGGAATGATTTTCTGCCGAAGGAAGACAGCCAAGTTACGCCTCTGTTTCAGACACACCGCCCACGGCCCGCTCAAGGCACCGCGTGCTCAAATGTTCAGCTCCCATGCCACAGGCAGTAGCAATGCCTTTCACGTGTCTGGTTTTCTGGGGAAATGGGTGAGTGACGAGAGGCACTGCTAACCACCCCTGGCACTGAGGCCAGCGGGACGCACTTGCCCAGCAGGTGCTGGCTGTGCCGGGTCACGTCCCTGCATGACTGCAATGACAGCGGAAGTAGAAACCGATTGGAAGCCATTCTAATTGCTGTTTGGTATTAGGATTATGTCAGTGTCAAGTAGAAGTCCATAAAGCCTAGGACTTCAAAGCTTTTCATTTTTTTTTCTAAGCTCCTAAATATATGGTTTCACGTACATAACATTTTAAGACAAAATTATTTTCTCATAGCCCTGGGTCTAAGTGTGTGTGTGTTTACAGTCCAAAAAGCGTAAGAAAGATCTCATCTTAACAAAACGTTTCTCTGTGTGTTCCCCTTTAAAATAAGTGTTATCGCAAGAGCCACGGAGCTTCTTGTTTGGTTCAATAATTCAAGAAACAGGGAGCCAGGGGCACGCAGGGTGATGGGAGAAACATTGGGAACGAAACAAAAGCAGAACAGAGATTTCTTTTCATGGAAAAATAAAATTCAGTTATAATCGTGTCCTCCTAATAGTTTGGTTCCCGATGAAAAGGGTTACCGTTCGATACAGACAAGATAATGTAAGAGGACTGAGAAAGAACAGAGGCCACAGGTCACAAATGTGGGTTCAAAATGGTTGAATGGACCGCGAGAACCCGAATGCGTGTCATTCCATAGCATCAGGCTCCGACTGCCTGCGGATGCACTTTTAAACGGGTGTTTGACTCTGAAATCGATCTCTGGGAAGTCCTTGAATGACAAACACAATTCCTATCCCAGTCATTTATCACCCCTCATCCTTCTGTGACTTATTTCTCTTGAACTTCGAAAATACCTCTTGCCATTCAAGTTTCCTTTTTACTTTATTGATTGAAAAACATGTTAATGCATTGGCAGGTCCTTGAGTTTTTCTGTCTCCTGTTTTTTTTGAAGTGCAAGGTCAGAAGCTGTACAGATGTTCTGGGTTTATTCCTGCAGTCCCAGACAGTTATCCCTTTGAAAACTCTGCCGAAAGGCAAGTTCCCATGGTTGTTTCATAAAACATACAATGGATGAGCAAATATCATGGGCATTGAGTCTTCCACCTACGTCAGTACAGGATACATACCGACTGTAAGCCACGGCAAACTATAAATAGCCTAAAATAAACCAATTGCGACCACCTAAAAGCATCATGAGCAGAGGGCGGGTCACAGAACCCGGGTAAGGTTTGGCGACAGGGAGATGAGCGGCAAAGGGTGAGCCTGCCGTGTGGACACGGAGAGGAGGGCGGGGAATGAGCCGCCGCTGAGCTTCCAGGGGGCAGCGACTACCGAGGTCACTGAATGGAAAAGCAAAAGCAAGTCGAAATCACGGCAGCCTCAACCCGCCTGCCCGGGGGTCCCCCGGCGGCTAAGGAGCATGCGAACCCCGGGCTGGCCCGGGCGCGGCGGCCGCCCCTACCTGCCGCTGTTGATGACGGTGAGGTCCGAGCCCGAGCAGATGTCCTCCACGATGTAGGAGTTTTCTTTGCAGGAGACGTTCAGGGAGGTGTAGTTGGGCTTGCACACCGTCAGGAAGTAGGGCGCCTGGTACCCCGTGGACAGCTGGATGATGTCCGTGATGAGGGCCGTGGAGCACAGGCCGAACACGTGGACACCTGTGCGCGGGAGGGCGGGACTGTCACCAGGCTGGCGCCCAGCGCGATGCTGGTCACCATCGACCTTCAAATCTGTGGCCATCGCTTTCTCTGTTTCCAGGAGATAGTCGAGAACACCCTAACTTCTAACCAGAGGCCCAAGGTCAATGGAATGGCAGCGAGTATCTTCAAAGTAGCCATGTGAGGTATTGCTGTCAGGTTGGTTAAATAAGGCCAATTCCCAATAGTATTCACCATGGGACCCCGTCACCAGAGGACCCTGGGACATGTTAAGGTGACGGGTTGGGTTAAATATGGGGAATGAAGGAGAATTAAAAACAATTTGAAGTTGCTTCCCATGCTTGAGCTGCCAGGGTTCCCCCACTTCTCCCCGCAGCCCCTAACTCTAGCCACAGCGCCAAACCTTCCAGAACCGGCCCTCACTCCCCGCAAGCGGTGGGCGCACGGGGATGCTAACCCAGGCAGAGAAGGGCAGGTGGGCCCTGCCGTGCGGACGGGGGTCTGTCCCGGGCACAGGGTGCGGGAGTCTTCCTGCTGGAATTCAGAGACGAGGTGCTTGTAGCTCCTGGTCCAAGGGCCAGCCTCAGACATAGACTCCCAGCCCCCGCCCACTCGCACACTGACCACCACCCCCGCTCAGTCCTTCCTGGCCTTCCCCGCGGGAGTCCGGCTCTGCTCACAGGACCTGGTCTGAGCTCGCGGCTTCCTCTGCACGTCTGGACCCTCCACGCGCTCTCTGCTGCCAGCCTGGATTCCCACCCCTGATGGGAGAGGCACGTGGCGGTTCACCGGTGCCTCCCCCAGACCGGGAGCTGGCCCGCACGCCACCCTGTCCGACACGTTCCGTCTCTGCTTTGGGTCACCTAACAACCCCTCTAGCAGTGCCCCCTCCACTCGCTCACCGGGGATTCCGGACACAGGACCTTGGTTCCCACAGTCCAGTTCCTGGCAGCAGGCGAGGTCTTAGAGGGCGTATGGGAAAGGCGGGAACCCGACCCTTTTCCCTTTGGAGAGTGAGACTCTCCAGACCCACGGGGGCCGGGCTTGCTGATGGGGACACGGCTCTCTAGAGTGAGATGGGCATCCTCACAGTCAGAAGGCTTCTCGGGGTCCCGTGCCTCTTCCCCGGGCATCGTGCTGCCTCAGGGAGCATCTTCTCAGGTCAGCTCTGCGCCCTGGCGTCCCACTTCCTGGCCTCAGTTCATGACGCTGCCACGGGGCCTATCCTGGTCTCCCCGCCTCCCCGGGCCTTGCTTAGTGAGCAGGGTCTGGGCCATGATCCAGACCAGACCTCCCCTCCGGTGCCGAGACAGTCGTGTTTCATTACCTACTGGGTGCTGATGGGCCCCGTTCCTTTGAGAGGACAGGTTGGAGGTGCAATCACTTTCTACTGACTTACTGGGAATGCGTGTACAGCATTCATGTTGGCGTGATGAGCTGTGGCTTCACTTCTCAACCCACTTACAAATAAAAAAAGACCTGTGACTCAAAGAACATTGAGATGTTTCCATGCCAACCAGGAGAGACGGAGGTTTAGATGCTGGTTTGATTCAGAGGCTGGCTAGCCAGGCTTGTGGGTTTTCTGTGGGTCTCGGAGAATAGAGGAGGGAGACAGAGAGGGCCACCAGGGAGGAATAGCGACGATGCGGCACTGTAGGGTGGCATCTTATGTGCAGTACTTTCTGGACAAAGACATTGCAGGACAATCGACATGGAATCACTGATGTGACCAAAGTCATTGCTGAGGAGCCATTCATTCCTACTGGCCTGCTGACATGTATTCTCACTTTAAAAATGAACACAGCCCAGCCAGTGTGGCTCAGTGGTTGAGCATCAACCTATGAACCAGGAGGTCACGGTTCAATTCCTGGTCAGGGCACATGCCTGGGTTGCAGGCTTGATCCCCAGTGTGGGGCGTGCAGGAGGCAACTGAGCAATGATTCTCTCTCATCATTGACGGTTCTCTCTCTCTCTCTCTCTCTCTTCTCCCTTCCTCTCTGAAATCAATAAAAGTATATTTTAAAAAATGAACACAGATCCAACAGAACCATTTCAAAGTAAATGCATGCTTCCCAGAGCTCAGACAAAAACATGCTGAAATGCACATGTTAAATTACAGCCTTAAGGACCTAATATCTGTCATTAAACAGAACATTTCTGTGTGAAACAACCGTTCCCTCTCTTTGTGGCTCCCACACTCACCGACGAACCGGACGGCCCTCCTGAGGAAGGAGTTGAAGTTGCAGCCCCCCGCGTTGATGTTGGGCTCCAGGCCCACGCCGCTCCTCCTCTTGGCCAGGCAGCAGTAGAGAATGCCTTCCCCCACCATGATCTGCAAGGACAAGAGGGTCCGGCGTGGGCGCCTGGGGCTCACGTGAGCGATACGTCATCGCTGAGCACACCGTCAGCGCAACGAGGCAGAGATGCCTTTTCTTAGCAGCCATGTGACCGGTTGCTCCCACGCAGCCAGGCCCCCAGGAAGGGCATCGGTGGACTTTCTGAGCTCCTACCGCTGGCCCAGGGCGGGATGGCACCTGGAGTTTCCACGTGGCAGCACCCAGATCTGGCCCGTTGCTCACCAGCACCCAGTGACTCCTAACCGATGAACCCCCCGGGGACGGGTTCTGCCCTAATTCTTGAAATCTTGGCACTTGGCTTCTAAGCCCAGGAAAACAAGATGCCCGAGGGGAGAGTGGACTATGTGCCAGGGGAGGGTCAGGGGCACTTACCAGCAGATTATTGCAACGAAGCAGCTGGGATTGCGCAGAAGGGTCTCCCCACAGAGAGCATGCGCGAGGGGAGGAGGGTGCTGCCCAGACAGAGTGTCCGGTGGGAGTTTCTGCGACCTGGACGTGCCCTGCGTCCTGCCCCCTGCGGAGCCGCTGCCCACACGCGCCTGCTGGGCACTTGAAGTTCAGCTGCCGCAGTTGAGGGGCTCAGTTTTCGTTTCATTTCATTGTATTTAATTATTTTAACTGTAAGGCAATCTAGATTTTTTTATTTTCTAAAGTTTTGCATATGTCTCCTTCCCCACCCCATTGACCCCCTTCCTCTCCCACCCCTGAGGGCAAGCCCCCACCTCCCCCGTGTCTGTGTCCATTGGTTATGCTCATATGCATGCACACAAGTCCTTTGGTTGATCTCTCCCCCGACCCCTCCGCCTCCCCTGCCATTTGTCTCTGGATCTACTTTGGTTCATCAGTTTATGTTGATCATTATGTCCCACACAGGAGTGAGATCATGTGATGTTTGGCAATCTAGATTTAAAGGGAAATGGCCACAGGTGGCTAGGGCTGTCTTAAGGAAGGACGCAGACTCCGGGAGACTCTAGGGAAGCAGCGATGTCAGGGGAAGCGCTCCAGGACAATCGAAAGGGAATTGTGGCTGATGGGGCTGAAGTCATTTCTGAGGCGTTCTCCAGTCCTACCGGGGAGCGTGTCCTGGGGATAAGCCAGAAACGTGCTGCCATCGGACAGACCAGCACACTGCCTATCAGGAAGGCTGTCTGATGAGGGGCCTGCGCGTGCCGTAGGAGTCTACGACACCGATGTCCGTGAGGGGAGTCACTATCGCTAGGCCCCCGTTGAATGATGCCCCCTGTATGTGGCTCCTCAGCACCTGTCCTCCCCTCTAGCACAGCCGGTTAAAGCGCACGTCAGTCATGCACTTGGTGATCTCTCCCGGACCCTGACCCTCTGAGGGGGGACCCGTTTCTCTTTGCCTTTTATCCTCACTTCCGGCTCCGTACCTGGCACTGTGGGACCTGCACCTGTCACCTTCCCTGGGGGATTCTCGTTGGCCAGTTACCCTGGGAGTCTGGGCTGTTGGTCACTCTGTACAGGGAAGCAAGATCTGAAATCATGAGTTTTATTTATTCAAAAAAAATCTAAAATAATTGGGGTTACTGTGCCTAAGAGATTGTTGGATTTGGGGTTACTGTGCTAAGAGGT
Source organism: Eptesicus fuscus (assembly GCF_027574615.1). NCBI lineage: Eukaryota > Metazoa > Chordata > Mammalia > Chiroptera > Vespertilionidae > Eptesicus > Eptesicus fuscus. The sequence continues at coordinate 2,481,163 of NC_072494.1, read as the reverse complement.
TGTTGAATTTGGGGTTACTGTGCTAAGAGGTTGTTGAATTTGGGGTCACTGTGCCTAAGAGATTATTGAATTTGGGGTTACTGTGCCTAAGAGATTGTTGGATTTGGGGTCACTGTGCCTAAGAGATTGTTGGATTTGGGGTTACTGTGCCTAAGAGGTTGTTGGATTTGGGGTTACTGTGCCTAAGAGATTATTGAATTTGGGGTTACTGTGCCTAAGAGATTGTTGGATTTGGGGTTACTGTGCCTAAGAGATTGTTGGATTTGGGGTTACTGTGCTAAGAGATTGTTGGATTTGGGGTCACTGTGCTAAGAGATTGTTGTGAAATTAGAACTGACTTGTGCAAACATGCAGAACTGAGAAAAGTAGGCTTACATGAGATATCAGCAGTCCCTTCAGTGTAAGTGGTCATGTCCCTTTAAGGATTGAGACCATGGTTAGGGCTGAAATAGATTTTTCCAGGGAAACGTCCCAGTTCCAGTTCTGAACATATACTTTATGAGCTATTTAAGATGAAAGGCTTTTAAAAACTCGTCATGGGGACCCCATGGCCTTCTGCTTCAAATGTTCGCTCTGCTTATTTAATTCTGTAGGTTCTATGGAATCTGCATTTGTATAAAAATCAATTTTCTTAATGAAACTCTACCAATCACCACATATGTGTGAAAATCATGTGGCACACATGCTAGGCTTTTAAGATGAGTCATAGAGAAATAATCAAAAGGATTTTTTTCCCCAAATCATTGAACGTTGAGTTAATTATACGTCTTGAAAAATATCATCCTACGTTATCTCTTTAAGGTAGGCATGGAGACACAGAAGGTTCTGTATTCTGCCTGGCGCCCCACGCGCACGGAATAGCATAATGGTTGCCTCAAATTGATCATCACAAGAAAATCACCCACTCATTCCCGAAACGCATTGTCGAAGGGCTAAAAGAGATTGAGTCATTTTCACTTCTTCAATAACAACTCTGTGGATCATTTTGTTTCTTTCTTTTTAACTGCATCTGTAATGATGATGCACTTATTAGTGGATGCGAGGTTACATAAGAACCTGTTGGTACAGCGCCATGCGGAAATGGTGTCTTACCACACAACACAGCAGCCATTATCTCAAACGACCTTGAGGTTTCAGGAGTTTTCTATTAGAGCTGCTTAATATGCTGAAACGCATATGTCGACACCATGCTCTCCGGCTATTTGGATTGATTATAGATAGAGTGGTGTGTTGTTGTTTTTAACCTTTAAAAAAATTATTTTATTTTATTTTTTTAGAGAGAATGGAAGGGAGGGGGAGAGACAGACAGAGAGAAACATCGATGTGAGAGAGACACATCGATTGGTTGCCTCCAGCAAACACCCTAACCAGGGATGGAGCCTACAACCAAGGCAGGTGCCCTTGACTGGAATCAAACCCGGGACCCTTCAGTCCACAGGCTGATGCTCTATCCATGGAGCCAAACCAGCTAGGGCTTTTGTCCGCATTTTGACATCACCCAACGGTCCCTCTCTCTAAGAACATCAACGTTTTCCTCACACTTCCATTCAACCTCAGTCTCCATGTCACTACATGGATTTTCAAAATGATCTCATTTGGTTTAAAGATGGAGATCTCCTCGGGGGAGGGGAGGTGCTTGCTGAGGTATTCCTAGAAGCGCCTGCCTGTGTCCATGTTCATTTCTCAGGGCTCAAGAAAGAAAACATTGCTCTAACCGGTTTGGCTCAGTGGATAGAGCGTCAGCATGCGGACTCAAGAGTCCCAGGTTCGATTCCGGTCAAGGGCATGTACCTTGGTTGTGGGCACATCCCCAGTAGGGGGTGCACAGGAGGCAGCTGATCGATGTTTCTCTCTCATCGATGTTTCTGGCTCTCTATCCCTCTCCCCTCCTCTCGGTAAAAAATCAATAAAATGTATTTAAAAAAGAAAGAAAGAAAACATTTACCCAGAATCCCACGGGGAAGCACCTTCAATGGCATATGAAGAACTTCTTATGGGAAACGAGGGAGTCAGAGAAGCAGAAGCACAGAGACGAGGCCAAGGTCCCTGTCCCCAGAACATGGAAGTGCCAGCAAAGGGAGGGATGGGAGAGGAATGGCGCTGGGTGGGCGGTGGGGATACAGTTAGACTAGCTTCCTCGCTGCTTAATAAAACATGCCGGGGGAGAAAGACATGGATATAGAAAAGCAAATTACTCAGCTGGTTAATATCAAAAACAGCCTTTCGAGCAGACTCGTGGACATGTGTACAGTGTTCTGTTTCAAACAAACCCATCGATAAATCTGTCCATGGCGCCCCAAGTAGGAGAAATGCTTCCTAGTGCAATTGCATTAGAGCATATATTCATTTTGCTCCTATAAAAGGAGTGGGTGGTATGGATTTTTCATAAATCCCTAAAGAAAGGGCAGGGAAATAATGTTGTTCTGAGCGGCATCGCGCTTTAGACGTGTTCTCTTCGTCCGAGTCTCGGCTACTTGCAAATGCATCGTTAGTCGTTCCCAGCGCCGGAGTCCCTGGCGCTCAAGCACCTCATTGATTTTCAAAGTATTTTGAGATCTTCTAAGCGTGATGAGGTTCTTTGGAAAATTAAGTTCTAATTTCATCTGCGGAGAGCGTTTGGTGTGATTTATGTGCGGTGCAAATAGCACGTTATGATTATTAATGTGGGGGAATTTTTAGAAAACAAATTCACAGCCAGTGCAAGCGTAGACTTTAGAAGGTCAATGCCGAGACTTTCCTAAAACTGCTGACGCGCCGAACCAGGATTGGCCAGCTCATTGGGAAAGGGGCTCGAACCCCGCCCACAGACAGCGTTTTGTCTAGCAGCCCCTCCCCCTGACGTTCGTGAGCCTGAGGAACTCAGTCAGAGTTCCTCCTGTCAGAAAGAAATAGGATTAACCTTGAAACATATTTGTTGTCCTTCAGGTAGGATTCTGGGGGCACAGGAGATGGGGGAAAGGGTTGGCCAGTCTTATTTATGAATGAGTTTATCAAAAAGCATGCTATTGCCCTGGCTGGGTGGCTCAGTGGGTTGGAGCATTATCCCAAAGGTTGCAGGTTCGATCCCCGGTCAGGGTGCGTACAGGAGATTGATGTTTCTTTCTCATATCCATGCCGCCCCCCCCCCTCTCTCTCTCCCCCCCTCGCCCCCCTTCCTCTCTCTCTCTCAAATCAATAAACATATACTCGGGTGAGGATTAAAAAAAAGAGTGTTATTCACAATGTGTCTGTTAGCAACCTAAAAAGAACTACGTTTTTAATTCAGTTCCAGCAGGGGAGGGCATTTCTTTATGATACATATTTTTTAATGCAAGTGTCTGTTCTGCATCTGAAGTGCTTTCTGTGTGTGTGCAGGTGTGTGCGTGCACATGTGTGTCACGTGAGTTATGCCCTCTTTATAGCCGGTGGCCCCAGTGCTCAGAATCAGGGAAAAGTGCCCATCAAGTGGAAAAGGAAAAGCTGAGAGAGAGCAGCATGCCCCTTTGAGGAGAGAGTCTACTCTGTGGGCTACACAGTCACCTGCTCTCCCTGCGCTGTCCGCACTCCGATGCCCATGAGCACGTGGGAAACGCGTGACTGAGTGTGCGGACCAGAAGCGTCGGGCCAGCCACTCGGGGGTTATGCAGTTACAGACCCTTTTTTCAGAATGATTTAGAAACCGACGTGTGCAATCACATCATCGCCTTCAGTCATTCACGCCGGTGGTGTGAAACGGGATGTATTCCCACGTGATGTCGACAAGGCACCTCAGAGACACCCTCTCTGGGCCTGGAGCTAGACTTGGCTTTCCTTTGGCTTTGAACCCATTGGCTACACCCGCGTGGGCCTCCTGACTGGTTTTCTGGGACTGACCACCCCAACCTGGGGCAATGCTCACCGTAATCGCAGGCCCCGCGAAAGCCAGGCTCAGCAGCATGAGGAGCGGGATGGCCTCCTGGGTGGGCTCGATGTACGGCATGCTGAGGCTGCGGTCATAGCAGCTGAACCCCGAGTGCACGGGCTTGAAGACGTCCGTGAGCTCCAGGAAGTACAGGCTGACCACCGACGAGGCCAGGATCGGCAGCTGAGGGGGAAGGACACAGGTCGGGTTATGCTGGCCCGCAGGTCACACACAGAACCTGACGCCTTGGAGTAGGAAACAAGTGTGTCCTCTCCCCCCCTCCCTCACCCCCAACCCCAGTCTTGCCAGGTTCGGAGTTCACGTCATTCATGAGCACTATTGCCTCTGCCTTCGGAGCCCGCCTCCGGGTCATCCACCGGGGTCAGCCGGTTGCGAGGAGCCCACGCGGTCACTCACCTGGCTGGGCTCTCGGGTCACCTCCTAACTGGCCTTCCACTTTCACTCTTCCCCTCCCCACCCGACCCAGCCATTTCCTACCCATCACCCCACAGGGTCTTCTGAAAAGATCTGAGGACAAATCACTTCCTGTCTTAACCCCTCCGGGGGTCCCCATTCTGGTCCAGATGGCACCCCGGGGGATGCGAGTTTCTGCAGGGCCGGCTCTTGCTTCTCACATTCTCTTGTACCGTGTTTGTACCACTCCCCAGCCCCTGCCCACTGCAGTCCAACGGGTCTTTGCCATTTTTTAGAAAAATTTGAGATCTACGTGGCACACGACATTATATTAGTTTCAGGTGTACAACGTAATGATCTGGTATCTGTATATACTGCAAATGGATCACAACACTCAGCCAACACCCATCACGACACAAAGTCACAAATCATTTTGTCCCTGTAATGCGAACGTTCCAGATCTAGTCTCTTCACCCTTTGCACTCGCTTGCTTTTTTCTCGATTCCTTTATTCTAATGCTAACTGTGTCGAGTCACACTTGACATCCGAGTGCAAAAGGTCAAGCATATAATTCAGCGAGATTAGTTATAGTCTTCATGCTGTTCATTATATCCTCAGGGCTTATTCATCTCATGGCTGGACATTTGTAACTCATGACCCCTTCTCCCATTTTGCCCACCCCACCCCACCCCTCTCCACTGGCAACCGCCCATCTGTTCTCTGTATTGAGTTTGGTTTGTTGTTGTTTGAGATTCCACATATACGTAATACTGATTCCATACGCAGTATTTGTCTTTCTCAGCCTGCCTTAGCATAATGCCCTCTAGGCCCATATTGTTGCAGATGGCAAGATTTCCTTCTTTTCCGTGGGTTAATGACATATTGTCTGTATGTGCCACGTTTTCTTTATTACTTTATCAGTGGACACTGGGGTTGTTTCCATGTCCTGGCTACAGTGAAGGTGGTGGGTATATGTCTTTTCCGGTTGGCATTTTAGTTGCCTCTGGATGTACACCTAGAAGTGGGATCATATGGTAATTCCATTTTTAATTCTTTGAGAACCCTCCGTACGTGTTCCACAGCGGCTGCACCAATTCACAGTCCCGCCAACAGCACCGAAGGGCTCCCTGTTCTCCACGTCCTCACCAACACGTCTCTCTTCTCTGTTCGATCCCAGCAATTCTTACAGTGCGAGGTGATGTCTCATTGTGGTTTTGATTAGCATTTCCCCGCTGACTAGCGATGTTGAGCACCTTCCTATGTATGTGCTGGGTATCTGTATGTCTTCTTTGGAAAAAGATATCTACTTAGATCATCCATTTTCTAATTGGATTTTTTAAAAAGGTATTGAGCTCATTTACCTTTTGGATACGAACCCCTCATCAGCTTGGCGAGCATGGCCTCCCAGCTGGTAGGTAGCCTTTCATTCTCGTTGACGGCTTGGCTGTGGAAGCTTTTTATTTGACGTCGTCCCACGGTCTGTGCCCTTTCCCTGTCATACTCACTTCCCTTCCACCTCAGGCCCTTCGTATCGGCTGCTCCTCCTTTCCGAGGTGCTCTTTCCTGGCTCTCTGTAAGACTGGCCTCCTCTCGTCACGTGGCGGTAACTTTCCAAGGCAGCCCTGGACCCGCCTTCCCTCTCTACCCTTTTCATCTTGCTCGCTTTTCTTCGGGGCACTTACCATGAGCTGAAATGACCTTTCCATGTAACAGTTCACATACTTACTTTTCACTGCCCTCCCTCTGCCCGGGAACCCCTGCTCCATGGAGCGAGAGTTGGCAGTGTTGATCACGGAGTCCCCAGGGCACAGATTCTCCTGGCACAGGGCAGGCACGCAGTGATTCATTTAATAACTTCGTGAAGCCACAAACACTGGTTGACGAGTGACGGAGTAAATGAGTAAATCCTAACTTATAACAAGAACTAGACCTGCGTCACCAGGTTGAGCCAATGCACATACAGGTCACTGAGCGAGACTGGACTTTAAGGTGAGCGGAGAATAATTTTTACTGTGTGTCCCACGTGACATTTGGGCGCTGTGTACAGTAAACATTATGCATTGTTTGTCAGGAATTGTAATGTCCCGGGATGTTCTCCAGCTTATCTGGTACCCCTACACTAGACGTGAGTTATTTTCTAGACTTTGCGGTATGGATTCAATTATTCATTCCACCAACCTACAGACGCTCAGTACTCCGTGGTGCCAATTATAAGGTGGCAAATAAGACAAGGGCGTGGCCATCAGGGATGGATCACAAGCTCAGGGAGAGACCTGCTCCGAGCCACAGAGGAAATACCCTGAACACGCTGTCCGGTGCCGGGCCTTTCAGCGCCGGAAAACGCAGACGTGTGTGCCACCGAAAAGCTGTGTAGTTAGCCCTGGCCGGTGTGGCTCAGTGGATAGAGCATCGGCCTGCAGACCAAAGGGTCCTGGGTTCGATTCTGATCAAGGGCACATACCTCAGTCGTAGCCTCCTTCCTGGCCCAGACCCTGGTCAGGGCTCGTGCAGGAGGCAACCAACCAATGTGTTTCTCTCACATGGATATTTCTCCCTTTCCCTCTCTCTCCCACTCTCTCTAAAAATCAGTGGGAAAATATTCTCGGGTGAGGATTAACAAAAATAAACACACAACACAAAAAAACTGGTTCGTTTAAGGCCTAGTTACTTGCGGAGGATATAATATGTATTTATTTTATTTTATTTTTTTAAATGTTTTATTGATTTTTTACAGAGAGGAAGAGAGAGGGATAGAGAGCCAGAAACATCGATGAGAGAGAAACATCAATTAGCTGCCTCTTGCACACCCCCCCACTGGGGATGTGCCCGCAACCAAGGTACATGCCCCCGACCGGAATCGAACCCGGGACCCTTGAGTCCGCAGGCCGACGCTCTATCCACTGAGCCAAACCGGTTTCGGCAATAATATGTATTTAACAGGGCAGGTCTTTACATAAAGACGCTCTTGCCCACCACCATTTCCGGTTTGTGGTTTAAAAATAACTAAGTTGACGAGACAGCACGATGCCTTCTCTTCCCGAGAGGTTCTTGTGTGAAGAGGGGACAGTTGGGCTCTGGTCCCGCGGGAGAGCCAGGGGGTCCTGTGGTTTTCAAGGCGCCGGGGAGGCTGTAATATTAGCATCTCCTCTCACCACCCCCCGGCGACCCACGAAAGGTTTTCCTTCATCTCGGTTTTCTGATCTGTGACTCGGTACATGGCTAGCGCCCCGCATCACAGGCAGCGAGAGGGGGAAGTTAAGGGGTACAAGTCACACTCCACGCCAGCTGGGAGGAGGACTAGTGTATGCATGTGAGTCTCATGGTTGTTGTCGTTGCTGTTAAAACGATCTATGATACCCTCGTCCCCTTTCTCAGAACGCCTTCCCTGGCGAGTCTCTCTCAGTGATTTCCTCCCTCTTGAGCCCCCGGCACGCCCTGTAAGGGAATTATTGGGCGCTGGTCTTTATCAGCCAGACCTGGGGTAGGTTAGTTGCAGTCTTTGCTCTGCTTCCCAACTAAAACTCTCCTGAAGGCTCGGGCCTAATCGCGTCATTTCTGTATTTCCACCATTACTATACGTCAGAGAGCCTTCAAACACATATGCATAGACACTGAGTGGCCAGATGATTATGATCTCTGAATGCATTCAACCAATCTGGCCACACAGTGTATATCCTATATAATAAAAGGCTAATATGCAAATTGTCCCCTCGACCAGGAGTTCGACCAGTAGGCAGGCCGGCCAACGGCCTATGTCCCCTCCCCCTGGCCAGGCTGGTGGCTGGACCCAACCCATGCACGAATTCATGCACCGGGTCTCTAATATATATATATATATATATATATATATATATATATAAAGACACACACACACACACACACACACACACACACACATACACACACACACACACACACCCTGAGTGGCCAGATTATTATGCGTTCAGAGATCAAGAAAGTAACATCTGAGTGAAATGATTTCCTTCAGACAAGCCTCTGCTTCAAACTGCCAATTTCCCAGATACACCATTTCCCCACCCATGTGTTAATCTTTCCATTTGTTTTCAAACTAGGAATCACATTTTTCTTCCTTTTTGATGTCTGTTTCTCTGACTTGTCTTAAAAAGTCTCTTTTACTCTGTCTTTTATATCAATTTGTTCCTAAGAGCGATTCGAACAAAATATTTGTACCGCTTGGGGAAAAATGATTTGATCCATTGCTTTCCTGTACTGTATCTTATGCTGGACAGTGTAATGAATTAAATTACAATGTTTACCTCCAACATATATATCTTCAAAGACATCTTTCATCTTTGAAATGCTCAACAGCAGAACTTCCAAAATTTCGCAGATGGTATGTGCAAAATTTGGCACAGATAGGCACGTAATAAAATCACACTGGCATCTTTCGATTGCACTTAAAATGAGATTTAAAAAGACATTTAAAGAGGTTTATGTAATCATGCATTAGGAATTTCATCCTCTAGTTGTGCTGTAGTCACGAAAAAAAGGATGAGCCACACTATTTCTATGCACTAATACAGGGGAGGAAAATTACCTGGAGACGGGAAACCAGTTTCAGAAAGAAAAGATCGACGCTTATAATTACATCTGCTAAGGACTTGTGAGCAATAACAACAGAGCACTTTGTAAAGAGAACATCAGAACAGTCTTCGAGAACAGGGCAAATAAAAGAAATGCAATCCAAACGATTACATTTGCTAGATAATACTGATTTTTTTACACCAATTTTATTATTATTATTTTATAACTTAGGGTGAAGGTATGGTCCATTTTATTTTATTATTCTTTCTTTAATCCTTACCTGAGGATATGGTTTTACTGATTTGAGAGAGAGAAACATAGGGTATCCCCCCAAAAAATGTACACACACTTTAATAACTGACAACTCACTTAATTTTCACTCCATTTCAGGTTTAACTGATTTGAAATATTGGGTGAAGCCAGTCTAAGCCTTGAACAAAGAAAACTTATCCTAAAGGGCGAGCTGACTTTTTTCTTTTTATGGGGGCACCTAAAAGATAAAGTTCGCCATACAAAACCGGCCACAGGTGAGGAATGGAGGGCACAGAAACCGAACAAAATGATTCTTGATGTCTGTGACGCCACTGCCTCCGTTACCCGCGGAGCCTGGACCACACGGTCATCCTCTGAAAACAGGTGTTCACCAAAAAAAAAAGTTCATTTCTGTAGATTCTTTCGCATGTTGAAAACGAGCTGTGTGTTAATAAACACCGACTTTATAATCATTCAAAGTGGGTACACATTTTTGGGGACACCCTGTATTTCCTGGTTCCCACACCCAAAGGACACCCTGGTTTATCTTTTCTTCAAAATGCACTGATTTACACCTAAACGGTCTAATGCCAGTCTCAGAAGAACGTGCAGCAAGTGGGAAGGCAATTAGCCTCCTTCTGTCAATTAGCAGAAATGAGTGTCTAATTACTGACAAGAAAAACACCTCAACATTAATTGGGTCCCATTGAGCATGTCTGCCCTGGGCCCCCAGGTTCCAACACTCACGTCACCACGAGAAAATCGCCCCATTCTGCAGTTACGGGAAGGACGTTTCTTAGCTAATTTATTCTAGAAGAAGCCATAGGAAGCTGGGACTCGTCCTTAGGAACTTCAGCTCCAATCCATTCCTTTCTTGTGGCCAGCATGGGGGAGGAACACAACCTGGATTTCAGGCAAGTCCTGGGAGCCCCTGAGTCTCGGTTAGCAGAGGCAATAGCTACTCCTGGGCTGTATTTGAGGATCAGGTGAGAGAATGTATGTGAGCACATCACATTAAACTGCCACGGGAAATTCCGAGTTATTTTACTACTAATGATGTGAATTACAGTCTATCCCTCCCAATGTTACCTCTTTCCTCTCGTCTATCAGAGACCTCCTGTCAAGGGAAGTGATTGTGAAATTCTAGGTGGGCCAATCTTCTGATGTCAGCTAGACCCATGTGCTGTCGTGGAGCACGTGTGCTGGGTGTCTAGGTCAGGCTTCACACAGCGAGCCCAATTTGTTCACATGTCGCATTAGAATGACCTGTATTCTGAGCGTGGTAATCCCGGGGAAGCTTTCTCATAGACGGGATTCTAGAAATACTCATGGTTAGGCACAGCCCTGATCCGATATCAACCGTGTGTCCCCAGGTAACTCGTTAACCTTTTCAAGCCCTTACCTGCTCATTCGTGGTGAAAAAAAGGATCAAACGAGATGTTCTGATTTTAGTAGACTTCACTCTGGAGTGGGACACGGCCTCATTTTTTAAAAATTTTTTTAAGAGAGGTTGCTTGAGACATAGCCTGGGCTGCATACATGTACTGAGCGCAAATATGCTGTGATATTGGTAACACGTTCCCAGCGTAAACAGGAACGATTGTGCCTCAGATACTTTTTGTTGTTGTTGTTTTGTTTTAAAAAATATTTTTATTGATTTCAGAGAGGAAGGGAGATGGAGAGAGAGATAGAAACATCCATGATGAGAGAGAATCACGGATCGGCTGCCTCCTGCACACCTGCCCCCCTCCCGCCCCCCAGCCCCAGAGATCCAGCCAGAAACCCAGACATGTGCCCTGACCTGGAATCGAACCGTGACCTCCTGGGTTATAGGTCAATGCTCAACCACTGGGCCACGCCGGCCGGGCTTCTTTTTATTTATATTTTTTAGTTTTATCCCCGTAGTCATCATCATCATTAACCTCCGCTGAGGCTGGTAGAAGCCGGCATTTGTTTTTCCCTGTCTGAGAAAAGCGGGACGGAGCCCATTTGAGTGGCGCGGCCGTGGAGACACGGTGGTGCCTGGCGGTGCCTCGGAGCCGTGTCCCACGCCCCAACGGCAGGTTTGAGGTTCGCTATCTGTCTTGGTATTTGCGGGAATGCCGTCGTTTAGTCTCCCTAAAACTCGGGGATCCCTGGTTCCCCTTCTTTTCCATCAGAGCCCTTGGGGCCCATGCCTCCGGGGGAGGAGAGCTGGGCCAGCGCAGCCTCGCCGGCAAAGCATTCGGAATCTGCGAGGCCTCTGACGCCGTTATTTTAGGCCCACTGGAGAGAGGGGGGTAGTCCTTCTCCCTCTGAGTGTGTGCGTGCCTATATGTGGAAAGAGGCGTGTGTGTGTGTGTGTGAGTGTGTGTGTGTGTGTGTGTGTGTGTGTGTGTGAGTGTGTGTGTAGTGTGTGAGTGTGTGTGTGAGTGTGTGTGTGTGTGTGAGTGTGTGTGTGTGTGTGAGTGTGAGTGTGTGTGTATGTGTGTATGTGTGTGTGAGTGTGTATGTGTGTGTGAGTGTGAGTGTGTGTATGTGTGTGTGAGTGTGTGTATGTGTGTGTGAGTGTGTGTATGTGTGTGTGAGAGTGTGTGTGTGTGTGAGTGTGTGTGTGAGTGTGTGTGTGAGTGTGTGTGTGTGTGTGTGAGTGTGTGTGTGTGAGTGTGTGTGTGTGTGTGAGTGTGTGAGTGAGTGTGTGTGTGAGTGTGTGTGTGTGTGAGTGTGTGTGTGTGTGAGTGTGTGAGTGTGTGTGTGTGAGAGTGAGTGTGTGTGTATGTGTGTGTGTGTGTGTGAGTGTGTATGTGTGTGAGTGTGTGTATGTGTGTGTGAGTGTGTGTATGTGTGTGTGAGTGTGTGTATGTGTGTGTGAGAGTGTGTGAGTGTGTGAGTGTATGTGTGAGTGTGTGTGTGTGTGTGTGTGTGAGTGTGTGTGTGAGTGTGTGTGAGTGTGTGTGCGCACACAGAAGAAGGCATTTAACCCCTCTGCATCGATAGCCCTGTGAAACACCTTTGCCTACAGGTCACACTTGTGCTCCGTAAAGCGAGCATTGGGTGGGTGAGTGATAAAAAGCCTGTCATACGGATGAAGCACAGCGTCTCCGGGCAAAGAGCCTCTGTCCCAGGCGCTTCCCCTGGTTCCAGGTGTGCAGCCGGCAGCGGGCCGTCCTACGTGGTGCACCGCCCCGGGGAGCGCGTGGGAACCTCAGGGGAGCAGACACTTTCCCCGCGGCTCCGTCCTCCCCGCGGCTCCGTCCTCCCCGATGTGGCCCCGATGCGCTTGGTGTGCGAGTTCCGGTCACACCTTGACCTCCCCTGAGCAGTGCAAACGCAATCGCCAAACCTGCTCCTGAGCCATCCCAGGGAGCCGCCGTGCCCCCGCCAAGCCCTCAGAGGGGGCGGGCCTGTCCCCGCTCTCTAGGGGTCTCTGGCCGTCCATCCTGCATGAAGTTCCAGGGAGACCATTCGCAAGCCAGGTCTGTGGCCTTTCCCCCGACCCCAAGACACGGCGTCATAAATGCTCACTCACACGCCACGAATGCTCTCCAAGGAGCTGTGCCCTGCGGGGAGTCCTCAGAGGGCAGCCACCGGACAGGGCGCACGCGTGGTGCAGGGTCCGACCCGCGGAGAGGAGCAGCATCGGGCGCTGTTCGTGCCTGAGACGCCTCGTGAGGCGTGTTCACTGTGAACCTTCCAGAGGCAGGGCCCGGCCCTCCCGGTCAAGGTGCCTTCGAAGTGCACGCCTGGGCTCTGGGAGGGCACAGCGCTCGCCCGGCTGCGGCCCCTTGGGGGAGGGGGGGCATGTGAGGCTCTCATCCCTGCAGCAGCTCTGGCTGACCTCTCTGTGCTCTGTTTGGGGGGTGGGCCCCCGCAATCAACCGTCTCCCCCAGACTCAGGGAGTCCGTCCAGACGGGAATGAAAGCGCTTTCCCCCCAAACAGTGGGTCAGCCACGTGGCTAACGGTCAGACAGGGTTTACCTCGGAAGCAGGTACCATCCTTCTACTCCTGCCCTTTTATAAAGAATGTTTGATTCATTTCAGAGAGGAAGGGAGAGGGAAAGGGAGAGAAACATCCATGATGAGAGAGAGTCATGGATCGGCTGCCTCCTGCACACCCCACACTGGGGATCGAGCCGGCCACCCGGGCCTGTGCCCTGGCCTGGAATTGAACCCTGACCTCCTGGTTCCTAGGTCGACGCTCAACCACTGAGCCGCACAGGCGGGGCCCTTTACTCCGTTCATCAGGGCGTCTTCTGCTGCCCACGTGTTTCTTTGGGAAATTCTTTATCATCTTTTGGTAAAATCGCCTAAAACACGGCCTCAAAGTCCCTCATGGGAAGAGGAAGGGCAGCAGTGAGTCCCTTTAAATAAACAGGACAATTTCTTTTCCCCCGCGGGCGGTGGGTGAAGGAGTCAGCCTTCATTTCTCTGACACTTTATGCAAACCACTTTCATCTTTCCCCAAAGTGAACCCCCTTAAAACCATCTGTGACTCCTGAGACGACACTTGCAAATACACTGTTCCCTCCCCTCCCCCGAAGACAGCCTGACCATGTCCCTCCCCCCAGTGTCAGGGCAGGGGCTGCCCCCGGGCACCAAGCACAGGATCTGCCATCTGTCCTTGCCAGTGCTAAGCCTCCATATTTGGCCGAGCGGACGGCGGGGGAAGGGTATGTATAATTCAGCACCCGTCTTACCGTTCGCCATGCAATGCAGGCTCTGACCACACAGAACACAGCCAGGGCCCTCGCCACCTGCATTCCCTCCACCCAGGCCCCGCATTTCTCCCCTGCCTGCCATCTCACCAGCCTCTTGCTGAGCAATGCCTCCCGGATGCAGGAAAGCCCTGCACCTGTCAATCTCCATGGCCCTCCCCCACGCCCCCTCCCCAGGGCACTGCATTCCGGTGAGTTAGACTCCTTAGGAATACCCCGCAGGTTAACTGCTTGTCTAATCCTGCTCAGCGCCGCTCAGGACAAATGCACTTGGACAAACCTCGTAAGACCGGATGATGTCACTTCTTTCACACATGCGTGCATACAGGCACAGAGCCATCCATGTATGCGTGTGCGTGTTGCATGTATAATTTTTTTGCTAACCATGGAAAAGGGCCAGTGGGTTGATGCCGAGAGTGGCAGGCCCGGTTTCAGAGCAGATGGGAGCACCGTGGTGGCTCTGCCAGGAGAAGGCTTTTCAGGTTTGTTGGTGTTTTGGGTAACAAGGCCATCCATCGTCCCGGTGCTCCATGCACATCGCCGGCCCTCGCGCACCGGGGCACGGCCGTGTGCGTCTGAATTCGTAATCAAAGCGCCCAGAATTCTAGAGGCTCGCGCGCAGGCTGGAGACACAAACCCGGGAATAGGGGCCTCATGGCCCCTGGGAGCCCCGAGGCTGTGCACACGGTCGGGGGGGGGGGGGGGGCCCGGGAACCAGCCCGCGCGCACTCACACAGGTACCTCTTCCCTGCGGGCCACCCCGCGGCGCAGGCGCCAGTGGGAGCGGGGGAGCGGGGGAGCGGGGGAGCGGGGGGAGGGGGGAGGTCGTCCCAGGCCCCGGGGAGCTCCCCGAAGGTGAGGGGGGGGCGGATTGGGCACTCCGGGGCGGCGCGCACACCCGCACCAGGTCCAGGTCCCGAATCCCCGGAGCTGCCGGGAGGACCCGCCTGGTGCCGGGGCCCCGGCCGACCTACCTCCACAAAATAGAAGCAGGGCAGGAGGGTGACGCTGTCCTTGACCACTTTGCCCTTTGGCCTCTCCTTCGCCGACATCCCGCCGCCGGCCGGGTCCGCGTCCTCCCGGGCGGGCGAGGTGCGCTCCGCGCAGCAGAGGGGAGCTGCTGCTCCAGCCGCCTGCGCGCTGGCTGATGTCACCTTCCCGGGCCGCAGCGCCCCCGCCGGGCCGCCTGTCCCCGCCTCTCGGTGCGCAGCCGGCGGTCCCGGCCCCTTCCCTCCCCGCTCGGGTCCCGCGCCCCGATTCCCCGCTGAGATGGCCGGCTCCCGCTCCAAACTGTTGCTGCAATGGCCTCGGCTCCCGCCTCCCTCCCCTTCCCTCTCTCCCTCCCTCCCGCTCCACCGCCCCTGCCCGGCTGTGGGAACCTGACGTCAGAAACCCGAAAGGGGGGCGCGCCCCGGATTCTGCAGCACTGCGCCTGGGGAGCGAAGGCGCCGCGCCCGGAAGCGCCCGGGTCCCCCAGGAGCGCGGACCTCAGGATGCTGGGGCGCACAGCCTGGCTCCCGCGCCCCCACCAACCACCCGGTGGAAACCCAGGCGTGTGACCGTGTGCCCCTGTGCCCTGACCGGGAATTGAATGGTGACCTCCTGGCTCATAGGTCGGTGCTCAACCACTGAGCACGCCGGAGGGGGGGGGGGGACCCTTATTTTGCACTGCACCCCGAACACTCGGGGTGAGCTGTGCGTTTCGCTTGCTATACTCTCTGTTCTCCCCACTGCAGGCGTGGTGGGAGGAACCACATGTGCCCCGTCGCCCCCTTCCCGTCTGGGCTCCGTGCTCAGAGACGCCCCTGGTGCTCCGGGCCCACAACCTGTGTGCAGTCTCCAGCGTCCACCCTCCGCCAGTCTGTCCACCTCACGCCCCGCTCTTCCCTGAGCGGACCCCACATCCAGGCACAAACCATGCTCTCCCGCAAGCAAGCCTTTCCCCTGCTCTTCCTTTCCCCATTCTCGAAGTTTCCAATGAAAAGCAACTGCCTGACGAGGCTTCCTCCATCTTTCCCCCTCTGTGATTAAAAAAATAAAAATATATATATATAAATATATATATATATGTATATATATATAATTTATTTCAGAGGGGAAGGGAGAGAGAAAGAGAGAGAAACATCAATGATGAGAATCATGGATCAGCGGTCTCCTGCACGTCCCACACTGAGGATCCAGCCTGCAACCCGGGCCTGTGCCCCGACCGGGATCCAGCCGGTGACTTCTCGGTTTCCGTGCTGAGGCTCAGCCGCTGAGCCCCACGCAGCCAGGCCTGTGGTTCTTTTTAAAATTAATTCATCGGGGCGACGTTGGTGACTCTGCTCATTAGGTTGCAGGTGTGGGTTTCTGTGTTACAAGGTCTACATACTGATGCACTGTGTGCCCACCGCCAGAGTCAGCTCTCCTCCCGTCACCAGACAGGGGGGCCCTCTCCACTCGGGATGCTTTGCGCCTCTCTTTGGACATGGTTTGTAGATCGGGTCGCATTCCGCCTTGATTGTCTTTAGTTTTTCTTCCCCAACAATATTTTGCTTCTTGGGAGTATGCGCCACATGTCACTCGTCTTTCTTTAGCCGTTTCAACCCTCAGCATCGTATTTCGTACACGTGGAGAGCTCAGGGAGTATTTACGGAGAACATACATCTTATGATCTCTGCTCTCCCCCACAGGGGCGAGCCTGCCCTGGAGACACAGAGGCCGTGAGTCAGCAGCACGGATCAGGCAGGGTGTTGGGGTCCCTGAGTCTGTTGGGGTGAGTGCTCACTCTCCGTCTTTCTCCCAAAGCTCTGAGAACGCGGGCACCTTTCACAAGAGGTGAGAAGGGAGTCCGACACACGAGAATGAGCGCCGATTTTAATCATCCAGTTCTCCGATTCTTCTCTGATGGTGCACTGGGCCCATGGCGTGTGTATAACAATCACCCAGTTCTCTGATTCTTCTCTGATGGTGCACTGGGCACATGGCGTGTGTATAACAATCACCCAGTTCTCGCGATTCTTCTCTGATGGTGCACTGGGCACATGGCGTGTGTATAACAATCACCCAGTTCTCGCGATTCTCCTCCGATGACCCACTGGGCACATGGTATGTGTGTAAGAATTAGTCCCCCAGGAGAATTTGCAGCATCACTTGCTGGGCTGTGGGAGATGCATTGGTTTTCTCACAAGCGAGGGTCTCCGGAAGGAAGGGACAGGACTCGGAAGCCTGCTTTACTGGATGAAAGTTATGGAAGTCTCTCTGGTGACCGAGGGTGGCCTGAACAGGCTCATTAGAGGGACTTCTGGCTTGGTGACCCCGACTCATCACAATGGGGGGCAGGAAGTGTTAGGAAGGGCCAGCGCTGGGGGCATATGTAACTGAGGTGGGAGCCGTTCAGGCCCCGGTCCTGGCGGGTGCTGTGCCTGGAGGAAGGATGGATGCGCATGCGATTGGGAGGGAGAGAACTCGGACCCCGTAGTCCCAGCAGGGGGTGCTGCTGCAGCCTGGGCAGGTGCCCGTCCCTGGGAGAATCGGAGCAGCCCTGCCGAGCTTGCCTTGGCTTGTGGGGGACTTAGGGGGACAGCAAAGGGGAAGCACAGCTTCTGAGTCTCTCTTCTGACACAGGGTGGGGCGACCGGCTAGCCGCTGGGGTCCTTGGCTGTGCAGCAGGGATGGTGACTGACCAGCTCATGGGCCCATCCAGGCTGCTTTATAGCCGGTGTTATTGGAACACCCACTTCTTCCTGTAACGTCTGGGCTGCTTGGGCATGACACTGGCAGTTGAGTAGCTGTGACAAAGTGTATGGCTGGCCCGGCCGGCGCGGCTCAGGGGGTGAGCATTAACCTATGAACCAGGAGGTCACGGTTCAATTCCCGGTCAGGGCACAGGCCGGGTTGTGGGCTCCATCCCTAGTGTGGGGTGTGCAGGAGGCAGCTGATCCATGACTCTCTCTCATCATGGATGTTTCTCTCTCCCTCTCCTTCCTTCCTCTCTGAAATCAATAAAAGATATTTCTTAAAAAAGACTTGACAGACATGAAAACTCTCCCCTAATATGCCATAAACGGCAGTAGAGTCATATTTTTAATACCACATTTAAATTTCAGACATCCATTTGCCTTCGCAAATGTTACTCAGGGAAAAATTTAAGCTTTGAAATGTCATAAAATGGCAAGAGCCACATGACACAAATAGCTTTCATTTGTTCAATCTGTGCTAAGTTCTCTCAAAGTTGTTTACAATGGCCCGCAAATGAGAGTAAATGATCCAGTATTTCACGGGGAAGCAACTGGAAGCTGGGTCTCCATGCCATTTAAACAACGGACACCAACTGGTATCTGATCAGCGAGGAAAATGCTGGACTTGACGAAAATAACAGTGTGTCCCCTTGTTGACCCGTTACCCATCATGGCAACACAGTCTTCAAAAGTCTGCACGCTGAGCCCTGGCCGGGTGGCCGGGTGGCCTGGGGGCTGGGGCCTGGTCCCATGCACCAAGAGATGTCGGGTTAGGTTCAAGAGAAATGCGTCTGACATAGGAGTAAAAGGAGCTCTATGAAACTAGAATTATTTCTTTTGGGGATTGGCTCCTTCATGTTAAGTGGAAATGTATACGTTTGTGCCAAATCTCGCTGAAAGGCCAAACTACTTTAAACTGTGAAACAAATGAACAGAGACATGGACACAAGAGTCAGGACACAGACATTGTTTAATGATTCTTTATGGTTAAAATTTATTACGTTTATAATTGTGAACCGACCAGCGTTAACTCCACCGGGGAGGATACATCGATCCGAAGGAGGGAAAGCCGGTTGTTTACATCACACACGTCACGTCTTAGATTGTATGTTGGGATCTGATACATCACGACGAGAGTCGAGGGGGGTGGCCAGTGACATCTGTCCTCTGTGATGGCACGTCTCTCGCGCTCGGGGACCCGCCTTGAGTGGCGGCGTGGACAGGCCGGGGCGAGCCCCCTGGTTGGCGGGCATCACAGCCTCGCCCGTGGTGTCAGCCGAGTTCCAGAAGCGGGGCCACCAGCTCGTCGGCACTGAACACAGACCCGCGAGGGAGCCCAGTCCAAGCCGCCAGGCCACGCAAGTGTAGCCGGACCGACGGTTGCCGCTGAATATTGGAACGACTCGTCCCGCAGCCAACGCTGTGTCCGCTGCCAGGCTTCTGCCTGGGACTCTGGCTGTCGAACCTTCTTTCTTCTTCCCCGAGCCCAGCTTCTCTGGCGACGCCAGGAGATTGTCAAACAGCCTTCAGAACAAATTCCTTTCGGCTGACATCAGCTGGACGCCGGGTTCCTGCTGCTTGTACCTAAGAACTCTCCGGGTGCCCTTGGAACGAAACGGGATGTTAATATTCAAAGGCATTTTTATTCCCAGTCATTTATGTCATTCATGATCCCTTCTGTTCCACGTGGCTAGTGCACAGGGTGGGCAAAGGCAGGTTTACAGTTGCGAGCACGCAAAAACACTGTTTATTCTGGTATTATTATTTATTCATTCATTATTGTATTATTTCCCAAACAAACACCTGTAAACCTACGTTTGCCCCACCCCGGGTTATATGCTAACTCAGTGGTCGGCAAACTCATTAGTCCACAGAGCCAAATACCAACAGTACAACGATGGAAATTTCTTTGGAGAGCCGAATTTTTTAAACTTAAACTTCTTCTAACGCCACTTCTTCAAAATAGACTCGCCCAGGCCGTGGTATTTTGTGGAAGAGCCACACTCAAGGGGCCAAAGAGCCGCATGTGGCTCGCGAGCCGCAGTTTGCCGACCACGGTGCTAACTTATAAGGAGAGCAGATGAAATGCATCGCAATGAACCCATCAAGCAGTTCTTGGTATAAAGAAGAAATTTAGAATGAGGGGGAAAAGTTTATCACGTCCTCTGTCTTCTCCACCGCCCTTGGGTCCCCGGCAAGCACAAAGGGAGATGGAATGGTCTTGGGAGAAGAGAGGAAAAATTAGAAAAAGGAAGCGAAGTGAGAGCCATTGATGATGGGTGGGTCGCCACGAAGGGGCCGAGCCGTGACCCTCCCTCCCGCCCACACTGCCGCCGCCGCAGTCCCAGGCCAACAGGAGCGCACGCGGGCTGGCGGCGCGGGGCAGAGGCTCCCGCACGGCTGCCCTGACACAAGCCTCCTTCCCCGGGCGCCGGCCCAGTCACCCCAGCTCTGCCTGCGGCGCCCCGGAAGCACCGCCCTGGGTCCCACAGAGGCACCTGCACCGCATTGTTATTTGCATCCCTGGCGAGGGCTCCTGACATGCACAGACCAGCGGCCGCCACAAACCCGTTCTCCCCCGGGGCCACCCGGGAGGCTGGGTTGGACGCTTGGCAGAGACTGGCTTCTCCACCGCCATCCGAGGTCTCCAGATGAGCTGGTGTACAGGCGAGGCCCGGCATCACCTGACGCGTGAGAACGGGAAGGGGAGGGAGGATGCGGGCGTGCAGAGGGGCCCAGGCCAGGCCCGCTAGGCGTCAGCAGCCGCTCCGGCCGCGCCCACAGGAGAAGCATCATCCTGGCTCCACTCTTGAGGCGATGGCCATGTTGTTGTCGTTGCTTTTAACACTGAAGGCAAAGAGGGTGACGGATCCACTCCCCTGGGAAAGGTGTTGGATGTTAGGTTCCTCTCAGCCCTCCTTTCCCAGACAAGGCATTCTTTGCAAATGAATGAAATGAAATATCACCTGCCACTCTGTCACGTATGGTTTTGCGTTAAAACTAGGAGAGACAGGACCGTCCGAGCGGAGGAGCATTTTCCCCACACCCGGGGGGGGGGGTGAGAGTGGGGGTGCAGAAAGGGGCAGCACCGGGTCGGATCCCCAGGGCGGGTGGGCATGGACCCCAGCACGCTCCGGCGAGACCCGGCCATGGGCCCCGCCGGGCAGGAGCTCCAGGAACCTGGCCCGGCTTCCAGTCCCACCGGAGCTCTGCCAAGCAATGCCACCTATTGCCGTGAGTGCCCACGCGCAGGAAATGCAGGCAGGGCCCACGTGGACCCCGGTGAGCGTCCTGGGGACCCCGCTCGGTGTCCGCAGCTCGGTCGCCATCGCCATGAACGTGACCCACCATCCTGTCTGCTCACGGCGGGTTGGTCCGCCACGGCCCTGGCTCGGATGCAGCCGAAGGGACATGGTGCCCGAGCATCTGTGGGCTCTGGTCCCGAGTGGGAGGAGGGAGTGTGGTGTAGCACGTTCTGCCTCCACGCCCATCTGCCGTTCTGAAACAAGACAAGCCAGGCAGGGCCGCGGGCGTGCCCATGGCAACCGGAGAAGGAGAAAGCCCGGGCGGGTGGATGCGCGGCCTCGTCTGATCCCCGTGCCTGTCGGCGAGGGCCACCCACGGGCCGGGACACACCTTTGTGCTCCTCGGACGGATCTTAGAGACGCTGTCCTCCTCCCTCAGCGGAGGCAGACCTGCTGTTCCGGATACATTTCGTCTTTTTAACGGTAAAAATTCCAATCCCAGCGGAAACGGCAGGTCTCAAAGTGTCAGGGACTATTTTGTTCTGTAAACATCGCCCACACGCAGATACAAACGCATCTCTTGTACATGATTCCTATCTTGGGTGGTTTAATTCTATTAAATTATTTATGGACATAACATTTCGACATGAATCCTCAATGTGACAGCAAAAAAACAAAACAAAACAAAAAAACACCAGAAAAATCACAAAGGAAAAATACCACGACTCTTGTTACCATAAGACCAACCATTTGCCGAAACCGGTTTGGCTCAGTGGATAGAGCGTCAGTCTGCGGACTGAAGGGTCCCAGGTTCGATTCCGGTCAAGGGCATGTACATTGGTTGCGGGCACATCCTCGGTGGGGGGTGTGCAGGAGGCAGCTGGTCGATGTCTCTCTCTCATCGATGTTTCTAGCTCTCTGTCCCTCTCCCTTCCTCTCTGTAAAAAATCAATAAAATATATTATAAAAAAAAAAAAAAAATAAGACCAACCATTTGCGGAGTCCTTCCGCTATCACGTGGTCTCACACAGTTAAACAACGGCAGAAAGAGGCAAAGGTAGGCTGACAGCTGTCCATATGGAAAGCGATGCAGGAATCAATAAGTAATGACATGAGAATAAACTGTTCCGTGCACCCACACATGTAAACCTACTTTTGCCCCACCCCGTGCATGTACAGCGTCCCCCCCCAAATGTAACTTGCACACTACTTTGTATGCCGCTCTACTCATTCGGCGATAGACCAGGGACCTTTTCCCGTGGCCATACTCAGCCACAGCTTTTATTTATTTTTTTAAAAAATATTTTTTCTTGATTTTTTTACAGAGAGGAAGGGAGAGGGAGAGAGAGCTAGAAACATCGATGGGAGAGAAACATCGATCAGCTGCCTCCTGCACACCCCCTACTGGGGATGTGCCCGCAACCAAGGTACACGCTGTTCTTTAACTCGAAACACTGCAGCAGCGGACAAGGTCTTAGAAACTGCCTCAGAAAGGGCCACAGCATAAGGACAGCTCTATCCGATGACCATTCTCCTCGCCGTCGGCTCGCACGCGAGGTCGTCGTCTCTCTCGAAACAAGGCGATCTCGTTGCTTTTCCGTTTGGATTGGTGAAAGCAGCAACTGTTTTTGCCTTCTTGGATTTCCAATCTGTCCTCTTGACATTCAAAAAGGAAATTTTATTATTTTTATTATTATTATTTTACTTCTCCATATGCTGCTGTTTTTCGCGAGGAACTAGAACGTGTGAAAATCATGATGAAAAGCGTGTAAGTGTGAAAGACCCCCGGGGACATGTTCTCATTCAATTAACATCCAATTGGCACAATCACATGGCTTTTCCCCTGTAATTTTCACGCGGAAGCGTTGATTCAGCTGGTTAGGGAGGGTTTTGTATGCAATCTAGAGAGGGCTTTCTTAACAACGCGTTTGTTTTCAATGCCATACTTTGGGGAACACTCTTACTTCCATTGGCAGTACTAGCTCTCAGGTGTTTCGCTAACTCACAGATTCCTGACAAATCAGACAAATCAATAGGAAAACTGAATATTTTTTCTTTTTTAACCCCGCAAGTGGGGGATACCCTCCTTAAGGCACTCTCTGTCTTCACAGTACTTTTCTTCTAGTGTATCACAGGTGAGACTTTCTTCATGGTGATAATGCTATCTATGTAGGGCTTCTGTAGGGTGGGGAATAAATTAAAAATAAATGGTTGCTATAAAGATGTATTTGCACTAAGGAAGTCTGAGTACATAGGACATTTTGAAATTATTTGAAAACTCAGGAACATGTGGCTAGGAACAAGTTAATCGTCGATGGAGCCTCTCTCTGTAATAAATTTCAGATACTGGCAATACATGCATACATGTCAAGCCAAAAGCACTTTCATTTTGGATCCCAGATGGAAGTTGTTTATGAGCAGAGAACATCCCGTTTATTTATAGCCCAGACATTACTAACACTTGAAAAAACAACAACAAAAAAAAAAACCAATTACTGTATCTCCAAGCGTGTAATGACCATGTTAGACACAAGAGTCGCAAATTTCGCTTCATCATCCTTCAATCAAAAGCTGGATCGCAGAGATTATGGCTGCGCCTGGGAAATTAGGGGAAAAACAACACTTTCAGAATTAGACCATAAAAGGACAATTAAGCTGATGCCATTGTTCTCCGAACAATAAAGTTCCATTTTGGAGAAGACATAAAAGTCATCAGAGAAATATTGAAATAAAATTAGATGATCAAAGATTCTTCCCCGATCCTCTCTCTTCCTTCTTATGGTGGGTATCTCCTAAGACCCTCTTTTTATTTCCAACTTTCCTTGTTCTTCAGAGTCACCATTTTCACACACACACACACCCTTTTTTTAAAAGGGATTTAAGAAAATGTTTTATTGATTTCAGAGAGGGGAAGGGAGAGAGGGAGAGAGACATCAATGATGAGAGAGAATCGAGGATCGGCTGCCTCCTGCACCCCGCCCCCCATGGGGAACGGAGCCCGCAACCCGGGCCTGTGCCCTGACCGGGAATTAAGCTGTGACGTCCCGGTCCCAGGGTCCACGCTCAACCCCTGAGCCACAGCGGGCGGCTCCGCTTCCTCTGAATTCCTGTGCTTACGTGGAGAAGGCCCGGTTCAGGCCTTGGCCTTCATCCTCAGGGCTCAGAAGCGATGATTAGTCATCAGAGAAGGAAAGACGATCCTGAGAGGTGAAGATGACTCCCAGCCCCCGGCCCCCCCCCCTGTCCGTTCCCCTTTAAACATTAATGGCGCTGCCGGGCAGCCTGCGAGCGTGACGGGGCTGGCACTGGGCAGCAGCCAGGGGAGCTGCAGGCGCGGTCCCAGGTAAGAGACTCAAGACGTCTTCTCCTTCCCGCGGGTGCTCGCCCGCCCGCCCGCGCCCGCCACGCTGCCAAGGACAGGACACCCACGTGCGCCCCAGGAGATGGGCTGTGCCCGGGCCGAGGCCTGTGGCCAGGACACGAGCTCCTGTGGCCACGGGACGGGGGGCCCTGCTCACGGGGAGGGCGACCGCCCGGCCGGGGTTCCGGGGTGATGTCTCCACGCTCCTGGGTGGGAGGAGGAGCCCCATCGGGGGCGGCCCCACCGCGTGGGACCACGAGGCCTGTGGCCCCCGCCCCCGGGGAAGGGCCCAGAGTGAGGGCGGCGTTTCCTGACTTCCCGGGGGCTCCCTCGGGTCGGGGTGCGGCGCTGAGGCTGCGACGGCGCCCTGAGTGACGGTGGCGGGGTCTAGAGCAGGCCCCGTCCGGCGGCCCTGGTCCGTCACACGCTGACACGCAGGGCGCAGGCGAAGCGAGTGGCGTTGGGCCCGTCATGAGGCTTCACATGCGGCTCAAGGGAGCGGGCACGTTGGCCGGCACGTCCCGGGTCACGTTCGGACCGTGTTGGCAAAGGGGGCACCGGAGGCATGAAAGACTCGGAAACCTGCGCCTTCGCTGGGTCTGTGTGTGTGTCTGCATGTGTGTGTCTGCACGTGTGTGTCTGCATATGTATGTCTGCACGTGTGGTGTATGCCTGATGTGAGTGTATATGGTGTGTGTGTGCGGTGTGGTGTGTATGGTGTGTGTGATGTGTGTGGTATGTGTGGTGTGTGTGTAGTGTGTGTGTGTGTGTGTGTGTGTGTGTGTGTATGGTTGTGTGTGAGTATGGTATGTTTGGTGTGTGTGTGTGTGTGTGGTATGTGTATGTGGTGTGTGTGTGTGTGTGTGTGTGTGGTATGTGAGTGTGTGTGTGTGTGTGTGTGTGTGTGGTATGTGTATGTGGTGTGTGGTGTGTGTGTGTGTATAATTTCTATGAGGATAAGGGTCCTTTCAGCTCTACCTCCTGATGGGCGTGCACTGTCCATGTGACTCGTTTCCAAAGGACCAGACGTGCTGCTTGTGAAGCTGTTGTCATAAAAGTCCCCCCAAAGGGATGGTGCTTCTTCTGACCGGCTCTTTGAAGACTCAGTTGAATTGAACAGCGGAGTCCTGGCCAGCGGGTTTGCGATCACCACGTATCAGACCAGACGCCACACTTTCTCAGTCCCTCCGAGGGGCCCTCCCTGTCACTGCCTGCGAGCAGCCCCGCCGCCCCCGCGCCCCAGGCCTAACGAACTGGGGACCCAGGGCCCCCCAGCAGATGGCCGCACAGTTAAGGCGTTTAACCCGGGGAGTGATACAGGAGGTGTGCCTGTCACAGACAAGGTCAAGTTACCTCCAGACTCCGCCCGGCTCGGCTCGGCTATCGCCACCCCGAATCTTGATTGCTGGATTGTCCGCAGGTCAGACGCGGGGGAGGGCTGCGTGGAGTTACCGTGCAAACTGCGGGCTCAGCGCCCGCCTGGTCGGGAAAGGCTGCTGTTGGGGGGCAGCCCTTAGGAGGGGCTGGAGTGTCTTCGTGTGAGGTCAGTCCGTGTGCGTGTGAGGGGTCGGGGCCAGCCACACGGCGCTGTCACGGACCCGGCTCCCGCAGCAGAGCTCCCAGGGGGCAGGTGTTGGGTTACCCATCGCCCCGAGACAGGGTTCCGTTTCCAGAGCGCTGCGGGCCGGGCGCCAGAAAGCGTGGGCCTCCCTGCACGTCCTTCCCGGTGGGAGCCGCTTCCATCCGGTGATTTATAGAGCCCGTCACAAACGCATTTGCACGGGCTCCCTCCCCGGGGACCAACCCCGTCCCCCCACGCCAGCTGCGCCTTTTGAAGGAGGCCCCGACTCCTCAGGGTGTTGGCGAGGAGTTTTCTCGATCCAGGGCCTTTGCCCGCCCCGGTGTGGTGTCTGTGGGCGCCGGCCTCACGGAGCGTCATCGTTCCCGTTCCCGTACAGCAGCAAAGCCAGACGCCGCTCCTTCCCGGGCGAGAGATGGAAGGGGCCGGGCGCCTGACAGCGGAGGAAGCTTCTAGAGTTCGCGTCCACAGGTGGATTTTAAGTTTCTAAGAAAGCACCGTGTGCCCCACAGCTGAGTCCCTCCCACTGACCGGGACGTGCCCGAAGCTGCTTGCCCAGGAAGTGCTGGGGCGGCCCGAGGCCTCGATCGCCAGCCTGACCTTCGGGTACCTACACGTGGCTCTGGGTGTCCGAAAGCCGAGACGGGGATGCTTCCAGATGATTAATTCATGGAACTGAATTAACTGCGCCTCTCGGGCAGCGGCACTGAGGGCTGTGGGCAATGTAGGGGGCCTGCAGCTCTATTGCCGGCTTTCCAGGCGGACGGGGTGGAGAGAACCCCCGGAATGACGCGGGTTCGCTTGGGTTTCACTCGGTGGGCGAGTGGGTTTCACGTTGGATCCCGCCCTATCACGGCCCTGAAGAGGGGACCGAGCATTCGCATCTGTGTCTTTGGAGGCCAGAAACCAGGCAGCGTTTAGAAGAGAATCTGGTTTTATTACTTTTCAAATTTTTATTTTATTTTCAAAAATGTTTTTATTGATTTCAGAGAGGAAGGGGAGAGAGAGAGAGAGAGAAACATCACGGATGAGAGAGAATCATGGATCGGCTGCCTCCTGCACGCCCCCCACTGGGGATGGAGCCCACAACCTGAGTTTGCCGACCACGGCTCTAACCCACTGAGCTGTCCAGCCGGGGAGGTACCTTCCTGCAGGGAAGAGAGAAGTACGTGCTCAGCACTTTTCCGGACCGACATTCTATTATCCCCCGCGGCAATGTGTCCGCGCGCTCAGGAATTTCAGCAATGTCTTAAATTCAACAGCAAGTCTTTCCTACGATTGCTCCCACGCAGTTACGTGAACGCCTGGGTCCCTTTGGTATCTTCATTAATATATGTTTGAAGGAGCTGGTGGTCTTGACGCTCTTACTCAAATACCGTTATAGATGCTTGGAAAGTCATTGTGGTACAATCCCTCCTCCGTCATCCGCTGGTCATGGACCAGACTCCTCGTTCTGCCAACCTTTCTGTGCAAACGTCACGTTTCACCCTTTAAGCATTTCCTCGGGACCCTTCGGGGCAGAGGGAACCTGAGCCCACGGATGGTCTCACCAACAGTGAGAAACCCCGGCGCGCCTTCCAGAGGAGACGGGGCGTGAGGCCGGAGCTGAGGCCATCCATCTGGCCGCAGTGTGACTGCTGTTGGAAGGAGCGGGTTTCTCCCCTTCCACGAATACAGACCTCGGGGCGCCGGAGCCCAGGGTTTTTGAGAGCTGTTGTCGAAGAAAGAGATAATGGCAAAATAAATAAACAAACAAACAAACAAACAAACAAATAAATAAATAAATAAATAAAAATTACATCTTCCTGTTTGCTGATGGAGGGGAGAGCTGGGGCTGCTTATGTAAAGCGTGTTTCAAATCTATGTCCCCCCCTCACCCCCAAACAGGCTCTCTGATTAGAATCAGCTTAATTTCTCTAAACCCCTCCAAGAGGTGAATACCTGCTAGGACTCTGATGTTTTTCCCCCTTCCTGACAAGATGCTACTGTAGCTTTAATTGTGCGTGGAACGGGGAGGTTGTCATGGAGATGAGATCTGTGCTGGGGCTGCTCCACTTCCCTGGCCTGGTTCTGCGCCTCCAGTGGGAGGTTCCATTGTTCCCAGGGCTGGGGGCTTCCTCCCGCTCATCAAGCCCGTTTGCATGTTTACATGCATGTTTGTCCCCGTCCCCGTGTCGCACTTAGGGCGCTGGGAGCGACGGACGAGGAGGACGTGGGG
Organism: Eptesicus fuscus; assembly: GCF_027574615.1. NCBI lineage: Eukaryota > Metazoa > Chordata > Mammalia > Chiroptera > Vespertilionidae > Eptesicus > Eptesicus fuscus. Next base: position 2,453,255 of record NC_072494.1, on the reverse strand, counting down.
AGCGGGTTTGGGGCGCCAGGGCTGCGGGGCCCAGAGAAGGTGTCCTGCGGGCGCAGGGTCTGCAGCCGCTCTGGCTGCGGTTGGAAACGCCCGCCCTCTAGCGGCGAAGGGGAGAACTGCGCCCACAAATCCGTCCTTCCCGGGATGGATGCTTTGGGTCCACCGCCTCCAGGGCCACCTGTGCTTCTCTCCAAGCTGCTGCCTCCAACAGGTTTAAGGCTCAGCTCCAGCGCCCGTGCCTTTGCGAGCCTTGCTGGCCCCTCCGTGGTCTGCAAACTGCGGCTGGCGAGCCACATGCGGCTCTTTGTCCCCTTGAGTGTGGCTCTTCCACAAAATACCACGGCCTGGGCGAGTCTATTTGGAAGAAGTGGCGTTAGAAGTTTACGTTTAAAAAATTCGGCTCTCCAAAGAAATTTCAATCGTTGTCCTGTTGGTATTTGGCTCTGCTGACTGATGAGTTTGCCGACCACTGCTAGGAACACGCCTTACCGCTCTGGGGTGTGGAGGGGGGGTGGTCTCTGCACCGACCGCATCAGCTGGGACACGCGGGCTCCCGGTACATGTTCACTCCGGGAGGGAACTGGGGCCTCCACCCTCCCGCCTCCCCGGGACCCTGCGCCTCTTTCCTCGCTTTATCCCCCCACCTGCTCCTCGCACACCCCGGCTGCCCCCGCGCGGCCTGGCACACCGGTTCCCCGTGCCTGGAGCCAGGGCCGCCCCCCCCCACTTTTGCCTGGTGGGCACGGAGGCGCCCTGGGCTCCGGGTTCGGAATCGGGGTGGCTGTCCTGCTGCGCTGCGATGGGGAACACCCCTGTTCTCCCGTCTTTGCTCTGCAGAGAGCTCATGCTCTGGGGCAGCTGTCAGCGTCTCTTCCTCTGCTGACCCCGGGTGGGAGGACTGCCCCGCGGCCGCCACACCTGCCTGGTCAGTGGGTAACCTCCAGGTGAAAACATGTCTGGCTTAACTATTAATTATAACCAAGTTCAAGATTGCTCATAGAGGCATTTTTATTTATTTTTTTAAATATATTTTTATTGATTTCAGAGAGAGAGAGGGAGAGAGAGAGAGAGAGAGAGAGAGAGAGAGAGAGATGGAAACATCAATAATGAGAGAGAATCTCTGATCGGCTGCCTCCTGCACCCCCCTACTGGGGATGGAGCCTGCAACCCCGGCAGGTGCCCTAGCTGGGAATCCAACCGTGACCTCCTGGTTCATAGGTTGATGCTCAACCACTGAGCCACGCCAGCTAGGCCATAGTGACTTTTTTACACTTATTTACTTTTTAATTTTTTTAAACATATTTTTATTGATGTCAGAGAGGAAGGGAGAAGGAGAGATAGAATCATCAATGATGAGAGAAAATCATCGATCAGCTGCCTCCTGCACCCCCACACTGGGGATCGAGCCTGCAACCCCGGCATGTGGCCTTGACCAGAATTGACCCCTTCCCACAGCTCCCGGGAGGAACTGTAAGGGGGACACTCCCAGTCAACCCTCCCTCTCAGCCCCCGACGGGCTCCTCTCGCTCAGGCAAGAAAGCCATTGCTGTCGGGCGCTGCCAGGGAGAGCGACTCCCAGGTGGGGCCACCGTGCAAACTCCCTGCAAGCCCCGAGGGGTAGATGGACGTGGACAAAAAGAGGGAATTTCTTTTCGTTGCAAACAACCACTTGGTCGCTTCTGGGGAAAGTGCGAACTTTTCCTTTGGATGGAGGCGAGGAGGAAGCCTCATGCGGCCCCGGCCGAGCCCGTCGAGTGCGTCTGGAATGAAGGCACCTCGCTAGGGGAGGGCTTGCCTTAGACTCCAGAATAGACAACTGGCTTCAGGAACCTTGTATCAGCCCTGGCCGGTGTGGCTCAGTGGATAGAGCGTCGGCCTGTGGACTGAAGGGTCCCAGGTTCGATTCTGGTCAAGGGCACAGGCCCGGGTTGCGGACTCAATCCCCAGTGTGGGGTGTGCAGGAGGCAGCCAATCAATGATTCTGTCTCTCATTGATGTTTCTATCTCTCTCTCTCTCCCTCTCCCTTCCTCTCTGAAATTGATAAAAAGATATTTAATAAATAACTAAATAAAATAAAAATTTATTGGCTCAGTGTTTTTCTTAAACAGGTCATGTTTTGATGAAGTTTATAATAAAAGATTCTTTTTTACATTTTTAAAATTTTTATTGATTTCAGAGAAGAAGGAGGAGGGAGAGAGAGAGAAACTTCAATGATGAGAGAATCATTGATCGGCTGCCTCCTACGCACCCCCCACTGGGGGCCTGTGCCCTGACTGGGAACCAAACCCTGACCTCCTGGTTCATGGGTCGACGCTCAACCACTGAGCCACGCCGGCCGGGCATGAGCCGATACATTTTTAAAAGCATCCGAGCACTCGCACCACCTGTTCTGAGCGTGCTGTTCACGCAATCCTAAATTCGTGGGCGCCGCACGCGACTGCACTGGCGTGGACCCGGGTAGCTGTTCAGATGTCTACATGTGACCGCCTTCCTGAAGGGTCGCCCCGTCTTGTCCCTGAACACGCACGTCACGGCTCGATGTTCTGCCACGAGGACGTGAGGGGATCCTTTAGTGGCTGCTCCCTCTATCCTCAGAGAGCCCTGGGTCCGTACAGAAGCTTTGACCCCCCCGGCTGGCGTGGCTCCGTGGCTGAGCATCCACGCATGAACCGAGAAGTCACTGGTTCGATTCCCAGTCAGGGCCCAGGCCCAGGTTCCGGGCTGGACCCCCAGGAGGGGGCGTGCAGGAGGCAGCCGATCCCTGATGTTCCTCTCTCATCCACGTTTCTATCTTTATCCCTCTCTCCTTTCCTCGCTCTCTAGAAATCAATGAGAAAATATTTGAAACAGAAAAAAGAAAGCTTCGATCCAGGACTGGCTTCAGTGCCTCCGGTACCCAGGCCTGTGACCTTCGGAAGGCCCAGGACCGGGCGGGGGGGGGGGGGGGGGGGACCGTTCTGAAACTGCTCGCAGCGCTGTGGCCGCAGACAAAGCGTGGCCTCACCCGCCCTCCCCGGGAGAGGCGGCTGCGGGAGCTGGAAGTGTGGTTTCCGCAGCCGCTCCCGCTCCTGCCATCCGGCCGCCTCCTCCTCCCACAGAAGTGCGTGCGTCACGGAAGCCACACTTCCCAAAACGGCCCTTTTCTGATTGCGCTCCAGCGGCTCCGCCACGGCCTGCCTGCGGTGTCTGACTCCGGGTCCAAACTGCTCGCCTCTCTGCACGTCTCCCCTTTATAGACACAGCTGCAGGCCTCCCTGGAGATTTCTGGAATAGGCAGGGAGCCCACAGTCTTTGCATAACAAAGCCGTAGATGGTGCAGGTGCAGTGTGGGTGGGAGGAGGAGGAGGGTCACAGCAGTAGGAACCCCGGTGGAGGTCAAGGTCGGCGGAAGAGTCCATGTAGGTCTGTGAACTCCTGTATCTACATGCCCCATCGCAAAATGACCGTGGAAAACGAACCGCTTCCCAATCAACCAAGAACCCGAAACTCGATGGAAAACAGCTGGAAATGCAGAATATATTCCCAGATCTCTGCGTGGCTTTAGGAGCAACAAAACCCAACATTCCAGGAAATTATCTTCCTGTGTACAGCCTGTGCATAGTGTTGGATCCACTTACTCAGCTACAAGGTTTACGGGTAGAAAAAGCGGATAGAATTATGGCCAAAAGATAGGAGGTTAAGCCTCGTTGTATGATTTGGGTTAATCATTTAAATTTTCATTGCTTCTTAGTTTTCCTTTGTATTTATTTTTTTGCTAATCCTCACCTGGGGGTATTTTTTTCCCATTGATTTTTTTTTTTTCCTCAGAAAGAGTGGAAGGGAGAAAGGGAGGGAGGGAGGGAGGGAGGGAAGGGAGAGAGAGGAGAGAGAAACATCAATGTGAGAATTTCACATCAATTGGTTGCCTCTAGCAGGCACCCCGACTAGGGCCTGGGAACGAACTTGCAACCCAGGTACATGCCCTTGACAGGGGATTGAACCTCAGACCCTCTACCATAGGCCGACGCTCTACCCCTGAGCCACACTGGCCAGGGCAATTTTCCTTTATGTTCAAACATAAATTTAACATCGTGTGTGTGTGTGTGTGTGTGTGTGTGTGTGTGTGTGTCTGATCAAAATACCCTATCTAAATCCTTACTTTAAGTAGGTTATTCTCACTTGCTCTTTTCCTCACATAGCTTTAATGAATGTTAATGTGTTAACTGTCCCAGGTTAAAGGAATCATTCTGTAGTATTGTGTGTGTGTGTGTGTGTGTGTGTGTGTGTGTGTTTTCATTTTAAACAAGAAGTTTGTTCAACCGACAAGATGCTTGACTTGAAGGGAGAGCCATCCAGGATTCCTTTCTTTAGAGTGATTTACCTGCCGGAAGGAGATCTCCCGTATAACATGTAACAGGGACGTGCGAAAGTTGTCCTGTCTTTGCAATGATGAATGGAGAACATTAACTCTCCAGTGAACAGGGTGTGCAAGGGTTTCCGTGTTGCTGGTGTTTTGTTGAGCAGCGAGAGCCAAATCCCTGCAGGGGTATCCAGATAAGAGGGCTGAGCACCCCCTCCTGGAGAGGGGCGGCACTGTCACAGCACCTGCCTTTCCCCGCATCTCTGCTCCATGGCCGTCAAACATCCCATTGGCCACTCAGCTAATAAAATGCAAGTGCTGTGCACTCACCTCCGTCACTGGATGGTCCCTGGAGGAATGGGGGCGGGGGCGGGAGAGCTGGAGAAGCCTGGCCTGCAGGAGGCAGCGTGGGGAGCCCCTCGCAGCTGCTCACGGAGGCCGTCTGGGGGGCGGAGGCGCGGGGTTCTGGGCAGAGCAGCAGGTGGCCTGTTCCTGGCGCCTCCCGTCGGCTGCTGGGGCGCGCCACTGTCTCCACCGCCCTGCCCGCCGTGCACGTGCCTGTGTGTGTCATCGACGGGCCGCCCACCAGGTCGGAATCTGATCAGCTTCATTGGCAAACCCTGTGGTTCATAACAGGTTTGCATGAATTCGCGAGGGGGGGTGTGCCTCTTACTCCCACACGGCACCCCAGATCCCTCCTGCCCCCCATCGTTCTTCTCCGTCTAGACCCCTTCCCGGGGCTTCTCGTTGACTAGGGCGCGTGCCAGAGTCTCCTCCGCCCCGTCACAGAGGCCCCAGGTCGGCACCAGGCACAGCGCCGGTTAAATCCTCAGGACATCATCAACTGATAGTGTTTCTGTTCTACAGCCCCGGGGGCTTGGGGTCCATTTCCGAGACCACGTTGTAGATTTGGCAGAGGTCCTAACACAGTCGTCACACATTTACGTCACTCGCTCACTCCTGCCACTGCTTTCTGTAGCTGCTGGGTTCGGAGGCCCAGCTCTCACCTCCGCATTTCGTACCGTAGTTCCGACCGATGCTCAGCGATGGGGCGAAGAGCTTGTCCCAAACGCATCATTCTCTTTGCGTCACGGACGCCTTTACCCCCAGAAGTACCCCTGCCTGGTTCTCTCTCCCCCCTCTCTGTTCACCGTAGACGCCGGCTCTCTGCGCGGTCACCGGCCCGGCCCAGGCAGAGCCTCGGCCTCTCGTGTCCTGAATCCGCCCTCTCTCCTCCCTCAGCCCCTAACCAGCCGCCACTGTGCCCGTGTGTCTCTCTTCCGAGACCTACCGCGCGGGGCTCCTTTGATGGAGGCACTGAGATACCGTGATATGCACGTGTGTTTTTTACCCGACATATTTCCTGATGTATACCATTGGCTTTTAGTACGTGCTCGATAAAGAATAAATGCAAAAAGGCAATTGCTTTTGCTTTGTAATAGTTGTTACAATTGAAAGTCAAAACATCTCTGTGCTCTTATTATTCTTTTTAACGAATGTCCTCCCCATTAGTTAACAGCTTCACCGTCAGGGACATGTCAGCCTTGTTTACCGCTGCATTCTCTGGGTCTCGCACAGAACAGCTCATGTATCCATTGCATACGTTACTATTACTTATTATACATTAAAAATATGATTACTCTCATGTGAAACCACAGCACATATTCATATTAAAGGTTTGCAAGGAGAAATTGGGATGTAAAGGACTAGTAGATATCTCAGGAAAGGAAACAGTATCGTTTCATGATGTTTTGAGGATTTAAATAAATTCCTTATTTTGAAAGTCACCGGGAGACTGAGGCCACGGGAGAAGATGTCCTTCCGCAAAGGAATGTCTTTATTTTGCTTTAAGTCAAAATACGATGGAGATCGACCCATGAAACATTTATGCGACGTCTATAAACAGGCCGTTAGCAATAGAAACGGCGGCCAACTGGTTTACCCTGTCAACAGCAACTTAGTAACATGGCCGATCGGTAAAGTAACCTGTAAAATGAGTCAGAATTCTGCTTGATTTTCATTTCGATGGTCACTTCCAGAAGAAACCGTGACATCCTTGCATTTAATTGCTTCCTTCTTAAATATGCACAGCTTTTTTAAAAAAAATAAATAAGGTTTGCAAGATGATCCAGAATTTTTTGAATGACTTTCCTAGGGAATGTACTCGGAGCAGCACCATTTTGAAAGGAGAATAACTATGAAAATATAGAAGTTACAGGCTCTCCATGAATCTGATAGAAAAGATATGTACAGCATTATTGAATAATGGCCCAGCCAGGTGTCATCATATATCAAGTCACTGTGGCTGATATATACATAGTATACTTGATATATAAGCATATACATTACACTGGTAGACGTAACTGCTGGCGTAGAGTCTCATAATCACCTTTCAGTAAACATTTAATTTAAAATGTACCTGTCTAGCTCCTATTAAGAATAGGTTTGGAATCCTAACTTGTTTGGCTCAGTGGATAGAGCATCAGCCTGCGGACTGAAGGGTCCCAGGTTCAATTCCGGTCAAGGGCATGTAGCTTGGTTGCGGGCACATCCCCAGTAGAGGGTGTGCAGGAGGTAGCTGATCGATGTTCCTCTCTCATCGATGTTTCTAACCCTCTATCTCTCTCCCTCCCTTCCTCTCTGTAAAAAGTCAATAAAATATATTTTAAAAAATTAAAAATAAATAAAAAATAAAAACTTAGTCCCGATTCATTAATGTGCATAGCAGCTAATATTTATTGAGAATTCACCAGGCACTGCTCAGAGCAATCTACACACATTACCTCCTTATGTGACCTTTCCTATGAGCTATACAGGGGTCCTCAAACTTTTTAAACAGGGGCCCAGTTCACTGTCCCTCAGACCGTTGGAGGGCCGGACTATAGTTTAAAAAAAACTATGAACAAATTCCTATGCACACTGCACATATCTTATTTTGAAGTAAAAAAACAAAACGGCAAAAACACCTGCATGTGGCCCGCGGGCCGTAGTTTGAGGACGCCTGCCCTAGAGCCTAGGGCGGTGGTCGGCAAACTGCGGCTCTCGAGCCACATGCGGCTCTTTGGCCCCTTGAGTGTGGCTCTTCCACAAAATACCACGGCCTGGGTGAGTCTATGTTGAAGAAGTGGCGTTAGAAGAAGTTTAAGTTTAAAAAATGTGGTTCTCAAAAGAAATTTCAGTCGTTGTCCTGTTGACATTTGGCTCTGTGGACGAATGAGTTTGCCGACCACGGGCCTAAGGCCCTGTACAAGCTGATTTCGAAACCATCCTCTTTGCCCGCTGTCCCAACAGGAGGACATGCTTCCGAATCCTCAGAGACGGGAGGCCAGGAGCGCCACGATGGTCCCCTGCTTCATCTTTGTGGAGGTAAGAAAACCCGGAAGCTCTTCCGTGGAATCTGCACGGGCCATTTCATGAGCGTCTGGACGGACCGTCACTCGTGTTGGCCTCTGGACTGTGTGTGTAAGTAACACCCCCACAGCACAGCCACAGTGGAAACGGACACCCCGTCGAAAGGTGTTACCAGCCCCGGGTGCTGCTGTGCATTTACTTGTATCAAGCTCCTGGGGGAGGGGAGGCGGTGAAATGCCCAGGCAAACGGGTTTTCAATCTTCCAGACTTTTCTACTCTAAAAGTATGTGCCAGCTCGGCTGGTGTGGCCCAGTGGGTTGAGCATCATCTCATGCACCAAGAGGTTGCTGGTGTGATGACCAGTCAGGGCACATGCCCGGGTTTCAGGCTCCGTCCCCAGTAGGGGCCGTGCAGGAGGCAGCTGACCCGTGTTTCTCTCTCTCTCCCTCTTCCTTCCTCTCTCTCTGTCAAATCAATTTAAAAATGCTTTAAAGTATGAGAACTATAAGAAATTAGGTTTTAAAGGAAAAAATTAGTAAAAAAACACAAACGTAAGGTGGAATGAACTATATTCTGTATTTACAGCAAAGAACTTGGGCCTTAGCGTAGGGAATATTGATGTAAAGGTAATCAACTGACAAAGGATGAGCTTTCGCTCATGATCTGGGAACGGGTTAGCACAAAGGCAGGAGGAAGAATCTGGAAACGCGGTCGGACTATGAGCCAGACGAGAAGAAGCTCCGAGGTGGCCAGGTGGGGCCGGGCCGGGGGCGCAGGTGTGAGCTGGTCACTGTCTCAGGTTCTCCTGATGGGGCAGAGCGAGGGAGTGGGACCCGGGCAGAGTGGGCGGCCACCCCGATGCCGTATCTCGTGGTTCTTTAAACCGAACCGGTTCCGGCGTCTGGGGAGCCGTGGCGCTCTGTAGAAGGGTGCCAACAACTGACGCAGTGCCTGGGGGTGAGCTGGGACACTTCCCCCACCCTCGGCGGCGTAAACCCAGGGAAACAGTGAGGCAGAGAGAGAACAGCGGAGGCTGGATGGGGACGGCATGAGCGGTGACGACGGCCTTTTCAATTAACCTGAAATAGCCCGGCGGCGTGGCTCAGGGCTAGAGCGTCAACCTAGGAACCAGGAGGTCATGGTTCGATTCCCGGTCAGGGCATATACCTGGGTTGTGGGCTCCATCCCCAGGGTGGGGCGTGCAGGAGGCAGCCGATCCATGATGCTCTCTCATCACTGATGTTTTTCTCTCTCCCCTCTCCCTTCCTCTCTGAAATCAATACAAACATATTTTTAAAAATTAACCTTAAACAAGCTGCTGTTAATGTGTGAGCAGAGACTGTTAGTCCGTCAGGTCACGTTAAGTCCGTGGTCAGCAAACTGCGGCTCGCGAGCCACATGCGGCTCTTTGGCCCCTTGAGTGTGGCTCTTCCACAAAATACCACGGCCTGGGCGAGTCTATGTTGAAGAAGTGGCGTTAGAAGAAGTTTAAGTTTAAAAAATGTGGCTCTCAAAAGAAATTTCAATCGTTGTCCTGTTGGTATTCGGCTCTGCTGACTGATGAGTTTGCCGACCACGGGGTCAGGTGATGTGAGCTTGGCCTCGGGGAGCGGGAAACCGGCGGGAACGCTTCGGGAGCGTCCATTCGTCCCCCGCACGTTGCACGGCCGCGAGAGGAAGCCAGGCCGGCCCTCCGGCCCCACTTCCCCGCCGCCTCCCCCTCTGTCGGGTGGGCCGGAAGGTGAGGCACACTCTGATCTGGTGTCCAGGACACCCCCTGGCTGGCTGCACCCCCTGAAGAGGCGAGGCCCACGTGGGGTGTCCCTGCTCCGTGCCCAGGGGCCAGCTCCTGGGACGCCTCGCAACGCAGAGACCTGCGTGTCCGGCCACCCCACCCCACCCCACCCCACCCCCCGATTTCCCCCAGACAGCACTGCCCGTTGTTCTCTGCCATGGAAGTGCTTCATTTCCCCCTGACTTTAAAGGCATGTTCATGAAGTGAAAAAAGTGTAAAAAGAGATGTGAAGCCGAGAGTTTAAAGTGCATTTACCCGTTTCTGTCAGGGACGTCTCCTCCGGCGAGGGCACTGCTTCAGGGTCCGGGGCTCCCAGAGGATGAAGACAGATCATGTCTCTTTCCTCGTGGGGGCTGCATGCCAGGGAGCTGGGGAGACACTGACACTTAGTGAGGGACATACTTAGAGTTCCCGCTGCGGACGAGGGCCGGAGTGGGGGTGAGGGCCGGAGTGGGGGCGAGGGCCGGAGTGGGGTGAGGGCCGGAGTGGGGTGAGGACCGGAGTGGGGTGAGGGCCGGAGTGGGGGTGAGGACCGGAGTGGGGGTGAGGGCCGGAGTGGGGGTGAGGACCGGAGTGGGGTGAGGGCCGGAGTGGGGTGAGGGCCGGAGTGGGGGTGAGTGCCGGAGTGGGGGTGAGGGCCGGAGTGGGGTGAGGACCGGAGTGGGGGTGAGGGCCGGAGTGGGGGTGAGGGCCGGAGTGGGGGCGAGGGCCGGAGTGGGGCGAGGGCCGGAGTGGGGCGAGGGGGTGGTCTTACTGCTTTCCGTGGGCTGCCGTTGGTGGGTGATAGCCGCCACCCATTGAATATATAACTTACCCCACATTTTCCCTTTTAAATTTATTTTCCTTTTTATCTATAAATAAGTGCACACCGTTTAAAAGGTTAAAACGTGTTAAAAAGTTATAACAACAAAATTGCGGCCGACTAATCCTGTGCCCGCCACGAAGTAACTTTCCGATCTGTTTCTCGAATAACATGCGTGTCCTGCTGCGTGCGGGCTCAGGTGTTAGGTGTGGCCTGTGGGCTTCCTTCACAGGAACGACGTCCGCCCGGTGCCCCTCCCCCCTCCCCCCGCTCTCCGGTAACGGATGCTCCAGTTTGGGGCACAGGGTCTTTGTTCTTGTTATGACCCTGAGATCCTCGTCCAAGAGGGCATGGTCGCTTCATTTCCTCCCTTTCCGGACCTTTTGCTTTTCTCGGACGTTCCTTGAACACCTTCTGAGACTTACTTCCCACATCCGTGCAATGGGAACGCGGGAGGGGCTTCTTCACGGGATGGTTGAGAGGAATCCGGAAGTTATTATTACTTTTTGTTGTTGTTCATCCTCACCCCAGGGTATTTTTTCCATTGGTTTTTAGAGAGCGTGGAAGAGAGGGGGAGAGGCAGAGAGAAACATCGATGTGAGAGAGACACATCCATTGGTTGTCTCCCGCACATGCCCCAACCTTGGGCCGGTGGATCGATCCTTCAATGGAGATACGTGCCCTTGACCAGAATCGAACCCGAGACCCTTCGGCCTGTGGGCCTGTGTTCTAACCACTGAGCCACGGGCCAGGGCTCTACGGTATCTTAAGGAATGTACGTAGCACAATGCCTGGTACATGCTCAGTCCTCAGCGATGTTGTTAGGTTTTTCATTGATTCAACACATGTTTGTTGTGCCGCGTCCATGTCCTCGTCCTTTTTGAGTATCTCGCACGGTCCTGCGTCCAGGGCTCATGGGCAGGTCACAGAACCCCGAGGGGCCTGCGGGGACAGCTCGGGGAGCCGTACGGTGTCTCTGTCCCCTCGCCCTTCTGACCGAGTGATTGGGCCTGGAGTCGATATCCGATTCAAGGCGACTCATCAGCAAGGTTATGACTTCGGGGAATTTGGAACTGATATTAAGAAGTAAAAATCAATCTCTGAAAACTGCCTGCATCGAGGACAAGCACACCCAGGAATGACGGAAGCCACGGCCGAGGCGTTCCAACAGGGACCGGGAATCTGCCAGGAGGGAAGGATGGGCCGCCGCCGGGCCTGCTCCCCACAAGGTCTCTGATCCGGCTCAGAGCCTCGGGAAAGCGGGCTGTGCTTCCTGCCCAGAGGCGACGTTAAGAACCTGTACGGAACCATCAATTTCCATTGTTGCTTAAGTTTACAGGGTTTCATTTCTTAAATCTAAAGTGCTATGCTCAGCCGGCATGGCTCAGGGGTTGAGCGTCGACCTAGGAGCCAGGAGGTCAGGGTTCGATTCCCGGTCAAGGGCACATGCCCAGGTTGCGGGCTCGATCCCCAGTGTGGGGCATGCAGGAGGCAGCCGATCCATGATTCTCTCTCATCATTGAGGTTTCTATCTCCCTCTCCTTCTTCCTTCCTCTCGGAAATCGGTATAAATATATTTTTAAACATTTAAAGTGCTTTACCTCTGACCCAGGATGCGATAGGAGGGAGGGAGCTGACGCTGAAGGACCTGAGACTCTCAGAGCCGAGGGTGAGCGCTCACAGGCCGAGGGAGGAGACCTGGGCTCTTTCCAGCGTTTCTCTGCCAGTGGGGGGTGTGCAGGAGGCAGCTGATGGATGTTTCTCTCTCATCGATGTTTCTGACTCTCTGTCCCTCTCCTTCCTCTCTGTAAAAAAATCAATAAAATATATTTTTAAAAATCCTGTTTCCAAATAAGGTCACATGCTGAGGCCTGGGGGGTTACCTATCTTTACGGGGGTGAGGGGGCGGGGGAGGAGGAGACACGACGTAATTCTACCTACAGCACAGGCATCTACTGCTTCTTAAAGGGGCCAGCTAACGTCTAACCGGCCCCCAACCCAGAAAGGCTGAGTCCCAAGCCCTTCTCGGAGAAGCGTCCCTGCGCGTCCTACTTTTCTCCACCTCGCTGCGCGGCCACGCCCTGCCAGCCTCATTTGAGACCTGTCCCTTGGGTCTGGGCCAGCTGTCACTCCTGGTCTAATTAGGGGCGCCACTCGCTGACCTGCGCTTCCGTGCCCAGGGGGCCCCAATTCTGCGTCTCCTGGGTCAGTCCCGCCTCCCGTAATAAGACGGCCTCCCTTGGAGAGGCTGACCTTGACCTCACGTTGCCTCCATTGGCCGTCTTTCAAGGTCGATGGTAGTAGGAACAGCTCCTAGTTCGTGAAAGCTCCTCTGAGCGGGGAGTCGCGCCCAATGCGCTGCTGGCACTGCCTCCCGGGATCCCCGCGGCAGGCCTGTGTGGTGGGCCGGCCCCCATCGCGGGGACGATCCTGGACCTTCTTCTCACACCAGAAGCTGGGAAACTAGCCACGGGCATTAGGACTCCATCGCAAGGACCCAGGCGGCCAACGTGAGGACACTCCCACCGGCCAGAACGGGGAGAATCGAAGTGCAAATGAGAGTAACAACCTAATGGCTGCGAGCTCATCCAATACCCTTCAGTCCGTACATTTCAATTGTAGATGTTTTCCTGACTGTTTCACAATAATTCCAAAAACACAGCGTTATTTATTTATTTATTTTTAATATATTTTATTGATTTTTTACAAGGAGGAAGGGAGAGGGATAGAGAGTTAGAAACATCGATCAGCTGCCTCCTGCACACCCCCCACTGGGGATGTGCCCACAACCAAGGTACATGCCCGTGACCGGAATCGAACCCCGGACCCTTCAGTCCGCAGGCCGACGCTCTATCCACTGAGCCACACCGGTCAGGGCAACACGGCATTATTTAGATCGGGGCAATGTCCATCGCGTAAGAGACAAGCGGGAGCTCTTATCTCTGTCCCCACACCCCGGGCGCGGCCAGCGCCCAGACCTCCTGTTCTCCATGCTTGCATGTGAAGAAGTCCATTCTGCACGGATACGGACTTGCTGAGTCGAGGGAAATCATTGAACTGTCTCATTCCTCCTGGTCCTTCATGTCCCTCCTTTTACCATGGGGACCACTGCACATGGGTAATGAATAAACCTGATTTTTCTCTGCTGCTGGAAGAAAGTGGTTCTGGAAATGCCATGCTTTTCCATGCCCCCCCCCCCCCCCCCGTCTCCCGTCAGCCGCGTGGCTTTGGCCTCTTGTTTTTCACACGAAACCGCTTTTACTTGCCGTTTTCTGGCGTGTTCGTCTTTCTCCGCAAGAGGGAGGGGGCGGGACACGTCACTGGTTTTCACTGAGGAGCGCGGGTCGGTGCGCACGGCCCGTGGGGTTCGTTCTCCGCGTGGCCTTTGTCTCAGATGCGCTGAGTGAGCTCAGCCCCCGCGCATGGCACGGGATCAGTCGGGGGCTTGGCAGGACTTGAGTTGCTCCGCTAGAGGATTTGTTAGAAAGGAGCCATAGCCACCAGATGTTTTCTAGCGGCTCAAAGAGAGAAATAAAAGTGTGTTGAGCCCTGATGCTCCTCCCTCCCTCCCTCCCTCCCTCCCAAAGGCGAAGAGCAGGGGGCGGGGGGGGGGGGGGGTGGTGGGAGGGGCCGGCAGGAATCTGGAGGGAGCCTTTCAACTTCAGGACCAAGCTGGTTTCTCAGGGGGGTTGGGTTCAAACTGGGACGCCCAGCTCCCTTCCCCTAACACTCAGCTTTCCAACTGGGCTGCGCGTTCTATTTTAGGGCGCCGCTCACCTGCTCCATCTACAGGACAGACCTCGACGCTGCAGGAAGCGGGGGAGGAGACAGGGCTGTTCGCAGGGAGAGTGAGCCTTCCCCACAGCAGCAGGTGGGGTGGCCGCGCAGAGCTGGCCCCGCTGCCCACTCCCCCTCACGCCCCTGCCGCTTTCCAAGCCCACCCCCTTCCCCCGCCCCGGCCTCTTCATCCTCTCTGACCTCGGTGGGTCTTTTTTTTAAATATATTTTTTTATTGATTTCAGAGAGGAAGGAGAGGGAAAGAGAGATAGAAACATCAATGATGAGAGAGAATCACTGATTGGCTGCCTCCTGAATGCCCCCCTACTGGGGATTGAGCCCGAAAACCGGGCATGTGCCCTGACCAGGAATCGAACCCAGGACCCTTCAGTCTGCAGGCCGATGCTCTATCCACTGAGCCACACCAGCCAGGGCTGTGGGTCTTGATCATCAAACATCTATGCTGATTATCCCTTTCCTGGAAAACAAAACAGAAATAAACAGCCCTAAATGGCTTGGCTCAGTGGATAGAGCGTCGGCCTGCGGACTGAGGGGTCCCAGGTTCGATTCTGGTCAAGGGCATGTACCTTGGTTGCGGGCACATCCCCAGTGGGGGGTGTGCAGGAGGCAGCTGATCGATGTTTCTCTCTCACTGATGTTTCTAGCTCTCTATCCCTCTCCCTTCCTCTCTGTAAAGAAATCAATAAAGTATATTTTAAAAAAAACAAAAACAGAAATAAACAGACTTGACCCCGGATGCCCTTCAGCCCCTGTTCTATTCTCCTCCCACGACTGATTCTCAAACTACGACAATCAGTCGAACGGGACCCGCTGCCTCCGTGTCTCCGTGTCCTTTCTGCCTCCTGAACTCCGGCTTCCTCTCTGGCCGCCACCACTCCCAGTGGCCGGGCCTCTGTCCCGATGCCCCTGGTCCGCTGGGCGGGTTTGATCTGAGCCCGTCTCACGCACGCGCCCGGAGTGAACGCTCCCTCCTCGTCTCCTGGGCGCTGGGAAATCCGCCGATCTTCCAACACGTTCAACAATCACGTCTCTGTTCGACCGGCTGCTCTACCCCCTTCACCCTCACCCTGTCCCTCTCCACACCACTAGGACACTGGGCGCCCTGAAGGCTCACGTACAGCAGCCCTTGGTCCTACGGCCCTATGACACCTATGACAAACCTGACGTAGGCGGTCAGCGGGTGGCTGCTCAATGTGACCATAGCTCCACGGCCAGGAACGGGCGCCTTCGTTCTCTGCCGCTCCGCTCATCCCGAGCTCGGAGTGTGAAAGAACTTATTCAAGGAGACGAACTGGACCCGCAGGGCAGACTTACTACCCAGGACTTCAGTCTCCGGAAAAAGGGAGGGAGGGTGGGTCCCGGACCCTTCAGCCTTTAAATAGGTACGATTTGCCCAGAGGAATTGTGGCCTGGGAGTGTCATCGCCGCTCCTGTGGGGGAGGATGCATAAGACTCATCGGGGTGTTACTCCTGTAACGCCGGTCCCTCCATAAGGAAGCAGGAAGCTACATGAATACACAGGCCGTCTGGCATCCTCTTTAAAAAATATTTTTTTGAATTTTTTTAAAAACATTTTTTTTATTGATGTCGGAGAGGAAGGGAGAGGGAGAGAGAGGGAGAAACATCAACGATGAGAGAAAATCATGGATCAGCTGCCTCCTGCACGCCCCCTACTGGGGATTCAGCCTGCAACCCGGGCATGTGCCCTGACGGGGAATTGAACTGTGACCTCCTGGTTCATGGGTCAACACTCAACCACGGAGCCATGCCAGCCAGGCAGTATGGCCTATTCTTCATTCTTGTATTAGTCGCCACCTTCATGTAGATCATTCCCAAGTGGTGACCCTGAGCCTGGTGTATTTCTGAACGTTGCAATTTGAAACCCGCCCCTCCCTCCCCACTGTGGTCCTGGCCCTGCCCTGCCAATCATCCAGGCATCCTCCTGTGTCTCTCCCTCTTCCTGTTGCTCCTTCTTCCAGAATGGCTCTCCTACCGGGTCTCCCTCTCAGGTTTGCATCTCTGCCACGCGCTCGATTCCTTCCTTACCACCACTGCACCCTCAGCTATTGGCTAAGGACCCCGGGTGCCAGGACGGTCTTAGGCAGTGGAGATGGAAAAGGAAAGGAAACATGGATTCAGCCCTCCTGGCGCTCAGAAGAGAGGACAGAAGGCTCTCGGACAGCCTACCAGCAAACGTCTCATCACCACCTGGATGGTGGGCTCAGAGCCAGCAGGGCGCTTGGTGCTGTGGGACCCTTAACAGGAGCCTCAGGGAGGGCGGGGCATGGTGTCTGGGGAGTGATGCTCCCACTGAAATGGAAAGTGTGAGCCGGCGTGAGGGAGGCAGAGACGGCGGGAGGAGGCGCCAGGCACACGCTATGGTGGACGGAGGCTGCGGGAAGCGAGCGCAAACTCAGGGGGACAGAGGACCGAGTCGGGGAGCTGCTGGGAGGAAGGGAGTCAGGCCCTGGGGGGCCCTGTTCACCGCGTTAAGAAGTGTTTTCCTTATTTTGCGATTAAAGAACGTCACCGAAGTGTTTAAAGCATGGGGCCACGTGATTAGCATGGACTCGGAGAGGGCCCCTCTTGCATTGTTGGATTCTGGCCTTTGCTCCCCGGATCCCGTGGTCTCCCGTCGCTCCTCCGCCCGTGAACCTGACACGAGCCGGCGTCCAAAGAGCCCTCACAAGGCGCTGCTCGAACGGCGTGTTTCCTAGGGAAACAGCTTAGATGACGCCCCGTTATTTTTAGGGTAAAACTCACACAGTTGGGCCTGTTTTGCTAAGGCTTGCTACCATCTGCTTCAGTCTCCCAGTCCCAACAATCTCCACTTCTCCCCCTCCCCCCCCACCCCCCCACCCCCCGTCCTGGCCATGCCCATCTTCCCAGCGCACCTGCCTCGCACCTGCCTCACACCTGCCTCCGTTTCTGCGCCCGAAACTTTGAGATTTGGGAACTCCTGCCAGAATGCTCCCCCTGGGAAAATCCAGGCGTGCCCCAGGCTCCGCTCACGCAGCCGGGGTGTGGCTGTGACGGAGCTCCCCGGAACGGGCTGGCATCGGCCGGCTCCGCGGTGGCACACGGCTCATTGCCATTTCGGGTACAGTCATCCCGCTTATGTGTCAGCGTAGACCTGGGTTATGGCTCCTCGGTGGTACCGCTTTTGTTCTGTTTTGTTTTTTCCTTCGGAATGTGGTATTTTTCCTACAGAAAGTTTTAGGAATAGAGAACAGGAAAGGATAATGAAAGAGTCTGAGGAGCCTCCATACTGTTTCCCACGGTGGCTGCAGTCACGAGGGCTCCCTCTTCTCCGCATTCTCACCCGCACGTGTTTGCGGATTTACTGACGGCGGCCGTTCTAACAGGCGTGAGGCGATGCCTCCTGGTGGCTTTCGCTTGCGTCTCTCTGGTGATGGGTGAGGTTGAGCATCTTCTCATGCGTCTGTGGGCCATCAGTGTGTCCTCTTTGGAGACGTGTCTGTCCAGGGCCTTTGCCCAGGGTTAGTTGGGTCGATTATTTTGTTGGTGTTGAGTTGTATGAGTTCTTTGTAAGTAGGTATCTGATTAAAACCCGAGTCACCCACCCTGGACGCCGCACTCTGAAAGCCTAAGTGGACGTAAGTGGACGAGGGTGAGTAGGGGCTCCCACAGACTGCCTCGTGGCGGACACTCAAGCCAAGTCTGAGGGTGTGACACCTCTCAGGGGCACTGGGGTAGTCGTGGGGGTCAGAGATATCTGAGTAAGACACACCCTTGTTCCTGGTGTATAGTAGTCACTCAATAAATACTGTTGTTTCAAGAAAACAAGCACCTATTTTAGGCATTTCCCCCCACAAAATGTCCAGAGTGTATCCCACCGCTCCTAATGACAAGACTCCGTCTCCCGCATCCGTGTCACCGCAGGAATGAGCAGTAGGACCTGAGCTTCCAGCTAATGGCTCCTGTCAGACCACAAAAGACAAAGGGAGTCGGCTCAGCCGCTCGGGTGACTGATGGGCGAGTCCTGGCGGAAACACGTGGAAGGTTCCTATGAATCAGAGCGGAGCTTCCCCAGGATACCCTTCTCTCCAGGAGACTTTTGCGAAGCTAATTAAGGTCTTACTCTTCGTGTTCTATTTTTATCGGAGATCTATCTATATCAGAGTCAAAGAAATATTAAAGCAAGTCATCGGGTGAGCGGAGCCCAGACTGAAGTATTTTGTTCTGATCCATTGCATTACATGGAGGACACCATTCCCCATGGACGCATTCATTCAATGATAGGATTAACATAATGACGTGTGATTCGCTGAACCCAATTTAGGGACAAGCAGGGACAATCAGAAGAGTCAACAAGACAATAAGCAACGCTATGTTTCTCTTCCCCTAAGTCCTCCCAAAGCGGCACAGCACACACACAATTCCATTGAGGGCCGCCTGTCCCACGACTCGGCCTCTTCCAACTCGGCAAGGAAGATGCCATTTTCTCCCCTTGACCAAAAACTGCCTTTCTTGCTAATAGTTGTGAACTCCCAGGGAGAAAAGTGCTCAGTCAGCTAATAGTCCATTTAAGGGTGATGACATCGGGGCAGGGAAATGAAGCCCCCACGGACAATGAGCATTTGGAAAGTCAGCTGACTCTAACCAAACAGTTGACAATGGCCCGTCGATGGCCTGGAGGGGCCGTTCCGAGTGTCTGGCTCCCACTGCCGCTCTGTTTCCGTCATGACCCAGTCCACTGAAGGACAGCCCAGCCGGTGCCCAGTGGCCATCACAGTCTGCACCGTCAACAAAGGCCGCCAGCTGCCGTCAGCGTGGTCCGCCCTGTGAGTCCCACGCCACCGGTGATGCGTGTGCGAGGTGGTGGTTTGGGTTGGGATGGTCCTCGTTTATCACAGCATGGCGGGGTGACGTCCAGGTGGCCCCGGGGACCAGGAAGCTACAAAGCCAGGGCCGCGGGATCGAGGCAGGCACATTTCCAAAGGGATCAAGGCAACGGTTGCTGCCCGCCCCGCCGGCGTGGCTCCGTGGTTGAGCGTCGACCTATGAACCAGGAGGTCACAGTTCGATTCCCCGTCAGGGCCCATGCCGGGGTTCCAGTAGGGGGCGTCTAGGAGGCAGCCGGTCGATGACTCTCTCTCATTATTTTTATTTCTCTGTCTCTCTCCCTCTCCATTCCTCTCTGAAACCAATAAAAAATATATTTTTTTTGAAATTTTCAAAGGAAAAAAAATAGAAGGTGTTGCTGACCCAGCGGGGGCAGATGAATACACGAGGTGCTAAAGAGCAGCCGTCATCACAGCCATCATCGTCGTCGCGATGGCCTGGGCTCTGGGCTCCGCCGTGGTGACGGAGGCCACGTCACCCTCCTGTCAGGGCACTGCACTAACCGAGAAAGCGCAGCAAGTTGGCCAAGACCCCACGGTTCTGAACCGACAGAGCAACGATGAGAGCTCAGTTCGGCTGAGTTTCAGTCCTTCGGGTTCACCATCACCCTCACAGCCCCGCGTCCTTTTCCTTCGCGATGGTCTCAAGTCACTCTCAGGGAACGTCCGTCTGTTGAAACCTCCCCTGATGTTGTGGATCCACGGGGTTTATCCTTAAAAAACAATGTGTGTTTTTACGATGGGAACAGACGGCAAACAATCCCACATTCCCAGAGGCGGACACAGACCAGGCAGCGATCGCTCGGAGTTGTTGGCGTTGGCGCTCTGTGCCGGGGAGAAAACCCAGGACCCACCACGTTGTTATCCCGCCTCCTGAGTCGAGCGTGTGTTGTAACGAAGACTTGCCCGGTGATGCTTTAAGGTGTACGCAGCATGTTGTAGATGCCAGCCTTTCAATGTCTTTGTGAAGATTTACTAACCCAATTTCACAGATGAGCACACGGAGAGTCAGAGGCCTAAGGGATTGCCACGCCCACAGAGCAGTTCCAATCAATAATTATCAGCACGTGGCAATGATTAGTGATTCAAATTTTTAATTTTAATATGGGAGGATTCAATTGCTAGCATACTAGTTAAGCTGTTCTATTCTTTCCCAGGCTTAATATTTTTAAAATATATTTGTATTGATTCCAGAGAAGAAGGGAGAGGGAGGGAGAGAGAGAAACATCAATGAGGAGAGAGCATCATTGACCAGCTGCCACCTGCACACCTCCTACTGGGGATCGAGCCCTGACCGGGAATTGAACTGCGACCTCCTGGTTTATGGGTTGATGCTCAACCACTGAGCCACACCGGCCGGGCCCAGGCTTAATATTTTTATAAATGTGGGCTCTTTTGCTTAGTCCAGCAATGCCAGGCCTAGACCCTCAGGGAACTGCGTGCACTGGTTACCAGGGCCTCTACGAGAACATGTGCTCTGTGGTAACTGTTTCGATAGCTGTTCTAGCTGAAGAAGAGTACCGTTTTTCCAGGTCAGAAGCAGCTGGCCTCGGAGGTCAACACCCCCTGACAGCAACACCTCAAAGACAGGCGGACAGATTCCTCCGCTCCCTGTTTTCCGTCCTGCGTTCTTGAGAAAGCAGCTACCTCCCACATCACGCCCCGAAGACCATTCTGTGAGGGAGCAGCATGCTCAGTGTCCACAGCGGGGGGGTCAGCCCTGGCGGGGGGACTCGGTTGCTTGGAGCATCGTCCTGTGCACCAAAAGGCCGCCGGTTCCATTTCTGGTCGGGCGCATAGCTGGGCTGGGGTTCCATTTCCGGTTGGGGGGGTGTATGGGAGACAAGTTCCCCATGTTTCTCTCCCACCACGATGGCTCAGTATTAACTTCCATTCCAGCAATGGATCGAACGTCTACCATGAGTCTTCCAACAACACTATTTGGCCACCTACTCTGAACTCATGATGGGGACATTGAGAATTCTGAAGGAAAATAATATCTTACTCCTGTGTGCACAAATCTATAGAAGAATGTACCCGCCTACAAAAGCATGGGTACTCCCAGCATCACTTTGTAAGCGAAGGGGAGGGATGCTAGGATGGCCTGGGTTAAGGTAGGGCAGATACGTTGATGTCTAGAAGTTACATCTCACTTAATGTAAACGCAGTAAGGTGTTCGTTACGTGCCAGACATAACTGAGTGTGATTAACCCTCATATCACCTTGGCGAAGGGGTGAGGCTCCAGCAGAGCGAGGGCGAGCGTCTTGCCCAGGTTTGCACGGCTGGTGAGGGGCAGAGCTGGGTGTGAAGCGAGGCCGTCCCCGCGGGGCTGCTCTCACACGGACCCGGTGCCTTCACCGTCAGTGTGCCGTGTGCGCGTGCGCCCCGAGTTTACCTGGGGACATGAAGGTGGGGGCCCCTAACCCTTGACATAAATTTTCTATGTGAGAACCCTTCCCTGCTGTTCTTAAAGGAGTAAGTTCATTGATTTATTTTGATTTATTCAAGGGATCCTTCTGGAATACCTACAGTGTGCAAACGGGGCTCCCCCTGGGGGCAGAGCAGGGACATGACAGACAGGGACCCTCTGTGATGGGGCTGTGCTGGGCACTCACTACTCGCTCACAGTGATCACAATGCGTTTTCATTTAGGAAGCGATGCATGAACACGTCGCCTACACGAGACTCTCCCTAACCCAAAGGTGACGGTGCGAACTTAAAAACGAACACCACCCTTCCGGAGGTTCCATTCAGTGGGAAGGTTGGGGAGTCCTGTGGAGTCTCAGAACGGTTCTCTGAATGGAGCAATCCACCAGGCCTCCGTGTAGCAGCCACACCGCCTGTGCGGCACAGTCTCACCAGAACACGGCCCACGTAGGGGCCGCGCGCTCCACCGCCCCGATGGCACCTGCTGCCTGGTGCCGCCTGTCTGGTCAGCGCTTGGTCGCGCGTTATGAAACGATGCCTGTAGCAATGTGGAAGAATTCACACCGCCATCAGCACATCACCCCAACCACCCATCACCTGCAAATGCAAATGGCCTTTTAAGGCGAACATTCCAGAAACCCGGAAGGCAATGCCACGTTTTAAGAAGGACAGGAACATTTTCATTCCTTTGCCTCCTACACCCGCTTTTCTTACCTGCTCTCTGGAGTGGGGCGTGTGAGCAGTGGCAGGCTCTGGGGAGCCCCCCCCCCCCCAATGTGCTGCTTAAACTTATGCAAGACAGGCACCCCACATGGCCTCAGGAAGCGGGCTCTGTACACCTGTGGGGGTCCACAGTGACTCCCCTCCCACGCACACGCGTGTCCGCGCACGCAGGGTGCGTTCTGTGTGCATGTTCCGTATGCATGTTCCGTCTGCATGTTCCGTCTGCATGCGGTGTGCACGCCCGGTCTCCTGGCCCCTGGGGAATCAGGGACTCCAGGAGCAGCGAGATGAGGCAAACAGCCCTTTCCTCTCGGCGGCTGCCCCCTCCCCGGTCCCCGGTCCCCGGAATCCGCACTGGCTGGCCTCACAGCAGCTAATGATGGCAGACGGACGATGAGCAGGCGGGGCAGACCGGGCCGGCCGGGGCCGCTGCGCCGGAGACAGCGCGCGGGATCGCGGCTTCCACCCGCCCAGCCCTGCACGGGCGCCGGAGGAGAGGCGGCCCCGCGGCTCCAGCCCCCCGGGATGCCCGTCCCAGCGGCGCCCGCACACCAGCGCCGGGCGTGCGTCCTGCGCCCCGCGAAGCCGGCCGAGGGCGCGCGGGCTGGGAGTCGCTCCGGTGGCGTTTGCGCTCCGCAGACGCGTGCGCGCCCCGCTCTCCCCGGCGCCGTGCGGGTTTCCTGAACCGCCCAGCGGCCGCCTCGGAAGGGAGTTTCCAGCGGCTCCTTCTCAGCCGCCTCCCCGCCCCCCATCCGGGTTCCCCTCGCCCCCCGCGAGCAGCTTCTCCCGCTCCGCCGCGCGCGCCCTCCGAGGGGCGCAGGGGCCGCTGTCCGAGCCGACGCCGCCTCCTCCGCGCCGGCCCGGGGGCTTGACCGGCGCCGCGGCACCAAGGAGGCTCCCACGCCCCGGGCTCCCCGCCCTCCCGCGCGACCCCGCGCCCCAGCGGGCGGCGCTTGCCGAGGGCAGGGGGCGGGAGGGGAGCGGGGCCGTCCGGGGGGAGCCGCCCCCGCCCCGCCCGCCGCGCCTCGCCGCCCGGCCTCCGCGCCTCCTCCTCGGCGCCCGCCCGCCCGCCCGCGGCTGCTCGGCTCGGGAGAGCGGCCCAGCAGCATGCTCTATTTCCAGATGGTGATCATGGCAGGCACCGTGATGCTGGCGTACTACTTCGAGTACACGGACACGTTCGCCGTGAACGTGCAGGGCTTCTTCTGCCACGACAGCGCCTACCGCAAGCCCTACCCGGGCCCGGAGGACAGCAGCGCCGTGCCGCCCGCGCTCCTCTACTCGCTGGCCGCCGGGGTCCCCGCGCTCGTGGTAAGCCCGCCCGCCCGCACCCCGCGCCCCGCGCCCCGCTCCCTGCTCCCTTCCTTCGGGGAGGAGGCCCCGCCGAGCCTTGGCCTCCCCGAGCGTGTCCGTGTGGCGGGCAGCCCCCTCCCCAGGGGACCGCTAGGGCGTCCCCGTGGGTGCGGAGGGAGCTCCCATCGACCTCCCCGGTGCGCCACCCCGCACCCCTGCGGCGCCTGCAGCCAGCGGGGGAGGGGCGCGGAGGGCTGTCGGAGAGGCTGGGTGGGGGTGGGGGTGGGGGCCTGGGGGTGGGGGCGAGCATTGGGGTGCATCTTGACTTCATCAGCGCGGTGGCCGGGCTCCCAGGTTGGACGGGGGACAGGGGAGCCACTGCTGGGGTGTGGAGGGGACGCCCCTCTCCCCAGTCGGGACGCCTTGTTCCCATTCCACCACCTCCTGCCCCGTCCATGAAGGTGCCCATGGGGCTCTCCTGACCCGGGGAGCAGAGACGCCCCCAGATGGAGAGGCTGAGCTGGGAGGTGCTGGGGGCAGGCGCTGTCAGCCCCAGCGTTTACCGAGGCTGCTCCGCTCCCGCCCCCCCCCCCCGGGCCCACGAGGTCCTCTCCGGCCACAGCCTCGCTGGCCACGAAGGCCTTTGGGCTCAGGGACTCTGAGAGTGTGTGTGTGTGTGTGTGTGTGTGTGTCTGTACGGACACCCATGTGCATGCATATGCAGAGGCAGTTATTAGATTGACATGCTAATGCAGTAGAGCCAACATGTTCTATTAATAAGCATGTAATCAGTTACACATGTGGAGAGGACGCACAGGTCCTGGTAGGAGCATCAGTGTTTCTGCAGAACACATTGTGGTTCCTGTGATCCTGTCAGAGTATGGAGGTTCCCTTCCTGTGGCCCCCCCTCTCCCCCCCTCCCCCTCTCCCCCCTCCCTAGACAGATAACAGATAACCAACAGGAAATTAAAAGGGAGGAGGGCAGTGTTATTCCCGGGGCTGGGGCTGCCCCTGGCCGTGGTGAATGCTCGGAACATCTGTCCTATCGGCTTGGACACTCGTGTTTTCTCGGGTTTTAGGGGAATCGTTTAGTGAGTCACAGCGTCATGGAAAGTGCCCGGGGCACCTGAGGCTTTCCAGGGGGCACACCGAGGGCCGCCCGGCTGACCTGGGGTGACCGTCCTGGCCCGGCTCGCCCGCAGCCCAGCCTGCGGTGTGGGGAGGGGTGGCCCTCGCGCCCGGCATGTCCTGCTTGGTTTTCGTTGTCATTTGCTCACGTGTGTCAGGAACCCCAAAACCCGGCCCGGCTTCATGGGGGTGTTCTCTTGCTCCCATTGAAAACAAAGTCCGTTTTCCTTGAGGCCGTTCCTGCAGACGCTGGGCTCCCAGCACGTGTTTTCCCGGGAGGCGACCCGCTCGGGTTGGTGTGTTTTTAGAGGAAAAGCCTGCCCCTCCGGACGCCGGTTCCCTGGCGCCGTCACCGGGGAGGCTGCGCTCAGCCTGGGTCTGGCTGTGCTGGGTTTTCCCGAAACGAGAGACTTTCCGAGCCTCGCTGCTCGTGCACGGTGGCGGGTGCCAGTTCGAGGTATTGGCCCGAAGATGTCTGACTACTGGCCCCTTGGGGGGACTGAGGAGGGGAAAGGGGGGGGGGTGTCTGCTCAGTGCTGGGGGTGCGGGGTGTCCACGTCCCCAGGGCCGCATGCACTTCCAGAGCCCCCTCCAGGGGACACCCTCTCCACGGAGCGTGGAGGACCCTGAGGGTCAGGCGTGAACTAGGGCCCCCCGCAAGCCGAG
Organism: Eptesicus fuscus; assembly: GCF_027574615.1. NCBI lineage: Eukaryota > Metazoa > Chordata > Mammalia > Chiroptera > Vespertilionidae > Eptesicus > Eptesicus fuscus. The sequence goes on along the minus strand of NC_072494.1, from coordinate 2,428,066 downwards.
AGCAGGTGCGGGGTTTGTGTGCCCACGAGACCCGGGTCAGGTCTGCCGATGCCGAAGGGAGACCAGAGCGGCTGAGGGGCGGCGCCAGCTTGGCCCGCGTGTTTGCCGTGTTTCTTTGGCACCCGGGACGGGACTGGGGGTCCGTGTGCAGAGGGCGGCCGGGTTTCGGAGGCTCCCTGGGCGGTGGCCTCGGCTGCCCTCGGCTCTGTGGCGGGGACGGTGGGCCGTGTGCAAAGCTGGGCCGCGAGGCAGCTCCACGCCTCTCGGGGCTGGTGTGGCAGTCACACGCGTGAACACGCTGTTGTTAATGGCATGGCAGCGCTGCCATCCTGGGTTGAGTTCTCTACCTTCTACCCATCCAGTGTTTGCATTCTCTCTGACAGCAATTATTATTTTTTAAAAAACATATCTTATTGAGCCCTAACCGGTTTGGCTCAGTGGATAGAGCATCGGACTGTGGACTCAAGGGTCCCAGGTTCGATTCTGGTCAAGGGCATGTACCTTGGTTGCGGGCACATCCCCAGTGGGGAGTGTGCAGGAGGCAGCTGATCGATGTTTCTCTCTCATCGATGTTTCTGACTCTCTGTCCCTCTCCCTTCCTCTCTGTAAAAAATCAATTAAAAAAAAAAAATATATAATATATATAATATTGATTTCAGAGAGGAAGGGAGAGGGAGAGAGAGGTAGAAACATCCGTGATGAGAGAGAATTATGGATTGGCTGCCTCCTGCACGCCCCACACTGGGGATGGAGCCCCCAACCCCGGCATAAGCCCTGACAGGGAATTGAACCATGACCTCCTGGTTCCTAGGTCGACGCTCAGCCACTGAGCCACACCGGCCAGACTGAAAGCAATTATTATCATTGTCACCTGCCACTTGGGAAAAGGAGACGTAGACAGATTAAGTAATTTGCCCGAGGACCACAGCCAAACATGCTATGCCCGGAATTTGACCGGCTCTGCCGTTCCTGCTGCCACAGGCGGACTTGGTTTCTCACCCGGCGTTCTTTCAGGCACGTGCTCCGTCTCCTCCCCCACCTCTCACAGCCCTGGGCCGCAGTGGTAAAGGGTCTTCAGAATAGATGGTTTCTCACTTCCGAGACTCGCCTCTACAGCTTCAGGCTGATTTTGGAAAGTGGCTCCTCTCACTGCCACAAGCTGAGGTTTGGTTTCATTCTCGGTGCACGTGGGTATCTAAACATAGAAAGCAATGCATCTTTTCAGTTTTATCATTTTTCTATGGTGGGGACTTGGGGACCAGGTTGGAATCTAACAAATTTGGCTTTAGATTCAAAGTCCGTCCTGCTGTTGTGTTAACAGTTGGGGATCCTTCTGGCTGGGTGACCTTGAACATCAGGGTGACCTTGGACAGGGATCCTTGGACAAGTTGCTTAAGCTCTTTAGGCCTCAGTTTTCTAAGTCACAGGATTTTATTAAATTACATTTAATAGATAAATACCACCCTTGGCCCATAGTGGATAAATACCACCCTCCGCCCTACCTGGTTTGGCTCAGTGAATGGAGCGTTGACCTGCGGGCTGAAGGGTCCCGGGTTCGATTCCCAGTCAGGGCACATGCCTGGTTGCAGGCTCCATCCCCACTGTGGGGCGTGCAGGAGGCAGCCGATCCATGATTCTTTCTCATCATGGATGTTTCTCTCTCTCTCTCCCTCTCCCTTCCGCTCTGAAATCAATAAACATATATTTTAAAAAAAGAATTCACAGTAAGCATGCGTGACGTACTGAGTAAGCGATGGCTCTTCTCCTCACGTAGACGCCGATAGTGTTTATTGATTGTGCGCAGGGAAAGGACCCAGGGTGTGTTCATCACGCCTGTGGGTGAGGGAGGCGCGCCGTGTCCTGGTCGCACCCACCCTCTCGGGTGGGCCGTCTGGGGGGCTGAGGCGGTTTGCTCCGGTTGCTGAAGGCCGCATCGAGGGCGGGAACCCGTTACTTCGCGGCCAGTCCTCCCACTGGTGTGATTCCTCGCACGAACGGCGGCCCTCCCACAGGACGGCGGCCGCTCCTCAGCGGGCGGGTTACTTGCTCAGTCACCTGTGACAGGTGTGGCTGGAGAGGCAGTCAGGAGAGTCACCTGCTGTTTTGTACAAACAGAAACGTGGAGATCTGTTTTGCAGACCAGGAGCATTTAAAACGCTCAACACAGTCTTTGGGTGGACATTTCTCAGTGCATGCGTGCATGTGTGTGCGTGTGTGTGTGTGTGTGTGTGTGTGTGTGTGTATATATATCTATATACATACACTGAGTGGCCAGATTATGATGATCTCTGAACGCATAATAATCTGGCCACTCAGTGTATCTCCTATATAATAAAAGGCTAATATGCAAATTGTCCCCTTGACCAGGAGTTCGACCAGCAGGCAGACCGGCCAACTGCCCTTGTCCCCTCCCCGTGGCCAGGCTGGCCGGACCCCACCCATGCACGAATTCATGCACCGGGCCTCTAATATATACACTGAGTGGCCAGATTATTATGCATCCAGAGATCATCATAATCTGGCCACTCAGTGTATATATCCTAGAGGCCCGAGGAACGAAATTCATGCAAGAGCAGGCCTTCCTTCTCCTGGCGGCTGGCACCGCTTTCCTCTGGCACCGGGAATCGGGCTTCCCTCTCAGCCCCGGCTTTGTCCAGAAGGACATCCAGTCTTATTAGCATATTACGCTTTTATTATTTTATATATATTCTAGTAACCCTGCGCACGAATCCCTGCGCCAGTAGGTCGCTGCCGCCCTCCTGTAGCTCTCCACCCACTGGCCCACCCTCCTGTAGCTCCCCTCACCCCCCCCTCATAGCTTGCTTCCCTGCCCCCTCTTGTAGCTCTCTGCTGCCCACTTGTGGTTCGCTGCCCCATCCTCCTGCAGATCCATGATCCAGTCATTACGCAGTCAGTCGTTATGCTGTGAGGATGATTAGCATATTCCTCTCTTATTATATAGGACTAGAGGCCCAGTGCACAAAATTCGTGCACGGAGGGGGGTTGTCCCTCAGCCCAGCCTGCACCCTCTCCAATCTGGGACATCCCTCTCACAATCCAGGACTGCTGGCTCCCAACTGCTTGCCTGCCTGCCTTCCTGATTGCCCCTAACCGCTTCTGCCTACCAGCCTGATCACCCCCTAACCACTCCCCTGCAAGCCTGATTGATTCCTAACTGCTCCCCTGCCAGCCTGTTTGCCCCTAATTGCTGTCCCCTGCAGGTCTATCACCCCTAACTACCCTCCCCTGCAGGCCTGGTCCCCCCCAACTGCCCTTCCCTGCAGGCCCGATCACCCCCAACTTCCCTCCTCTGCCGGCCTGGTCACCCCTAACTGCCCTCCCCAGCTGGCCATCTTGTGGTGGCCATCTTGTGTCCACATGGGGGCAGGATCTTTGACTACATGGGGGCAGCCATCTTGTGTGTTGGAGTGATGGTCAATCTGCATATTACTCTTTTATTAGATAGGATAGAGGCCTGGTACATGGGTGGGGCCAGCTGGTTTGCCCTGAAGGGTGTCCCGGATCAGGGTGGGGGTTCCCTTGGGGTGTGGGACTGCCTGGGCGAGGGGCCTGTGGTGGTTTTCAGGTCGGCCACACCCCCCAGCGACCCAAGCGGAGGCCCTGGTAACTGGGGTTTAGTTATCTTCTACAATTGAAACTTTTTAGCCTGGAGCAGAGCCAAGCCTCCTGCTTGCTCCGAGGCGGCAGCCATTTCTGTTGGGACTTATGTATCTTCTATAATTGAAACTTTGTAGCCTGGAACAGAGGCCAAGGCAGGCCAGGGCTTCAGAAGCTTGGCTTCCTCCATCGCCGGAGGCAACCCTAGCCTCCTGCTCTTTCCAGCTCCGTGGCTGCTGCCATTTTTGTTTGGATTTATTTATCTTATATCATTGAAAGTTTGTAGCCTTGAGTGGAGGCCTAGGCCGGCAAGGGCAGGCGGAAAGCTTGGCTTCCTCCATTGCCGGGGAAACCCAAACCTCCCTCCAGCTCTCTGTGGCCGCAGCCATATTGGTTGGGCTTATTTGCATATTTGCTCCTGATTGGCTTGTGGGTGTGGCTTGTGGGTGTCACAGAGGTACGGTCAATTTGCATATTCCTCTCTTATTATATAGGATGCGTGTGTGTAATGCATCTGTTCCTTTTTGTAGGAATACATTTTTATCTCCTTTGCTTCTAACATCTAGGCTGTCTCCCCTCCCAAAGAAAACCCCAGCTTCCTGGCCCATTCTGCATCGCCTTCCAGACCTGGCATCCGCGCCCCTGGGCAGGTCTCCTGGGCTCCCCGGGTGGAAGCCCTGTGTGCCCCCCTCTGACGCCTTCCTCTCCATCACACATTATGGCGCTGAGGTGAGCTCATCTTGCTCTCACTTCTCTGCACACCCCATCACTCAGCATGAGCCTCTCCCAGCCAGGGCGTTGCCGTCCGACACCAGCCGTGCCACCAGATGCCCTTCCTGGCTGTTTGCGGTGGACGGTTTTCCAGACGCCGCTGACCTCTGTGGTGATGAGGTTACCATGGCCACACAGCTCCGTAATGACCGTCATTAGCGAGCCGAGCGGCCAGCGCCCTCCCTGCGTCGTTAGTGCGATGTGTTCCATAGAGGAAACCCTGAGTGAAGGGTTCAGCCAGGGACTCGGGGTTCTGTGTCCTCAAGCTGACAAGCTTCAAGCAGAAACCCTCCTAAGCCAGTGGCGGTCCCCTACGCCCCGTCCCCGGGGAGCCAGCCGGGGGGCACAGGGGGCCGGCCTCATGCACCTTACGCGTGTTCACTCCCGGGCGGGAAGTGTCTCCGGCGATTCCCGTCGTCCCACAGAGCCTAGAAGTCTGTCATGGCACCAATACAGTCCATGTTTAGCATTCGTCAGGCTGATTAACAGTCACTACTTCCATCAATAAAAATCATTTTTAAAATATCCACAATGCTCATTAAATCAGTTGTTAATTAACAGCAAGACAGCAAAGACTTACAGCAGCCTCTTTGGGTGGGACCCTGGGGATAAATGCTGGTGAGACCCAGGACTCTCTCCCTCCCTCCATCCCTTTCTTCCTTCCTTCCTTCCTTCCTTCCTTCCTTCCTTCCTTCCGTCCCTCCCTCCCTCTGTCCCTCCCTCCCTCCGACCCTCCCTCCCTCCCTCCCTCCCTCCTTCCCTCCCTCCTTCCTTCCTTCCTTCCTTCCTTCCTTCCTTCCTTCCTTCCTCTTCCTTCCTTCCTTCCTTCCTTCCTTCCCTCCCTCTCTCCCTCCCTCCCTCCCTCCCTCCTTCCCTCCCTCTTTCCTTCCTTCCTTCCTTCCTTCCTTCCTTCCTTCCTTGAACAAGTATTGGTGAAACACCTCCATGGGTAGCACACCTTGAAAATAAGGATAACGGAGGTTACCTGACCTGCTCCAAAGCCCCACCCCAGGAGTAAAGCCTCCCCCTTCTCCACAAGTTCCAGAGCAGGCTCCGGAGCTACGAGGCTGTGAGGCCAAAGGGCAGTGAGGGGGATGCAGGCCTGGCACTGCCCCTGCGTGGCCCACACCAGCGCTGTCCCCTCCCCAGGGGGCGGGACTGTGTCCCTACGAACAGCACCTCCGCCGGGTGTGTTGTGGAAGGTGCTTCCAGTGCGAGGACCCCCCCTTTTAGGGGTGCTTTCGGCCGTGCAACAGAAACTGTACTTTGCCTTTTTAAAATATATTTTATTGGTTTCAGAGAGGAAGGGAGAGAGAGAAACATCAGTGATGAGAGAGAGTCACGGATCGGCGCCTCCTGCACGCCCCCCACTGGGGACTGAGCCCTGCCCTCCTGGTTCCTGGGTCCACGTTTCTCACACTGGGGTGCCCGGTAGTGTGTTTCGTGCTGAGAAGCAGCTTATACTCCCAGAGATCCCCGGGAGGCAGAAGGCCGGGTTCGCAGACACCACGCCCCGCCGTGTGGGGGTGAGCTCCGGGCCCCTCCAGGCGAGGAACAAGCCAGGCCTCCCGTCGGTGCCGTGACTCTTCCTGCGCACCTGTTGCCGGGGCCTGGGGCGCTGCCGGGGCCTGGGGCGCTGCCGGGGCCTGGGGCGCTGCTGGGGCCTGGGGTGCTGCCGGGGCCTGGGGCGCTGCTGGGGCCTGGGGTGCTGCTGGGGCCTGGGGTGCTGCCGGGGCCTGGGGCGCTGCTGGGGCCTGGGGTGCTGCTGGGGCCTGGGGTGCTGCCGGGGCCTGGGGCGCTGCTGGGGCCTGGGGCGCGGCTGGGGCCTGGGGCGCTGCGGGGGCCTGGGGCGCTGCTGGGGCCTGGGGCGCTGCTGGGGCCTGGGGCGCTGCTGGGGCCTGGGGCGCTGCTGGGGCCTGGGGCGCTGCTGGGGCCTGGGGTGCTGCTGGGGCCTGGGGCGCTGCTGGGGCCTGGGGTGCTGCCGGGGCCTGGGGCGCTGCTGGGGCCTGGGGCGCTGCTGGGGCCTGGGGCGCTGCTGGGGCCTGGGGCGCTGCTGGGGCCTGGGGTGCTGCTGGGGCTTGGGGTGCTGCTGGGGCCTGGGGTGCTGCTGGGGCTTGGGGTGCTGCTGGGGCCTGGAGTGCTGTTGGGGCCTGGGGCGCTGCTGGGGCCTGGGGTGCTGTTGGGGTGCTGCTGGGGCCTGGGGTGCTGCTGGGGCCTGGGGTGCTGCCGGGGCCTGGGGTGCTGCTGGGGCCTGGGGTGCTGTTGGGGTGCTGCTGGGGCCTGGGGTGCTGCTGGGGCCTGGGGTGCTGCCGGGGCCTGGGGTGCTACCGGGGCCTGGGGCGCTGCTGGGGCCTGGGGTGCTGCTGGGGCCTGGGGCGCTGCTGGGGCCTGGGGCGCTGCTGGGGCCTGGGGCGCTGCTGGGGCCTGGGGTGCTGCTGGGGCCTGGGGAGCTGCTGGGGCCTGGGGCGCTGCTGGGGCCTGGGGTGCTGCTGGGGCCTAGGGCACTGCTGGGGCCTGGGGTGCTGCTGGGGCCTGGGGTGCTGCTGGGGCCTGGGGCGCTGTTGGGGTGCTGCTGGGGCCTGGAGTGCTGTTGGGGCCTGGGGTGCTGCTGGGGCCTGGAGTGCTGTTGGGGTGCTGCTGGGGCCTGGGGTGCTGCTGGGGCCTGGGGCGCTGCTGGGGCCTGGGGTGCTGCTGCGGCCTGGGGTGCTGCCGGGGCCTGGGGCGCAGCTGGGGCCTGGGGTGCTGCTGGGGCCTGGGGTGCTGCTGGGGCCTGGGGTGCTGCTGGGGCCTGGGGTGCTGCTGGGGCGCTGCTGGGGCCTGGGGCGCTGCTGGGGCCTGGGGAGCTGCTGGGGCCTGGGGTGCTGCTGGGGCCTGGGGTGCTGCCGGGGCCTGGGGCGCTGCTGGGGCCTGGGGCGCTGTTGGGGCCTGGGGCGCTGCTGGGGCCTGGGGTGCTGCTGGGGCCTGGGGCGCTGTTGGGGCCTGGGGTGCTGCTGGGGCCTGGGGTGCTGCTGGGGCCTGGGGTGCTGCTGGGGCGCTGCTGGGGCCTGGGGTGCTGCCGGGGCCTGGGGCGCTGCTGGGGCCTGGGGTGCTGCCGGGGCCTGGGGCGCTGCTGGGGCCTGGGGTGCTGTTGGGGTGCTGCTGGGGCCTGGAGTGCTGTTGGGGTGCTGCTGGGGCCTGGGGTGCTGCTGGGGCCTGGGGTGCTGCCGGGGCCTGGGGCGCTGCTGGGGCCTGGGGTGCTGTTGGGGTGCTGCTGGGGCCTGGAGTGCTGTTGGGGTGCTGCTGGGGCCTGGGGTGCTGCTGGGGCCTGGGGTGCTGCTGGGGCCCGGGGTGCTGCTGGGGCCTGGGGTGCTGCTGGGGCCTGGGGTGCTGCTGGGGCCTGGAGTGCTGTTGGGGTGCTGCTGGGGCCTGGGGCGCTGCTGGGGCCTGGGGTGCTGCTGGGGCCTGGGGCGCTGCTGGGGCCTGGGGCGCTGCTGGGGCCTGGGGTGCTGCTGGGGCCTGGAGTGCTGTTGGGGTGCTGCTGGGGCCTGGGGCGCTGCTGGGGCCTGGGGCGCTGCTGGGGCCTGGGGTGCTGCTGGGGCCTGGAGTGCTGTTGGGGTGCTGCCGGGGCCTGGGGCGCTGCTGGGGCCTGGGGTGCTGCTGGGGCCTGGGGCGCTGTTGGGGCCTGGGGCGCTGTTGGGGCCTGGGGCGCTGCTGGGGCCTGGGGCGCTGCTGGGGCCTGGGGCGCTGCTGGGGCCTGGGGCGCTGCTGCGGCCCGGGGCCCTCGGCACCAACGCGAATGAAGAGACTTAGTCAAAACCCCGGGACAACCTTTGGGTCTGACAAAGAGTCCCTTGTTCCTCTCCCCTCGGCTCCTCGTCACGTGACGCCTCGGGGTCCCCTTCCACCTCTCCGGGGTGAGGTCTGGAATACAGATCCGGGAGGCCAGGGGCACCCCCCGCTTTGGGGAGAGATGTGTGATCAGCATGAGAGAGAACGTGCTGCTTAGCTGGGACTCAGTCATGACGAAGGCTCTCCCTCTTTTTAAAACATTTAAAATAAATCCTTACCCGAGGACTTACTTATTGGTGCTAGAGCGAGGAATGGAGAGAGAGAGAGACAGAGAGAGAGAGAGAGAGAGAGAGAGAGAGAGAGAGAGAGAGAGAGAGAGAAACATTGATGTGAGAGGGAAACATTGATCAGCTGCCTCCTGCACCCCCCCCCCCCCACACTGGGAATCGAGCCCCCAACCCGGGCCTGTGCCCTGACCCACAATCGGACCGTGACCTCCTGGTGCATGGGACGACGCTCAACCACTGAGCCACACGGGCTGGGCCACCGTTTTGTTTAGAAAAATCATTAAAACCTTCGTTTTTCCCCTCTGGAGCCACTAAGCTCATTTCCCCAGACGTGTTCTCTATCCCAGGACTGTTTTCCCAAACAGCACCCTGGCTGGTTTGAAGGGCACAACATCTCCTTCCTGTTTTGTAAATCAGGCCGCCCACCCTCTCCACAGCGGGACCCGCGTGCACGGGGCCTGGGACGCGTTTCCGGGGCTCTGCGGTGGGATGGGGGGCTGGCGGCGCTGCTGAGCGAGCTGAGTCACACTCTCCCTGTCGCCCGGGCCTGTGACTCACACCCGGTACCTTTCATCAGTAACCATAGACTAAGAGGGGACACAGGGGACTCAGCGCAGCAACTCTCTCGTTGACAAGAGTTGCTTTCCTGGGGAGGAGGGGGGCTCGCCGATATAAAGTGGGGGGACTCTGCAGAAAGACGTTGATGAGTAGAGACGAGATTCAGCATTGCTCGGGCAGGGCGATCATCGCTTACGGCTTCCATTCACGTCGGGAGGAACTGGGGGACGGAAAGCAGGGTTTTATTGTTTATGGAGACGTTTCACTGAAATCCAGGAATTCCCGATCAGGGTGGAATATGAAACCCGGGCACCTTAGCACCTCCCCCACTCAGATGGGTGCAGGCTCTGTCGCCTGCGAGCAGGCTCATGCAGGCCCAGTGAGCGAGGGTGCAGTAATTCGCTCTTCCAGGTTCATCACAGAACATCTGCCCCCGGCTCGACTCTGTGGCCTGGGCGTCGTCCCATGCACCGAGAGGTCACCGGTTCGATTCCCGGGCGGCACAGGCCCGGGTTGCGGGCTCAGTCCCCAATACGGGGTGTGCAGGAGGCAGCCGATCAATATTTCTCGCTCATCAATGTTTCTCTTCCTCTCCCTTCTTTTCTCTCTAAAATCGATTAAAAAAACATTTTTAAAAAACCACAAACATTCCCTCAGCCCTCCCCAGACGAGGCTGTGTGTGTGACGGGTTCTGCAGATTCAGAGGTGGGAGAACGGATTCCTGTCCTCCAGCAGCTCAGACGCCCCCGTCCTGATCAAGGGGCGCCGAGCTGGTGCTGGCGAGGGGCGAGGATGATGGATAGAAGATTCCAGAGAGGAGGTGATGCTGGCTAGTCAGGGGAGCAGGGAGAGGGCGCCAGGCCGCCTAGGCTGGGAGCCCTCCCTGGTGGATGGGGCCGGGGACTCCGAGGAGGTCGGCAGCGGGACGGACGGAGTGCGCACAGAGCAACTCGTTTCAGCGCTGAGGTTGTTTGGTAGAAAATGCGTGACAGTGACACTCAGGGGTTGAAGCCCGTTCCAGCCTGTAGAGGTGAACCTGGGATACCCCTTCTATCTTCTCAGCCTCACTTTCTCCATCTGCAGAATGGGACCGCTGAGCCTCCTCCTCTTACAGAAGTGAGTCCAGCTCTGACCGGTTGTTGTTGTTTTTTTTAGTAAACTAAAGGAAACACACTCGAATATAGTTCAGTGTTTTAAGGAATCCGGGGCAGCCTTTATCACGGGGCAGGCTGCCAAGTGCGTTCCAGAGTACTTATGTTTTCACTCGAGGCCCAGTGCACGAATTTGTGCACCAGTGGGGTCCCTTGGTCTGGCCTGTGGGATCAGGCCGAAACCGGCTCTCTGACATTCCCCGAGGGGTCCCGGATTGCAAGAGGGCACAGGCCAGGCCGAGGGACCCCACCAGTGCATGATCAGGGCCCGGGAGGGACCTCGGGACGGCTCCAGGGCATGTCTGGCCCATCTCGCTCAGTCTTGATCAAGCTAACCTACCGATCGAAGCATCTGCCCCTGGTGGTCAGTGCACATCATAGCAACTGGTCGACCGGGCAGATCGATTGCTGGCCTCCTGCGTGAGCCCTGGCCAGGGCCCAGGCCGGGGAGGAGCCTGCCACCCAGGGACATGCCCTTGGCCAGAATCGAACCCGGGACCCTTTGGTCCGCAGGCCGACGCCCTATCCACTGAGCCAAGCCGGCCAGTGCTGGATGTAGGTTTCGTTTTCCCCAAGGAAAAGGGATCTGGAGCGGCCTTGGCACCTGCCGGGGGTTTGATGGCAGAGACTGGGAGCCGGTGGTACAGTGAGGACCGAGGAGGCCCAGGCGAGGGGGGCAGCCGGGCGTGTGGGCAGGCAGCGCCTGGCACGCGGCTCAGATAGACGGCCCCGTGGCCGTCAGATGCAGCGCTGAGCCCAGGCCCCGGAAGGGATGGGGGTCGGGAACTGGGCACTGGGAGCCGGGCCACGGGCAGGCGGAGGGAGCGAGGAGGTAGAGAGACGGAAGAAGGCACCCCTGAGTAAGACAGGGCGGCCGGTCCGACAGCAGGCGGGGAGACACGCCCGTGGGGGCACAGTCCAGGTCAGATCCCCAGCCCCAACCAGGACCCTTCCCAGCAGGCCCCAGCCAGGCCTGGGAAGCGGGTTCTGAGCGGAGTCTGGACTGCAGAGGAGCGCTAACTACGCAGGCCTGGCTGGGGGGCCAGACTCCTGACCTCCGGCTGCCGGCGCAAATGCCAGGAGGGCGGTGTCAGCACCCACAGAGCAGCAGGCCCCGCACGGCGTGAAGCTCTCACTCCCGGCGTGGCTCACCGTCACTTGGGCGTGGTACCCAGGCGGAGAGGTTAGACTTGCTCACGGTCTTGCCTCCAAACACGGCAGCAGAGCTCGGGTTAGTACCTGCCCTGGTGCTCTGAACCCCTGTCTGTGCCCGGCCCGTGGGGCTCAGTGGCTGAGCGTCGACCTCTGAACCAGGAGGTCAGGGTTCGATTCCGGGTCAGGGCACAGGCCCAGGTTACAGGCTCCATCCCCAGTGTGGGGCCTGCAGGAGGCAGCCGACCCATGATGCTCTCTCATCACTGATGTTTCTCTCTCTCTCCTTCTCCCTGCCTCTCTCTCTAAAAATCAACAAAAACATTTGAAGAAGGTTTCCTGAACGCTCCCCTCAGATTGAGTTTGCTGGTTCTGCCAGAAACCCATCGGAGGGGCAGGCTCCGCCAACCCGTGGGGAGGCGCGGAGGGGCGAGGCAGAAACGGCGTTCCTGCGTTTCCGTTTGCGAGCTTCCCACCTGCCTGGATGCTCTCGCCAAGCTGAGGGTGGATAGGACACCGGGAGCCTGCACCGGGGCGGGGAAGGCAGGGACCTGCCCATAACCTGGGGCCTGGGGTCTGGTTCGGCGAGGCGGGCCCCAGGATTGGCAGAACACAGCTCGGGGGTCTGGGAGCTGCTGGGCGTTGGGAAAACCTGTAGCCCAGGAAGAGAAGAGGGTCTGAGCCACCACGCTGCCAGCTGGGCAGTGACGCTTCGTTTTTAATCTCATGCGCTCTGAACCGGAGTCCAGCCATGGCCTCCTGGGTCATAGGTCGATGCTCAACCACGGAGCCACACCGGCTGGGCTGTGAGTCTCTTTTTAAAAAGCAAGAACTCCTATGTCGAAGCACCCACCCCTCGAAGAAGTCTCCTCCTCCTTCCTCGGGCGGAAACCACCCCCCCCCCCCCCCCAGGCTCACAGCTGCCACGGGCGGGGCCCTCGGGACTTGACGAATCTTCGGTCCTTTGAGGCCCAGGCCGGCCCGGCCCCGCTGAAGGTCGCAGCGGAAGAGAAGGTTGGGAGCTGCAGGAAACCAGGGCTCCGTGGGAAGAGCGACAGCCAGCCGGGGTTCGGCACACCTGCTGCCTGTCCGTGGGGTTCAATCCGTGTTTACGAAGTCGGGTCTTTGAGTTCAGGGTGTGGAGCATTTCCGTTCACTGGGGTGTTCTGACCTCATCCTGCGTTACAGATGCTGGTGCTCACTGGCCCTGTGAGGTGCTCAGAGCTGACGGCGCAGGTTCGCGGCGACGCTGTTCTGCTCCAGTTCATCTGGGGAGATGGTAGTGAGGGCGGAAGGGAGGCGTGATGGAGGTTTTAACAGGCGGCGGCAACGCTCGGCCCGCACGCTGTGCTCAGACCCGCTCGCGAGGCGGGACGGCGTCTGCTGCTTGCGGCGGGAACCTCTCCGTCCGAGTGCGGAGCCCTGGGTTCGCCCGCCTGGGCCCGCGGAGTCACCGCCCGCAGGACCCAAGTGCTCACAGGGTCTCAGGGTCTACAACCAACTTGCCTTTTGCTGCCAGATGGCAGAATTCTCAAGATACCTGCCACGCCAGGCTGTGGTGGCTCAGTGGACCCAAGAGGTCCTGGGTTTGATTCCCGGTCAGGGCACAGGCCCGGGTTGCAGGCTCGATCCCCAGTAGGGGGCGTGCAGGAGGCAGCCGATCCGTGATTCTCTCTCATTAATGTTTCTCTTTCTCTTCCTCTCTGAAATCAGTAAAAATATATATATATATATATTAAATGCCAATTGTGAACTATAATAAACCAGAGGCGAGAAGGTTGTGATTTTCCAGGGGAGCTGCAAAGAGGGACCGCTCCCTGGGGGCCCTCGCCGCTCAGGCCGCGAGAGGACTCACTTCCCTCCCACTTCCCTCCCGCCAGCGCCTGGTCGCGCCCAGCCAGGTCCCCGGGGGGCAGGCAGGTGGCAGCGGGGCGCCGGGAGCTGCAGGCAGCCCTGGACTCCACCTCCCGGCGCTGCCCGGGTCCGCACCAGGTGGGCCCAGCACCCGGGGCCCCCACTGTTCACCGGAGCTGCAGGAGCAGGGAGACCCCTTGTTTCTGAAGGAGGCAGGAAGGACAGAGCCGAGGGGGACTGCGTCTGAGCCTCCGGGCACCGCCCGGCACCGCAGGGCTTGGCGCTGCCACGGCCCGTCCTAGCGACGCCGGGAACCGCTGAGCGTGACGCCTGTCCATAGGCCGACAGCTCAGGACGGGGCTCCGTGGGCAGCAGGTTTCAGGGCTCGGCGAAGCTGAGGGGTGACCTCCGCCATCCACACTGACTCCTCCCGGGAACGCGTTTATAAGTAAAGTCCTTCCCGTGTCCAGGCCTTTCTTTTCCTCCGGGAAGGACGGATGGCCTGAGAAGACAGCGGCGGTCTCCTTAAAGCGGAGAGAAATGGAGGCCGAGGAAACGGGAGGAGAGGGCCCAGGGCAGGATGCGGAGGGAGTGGGGGGAGGGGGGATCTGAACGCGCAGGGAGCGCCGTTCCTGCTTCCCTGGGCGGCTGTCCCATCCCAAGCCTGTTGTCGGGAAAGGAGAGCGTGAGCCCGAGCTCACAGGTGTAGGCCGTTGAGTGCACGTCCCTTAGGGGGCCGGGCCCTTGGAGGTGACCGGGCATCACCCAGGCCTGGGTCCAGCAGACCCTCACGTTTGGGTGCGGAAGGAATCTCAGGCACACAGCAGCGTAGATCTTTGGAGCGAGAGGGGAAAACGATAAAATTACTGTCCGCTATCTGACGGTCATGGTGAGCTGCCACGCTGGGCAGGGACCCCGGGTAATTCTTCTCAAGCCGTGGCCAGAAGACACCCCAGGAGGCCCGTGGGAAAGCCGGCCCTTCGGTCCTATCGGGGAGAATGTGAGTCTTCCTTCGCCCCACGTCAGGAAGGTCGGGCCAGGTCCCCCCTGGCCACGGCCGGCTGCACAGGTAACATCTCAAAACCCCACCTAAATGCCCTCGGATTTCCCACCTGTGTCCCTGGTCAGAGGAAGAGCTTTCTCTCTCATTGCGTGAATGAATCCTTGTTTTCTTTTCTTTTTAAAAAAACATATATTATTGATTTCAGAGAGGAAGGGAGAGTCAGAGAGAGAGAGAAACATCGATGAGGAGAGAGAATCATGGATCGGCTGCCTCCTGCTCGCCCCACACTGGGGATCGAGCCCATAACCGGGGCATGTGCCCTGACCGGGAATCGAACCGTGACCTCCTGGTTCCTAGGTCGATGCTCAACCACGAGCCACACCGGCCGGGCCGCCTTTTTTCTTTTGCTTTGAGCTTTCTCCTCTCCTCTTCCTGATAGCCATGGAAGGGGCGATGGCGTCTGCTGTCACTTGGCGGAGGTGGCCTTTCTCAGCTTCACTCTCTCTTTCTCGCAGAGCCTGGTGCTTTTACCCAATGATCAGAAATAGCTCTGCCGCCGGTCCTTCCTAAAGGCCAGTCTGTCCTAAGAAGGAAGAAGCCGTTTGCTTTTTTTCACTCTCCCTAGCATTTCCCGGATCCGAGCCTGGCCGGATACTCGGGACCGTCCCTGGAACACAGGTTCCTCAGGCCAAGTGAGCGTGACGTCGGCAGCCAGGTTCACGGGTTGTCACGGGAAAGCTAACTGGGAAGAAACGACACTCCTCCGTGCGGAAGTCACACAGGAGCGCTTTCAGCTGCCAGACGCGTCTTCCTAAAATAAAGCAGAAGAATGAGCCAGCGTCACGGCCGCTGGGCCCAGAGCTGGCCAGCACGGACGGAGTCCTGGCCGTGGGACTGGCTCGCCCAGTGACCCTGGATAAATTATAGGGTCTCTCCGCGCCGTCGAGTGCTCATCTCTGAAACGAAGGCGGGAAATAATGCCTCCGGGGCAGCTGGGAATTATGAATCTTGTTGGGAATTATGAATCTTGTTGGGAATTATGAATCTTGTTGGGAATTATGAATCTTGTTGGGAATTATGAATCTTGTTGGGAATTATGAATCTTGTTGTGCTCGTGTGAATCTCTGAGAAGGGTTAGAACTTGTAACGTTGAGCTCGTTTTTTGGACCAGGAATGAAACCCCCCCTCTACTCCCCCCACCCCAGCAAACATACACACACACACACACACACACACACACACCCAACCCACAGCACTTACCCTGCGGAACCTAGTTTTAGGGGCATCTAATGATTGCTTGTGCTTCAAGAGTCATTTCTAAAAACTCCATTATTTCAACGTCCCCAGAAGTGTTTAAATGTGACCAGGTTGCTGCTTTACTGTTGATAAGGACCGGGGGGATTAATTCGAACATGGGTTATAGAAGAGCCGGCACGCAAGCGAATGGCCTGCACACGTTATTAATGAGGAGCTTCGTTAACCGGGAGGCATGGTGGTCGGTGAGCGCGGCCCTGCCTGCGGGAGGGCCGTGAACAGGAGAAGGTGACCTCACGCCTCACAATAAAGACTGCGCGTTCCACGCTGATCAGCATCCGGGGCCCTTTCCCCGCTTCTCCTACAGCTCAGGGTCACGGCATTCATGCGCCCGGTCGGGCAAAGGAAGGAAAACCATGAGAAGTTTAACGAGCGGCATTTGTTTTAATCAGGGGAGACGTTTGTAAATCGTTCCCACCAGCTTCTCACCGGAAATAAACGGATCGCCTCCCGCTGGTGAACCCGGGCTTTGCGGTGGGACGGACCACGCTTCCTTCCTCTGTATCCTCATGGCCCTCCACTTCCACCAACCCCCCCCCCCCCCAACACACAAGATTCATGTCAGGACTTCCTGCTTTCTCAGCTTCTGTTTTTTTTCCCCACAAAGATAAGTCCTTTATTTTTATTTATTAAATGTATTGGGGTGACGTTGGTCAACATGAGCACATCGGGTGCATGTGTGGATTTCCAGGTTACGAAATCTGTCTGTAGCACCATGTGCCCAGCACCCAGCTTCTCAGCTACATCCTCTCCCGGCCCGCCCCCCCCCACCTCCCTCACCTCGAGGACCAGCCCCACGGCTCTGGGGTGGGCGGGGCCTCCGAGGCCATGGAATGGGCCCTGTGTGAGCTGCAGCCCGCCCTGCCCTGTTCTGAGGACCTGCAGACAGTGAGCGCCGTGGGCCCTCCCACAGGCCGCGATGGCGTCGTTTCTGTCCTCGCTGTTTGACGGGGGAGGACACCGAGGCCAAGGGAAGGTCTGTGCCTTCCTTACGGTCATTCAGCGAGTGCGAGGCAAGGCCAAGACGCAGCCCCCACCTCCAGGCTCTGGGCTCCCACTTCCCTGCTGTCTGGAGAGACAGGTGTGCTCGGAGCCCCCAGCCGGGTGCCACTGCTCCCTCCCCCTTTCTCTCCCCCCCCCCCCCCCCCCCCGCATGCTCTCTCCTCGGCCCGGAGGGTCGCTCCTGACCACCCAGCCTGCATGGGGTTGCAGGAAACAGTCCCTTCTGCAGAGTGTGGCAGAGGGGTCACCACGGCCTGGCGGGGGCTCAGCTGGTGGCTCAGCCCGAGAACCAAAAGGTGGCAGCTTCGCTTCCCGGTCAGGGCACATGCCTGGGTCGCAGGTTTGATCCCTGTTGGGGCTCGAGGGGGAGGCAGCTGATGGATGTTTCTCTCTCCCATAGATGTTTCTCTCTTTCCTCATTCCTCTCTCTAAAATCAAGCAATCAGCTGAAACCGGTTTGGCTCAGTGGATAGAGCGTCGGTCTGCGGACTGAAGGGTCCTGGGTTCGATTCCGGTCAAGGGCATGTACCTTGGTTGCGGGCACATCCCCAGTAGGAGGTGTGCAGGAGGCAGCTGATCGATGTGTCTCTCTCATCGATGTTTCTAGCTCTCTATCCCTCTCCCTTCCTCTCTGTAAAAAATCAATAAAATATATTTTATAAATAAATAAAATAAAATAAAATCAAGCAATCAGCCCTGGCTGGTTTGGCTCAGTGGATAAAGCATCAGCCTGCGGACTGAAGGGTCCCAGGTTTGATTCTGGTCAAGGGCACGTGCCTGGGTTGCAGGCTCGATCCCCAGTAGGGGGCGTGTAGGAGGCAGCCGATCCATGATTCTCTCTCATCATTGATGTTTCCATCTCTCTCCCTCTCCCTTCCTCTCTGAAATCAATTAAAATAAATATATATTTTTTTTTTAAAAGGGGTCACCATGGCCCTTTTCCGCCCTCGGTTCTCCCAGGTGGCCCGGGAGTCGGGAAGGTCCCTGTGAGTGCTCTGTGCCCCATCCTTCCCCTGACAGCTGTGGGCGCTGGGGCTGTGCCCAAGCCGCGGGGGGCTCGGGCTCACCTGCTGACCCTGGGAAGTCGAGGACAAGCTCACAGCTCGGGCGGAGGCTGTGGCCAGAGCAGGCCTGAACTTGAATCCCGATTCTGCGGCTCTAGAGACTCGCTCTCGTCTCTGCGGCAGAATCAAACTTCGCAAGACCCATCACGTAAAAAACACGGAATGCGGTCACACACCAAGAACGAGTGAGCGCCCCCTGAAAGCCCGGGTCCTGGGCAGACTGCATTTATTTTATTTTTATTAAATAATTCTAATGTTGATACTATTGCACGTGTCCCCTTCTCCCCCTCCTTTGCCCACCTGCTCCCCGCTCCCCTGGCCTCACCACGCTATCGTCCGTGTCCGTGGGGTGTGCGTGTATGGGCTTTAGCGAATGCCTTCGCCTTCTTTATCCGGTCATCCCGGCCCCTCCCCCCTCAGGCACCGGCCAGCTGGGGGCCAGGTACCCGTGCTTCCCATGCCATTTTGTTCATCAGTGTATGCTGTTCATTAGAGTCCACGTATGAGTGAGATCATGTGACACTTATCTTTCTCTGACTGGCTGATTTCACTTAGCATGATACTCTCCAGAGCCATCCATGCTGTCTCAAAGGGTAAGGGATCCTTGTTCTTTACAGCTGCATAGTGTTCCATGGTGTAGATGGCCCACAGCTGTTTTATCCGCTCACCTGCTGATGGGCACGTGGGCTGTTTCCAGATCTTACTGTTGTACACTGTGCCGCTATGGACATAGGGGTGCACGCGTTCTTTCTGATCGGGGTTCTTAGGATGTAGTCCCAGCATTGTTAACGGTCTTTTATGAAAGCAAACTGTTATAGTCCACTCGTATTCATAACTTACCCGTTTCAGACTCCCTTGGATTGAGGGAAATGTGGGCTCTACACGTAGGGACACGGTTATAATCACGGGGCTCCGTGAAGCAGACGGCTCCGTGTAATCCTGAGGTTCTGGCCGCTCGGGGAAGCGCCTCTGTTGCTTTTCAAGTGAAATTTCCTGCTTCGTGTTGGTCAGAGTCTAACGTTCTTCAACCTTCTGTGTTGTTGCCAGATAATAGTCGGAGAGACGGCGGTGTTCTGCCTGCAGCTGGCCACGAGGGATTTTGAGAACCAGGAGAAGACGATTTTAACCGGAGACTGCTGCTACACCAACCCGCTGGTGCGGAGGACGGTGCGCTTCCTGGGTAGGTGCCCTGGCCGGCGGCTCGGGGGGCTGGAGCGTCATCCCGGGCACCGAAGGCTGGCCGGTTCGATCCTGGTGAGGGTCCATACGGAGGCAACCCATCAGTGTTTCTCTTTTTCTCTCTCTCTCTCTCTCTCTCTCTCTCCCCCCCCCAACCAACTGACCCACCCAGCCAGGGCAAAAGATACGTTTTGACAACAATGGCCAATGATAGTGCATTTAGAAAATGTTTTTGGTATTTGAGTAAACTGACAAGGGAGAGAAAATAAAATCCACGTACTTAGTTTTATACCTTTAGGTAACCAGAGAAAGTAAAGTTTAATACTGTGAAGATCATTGAAAAACTTACTATTTTGATCGCTTTATTGCTTACTAAATTGCCCCAATTGTGATAATTAAAATGTAATTCATGAAAGGTAAGGTGGGACTACGTTACTAGCTGGTATGTGGCTTTAAAATGTGTTTCTGAAAGCAGTGTGCTGCATGGTGTGTAACTGAAGACGGATGGCGTGGGGTTCGACCGCTAACTGGCCCTCCTCCAGCATTAATAGCAGGCTGAGCGGGGTTCAGGGGCACCCTCCAGGGAGACCACTTGCTTTGCTTTCTGTCAGGAAAGATAAAAAATACGTTCACCCGGCCGGTGTGGCTCAGTGGTTGAGCGTCGACCTATGAACCAGGCGTTCATGGTTCCATTCCCGGTCAGGGCACAGGCCTGGGTTGCAGGCTCGATCCCCAGTGGGGGGCGTACAGGAGGCAGCCGATCCATGATTCTCTCTCCTCGTTGATGTTTCTCTCTCTCTCCTTCTCCCTCCCCCTCTGAAATCAGTAAAAATATATTTTAAAATACTTTCAAAATGGGGACCAGTAAAGACTGAGGTGATAGACTGCGGCCTCGCTCGGGAGCCCTGCTCCATTTATAAAAAACCAGAGGCCCAGTGCATGAAAATTCATTCACTGGAGGGGAGTCCCTCAGCCCGGCCTGCCCCCTCTCTCAGTCTGGGAGCCCTCAGGGGCGGGAGGCGACCCAGTGATCAGGGGAAGGCAATGCCCCATCACACCTCTGCTGCTGCCACTGCCGGCAGTGCAAGCCTCAAGGCCAGGCCTGCCCCCAGGTGGGCCCGGCTGCTCTGTGCGCCTGCCTCTGGAGTTCCCCAGTCTCCTCATTTCCCCAGCCGCCCAGGGCTGGCCCGAGGTGCAGGCAAGCCTCGGATGGCGGCTGCCCAGCCCCTGAGGGCCGCCGGAGGCTCAGTTAATCAGGGCCAGCCGCCACATGCCTCCTGCACCATTGGGGCTGAGGAGATTGGGTGCTGCCATCTTGTGGCTGTGGGCGCCGCCATCTTTGAGGGCGTGGCAGTCAATTAGCATATTCTCTCCTTATTGGCTGTGGGCGCTGCCATCTTTGCTATGGCATAAGGGTCAATTAGCATATTCCCTCTTTATTAGATAGGATCCGTCCCAAACACAGGCTTAGAAGGTATCTTCTTGTCTTACAAGCCCGCCAGGCATCAAGATGCACCGAGGTGGCCGGCCAGGGATGTGAGCTCGTGCAGCACCCCACCTCCAGGGGCAGGGGCTGGGGCCGGGGGCCAGGGGTGCGTGCGGGAGCCGTGTGCGGGCGGGATGGAGGCCTCCGTGCTGGTCCCTGGGATCTTCCCTCGCTGGCTCACTGGGACCCGAGACACCAGCCCCGGGGCGCTCACGGGCTGCGCTTGCTTCCAGGCATCTACACGTTCGGCCTGTTTGCCACGGACATCTTCGTGAACGCCGGGCAGGTGGTGACGGGGAACCTGGCGCCCCACTTCCTGGCCCTGTGCCGGCCCAACTACACGGCGCTGGGCTGCCAGCAGCTCACGCAGTTCATCAGCGGCGAGGAGGCCTGCACGGGCGACCCCGAGCTCGTGCTCCGCGCCCGGAAGACCTTCCCCTCCAAGGAGGCGGCGCTCAGCGTGTACGCGGCCGTGTACCTGACGGTAAGTGTGGGCCTGGCCGCCCCGGTCCCCTCTGGGCAGCAGGGCCGCCTCCCCGCCAGCGAGGAGCCCCTGTGGCAGCTTCTGCGGCCGTTTAATTGTGTTTAATCAGAGCTATTGGCACCGGGAGGAAAATGAGTAGTCGGTTGACTCTCGTGAGGTGATGCGTCGGGGGTGGGTTGTATTGGAAAACATCGCCGCCTGCGTTTCTATTGGAGACCGTGTCTGTCTCGTGGTAAACGGGGCGGGATGGACATAACTGAGTCCTGGAGCGGTCCGTCCCCATGGACTTGCAGTAGCACCGCGAAGAGAGGTAGCCGGCCTCCTCGCCCCGATAGGCTCTGATGGGGCTGGGAAAGGGGCCCTCCTTTTCTAGAAAGTTCTCTTGAGGATGTTTGTAATGATAACAATAACATTGAGCATTTACTACGTGCCAGGCACGACGTGCTGCACTGTAGTTAATTTATACACTAGAGGCCTGGTGCACGAAATTAGTGCATGGGTGTGGGGTGTCCCTCAGCCCAGCCTGTACCGTCTCCAATCTGGGACCCCTCAAGGGATGTCTGTCTGCTCATTTAGGCCTGACCCCAGTCAGACATCCCTCTCACAATCCGGGACTGCTGGCTCCCAACCGCTTGCTTGCCTGCCTGCCTGCCTGCCTTCCTGATTGCCCTTAACCGCTTCTGCCTGCCAGCCTGATCACCCCCTAACCACTTCCCTGCCAGACTGATCGACACCTAACTGCTCCCCTGCCAGCCCGATTGCCCCTAACTGCCCTCCCTTGCAGGCCTGGTCACCCCGAACTGCCCTCCATTGCCAGCCTGGTTGCCCCTAACTGCCCTCTCCTGCAGGCCTGATCTCCCCCAACTGCCCTCCCCTGCAGGCCCGGTCTCCCCCAACTTCCCTCCCCTGCAGGCCTGGTCCCTCCCAACTGCCCTCCTCTGCTGGCCTGATCGCCCGGCCTAATCGCTCACAACTGCCCTCCCCTGCCAGCTATCTTGTGACGGCCATCCTGGGTCCACATGGGGGCAGCCATCTTGTGTGTTGGAGTGACAGTCAATTTGCATATTACTCTTTTATTAGATAGGATTCTTATGTAGGCATCATTGCAACGTATTCTTCCTTTATTGTTATTGGTTACATAATAATCTATCCTTTGTACTGACTTACTGGGCTCTCACAGCGGCTCCTTGAAGCATGTCCTCTCATCATGCCCATGTCACAGATGAGGATGAGGCGAAGGGACTTGCCCAGATCCATAGAACCACAAACTGCCCAGACGTCAGTGACTCAGAATGTTCCAGAGAGGGGATCACGTCATCCCTGAGCCCCACGGGTGGGGGGTCAGGTGACTTCCTTCCTGCCCCCGCCCGGTCCCAGCCTCCCTGAAGGCGGAGGCCCAGGGTTCGGAGGGCAGATCCGTTCAGAGAAGAAACATTCAGGAACGCCCCAACACTCAGGAATCTTAAATCACGTGGCGTCCACACGTCAGGACTCGGGCCTGTAATTACACGGAAGGGAACCGCTCGCTGTCTTCTTAACAATAGGTGCTGTTCGGTGCTAACGGCTTTTCCTCGTCCCCGCCACCCTGAGCCATGGGCGTGTGGGAGGCTGCCATGGCAACGCAGCCCGCCTCCCGCTGCCAACGTGGGCATCACCAGCGGCTCTGCTGTTCTACTTGAACCTACGTGCAGATCTATTTCTTCCCCGCGTCCCTAGAGACAGCTTGGGGGGACTTTATAATAGACGCGTTGGGGTGTTTCAAGCGAGTACCGTCTCGGAAAGCGCTTGCCAGGATTTTGATAAGTAGGCAAATAGCGGGGAGTGAGTAGATTCCGTGATGGCGGGGGAACAGGCGTGCCCCGCGTTCAGGTAGAGCTGGCTCCGCTGAATGGGGTGCGGCGTTATAAACACGCAGGCGCCGCAGGAAGGAGCAGTGAGCCCTGTGATGAGGTGTGTGGGTGAGGACCGGGGCGGGGGGGGGGGGGGTATTTTCCTGATGTTCCTCCTTGTGGTTTAGTGAATAACATGAAGGAACGGGGTCTCTCCCTTAGCACCTGGCTTTCCGAAAGGGCTTGGGGATAATTTGATCACAGACTTATTCTCTTCTACTTCCCTGAGAACCTTTAGGGGGGAAAAAATCCCTACGCCTCTTTCTGCAAATACAGTTGGTTTCCCAGGAGGGGAAAACATTCTGAAGGTCACTGAACCCTCCGTCGTTAAGTTCGTAATTCAGTGTGAGTGGCGTTAGGTTACTATTTAAATTTAGCTTGGCGGGGTTTCTTTTCCCATGAAATGGGTAACGTTTATTCCCCAATGAAAGTAAAAGGAACTTCAGCCCGGCCCGTGTGGCTCAGGGGTTGAGCATCCACCTATGCACCAGGAGGTCGCGGTTCGATTGCCGGTCAGGGCACAGGCCGGGCTGTGGGCTCCATCCCCCGTGGGGGGCGTGCAGGAGGCAGCCATTTAATACGCGTGTCCCACGCAGCAGGTAAGAAAGCCCTTTGGGAGTGGCTCTCCGTTCTGTAGGTGACAAACTGCCGCCTCCAAGGGCTCTGCTCTTCTAGCCGATGGGCGAAGGGCCACGTGGACAATAGATTTACCCGGGAGGGAGGGGGGTCGGGCTGGGTGGAAATGGGCCCCTGTGGAGCCAGCCAGGCCTGCGCGGCGGGAACGAGGTGACCGCGTGGGCCACAAAGGGGCTGCTCTACAGGCCGAGCCGTCCATCCGCCATTGTCCTGGGGCAGCCGCGACCCTGGGCCCGTCCCATCCTCACTGCGTGACGGGCTGGTCCTGACACGGAGGGCTGTTCTTAGCCTCCCACGTGTGACTCCGCCTGCTGCCGCCCATTCGGGACCCGCTACAGGGTAAGCCCTGTGTTCGCCATTAGGTAGCCTTCTGTGCCCCCCCCCCCCGCCCCCGGCCCCCCCCCCCCCCCCCCCCCCGTGTATTGCAAAGGAGAGGATGGCTACTCTTTTTTCCTGTTGTCAATCCTCACCCGAGGATGTTTTTCCATTGATTTTTAGGAAGAGTGGAAGCGAGAGGGAGAGACAGAGGGCAACACTGATGTGAGAGAGACACATGGATTGGTTGCCTCCTGCACGCGCCCCGACCAGGGCCCGGGCCAGGGAGGAGCCTGTAACCGAGCTACGTGCCCTTGATGGGGATGGAACCCGGGACCCTTTGGTCCACAGGCCGGCGCTCTATCCACTGGGCCACACCGGCCAGGGTGGATGGTTACTCTTGATTTTCAAATACAGTCATCTGTCTGAGGCCCGTTGTCCCCTTGCCCATAAGTTAGGCAGTTGGGTTCCTCCTCCTCCCGCAAATATATAGTTTCAGTCCACATATGTCGTTTCAGCTTATTATTTTGTTGTTGTGGTTAATCCTCACCCGAGGATATTTTCCCATTGATTTTTAGAGAGAGTGGAAGGGAGGGGGAGAGGCAGAGAGAAACATCGATGTGAGAGACACATGGACTGGTTGCCTCCCGCACACGCCCCAGACGGATGGGGCTGGGATCGAGCCTGCAGCCGAGGCACATGCCCTTGACCAGAATCAAACCCGGGACCCTTCCGTCCTCAGGCCAAACCTCTAACCACTGAGCACCCCGATAGGCCCCAAATATATCGTTTTAAACCTTTAGGTTTATTCTAGTCACGAAGCAAGGCTCTTTGTGGTGCCACGTGACAGTAAAAAAAAGTTACACTCCTTGTGTGACACCTGAGCTAATACAAACAATTCTTGTCACAGTCACTTACAAATGATATTAACCAGGACTCCGGGCAGCGAAGTCGTTTGTCTAAGCTCACAGAACTGATCAGCGGGGTGGGTGGGCATGGTAAGCGGATCGCTGAGCTCCCGCAGCGGGCTGTCCCTCCTGGCCTGACCTGACCAGGCACGGCCTCTCTCATACCTACACGGGGTCCACAAAAAACCCCCAAACCGCCGATGCGCTTCGATGAAGTAAAATAGAAACGGGCAGCTGTTAAAATAACCGGAACATGAAAAAACAGGCTCACGTGGTCAACTCTGAAAACTCAAAATAATCCCATGATACCACTCCATGAGCATTCGGTGCTAGTTGAATCGGGAATGTGTTTAATAGAACAGATAGATATTTAAAAAAGAAAGATACAGAAAAGCATTGTTTGACAAAACGCCAGTGTCCTAAAAATCGTTTTTAATAATAACAGAGCATTAAGTCGACCAGCTGGTCCAATGCTTTTTGAATATCAACCGATAGAGTTTTCATTTCCGCTGAGCGAGGGCGCCCTGGGCTAGGTCAGCGTCGTCCAACAGAATTAGGAAGGTCATTGACGGTAGAAGCCTGAGACGGACCGCGTTGGTGGTTTTTAATGTCCTATCGGTCACATTAAACAACGCTCTGAGCCCTGACCGGTGTGGCTCAGTGGACAGAGCGTCAGCCTGCAGACGGAAGGGTCCCAGGTTCGATTCCTGTCAAGGGCATGTACTTTGGTTGTGGGCACATCCGCAGTGGGGGGTGTGCAGGAGGCAGCTGATCGATGTTTCTCTCTCATCGATGTTTCTGACTCTCTGTCCCTCTCCCTTCCTCTCTGTAAAAAAAAAAAAAATCAATAAAATATACTTAAAAAAATGCTTTGAAAAGGTGAAATTCATTTTAAGAATTTGCTTTGACAGATCATATCCAAAGTATCACCATCTCAGCATACATCTGCATGAAAATACCAGTGAGACGTTTTACATCCCTTTTCTTTACAAAGTCTCCTAACCTCCCAGCGTTTCTGGGCCCTTCTGTTTGTAGCTGCATTTTGACATCTGGTGAACCTGGATGGTTTCGTAAGTGAATTAGAAACCAAGCGAGCATAAATAATCAATTCCTGTCCCGTGTCCAACTCGCTCACTCCATTCTTATGCCATCATTTCCTCTTCTGCCAGTTCGGATTAAACAGGCGTTCTGTAACGGTAACAGCATTAGACCGGCTAACAGGCAGCCGGAAAGCACCGAAGAGCTGTAAGGGAAAACTCTGGAATTTTCCTCTTGTGTTTAGAGTTCTGACAGATGTGAAGAAATGCAAAGTGAGAACTCGTTAGCCTGGCTCCGTGGCTCCGTGGGTTGAATGGGTCCCATTCCCGGTCCGGGCACATGCTCTGGCGTGCAGGAAGCAGACGATGGATGTTTCTCTCTCATCATCCATGTTTCTCTCTCTCTCCCCCTCCCTCTCTCTCTAAAAAATTCACTAGTCAGCCTCACCACTGTGTTAACAAAACTCTCACACGCAGCCCAAACCTCCCCGCCTGCTCATGTGCGCGAGCCGAGCAGGGGCTGCGGCATTAGACGCGTCCCCGGAGGCCGAGGTGGCCACGTCCTCGCCGTGCTGTGCCTGTGGGCAGAGCTCTCCCACTGCCTCTCAGGATGGCCACCGCGTGGTCTTCTCCTCCTCGCCGCCTCCCGTGCCCCCTCCCGTGCGCTCACCCCCAAGACCCAGCGGACTTCCGCAGCTCTCCCAGCGCTGGTGAGCGTGCAGACCCGTCGGCAGCGGTCGCGGGCCCAGATGCGGGCAGCCAGCATCTCTTTTTCTCCCTGGAGGATTGGTACCTGGGATGGACGGGCTGGAAGTTGGCGAGATAGAAGCTGTCGGTCACATGGGCTGTTCACATTCAGACAGCCTCTTCCGGCAGCCCACAGGGCCGCGAACTTGGCCCAGGGAAAAACAAAACACAACAACCAGCAACAGGAGAGAAGATGATCGCTGAATTTCGCAGCCTTCTGAAATGGCTGCTAGGAACGGACCCTGTGAGCACTGACCTTCGTTCCCTCTCTTAGGCAACTTTTTCCATTTTTAGAGCGAGAAACACGATTTGTTGTTTCACTGATCTGTGCACTCATCGGGTGATTCTTATCAATGGCCTGTCCGGGGATCGAACCCGCAACCTTGACGTATCGGGATGACGCTCTAACCAACTGAGCCTCCGGCCAGGGCCGGCAAACGTCTTTTTTATTCAACTCAGGACCATAGGCAAGTGTGTTTCTGCGTCTGTATTATCCCTGTCAGCCACACACTGACATCACCGCCCTACAAACGTGTGCAGTGTGAGAGCCTCCTTCTATAATCCCCTCACCAGGACGTGACTAGTAACTGACCCCTCCCCTCGCAGTCAGCCCGTTGGTTTCCATAGTAACACGACTTAAAGGATGAGCACCTGCGCTACAGAAGCCATCAGATTGGGGGAAGAACCGAGTTTTTCCTGAGCGTCGTGTTGGCCACCGGAGGACATGCCACTCACTAGTCAGCTGACACGTTCTTTTTGCACATGTGAACATACCACAGATGTATGCATCTGCTCACTGTTTTGCACATGTGAACATACCACAGATGTATGCATCTGCTCACTGTTTTGCACATGTGAACATACCACAGATGTATGCATCTGCTCACTGTTTTGCACACGTGAACATGCCACAGATGTATGCATCTGCTCACTGTTTTGCACATGTGAACATGCCACAGATGTATGCATCTGCTCACTGTTTTGCACATGTGAACATACCACAGATGTATGCATCTGCTCACTGTTTTGCACATGTGAACATGCCACAGATGTATGCATCTGTTCACTGTTTTGCACATGTGAACATACCACAGATGTATGCATCTGCTCACTGTTTTGCACACGTGAACATGCCACAGATGTATGCATCTGCTCACTGTTTTGCACATGTGAACATACCACAGATGTATGCATCTGCTCACTGTTTTGTTTTGCGTTTAGCTGACGTTTTCTGTTTGTATTTAAGTTTCTGTGTTGTCCTAATTGAGGCCAATAAAATGTAAAGTCATTTCCCAATTTCAGATAGCAACATAAAAACAAGTCTTGGCACTGCATTGAACCTTAAATTCCTTCTTCAAAGTACTAACTACGTAGTAAAAGTTTGCTCCATTTTACTTTTTATGACCATATTCACAAGTGTTGCTTTTATCGAGTGTGCGTCTTCTCAAATGGTATATAAAATGGAAATGTTAAGGACATGTCTTCAGCCCTGGCCGGTGTGGCTCAGTGGGTTGGAGCATCATCTTGCCAAAAGGTGGTGGGTTTGATTCCTGGTCAGGGCACATACCTGGGTTTTGGGTTCAATCCTGGTTGGGACACATGCAGGAGGCAAGCGATCTGTTTCTCTCACATCGATGTTTCTCTCTTCCTCTCTCTCTCTATCTCTCTTTCTCTCTCAAATAAAAATAAAAAAGAACACGTCTTCCTCAGCATTCCCTTGCTAACAATATATATTTGATCTAAAATGTAAATTCATATAAAACAGGAGCACTGAATGCTTAAACACAAGGTCCCTTGGAATGGCTGAGCTGGGTGTTCCTAAGTGATGCCTGTATCACATCAGAACCAGCTACTAGTAGATTTGGGGCAAATAAAATTAAATAACCGCTGCCCTTAATTCTGCTTTTAAGAAACGTCCTTCCAAGGATTAATAAACCGTCGTGCAGTGTTGAACCCCGTAGGCGTGTGCTCCTCTGTAGACACACGTGCACATACACACGTGTGCGGCGCCCGCGCGGACCGGCGGCGAGCACAGCGTGTCTCCGTTGCCGTTTCAGATGTACATCACCAGCACCGTCAACGCCAAGGGCACGCGCCTCGCGAAGCCCGTGCTGTGCCTGGGCCTCCTGTGCTTGGCCTTCCTCACCGGCCTCAACCGCGTGGCCGAGCACCGCAACCACTGGGCCGACGTGATCGCGGGCTTCCTGGTCGGCACATCGATCGCCGTGTTCCTGGTGAGTTCCGAGAAGCGCCGTTAGGACGGCGCGGGAGTTGTTGTTGTTAATTTTCACTCGAGGATATTTTCCCATTGAGGTTTTAGAGAGAGTGGAGGGAGAGGGAGAGACAGAGAGAGAGAAACATCGATGTGAGAGGGACACATCGATGGGTTGCCTCCCTCACGCGCCCCGACCAGGGCCGGGGATGGAGCCTGCCACTAGGGTGGGTGCCCCTGTGCCTCAGCGTAGCACCCTCCACGGGCACCTGTCACAGCCACCGTCTCCCCAGCGGGGGACCCTCCCTGGTGACAGGGCCTGGGTCCCTCCGATAACCAGAACCCCGTGTTTCCAAGGCCAGGCGCCTCCCCGCGGCTTTGGCGGGGCTGGAGGGCAGGCGCGGGGACTGGCCACGGCCTGAGCCGTCGCTCCTCGTTGGAAATCTCCCTGGAGCGCTTCGTAGCTCTGGCTGCTGGGAAAGAGACTTCCGCCCGCTGCGGGGTGCGCTGGTCCGTCGGAAGCAGGAGTAGCTGACCTTTCTATCCAGATGGAAAGCTTTGCCCACTGTAAATCGCAGCCGGTTTCCGCGGTGACGCAGTAGAGGACGCACTTCCATTCCGTTCGGTTTCCTTTCGATTGCTCCGCACAGTCACCTGTGCTCCCTGCCGCCTTCACCGTGGAAGGCCCCGCGTGGGAACCGGCCCGCGTGCGAGCCAGCCCGGCCGCGGGAGCCCAGCAGACGTGCCAGGCCTGTTAGAGAGGCTTTCCTTCTGGGACGCCCTGCGTAGAGGGGCGGCCGTGTCCCCGTCCCCAGCATGCACCCCTGTTGCTTTTCCTCCCGATGCCATCCCTCTGACTCCCAAGTCCCTGGGAGACGGATCCCTCCTGCCCCCCGAGATTCCCAGCAGCCTCATGGGAGCTGGGCCCGCCTCCACTCTCCTCAGTGGGAGCAGGTTCACAGTGAGCAAAACAAGACAAGACAAAGGGCATCTCCCAGGAACCCCAGGACGTCACCCCGGCGGGGGCCGGGGGCCGAAGCCTGACCCTCAGCGAGAGGCCCTGGCGTCCCTGGGGTACACCCGCCGGCACGGGGCCCGCCCCCTCGGGGAAAGGCCTGCCAGCTCCGGAGCGGCCGTGAGCTGCCGCGGAAATGCGAGTCC
Organism: Eptesicus fuscus; assembly: GCF_027574615.1. Lineage (NCBI taxonomy): Eukaryota > Metazoa > Chordata > Mammalia > Chiroptera > Vespertilionidae > Eptesicus > Eptesicus fuscus. The sequence continues at coordinate 2,398,470 of NC_072494.1, read as the reverse complement.
ACGCGGGACAGGATCAGGGACAGTAGCCGGGCTCGGTCAGAGGCGCTGCTGGAGGCGCACGTGCCATGGGGCGGGTTTCTGAGGAGTGCTCCGTGACCTTGAGCAAGGGGAAATAATTAGCATTTAAATTAAGTTGTAGGTTAGCCACGCTGGGAAAGGTCAGCTTGCTCTGCATTTTTATTAGGTTACGATGTTATTTTTGGATTCATTTGAGCATGGACTGTTAACTAATTTAATGAACATTTTGGAATCATAAAATTGCCATGATTAACCGAGCTATGCATTTTAAAAAATACATTTTTATTGATTTCAGAGAGGATGGAGAGAGAGAGAGAGAAACTTCCATGATGAGAGAGCATCATCGATGGGCTGCCTCCTGCATGACCCTCACTGGGGATCGAGCCCACAACCCAGGCATGTGCCCTGAGTAGGAATCGAACCCTGACCTCCCGGTTCATAGGGTGATGCTCAGCCACTGACTGTACCCGGGCCCGAGCTAACGTTAATTGATGGATTTTCTTGAACACACACGCGCCTGGAGTAACTATTTCAAATTTACACAAGCTAAGTCTGGGTGTAAAGTCACGTACACGTAATAGTCCAGTAGTTTTAATACTTTATTATTAGGATTCGATTTATGGAGCTACTCAATGGTCGTTGTCAGGAGGGCATGGCTGGCTAACGCTGCAGTTTCTTCTGACCTGCCAGGTCGTGTGCGTGGTGAACAACTTCAGAGGAAGACACCCCGAGAGCGAGCGCGTGCACGTGGCGGACCTGGCGCACGCGCCGATGATCAGCATCCCGCGGGTGGAGAGCCCTTTGGAAAAGGTAACGTCCGTCCGGTGGCGCCAAGTTTAAGTTCTGGGATGTGGTCCTTGCCTGGTCCCCAGTGTCACCGCAGGCGTTTCCGTTTGCTGCCACGGGCTCCGGTCTCAGCGGCATTCGGCGAGGACTCCGTCGCTGACGACCCGGTGGGGAAGGGAGGTCCCACCTGAAGCGTCCCGGACCCGCGCCGCCCGCTGAGCAGCGCCGGAGCGCGGGGGGCTGGGCCGGAGCGGAGCGTCGGGGAGGCCCGCTGGGCGGGGGCTTCTGCGGAGGGAAGAATAGGGTGTCTGTGCTTGAGAACGCGCTCCTTCCTACAACGCGGTCCCCTCTCCCCGCTCCGTGGACAGAGCCCTCGAGCAGGACGGGTCCGCCCTGCCGGTGCACCGAGCAGGTTTGTCAGTAAGTGAGGAATGTGTGTCTTCCCAGGACTCTCAGGGCGCTTCCTCGCCTGCAGCTCGCTGTTCGGTGAGCGGGCAGTGTGTGCCGCACCTCACAGAAAACGTGGCTCCTCCACTCTAGGTGGCCGGCAAGGCCGCGGTCAGCAGCGGGCGGTCGGGAGGTGCGTTTCGGGGCAGCCACAGTGGGGTCCCCTGAACCAGCTCAGTGACTCCGTGGAACAGGACCCGCTGCTAGCGGGGTCACTGAGAAAACTACCCCATCGCCCCCTACAGACATGCTGCCCTTTCACCCTCTGCCCTTTCACCCTCTGTTCTTTCACCTTCTGCCCTTTCACTTACCAGAGCTGCCCTTTCAACCTCTGCCCTTTCACCTTCTGCCCTTTCACCTTCTGCCCTTTCACCTTCTGCCCTTTCACCTACTGCCCTTTCACTTACCAGAGCTGCCCTTTCACCCTCTGCCCTTTCACCTTCTGCCCTTTCACTTACCAGTACTGCCCTTTCACCCTCTGCCCTTTCACCTTCTGCCCTTTCACCTACTGCCCTTTCACTTACCAGAGCTGCCCTTTCACCCTCTGCCCTTTCACCTCCTGCATTTTCCTGTCTTCCCTTCAGAGGCTCTCCTGCCCAGACCTAATGGCAGGGAGCCCATGACATTGGCCCAGGATCCTCGGGGTCAGGCTGCAGTCACGGCAGCAGCAAAGCGCTGGTCACGCTTGTCCTGTCCCTCCTGCCCCCACTCGCCCTCCCTGTAAGGCGGCGTTCAGCTTCCACAGGTGAGCACGTGTCAGGAATGCACGCGTGTGCCTTATTGATCCCAGCGGCCGCCGTACAGAAAATCTGAGGGAAGGGGCATTCTCTCGTCCAAAAACCTTTCAAAATAAATATAAGCCAGGATGGGATGTGATAGAACATGGACTAGTTCCAACCGATCCAAGAGGAATTAATATCTACAGAGCTTCGTTAGGCAGCTAGGACAGGCCTCTGTGCCACGCCGGCTACTTTGGGGTAACGCCGAGAGGTAAATCGGTGGTATAGGAAATGCTTTTCGAGAAAATAATCCTTTTTTCTTGGGTTTAGGTGATCTAACTGAAACAAAGGGAAGTCCCCCTTGCCAATGACAAGAAAGGGGAGCTAATGCCAGGAATAATGTGCAAATTACAGCCTTGTAGTTCCGGCCAGGGGCTCTGTACCAGCCTGACTACCCAGGATGCTGTGCGTGTAAGAGCACCCCGTGACTGAGAGCGGCGCCGCCTGAACGCAGGTGGTGAGCAGTGAGGACGGTTCCCCGAAGCGGGAGAGGCCAGTGAGTGTGTGCCATCACGGACGGAAATTACCATGTTTCGTTCCCATGGCAACCGTGGAGGGAAATTACATGGCTAGGAATATTCTAAGGGGACTCGCAATGACCCGGAGAAGCAAACACACAGACTGTTTTGAAGGTTAGAACATCACAGGGTCAAGGTGAAGCCTGAGCTGCAGGTTAGGCAGAGTGGAGTGGGGGGGGGCGGGGGTGGAGAGCCACGCTTTTGCAGGTGTGGGCAGCCCTGGGTTGGAAGGTTGGCTTGGCTACATAATGTCTAAGAAGGACCAGACAAATTCCTCCTTTTCTCCTTACCTGAAAAAAATGGATACAATTATGGTTCTTTTATAGGGTAACTAGAGGCCCGGTGCACAAAATTCATGCACAGGTAGGGTCCCTAGGCCTGGCCAGCAATCGGGGCCAATCGGGGGCCTTCCAGCTGCCAGCCGGGGCCTTCCTTCATTCTGCACCGCCCCCTTGTGGTCAGCGCACATCACAGCGAGCAATCGGACTCCTGGTCCCTGGTCGAACTCCTGAGGGGACACTTTGCATATTAGCCTTTTATATATAGAGATTGTTTGAAATGACAGATCACAAATAAACTTCTTGGCACACAGTTGGTGCTTAAATCAAGGTAGCTCCCTCCTGTAAAACGAATGATTCCCTTAATAGGATCTTCGTTGTATTTCGGACTGGGATACCCCATAGAGCTATTTCGTGGACTTGAAGGTTTATGCAGATTGTCTGTGCCATACGTAGAGCATATGGCAGAAAGTCTTACAGCACAAAATGCCGCATAGATTAGTGTCATAGCAGCAGCAAAACAGCCCCGTGGTTTCTTGCCAAGACCAACGTGATTACCCATGACTTTGCTGTCTGGGATAAGGCCCTTTGAGGCTTCAGCAGGTTGGCACGAATACGTCTGGGAATCCATTTAAGTCGTGTTTGCTTTTCTCGAATGCAAATCTCTGTTTTACAGAGCTGCCCACCTGTAACGTAGACGTTCCATAGGAGCTGGTCAAAACAGCTTTATTAGGGGCCGGATATTGGGATAGTTCGTGGAACTAAGTCTCCTCATGTTTGCGCCAGTTTTTCTCCCCTACGAGACGTATTCGCCGTCAGTCAACGCTGGCGTGCTGTGCTCGGCTCTCGTTGTCTCATTTCATTTCGCCTTGAAGAGCCCGTCGAAAAGGGGAGTTAAACACCCCAACAGGCGCCAGCACTGCAGGTTCGGAGGACGCGTGCACATGGCTGTTGTTTGCCGTGTCGTCTTCCCTGTCTGTGCTCTCCCACATTCAGTGCTCATTTCTCCACACTGCTTACAAATTATAATACACTCTGCAAAAGATGAAAAGCCGGGGTTTTTTCCAACGTTATCTAACAGGCCTTTAATGAAAGCCTCTTCTCAGGAAGTTACCTTTGAGCACAAACCGTCTTGCTCACCTCTTTGGAGGGAATACATAGCGAGTGGCTGACGGCATCTTCGGATCCTGGGGTTCCTGCAGCCATCAGTCAGGGAGGCGACCAAACGACACGGGGTGCAGAAGTCACTGGCAGCGCACACCCGCCAGGGACACGGAGACTCCCCGCCCGCCCTCCCCGCTCCCTCTGCTCCCGCACGCACGGCGGACGGTGCTAGGAACGCTTCCCCGGCCGTCTGGCTGCCACGGCGCGCTGAACTCTGTTTTGTGGAAAAAAGGAAAGTTGCATCTGACGCAAGCAAGGAAAACGACGACCCTTCCACCATCTTAGGAAACAGCCACGTTTTTTTCTTGCTTGTTGCTTCCTTTAAAGAAGCAAAAAGTAATCCGTGTCCCTTGTGTAAAAGGTGACAGTCAGGCCCTGGCCGGCGGGGCTCATGGTTGGAATGTTGGCCCAGCACGGAAGGGTCGTGGGTTCAATTCCCGGTCAAGGGCACATACCTGTGACGCAGGTTCCACCCCAGCCCCCGTTGGGGTGCGTGTAGGAGGCGACCGGTGCATCTCTCTCACGTTGATGCTCCTCTCTCTCTCTCTCTTCCTTCCACTCTCTAAAAATCAATGGGAAAAGTTATCCGCTGGGTCCGTGGTCGGCAAACCGTGGCTTGCGAGCCACATGCGGCTCTTTGGCCCCTTGAGTGTGGCTCTTCCACAAAGTACCACGGCCTGGGCGAGTCTATGTTGAAGAAGTGGCGTTAGAAGAAGTTTAAGTTTAAAAAATATGGCTCTCCAAAGAAATGTCCATCGTTGTCCTGTTGATGTTTGGCTCTGTTGACTAATGAGTTTGCCGACCACTGCTCTGGGTGAGGATTCACAACAGCGAAGTGAAAACCCGGATAATAAAACCACGTGAACTGGAAGTTCCTGTCTCCCGCGCAGCCCCTGGACCTGCTCCCCGGCCTCGGCCCGCGGTGCGTGGGCGCCTGTGAGCCGGTTCTCTCTGGCCTGCTCCTCCTCCTGCTCCCGCTCCCGCTCCTGCTCCCGCTCCCGCTCCCGCTCCCGCTCCTGCTCCCCTAGTGCTTCCCGGCTGTGGCCCCAGGTCCACGCGGCGATCGCCGGCCAAGCCGAGCAGGAAAGGCTCGCCTTCAACGAGAGTTTCCGTGTCTGGAGTCACGCGCAGGACGTCACGCATGAAGCATCGTGCTCATGCTGCCGGGGGCCATTGCGTGCACCTGCTTCCGTGTCGCAGAGGAAGCGACGCGGTCGGGTTAGGGAGCGTGTCCGCGGTCACACGACGGGTCCGGGCTCTGACCCAAGAATACGGAACCGAACTCTCCTCGTTTATCAGGTCAGAGCTCACACTCCCAGCCCACGCTGCACAGCAGGGGCCTCCGGGGGACAGAGCCCTGGCCCGGCTCCACGCCACCGGCGGCGTCCTCAGCCGGGGCAGAGGGGACGAGCTGTCCCCGGGACAGCGCAGCCCTGGGCGCACACCCAGCGGTTCTGACCCAGCGGGCCTGGGCGCACACCCAGCGGTTCTGACCCAGCGGGCCTGGGCACACCCAGCGGTTCTGACCCAGCGGGCCTGGGGGTCTGGATGGCACCAGGCAGCACCGGTGATTTGGGGCCAGGGGCCTGCAGAGCTGAGACAGTGGGTTTGCCCATGGGCTGCGCGTTCGTTCGTTCGTTCGTTCGTTCCAGCCGCCTGGAGAGCCTTTGCGAATCCCATGGCCCGGCCTGCTTCCCACCAATTAAGTCCCAGTCCCAGGAGAAGCATCCGTGTCCTGGTAAAGCTCCCCGGCGGTTCCGCGAGCAGCCAGGAGGGGGACCCAGGGCTCCCGGGGTTCCCTGCGGAAAGCCTGCGCCCCCGGGGCCGGGCCTTGGAGAGACGTCAGGTCTGAGCTGATGCCCTTCTGGGCTGGCTGCCGCCGCTGAACCCGCCGATCAGGGGAAGCCGCCCGAGAGTTCGCCCAGAAAGCAGCTCTTCGCCCCTTCAACTCGAAGCGATTCTAGAACTCTGCCCGGAAACAGGACCCGGGGGAGAGACGGGGTTCCCAAAGGGCCTCTCCCCAGGGAACGGGGTCGGAGGTCAAGGCCCAGCGGCAGCTCCCTGATTTAATGGCAGGACCGCGACGCCTCACCCTCACCCTCAGGGCCAGGGCCCCTCAGGCCTCAGACACCGCAGTTCAGGGCCAGCGCCGTGTGTTCTGTGGAGCAGGACCGGAAGCAGCGCTTCGCCATCAGCGATGGGCATCGGAGCAGACAGACAGACAGACGTCCCCATGGCCTCCCATCCACCCAGGCTCCCTCCTGCTCCCAGATGAGTTTAGAGCAACCGTATGAGACATATCTGGGGGTTAACGTGTGTACGATAGATCTGTAAACTTGCAGAATTGTGACGTTCCAACCAATTGTTTTTTTAAAAATCTTCATGGTTTTATTTTTTTATTACCTTGTATTTTGTTTCTGTGGCTTTTAAAAATATATATATTTCTGCCCTAACCAGTTTGGCTCAGTGGATAGAGCGTCGGCCTGTAGACTGAAGGGTCCCAGTTTCGATTCCGGTCGAGGGCATGTACCTTGGTTGCGGGCACATCCCCAGTAGGAGGTGTGCAGGAGGCAGCTGATCGATGTTTCTCTCTCATCGATGTTTCTAACTCTCCCTCTCCCTTCCTCTTTATAAAAAAATCAATAAAATATATTTTGAATGTATATATATATTTCTTTTATTGATTTCAGAGAGGAAAGAGAGAGAGAAACATCAATGATGAGAGAGAATCATGGATCAGCTGCCTCCTGCACACCCCGCACTGGGGAATCAAGCCCCAAACCCAGGCATGTGCCCTGACCGGGAATCGAACTGGGACCTCTTGGTTCATAGATCGATGCTCAACCACGGAGCCACGCTGGTCAGGCCAGCTCTGTGGCTTTTACAGACGCTATAATGAGATGTTTGCGAACACCAGGACCTTTGTGTGTGTATATGATCTCATTTGCTCTTAATTAGAAAAAACACCCGTGTAAATGGTCTTCTCCCCATTGCACGGACGAGAGAGCCGGGTCTCGGAGAGGCTGTGTTGCGTGTGAACACGCTGTGGTCAGGGGCCCACATGCAAACACTGAAGCCCACCGGCCACACAGCTTCCCCACGCGGGAGCTGAAGACCGGGTCCTTGAATGGAAGACATAGACGCACAGACCCCGGTTTCTGTTTAGGCCCCAAACCTACGCCGACGGCTGGCAGCCTCCTGATCACACACAAAGGCTGCTTGTGAGCGGCTGGAGGGGAAGGAAACGGGGGCCGTACCTGACCTCAGCCTTCGGCCTAACACCGGGACCCGGGGGCCTCAGACCCAGCCTGTCGGGCTGCGTGAGTGGACACCGACAGAGGCACTGACGTAATGGCTGCGCTACCTTTTGTAGGTGTCCCGCGGCCAACCTGCGGAGGGCGCCGAAGAGCACGCGCAGGGGAGGCCCTTCAAGGACTGTCTGGCTCGGCTCTTCGGCTGGGTCCTGGGGATGAGCCACCGCGAGCACCTCCGATTAAGGCAATAAACGTAGGTGCGCCGAGCGCACTGGTGTTGGAGCCGAGCTGCAAAGCTCTGGCAAATACAGAACACGCGTCCCTCTGGGCAGGTCCCCGGGCTCCCAAAGGGATCTGGGTCCGCGGCCACTGTTCCGCTTTACCTTCCAAATAGGCCTCATCTTCCCACGGAGTGTGCACGCATGAGCGGAGCTTAGCAGCCCTCAGCCCAACAGCCCTTGCTAGAATGGCTCTTCTTGTTTTGTGTGTTTTTTTATATATATGTAAATATGTTTTTATTGATTTCAGAGAGGAAGGGAGAGGGAGAGAGAGAGAGAAACATCAGTGATGAGAGAGAATCATGGATCGGCTGCCTCCTGCACGCCCCGCACTGGGGATCGAGCCTGCAACCTGGACATGGGCCCTGACCAGGAATCTAACCGTGACCTCCTGGTTCATAGGTCATTGTTCAACCTCTGAGCTATGCTGGCCGGGCTAGAATGGCTTTTCTTGTTTTCCTACATGAATTGCTCTTTTTTTTTTTTCCCCCTATTTTTCCAAAGGCAAATAAATAAACCGCCAGTGGCATGCCTTGTCTGGTGGCAAGTCACCCCAGCATTGCATGTCCTAAGTAAATGCAGTGTTGTCTGAAGTCACCAGAGTGAAATACAGATTATTTTTTAATATGTTTTTATTGACTTCAGAGAGGAAGAGAGAAAGAGAAACATCAATGATGAGAGAGAATCATTGAATGGCTGCCTCCTGCACACCCCCCTACTGGGGATCGAGCCCGCAACCCGGGCATGTGCCCTGAACCGGAATGGAACCTGGGACCCTTCGGTCCGCAGGCCGACGCTCTATCCACTGAGCCACACCAGCCAGGGCTGAGATACCGCTGTTGGCGGAGAGCACAGAGCTTCGGGAGTTGGCGTGCTGCCTGGCCCTCGGCACGTGCCCAAGGGGAGGCTCGGGGCTGCCTGGGCTCTGCCCTCAGGGACCGGGTTCGGTATTTGGCTCGTGGACTTGCTGTGAACTTGGGCGATGCTTTCCGAGGGGGCAGCGCTCTCTCGTCTTCCGCTCTGGGTCCCGCCTGCCCCCCGCACCCCAAGCCTCTGACTGTGTGACGGCAGAAGCAGTCATCGAACTGGTACGTGACACACAGGGTGTCCCCCCAGAATGTCTACGCGCTCCGAACACTTACCCATTCCAACGCGTTCAGTCCGAAGGAGAGAAACGTCCGCGGAGCCGCCCGCCGTAAAGGGTGCGACCATTCTGGGGGGACGCCCCGTCGATGACCACCTGTCCTCGTGACTCTGAATGACGTGCTTTTCTGCGTGCGTTCTGGCGTGGCCCGCTGCGTGTTTGCACTGTTCTCTACTAATAAGATTGGCTGCTGCGAAACGCGGGTTCGGCCGGCTCCGAAGGAGACCCCTCGGCACCCTGTGTGCGGGGAGCCCGTTCCCCGACACGGGTGACTGGGAGTATCACACGCAGTCTGTCTCACGTTCCCGAGCAGATGCCGGCGGGGATCTAGCCGGTGCACACCTCCTGCCCGGGGACGCTGCCCTCTGTCCCGGCCGGTCAGGGCGGGCGCCTGTGCACCTCGCCGAGGAGGCTGCTGTGCTGCAGACGCGTGTCCTGATGGACGGGGAGGACCCGAGTCATGGGCTTGTCCCGCCTCCAGGTGCCGTCAGGGAGAGCCGCCCCAGGCCGGAGGGGAACCATCGCATTCTGTAAAGCCGACGGAGATCAACAGCCCCTCCCCTCCACGCCGCGGCCTGGCTGCGCTTGCTCTCGACAGAGAGAGTAATGGGCAGAGGCCCCCGTGCCGCCTGCACAGCCCTTCTGAGTTCTCAGACCCCGGGATTCCATTTCCCCGCAATTGCTCTGCCCTAGGCACGGTCCCTCCTCCCGTCTTGTGTTTTCATCTGCTTCTCTCTCTGCAGACGACCAGCTTTCACAGACAAGCCCGGCGCGCGGGGTCCCTCTCGTCCAGTCGATTTGGAAGTGACGTCCCACAGGTTAAGGCTTCAGGGTGGCCCGGCCGGTGTGGCCCAGTGGGCTGGACATCGTCCCAGGCACCGCCAGGTGGCCAGTTCCACTCCCGTCGGGGCACCTGCCCGGGTGGCGGGCTCCATCCCCAGTAGGGGGCGTGCAGGAGGCAGCCGATCGATGTTTCTCTCCGGCATCGTTGTTTTTTTCTCTCTCTCCCTTCCTCTCTCTCTAAGAAATAAAATAAAATAAAAACAACACCACCACCTTAAGTGTGATACGAAAAGGAAATACCGCTGTTTGCTAAAAAGCAGGCGTTTCCCAGGGCCCTGGGGCCTAAACATGTCGTCAGCCACCTGCAGTCTAACCCGGTAATGACTCCGTGGAAGCACGGGGTTTGGGGCAGGGAGAGGAAGCCCGAGTGGGCACCGAAACATAGTTTTATTTATTATTTTTTAATATGTTTTTTATCGATTTCAGAGAGGAAGGGACAGGGAGGAGAGAGAGAGAAACATTAATGATGAGAGAGAATCCTTGATCGGCTGCCTCCTGCTCGCCCCCTTACTGGGGATCGAGCCCACAACCTGGGCATGTGCCCTTGACCAGAATTGAACCCAGGGACCTTTCAGTCCACAGGCCGATGCTCTATCCACTGAGCCACACCAGCCAGGGCCTGAAACATGATTTTAAATGCCAGACTGAGCTCAGCACGCCGGAGCTCAAAGTTATACGTCCAAGGCCTTATTTCCCAGGTGCCTTCCTGTCCCTCTCTGGGGCGGTCTCACTGAGGCCTGTTGTCTGTGTGTTATTAGCATCCGTTTCCCCCCTCAGGGGGTCCAGGTGTAGATGACCATTTACGCGGTCACACTGCACATTCTTTTTTGTTGTCGTCGTTAATCCTCACCCGAGGACACGTTTCCGTTGATTTTTAGAGAGAGTGGAAGGGAGAAGGAGACACACAGAGAGAGAGAGAAACCTCGATGTGAGAGAGGCACATCCATTGGCCGCCTCCTGCACGCGCCTCAGGGTCAGGGATGGGGCCTGCAACCGAGGTTCGTGCCCTCGACCGGAGGGGAACCTGGGACCCTGCCGTCCGCGGGCAGATGCTCTCTCCACTGAGCCGCACCAGCCAGAGCCCATGGCTCTTTCCTGGCGTCACTCACCACCTGCCTTCGCCTCTGCCCGCGTCCTGCCCTGCGTTCATTCTCGGCGGCTCGTCTCTGATCCTTTTCCTGCTTTGTGCCGCTCCTTCACGGTTTCTCTCCCGCCTTCCCAGGTCGTGGCTGTCCCCTGCGCGTAGGACCGCCTTCGGCAAACGTAATGAGCCTCGCAGGCCTTCATACCTAGGCCAAGGGGACCCGGCACCTCGGCCTCCCGCGTACCGTCCGTTTCCTTTCTGATCTTCTGTTCCTAACTCCTTTCCTTCCTTTTTAGCTGCCACTGCCTCGCCCTTCACCTCCCCACCTTGCCGCAGAGGGATGAGTCTCCAGTTTGTTTCTTAACTCTTCCCAGCAGGTCCTGCCCGGATGGGGGCGCCCTGGCCAGCTCTGTCCTGAAACCCTGTATCCCACGCACGGTCTCGGCTCCCAGGGGTCGGGGCCTCTGAGGCCGGGGGAAGTGAGCCTGGGACGGACTGTGTCTGCGCTGTTCGGGGCTTCCATTCCATCCGCGGGCCTCCGACACCTGGGCCAGGTCTCTGTGTCCTCGGGTCAGCCTGCGCTTCCGTGAGGGAGGCACGGGGGCACGCAGAGCGGCCAAGGAGCTCCCCACGTTCCCACCAGGCCTTTCTCACGGGACACCCACGTTCCCGCGGTCCTGTCGGAGTGACAACGCAGGCTCGCTGGCCGCTGCTTTTCACGGACACTGCTTCTCTCCAGGGTCCCACCCGGGAAATAGCGCCCGGGGCAGCCGTCAGCAGTATCCTCCGCGTTGGGACTTGATAGGCCCACATCCAGGGAAAAGGGATTTCCATTTCTTCACACACACTTTTTAAAATAATTTGTATTGATGTCAGAGAGGAAGGGAGAGGGAGAGAGACAGAGAAACATCCACAATGAGAGAGAATCATGGATCGGCTGCCTCCTGCACGCCCCCACACTGGGGATCAAACCTGCAACCCGGGCATGTGCCCTGACCGGGAATCGAACCGTGACCTCCTGGTTCATAGGTCGACGCTCAACCCCTGAGCCGTGCTGGCTGGGCCCTTCACACACCTTTTTAAAAAAATGTTCTAAGTAAACAGTTTACACTTGAATTTGCAAAAAGCTCCCGTGCACAGGAGACATCTCTTGGCGTGCGTTCATTACACAGAATGCCTTTGCAGGACGCACGTGACTTGGAGTGAATACAGAAGCCACTCTGACAAGCATTGCAGACGGGGCCGTGAGGGTAACGCCCTTTTGTCCTGCCGCCGCCGCCGCCGGGCCGTCCGTCACTCACCTCAGATCTAGGCGCCCCTGGAGGTGGCGTGATTCGTTATGTCAGGGCCGTTTTGTGCTGCAATTCCGGCAGCCGCGGAGGGCCTGTTGCACGTCGGAATCCATTGAAATGTCAGTCGTTCCGCAGGGTTTCTTTGTACCCAGTGCTGGGGCTTGGGAAAACAAAAAGTAAAAACAAGGCAAAGGCCGTGGGGAGAATTCTGCGGTTGAGGTAACGGCAGACAGGGCCGTCTGGGGCCCGGCCTCCTGCAGCCGAAACGCGGGGTCTAAGTAGGTCTCTGTCCGCCGGCAACGCCGGAGCCCGTGCCCACCTCGTCCGCGCCACCTGTCGCCCGGGAGCAGCGACGCCGAGGCTCCCACGTCCCGTCAGCCCTGAGCGGAGTATTAATGTGCCCGGCTCTGCCGTTTCGCTCCAGATTTCAGTGTTCGTTTTGAAGAGAGCAGGTACAACATGTCCACTTATTTGGGGAATTAAGAATGTTGAAGACAGCCCAGGCCGGCGGGGCTCAGTGGTTGAGCATTGACCTAGGACCAGGAGGTCACGGTTCGATTCCCGGTCAGGGCACAGGCCCAGGTTGGGGGCTCCATCCCCAGTGTGGGGCGTGCGGGAGGCAGCCGATCCATGACTCTCTCTCATCACTGATGTTTCTCTCTCTCCCTCTCCCTTCCTCTCTGACATCAATAAAAATAGGTATATACGTATTTTTAAAGAACGTTGAATACAACATGTACTTAGCAGCTAAGTGTATGTCACGGTACACGGGACCTAATACCGCTGTGTGTGGTGCAGCCTGAGCCTACGGGCTGTGGCTGTCCGCGCGGCTGGGGACGGTTGGCAGAAGCACTAATTCCTGGACGGAGCCAGCCCCGCCCAGACCCTGACTTGGCTTCCTCTCTCTCCCCGCAGAACCACATCACCGCCTTCGCCGAAGTCACATGATACAGAGGCCGCCGGGCCGTCCCTGCACTGGACGGCGTCCCTCTTCACCGTCCATTCCTAGCACCCAAAGTTTGTCCGACTGCAAAGGAGTTTCTCCAGTTGTCCGATGGTTTTCCTCAGTTCAAAGTCAGTGTCAACGTCTCCGTTTCCCCCACTAGACTGTGAGCTCCTCCCAGGCGGGCCGCGTCTCCCTCCTCCGGGTCCCCGTCCCCGGCGGCGCGGCCGGGCACAGAGTAGGTGTTAGCTAACGCGGGAGGCCCGGGGGAGCCCCTGGGTTCTGACATGAAACGCCCCCCCGGGTTTCTCCCTGAATCCCCGAGGCGACGGGAAGAGAAACCGGCTACGCACACGGGTCACATCTGTCTCAAGTCCCTCCGTTCGGGGCTCGTTCACGTTCTCCCTGTTCACGTCGGAAGGCGGAGGAGCCGGCCGCCGGCCCCGCAGCCCGCCGCGCTTCCTGTGACGTGGACGTGGAGCGACACGGGGGGGGGGTTTCACTTCATTCGTCCGCATGACACCACGGCCGCCCTCGCCGAGCTCGGTGTGCGAACCGGCCTTGCTTCTGGGGAGTATGTTCTGTGCGAGACCCCGTTTGCACACGGGGTTCCGCTCCCTTTCCCTGACGACACCTTCCACTCGGTCCCTTCTCAGACTGGTGCTTCTGCTTTCGGAGGGGGAGATGCCAATTTTTACTGTAATCAGTAATGTATCATAATTAAAAGCTATTTATTTGGACGCGGGTTCCTGACGACTGTGGTGTGGCCGTGGACGCGAGGCTTCGGAACGGGGCAGCGGGCCGGGCGGGTCGGGGCGCTGAGTCCGGCGATGGCCCGACGCCCCGAGCGGGGAGCCGTGTCTCCCGTTGATGGCAGTGTCTCGAGACTGGTCAGAGCTCCCTTCTGGGGCTTTTTACGCATCAAGTTCCCACGTAACTTCTAAAAATGTGTTTCTATTGACGTCAGCGAGGAAGGGAGAGGGAGGAAGAGAGAGAGAAACATCAACGATGAGAATCATGGATCGGGTGCCTCCTGCACGCCCGGCACGTGCCCTGACGGGGCATCGAACCACGACCTCCTGGTTGGTAGGTCGATGCCCAACCACTGAGCCAGGCCGGCCGGACTTGACCACATTTTCAAACCGACATCAGGCGGGTCCCACTGGGTTCTCCCGCAGGACCAGCCAGCCCTCTGTCTCAGCCCCAAGCGCTCACTGCTTCTTTCTGGTTCACACGGCACGGCCACCGGGGGGCAGTGCGGCTGGCGCCTATTAATAGTCACAGGACACGGAGAGCCCCGCTGGCAGGGGCCGAGAGCCCGGGGGAGAGAGGCCGGCCCTTCGTCTGCCCGAGACCCTCACACACGCACCACTTCTGCGCGCCTCCCATTGGCCAAGGCACACCCAGCATGCTTGGCCTTACTTGATCTTGCTTGACCTTGACCTTGCTTGAATGTGACCCAGTGGGGAAGCACCCACACAAGGGGAGACGGACGAGCTGTCTGTAAAAGGTCCGAGTGGCCATCAGTCAGAATCACTGTTATAAATTGAGATCCGTTCCTTAAGCCTTCATCGTCTCACTCAGCGACGTTTATCCCGGCCCTACCGCGTGCCAAGTCCCATCCCAGACCAGACGCGCCCCTGCGCCCGCTTTATCGGAGGGGTCAGTGACATGAAGGCGAGCGTACACGCGCGATGCAGCTTCAGGTCCTGACGTGGGGGTGAGGCGGGCCAGGCTGCGGAGGGCGTGGCGTGGGCGGCGAGGCAGGGCCGGGCCCTCAGGCAGCGTGCAGGTACCCGCGAGGTGACGGGCAGGGGAGGCGCCCGAGAAATGCTTCTTTCCTCCCCCCCCCCACACCCCGACACCGAGACCATGAGCACCCACAACGGGAGCCGCCAGTGGAGGTGCTGACTATCCACTTACAAAACATGGAAAAGGTGAAAACGCCCCCACCCGGCAAGGAAGGGACGTGGCCGACGGGACGTGCTTCCTGCTGGCGGGTACGTCGCTGCGAGCGCAGCTGGGCCACACACGTCGGGGGCCAGTCCCTCGCTTCCTGGGATCTGCCTCCAAAAGCAACGTGGCCACAGGTCTCAGAGGGGGCTGTGGCAGCGTGACCCGCGTGACCTCAGAACCACGTGCAGCCACGGCGGCAGGGGCCGGGCACGATGCGGGCCCACGGAACATTCAGGACGTGGTCGTGCAGGTGATAGCTACGCACGTTGTGTAGCAGCAGCCAATGTGTCTGCTGGAATTCCAAGTTGAAAAGGGATGCGAATCACACCCCATGATGGCTAGGATGCAGCCGTCACATACGGGACTGCGCAAGGTTGAAAGACAGCGCGGAGACGGGGCTTCCAGAATGTGCGCATTTGCCGCCGTTAAAGATACAGCTCGGCGACGCCGTGGCCTTTCGCAGGTGTTTATAGCGGTAAGGCAAAGGACCACGGAGGACGAGGCCTTTCCGCTCCACGGGATTGGTCTTGACCGAAGTCCTCCTATCTTTGTTCTGCAATCTGGCCGAACCTTAGCCGATCCTAATTTATAAACCCCAACTTAGCACCTTTCTGATTTATTGAGTGGCTCTTTCTTTATCGAATGGCCTAGATCTTAAACAAATAAATCCTGACATTTAGTGAATGACGTGTGATCAGCCGGAACGTACTTATGATGCACTGCAATGAAATGTGGGTTTTACGTTATATGGTATGTGTTGTCTTCATTACTGAAGTTTGTGGGGGGCGGGGGAGGGAAGGATCTGGCCCTTCCTTGCTTAAAAACTGGTTGTGGGCGGAAGGCCAGCTGTCCTGTCACAGGGGCTCGATTTTGGTCCCCAGGGGACACTGGTGATGACTGGAGACATTGTCCCACCATGGGGGAGGGGAGCGTGTGACTGCCAGCCGGTGGGCTGAGGCCAGGGATGTGGCTAAACACCCCACGTGCCCAGGACAGCCCCTCGATGAACGGTGATCTGCCAGCCAAGCCCAGGACGAGAAGCCTGGTGGGGAAAAAAACACAACTTTTGCTTTTATTTCCTCTCTGAAAGCATGGCTCTGCGCAAGCCACTTAGTCCCAGGTCCCAACTTACATATTTGTAAAACGGCAGTGCTTTGTGTCCCGATCGCGGGACTGTGCTGAGGTTAAAGAACAGGACGGGGCTTGATGTTCTAAAACACGCCATCTCCACGTGATCCTCCCGGGGGTCTGAGAAACCTCTGCGAGCTGGTCACAGAGAATGAAGGTAGGAGTGCTAAATCGCCGGTGACTGATTGCTTTTGACGCTGTAAATTTCCATGGCGGGACCCAGACCTCCACCCGGGGCCTTCACCTACATCCGGGTGCCTGAAGTCAATCCCGTGGCCCAGTCCTCTATCCCGGGACAGAGTCCTCACCGGAGGCCAGACCCCAATCCAGGGATCAGACCTTCGTCTAAGGATCAGACCTCATTTCGGGGCCCAGTCCTTCATGGGAGGACCCCTATTTATTTACAAGGCGGTACTAGGACCTCCCACAGGGCCCTGAACTGTGTCCCGGGTGCT
This sequence comes from Eptesicus fuscus, assembly GCF_027574615.1. Lineage (NCBI taxonomy): Eukaryota > Metazoa > Chordata > Mammalia > Chiroptera > Vespertilionidae > Eptesicus > Eptesicus fuscus. Next base: position 2,382,103 of record NC_072494.1, on the reverse strand, counting down.
GACTTTAATTCCGGGGCCGGTACCACTACCCCGGGACCCAGCCTCCAATTCAGGCACCCAGACCCCCATCCCGGGGCCCAGACCTCCATCGAGGGATCAGACCTCAACTCAGGGCACAGACCTCATGGGAGGACCCCTATTTACATGGCGGGACTCGGACCTCTATCCGGGGCCTTCACCTACATCCGGGTATCTGAAGTCAATCCTGTGGCCCAGACCTCTATTCCGGGACACAGAGTCCTTATCAGAAGCCAGACACCAATCTAGGCACCCAGACCCATATCCCAGGGCCCAGAACTCCGTCCAGGGATCAGACCTCAATTCGGGGCCCAGACCTTCATGGGAGGACCCCTATTTACAAGGCGGGACTAGGACCTCCCACAGGGCCCTGAACTGTGTCCCGGATGCTGACTTCAATTCCAGGCCGGTACTACTAACTGGGACTTAATCCCGAATCCACGCACACAGACCCTGTTCCTGGGGCCCAGACCTCCATCCGAGAATCAGACCTCAAATCGGGGCACAGACCTTCATGGGAGGACCCCTATTTCCATGGCGAGACTCAGACCTCCATCCGGGGCCATCACCTACATCGGGGTATCTGAAGTCAATCCCGTGGCCCAGACCTCTATCACGGGACACAGAGCCTTTACAGTAGCCATGACCTCAATCCAGGCACCCAGACCCCCATCCCTGGGCCCAGACCTCCATCCAGGGATCAGAACTCAATTCTGGTACAGACCTTCATGGGAGGACCCCTGTTTACATGACGGTTCTTGGATATGCCACAGGGCCTGGACCTGTGTCCCGGGTGCTGACTTCAATTCCCGGGCCGGTACCACTACCCCGGGACCCAGCCCCGAATCTAGGCACCCAGACCCCCCTACGTGGTCCCAGTCCTCCATCCAAGAATCAGACCTCCATCCGGGGCCTTCACCTACATACGGGTGTCTGACGTCAATCCTGTGGCCCAGACCTCTATTCCGGGACACAGAGTCCTTATCAGAAGCCAGACACCAATCTAGGCACCCAGACCCATATCCCAGGGCCCAGAACTCCGTCCAGGGATCAGACCTCAATTTGGGGCCCAGACCTTCATGGGAGGACCCCTATTTACAAGGCGGGACTAGGACCTCCCACAGGGCCCTGAACTGTGTCCCGGATGCTGACTTCAATTCCAGGCCGGTACTACTAACTGGGACTTAATCCCGAATCCACGCACACAGACCCTGTTCCTGGGGCCCAGACCTCCATCCGAGAATCAGTCCTCAAATCGGGGCACAGACCTACATGGGAGGTCCCCTATTTTCACGGCGAGACTCAGACCTCCATCCGGGGCCATCACCTACATCCGGGATCTCAAGTCAATCCTGGGGCCCGGTCCTCTATCACTGGACACAGACTCCTTACCGAAGGCCAGACCCCAATCCAGGCAACCAGAACACCATCCCAGGGACCAGAACTCTGTCCAGGGATAAAACCTCATTTCGAGGACGAGACCTTCATGGCGGGGCAGAGAAGATTAACCCGGGGCCCAGGCCTCAAACACAGAATCCAGTCTTGTATCAGGGCAACAGTTCTTCTGTAACCCAGACCACCATTCCATAACCCAGATGTCCAGGTGAGGTACCAGACAGCCCTCTGTGCCCAGACCTACCTCCCTGGCCCGAACTGCCCTTCCAGGACCCAGACCTCCATCCTGGGCTCAGACCTACATTGGGGTCCCAGACATTTATCGCGAGGACCAGAAGGCCATTCCAGGGACCCAACTAGAACACGGTGCCTATTCCTTTATTGGAATCTGAATAACCAGGCTAGTCCTGAGCATCATTTCATCATCCCGAGGTCCTGCCCTTGACCCAAACCTCCCACCTGGGCGCATAGCGCCCCGAGTGAACACACCTCTCTCCCAACACCCAGACCTATCAGGGGCACAGACCTATATCCGGGTCCCAGACCTTCATGGCGGGGCCGAAAAGATGATCCCCGGGCCACGGCCTCAAACACAGAATACAGTCTTGTATCACTGGTGTGCTTTTGCATCTGTAACCCAGACCATCATTCCATAGCCCAGATGTCCAGGTGAGGTACCAGACCGCCCCCCGGGGCTCATACTACCTCCCTGGCCTGAACTGCCCTCCCAGGACCCAGACCTCCATCCGGGACTCAGACCTACATCTGGGTCCCAGACCATCATGGCGGGTCCGAGAAGATTATCCCGGGACCCAAGCCCCAAACACAGAATCCAGTCTTGTATCAGGGGTGTAGTCCTGCTTCGGTAACCCAGACCACAGTCCATACCCGGATGTCTAGATGAGGTATCAGACCCCACTCCCCGGGGGCTCAGAACTCTCTCCTCGGCCCGAAATGCCTTCCCAGGACCAAGACCTCCATCCGGTGCTCAGACCTACATCCCGTTCCCAGACCTTACTGACGGGGCTGAGAAGGCCACACCCGGGCCCCAGACCACAAACACTGAACACAGTATTTTATCAGGAGACTAGATCTCCATACGTACCCCAGACCACTATTCCATAACCCAGATGTCCAGGTGAGGTACCAGACCGCCCCCCGGGGCTCAGACATCCCTCCCCAGCCCGAACTGCCATCACAGGGACCCAAACCTCCATCCGGGTCCCAGACCATCATGGTGGGGCCCAGAAGATTATTCCGGGGCCCAGGCCTCAAACACAGAATGCAGACTTGTATCAGGGGTGTAGTTCTGCATCTGTAACCCAGACCAACATTGCATCGCCCAGATGTCCAGTTAAGGTAGCAGACTAGCCGAAACCGGTTTGGCTCAGTGGATGGAGCGTCGGCCTGCGGACTGAAAGGTCCCAGGTTCGATTCCGGTCAAGGGCATGTACCTTGGTTGCGGGCACATCCCCAGTAGGGGGTGTGCAAGAGGCAGCTGATCGATGTTTCTCTCTCATCGATGTTTCTAACTCTCTATCCCTCTCTCTTCCTCTCTGTAAAAAATCAATAAAATATATATTTAAAAAAAAAAATAAGGTAGCAGACTACTCCCCCGGGTCCCAGAACTCCCTTCCTGACCCAAACTGCCCTCCCAGGAACGCGACCTCCATCCGGGACTCAGACCTACATCAGGGTCCCAGTCCATTATGGCGAGAACCAAAAGGCCTCTCCGGAAACCCAGACTAGAAGCCAGTGCCTATTACTTAATTGGAGTCTAGTCCTAAGTACACTTTCATGATCCCCAGGTCCTGCCCTTTACCCAAACCCCACACCTGGGCCCATAGCGCCCTCTAGTGACCATACCTCTCCACCAGCACCAAGACCTACAAATGGTGCTCAGACCTACATCCGGATCCCAGACCTTCATGGCATAGCCGAGAAGGCCAACCCGTTCCCCAGCCACAAATACAAAACACAGTGTTTTCTCAGGGGACTACATCTCTATGCGTAACCCAGACCTCCATTCCATAACCCAGATGTCCAGGTGAGGTACCACACCGCCCTCCAGGGCTCAGACCACCCTCCCTGGCCCGAACTACCCTTACACAAGCAAGACCTCAATCAGGGGTTCAGACCTACATCCAGATCCCAGACCCTCATGGCGAGTCATTGAAGGTTATCCAGGAGCCCAGGCCTCAAACACAGAATCCAGACTTGTATGAGGGGTGCAGTTCTCCATCTGTAACCCAGACCACCATTCCATAACCCAGATGTGGAGTTGAGGTACCACACCACACTCCAGGGCTCAGACTTCCCTCCCTGGCCCGAACTGCCCTCCCAGAACCCAGACCTCCATCCGGGGCTCAGTCCTACATCCGGGTCCCAGACCTTCATGGAGGGGCCGAGAAGGCCAACCTAGGCCCAGGCCACAAATACCGAACACAGTGTTTTATCAGGTGACTAGATCTCCATTTGTAACCCAGACCACTATTCCATAAACCAGATGTCCAGGTGAGGTACCACACCACCCCCCAGGGCTCAGACCTCCCTCCCTGGCCCGATCTGCCCTTACAGGATCCAGACCTCCATCCGGGGCTCAGACCTCCATCCGGGTGCCAGACCTTCATGGTGGTGCCGAGAATGCCAACCTGTGCCCCGGCCACAAACACCAAAGCAAGTGTTTTATCAGGGGATTAGTACTCCATGCGTAACCCAGACCACTATTCCATAACCCAGATGTCCAGCTGAGGTACCAGACCACCCCCCTGGGCTCAGACCTCGATCCCCAACTAGAACTCCCCTCTCGGGACCCAGGACTCCATCCGGGTCCCAAACCTTCGTGGAGGGGCCAAGAAGATTATACCGGGGCTCAGGCCTAAATCACAGAAACCAGTCATGTATGAGGGGTAGAGTTCTCCATCTGTAACCCAGACAACCATTCCATAACCCAGTTGTTCATTTGAGGTATGAGACCGCCCCCGGGGCTCAGACCTCCTTAACTGGCCTGAACAGCCCTCCCTGAACCCAGACATCCTTCCGAGGCTCAGACCTACATCGGGGTCTCAGACCCTTATGGACAGGACCAGATGGCCATTCCTGGGACCCGGACTAGAACACAGTGCCTATTCCGTTATTGGAGTCTAAATATCCAGGCTAGTCCTGACCACCCTTTCATGATCCCCAGGTCCTGGCCGTTACCCAAACCACCCACCTGGGCCTATAGCGCCCCCTAGTGACCACACCTCTCTCCAAGCACCCAGACCTACATCCGGGCCTCAAACCTACATCCGGGTCCCAGATCTTCATGGTGGTGCCGAGAATGCCAACCCGTGCCCCGGCCACAAACACCAAAGCAACTGTTTTATCAGGGGACTAGTACTCCATGCATAACCCAGACCACTATTCCATAACCCAGATGTCCAGCTGAGGTACCAGACCACCCGCGTCGCTCTGACCTCGATCCCCGACTAGAACTCCCCTCTCGGGACCCAGGACTCAATCCGCATCCCAGACCTTCGTGGAGAAACCGAGAATATTGTACCGGGGCTCAGGCCTAAATCACAGAAACCAGTGTTGTATGAGGGGTGTAGTTCTCCATCTGTAACCCAGACCACCATTCCATAACCCAGATGTCCAGTTGAGGTATGAGACCACCCCCTGGGCTCAGACCTCCTTAACTGGCCCGAACAGCCCTCCCTGAACCCAGACATCCTTCCGAGGCTCGGGCCAACATCGGGGTCTCAGACCCTTATGAACAGGACCAGATGGCCATTCCTGGGACCCAGACTAGAACACAGTGCCTATTCCTTTATTGGAGTCTAAATATGCAGACTAATCTTAACCACCCTTTCATGAACCCCAGATGCTGCCCTTTACCCAAACCGCCCACCTGGGCCCATAGCGCCCCCTAGTGACCACACCTCTCACCAAGCACCCAGACCTACATCCGGGCCCCAAACCTATATCTGGGTCCCAGACCTTCATGGAGGGGCCGAGAAGGCCAACCCGAGCCCAGGCTACAAATACCAAACACAGTGTTTTATCAGGTGACTAGATGTCCATTTGTAACCCAGACCACCATTCCATAACCCAGATGTCCAGTTGGGGTATCAGACCACCCCCAGCACTCAGACCTCCTTCCCTGGCCCGACCTGCCCTCTAGAACCCAGACCTCCATCCGGGGCTCAGACCTACATCGGGGTCTCAGACACTTATGTCGAGGACCAGAAGGCCATTCCTGGGACCCAGACTGGAACACAGTGCCTATTCCTTTATTGGAGTCTAAATATGCAGGCTAGTCCTGACCACCCTTTCATGATCCCCAGGTCCTGCCCTTTACCCAAAACGCCAACCTGGGCCCATAGCGCCGCCTAGTGACCACACCTCTCGCCAAGAACCCAGACCTACATCCGGGTCCCAGACCTTCAGGGAGGGGCCGAGAAGGCCAACCGGGGCCCAGTCCACAAAACCGAACACAGTGTTTTATGAGGTGACTAGATCTCCATTTGAAACCCAAACCACTATTCCATATACCAGATGTCCAGGTGAGGTACCAGACCACCTCCCTGGGCTCAGACTTCCATCCCCCACCCGAACTGCCCTCCCGGTACCCAAGACTCCATCTGGGTCCCATACCATCAAGGAGGGCCCGAGAACATTATACCGGGGCCCAGGCCTAAATCACAGAAACCAGTCTTGTATGAGGGGTGTAGTTCTCCATCTGTAACCCAGACCACCATTCCATAACCCAGATGTCCAGTTGGGGTACCAGACAGCCCCCCGGGGCTCAGACCTCCTTCCCTGGCCCGAACTGCCCTCCCTGAACCCAGACATCCATCCGAGGCTCAGACCTACATCGGGGTCTCAGACCCTTATGGACAGGACCAGACGGCCATTCCTGGGACCCAGACTAGAACACAGTGCCTATTCCTTTATTGGAGTCTAAATATGCAGGCTAGTCTTAACCACCCTTTCATGAACCCCAGATGCTGCCCTTTACCCAAACCGCCCACCTGGGCCCATAGCGCCCCCTAGTGACCACACCTCTCTCCAAGCACCCAACCTACCTCCAGGCCTCAGACCTACATCCGGGTCCCAGACCTTCATGGAGGGGCCGAGAAGGCCAACCCGGGCCCAGGCCACAAATACCGAACACAGTGTTTTATCAGGTGACTAGAACTCCATTTGTAACCCAGACCACTATTCCATATACCAGTTGTCCAGTTTAGGTACCATACTGCTCCCAGGGCTCAGACCTCCCTCCCTGGCCCGAACTGCCCTTACAGGACCCAGACCTCCATCTGGGGCTCAGACCTCCATCCGGGGCTCAGACCTCCATTCGGGTCCCAGTCCATCATTTGGGGGCTGAGAAGATTATCCCTGGGTCCAGGCCTCAATCACAGAATCCAGTCTTGTATGAGGGGTGTAGTTCTCCATGTGTAACCCAGACCACCATTCCATAACCCAGATGTCCAGTTGAGGTATCAGACCACACCCCAGGGCCCAGACCTCCCTTCCTGGCCCGAACTGCCCTCCCAGGACCCAGACCTCCATCCAGGGCTCAGTCCTACATCTGGGTCCCAGACCTTTATGGCTAGTATATGAAGGCCATTCTGGGGATCCTGGCTCGAACCCAGTTGGATACCTTTATTGGAGTCTAAATATCCAGGCTAGTCGTGACCACTTCATCATCCTGAGGTCCTGCCCTTGACCCAAACCTCCCTGTATGGGGCATGCAGGATGCAGCTGTTCAATGTATCTCCCTCATCATTGATGGTTCTCTCTCTCTCTCTCTCTCTCTCTCTTTTACTCTCTATAATATAAATAAAAACGTATTTTTTAAAAAATAAATAAAAGCTAGACGTGAGTTGCGAAGACTATATAAAAAAGACCCCCCAAAATTGACCACTGGGAATATGATCGCATAATGATTTCTAACTAAGAACTCCAATAACCATTTTGGTACCTTTTTTTGTTTTTAAATTGTGGAAAACACTTACTTGTCTTTTAACCAACCAACCAACAGTTATCATTCATGTTTAATCATATTAAATCATTTTCACAATCACCTCAAATCCCTAATATCGAAGTGAATAGTATTTCAAGGAAGCCGGGATGAAGTAACGGTGACCATCCACCGAATTCACATCAGAACCTGCTTCGGGTTCCGCAGAAAAAGAACACACCGCAGCCCGTCCTTCCATATCAAACGTTTTATTAAAATCGAGTCTTTACAATATATTTGGAATGACACGTTCCACGGACAAATACTTAAAACGTTCGACATCTCACGGACTGTGGGCATACCAACGTGAGAACAGAACGAAAACTAAGCGATACGCGTACGTCCCTCTTTACAGCAGCCTCCCGAGCTCCCGAGCTCCCGCCTGCTGGGTCCCAGGCCCCGCGGAGGGTTTCCGTCCACTTCAGAAGGACACGACCCATCCCGAGGGAGTCACTTCGGCCTGTCGATGCGGTCTCTCCGGGGCCCCAGGAGCCGGGCGGCCGTGGGACTAAGGCTTGTCCTCGGGGGGCTCTTGGGCGTCGAGGGCGGTCTGCGCGGCGAGGAAGGATTCCCAGGTGGCCAGGCACTGAGGAAGGGAAACACACACACGGGAGATGAGCAGCGGCTCCCGGTCAGCGTTCAAGCAGGCGGCCCTGCATCACCTGCCCACAGCCCTCCGCCCTCCGCCCTCCGCCCTCTCCACTCCCCCCAGCTCGCCAGACCCTCGTCCTGTTCTACACATTTTAATTCTTTTTTAAAAAACACTCTATCAATCTCACTGGAGGATATTTTTTCCATTGACTTTAAAATATATTTTATTTATTTTTTACAGAGAGGAAGGGAGAGAGAGTTAGAAACATCGACGAGAGAGAAACATCGGTCAGCTGCCTCCTGCACACCCCCTACCAAGGTACATGCCCTTGACTGGGATCGAATCCAGGATCTTTCGATCAACAGGCCGACGCTGTATCCACTGAGCCAGACCGGTTAGGGCTCCACTGACTTTTAGAGAGAATGGAAGGCGGGGAGAGACACAGAGAGAGAAGCATCGATGTGAGAGAGACACATCAATTGGTTGCCTCCTTCACGCACCCTGACCAGGGACAATGATCGAGCCTGCAACCGGGGTAGGTGCCCTTGGCTGGAATCAAACCCAGGACCCTTCAGTCCACGGGCCGACACTCTATCCCCTGAGCCCAACCGGGTAGGGCTCGACTTTAATCCTCAATGAGGGAAACTGTTGCTCAGTGCGGGGAAAGCCTGTACAAGGTTGGAAGATGAGCAAGGGTTCGTTGGCTGAAATGACCCACTGGGACCCCACCAAGTTACCCAGGAAAAGAGGGGGCGTTTGGCTGTGAGGGGGCAGGTGTGAGGCGGCCAGGCAGAGGACGGAGACCCAGCCACGCCTCCGCCGGGTCCGAGTCCCACCACAGCCGACGGGTTCACACCAGCTGATCTAATCAGAGTCTCTGCAGCTGAAAACCAGGTCACTGACGGTGCTCCCTTACCATGAAGCAACCGTGAAAACGCATTTCCGTGACCTGCACGGTCTAGGCGGAACGCCTCGCACAAAGTCAGCGGCGATGCCGTGAGGGTCAGTGGGATCCGCTGGGGCCAGCTGGCCATCGCTGTGCCCGGGAAGTGAGACAGGGCCAGGACACTGAAGAAGACGCTCAGACGTAAATGGGGTCGTGACCTTGCCTGGGGCCGAGCCTCCCGATGGCCTAGCCTCCGGTGCCCGTGTGAACTTCATCCACGGAACCCTGTTAATAGCTGTGTGTCATCTACAGAGCCGAGGATGACAGCATTCCTCATCCACAACGACGTGAGCGAGGAGACAGCTCAGCAGTGTTTTCAGTCGTGGAAGAAAACACACCATCGGGGATTGATTTTTTCGACTCTGAAATCATCACAACGTGTGGCGTGAGCGAAAAACCTAAAAAACCAGAGCAACACCCGCAAGTGCCCGGGATCTCCGATGGCCTGAACTTTCAGGGAACCTGTCAGCTCGCTCAGGCTTCATCGTCATCGGAGAATCAGCACAGGAATTCCACGTCCCCGGTGCGTCTATTTCATCGGCTCCATGTGCTGGTGAAACCCCGCCCCGTGGCTGATCGATCGTTACGGAAACTGTGACCTGCAGCGTCCAGCGATGGGCATCTCTCCCCATGTCCGCGGAGGCAGCGATGCCGGCGCCCTTAGGAGAGGCGCCTGGGTGGTGACCCCACAGCGAGGGGCCGAGCTTCCTAAGGAACAAGTGAGGACACGCATGGTGTTCCCACAGGCACAGCAGAGCCTCCGCGGGAGCTTCCGCGTTTCAGGGTGAGCATTTTCGGAGCCGCTGGGGCGGGAGGCGGCTGGGACCCGGTGGGACTGCGGGCGAATCTGGGTCCTTCTTTGGGCCGTTGTCACATGCCCAGGAGAAGGGCGCGGACTGCGTGTGTCCATCAGGTGTCATCCGAGAACTAAAGGGCAGGTGTCCCAGGGCTGACTGCGACCCCACGCAATGGCTGAACCTGCCTGGCGCTGCGTGGCAGGACAAGGTGTGGAGACGCAGCAGGGGTAACACTGCCCCTCCCCGCCGTCCTCGATATTTGTAAGATCATCATCATCATCATCATCATCATCATCATCATCACAAGGGATGTCCAAAGATGTGTACACCACGAGACGTACTGCCAGGGGGTGCTACTCCTCCGGGGGTGGGCGTTTATGGAAACCTCCCTCTGTGCTGCGCACGGAGCCAGGGTGACGTGGGTCTCACGTGTCTATCGAGCAGCTTGGAGACGTACGTTCTACGTCAGCAATTTCAGGCTCAAGGGAAAGAAGTTGCGACTTACAGGGTAAGCTGGTTGAGACGCCAGAAAAATATTTCTGAGTAAGAAAGCTTCAAAATCGCCCTAACTGGTTTGGCTCAGTGGATAGAGCGTCGGCCTGCGGACTCAAGGGTCCCAGGTTCGATTCCGGTCAAGGGCATGTACCTTGGTTGCGGGCACATCCCCAGTAGGAAGTGTGCAGGAGGCAGCTGGTCGATGTTTCTCTCTCATCGATGTTTCTAGCTCTCTATCCGTCTCCCTTCCTCTCTGTAAAAAATCAATAAAATATATTTTAAAAAGAAAAAAAAAGAAAGCTTCAAAATCATTTATCTTAGTGACTTACCCAGAACGTTCAATGTTGCTTCTAGGCCTTTTCTTTCATCTGACTTCATTCTGTTCTACACACACACACACACACACACACACACACACACTCACACACACACGCACACACACACACACACACAGCTCACACACACATACGCGCGCACACACACACACACCCACACACACACACACACAGCTCAGCACCCAAGCATATCTGTGATTCTCAGTGCTTTATAGATGAAGACCCTGAAGTATAAATCTTCAAGGGCTCCCAGCTCAAGGTCACACTTGCACCTGCCCACAGTCCATGCTCTTAGCTACCAAGGGACAAGGCCAATGTAAAGTTTAGTATTTTTATAGGTAACTAGAGGCCCGGTGCACAAAATTCATGCACTGGGGGTGGGGGGTAGGGGGGGAGGAGGGTCCCTCAGCCTGGCCTGCGCCCTCTCACAGTCCAAGACCCCTCAGGGGATGTCCACCTGCCTGCTCACTGCTCCTTCCTTAGTGCTGCCGTGGAGGTGGGAGAGGCTCCCACAACGCCACTGCACTCGCCAACCGTGAGCCCGGCTTCTGGCTGAGTGGCGCTCCCCCTACGGGAGCACACTGACACCAGGGGGGCAGCTCCTGTGTTGAGCATCTGCCCCCTGGTGGTCAGTGCGCGTCATAGCAACTGGTCGTTCTGGTTGTTCCGCCTTAATGGTCACTTAGGGTTTTATTATATGGACTAGAGGCCTAGTGCACGAAATTCATGCACGGGGGGTGGTGGTGGTGGTGGTGGTCCATCAGCCCAGCCTGCACTGTCTCCAATGCGGGACACCTCGGGGGCTGTCTGACTGCTGGCAGTCGGACATCCCTCTCGCAATCTGGAACTGCTGGCTCCTAACCGCTCACCTGCCTGCCTGTTTGCCTGATGGCCCCTAACTGCTTCTGCCTGCCGGCCTGATCACCCTTAACTGTCTCCCCCGTTGCTAGCCTGATCACCCCTAACCACCTCTGCCTCAGCCCACACCACTGTGGCTTTGTCCGGAAGATGTCCAGTTTAATTAGCATATTACCCTTTTATTAGTATAGATGCTACGACCCTGTTCATGGAACAGCTAACAGAAAATTTAGTTTCATCCAGACTGACAGATACAGAGAACAGATTGATGGTTGTCAGAGGGGAGGGGCTCAGGGGCTGAGTGAAAAAGGCGAAGGGGTTTAGAAGTACACAGTGGAGGTTTCAGAATCGCCTTAAAGACATAAAGCACAGCACAGGGAACATGGGCAATCATACTGTCCTATTTATGTACGGTGCCAGGTGGGAACTGGAAGTACCGGGGGGACCACTTTGTAAAGTAGGTGATTGTCTAACCTCTAGGCTGTACACCTGAAACTAATCCAAATAACACTGAAGGCCAACTGGAATTGCAAAAGAAAATTTAGTTTCATCCGAAGTATCACATAGACACATTAATATTGCTATGAGAGTAAAGTAAAATCGCCATACGTTTATAAACTGTGATAAAAGCCAAACCTTGCCATGTATTTCTTTTAAAACCAGGAATTTCCATACGAAGGCAGCAATTGTGGCGCCTCTCGTCCCCCCTGATCTGAAAGCGTACTTAGACAGCACAGTGCTACCTGATTCTCTCTGACAAACTACAAGTGGGCGCCGTGGCTGCGGGTCCCTGAGTGTCCCAACGGCCTTGGGCGCAGACGACATCACCGATGTTTGAAGAAACACTGAGGCTCAAACATGTGAACATCTCCGCCTGGAGCCAATATGGCTGCAAAATAAATGACGTTATCGAAGTCGTAGACCGGGCCTAAGATGAGGGCGACGAGCTGGCGACATTTTAGGAACTGCCCTTGACCACCGACACCTGAGATTCAAATCCGTCACGAAACCTCTTGGGAGCCGCATGTTTTAAGGTTTCGAAAAGTCACCCATCCAGAGAGGCCTCAGAGACCATGTTACTAGAGAAAAGCAAGTCCTGGTATTCTGCAGCAGCTCGAAATGATTCACAGGTTCCATTTTGGGGAAAGCCTACATCAGCTTCTCAGAGTCGTCTGCCAACGCACCATTTTAGAAATGCCAATAACTTAAGAATGACGAGATCTGCACGTTTTTCTAAAAATTGCTTCTATTTCTCTCTCAAGAATATAAGTAAAAGTGTGCGTCTGTAAAGACATGAACTGCAAGGGTGAAGGCAAAGGGACTCATTAGCTAGAAACGCCACCTGGTGGCCCATTGCTTTACTGCTTTGTCCTGTGAGTCAGCTCTCACTCAAGGTCTGCTGAGGAGAGGATCCTGGGACTTCCTTTGTTCCGCTTCTCACTCTCACACCCGGGAAAACGGGGCTCTCCGACAGGGAGAGGCTTACAGGAAGAGTCACTCCAGGGGCGTATCTTTTCCACGCGTACTTCTGCCGTATCGTATCATCATCGTTTTTGACTCATAGCCAGCCGATCACGGGAGGCGTGCCCAGTTTCGTATTGAATTATACGTCAAACGTCCAGGGTCCCTGTGTCTGGTTAACCAAAGCCCAGAACACGGAAAGGAAGGCCACCCTGACTTTTGGGTTCCTGGACAGCTCTCGAGGCCCGGCTGTGGTGGTGAAACATCGCACGTTTCCTCGTCTTCTTTTCCTCAGATGTTGTGAGGACGGTGTGGACGGGAGGCGGGGTGACAGGAGGAATACCAATATCTCTACTTGACAGACTAGATCCTTAAGGGAGTGATTTTACATGAGGCAACGGACATAGAAGAACAGACAGCACCGGAAATGACCTGACCTCTGACCTGGTCATGCAACCACATGTTGTTATTTTTTAGTATGTTTTTGTTGATTTTTAGAGAGAGGAAGGGAGAGAGAGAGAGAGAGAGAGAGAGAGAGAAACATCGCTGAGAGAGAAACATGGATCGGCTGCCTGCTGCATGCCCCCTACTGGGGATCGAGCCCACAACCCGGCCAAGTGCCCCCACCGGGAATCGAACCAGCGACCTCTTGGTGCATGGGACAAGCCCAACCAACTGAGCCACATGGACAGGCGCGACCTCATGTCTTTATGTTGACACACGCAGAAAGGGCCCTGCAGACATGGAATAACAGTGATCTGAACACTGCACACTGGTCTCCGATAATGTGTTTAAAGGCACCACTCGAGGAGACACGGCCATGGGCTCTCTTCATTCTTCACTCGTCAGAGGACTCAGCTCTGTGGTTGCTGCTCCCGTTTGTTCTGAGTGCCCTTGTATTAGCTTTACAACCAGAAAGATGAGGCCACGGAACAAGGACCTCCATCCTTTAACTAGTAATTCTAAAATAAACTGTGCGAAGGAATACATTCTGCTACTCTGAGTATTATGTCCAGCTAACAGCAAACTGCTGTACGTGGCAAAAAAAGTTAACATGACATGCTCTTTTCATGGTTATGACGTCAAAATTAAGCTTTCAAAGCGTCTATCCTTTCAATTTGTACAACGTAGTAAGGATCACTTCCTTCCAAATCTCTTCGCCGTCATCATCATCATCATCTCTATATCAGCATCTCTATCATCAGCATCTCTATATCAGCATGTCTATATCAGCATCTCTCATCAGCATCTGTCATTAGCATCTCTATCATCAGCATCTCTTTATCAGCATGTCTATATCAGCATCTCTATATCAGCACCTCTGTCATCAGCAACTCTGTCATCAGCATCTCTATCATCAGCATCTCTGTCATCAGCATCTCTATATCAGCATCTCTATATCAGCATCTGTCATCAGCATCTCTGTCATCAGCATCTCTGTCATCAGCATCTCTATCATCAGCATCTCTGTCATCAGCATCTCTGTCATCAGCATCTCTGTCATCAGCATCTCTGTCATCAGCATCACTATCATTAGCATCTCTATCATCAGCATCTCTATCATCAGCATCTCTGTCATCAGCATCTCTATATCAGCATCTCTGTCATCAGCATCTCTGTCATCAGCATCTCTATATCAGCACCTCTGTCATCAGCATCTCTGTCATCAGCATCTCTAACATCAGCATCTCTAACATCAGCATCTCTATCATCAGCATCTCTATCATCATCAATAACACAAACAGCTACTGCTGGGGGACAACTAGAAAATGGCCATGTTGATCCAGCATGATTGTGGTGCGCGTCCCTTCACACTGTGGCAGGAAATCGCTGTCCTCGGTTATCTGGGTACCAGTGGACTTGGAAACGATTCACTCACGTTCAACTGGATTTGGGGTTTCATTGTTTTGCTCTTCTCATTTAAAAAAAAAAAAGACTCAATAAATGTATTCCTACTTATCGATCCTACAGGACAAAGTGGGAATGACCTCATTTTATAAAGTTCCTGTTTTATATTTGCTGTCAACTGCCTCTGGGTAAATTCGCACATCCAAGCACATTTCACCACGACAATAATTGGCTTCTGGTACAGACCTCTGCCTTATATTCATAATCTGATTTTCCTCGATCACTTTGGTATTTAAATTTTACGTTATAAACCAGCTGTGACCATTTGTCTTCATAAAAGTAAGTCCAGAGGCAAATGTTCGTTCTGTATTTCATCCATCACACTAGAAACAAACCCCGCTGGGGCTTTGTCTGTGCAAATGTTGATGAAAAAAGAAGTATTTCCATAAGAATGTGATTAAACTTACAAAGGGAATGGGACGATCTGGAGCATTCCACTTCCCTGCGTGTCTGAGAGATTCTGAAGTTAACGGACAACAGCAGACGGTGGGTGACGGGCCAGGCCCCCAACACAGTCTGTGTGCAAATTAGGGAGCATGGACTGAAGGGCTCCACCCTCCCCATCACGCTGGGACTGACCTGCCAACCACTTAGAAGTCACTCAGGAAAAAACTAACTGTGGGAGTTTTCTGAAGTTATAATAAAGTTCACACAGCCTACCTAATAATAGACAAATATGCAAATTGACCGTACCTTCGCTATGCCCACGATTGGCCAGGAGGCACGGGGGGGCGGGACTCGGGGTGGCCGGGGTAGCTGATTGGGCTGGCGGGACGCTGAGCTGCGTCGCCAGCAGTGGCACGAGCTCAGCGTCTGCACCATGTCTGTGCTGCAGCACAGAAGGGGCCTCTGGGGTAGCGAGCTGATGTCCCGCCACGCGGACCGTCAAAAGCGGGGGAGCTGAGTGCCTGTCCGCTCAGGCAGCAGGCCTTTCAGAAGCCTCCGCCGCGCGGGAGGCTTCTGAAAGTCCTGGTGCATCAGCGATCAAAAGCAAAAGCAGGGGAGCTGGGTGCCTGTCCGCTGGTGCACCAGGCCTTTCAGAAGCCTCCCACACCGGAGGCTTCTGAAAGGCCTGGTGCACCAGCGATCGAAAGCGAAAGCATGGGAGTTGGGTGCCTGTCCACTCAGGCACCCAGCTCCCCGCGGTCAAAAACAAAAGCGTGGGAGCTGGATGCCTTTCCGCTCAGGCACCAGGCCTTTCAGAAGCCTCCGGCACCTGGTGCACCAGCGGACAGGCACCCAGCTCCCCTGTGATCAAAAGCAAAAGCGTGTAGGGCACCCTACACGTGCATGATTCAATCATGCACTGGGCCTCTAGTACCATATAATAAAAGCCTAGTATGCAAATTGACCCAACGGCAGAACGACTGGTCACTATGATGCACACTGACCACCAGGGGGCATACGCTCAACACAGGAGCTGCCCCCTGGTGGTCAGTGCTCTCCCACAGCTGGCAAGCACAGTGGCGGTGGCAGGAGCCTCTCCCGCCTCCACAGCAGCACTAAGGAGCAGCAAACTGAACGGTAAGGAGCAGCGAGCAGGCGGAGCGAGGGGTCCGAGACTGCGTGAGGGATGTCTGCCTGCTGGCTTAGGCCCGCTCCCACGAAGGGTCCCGGACTACGAGGGAGGACCCTCCTCTTCCCCTCCCCTCCTCCGGTGCACGAATCTCGTGCACCGGGCCTCTAGTCCAATTATAATTATAACTGACACCCTGGCTGGTGTGGCTCAGATAGTTGGACATGATACCAAGCACCAAAAGGTTGCTGGTTCAATTCTCGGCCAGGCACATGCCCATATTTGGGGCTGCAGGAGGCAGCCAATCAAAGTTTCTCTCTCACATCAATGTTTCTCTCTCTCCCCTCCTTTCTCTCTAAAATCAATAAAAAAAAAAACCTCAATAAAAACATATTAAAAAATTAAAAAAGGAACTATAATTTACTTGGAGGTAAGTGTTAAAAACATAACATCTGATAGCAAATGCTGTGATGGACAAAACTTGCAAAATGGCAATATGGTACATGATGCTAATTGAATTGTTTCTAAGAAAATAGTTTTTTTCTTTCCTCACTTTGCAAACCCTTTATTACATAAGAAAGGGTGAGCCTGGCCAGCATGGCTCAGTGGTTGAGCGTCAACCTATGAACCAGGAGGTCAGGGTTCGATGCCTGGTCAGGGCACATGCCCCGGTTGCAGGCTCCATCCCCAGTGGCGGGTGCGGGGTGGGGGGAGGGCGTGCAGGAGGTGGCTGGTCAATGATTCCTTCTCATCACTGATGTTTCTATATCTCTCTCTTCCTCTCTGAAATCAATTAAAATACTTAAAAAGAAGGAGAGAAAGAGGAAATAAGGGAGGAGATGACGAGGAAGCATTATCAAGTGCTCGTAAGGAATCCGAATCCTTCCAGAACAAGAGACGGAGGAGAAAGACACCAGACGAAATGGTGGCATGTCCTCTCGTGGCGCGCTCAGCTGCGTGAGCCCCTGGGGGCTTGTGCGGAAGAAGAAGACAGAAAACACATCCTCCTCCCTGGTCACCCACATGCGCATCTCAGTGGGCGGGTTTGGCGTCACCCCATTAACTGGCAGGTCCGTGGGCACCGAGCCACCGAGAGGCTCTGGAACGTGGCACCTGCTTCCTTACCACTCTCCCAGCACAGGCCACGGGGCAGAAAGGAGAAGACGCCCTCTTACAGGAGGCGCCATCCCGGGCCACAATCACCTGCTCATAGTAGTGGATGTTCCGCTCGGCCGTGTCCGCAAACGCGGACTTGATGTCGTTCCGCATGTTCTGCTTCCATCGCTCCCAGTCCGCTCTCAGCGCGGTGTTGGCACACTCCACCTTGTCTTCCAGCTTCCCGATCTCTTCCGTGAGCTGAACGGGACACAGAGAGAGAAGTGGACCTACCGATTCCAGCCACTGAGCAGCGAGTCTCGGCCGCACATTACATTATATCAAAACTAGAGGCCCGGTGCACGAAATTCGTGCACAGGTAGGGTCCCTAGGCCTGGCAAGTGATCAGGGCCGATCAGGGCCTTCTGGCTGTTGGCCGGGGCCTTCCTTTGTTCCGTGCAGCCCCCTGGTGGTCAGCACACATCATAGCGAGCGATCGAACTCCGGTCTCCCGGTTGAACTCCTGAGGGGACACTTTGCATATTAGCCTTTTATATATATAGATACCAAAACAGCTGAAGAATAATTCTTTTCTTTTCTTTTTCTTTTTTTTTTTGCAAAGTCACTGGCATTTACTGTGTACGACCTCGTTCATGTCAGAAGAACACCGGGTTCGGTCAGAGGTGCTGAGTGGGGGCCCGAGGTCTGAGCCCACTGAGCACGGGACCCTGGCTAACGCTCCAACCCTGGGCCTCAGCCCCACTGTTCACCAAACACAGGGAGTGGAACCACCACTTGTCTCCAAGCTCTGCACGGACACTCGCATCACCTCTGCGGTGTGTGCTGATGGGGTTTATGCTACAGGAGGGTTCCGTTCGCTGCGGCCTCCCACCCCTGGCCTCCGTGTCCAGTCACTGTGGCGGAACGCTCAGTTAACCGGCGTTACAACCTCCACAGACAGGACACAGTCCAACCTCCAGGCCAGAGGCGTCCCCGTCACCCAGTCAGCTCCCAGGATTCCAATCCTCGGAAACTCTAATCCTATGTAATAAAAGCCTAATATGCAAATTGTCCCCTCGACCGGGAGTTCGACCAGAGGGCGGGGCTGGCCGGCCAACTGCGGGTAGGGAGGCCCCAGCCAGTGGTGGCGGCCGGCAGCCGACAGCCGCTAGGGACCCTACCCGCGCACGAATTTCGTGCACCGGGCCTCTAGTTTATAATAAGCACACACCACCTAACTCAGACTAGGAATGACCTGGACTATACCTTTCCCAAGGGTTTGGAAAAGTATACTATTGTCGAGTGCCCTTTCCCTTAGCTGACTTTAATCGCACCGAGTCCTTGGCCGCAGGAACTCACTGAACATGGACCATCGATAAAAGTTAACAGGCCCGGCCGGCGTGGCTCCGTGGTTGAGCGACAACCTATGAACCAGGAAGTCCTGGTTCGATTCCCAGTCAAGGGCACAGGCCCGGGTTGCGGGCTCCATCCCCAGTCGGGGGCGTGCAGGAGGCAGCCGATCCATGATTCTCTCTCATCACTGGTGTTTCTGTCTCTCTCTCCCTCTCCAAAAAATATATATATTTAAAAAATAAAAACAGCCCTGGCCGGTTTGGCTCAGTGGATAGAGTACTGGCCTACGGACTGAAGGGTCCCGGGTTCGATTCTGGTCAAGGGCACAGGCCCGGGTTGCGGACTCCATCCCCAGTAGGGGGCGTGCAGGAGGCAGCCGATCCATGATTCTCTCTCATCATTGATGTTTCCATCTCCCTCTCCCTCTCCCTCTCCCCTTCTCTCTGAAATCAATAAAAACATATATTAAAAGTAATAATAATAAAAATAAGAACAGATGGTAACAGTTAACTGAAGTGGGGGTGTAGGACGACGGAGAAACGCGGCAGGCCCAGGAGGCCCCGCCAGCCACACGCAGGCGTCAGGAGCCCTCCAAGGAGGACGTGCCACGCGCGTTCTCTGCGGAAAGCAGCGTGGGGAGGGCTGGAGAGGATGAAAGCCTGAGCAATTCTTTCCACAGACCGGCAGCTACTGGGCCCTCTGTTGGTGGGAACGTAGAAACAGCAGCAAGCTTTCCCCCCATCAAACGCTGTAATACTGGAATGAGCAATAAACGCTTGTAAGCTGGGGTGGGGTGGGGGCTGATATTTCACAGCCAGGCTAGTGGGTAATTCGTAGCCTCCGTTACATACAGCCAGACATTAGCCACCCAGCTCACCGAAAGCCATTAACACTAAGAGCTCGGGCGCACAACACGGGATCCCGCTCCAGTCTCGAGTCCGGCACTAGAACCGGTGCCAGCCACAGGGTGACGGCCACTGAGGAAGTCACCCACTTCCCGTCCACGCTCTCAGCGCATCTGCAGACAACGCTGCGAACTGGGCACGCGTGTCACTGGGACCCGGGAGGGAGGGTGCGAGAGATCACACAGCCTTTCTGGCCCAGCAGCCGGACCCAGGGCCAGGGCTGCGCGTCCCCTCCCCTCCCCCGACTGCGCAAGGCACGGGGCGCCCGGGGCTCTGGGGGCCAGCTGACAGCTCTCCCTGGAGGGGGATGCGGTCCGTGAGAATACATAACACAACACCCGAGGCGGCCGCGCCATGCAGAAGCCATCTGTGCCACAGCAGAGGAAACAGGAAAGGGGTCCCCCAGGAAACGCAGGGAGGGGCAGATGGACCGCCAGAGGGGGGAACTGGGGAGCCGGCTTTGAGCAGGGCGTGAGCCTGCGGGGAGCGGGGAGCCCCCGGGAAGGGGTGAGCAGGGCCCAGCTGTGCTGCAGGAGGGTTCCTGAGTCCCAGGGAGGTGCGGAGGGTGAGCAGGGACAGGAGGGGGGGGAGGGAACCGGTGGGTCCACCTGCATGGAGCGATGGGCCGCCATGCACAACGCGGAGGGAGGGTTCGGTTCATTCCCGGCCCCTTCCACCCTCACTCAGCAGCCCTCTAGCCTGAGCGAGGGACTCCGGTGCGGGGACAGCCGTGAGCTTGCCCTCCAGGGCTCACGCTTAGAAGGAGAGGGAACAAGGGCGGGGACCAAGGAAAGGGGCCGAACATCGGGAGCGAAGCCACCAGCCGGTGGCGCCCGGAGGCTGACGTCGGCGCCGGTGAGAAAGGACGGGGTCCCTCCGGGCGGGCGGGCACCCAGCGGTGAGTGAGGGGACGGGACGGCAGGAGGTGGGGACAGAGCAGCAGGCAGCCCGGCCCGCACGTGGGTGTTCGGATGTTCACAGAAGCCAATGGAACGACTGCAGAAGCCCCCGGAGGGGGCGGGCAGCGGTACTCGCGTTCAGAAACTTCGACGTGAAAGTCCGAAAACAGAGCCCGCCAAATCCAGCGGGACCGTGTCCACTGGACCCCGGGGACCCGGGGTCGTTCAAGGGGAAGAATCTCAGTGCAAACCCCACACGGAGGGCGCACGGAGGAAAACACCATCACGTTAGTAGAACCAGAAACCCACGCGGGGACACGGGGCACCCACTTAGCACCCAACCTCCCCTCACACAGGAGGCGAGCACGCCCTCCCCGATTAGAAACACGTACACCTCCCCGCATGTCTGGCCCCCGCCGCATTCAGGCCCCCGCAGTCTTTCAAAAATACCATGTAGTTGGAATCCTCCTGTATGTAGCCTGTTAAGATTCCTTTATTTCACTCAGTAATATGCATTTAAGGTTCCTCCGTGTTGGTTTATGGATGGTTTCATAGGCCCTTTTATTTTTGTCGCTGAATGGTCTCCTATTGCCTAGGTGCATCACAGTTGATTTAGTCACTGATCACAACTGAGAAACCAAGATACATTTTTTTAGGGCTTTTAAGCTGGTGTTTCTTTGCTTCCAATTTGTAGAAACTGACTTCAAGGACATGTTGGTTGCTCTGGAATTTTGGGAATTATGAATACAGCTGCTCTAAACATCTGTGTGCAGGCACTTGTGTACACACGAGTTTTCATCTCAGGTAAATGCCAAGAAGCTCAGTTGCCGAGTCATGTGCCAATATGTGTAGTCCTGCAAGAAACCGCAAAGCTGTCCTCCACGGCGGCGGCACCATGTTGCCTGCCCACCAGGAATGAGTGAGAACTCCTGTAGCTCCGTATCCTCCTCAGCATCTGGTGGTGTTTATTTTGGATTTGGCCCATTCCAATAGGTTTGTAGTGGGATCTCATTGTTGTTTTAATGTATAATTCCCTAATGATATGATATTGACTATTTTCATATGCAAAAAAAAAAAAAAAAAAGAAAGAAACACGTGCACAGGGGTCTCCCCAAGAGCTCAGTTTTGAAAATGAGGTGTATCTTCATCAGCACGGCCTTGGTAAGTATTCCAGGTGTCTGCATCCATTTTCTAATTTATGACGCATACAAGCAAAAGCGCAAGACACTTAGGAATACATCTACCCAAAGACGCAGAAGACCCTTTTGGGAAAAGCATTTTGAAGGTTTCTTAGGGGATCTCAAAGGGGACAAGTACTTGGTGAGGTTTCTAATCCTCCGGCTCGTCCGCTTTTCCTCTCAGCTTAGAGGCCAGCTCCTCCGCGCATCCTCCCGAGAACAGCATCTCCCCACCCGTCGGTCCGCGTTGCTGCGGTCTGTCCCCGCCCACTGGCCTCGCCCTGTCCCTCGCGGGGACTCAGTTACTTCACCCACTTGCCCCCTGCGGGAGGGGAGCTCTCCTCTGGGGCCCGTGTCCCTTCTCCCACCCCATGGCCCCGTGCGCACGCCCAGTGGGAACCTGATACATATTTGTGGAAGGAAGGAATGCTTTTAGAAAAGCAAAATATTGGTCATAAACCGAGGCTTGTTCCCTCCTGCCTTCCCAAGGTTTGGTTTCTTTACTTTGAAATGTTACAGACACGCAGGCCCGGGCCCGCCCGGTAGCTCAGTTGGTGAGAGCGCCGACATCGCGACATGTCAAGGTTATGGGTTCAATCCCCTGTCAGGGCACCTGTAAGAATCAGTCAATGAACTCATCAAGAAGTGGAACAAGTCGATGTCCCTCTCTCTCATGAATAAATAATAATAATAAATAAAGATCACAGACACTTGAAACGGGCCTGCCCCTACCCCTAAAGGCGCACAGCACCAACACTTTCGAGCGGAACAATACAATTTGAGCATAACAGCTATTCTTACTGTGGGGGAGGAGGGGGCCTGGTTTTCCTTGGGAAATGGCTTCTGTTATTTCCTTTTATGGAATAAATCAACCAACCTATTTATTCAAATGCTAAAAATCTCTCTTCATAATCAGGAGAGCCTGAACGGATTGAAACGTTCTTGAAAACAATGCGCCTAAATAACAAGATTTCGATGGCCCTCCATCAGAAGACAATAGCGGATTCAAGATCTGACGGCCCGCTCCTCCCAGCAGCAATTACACCGCAGGGCGGGCGGGGCTCTCAGCCAGGACGCTGTGGTTTTCTGATGTGCGCGCGAGGGGAGGGGGGTGCGGAGAGACGAGGCGCCCGGTTAGACCAGGCCCCACGGCCGGGGGTCCCTGAGCCGCACCTTCCTCGCTGACAGCACAGCACACGCTCTCCCTGCCGCCCACGGTGGACTCTGTGCTCGGAACGGAGCGTGTGCAGTGAAAGCAGCCGTGCGCTTGGTGAAACCGACAAGGGAGGCAGAAATACCACACGTGTCGTGGACACGCCCCCTGTCGAGCCAGGACCCCCGACACCTTGCGCATCCCTCAGAAAGAGGGTCCCCGTGACTCCCTGTGACACTGGGGGCCCCATTTTAGAACATGCTTTCCTTTGAGTCCTCTGCACAACAGGGCCCCGCCTCCCCCCCCCCCATACATTAGACGGAAGAGGAGTCATGACTGGGTGCTCTATGAGTCCTCCTGATAGAAACCCTTGGAAAGAGAATCATGGGTGAGTGTCGGCCCGGCACGGAGAGGGTTCCGGTCAGGGCACAGGCCCGGGGGCCGGCTCCATTCCCAGTAGAGGGCGTGCAGGAGGCAGCCAATCGGTGTTTCTCTCTCATCAATGTTTCTCTTTCTCCCTCTCCCTTCCTCTCTCTCTCTCAAATCAATAAAAATGTATTTTTTTTAAAAAAAGAATAATGTATCTGCTTAGAAAATTCAAGGTCTTTTAACCTCTTATAGATAATAATTTCCTCTATTTGTTCCTAAAGAGCGTCATCTAAGCTGAGAAATACACTGTATTATTATAAGGTCGCACCGAGGTTAAAAATCATTTTGAAGCCAAAATCTGAGCTTCTCGGGCTATACAGTTTTGTCCTAAATTATTTTATTTAGCACTTAATCCAATATCTCACGTATTATCTCATTAAAATCCCCACAATACACCTGTTGGGTAATTCTTATTTTCCCCAAGTTACTGACAAGAAAAAGCAAGGTTTATTGAGGTTGAAGGGACTTTTTTGGTAACTTCTTCTTGGAACCCAGGTTGTCTAACCTGGGAACCAACCCCCAGAAAACCCTTCCTCCCCAGAGCCTGGAGCCGGGAAGTCCAAGGGCACTGATATTGGGGTGCGGCACCGGCCAGAGGACGCGCTCTGGTCTTAGTGGAGCAGAACTGCTCTCTGGACGAACCACTGAGACGGTTCATACCTTAAATCAGGGGGGACACCCAGCCCGCGGGCCGTCCACGGCCCCCGAAATCATTGGGCCTGGCACTGCGCAGGCCTGAGGGGTGAGTTAATTCACTGTCTGGCCAAACAGAGCAGGCAGGTTTTTAAGCCGATCATTTTGTATGGCCCCTGGCAGGAGAAAGGTTCCCACCCCCGGCTTAAATAATGTGTTTTATGATGCCATTATATAGCCTCTAGTAGATTATTCTTTTGTACTTTTTCCCCTCTTATCAACATTTCTACTGACACAAGCTCTACCTTTAAACACATCAATTCACCTTCAAAACGTTTTTCTTCAAAGCCAGCATTATCGTTTCTGCGTGTTCGCGGATAAAGCGTAATTAATGTCTGATTAAGGTCACACGGTAAGCAGCAGCATCCGAGCCCCCTCCAGGCCTCGGACGCCCAGGGTGTTACTGCTGCTCTGAGCATCATCGCATGTTTACCGAGGCAGGGCTGGGGGGGGGGGGGGGGGCGGCGGGGAGGGAGAGAGAGAGGAAGAGAGAGAGAGAGAGAGAGATGTGAGACAGGCCCTCAGGACACATTTCTTATGAACAAAAAGCCTAAATTGAAAGAGAAAGTAACGGAACAGGACCTGTTTTTGAGTTCCCAGAGGGGGCAGCTGTTCAAAGGACTCCATCTGCGGTGGGCAGGGCTCCCCAAACCACACCGCCGCCTGCAGGACGCCGTGCGGAGGAGTGCTGACATCCTGAGAAGACACGACTGGGACTCTTTTTAAAATGTATTTCTATTGATGTCAGAGAGGGAGGGAGAGGGAGAGAAACACCAATGATGAGAGGGCATCATGGACCGGCTGCCTCCTGCACGCCCCACACTGGGGATCGAGCCCACCACCCGGGCCTGTGCTCTGCCCGGGCATCGAACCCTGACCTCCTGGTTCATGGGTCCACGCTCAGCCCCTGAGCCCCGCGGCCTGGCTGACTGGGGTGTTCAACCACCCTCTCCGCTCACCCTGTTCCTTGCTCCGCAGCAGGGGAGACGGGGGGGGGGGGGGGGGGGGGGAGCGTTGCTGGAGACAGACACGGAGCCGAGTGTGTCCCTGGGAATCACCGGCGACCACGTTCCGCTCCAGAGTCTCCCTGACCTCCCCCCACGCTCAGCCACGCAGCACGCGGGCCCCGTTCACCGCACTCCGCGCCGGGGCGTCCTCCCCTCAAACCTGGCACCTCACCCGCCCCCACGCCCCGCGCACATTTCACGGGCGAACGTTGGGAGGCGGTGCGACCCTTTCTCGCCCTCAGAGACCGCCCGCGAACTTTCCGGGTCACCGTCGGCGTGGGTCCAGCCCATGTCGGGTTCTCGACAGACAGGCTGGCGTCTGAGGCTCCAAAAGGCTCGTAACTAGAAACGCCTTTCGGGGTCACATCTCCACAGTAAAGACGGGGTGTAAGCGTGGGAGAACCTGGGGTCCTTCACCTGGAGTTGCTGCCTGTTCCCGCCGGGGTGCGAGGGGCGCCCACAGTTACACTCCAGGTGACGCCTCTGACCCGGGCTTGGCTTTGGGATGCGCCGATTCAAAGACACCAGCAAGACGAGGGCCCTTCTCCGCCCCCGGGGCCACGTCCACGGCCGCCACGGCCCTCCCTGCCGGGTGAGCGTGTGCGCGTGGACACGTGTGTACCAGCGTCTCTCTCTCACACACACACACACACACACACACACACACACGCAGATGCAAACGGACGACAGAGCAGCAGAGAGAGAACCGATACTGGGAAATGAGGCCTATTGGAAGGAGGACTTTTGCAAAAAGGTCAGGAGAGAAAGGCAAGAAAAAAATATCTGAGAACAGGTGGAGGCAACCTCTGCCCCCCGCCCTGTCCCCCCCCCACACACACACACACATGCATGCACACACGCACTCGCACGCTATGTCAATATTATCATTTCTTTAGCGCTCAGCGAGCAGGCAGTGCTGCCCGGGCCGGGTGCTGTCGAGAGCATCAGAAGACTAACCACCGTTGTTTGAAGATAAGAGCAAAATACCGGCTCAGCGCGAGCACGCCGCCCAGAGCAAGGACCGGCGAGAATAAATCCGTGTCTGTTTGTAGCTACCGCACGCTGCTCCCTGCAAACCCAGGCCCCGGTGATCTGTGAAAATGCAAATTCACTTTTTGTCACATCCACACCCCGCCGAACGGCGGCGGCACCGCTCCCAGATCCGACTCGCGGGTTCTGTGCACACGTTGCTGAATGTCAAGGGTACTCGTATGCATTTAAATCTGAATGCGGCCTTGAGTGGAACACGATCCATCGCCCATTCAAAAGTAAAAGTAACAACACCGCGGAGCGGCGGCATCTGCACCACGGAGGCCCCTGCTCTCTGACGGGGAGGCGGCGAGCGAAGAAGCGTTTTCAAACAGCTCTGCCTCGGAGAACTCCTAGCCCAACGGCAGAGACCACGGTGCCCGCACACGCCGCGCCCCCCTCCCCCCGGGGCCAGCGCTGTCTCCACCGGCAGACCCCGGCTCTGACTCAGCAGTGCGGCATCTTCTTCACGGCGCTCATCACGCAACTCCCAGCTTCTCTTGAGATGCGTTACGGCCCGCACGTGTCCCAGGCCTGCACATGTCCCAGGCCCACACGTGTCCCAGGCCCGCACGTGTCCCAGGCCCGCACATGTCCCAGGCCCGCACGTGTCCCAGGCCCGCACATGTCCCAGGCCCGCACGTGTCCCAGGCCCGCACGTGTCTCAGGCCTGCACGTGTCCCAGAAAGGCCTCCCACGTGGAGAAGTGGGTTAGAGCAGTCAAATGACCCTCCACGTTCAGTCCGTTTTGCTGGTCCAGTTCCCTCCCAGCAGCCGAAGCGGCAATTCCCTTCCTTCGCCCCGGACGCCCCGGCCCGGCCCTTCGTGCTGGAAAGGGCCACGGTCCGGTCGCGGGGCCTTCAGTCGCCCCTTCGAGTGACCTCGACAAGTCTCATCGCTTCAAATGCTGCCTGTCTCTAAGCACTCCCACATGTGTATCTCCAGGGGGGTCCCCAACGTGACCTCTGGGGCGTCCCATCGGGGTTCCGTTTCCACCCAATAATTACAGCGCCCCTGGTCTCCACCCGGCCGGGGAGGGCTGCGTGTGAGTGGCCTCACGCTGAGCTGCTGAGCCGGGTGTGCCCAGGGCGTCCCGCCCTCGGGGGGCTGGGAGGAGCCTCTGGAGGCAGCCCGGCGGGTCTCCATAGAGACGGCCCCGGGGTGGGCTCTAAAGTGGCCCTGCTGGAGTTGCCATGGTGAACACCCGGGCTGGGTGGCTCTATTCAGCTCTCTGCCAGGGTCGCCATGGCGACTGCAAAGGATGGCTCCTTCCAAGGACCTCACAAGGGTGCGTTTCCATGGTGATCCTATCCTGCATCTTTCTAAGCAACTTCCTTTCCGTTGTTCTGGGACCAATCCTGCCAGCTTCCTTCTGGAGGTCTCTCCCGGAGACGCCATCCCAGCCCGCGAGCTTCTGCAGTGAGGTCTGTGAGCAGGTGCCGCCGCCCACAAACCCCTCACCGCGCCCTGCACGCGCTAGGAAGGACCGGTTCTGATGGCCACGCCACGCACTCCCGATGTCCCTGCTTCAAGTCTTAGTTAATTAAAGGTGTCTTACAGAATGTCATGCAGACAATGAACGCTGCAAATTTCTCCACTCTTTCAACAGAGCAGCTAGCCAGGAAAAACCAAAAAACAAAAACCTTTACAGTGGACCTGGCAAACGCAATAATGGATCAGAAATACAGATGGATCAGTAGGTTATAATGAGATGTCAAGGAAACTTTTATAGAAAAAAGACAAAATATTTGCAAAATATTTGGGGGAAAAAAGTGCCCATTTTAGGTGAGTCGGGAAAGCCGAGCTGTATGTGGCTGCAGCTTTCCTCCCGGGCCTCTGGCGGATGGAATGGTCGCAGCGCCTCTTCCTGTCCGCGTGCCGCTGACAAGAGGAGCGGAAGCCGTTCTGGACGGACGCGTGGCGTCTAAGCCGTACGCTGCTCCTGAAACGCTAACGCACCTTTTCTAGGGTTTGGTCAACGGCAACATCTTACATCATCGCTGATTTCAATGTCTTTAAAAATTATTTAACAAATAAAAGGATTCTACAGTTTAAAAGATACCTTCTTGTTCCTTCTACTGGACTCTTTAAATAAAATAAAAAAGTCACACACACACACACACACACACACACCCCTGACTGAATGGAATGGCTCATCCAGGCTCAGTTCCTCTGCTTCTCTGTGGTTCTCTCTCCTCTGCTGCCCACGGCACCCACCGCGCCCACTCACACCCTGTTCGGGAGAATGAGCTCGACTTTGAAAAACACACTCAGCCCAGAGAGAAACCCCGCCCGGAACGCAGAGGACAGTTCATCGCCCCCCCAGTCAAGTCTCGGGGTTCTGCCCTGAGGAGACTCCTGGTTTCCAGGCGCCAACGTCGTCCCCGCAGTTTTCGTCCATCCCCCCACGAAATGCTCCCTGAGTGACTGCGCGTACCCGCGCCATGCGGGGCTGAGAGCACGCCAGGGAGGAAATAGAAGCTCCCTGCCCTGAGGGGCTCCGGTTAGACAAGGAGAGAGAGAGAGAGAGAGAGAGAGAGAGAGAGAGAGAGAGAGAGAGGTGCTGCCAAGAGAAACAGGAAGGGCATCCTATCTTTGGTAGGAAAACGATTCCAATGAGGGACACATTGACGCAGGGTGGATGGGGGTTAGAATCCTACGGATTCATGGGGGTTCCAAGGACACCCCCACGCACCTGCCGTTCGTGTCCTCAACACTCATCTGCATCCTTGGAGTAAAAAAAAAATTATTAACCAAGTCTCTTTCCTAGAGAACTCAACAGAAGGTACAGAAACTTTGGGAGAAATCTTAGTGCCTGTGGCTGAACGCTGCCAAGCAAGCGGTCATGGGCCCTCTCTACGCGGCCAGGAAGAGTCTCCGGTAACCCGTACGCCGACGCCATCACATCGCGAAACGTGCAAGCTCACCAGGTCCGTGTCCGCCTTCTTGTAGGTCAAAGCTTCCGCCTTGGATTCCAGCTCTGCCTGGATGTGGTCCCTCCGTTTCATGACGCCCTTTGGGGAAAACACAAGGATCCCGTCAGCGGCGTGTCCACGGCACAGACGTGTCGGGGCCTCGGCAGCCGCCACTCAGTCGGGCACAGAGTGGCTTCACACGTGCCTTTCACCCTCTAACAGCCAAACCGACAGAAGCGTTTAGGGAAATGCGCTTATAAACCCTCGTCTTCCCCGCGCGTGCCCTGCCGGTGGAAGCACTTGAGGAACCACCGTGGAAGGAGTACCCTGGGCCGCACGGCGATTCAGAAAGAGCCAAGGACCGTGGTCGGCAAACCGCGGCTCGCGAGCCACAGGCGGCTCTTTGGCCCCTTGAGCGTGGCTCTTCCACAAAATACCACGGCCTGGGCAAGTCTATGTTGAAGAAGTGGCATTGGAAGAAGTTTAAGTTTAAAAAATGTGGCTCTCCAAAGAAATGTCAATCGTTGTACTGTTGGTATTTGGCTCTGTGGACTACTGAGTTCGCCGACCACTGGCCAAGAACAAAGCAAGCAGAAGGCCGCGGAGCCCTCGCCCGCCGGGTGCCAACTCGCTGCAGCTGGAGGTCACGCGGGCCACCCCCCCCCCCCAGAAAACACCCACCCTCCCTGGCTGCCCTGAGCTGACTCCCAAGGCATGGCGATCAGTCCGTGAGGCGGGAACCGCCAGAGTGTGCTCACATCTGAGGGTTTTATTTTAGCTTCACACACATGAATACGAGTCATGAGCGCAGCTTTGCAGGGGGAGGCACGGCCCCTTCTCCCACGGGCGGGAGTGCCATCCTGTTTTCCGGGACCACCAGGGTTCCTCGCGTGGCGGCTTAAGCTTCACACACCTGGGGGGCACCTGCGTGCGGAATTCATCGGAAGCTTTCCCAGCGTTTGCTGGTTTTTTTTTTTTTTAATATATTTTTATTGATATTTTACAGAGAGGAAGGGAGAGGGATAGAGAGCTAGAAACATCGATGAGAGAGAAACATCGATCAGCTGCCTCCTGCACACCCCCTGCTGGGGATGTGCCCTCAACCAAGGTACATGCCCTTGACCGGAATCGAACCTGGGACCATTCAGTCCGCAGGCCGATGCTCTCTCCACTGAGCCACACCGGCCAGGGCCATTTGCTGGTCTTTGACCAGGTCTTTCCCTGGCTGCCTCCCTCTTCTTCCGAGACGGTCTACTTAGGTTCAGGGCCCAGGGACTCTTGCTACTGGCACTCACCTTTCCCTGGGGTCACAGTGGCTTTTTCTTACATCAGAGAGGGAGGGAGAGGGAGAAACATCAAGGATGAGAGAAAGTCATGGATCAGCTGCCTCCTGCACGCCCCCTTCTGGGGATCAAGCCCGCAACCTGGGCCTGTGCCCTGACCGGGAAATCGAACTGTGACCTCCTGGTTCCTAGGTCGACGTTCAACCACTGAGCCACGCCGCCTGGGCACTGGATGTCACAGCATTAATCAAATAATAATGAAGTTATGATAATGGACACAAGTGGCCTCAACAGGTAAAAGAAAAAATTGACTCCACCAGAGAGAGTGAAAGGACAGAAAGAGAAGGGCCTTGAGGAGAAGCAGGTCTCTTTGGGGGTTCAGGGCGGGGCAGGGCCCAGACACAAATCCCTTCCGTGGGCGAGAGGAGGTGGCTGTCTGTATCCGAGGGAGAGCTGAGAGGCCTGGAGTAAACGCACCCCGAACACAGCGCAGGCTGGTTCCGTGCCGGTGGAACGCCCTGACAATGTGCAGAGGAGACGAAGAGTCATGGATCGGCTGCCTCCTGCACGCCCCCTACTGGGGATGGAGCCACAACTCGGGCATCTGCCCTTGATGGGGAATCAACCCCGGACCTCCTGGTTCCTAGGTCGACGCTCTACCCGAGCCCCACCGGCCGGGCGGCCCATCTTGGGCTAATGTATTCTTCCGCTCATCGCTGCACGGGCGGCGAGCAATCCCGTCTCCCCACGCGCAGCGTCCTGCGGGGACGGGAAGACGTGCCAAGGCAGAAACAGCAACTGCCTTTGTGCCGCTCACGCTGGGGTCGGGGACAAAGGTCGGAGTGTCACGTCACGGAGGGGCCCTCACCATCAGCATTTCGCCGTAGAGCACGTACTCGTGCACGACGGGGAGCAGGGCCTCGGACAGGCCGCTCAGGCGCCGCTCGGTGGCCTGGCAGCACCGGTCCAGGCAGCTGGCCACGCCGCCCAGCGTGTCCGCCAGGTCCTCTTCCGACTCCGACCACAGGGCGTGAATGGGGCCGTATTCTTTCATTTCGTCAAAATATTCTAAAAAAGAATAATAATTTCTTCAGTTCACGGAAGTGTGACAATCCCCGCTGACAGACAGACAGACAGAAACGTATTCCCGTCCTTGCTCGGCAGGTGCTCGTACATGAACAGAGGAACTGGGGTGGCAGCACCTGCAGGACGGGACGGGTGGCCCCGGGCGCTCAGGGCAGTGCTGGGGCGACCCTTGTCCGTGTGCAGCCAGCAGAGTGTCCTTCTTCGGGCGCAAAGGCGTCCTGGCTGGGACGTGACGACTTCCGCCTCCCAGACACCGACACCCGTGTCTCCCGCCACGTGGCCGGGACAGAACGTGCCGCCTTCTCCCTCCTCCTGACCGCGTGTCCCACCTCAGGGTCAACGTTCCCAGTGAGCGACGCAGGAGTCCGGGCTGCATCCTAGACTCACACCTGCTCACTCAGCCAACCACCACTCCCCATGTCTTCATCTTTCCCATCTACCCATCTTCACCGTCTGTCATCTCTCTCCCCACCCACCCACCCACTTACCTGTCACCATCTGCACCTCTCACCTGTGCCCCCCGGGCCCTCTCTCCATCTCTGTCACAGAACAAGAAGCACTGACTTAGGCCTTTTGTGACTCGTCTTCATCTCGCCTCTCTGGGCCCAGCTCTTGCGATTCTCTCCCAGAGATACTTCAACTGAAGCCAAAAGAACGGCTCCTGCCTGACTATCCCCGGATCCCTCCTCACTCCCGCCCTGCCCGGACCCCTCTGCCTGCTCCTCTGCCGTTCCGATCATCCAACAAACTCCTCTGAACCCTTTAAATGGCCGAGGAAATACATCGCTCTGATTCCGTTCCAAAGGGCTCGTAGATGCTCTGTCCTCAGCCGTGACCGTGCACCTCTGCCCACGGCTGTGATGAGCGTTACGCTCCCGTCACCCCACCCCAGGGTGCCCGCTCGCAGGACTGGCACGCCCCCGGCCACGTGCTCCTTAAAACAGGGCCGAGTCTTACTTTTTTTTTTTTAACCTTAAAGCCCGATACACAGCGTGTTCAATAGATATTCTCACATCAGTGAAAGAATAATGAGTAACAAAAGGGCTCTTCAGTGCTCATGAGCCATTTGTCCGAAAGTCTGGATTTCATTTTAAAGTCTGAGGACTTTCACATCTCTGCGTTCGGACCATCCCCTCTCCGTGACAGCTTTACGGGAGAGGATGCATAAGCAGTGAGCATTTTCCTTCTTTCGGTCTGGCGGCATATAAGTAACACCACATTCTCTGTGTGTCCTCACCTTCCACTCATTGGGGTCAGGTGTAATGTCATGTTGCTCTAAAACAAACTGGTATAATTTCAAAGGCTGTACGATGAGGCAAACGGGAAAATGTTAAAAACGTTTAGAACAACTGCCGTCTGGTGGGACCGCTATTTACACAGCTGCCCTGACCGTGTTCATCGCGCCCGGGGACCACGAGGAAACCCCGCGGCAGGGCCGCCGGCGCCGGGGGAGCAGGGGTTCACAGCGCCCGCGACTGGCACGCCGAGGGCGCGGTGGTCAGGGAGACGCGGGTGCGGAGAACGGGCCCGAGAGAGGCGCCACCTCCACGCCGCCCGCCAGGCCGCCACGGCGAGGACCCGTCAGACGCCGGACCGCCGGAAAAGCGCCGGCGCGGGCGCGGCTACGTACCGCGTTCCTCCTTGTAAATCCGCTGCGAGATCCTGTCGACCAGCTTCATTTTCTGGCTAAAGGCTTCGATGAAGTCGTTCATCTCCGTGAACTCCTCGGGGCGGCTCCTCACGCCCCGCAGGGACAGGGCGACGGCTCGGACCGTCTGGCCCACCTTGCTCAGCAGCCCCGGCCCCTGCTTCCTGTGCGCCAACAGCTCCTGGGAACGAGGGGGAGGGGGGGGGGTCTGTGGCGTTGGGGTGGAGACCTGCACGGGGCTACAGCTGAAGGCTGTCCCTCCGGTGTTTAAAAACCCTGCCTAAGCCCTGGCCCGTGTGGCTCAGTGGATAGAGCGTCGGCCTGCGGACTGAAAGGTCCCAGGTTCGATTCCGGTCAAGGGCATGTACCTTGGTTTTGGGCACATCCCCAGTAGGGAGTGTGCAGGAGGCAGCTGATCGGTGTTTCTAACTCTCTATCCCTCTCTCTTCCTCTCTGTAATAAAATCAATAAAATATATTTTAAAAAATCTTTATAATAATAAAAAAAAAAACACAAACAAACAAAAAACCCTTCCTAAGCCCTGGCTGGTGTGGCTCAGTGGGTAGAGCGTCGGCCTGCGGACTGAAGGGTGCCAGGTTCGATTCCGGTCAAGGGCACGTGCCCGGGTTGTGGGCTCCATCCGTGTGGGGGTTGCAGGAGGCAGCCGATCCACGATTCTCTCCCATCACTGATGTTTCTCTCTCTCTCTCCCTCTCCCTGCCTCTCTGAAATCAATAAAAATATATTTTTTAAAAATCCTTCTTCATTCCAGGGCCCTGCTGCCTGGCTTATGAATTCGGCCAACAAGGGGCGGGGACAGCCTTCTGTCACAGGACACGGGAGGGCGCGGGAGTGTAAGTCGAAGGCTTTACCCCAGCCTGCGCGGTGAGGAAGACTCTGAAGTCTTCACTGAACGTGAGGGTTGGGTGCTCGGCGATTCGGTTCAGAAACTTATTCAGGGCCCTCCTGCGCGTCTCGATGAAGTCGTCGTTGAAGCGCTCCACCATGCCCTTCACCACGAACTTCTCCGGCAGCGGCTGCGGCGAACACAAACCCACCGTGAACGCGGCACCGGCCTCCGGCGGCAGAGGGTTGGGGGAAACACGACACGTGCCCGTTTTACAGGCTATTCGAACATGCCATCACTTCCCATGAAGACACTTTAAAAGTGCCCAATGCTAAGTCCAAACACGACAAAGCGTTAACGTGAAGCAGTTAAAACAGCCAACCTGGCCCGGCCGCGGGGCTCAGGGGCTGAGCGTCGACCTATGAACCGGGAGGTCACGGTTCCATTCCCGGTCAAGGGCACAGGCCTGGGTGTGGCCTCGATCCCCAGGGTGGGGCGTGCAGGAGGCAGCCGGTCCATGATTCTCTCTCATCACAGATGCTTCTCTCTCTCTCTCTCTCTCTCTCCCTCTCTCCCTCTCTGAGATCAATACAAAAATATTAAAAAATAAAAAAGCGAATCTGTAGTTAGGTGGAAACGTGTAAAACGAATGTTCCCAGGATGAATGAGCTCCGCTGAATGGGAAGGCCTGGGATTTGGTGCGGGGCGGGTTCGCAATCCGCAGGACAAGGGGGCAGCCGTGGTGGGGAAGGCGGGGCCGACGTACCGGGACGATCAGCGTGGGGTGGGCTTCCTCCAGCCTCCCCTTCAGCCACAGGAAGTCCTGGTACCGCCTCCGGACCTCGAACTCGCTGGAGTCAAACTCCCCGCGTGACGTCTGTGAGAGGAAGAAGCGGACAAGCGATGCCGGACAGGCCACGCACGGCCAGCTCAGACACCCCGCGGTCAGCTCAGACACCCCGCGATCACCTCAGACACCCCGCGGTCAGCTCAGACACCCCGCGGTCAGCTCAGACACCCCGCGGTCAGCTCAGACACCCCGCGATCAGCTCAGACACCCCGCGATCAGCTCAGACACCCCGCGATCAGCTCAGACACCCCGCGGCCAGCTCAGACACCCCGCGGCCAGCTCAGACACCCCGCGGTCAGCTCAGACACCCCGCGATCAGCTCAGACACCCCTCGGCCAGCTCAGACACCCCGCGATCAGCTCAGACACCCCGCGGTCACCTCAGACACCCCGCGGTCAGCTCAGACACCCCGCGGTCAGCTCAGACACCCCGCGATCAGCTCAGAAACGGCGCGATCAGCTCAGAAACGGCGCGATCAGCTCAGACACCCCGCGGTCACCTCAGACACCCCGCGGTCAGCTCAGACACCCCACGATCAGCTCAGACACCCCGCGATCAGCTCAGACACCCCGCGGTCAGCTCAGACACCCCGCGATCAGCTCAGACACCCCGCGGTCAGCTCAGACACCCCGCGATCAGCTCAG
Organism: Eptesicus fuscus; assembly: GCF_027574615.1. Lineage (NCBI taxonomy): Eukaryota > Metazoa > Chordata > Mammalia > Chiroptera > Vespertilionidae > Eptesicus > Eptesicus fuscus. Next base: position 2,346,761 of record NC_072494.1, on the reverse strand, counting down.
ACACCCCGCGATCAGCTCAGACACCCCGCGGTCAGCTCAGACACCCCGCGATCACCTCAGACACCCCACGGTCAGCTCAGAAACCCCGCGGTCAGCTCAGACACCCCGCGATCACCTCAGACACCCCGCGATCAGCTCAGACACCCCGCGGTCAGCTCAGACACCCCACAGCCAGCTCAGACACCCCGCGGCCAGCTCAGACACCCCGCGATCAGCTCAGACACCCCGCGGTCAGCTCAGACACCCCGCGGCCAGCTCAGACACCCCGCGGTCAGCTCAGTCACCCCGCGGTCAGCTCAGTCACCCCGCGGTCAGCGGGCCTCGCACGCAGCCGGTGCACGGAGCAGCAAAGCGCAGCCCGCTCTCAGCGTGCCCAGCAGGAAAGCAAACCCCACGCTCGGGTTTGAGACCCGCAGGAGCCTGGGTGAGAGCCCCTCTGCCTCCCAGACGCGGCCCCCGCAGGAGCGTGCGCCCCGCACTGAGGCTCACACGCGGGTCTCGGGGTTGGGGGCGGGAGGCAAGTCCCGTGGCTGCCGCGTGGGAGGGAACGGAACACGACCGAGAAGGAACGTCTCCCCGGAATGTGCTCCCGCCCAGCGCTTGGCTAAACTGCGCGTTTGGCCTGCGAACATTCCAGCATCTGACGGAGCGGTTTGACCCGCTGTTTCAAACGTGTTATTAAAGGAGACGCGATGCGGGAAGACAGTGCTCCCGTCATTCCCAAGGAATTCTATTTTGAGGTCCGTGCTGAGCCCCTAAAAGCTAAGCAATCTCTTCAACCCTCTCCTCTCAGCAAACCAAGAGCTACGCCGACACGGTGCAGTCCCAACCTCGCTTCCACCGCCGAACCCCGAGCCAGCACAAAAGCAGACCATCTAGTGCACGCGCCCCTCCCGGGAAGACGGCCACTCCCACCAGTGTCGTATGTAGCTGCATTTCTGCATGTTAAAAACCACAGACAGGCATGTGAAGGTTGAGATTTTTCTGGAGTAAGAATGGAATAACACATGGCATGCATATCCCACACTCACCCCCGCAGATAAACACACTTGTAGAATCGAGCGGTGCAAGAGCTAAGCAACCCTAATTGCCGTGAAATAAGGCTCCCCTGAGCTATACTTTCCGAGATTTAATCTTTTAAAATGCATGTTTGGTAAAACATTCCCCTTTTAGTGGAAAAGCGTGAGGTAAGTGAGATGCAGAAATCTAAAGAACTAAATGCTCACAGAACACTACAAAAATCTTAGCTATTATGCAGAAAGGTGCAGGTCATAGAAATGCTAAAAATAGGAAAACTAAATCCAGCAGAGGCAGTTTAACAATATATATGAGTTGGTATGTGGACCTATATATGCAAATATATATACACGGGAACATACATATGCTCACAAAACATAGGTTAGAGTCACTCATTAAAATATATTTATTGAAGCCTGGCAAGTGTGGCTCAGTGGTTGAGCATCGACCTATGAACCAGGAGGTCACAGGTTCGATTCCCAGTCAGGGAACAAGCCTGGGTTGTGGACTTGATCCCCAGTAGGGGGCGTTCAGGGGCAGCCGATCGATGATTCTCTCTCATCGATGTTTCTATCTCTCTACCCCTCTCCCTTCCTCTCTCTCTCTAAAAAAAATAAAATAAAAAACAAACATCTTTTAAAAAATATATCTCTTTTTATTGAACACCTCTGTGTAGCCAGCACATGGGCACAAGTTCATTACCAGTTTCCAGAGGGAAAAACTGGCCTCACTAAAAATGAGAACACTCAAAAACTGGGCCGTTGACCCTGAGCCTTAGATGCCCTCGAGAACTTCTCACCCTTTACGGAACCCTGAGACAGGAGGAAGAGAGATCAGGTCACGTCACGTGACGGGTGGTCTGTCCTCGTCGCCGTTGTGGGCGGAGAGGAGCTAACATTACGGTGGTAGCGGGGTGAGGACAGCCCCCAGGGCGGGTGTTCTTTCTTCCTACCGCCGGCTTCCCCGGCCCGGAAAGGCCCAGATCTACGGTGGACCGGACAAGGGAAACCGAGCTGCCAGCGGCTCACAGCGTAACTACTTCCCTCGACAGGGACGGGATCCCTGTCCCAGCTGACGTGGCCGACCTGGGCGTCCTGAAGACAGGTACGAGCTGCCCCATGGGGACGTGATGGCCGATCTCCAGCTCAGAAAGGTGTGGCCCCAACCGGTTTGGCTCAGTGGATAGAGCGTCGGCCTGCGGACTGAAGGGTCCCAGGTTCGATTCCGGTCAAGGGCATGTACCTTGGTTGCGGGCACATCCCCAGTGGGGGGCGTGCAGGAGGCAGCTGATGGATGTTTCTCTCTCATCGATGTTTCTGACTCTCTATCCCTCTCCCTTCCTCTCTGTAAAAAATCAATAAAAGATATTTTAAAAAATACTTTAAAAAAAGAAAAGAAAGAAGGTGTGTTCTAGCACGTGAACTCGGAGCATAACTAACTCCTCCAACCTAAAACACAGTTTCCCCGGGGGCTGTTTGGTCATGCTTCCTTTTCATGTCTCCCCATAAAAACCTGGGCACTCGGAGCTCAGGACGAACGGGCTCAGGCGATCTACACCCCAAAATGCAGTATCTTACCCAAAATGGTTAAAAAAAAAAAATACAGATAAAGCCAGCCAAGGCTGTGCGACGCTGAGCGTTTCCAGTGAGCGGGGTGCACGTCGAAGTCCGAGGACAGCCCCGTGCTCGGGGACCGGCCTTCCATACGCACCTGCGTGGCGACCCTGTACGTGATGAAGGTCTCGATGGTGGTGACGTGGCTCTCGGGGTCGTCGACCGTGATGAAGAGATCCTTCAGGTCGGGCTCATCCTCAAACTTGACCTGGTTGATCATCGACAAGGGGGACGTCGGCATCGTCGGGCTTAGAGAGTTCATGTCCATCAGGGAGGCGTCCTGAGGGGGAACGGCAGCTGTTAGCCTCTGCGGGGAGGAGGAGTTAGAGCCTCCTTCCCAGCCCCACGCGATCCCTGAGACACGTCGAGAGCGGAGAGGGATGGACTCCCGGTGCAGCAGGGCCCGTGGGACGTAGATTTCTATCTCCGCTCCCGCTCAAGGCCCCACGAGCGTCAGCAAAGAGCGGCACAAACAGATACAAACCAAACAAACCAGGACCCCGAGGCCTAAGCCGCAACGGAAAAAGACGAGACCCAGCCAAGCTGGAGGCCGACTGCCGAGCGGCGGCGGGGACCCCGGCCGGAGGGAGCGGAGGAGGCGCCCCGGGGAGGAACCGGCCGCGAGGACGCGGAGGCCCCTGGTGGCCCAGAACCCAGGAGCCTCGGACCTGGAGTCCCGACACCGCGGGCACAGAGGGAGGGCACAGCGGGCACCGGAGGGTGGCTGGAAAGCGAATGCCCGACACCACCACCACCAGAGCCGGGGACCAGGTGAGCGTCCGCGATTGTGCGGAAAACTGCGTCCCGTCCAGGAGGTCTCTGCACTCAAGGGCGCCCTGCAGGACGGAGGGAGATGGGTCCTGAGGAAGCACAGAACCAAGGCCAAGCCCCTCCCCTCCATGAGGGGACCCAGCCCGCTGGCCTCGCTGGCCCCGGACGTGGGCAGGAAGCTGGCTGGAGGTGCCCTCTCCCAGCCGACCCTCAGCCTCGGCAGCATCACCCACGGGGAGGCCGGCCGCGTGCAGGGCGTCCACTCAGCTTTACGGCCCAGAGATGGCGGGCGGGGGGGGGGGGAGGAGGGGGGGAGGGGAAGGGGAAACGGGGGAAGGGATGCAAGATGCACTCTGAGTGCAGGAACTTAAAGTGATAGCAAAACAGCTGAAAAGGATGCCAGGCGTCGGAATTGCTGCTGACTTTCACGTTTTTAGCGTGAGCGTCTGTATTTCCAAGTTTTCTAAAATAAACACGTTATCTTGAAAAAAAAATACTGAAACTGTTCGAGTCACCAGCTCTGCGCGGTGTTCAGAGACGGAGAGACCCCTGTGACAGGCGACAGGCGCCGTCCAGGGCCGTCCGGGCAGAAACCCTGGGTCGCGTTGGACTTCTTTCCTGAACTCATCCCAGGGGCACAGTGACACAGAAAATGCAAAACTATGCCGGGAGCACACGGAACGGGACTGTCAGGACGACTCATGGGTGCCAAGACCATGGATACTAAGCAGCCACTCAAAACCAGAGGTTCCAGCCCGGCCCGCATGGCTCCGTGGCTGAGCGTCCACCTACGAACCAGGAGCTCACGGTTCGATTCCCCGTCAGGGCACAGGCCTGGGTTGCAGGCTCCATCTCCAATGGGGGGCGTGCAGGAGGCGGCCGATCCATGATTCTCTCTCATCATCGATGTTTCTCTCTCTCTCCCTCTCCCTTCCTCTCTGAAATCAATACAAATATATTTTAAAAAAAACAAAAACACAAGTTCCAAATAAATGTGCGATCAGTGTCCCAAATCTCCCTCAACAGCCATTGCATAGAAAGGGGAGGATTTAGCTGACACGTTTTGGGTTGATGGGCAAACGTTCTTTGAAAGTCACTGGCATTCCACGCAGTCACCTCTGAACCCACCCACCCCTCCTGTCGCCCACGGCGTCGTTCAGCACTCTATTCCTCCTGCTAAGATGCGTCCTCCGTGGCGTGGGAAGATCGCCGCTCCAGGGAGCGCACTGTGGTGTCGAAAACACATGCTTCCGTATCGAGCACAGAAAGAAAATCACAGGCTGAGCTTGAGCAACGCCCCACGTTTCCGCACAAGGATCTGAATGACTATGAGTCACTCAAAAACATTCTGAGCCCTGGCTGGTGTGGCTCAGTGGACAGAGCGTCGGCCTGCGGACTGAAGGGTCCCGGGTTCGATTCTGGTCCAGGGCACGTGCCTGGATTGCAAGCTCAGTCCCCAGTAGGGGGCGTGTAGGAGGCAGCTGATCCACGATTCTCTCTCATAGTTGATGTTTCTATCTCTCTCTCCCTCTCCCTTCCTCTCTGAAATCAATACAAATATATTTTTAAAAAACCACATTCTTAAAGTCTCAATAAAACTGACTATCCGAAGTGTTTTAGAGTCACTTAAGAAAATGGAAAGGAACTATGCTGCTAATACCTACAGGACTTGCAGTTGGACGTGAGTGAAGAAAATAAGTGTTTGAGAAGATCCAAAACAGCACTTCACCGATGGATGATTCTCCTCACTGAGGTTTCTGTCTCTCTCCCCCTCCCTTCCTCTCTCTGAAATCAATAAAAATGTATTTAAAAACACACACACACACACACACACACATAAAAAAATAAACAAAAAAAACAAGCAGGGGTTTGCCAGTCTCTGACTGCTCAGGAGATGACCACCAAAGGCCCAGGTTGGAGGAGAGAGGGAGGACACCTCTCAAGTCCTTCCTCCTAGCCCTCAGACACACGCCTCAGGGGCATCGCACACACGCCACGGAGCACTCCGACGGCTCGAAGCCGCTGCACACGGCTATCTTCTCCCTACAGGCAGAGGAGGGAAGACATCAGCTTGCGAAGTGTGAGACACACAACGCTGGCGTGAAAAGGCCGTGAGAACAGAACTGCTGAGGCCCCGGAGCCGGTGCCCGGAGGAGCCGGTGGAAAAGCGGCGTCCGAGCAGCAGCGAGGCTGGGGGGGACACGCCTCTCCACGGGCCTAAATTTAGACTCTGCAGCTGTGTTTTGGTTGACGGCTCCTTCCCACCCGCCTGCTTATAATAACAATAAGAACGAGGCAGGCTTCTGGGGACACTGCGGACCACGTGCCTGGAGATCCCAGCAAAGGGGCAGGCGGCACGCCAACCCGCGGGCGTAGTCTCCACACCCTCCTACGCATAGACCTTCATTAATTCATCCATGTCTGTGTTTCTATTTTGCAACTGTGTTGCCTGGAATGTACCTGGACTTCCTCGGGTTTTGTGCACGGCGAGGCTATACTGGCCATAGACATTTTTCACATAACTTTCTGTTCCAGGATTTTCCCCTTCGGCAAAAAAAGAAAAAAAAAAAAGAGGCACATTTTTTAAGAAGTCTCTGTAGTCAGGCAGAGCTGAACTTCATTCAAGTGTAGACACATACCACCTGGGAGAGCCCGGTCACGTCACTGCACACATACCACCTGGGAGAGCCCGGTCACGTCACTGCACACATACCACCTGGGTGAGCCCGGTCACGTCACTGCACACATACCACCTGGGAGAGCCCGGTCACGTCACTGCACACATACCACCTGGGAGAGCCCGGTCACGTCACTGCACACATACCACCTGGGAGAGCCCAGTCACGTCACTGCACACATACCACCTGGGAGAGCCCGGTCACGTCACTGCACACATACCACCTGGGAGAGCCCGGTCACGTCACTGCACACATACCACCTGGGAGAGCCCGGTCACGTCACTGCACACATACCACCTGGGAGAGCCCGGTCATGTCACTGCACACATACCACCTGGGTGAGCCCGGTCATGTCACTGCACACATACCACCTGCGAGAGCCCGGTCACGTCACTGCACACATACCACCTGGGAGAGCCCGGTCACGTCACTGCACACATACCACCTGGGAGAGCCCGGTCACGTCACTGCACACATACCACCTGGGAGAGCCCGGTCATGTCACTGCACACATACCACCTGGGAGAGCCCGGTCACGTCGCTGCACTTCCGAGCGGGGATGGGAACGGGTGAGGAGGACAGGAAGTGAGGCACACACGAACCAATGTGATGCGCACGGCGTCTGCCTGAAGGCTCGCTGTCCGTGATCTTATGTGGAACATACCAGGACCCAGCACAGTATGTTCTAACACCCAGCAATGAAAGTCAGCCGCCCCTTCATGCAAGAACACGGGGACACCTCTCAGGCTACATGTTAAGGGGGAAAAGCAAAGCAGAGGAGTGTGAATTCATGCTTAAAAGTCCTAAAGCATGTATGATCCAAAACCGCATAAATCCTTAAAACACATGGCTTCGAGCTACAGGTATAAACTTTATGAAAACCAAACAAATGACCGAGCTCAGATTCTCCCTTTCCTTCCAGCAGAGGAGCGAGAGCCCTGGGGAGGCCACACGGGAACATCGGAATGTGGGTGAGGGTTTCTGTCCTAAGCCGAGTCCCGGGAACGTGGGTGCCAGTCTTATGATCCTACTACCAGGAGCCTGCAAGCGTTTCACAGGAAAGGCCAGACGGGAAGTGTGGTCTCGTCCCCGTGGCCATGGTAGTGACGCGGTCACGGCGGCACACCAGTGAGCAGGTGTGGTGGGTGCCAATAAAGCTTTATTTGCTCGCCCTGACCGACCGCTCGCGACAGGAGGTCTAGATGTGATGCGGTTACGGAACATACAGAGACAGGCAGAGCGCACACATGCTTCTCTAGCTATTCTTTTGTGTGCGTGAGAATATTCTACAATGAAAGTCATTTTAAACGTTTTAACGATCATTAAAAAGGTAGGCTCCATTAAAAAGAATAGGATGTATGCTTGATGGCTGGAAATGGTGCATGGATTTTCTCTTCGCAGTTTTCTCGTGGAACTCAGACACAAACAGGCGTCCTGACCTCTGCCAGGGAGGGGGGCGGGGGGTAAGTTCGCTCAGATTCCCGCACCTGCGTTTCTTTGGGGGCTTTTCTCTTACCCTCAGACAGACAGACAGACAGACACTCACGAACGTTTTAACCAGCTCAGTGCAGGTGGCTGCATGTGGAAGCAAGAACAAGGAAAGAACAAGGAAAATGTGGAGGCTGAAAGGCAGGCAGGGCTCCCTCATACACGTAACAGACATGTAACATGCGCAGCTATGTTCTGTTCCTGCATGCCACGAGTGCCAAATTCCACCGGGCGGGGTTTCCTGCACTGGCCGGGGGTCCTGGGGACGCGAGGGAACCCGCAGCCACCGCAGCCGCCGTCGTGGCTTCAGGGATGACTAAGCAGAGGGGGGGTCATTACTCAGAGCTCCCGGGGTGGAAAGTGTGACTGTGGGCAACGCCTCTGCACACCCAGCTGGGAACGCAGCCGGTCGGCCCGCTGCCTCTGAGGCCGGGCTGGGGGGACCCCACCCCCCCACACCGCTCCCCTCCAGGGGAGGCCCTCCCTGAGGCCAGCCACGCCCACACTCCAGGCTCATTCCTGCGGGACCTGATACTCACCCTGGGGCCAGGAACGCCAACATGCCCCTCCCCGTCTCCTCAGCAGCCAGGCCGGCTACGTGGGATGACTCACGGGGGCAGAGCCCCCCCCCACACACACACACACACACACACATACCGCACACGCGCGCGCGCACACACACACACACACACCGCACACACACACACACACACACACACACACACACACACACACACACACACACACAGCCTCCAAGAAACACCCCCCGCAGCCCGGAAGCACCGCCCTCGCTGTTTCACGGAAAAGGGCCGCCTCCTGCAGGTGCCTCCACGGCCCTCCTCGGACTCCACGGCGTTTCCCACCATTCCCACCCGGTCCGGAACGGCAAGCATTCGCATTTCACCTTCCAGGCCTTGAAAGGAGGAGGGGGAGACGCCCGGGATAAAAGGTCCAGAGGTGGGGCCCCTGTGCCCCCCCCCCCCGGGAGGTCTCGTCTATTTATTTATTTATTTCTGTTGACTTCGGAGAGGGAGGGAGAGGGAGAGAGAGAAGCATCCATGATGAGAGGGAATCACTGATCGGTGCCTCCTGCACGCCCCCCCACTGGGGATCAAGCCCACAACCCAGATATGTGCCCGGACCAGGAATCCAGCCTGGGACGCTTCAGACTTCAGGCCGACGCTCTATCCACTGAGCCACACCAGCCAGGGCGGCTAGAGGCCTTCATGCATGTGTGCGGTCTCCCTCGGAGGACTCGCGAGCGTGAGCCATGGAGGTTATCAGTTATGACTGACGCCTTTCCAGTTATCTCCATTCCACTCGGCAATTTCTTACCCAGTGGGAAGTTTTCCCTCTTTTTTGGATTTAACACGACAGGAAAAAATTGTTCTGAGAGTTCCACCATGCCATCTGCCTCTAACTTTGCCAGAGGACCACTACGGGAGACGGGGTGACTGCTCCCAGCGACCCCCTCTTCCGGTGAGAGGCCCGCTCCTCCCTCTCAGAGCCTCCCGCGGGCGGAGAAGAGGCCTGCCCGCGGCCCTGGCCAGGGACGTGCCGCGGATAATGGCAGGTGCCTGGGCAGCCACTGCCCGCTTCCCGGGTCAGGGTCCCTCCTTCCGTCTTGATCCCCAAAAGGAAGATGTGAAGCCAGTCCCCAGCCTGGGACAGAGCAGCCCCGCCCGCCCTGCCCCGCCCCACCCCCCCGGGCGGGCCCCAGAGGAAGGACCAGGCGGCACTGCCCGAGAGCCCCCGGGACCGGAGGAGGCGGCCCAGGGCCTCGCCGCGTGAGAGCTGGCGGAAACCCCATCAACGCTCATAGAGTAAACACATGCATGTACATACGTGTGTACACACGCACACACGCGCACGCACACACTTAACCTGCTCAGAGTGAGTGCCGAGGAAACGTTAGGGATGGTTTTCCCAGGTCTGAAGACTCGCACACCGAGAGCTGGCCATTCGCTTCGGGTCACACCTGACGAGGCTTTCATTTCCATTTCATACAGGATGCCCGCTCCTAATGTGTCGTTTACATGACGAAGCCCTGGTTTTCACTTCAAAACTTCATGTCTTATATCAGAAATTAAATCCACGGCTAAAACAGAATTCAGTGACGGCAAAAATGAGCCCAAAACGTCATGCTACGTGGCAGAATCGGCACCAACGAGCGCTGGTGGGCGATTCCGGGGCATGGGTGCCACCCCGGGCGCAGGCCGCAGCTGGGGAGGGCCTGGCGGGCGGCGGCGGGGCTGGAATGGGCGGGGGCGGGAGGGGACAGCTGTAATTCTCTCAACAATAAAGACAAGTTAAAAAGGACACACGGTCACTGCTTTTTTCCTCTTGGTGTTTACAGACAAAGTTCTAACTTGTTCTGCAGCGGCGACAGCTTTGCTGGAGTCTGAAATGAAGCCTCCTGCGACTCCTCCCGATACTTCCTTTTTGACCAGGACTTAAAACACACATGGAGCCGGGACCGGTGTGGCTCAGTGGATAGAGCGTCGGCCTGCGGACTGAAGGGTCCCAGGTTCGATTCCGGCCAAGGGCATGTACCTTGGTTGCTGGGCACATCCCCAGTAGGAGGTGTGCAGGAGGCAGCTGATCGATGTTTCTCTCTCATCGATGTTTCTAACTCTCTATACATCTCCCTTCCTCTCTGTAAAAACATCAATAAAATATATATATTTTTTAAAATTTAAAAAACAAAAACACACACATGTGCTGAGCGGTCTGTAGCTTTGGGGCCCCACGTGGGAACCCCAGGCTGCTCACAGACCATCCTGGTAATGAGGGTAATTACGCCTGTAAATCCCCGAGCTTCCCGCACACGCCAGGTCTTATCTCATGTCCTGGGCTCGAGTTCCTGTAAAAGGCCGGTAATCAGAGCTGCCATCCACTGAGGGCCACATCGCACGTGGCTGTGACCTGTTCCCTACGCTCGCTCAGTGACTGCTCCCTCCACACAGCGTCTTCTCCGGGAAGAAAGATCCGCTTGTTTTATTGTCACGTATTTTTTTTCCTCCAGAGGAGAACTTTTTCCTTCAACCGCAGGGAAATGGGCCCATCAGTCTGGTCCACTTTTTTGCACGTCTCCTCCTCTCCTCGGCCCAGTTCTCACACTATTGTTGAAACTGCTACCTTTTTCTTTTTCTGAATCATCGGGGAGGCAGCCTACCTGCCAAGGCCGAGGCAGGATCTTTTAAGTCAAGGTGCTGAGTCGTCCTGTGGTCCCCAACAGGGCCTCCTGTCCTCCTCCCGGGACGACAAGGTGAAACCGTACAACAAGGCTTCCCTTGTCCACACTCCCTCTCTCCTGGATTCATGTTGCCGGTTAGAATCTCCGCCCCATCTCCCACCTGGACCCCAAGAACGGAATCTCACATTCCTTTTCCCCCAAAAAATCCTTAGCACGGCATCTTATGTAAAAACTAGAGGCCCGGTGCACGAAATTCATGCACGGGGGGTGGAGGGGTGTCCCTCAGCCCAGCCTGCACCCTCTCCAATCTGGGACCCCTCAAGGGATGTCCGACTGTCCGTTTAGGCCCGATCCAGTCGGACATCCCTCTCACAATCCAGGACTGCTGGCTCCCAACTGCTCACCTGCCTACCTTCCTGATTGCCCCTAACCGCTTCTGCCTGCCAGCCTGATCACTCCCTAACCACTCTGCTGCCAGCCTGATTGATGCCTAACTGCTCCCCTTCCAGCCTGATTGCCCCTAACTGCCCTCCCCTGTAGGCCTGGTCACCCCTAACTGCCCTCCCCTGCAGGCCTGGTCACCCCTAACTGCCCTCCCCTGCAGGCCTGGTCACCCCTAACTGCCCTCCCCTGCAGAGCTGGTCCCCCCAACTTCCCTCCTCTGCTGGCCTGGTCACCCCTAACTGCTCTCCCCTGCAGGCTTTATCGCCCCCAACTGCCCTCTCTTGCAGGCTTGGTCCCTCCCAACTGCCCTCCCCTGCTGGCCTGATCACCCACAACTGCCCTCCCTTGCAGACCTGGTCCCTCCCAACTGCCCTCCCCTGCTGGCCATCTTGTGGTGGACATCTTGTGTCCACATGGCGGCAGTCATCTTTGACCACATGAGGCAGCCATCTTGTGTGTTGGAGTGACAGTCAATTTGCATATTATCCTTTTGTTAGATAGGATTAGATAGGATAGAGGCCTGGTGCATGGGTGGGGGCCGGCTGGCTTGCCCTGAAGGGTGTTCTGGATCAGGGTGGGGGTTCCCTTGGGGCGTGGGGTGGCTTGGGCGAGGGGCCTGTGGTGGTTTGCAGGCCAGCCATGCTCCCTGGCGACCCAAGCGGAGGCCCTGGTATCTGGGATTTATTTATGTTCTATAATTGAAACTTTGTAGCCTTGAGCGGAGCCAAGCCTCCTGCTTGCTCCATGGCGGCAGCCATTTCTATTGTAGCCTTGAGTGGAGGCCTGGGCCCACCAGGGCAGGCGGAAAGCTTGGCTTCCTCCATTGCTGGGGGCGACCCAAGCCTCCTGCTCTCTGCAGCTGCAGCCATCTTGGTTGGGTTAATTTGCATACTCACTCCTGATTGGCTGGTGGGCATGGCTTGTGTGTATAGCAGAGGTACGGTCAATTTGCATATTACTCTTTTATTAGATAGGATACTTAACATGGACTTCTCAGGTATTTGTACTATACTGGGGAGGGGGGGAGTGGGGGGAGGTGCCGGCGTGGCTCAGTGGTTGAGCGTCGACCCATGAACCAGGACAGTGGTCGGCAAACTGCGGCTCGCGAGCCACATGCGGCTCTTTGGCCCCTTGAGTTTTTAGCAAAGGCCAGCTTAGGAGTATCCTAATTAAGTTAATAACATTGTACCTACCTATACAATTTAAGTTTAAAAAATTTGGCTCTCAAAAGAAATTTCAATCGTTGTACTGTTGATATTTGGCTCTGTTGACTAATGAGTTTGCCGGCCACTGGCCTAGACCAATGGGCCAGGTGCCCACAGACTAAGAGCCGCAGGTGGTTCCGAAACTTCCTAGGGGCCTGACAGGGAGCAGGAAGCACCAACAAGCAGCTGGGGCCAGGGATGGGGCCGAGGCTCCCGTCCTTTTAAGAAAATGCAGAAGTACACAGACAAAACTAGGTGGGAAAACACATGTTTTGCTAGAATGAAAAAAGAAACCTCCACGAGGCTGGGTGCCTCGGAGAGCCTTGGAGATGTAGTCCCAGTTCCGCCCAGACAGCTGCAGGCGATGGAAGGAAAGGGTACTCAGAAATGCGCCTGCTCCTTTTTTCCTAATCCCTCCCCTTTTCACCCAACCCCAGCGCCCCCTCCCCTCGGCCGCTGCCAGTCGGTCCTCTGCACCCAGGAGTCTGTTCCTATTCTGCCCGTCAGGTTAGTTTGTTCACTAGACGCCACACAGACGTGAAGCTCACGGTGCTTCTCTCTCTGGCTGGCTAACTTCACTCGGCACAAGGCTCTCCAGCTCCCTCCACGCTGTGGCAAAAGGTCCGATGTCACTTGAACCCGGATGGTTTCGTGAACCAATGTCACCCCAATACATGCAATACAAACATGAGCTACAGAACGGCCCGGCTGCACCCTGCCCGTCCCTTCCCACCTACACCCCCACAGCCCCGGTAAGGGTCCACGTTTCCCGGGCCGGAGTACCCCTCCCCTGAAGCTCCAACCCCATCAGCTTCGCCTTAGATCCGCCCCTGCCAACAGGGGCTCAGGACATCCGGCTTCCCTGCGAGAGGGCTGGGGCGCTCAGAATCTGGGACAAGAAGTCATGTGACCAGTTTAAGAGGATCCCAGGTGATAAGGCGGTGCCACTCCCACCACTCGGCCCCTCCCAGGCCGGACCTGTCCCCCGTGCAGAGCCTTGGGGATAGTCCAGGCCCAGTGGTCGGCAAACTCATTCGTCAGCAGAGCCAAATATCAACAGTACAACGATTGACATTTCTTTGGAGAGCCACATTTCTTAAACTTAAACTTCTTCTAACGCCACTTCTTCAACACAGACTCGCCCAGGCCGTGGTATTTTGTGGAAGAGCCACACTCAAGGGGCCAAAGAGCCGCATGTGGCTCGCGAACCGCGGTTTGCTGACCACGGTCCTAGACTAACGGTACCCTCCCAGGCCAGCCAGCTGTCCCTCATGGGACAGAAAGGGCGTGGGGGACATGGAAGGCAGGCTCACTCTGTGCTGCGAGGGGACCTCAATGGAACCCCCTTTTACGAGGTGAACACGCGGGAAAGGCGATGACTTTAGCTGACACCGGCTGCCATCGGCCTGCAGCCCTGCCTGCCTTTTCTGGATTCCCCCCTACATTTTCTCCCTCTTTGGGGTCTGAGTCTAACTGGTCACCTTCTCCCTTCAGTCGCTCCCCCACAATAAAGCACTGATGACACGTGTCGCTTCACCCAACACCTCAAGGTAACATTTACCCACTTCCCAGGCGTCTCAGCCATGAACACAGTGATGTCCTCTTCTACCCCGGGGCAGCAAGGTGAGAAACTGGGGTGACATTCAACTCCCCCCCTGCCTCCCCCCACCCCCGCCTCCCGCCAAGAAAGGCATTTTTCTTTACAAATAGCAACTGTATCCACAGTCCACACACACACCGTCCACCAGGAACGGAGTCCGTTTCCCTCCACCTCCAGCACACCTCAGAGGGCCTGGGGTCCCAGATGTGCCCGGCCCGGACAGAAGGGGTGGCAGGGGGGTGGGGGGAGCAGCTGGGTGTGTGGGATCCTAGGCTCCGAAGGGGAGCTTCCTGGTGGACCCGGGGGTAAACCGGTGTACCCCCCCCCAAGAGGGGGCTCCCTGGCACCTTTCCCGGGGGACTCGAGACGCCCCTCGGGTGTCCCCAGGCCCCAAACCCGCCACCGGCGACACGAAATCAAAAGTCACTTCTCTAGACTCCATCTCCCTCCCGGAGCGCCCGTCCGGCCGCAGCCGAAACCAACCGGCGAGGGGCGGGGAGCTGGGCGCCGCCGCCTCGGGTTTGGCCACCGTCCCCAGAAGTCCGCGTCGGGGAGGAAGACAGGAGATCAAAGCGGGGAAATCACAACTTTGCAAACTCCCCGGAGCCACGGCCCTGCCCCGCGGGCGGTCAAAGGGCGGGCGGCGGGGGGAGCGGGGCCGGTGCGGGGCGCGGGGCCGGGGCCGGGGCGGGGCGCGCGCTCACCTTGCTGAACACCTCCAGGTCGTCCTCGTCCCCGTCCAGGGCCAGCGCCTCGGCCGGCAGCAGGGCGCACGGGCTGTCCCCGCCGGCGCCCCCCGCCGGGAGGCCCGAGGAGCCGCGCGGAGCCGCAGGGAGCTCGCCCTCCATCCCGGGAGTGCGCGCCCGCCCCGCCGCCCGCCCCGCCGCCCCCGCCTCCGCGCGCCCATTGGCTCCCGCGCGGCCCGGCCTCCCGGCCTCCAGCCCCGGCCGCGCGCAGACGCGGAACTGCCCGCTCGGCCTCCCTGGCCCGGGGCCCCGGGGGCGGGGGCGGGGGGGACGCCGATCCCTGAAGATCCCGGAGGCCCCGTCCCCGCCGCGCCCCGGCTCCGGCCGCCCGGCCACGTCTCCGCGCGCGCGGGGTCCCAGCGCGGCCTCCGGGGGTCCCAGCGGGCCCGGCGCGCCCGGAAGGGAGAAGCGATCCCGTGTTTGCTGGACTTTGGTGGTTTCCTGGCTTTCTCGGGACGGTGGTCTTAGACTCTCACCAAAGGAAGGCAAATCAAATAGAAAAGACGTGCCGCGCCCTCCCCCCGGGTGAGGAGGGTTTCTGACCCGGTGACCGGGTTCCTGCGGTCCTTTCGCGGTGGAGACGGACCTGGGAGTGAGACGCGATTTCAAACTTAAAGTTAACGCGCCTCCCGCGCCTCCTGAAGGCCGAGGGGAGAGCCAGCTGGGCGCTCCGCCCTGGCCCAGCGGGGGTCAGGCTCCCAGCCCACACCTTTCCAGAAAAGCCTCCGTTCCAGGGCGTGAGGGCAGTGCACCGGGCTGGCCTCGGCCTCGGTGGGCGACTCCCTCAGGCCCAGCTTTCTCCTCCCCGATTCCCTGGAAAGAATGTCAGACATTCAAACAGCGCGAGGGCGGCGCTGCTCAGAGGGCTGCTCAGACCTTCCCTGGCAAAGCATCCAGCCCAGGCGTAGACATTTCAGCCCCAAAGAGATTTGCCGGGTGGCGGGGCTCAGGGGTTGAGCGTCGGCCTATGAACCAGGAGGTCAGGGTTCGATTCCCCGTGGGGGCACAGGCCCAGGTTGTGGGCTCGATTCCCCAGTGTGAGGCGTGCAGGAGGCAGCAGATCTGTGATTCTCTCTCATCATTGATGTTTCTCTCTCTCCCTCTCCCTTCCTCTCTGAAATCAATAAAAACATATTTAAAAAAAAAAAATAAAGAAATTAAAAGATGTAAGATAACTTGGGGAAATAGAGAATGTCCCTATTTCTGATTGGAGGACAGGCCTTAGGGATACACTCCCTCCAAACTACTCGAATGCACTGCGCACTGGTCAGTGCCTGCCCACCTTCTTCAGCAGGATGGCCCCGCGCCCTGACTGCTCTGCCGTCCCTGGTCCCCGAATGCCACCCCCCCCCACCCTTGGGGAATGAACAACAGTCCCATCCCCTCCAGGAAAACTTTACAAGGGACACATTCTATTCCCCAGGTAGCATTTAATTTTATTCCATCTTTTTTTTTAAAAAAAAAATGTATTTTATTGATTTCAGAGAGGAAAGGAAAGAGAAATAGAAACATCAATGATGAGGGAGAATCACTGATCGGCTGCTTCCTGCACGCCCCCCTCTCCCCCCCGCCACCCCCACTGGGGACTGAGCCCGAAAGCCAGGCATGTGCCCTGACCAGGAATCGAACCCTGACCTCCTGGTTCATGGTTTGATGCTCAACCACTGAGCCACCCCGGCCGGACAATTTTATTCCACTTTGAAGGTTGCGTTTGTTTCGTGTGCACGCCTTGCATTCTTCGGTAAACGATAGCATGTCGAGGGCAGGGATCACGTGGTTGAGTAATAAACACACTGTCCGATGCGGCCGGAGCCTCTCCCTGAGGTCTGCGGGGAAGGAACACCGCTGGGGAGGGATGTTTCCCCCGCTGAGCCCCCTCTGGCGCGGGAGGCAGATGCGAGGGTTTCTGGCCGCAGCCCGAACCGGGGACTGCGTGAGGACACCACGGGGACGCCCAGCGCCGCGGAAAGCACGGAGCCCGGCTCTGAAGACACACGGGCGGCGGCACAAACCCAGATGACAGGGCGAACCCACGGGAGAGCTGACGGGCACCCACCGCTGCCCCCTCTCTGACCCCCGCCGCCCACCCCTCCCCGCGCCGCCACCTCCACCTGCTGCCACCCCACCGCTGCCCCTGGCGCCCGGCTGTCCCTGCTCTTCCTGCCACAAAAGTGCCCTCCCCCGCCCCCCAGTCCTATTTCTTTGTTACTAGTTCTCCTTTCAAAACCCAGGCGGGCAGATCTCCTTGGCATCAACCCTGTGGCAACAGACTCCTTTGGCCGCCACGATACTAAGACGGTCGTCCACGTGTCCTCTCCCCCTCCCTCCAGCGCCTGGCACTCGCCCCCACCTCCCCAAAGGAAGAAACCCGACCTGCCCACGGGCGCAGCTCCGGGCTCCTGGGCCTCCACGTCTTCCCGTGGAATACAATGAGCCCCGTGCTTATGGCTTTAGAAGCTGCCACTCACCGTCTGTGACCATATCCGTTTTGTTCAGACGCTGCCACTCGGTTTACCAAGAGTCTGAACCGAGAGACTCCGGCGTGCCCGTGGCTCTCAGAGACAGGTTTTGCAACAACATCGGAAGGTGCCAAATGGCGGACACATTCAGTGTGACACAGTGTGGCGATTTGAATGTAAAATTGTAGAGACCGTAGCTACATGTGGTCATAAAGATGATCAACTGTTAACTACCCATGCTGGCATATGAAAGCCTATGTGCTGTACAGAAATCACTCATTTATTTTTTATCTTTATTAAAGGGATTGGAGTGACATCGGTGGACACGATCCTATAGGGTTCAGGCGTGGGAGTCTGTGTGACAGGATCCACCACTCAGTCAAACCTCCTCCTGTCACCTTATCTTAGGGCCCCCTTCCCCTGCCCCTATAAATCGTTTATATGTGACCCCCCTGCCCCCTCCCCCCCCCCACACACACACACAAGATCACTAGATGCCAGTGAAATGATTGCCAACGACCTCAGCAGAAGGCTGGAAAACAGACCGGAAGTGAAGGAGTTAGGATAACACGGAACACGGTTTACCAGGCTCCTAAAGAGACGGTAGCGTGTCCTTTTCTACCTGGGTGTCCCCAGGAGGAGGCGGGGAGCGGCCCTCTCTTCTCCGTCCCGGGGGGTGGGGGGGCCCTACTGTGTGAATCAGCGTCAGGACTCCTGCCAGCATAAAGGACAAGAGCTCTTTGTGTGTGTGTGTGTGTGTGTGTGTGTGTGTGTGTGTGTGTGTGTTGGGGGGGGTGTTAAAACATGGGTATCAGGGGGTAAACATACTCTTTAGAAAAACAAGGAAAATGCATGAGATCGTTGATTAAGTGAAGTCTGCAAAAAACAACCTTAAAAGATGCCCGTGTTGAAGGAAACAGAGAGAACACATTCTCAAAATTCTAACCGCGATAACGCCGACGCCGGGCTGACGCGTCCCGGCAGACCCAAAGGGAGTGCTGACAGGTGTGGGCTTTGGAGACGCCGGGGAGAAGGCAAAGTGCTGGCATTTGGAGGCCGGCAATGAGCCCCGCACTTCTGGGGGAGTGAGCGAGGGCTCTGACGCAGACGGGAGGGACTCATTACACCCCTGTGTCCCGCACACGGGGGCTCCCCGGGGGTGAGCCCTGAGGCCCCATCGGGCGCCCGCCCTCGGTGATGCCTTGCCGCGTGTCCGTGCTGCGCTCTGAAGCGCAGAGGCCGCAGCATTACCACGCGGGGAATCCATCACGGCCCAGAAGCCCGGGATTAGCGGGATATACGGTGGTCAAGTCCCAGGGTCTCAGCAATCGATAGCTAACTGCCATTTGCCGCCTTCAAAATGCCGCCCCTTATATCACCAGAACGGCCCGGGGCTCTGTTTATGGGAAAGCAATCCCCGGAAGAGTGATTGAGAGAGAGGAGCTCAAGGAAAGATAAGCAAAGTCAAGGAGAAATACAAGGCGGCTTACAAAACGGACCCGCATCAGGAATCAAACTGACGTGAGGATTCGAGCTAATAGGTACCGGGTGGTTAGAAAAAGACTCGCCTTCAAGAGAAAACAACGAAAGGCTGTACATTTGGTGAGACGTCTGCGGGCACCCGGAGAGGACGTGGAGAAGGAAGGAAAGAATGGGAAGCCCTCAGGCTCGGGTCGGTGTAGGGTAGCAGGTGCGTGCTCAGACCCGGGAGCCTTTGGGCATCTGGCCGCGGCGGCCACACCCGCCCAGGGCTTCCCTTCGCTCCCGCTCCCCAGAGCCAGTCTCGTGGTGTCCTATAACCAGACATCCGGGCCTAGCTGTGCTGCTCAGTGGTGGAGCATCCCCCTAGGAACCAGCAGGTCACGGTTCGATTCCCAGTCAGGGCACATGCCTGGGTTGCGGGCTCAGTCCCCAACAGGGGGCAGCTGATCCATGATTCTCTCTCATTGATGTTTCTATCTCTCCCTTCCTCTCTGAAATGAATAAAAATATATTTTATTTTTATTTATTTTTTAACCCTTTGCACTCGCTTGCTTTTTTTCTCGATTCCTTTATTCTAATGCTAACCGTGTCGAGTCACACTCGACATCCGAGTGCAAAAGGTTAATATATTTTTATTGATTTCAGAGAGGAAGGGAGAGGGAGAGAGAGAGAGAAACATCAATGATGAGAGAGAATTATGGATCTGCTGCCCCCCTGCACGCCCCCTACTGGGGATTGAGCCCACAACCCGGGCATGTGCCCTGACTGGGAATTGAACCTGGGACTCTTCAGTCCACAGGCCGACGCTCTATCCACTGAGCCAAACCAGCCGGGGCGATAAAAATATATTTTAAAACAAACAAACAAACAAACAAATAAAACACCCGAGTTGCTTTCAGTCTTTCTCAACGTGTATGCAAGCGGTATCATTCGTGTTGCTAATACTCCCTTCCAGGTTTCATGAACAGATAAACCAGGCAGGTGTCCAGTCGGATCCTGCCCCCTGGGGGGCACCCCCTGCCCTGTCCCCACAGGACCTCGCCTCTGGGACCCCACCTCCCAAACACACTGCACATCTGCGCCCCACTTGGTTTGGTCTCCTGCGGCTCCGCACACGGGGAGGTGGGCGGTGGGAGGGCCCAGGGGAAGGTGCCCGTGGGTTTCTGGGAGGGACAGGCCTGCTGATGCACGTGGGCTGAGGGGGAGGAAACCAGCGCGTGTAACTGGTCCCGCCACGCTGTTTGCGTGGATGATTGTCTGGTCCCACAGGCGGGACCTCCTGACGGAGCCTGAGCGAACAGGACTCACCGGGTCTGAGCTGACCACCCAGGTCAAACTGGGAACCGCTGGGATCCCAGGTCAAACCCGCTGGGATCCCGGGTCTCACCGGGTCTGAGCTGACCGCACAGGCAGCCCAGCCCCGCTGGGATCCCAGGTCAAACCCGCTGTTTGTGAGGTACGCGGCCCGGCTCTGTAGGAGCTCTGGGGCCCTGTGGGGAACGGGGACCTGGCGTTGACTTTGAGCTGAATTATCGAAGATGCCACTGAGGTGGAAGATGCACCTGTACCGGCTATAGGACCCTCAAAAAAAAAAAAAAAAAGGCAAGATTTTAAAGAGCACACGGACAGTGCCCATCGGTGAAAACCTCATTCAACGGGCATGGTTAGGGGAGGGAGCTCACGAGTTTTCTCTCTCAGTCTTCCGTCTATAAAATACATTAGTCAACATCATGCCTCTCTTCTCTGGCCCTGGCGGCTCTCGTTTCTATAGTTACCACTTTTACGACATTTGGGTCCCATAAATCCTTTGTCAATCAATACGGAGAGGGTAGTTTTTTGTCCGTTTTTTTCTTTTTTTTTTACATCTTCTCGGGGTTGAAAGTCTGCTGGCAATTCTTAGGCCTACAATGTGTACCAGGCGAAATGTTACCGAGGCCTTCATCTGTTTTCCGTCTGGATCTAGACGCATTTGTGGTGCCCCCCCGCCCCGAGCGGGAAGTATTGATTTTTTAATGGGTACACTTTTCTCTAATGGAGGCCATCGCTTCATCCGACATCCGCTCCTCTGTCCAAGGAGCCGCTTCTCGTTCCCCAGCCATCACCGCTCTCCGCGGCCCGGGAAGGCTGCCCTCGCCGAGAGCCTGTGCGTTCTCTCCAGGAAAGGGGCCGTGGGCCTCCCGTGCCGGGAAGGCGAGGGGATGTTAGTCATTGATCCGCTGTGACACAGAATTTTAAGCCCGGGGTTTTAAAACAGAATGAGCTTTATTCTATGTAACAGACACACTCTCTCTCTGTGGACATCGGGTGGGCACTGTCCCCACACTGGTCATTTTCTCCACTTTGTGCAGATCCTGTGGGGAGTTAGGGTGGCGGGGGCTGTGGGAAAGTCAGCCTTTCTAGTCCACCTTTAGGAACAGGAAGATGCCTCCTGCTGGCGAGGAGGGCGGGACCCCCTCAGCCAGAGGCCCAGTCACTGACTGTTGGCTGGAAGGGGTACCTGGAGAACACAGCATGAGCCTCAGGGACCCTAAGGGATGCCAAAGGGAAAGCTGGTTCTGTGAGCCGAGGCCTTGCCCAAACATGCTCCCCTTGGGTGAAGACCATGGCCCCTGCACAGCCCCCCGAGAGAGGGCGTCTGGCGCCAGCAGAAGGACAAGGGCAAGGTCGTAAAACTACACGGGGTGGGGGGTAGGGGGGGTGGAGGGTGGGAGGGGGAGACCTGGGCCAACCTGAGCCCCGACTGCTTATGCCTGCTCCCTCCCCATTCCCCGCTGGCTCTTTCGGGGTCAGACCACCTGCACCCAGGTGCCCGGAATAAATTGTCATTTTGAGGACACTGAGCCCTGAGTCCGTTCTGTGTGCCCCCGGCCCAACCCCGAACCTTTCCTTGGCCACATAACCGCTAGGCATCCCCCAATAATCTGAGCCCCAGGCTGTAGAAGGTGCCAGAAGAGGGCTTCTTTTCTGGATTTGCTACAGCTCTCTGGTCTTGGGCCAGGAGGGGTGGAGACGCGTCTGCCCTCTCTCAGTCCTATCCGGCTCCCTGGACGAGGTGCTCTTAAGTGCCTTTTGGCACCTGCCGCCACCATGGCCTTGCTCATGGAGCTGGGCTACTAGCCAATATTGATTGATTTTTTAAAAAAGCTACCGGATCCTTTATTAATTCAAGGGCAGCTTGCTCTGGCCCTGCAGGGCCAAGGAAGAGCAGTCCAGCCAGGGAACGCTGAGCATGCGCCTCCAGTGGCAATCAGAACAGCTCAGTGGGGCTGAGAGGCAGCCTGAGGAGGCTCCCTGCAGAGATGAGGGGGAGGGGCTGGGAGGCGGGGCCGGCAGGGGGGGGGCGTGGCTGGGAGGCGGGGCCGGCACAAGGGGGCGTGGCTGGGAGGCGGGGCCGGCATGAGGGAAAGGGGCTGGGGGGCGGGGCCGGCAGGAGAGGGAGGGGCTGGGAGGCGGGGCCGGCATGAATGGGAGGGGCTGGGAGGCGGGGCCGACAGGAGGCGGGGCCGGCAGGAGGGGGAGGGGCTGGGAGGCGGGGCCGGCAGGAGGGGGAGGGGCTGGGAGGCGGGGCCGGCAGGAGGCGGGGCCGGCAGGAGGCGGGGCCGGCAGGAGGCGGGGCCGGCAGGAGGCGGGGCCGGCAGGAGGCGGGGCCGGCAGGAGGCGGGGCCGGCAGGAGGCGGGGCCTCAGGTGCCTTAGGTGCGGCTGCAGAGTTGGGACTGGGTTCTGAAGCTGGAGGCCTCCTGTGTGAGGCTGAGCAGGAGAGCAGCATAGTAATGAGCGGTTGCTTTTGTGTTGTTCCTGAGTGGGCGTTCACTCTGGATGTCGATGAAGAAAAGCTTAGAGCAGGAGACACTGGAGGCCTGGTGATCAGCTAGGACCGTGGTCGGCAAACTGCGGCTCTGTTGACTAATGAGTTTGCCGACCCCTGCCTTAGGGAAAAACACTTAAAAAACATTTTAATAATGTACTAATGTCTTTAACCTGAATTCAAAACTTCTGGGTGAGGGTATTGCCTTACGCAGTGGTCGGCAAACTCGTTAGTCAACAGAGCGGCAAACCGCGGCTCCCGAGCCGCATGTGGCTCGCGAGCCGCAGTTTGCCGACCACTGAGCTAGGAGGTTCTCCATCACTTATTGAGCCACCTCAGTGCGCCGCCAAAGGAGCCACTGCGGCCTGATGTAAAGACAGGCCGGGAAGGCGGGAGAGAACGGAACAGGACCTTTGATTACTCGGTGGGTAAGGGATATAGAAAAAAGTGATGTCAGAAGTGACCACAGCCTGGCCGGCTCGGCTCAGCGGATACAGCAGCGGCCGAAGGGTCTCGGGTTCGATTCCAGTCAAGGGCACGTATCTTGGTTGCAGGCTCCTCCCCAGCCGGGCCCTAGTTGGGGCTCCTGCAGGAGGCAACCAGTGGATGTGTTTCTCTCACATCGATGCTTCTCTCTGTCTTTCCCTCTCTCTTCCACGCCCCCTACAAATCCTCGGGTGAGGATTAACAAAACTAACAAACAAACAAAAAGTGACCACAGAACCTGATTTGGGTAATTGAATGGGTTCTTGAAATCTGTTTATTTCTTTCTCTTATATACCAACACACACAATTTTCACAAAAGTGTAAGGTGACTTCGAAAGATTATAAGAAGATATTAAAATGTAAGTTATCATAAACTTTCAAGAGAGTCTGATAAAGAAGAGTAGGATTTCAATTTTACAAATCTATAAAAATAGTCCTCAACTTTACAAATTAATTAGGTTCTCAACTTTCCGCTTTTGAGTGCATTTTAAAAATGCAGATCTCCTTTTATGATCGTAGGCACTATGCCATGTCCTCCTAGTGCCGGTAACTCGTGCTTTTTATCCGAACTTCCCTCCCAGGATCGGAATTCATCCTAAATTCTTAAACAGCATCAAGGGCACTTAGCGATCGGATTTCTATCCATTTCAAAACTGAAGCCATTCAATAGTAAGGATTTTTAAAAGTCATAAATACCAGTTCAAGTGATTAATTCTTTAAAAGCTGGACTTACTGTTGCATAAAAAACAATGAAGCCTTAAATAATACATTTGACAAAGCGTGAATGCCACTGTGACACACTAGAAAGCCACGCGTCTGTGAGACTTAGGGGGGGGGGATGGTTCTTTAAAACCCCGCTGTCCATCTCCCGTGGTTTAAAGGGACAGGAACCGAGAGGGAGCGACATCATGTGGCTTTTTCAAGGTCTCAGCGCGATGGCACCATTTTAAAGGGCTGCTGTCCTTGAGACGGCACACAATTCCCAAGATCGGTTTAAGGCGAGTCTATTATTTCCCTTCTTCCCAGAGAAAAGAGCAAAGTCACTTAGGGCAGCGGGGAGTGAATTTGCTTTTACCGAACCAGTTGATTCCTAAAACGTCCAAAGTGGCGTCATTGGGCACATAGTGTGGGGCTCGTTGGCCCTGGATGCAGTGGGCTTTATTGTGACCTTAACGCGTTACTCAACAGCAAGAACAAAACGAGGTTGCTAAGTGCCATGGGGGCAGGGTTTGGGGAAGGCCTCTGCTATCAACCGGCCAACCAGGTAACCAGCCAACCAACCAACCAACCAACCAACCAGTTAACCAGCCGACCAGCTAACCAGGTAACCAGCTAACCAATCAACCAGTTAACAAGCCTAACCAGGTAACCAGCTAACAAAGCCAACCAGGGAACCAGCCAACCAACCAACCAGTTAACCAGCCGACCAGCTAACCAGGGAACCAGCTAACCAATCAACCAGTTAACAAGCCAAACCAGCTAACCAGGTAACCAGCTAACAAAGCTAACCAGGTAACCAGCCAACCAGTTAAGCCAACCAGCGAACCAGCTAACCAGGGAACCAGCCAACCAGCCAACAGCCAACCAAGGCACAACTTTCTGGGATTCCTGCCCGTAGGCACGTTACTCAGGCCTGCATTTTACGATCCCAGCACTATCTGCAGTTTTAAATACAAGTCATCGGGCCAGTACCAGTTTGTTTCTACAAACTCGGACCCAACATCCTGCCGGGCCAGTCCCTGAGCTCTGGCAGGGCCGAGACCCGGGTGGGCTGCCGAGACGGAGAGCGGGTGGGAATGTCACCAGACCACCCAGCGTTCCCCGAGGAACCAGGGGCAGCTGAGACGGCAGGAGAGGGCAGGGGAAGAGCCGGTCAGTGGCAGAGATCGGCGTCCCGATGGCCCGGGAATGGGGGCCCGGGAGACGAGGCCTGAGAGAGCCGGCACCGGCCAGAGGGCCAGGCGCGGGAGGGAGGCCCCTGGGAAGCCGGAGGGGCCGCGAGAGGGTGTTGAGGGAAAACCCGCGTGAGGCCGTCTTCTGTGCCGGAGAGGAGGCTGCTGTGGACTGACAGCTCGAAAACAAATAGAAAATGAGTGTCCGCCAGGAATCCAGGCCGCGCAGGCTCTGGGCCCCGGACCCGCCGGGGAGAGCGGGCAAGAGGATGAGACGGAACCAAGCCGAGGAGTGCTCCCACGGGAAGAGCGGCCCCTGTCCCAGGAGGGACGGTGTCCTCGGCCGACCAAACAGCCCTTCCGGCCTCCTCATCCCGCCCACTCGCGACCTTCCCACGGAGCCACTCCGAGGGCCGCCAGCCGCGGCCTCTCTGTCCCCTCAGCCTGCTGTTCCCCACGGTCCTCGACGCGTCCTCACACGCTTAGAGTTTATTGACTATGGTACCTGTCTTCTAGGCCAGTGATGGGCAACCTTCTGAGCTCGGTGTGTCACCCTTCGCCAAAACACTGAGCATAACTCGGGTAGTGTGTCCCTTTGAGGAAAAACATTATTTCGCGATATTTATAGTTTAAATAACATAAATGTTTCATCCTCGGCATGCGGCCGCCTCAGCGGCCGCGTGTCATCAGAAATGGCACTGACACGCGTGTCAGAGGTTCGCCATCACTGTAATCTAGTAGAAGGCAAGTTCTTTGGAGAGAGACTTTGCTCTGATTTATTCTTCGTTGTGTTTTTAATATCTAGGCTACTGTTGGACATATAGCAAATACTCTAACTATACTTGTTAAATGAATAAAAATTATTACCAATACACTTGCTTATATACATATACATATACATATACATATACATATACATATACATATACATATATAATTTTTTCGGGGGAAAATGTTGGTAACATTTTTTAATATATATATATTTTTTATTGATTTCATAAATGAAGGGAGAGGGAGAGATAGAAAAATCATTGATTGGCTGCCTCCTGCACACACCCTACTGGGGATCGAGCCCACAACCCGGGCATATGCCCTTGACCGGAATCAAACCTGGGACCCTTCAGTCCCGCAGGCCGACGCTCTATCCACTGAGCCACATCGGCCAGAGCAGGAACATTTTTGAAGCAAGCTTGGTATCGCCCACACTGGAACCACACTCCCTGAGGTACCAGCTTGCTTCGGAAGGAATGTGACCTTTGCATCCGGGCATCACACGTTGGATTTTCAAAGGTGTCTGCAGGCTCGGTCCAGCGTGTGAGAAGGCTCTTACTCAAGGGGAGACCCAAAGATAAGGCAACCCCTAGAACAAGGCGGAAAGAAAGGCGGAAGAAGGGGATGCTGGGGCCTTTGCTGCTGGCAGGGGAGAGCGGTGTGCGGATACGAATTTCTCACTCAGAGCCAGGCTGACCCACGGACCCTCCCCTAAGCGTCACACTCTCCTTAGCTAACCCACGTGACCCTTCTGTTTCACTGGAGATTATGGCGACACCAAGGCCGGGCTCAGGGAAACTAACGTCTTTTTCCTGGAAATCTAATGAATGCTGTTTTAAAAAATCACTTGTGAGAAATATATCTTTACATTCAGATGAAAAATAGAGAGCAAAAAAAAATAAGATCTTTGCGATGGGAATTCTAAACTAGGATTCAACCTATCGTGGCCAAAGAACACTTTCTCCCACTTTTTCCGACAAAGTATGTACTTTCCGAAGACACGCTTCATTTCTCCTTCGAGACGCTCTGAAACGCGGCAGAGAAAACAGCTGTGAGCACAGGACTCGGAAACGCGACAGCCAAAAAGTCCCGACCAGGAAGCAAACCCGAGAGAGCGGGCCGCCCCGGGTTGTTCGCCTTGGGGACAGAGTGACAAACCATGCCGTTAAACCCCAAGGAGTCTTGCTTCTAAAAACAACGGTCCTTTTCAGATTTGAAGGGAATTTTTAAAACGTTCCGCAGAGAGCAGTATAAAGCTGTGC
Organism: Eptesicus fuscus; assembly: GCF_027574615.1. Lineage (NCBI taxonomy): Eukaryota > Metazoa > Chordata > Mammalia > Chiroptera > Vespertilionidae > Eptesicus > Eptesicus fuscus. The sequence continues at coordinate 2,319,845 of NC_072494.1, read as the reverse complement.
GTGGGTGACGGGCCAAACCAACCTAGAATCTGAGACCAGCAGCCGCGGGCAGAAAGAGAACACCTCCCCCAGGCCCAGGGCGAGGCCTTGGCCTTGGGGAGTCTTGAAGTGGCGCCTGCATTTGCGGAATGAGACAGGTTGATTTGCATTTCCTTATATTTCTTTGTATTTCACGGCCTTCCCCAGAGTGTACTGTTTTCTTCCTGTATTTCTTTTTAAGAAAAAAAAAAAATCACACTAAAATAAAAACTGGCATCTGTCCATTATAAAGAATTCAGAAAACATGCTGAAATCCCAAAGATGGAAGTGAAAAAACAACCCAATCCCAGCAGCCAGCATAACCAATCACATTCCGTGAACATCTTTTTGGACAACTTGTTAACGTAAAAAACCACTGAAACCTGTAAAAAAATTTTTGTGAGTTTATTTGAGCCAAACTGTCAACCTATGCCGGGAAGCAGAACCTCAATGAATTGAGATAATGCTCCGGAGATGGGCGGGTTACGTCTGTATTTATAGATTTCGATCAAAGGGATGTAGGTGGGTTACATGAAATCCACTGGTGATAGACTAGAGACGGGGAAGGAGAAAGCAAAGCGGGGAGGGGGGCAGGGGGGGAACCCCTGGGACTGGATAAAAACTAAAATGACAGACACATACCTAGGTGGGTGCAGGAACAATTAACATGATAATGAAGGAATTTGTGGTCTCTGTCCTGGAGCCCAGCACCTTAGGGTGTGCCCCAGGGGCTCCAGAAAAAGGGAAGTTACAAGTTACCCAGACATTTCAAGGGTGTGTTATCACAGGTGCAAAAAGACAGATGGGCTCAGTTAAGATAAAGGTTCACCTTGTCAGTGAAGATACCGGCCTAGGAGGTGACTGCCCACCATCACTGCTTTTAACCCTTTGCACTCGCTTGCTTTTTTCTCGATTCCTTTATTCTACTCGGGATTTAATGTTTTAAATACCCCAGATTTTACAAAGCGCGGCAGTAGAATAAAAAACTGGAGTTTCTTTTCATACAAACTTATTTATTTGGATTTTTTTATATTTCAAATTATTGATACATTCAAAGAGTATAAAAAGAGCTGCTACCGATGCTAACCGTGTCGAGTCACACTCGACATCCGAGTGCAAAAGGTTAAAGTTTCATTTCAGACCATCCTTTGTGGTGACTTTAGGTCTCTGAGTTTGCAAGCCCGCCATGCAGGCCTCCCCTGAGCCCGTCAGGTCAGCACGTGGCCCCATCGTCCACAAACTTAATGTGCAAACACACAAAGGGAAGCCTGGGTAGGGAACAGATGGGTAGAGGCACTTCTGTAAAATCATAACCATCGTATTTCGGATACAATTTTAAATTTAATTTTACTAGAATTTCACAAAAGAAAAGAAAGAGAAGTCGATGGAATTGCTGAATTATAGAAATATTTCTCTAGTCAAGAGATACTTCCCCTAAAATATCCGTTCAAGATTCAAAAAAAGAAACCGTGAGCACATTAAAGGCTGAAGTCATTATGATTTTCTCCAAGGACGCATTTTCACTGTGTGTACAGACTGACTTGCTGTGAAAGATGAGTTCGTTGGCCCAGCCACACGGGCACGAACAGGAAGTTCTGAAGCCCTCTGTACAGTCAGTAAATGTCAGCCCTGGACTCTCCCCACGGCTCCCCCTCCCTCCTGGCTGCCCCCTCCCACCGCCAGGACCAACCCAGCCCCCATCTCCCCGGACCCAGAGCTACAGGGGGGAGGGGATGCTGGTCCCATCTCCCAGGCGCCTTCATCTCACCACTTCCCTCAAGCAGCTGAGCTTCCATCTGTTTTATATAATGGCCTCAGGTAAGGCATTGTTTGCAGAAAGTGCTCAGTGGGAAAACCCCTGCTCAAGGTCAGCCCTCAGGCCCTTGCAGGAGGCCCTTCCCCCAAACACACCAGCTCCTTAGGAAGCCAAGTGCCCGGCTGCCTCCTGGTGTGATTACCGCGCATCCTCAAGGGCAACAGACACAGGCCTGCGGGTACATTCAGACCTGGAAGAAGTTTTGTGGGTTTATTTGAGCAAACTGCTGACAATGGCCGGGATGCAGGGTCTCAGTGAACTGGGATAATGCCCCTGAGAATGGCGGGTTTGCACCTCGTTTTGTACATTAGACCCAAGGAGGGGACGTGGGCCGCGTGAAGTCCATTGTGCCGATTAGGGAGGCGGGAGAAGGCAAAGGGGGAGCCCCTGGGCTTGGATAGAAAGTGAGATGATGGCCACGGGCTGCCTCACACAGGTGGGTGCAGGTAGTTAACAGGCAGCCATTAACGTAACAGTGACAATGAGGGGTCTGGTCTCCGCCCTGGGGCCCTGGCTGTGCCCTGAGGGGTCGGGAAAAGGGGAGTTACTAGTTACCCTGACTTCCCTAAGGTGTGTTATCTTAGGTCAAAAGGACAGCAGGCTCAGTAAAGACGGAAGAGGAAGTTGGTCTTCGTCAGGGAGGACACTGGCCTGGGCCACGCCTACCCACCATAGACTGCTTTCAGTTAAAGGTTTCTAACGTCAGCCCATCCTTTGTGGTGACCTTAGGTCTGAGTTTGCAAACCGCCACGCAGGCCTTCCCTGAGCTCGTCAGCTTAGCATGTGGCCCCTTTCGTCCACAGCCACACACGGTCACGTGACCACCCCTACATGGCCACACCAGGTTCATGTGACCACACCCGTGGCCACAAGCAAGGTCTTAGGGTGGGGCACTTGGGTGCCGTCAGGGAGGGAGGGCTGGGGTGCGGGGCTCCGGGGGGCAGCGGGTGTGTGTCGGGGCGGGTGAGGGAGAGACCCGCAGAGGCGGGTGGGACTGGTACCGAGGCCACAGGCTGGGGAGGGCATGGAGGCTCTGGGAGCCGCTGGGGCAGGTCAGTTCTGGTGCTGGGCCCTGGGGCTGTCCCCCACCTTCAGCCCAGGAGCGGATGAGACAGGACTGGCTCTCTGTACCCCAAGAGGATGGTGGGCCTGGAGAGGCAGGGGCGGGGAGAGGAGCGGGCCGCTGGCTCCCAGGCTGAGCGGCAGCACCCCCAGACCCTGGGGTCTGGCCCTCGGGAAGGCCGGGCTCGCACTGAAGTCAGCCTCCTGGTCCCCATGGGCTCCACACCCCAGCCCTGTCCCCGCCTATGCACATGTGTGCACCCGCCCACTCGCTCACACTCACCCACACCTGTGCCCTCTCACACTCACACTCACACTCACACTCACACTCACACTCACACTCACACTGGCCAGTCCTTGAAGCCATTCCTGCCAGACACCCCTCCCCTTCCCAACCCAGGCAGCAAGTATGAAACAGCCCCTTCCTGGAGGCAGTACCTCCCCGCCCCCCTCCCCCCCCTCCTCTCCCCTGTCCCTGCCCCCCTCCCCTGCCTCCTCAGCCACCAGGCCCCTCCCGGGCCAAGTTCATTTGTGGAGACTGGAGGTCCCCCAGCTTCTAGGCCAGGCACCCCCACCCACGCCCTCCCACACCCAGCCCCGCCTGCAGAGCGGCCCTCCCGCGCCCAGGGTGACTGGGAGAGACAGACAGGCAGAGAGGCTGGTGTTAACGGGGCTGAGGCCTCCGTCCTCTGGTGCCTCCGGGGCGCCCACACCCTGGCGGGCAGGGCAGGTCCGGGGCCCCGCTGCGGGGCAGGGAGACTGAGCCTGGACCCTCAGGGCTGCAGAAGGGCACTTTGCTTTCTTCTGCGGGAAACTGCGGCCGGGGAGGCCCAGGGACGTCCTGTCTGCCCTGCGGACCTTGCACTGTCCACGCCGGTGACGTGCACCTGTCACGGGGACGGGACGCGCCCACAACACAGCGACACGGAGCTCCCGATCCCGCCCCGAGCTGCCCGGTGAGTGAGCTGCCGGCTGCAAAGGCGCTGAATGCCGCACTTTTTGAACATTTCCATCCCAATGACCATTCCTCTATCCCCCCTGTGATTCTCTTATTTCTTTTTCCAGCTGTTTCTCTGTAATTTTATCAAATAGTTTTATTTGTCTTTCGGGGAATATGGGTTTGACATTTCACGAGCCTAGATACAACATTTATAAAATTGACAAAATTGAAATCTGTCACGGGAAAATGACTGACTTAATTTAAAATGGGATTACTCTATATTTATATAAGGCTCTTATCATTCAAATGATGACCTTATTATAAAGTCCCTTTATAGATGACTGTTACGTCAAATACGCCGAGAGTACTTATATGTTCACTTCGCAGGAAGAGGCACTTCTAGGCCCTGGCTCTCGCACGTTGACCTGATTTCTATATTATGTAAACATTTGCTCCAGAAGTTTCTTAGATTGGGGTATGGAGAGGGCAGAGAGGAAGACCTTTGCCTTCACGGATATATTAGCTTATAAAATTAACATTTCCTTGGGCCTGTCTTAGCTGAGAGACTTTACCCAAATGAGACGTGAACTGTTCCCTTTAAGAAATACAGAGACCCGGTGGGTGTGATATGTTGGCTAAAACGCGGAGACGGGAAGAGACCTGAGACAGAAGACCGCTTTGAGCAGAGCAGACATTTAGCGCCGACAAACCACACACGGGCTGGGCGGGGAGGTCGCGTGGCAGGTACGAAGTTCCCAGCGGACGGAGCGTGGTCGCTGACATGGAGTTTCAAGGCCACCTGAGATTTCTGTGCTGCCATCTGTATTGAAACCCAGAGTGTGAGAATCTTGATACAATCTAGAACGTTCTGTGGCTATAGTCTAGGGAATGGAGAGGGGGGATGAAGGCGGGGGACTCTGTGAAGTGAGAGGGGAGCCACAGCATAGGAGAGCATTTCATGAAGCCTCAGAAGTCAGACCTGGTGGAAACGGATCATTGACTGGAAGGGAGACCCGGAGAGAGCAGCCACCTGAGGGTGTGAGGCCCCAGGAACCCAGAGCTGTCCAGGGTGCCGTGGGTGGGGCGGATTCCACTGGGGAGACGGACTCCAGCAAGGCCACCAGAGGAGTCGAGAGAGGGCCACTCGCCTAAGCCTGGAGACTCAGGGATAACTAGGCTGGAGACTCGGGGACAACTAGGCTGGAGACTCAGGGATAACTAGGCTGGAGACTCAGAGATAACTAGGCTGGAGACTCAGGGATAACTAGGCTGGAGACTCAGGGATAACTAGGCTGGAGACTCAGGAATAACTAGGCTGGAGACTCAGGGATAACTAGGCTGGAGATTTAGGGATAACTAGGCTGGAGACTCAGGGATAACTAGGCTGGAGACTCAGGGATAACTAGGCTGGAGACTTAGGGATAACTAGGCTGGAGACTCAGAGATAACTAGGCTGGAGACTCAGGGACAACTAGGCTGGAGACTCAGGAATAACTAGGCTGGAGACTCAGGGATAACTAGGCTGGAGACTCAGAGATAACTAGGCTGGAGACTCAGGGATAACTAGGCTGGAGATTTAGGGATAACTAGGCTGGAGACTCAGAGATAACTAGGCTGGAGATTTAGGGATAACTAGGCTGGAGACTCAGGAATAACTAGGCTGGAGATTTAGGGATAACTAGGCTGGAGACTCGGGATAACTAGGTTGGAGATTTAGGGATAACTAGGCTGGAGATTTAGGGATAACTAGGCTGGAGACTCGGGATAACTAGGCTGGAGACTCGGGGATAACTAGGCTGGAGACTCAGGAATAACTAGGCTGGAGACTCAGAGATAACTAGGCTGGAGACTCAGGGATAACTAGGCTGGAGACTCAGGGATAACTAGGCTGGAGACTCAGGGATAACTAGGCTGGAGACTCAGGGATAACTAGGCTGGAGACTCAGGGACAACTAGGCTGGAGACTCAGGGATAACTAGGCTGGAGACTCAGGGATAACTAGGCTGGAGACTCAGGAACAACTAGGCTGGAGACTCAGGGATAACTAGGCCGGAGACTCAGGGATAACTAGGCTGGAGATTTAGGGATAACTAGGCTGGAGAAATCTAGGTAGGAGACATGTCACACCCTTTCATACAATTCAGATGTAATACCAGTACTCAGCCAGCAGCATTTGTTAATTAGCCTTTCCAAACAGGCTGTAGGACCGGGTTCAATGCGTGTCTTGAGCTCACCAACTTAGTCCATTCCACAGGAAACAACAGAACAAGAAACACACGTTCCATGGGCATTTTTTGTGGTCACTGAACTCCTTTCCTCCTCACAGACAGATGCCACCAGCTCTCCACACGCACTGTTCTTTTTTTTCTTTTTTCTTTTTTTAATGTATTTTATTGATTTCTTACAGAGAGGAAGGGAGAGGGACAGAGAGCTAGAAACATTGATGAGGGAGAAACATCCATCAGCTGCCTCTTGCACACCTCCCACAGGGGATGTGCCCGCAACCAAGGTACATGCCCTTGATCGGAATCGAACCTGGGACGTTTCAGTCCGCAGGCCGACGCTCTATCCACTGAGCCAAACCGGTTTCGGCCGCGCTGTTCTCCTTACTCTTCAAGCAACCGGGGCTCTGCAGAGGGTGGCCCGGTGTAGGCCCGCGGGCTATTGACCGTCTATAAGATGCCCAGCTCTCCGGAGAAGCACCGCTGCACATGGATGAACTCGGGATGAGAGAATATGACGCCCGAGGAGAAACGCGGCCCAGGCGGGCGGGGCCCGGAGGGAGGGAGGGAGGGAGGCCAGTCGCCTGACTGTAAGGGGGGCTGTTGCTGCAGGGACCCCGTGAGCTGCCTCTCTCGGGGCTCCTGGAAGGGACCACGTGGTCAGCTACCTCCTTCCAGGTGCCAAGTGAGACCTTGATGCCTCGGGAAAAAGGAATGGTGAGCGGTTTCGGCGGAGAGCGTTTTATTCCCTCTGAGTCAGCACGGATGCTGCCCAGGGAAGCTCTGGGGGGCACACTTTGCCCCGGAGAGAGCGGCTCAGAGGTGAGCGTTATGGAAGCCGTATATGAACTAGTCCCCGAGGTCCCGAAAGCCGGGACTTCCCACCAAGGTAAGAGCTTCATTATCAGCAGAATGATGACATCTCCCTCGGCGGCCCAACGCAGCGGGGAGGGTGGCGGCCACCCCTAAAATACGAAATCCGTTACCTTTCTTAAGAATATGTTTTTCATTGATTTCAGAGAGGAAGGGAGAGGGAGAGAGAGAGAAACACCAATGATGAGAGAGAATCATGGATCGGCTGCCTCCTGCACGTTCCCTTCTGGGGATGGAGCCCACAACCCCGGCATGTGCCCTGACCGGGAATCGAACTGTGACCTCCTGGTTCATAGGTCAATGCTCAACTACTGAGCCACACCGGCCGGGAGAGATATGTTAATTTTTTGTAATGTTTATTTACTTAATAGTCAACTGACGATTCCTTGGTCCCTTCTAGAACATGCCAAGCCATCGGGCCTCTGTCCCTGTGTCTCAGGCAATGCGGAATGCTGCCACACCAACCACATAAATAAATGTGACTGTTTCCTCTGGAAATATGTTTTCTGCGTTTAATGGATTATACATTTATTGATGTGACAGAGAATTCAAATAGGCCGGAGGCATTATTGGATTTAGAACTGATTTTTTTTTTTTAAATAGAGAAGACCAAAATGGCATTTTGTTCAGCTTTATCTAATTATTTCTCAAGCTCTGTTCCACAGTCAGTTAAATTAAATTAACAAAATGAAATAATGAATTTTCGAGAAGGGTTTTCTTTAAAGAACCTGATGTTATTGTGGTTATTTAAACAAAATGGATATACCTCTTTTATACAGTGAAAATGCTTAAAGTGTCTTTGAGTCTAGCATAAGCACAAATGATCAAGGACATGTCCTGGCAGTAATTATTTTAGGTGGACTCACCAGGAGATGGTAATGTTACCACAATTATAAAGCACTTCTATTTTCTGAGAAATTGAGAATCTTTTAGCCATATATATACACTGAGTGGCCAGATTATTATGATCTCTGAACGCATAATAATCTGGCCACTCAGTGTATATCCTATATAATAAAAGGCTAATATGCAAATTGTCCCCCCCAACCAGGAGTTTGTCCAGCAGGCAGGCTGGCCAACCGCCCATGTCCCCTCCCCCTGGCCAGGCTGGCCGGACCCCACCCATGCATGAATTCATGCACTGGGCCTCACACACACACACACACACACACACACACACACACTGAGTGGCCAGATTGTTGTGCTTTCAGAGATCATAATAATCTGGCCACTCAGTATATATACACATATATATATAGTTAATCCTCACCAGAGGATATTTTTCCCATTGATTTTTTTTAGAAAGAGTGGAAGGGGAGAGGGAGGGAGGGGGGAGGGGAAGAGAGAGAGAGAGAGAGAGAGAGAGAGAGAGGGAGAGAAACATTGACATAAGAGAGACACAGCTATTGGGTTGCCTCTCCCCACGCGTCCAGACCGGGGTTGGGGATTGAACCTGCAACCCAGGTATGTGCTCTTGACTGGGAATCAACCCTGAGACCCTGCGGTGTGCCGGCCGGCACGCTAACCACGGAGCAACACCAGCCAGGGCTAGCCCAATGTTTTCATTGCTCATCAGAAGGCATCCACGCCCTGGGGAGCAGCGGCCCGTGTTCAGTTCCTAAGGAGCTGCGGTTGCAGGGCCAGAATCTCCTGATACGGTCTCCCTTCACCATACTCCAAGTGCCCTTAAAAATACAGTCTCATCACGGAACTGTAGCTAAGGAAATACACGTAAGTGCATGCATTTGTTTTTACTGAGACGATAGCTGAGAAATAAATTGGACTGCTTCGATCTACCGCCTGTCACAGCCCCCTAACGGCTGGGCAGTCACCCCTGTGAACTCCCCATTCCTTGTCTGAAAGGGGGGAGAGGAGTCACATCTGCCGCCTGCAGCTGTCCCAATGAGGCAGAGACCGCAGTTAACAGAGCACTCAGCACACTGCCCAGCATGGCCATCCTCCATTGACGCTGGATATCACTGTCACGCTACTATCGTCGTCATAAGCACTGTTTCAGTGTGGCCACCCGCCCTGGTCAATGTGGTGGAGGCTCTGAATGGCGCGGGACGTACGGTTTTTGCTATTCCAGAAGATTCTTTGTAGCGCGGGAGAGTGCGTGAGTAACACGCAGGAAACGGTGGGAATCTGTTACGTAGGAGATGCTGTGGTAGGGATCAGCAATACCACCGGCGACGCACTTGAGCGTTTGATCAGACGCAGAATCTGCTCTCTGCTCTCGTTGTCGCCGAGCACATCTTACCGAAAGATATCAGCAAGCGGGTCCTCAGGTCCCGACATGGACCGCAGACTCCGCTCAGGAGGCCAAACCGACGCAGTTCCCCCCGGCCCGGAGCTGACCAGCACGTGAGACGGGCATCGAGCAGGTCGCCAAGTACGCGAGCAGACTCCGTTAGTGCGCTGGCGGAATGGACGGCGCGACTAGACGAGAGGGTCATTCAAATCCCCGTGAAGGGAATGACTCAGACGCAGCCATGACAGAATGGGTGCCCAGCGCATGGACCGTGCGTTCAGCTTTGGAAGTGGACTCTGGGAACAGTGTGCACTGTTATTCGGGGGCTGCTACCTTGCAGCAGACAGGCCTGGATTTGAAACCAGACTCCGCTTTGCACCAGTGATGGGCCTTTTTGAACTTCTGTTTGTGGGAATTTAAACAGCATGTGTAGAGTTCATTCCCAGATAACGTCCAATAAATAAGACGTGATGGTGATGATGATGATGAAGCCAAGAAGAAGAAGAAGAGGAAAAAGAAGGAGGAGGAGGAGCAGGAGGAGGAGGAGGAGGAGGAGGAGGAGGAGAAGTAGAATAAAAAGGAGATGATAAAGGAGAAGGAGAAGAAAAAGGAGGAGAAGAAGGAGCAGCAGGCCCAGCAGCTGACAGGCTCTAGGCTCCGCAGTTGGAACCACACACTGGCCCCGTGGTCGGCAAACCGTGGCTCGCGCGCCACATGCGGCTCTTTGGCCCCTTGAGTGTGGCTCTTCCACAAAATTCCACGTGCGGGCGCGCAGGCACAGTGTGATTGAAACGTCGTGGCCCACGCGCAGACGTCGGTTTCGGCCCGGGTGAGTCTATTTTGAAGAAGTGGTTCTGACGCCGAGCCATACTCCAGGGGCCAAAGAGCCGCATGTGGCTCGCGAGCCGCGGTTTGCCGACCACGGTGCTAGCCCAGCAATCATCAGCATCAGCACAGCACAGCGTCATGTGACATTAAGCAAAGGGCTTCACGTTGACATCTCTGCAGACACAGGAAAAGCTGGTCCTGTCGTCTTTCCTATGAAGAGCAAGGGACAGCCCGAAGTCCTCTCGGCGGCACTGCCAACCGTGGTCACCATCGCCAAAAGAGGCCGCCAGCCGCTCAAGGGACAGACAAAACCCGCCCCGGGCCAGGCGCCTCCTCCATCGCGACTCCCTTGGCACTGTGTGCAGAGCACGGCGCTCAGCCAGCGGCTGCAGCAGGCGCCCGGCGGGGAGGGGCGGGGAGGGGCGGGAAGGAGGAGCTCCGAGCTCTGAAACGGATCTCTGGTGGCTCCCGAGGGGGCAAGCCACGCACGCCTTCCAGATCATTCCTGCACAACTGCACTGTGTATTTCCTCTTTATCTTTATTGTTGAAAGTTACAGATGTTCCCCTTTCTTCCCCTTTGACCCCTCCTAGCCTCCCCCCCATCCCACCCCCAGGCCTTCATCTCACGATTGTCTGTGTCCATGAGTTACCCATGTACGTATCTGAGTTCTCGTTTTTAAAAGCTTCGTATTGGCGAGTTTCTCTCTCTCTCCCTTCCTCTCTGAAATCAATAAAAATGTATTTTAAAAAATAAAGAAAACGCTCATGTTCTTCAAAGTCACTCCTTCGTGACACTTACTCATCCCAAGTTCTCTGGAGCGCTGGCCTTTCCCCGCTCCTAAAGCCCCTGGGGAGCAGCGGGGGAGGGAGGTGAGCCACGGGCACCCTTTCTCCCCTCTCCATGGCACACCTGCCCTTGGAGGCCTGTGTTGGGAATCTGTGCTCCCGGATGTATCACACATGCCCCTCCTCCCCAGGAGGGGGCGCTCTCCGAGTCTGGATGGTTCCTATGATAAACCAGCATGAACATCTCTTCGACATACCTGTTATCAAATTGAACTGTTCCTTAAACCTTGCATTGCCAGTTAAAGAAATATTTTCATTGATTTCAGAGAGGAAGGGAGAAGGAGAGAGAGAGAGAGACATCAATGATGAGGGAGCATCGTTGATTGGCACAGTCCGAAGGCCGACGCTCTATCCACTGAGCCAACCAGCCAGGGCTTGCACTGCCGTTGGTTTCTCACTTATGCACGCGTTCTCTCTTCCACTGGGCTGCGAGGTGCGGGAAGGTCACGGAGCACGTGTCCCCTTTCCTGTCCCAGCCCGGTGCCCTCTGAGAGCCTCCGGTAGGGACTCAATAAATATTGATGCATCGGAGAAGATTTAGCAGAAAACACCCCACCCGGGGCCTCGGCTCTCGGCTGCCAGCTCAATTCCATGACTTGCAAATTTAATTTTGAATGAGTGCAAAGTACTCACTTATCCTGCAAAATGAAACACTGCGCATATTAGAGAGAATCGATCTTCTTCTGGTGACATCAAAACCCTGGATTTGCTTTCTCTCTTAAAGGCCCAGATAATGTGCACATTTCTATTACATTAATTGACAAGTATCGTAATTTAAAGCTCAGTGTTTCAAATAGACACACCTCGCAAATAGACTTTAAAATATGGCGCTTCGACCTTACACGGGTTTTATGTTACAGAGAACGAGTGAATTTTACATGTGAATTACAAGCCCATCGGTGCAAATCTTGTGTCTTGAAACACCCAAGCCCCCTAATTTTGAATTAATATTCAATAAGAGTGACATCCAGAAGGCAGATGGAATTCTTACCTAGTTTGTTTGTGCCACACGGGTACCAGGTAAAGGCAAAGCCACTCAGTGTTAGGGTAGAGCTGAGTCCTTTCTCGGTACCGAGAGAAGAAACAGTCGCATAAGCGGTGGAAGGCACTACGTCTTTGCATGACTTCCACGTGGCAAATGAAGTATAGGGCGCCCTCAAAAAACGGACACACACACGTTGAACAACGATAAAGGCGGTGTTTATTAAAGGGCATTTCATTTTCAAACGGAGCTCTCCGCTGTGCAAGTGGGCGTGCCCTGCATTTTCTTCCTGACGGGGAAGAGCATTCGGGCAAGAACGTCCCGTCTAGCTCATCAGCGCGGCCGGGGGTCACAGTTCACGCGTCCGTGTCATGGGGGGTGTCTCCCCCCGCCGTGCTCTCCGCATCCTCAGCAGAGAGGAGACGGCCGGTGTGTCCAATCAGAGGGCGAGAAGCATCTGTTCTGACAGCATCCCTTAGCCTTCTCAAACCAAATGGTCCAATACCGTTAGTGACATCCCACCGGCCAAAAAACATTCATTTAGAGGCTCTGGAATACGCAACTAGGACCAGAGACTGGAAAAATAGAAACTTTATACTGATCAACAGCCTTCATGTGCCTGGTTTTTTTTTTCCTTTTTTCTTTCTCCGAAACAAAAGAGCTTTAAAACAACAGCCAACCTTTGAGTCGTTTCAAAACCCACGGGCAAGGTCTGGGCCTGGAGGCGCCGACAGCGGCTTAATGAACACATTCAGGTGCTGCACTGGGTTCCACAAGTTCCTGTCCATGTATTTTTTTTTTTTTTTATGAAATGCTTTAGAGCCTAACTTTTGTACCTTTTAAAGCAAATGCAGTTTTTTCCACCTTTGTCCATAGAAAAATCCAGGGAATCGGCAACATTAGCATTACGGGTCTCCCAGGATTTGAGTATCTGGTGAGAAATAAAAGGTGAGTGGCTGTGCTGAAACAGACATGTAATACTCAGAATGAATGACATCGTATGCTTCTAGGGAAAAACAATGATGGGGCTTTTGAAAATGTCTGTTTCCAGAGAGCTACATTTTCTGTAGAAATGGACACAGAAGGTGCCTGGGAAACGGCAGAACTTCGGGAAAAAGACACCAAAGCCCCTGCCCTGCCTTCGCGGTTGGTTGCTGGCGCCGGCGCGAGTCCTCACTGAGGTTTAGGGACGGCAGGCGCTCGGTAACCTTCCGGCTCCCGCTTCCTCTTCCGAGTCGCTCTGCCCATAATAACGCCCGCCTTTCATTGTCATTTACTATTTTCCTTTGTTCTTCTTTGCTCTCTTAGGAAAGAGACATTATCTGGGAATGAGGTTTCTCTCTGCAGGCACGGGACGTTCTCACCGCCTGTACTCCTCTAGGAAAAAAAATAAAGAATTCTGAAATGATGGCCTGGATTACAAGTAATTATTTAAATTGCTTCAGCTTCAGGAGCTTGAAGAAGACAGAGCCTGTTTCCGTGCGATACTGGTGGGTTTTGAACAGGCCCCCGATGGAATCCCGACGCCAGCCGGCCTGCCCAGCAGCCACTAGAGGGCACTGTTGTATAAGCCCGATACGGAGAGGCCGGCTGTGACAATAACCAATTTATCTCACACATATATACATATATATTTAGATATGTCAGTGTCTCTCAAGATGAAACTGGCTTAGCATTTTTAATTGGATATGGCTGCTAACTACAACTTCATATAATTAGAGTAAAGTTACCCTCAAAGGTTAAAATGTAGGAAAGAAAAAAAAGAGAACCATATCTATATCCCACCAATCACATTTTTACAATAGAAAGATCTTTCAAAACCTGGATTTTTTCCCAGTTAAAACAGACTTCATTATGAATTTCACATTGTGCCATTTTAAATCGAGTGACAATAACTGTACGAATAATGGTTTCCCAAGCAGCTCCTGTCAGCGGTCTTTTTCCTCTCTCTCCCTCCCTCCTGCCCTCTCTCTTCCCCAAGTCCTCCTCCTCCATCCTGTCACTTCAATCCTCTTTTCTCCCCCCTGGATTCTGGCCTGAGCGCCCGGGGTCCGCACAGCCTACCCGGGGAACTCCAGCCTCAGAACCCGCGCGCGCACACACACACACACACACACACACACACACACACACACACACACACACACACACACACACACACACACGGTCACCATGCCCCGGGGGGAGCGAGCCCGCTGTGAGCACCTGGGACCGGGCAGCGGCCTCCGGACACAGAAATTACCCTGGAAAATGCACTTTCGGAGCCACCACGCGGATCACTGAGGCTGCCCCTGATGTCAGCCTTCTTCCTACTAACTCCTTCGTGAACTGACGCCCGAAACCACTCCTGCTGTTCACCTGGAAATCTCGGGGGAGGAGCCAGGCCTGAAAGGGAGTCGCTCACAGCCCGGGCGGCACAGAAGTGCTCCATGGCAGGTGGCACGTCTCGGGGAAGCGACAGACGTCACCTTGGTTTTCTTCTTTAAAAAATAAAATAAAATAAAAAAAAATAAAAAAAATATATATATTGATTTCAGAGAGGAAGGGAGAGGGAGGGAGAGATGGAAACATCAGTGATGAGACAGAATCATGGATCAGCTGCCTCCTGCACGCCCCCCACTGGGGATGGAGCCCGCAACCCCGGCCTGTGCCCGGGCTGGGAATCAAACCCTGACCTCCTGGTTCATAGGTCAACCCCTGAGCCACGTGGCGGGCAACCCACTGAGTTTCCTTGAGCAGCGGTTTGAAATCACTAACCTCGAGGACAGCTTTTATGAGATGACATGACACCAGACCGCAGTTGTGAACGGAATTGCCCTGGGGGTGTCTGGAGGGCACGGCCCGAAAGCCACAGAAATGCTCCTACTGACTTCCTCCCCCCCCCCCCCCCGGACTGGGCCACAGGGGGGCTCCGGGCACGGCCCCACACCCCCTGCTGCTGGGGGCTCCTCCTGCCAACTGGGGCTGTGGATGGTCCCCCTCTCCCCCTCCCCAGATGCTCGCAGGGTTCAGAGCGGCGGTTGCTGAGGCTTCCAAAGGCCCGCTGGGAACAGGCTGCAGGTAAGGACAGGTAACCCCGAGATTCATTCGCTCCCCCTCAGTAACCACTCCCCAAACTCTAAGTGGAGCGGGTCAGCTCGCATCTACGTCTTCGCTTGGACCCAGGCGGTGCTCCGAGCCTCCCAGGGCGCTGGCCCGTGATTGCGGGCTGTCTGGGCAGAGAGGGGCCGGGGAGGAGGGCAGGGTGACTGTGCGAGTGGACACAGGAGCTGGGCGCCCGTGGGCCGGGGAGCTGGCCGCCCGTGGGCCGGGGAGCTGGCCGGCCTCCAGGTGCGCGGTGGGGAGGGCAGCGTCGTCGGCCCATGGCTCAGATGTGGAAACTAGCAGGGGTCTCTCCACCCGCGGTCTCCCCCACCCCGGCCTCGTCCCTGGGGCTAGGACAGCGGTGGGGACAGCGCCCCCGGTGGCAGACCGTGGCGGGGCCTCCTCCTTTCCGCCGCAGGCCCCAATCCAGGCTGCAGCAGGGCGCTCTCAGGCTCCTCTGCCCCCCACTCCTCCTCCTGCAGCTTCCGCTGAGCGAGCGGCATGGTCACCGGAGCACCTGCTCCCCTGCCCGGCCCGCCTCACCGCGCAGGGGCCGCGCTTTCCCTGCGGTGCCAAGGCCCTTGGTTCTGGGAACCTGACCCGCCCAGTCCTTCCGGGCACGGCCTCGCCCTCCCCCCGCCCCTGCTCTTCCTCCGTGTTCTCAGGACTCACCCCGCCGTCTTCACTTCCACACCTTCTCCCTCCGCACCCGGCTCCTGCACCATCCTCCACCCCACGGCGCCGACTGCCAGGCCCACGGCCGCCCGCCCCTGCGCCCCCCCCGCCCGCCCCCCGTTCCACAGCCTCTCTGCCACCCAGTTATTCTCTGTCTTATACACACACACACATACACACACACACACTCACACACACACACACACTCACATATACACACACACATATATACACACTCACATATACACACACATATACACACACATATACACACACATATACACACACACACACATATACACTCACACACACACACACACATCACACACACACACACACACACATATACACACATATACACACACATACACACTCACACACATATACACACTCACACACATATATACACACATATACACACCCACTCACACACACACATATACACACATATACACACACACATACACATATACACACTCACACACACACATACACACTCACACATACACACTCACGTTTACTGACTTCAGAGGGGAAGGGAGAGGGGGAGGGAGGTAGAAACATCAGTGATGAGAGAGAATCATGGATCGGCTGCCTCCTGCACACCCCACCCTGGGGATCCAGCTCGCAGCCCGGGCCTGTGCCCTGACCCGGAATCCAGCCTGACCTCCTGGTTTATAGGTGGATGCTCTGAAAATCCTGCAGGGATTACCTTTCTGCAAGCTGCGGACATAGAGGAAAACAGGGGAGCGGCCTGACCGGCGGGGCTCAGGGGTTGAGCGCTGACCTAGGAACCAGGAGGTCTGGGTTCGATTCCCGGTCGGGGGCACAGGCCCGGGTTGCGGGCTCGATCCCCAGTGTGAGGCGTGCAGGAGGCAGCTGATCCATGGTTCTCTCTCATTGTTGATGTTTCTCTCTCTCTCCCTCTCCCTTCCTCTCTGAGATCAATAAAAATATACTAAAAAAAAAAGAAAAGAAAAAAAAAAGAAAAAACAGGAGGAGCTGCAGGCCACCCGGACGGCTGATCTGACCCCGAGAAGAAAGGAAGAGACGGAAGCGTCTCCCGGGTCACGCTGCGCCTGTGCAACCTGAGGAGGCTGGGGGCGGGCAGCCTTAGGGAAGGAAGCTGGAGCTGCGGGGACAGGGACACTGCAGGCAGCAGGACGCACGGCGGCCTCGCCCTAAAAAATAAAAATAAAAAATAAAATAAAAGCCTTTTCCAGGCCAGGAAACCGCGTCCTGGGGCCCATCTCCCGCCTTCCGGAGCCCCGTCCTCGCGCTGCACCGGGTGCGGGTCTGAGTTGTGATTTCAACCTGCAGGAGCCCCGGGCGGCGGCGGTGACTCCGGGCTGCGCCCCGGGAACGGGAACGGGAGGTTGTTCCTTCAGGGCGGACGTGGGCGAACACCGCTCCCCAGCTCTCCTCGCCCTCCAACCGGGTTCTCCCTTCGTTTCAACCACAGGGAGGAAACAGCGCTGCGCCCCCTTCTCCGCCGGCGGCTCCGTGTTCTGTTCTCGGAACCAGAAGGAGCAAACGGCACCGAACAGAAACCCGAACAGGCCGGCTCCGGTGTAAACTCTCAGGGCACGGTAATGCGGCCGCACCGCATATTCAACGGGCGTGTAACCTTTGAAATAAATTGGAACCTTCCTGCCCGCGCACACCGAGTGATCGCCAACAATCCCCTCCTAAAGGTCACCGGCTCGATAGGCCCCGCGATGGCGGGAGGCGGCCCGTGGCTCTGGGAGCCTGGGTGCCTCCTTCCCGCCTCCCCGGAGAGCCCCCGACAGCCGCACCCCCTTCCCCGCAGAGCCGCACAGGGTTTCTGGAATGCTGATTGTTTGTCTCTTATTCTTATACTGGACTCTGTTTGAAAACTTACATTGGCTGATGGAGAGCCGGCCTGGCAGGCTGGGGAAGGCGGGGGGAAGGGGGTTGAAGCTCTTCAGCCCCAGATGCAGGGGCAACTTCCAAGAAAACCATGATCTGGTTTCAAGTCCTCTCTCCTCACATTAATGTGTGTGAGCAGACGAGGCTAAGAGGAGGAGGCACATACAGACACGTCGTGTTTTCGTCCACAGAACTTGCTCATCGACCAAACGCCTCCCGGAATCCCACGCGAGCCTACGGAAGGCTTTTCCACGGCAACTTCGGCGCCAAAACCTGTGTTTTGTTAAGTCCAATCATGTCAGCTGCGCACGTTACCAGCAAAATATCCCCGATCGATAGTCTTTGACTGGCAGATAATCACTTCTCTCGGTACCTGTCGATTCCGTGGCTGCCAGACAACACAGGTGACTGTCCCTCTTCCTAACAGTGACATAGCAAAGGACTTCCGGCCACACACCTGTCTAATGACATTTACCTGAGCCACCCCCGTAGGCCTGATCGTCCAGAAAGCGACCTGGGAGTGGTAGGCGAGGGCGGTCCAGACAGAAGGTCAACAACGCCTTCTGTAAGAGAATCCGCCTGCACTCCCAGCGTAAACCCAGTTATTTCTTTAAAAAATATATATATTTTTAATTGATTTCAGAGAGGAAGGGGGGGGGAGAGAGAGAGGAGAGAGAGAGAGAGAGAAGCATCAGTGATGAGAGAGAATCACTGATTGGCTGCCTCCTGCTTGCCCCCTACTGGGGATGGAGCCTGCAACCCAGACATGTGCCGTTGACTGGAATCGAACCTGGGACCCTTCAGTCCGCAGGCCGACGCTCTATCCACTGAGCCAAACCGGCTGGGGCTGATGTTAAATATTTAGGAGAAGCTTTGACTTTAGGTGGTGGCTACTCGGTGCAATATACAGATCTTGTCACAGAGAAACGCACACCTGAAACCTGTATGTCCATGTTGACCAGTGCCACCCCAATACGTGTAATAAAAAGCAAGCGTTTAAATACAGGAATGCATGAGGCAGATGATGTGCTCGATGGCAGGGCGGGTGGACCGAATACAAATTCAGAACCGAGCACATCTCCTATTCACCGTTCCGCCGCTCCCCTCTTTATTATGCCGCGGCGGCTGCCGGGCACCCATAGGGACATATCTAGAAAATGCGACTCGGGTTTGGGAGTCCTGTAAGAATTTGCATTTATCTTTGTCAAGAGGATAAGTGAAGGCGGCGAGGTTTTCTGAGGGATATTCTAATGAATCCGGCTTCCCATGTTTTCGTATTCTGAAAACCCATCCACTAAACTTCAGCTCTCCGGTGAGAAGGAGAAAAAGAGCGGAGGCGTCCCCGCGGAGGGCGAAGGGAGGAATTAAAATGGAAAAAGTGACCAGCACTCGCGGCCGGAGCCCAGATGGGACACTTCTGCATAACCATCGCCCTTCGCTCCGCGTCCCTTCCGACAGCCCCTGACCTCTGCCTCCCCTGCCCGAGCGCCGGTCCTGCTGTCAGGGGGCGCGGTGCTTTGCAGGAACCCCTGCACACTCGGACCCGCTGCAAACTGGTACCCGCTGCCTTCAACGTGGCCAGCCTGTCCGGTGGCGTCAGCATCCGGCTGGCTGCCTTGCCTGCACGCGGAGCAGTGGGTCCCCAGTGGCTGGCGATGGGGGTCCTGCCCCCTGCGAACTGCGCCCACAGTCCTCAGGGGAGCGGAGGCCCCGCGCTGGGAAGGCCCTGGAGACGCGTCCGGCTGGCCGGCCCAGGCGCGGGCGCGCGGGTGCACATTCCAGACGCCTCTCTTCCCCGTGAGCCCTCAGCCCACACCTGGGCGGCTGTCTGGGGACTCCCGTTCGGAATGTATTTAAAAAAAAATATTTTTTTATTGCTTTCAGAGAGGAAGGGAGAGGGAGAGAGAGAGACAGAAACATCCATGATGATAGAGAATCATGGATCGGCTGCCTCCTGCACGTCCCCTGCTGGGGATCAAGTCCATAACCCAGGCATGGGCCCTGAGCAGGAATCCAACCAGCGACGCTTCAGTCAGCCAGTGACGCCCAACCAACTGAGCCACCCAGGCCAGGCCTCATGGCCATTTTGTCCAAGCTGCATTTCTAAGCGCATTAAAAAAATCCCTCCCCGCTGCCCCCCGCTTTTTATTGAATATACTGGGGTGACACTGGTTAACAAAATGATTTCCTCCAAGAACGAAGTGCGGAAGGGTTAAGGCCTATGAAAGCCGTCTCTGAGAAAGAGCAAACCTCCGCTCCCACAGCGTGGCCCTCCTGTGGCGGGACGTGGCCCTCCTGTGGCGGGACGTGGCCCTCCTGTGGCGGGACGTGGCCCTCCTGTGGCGGGACGTGGCCCTCCTGTGGCGGGACGTGGCCCTCCTGTGGCGGGACGTGGCCCTCCTGTGGCGGGACGTGGCCCTCCTGTGGCGGGACGTGGCCCTCCTGTGGCGGGACGTGGACGATGGCGTGGGAGGCACATAATTCAGCGTTTAGGACTGAGGTGCTTCCAGGAACGGAGCTTGCAAACCTGTGCGAGCTCATCAGGCCGCTTTCCTAGGCCCTCGTGCGGGTAAATTATTTTCTTCTCAATTCCTCAGCCTGAGACCAGCAGAGTCAGACTCTAGCGCAGGGGTCCTCAAACTTTTTAAACAGGGGCCAGTTCACTGTCCCTCAGACCGTGGGAGGGCCAGACTATAGTTTAAAAAAACTATGAACAAATTCCTATGCACACGGCACAGACCTTATTTTGAAGTAAAAAAACAAAACGGCAAAAACACCCGCATGTGGCCCGCGGGCCGTGGTTTGAGGACGCCTGCCCTAGCGGTTCAGTGCTCACCCTCCCCGAGCCGGATCGCGGCCACTCACAGGGACACGGTGACTCCCGCAGCCCGGAGGAGGACGCGCTCCCTCGGGTGAGACCCGTGGCCTGTCGGGGAGCGCCAACGTATAGACGGGCCCTCGCATTTTTTTCTACTGAATCTGTCTCAACCAATTAGACACAGGAATGGTGGTGCTGTGTTTTCAGGAAGCTCCATTGCTTTCCAGGGTCCTTGTGACAAAAATAAACAACTCCTTTTGAAATCGTAAAGGAAAATGCCCCCACGGAGCCGATGTGGTGCGCCGTGGGAGGCCCGAACCTACGCGTCGTGGACGGTGAGAGACCGCGGATGAGATAGTGAGGTCGGAGCCACTTATGTCGGCCACGGAGAGCATCTGGGATGAGCTCCAAAGTTCCCCACTTCCGCTTCCCTCCGGCCCCCGTGATGCATCCGTCCAGGAAAGTTGTTAACCTCACCCGACAGATGTCAAATGCGCAGCTCAGGCCACGCGGCTCCATTGTCCCGCTTACCCATAGTGCTCAGCTGCTCTTCCCCAGCAGCCCCACCCGAAGGCACGGTGCCCACTGAGCTCCCTTGCAGACTCCTGGGCCGGTGCCCATGTCTGCCACGTATGAGGCCATTTTGTGCCAACGGAGAGACGCGGGCGCTAAGAGGCCGCAGGAATGTGCTTGCCCTCCAATGAATCCGCTCTCCAGGCCTTGCTCTCTTGCCTCTCACACACAACCATGGTCGTTAAAGCGAGGGTGGGGGGCTTCGTGGAAGCCCCCAGATGCCAATGAGAAGCAACGGACAGGCGCTGAGCGCCCAATCCCGCATCCCGGGAAAGAGAGGACACGGCAAAGCGGGCTGGGCCTTCCGCCCTGGCGTCTACTGTCACCAACACACAATCGGACCCTCCACTAGGGGACTGGGAAAGCGACCCGGCTGGGACTCTCTTCAACCCAGAGCTGTCTATCAGAGGGCATTTTCATGATGAGACTCGTCCAAAGGGTGAAAAAGAAGGAAGAAAGAAAAAGGAAAATGATAGCCAGAATTTTTTTTAAAAAACATACTTTTATTGACTTCTGAGAAGAAGGGACAGGGAGAGAGAAAGAAACATTGATGGGAGAGAATCATGGATTGGCTGCCTCCTGCATGCTCCCCACTGGGGATCGAGCCCACAAGCTGGGCTTGTGCCCTGACATGGAACCTCCTGGTTCATAGTTTATTGACTTCTGAGAAGAAAAAGGAAAGACAAAGGGAGAGAGAGAAGATAGAAACATCAGTGATGGGAGAGAATCATGGATCGGCTGCCTCCTGCACGCCCCACCCTCCCCCGGGGATCGAGCCTGCAACCCGGGCATGTGCCCTTGACCGGAATCGAACCCGGGACTCTTCAGTCTGCAGGCTGACGTTCTATCCACTGAGCCACACCGGCCAGAGCGACACCGTCTTCTTTTGTTAAGTCATGGGCGGAAAGACAGACCTTGGCTCCCTGGTGGTCCGGCTTAGAAAGCCGGCTCTCACGGCGGCCTGGGCGGGAGGGGCCGCTCCGTCACTGACAGTTAATAATTAAATCACACATTACATTCGGCAATAGAACATGTGCATCAGCTCCTTTCAGACTGCATTTCCTTCCTGTGAGGTCCATTAGTGCGAACCAGCCTGCCTCCCGGAGCCCCTCGCCGCCGGTCCTTCAGCGCGGCTCCCGGGATGGATAATGCGGTGCGTGTGGCGGGCAATTACGCAGAACTCCCCGGCGACGGGCTTCAGCGTTACAGCACACAACAGCCGGAACGACAGAGCTACATGCTCATCGCCAAAGAGGAAAGAGTTAAAAAATAAATAACCCGGACAAAGAAAGAGAGACAGAAAAAAGGGGAGCAGGAGAGGGTCTATAAAGCATCGATTTCAGAGAAGCTGCTCGGCTCTAGAAGGCTCTCAGGCGCTCACAGAGCAGAACTAACTAACCCTACACGTGATATTTTTTTCTCCATGGATTTAGCTAGGTTTTTCATTTTTTGATGTATTTTTATTGATTTCAGAGAGGAAGGGAGAGGGAGAGAGAGAAACATCAATGATGAGAGAGAATCATCAATTGGCTGCCTCCTGCACACCCCCTACTGGGGATGAAGCCCGCAACCCGGGCCTGTGCCCCTGACCGGGAATCGAACTGTGACCTCCTGGTTCAGAGGTCAAGGCTCACCCACTGGGCCCGCCGGCATACCCCAGACAGCGGACGGGGGCTCTTCTCTCGCTGTTCCCAGGGTCCTGGCTCCACGTGAGTGACCTCCGGGGGAAGCGGCTTTTTCATGTGATTTCCCGGCCACGCCTATGGCCTGGAGGCCGAGTTCCCTATTTCCTACACGAGCCGCACTCGTCACGTCTCCATCTCGTTCTTCGATGCGGGGCCACGGCCATCAGCCATGGCGGCGGGCGCTCTGCTCCGACCCCCAGGCCGAACGCAGCCGCGGGCCTCGGAGACGCTGCGTCCAGGGAGAAGCGGCCCCTGCTTCCTCTCGCGGTTCCAGGAGGGTGGCACCGTTTCCGGGCAGACGTGCTGCTCCGCTGGGTTTTAAGGAAAAGGCAGTTTCCGCTTGTGCCCACCGAGTGCTTTGGAGACGTTCAGGAGAAGGACTTACAGCCTGCGGCGGCACGGACGGCCTGCGACGGCACAGACGGCCTGAGACCTCACGGACAGCCTGCAAGGTCAGGGACAGCCTGAGACCTCACGGACGGCCTGCGACGGCCCATCAGCCTGAGACGTCAGGACAGCCTGAGACGGCACGGACGGCCCGAGACGTCACGGACGGCCTGCGACAGCACGGACGGCCTGAGACGTCATGGACGGCCTGCGACGGCACGGACGGCCTGCAAGGTCACGGACAGCCTGAGACGGCACGGACAGCCTGCGCGGTACCGACCGGGAAACGACAGGAAAAGGGCGATGGCCGCCGTTGGATCCAGCCCCCTTTGGAGCTGCTCCCAGGTGTGCGGCTGCAGGGAGCTACACCCCGGGGACTGGCCCCGGCGATGGCTGCCGCTCCTGCAGGGCTGTTCCTTCTCCAGAGGGAGAGGGATGGCGGAGTCGCAGCCGGATTTATGCGGCTACTTAGGCCCTTTCACGAGGCGTCAGCAGCCCGTGTTTATTTCTCCACGAGGCGATGCTGCGGGAGGCGCCGGCGTGAAACACGCTTCCCAGTGATATCCTGCCAGTCTCTCTCCCGCCCCCCACAGTCCCCTCCCTCCCTGTCCCTCCAGAGCCCCGAGCAAGTCTGTTATTGCTGGTGTGCCCCGTCCCTTCCAGTAAAAGCTTCATTAGGATCGAGGGGATGGAGCGGGAGCCGAGATGTAACAAGACAAAGTGGTCAAGTCAGAGGAGGCCCATGTCTCCTCATCATCAAAGTAAACGCTCGGTTTAACAGGAAAGCCCTCATTGGCTTTTATTATCGAAGCCACAGTGGTGACCGCACAGCACAGACGCGAAGATGCCCTGAGTACCCCAATCCACGTGTGTAACAAAGCCCCGGAGATTTAACTGGAGGTTAGACAGAGGGAGGGCAGACCTAATGGAAGTGGTGGGTGCGCCCTGGCCGGCATGGCTCAGTGGTCAGGTGTCGACCTATGAACCAGGAGGTCATGGTTCAATTCCTGGTCAGGGCACATGCCTGGGTTGCGGGCTCGATCCCCAGGAGGGGGTGTGCAGGAGGCAGCCAATCCATGATTCTCTCTCATCATTGATGTTTCTATATCTTTCTCCCTCTCCCTTCCTCTCTGAAATCAATACAAGTATATAAAAAAAAAAGAAGAAGAAATGGTGTGTACGTTGGGCAGAGGGACAGAGAAAATGGTAACTTCTTCTTTTTTCTATACTAGAGGCCCTGTGCACGACATTTGTGCACTGGGGGGGGAGGGGGGGTCCCTCAGCTCAGTCTGCTCCCTCTTGCAGTCCAGGACCCTTTGGGGGATGTCTGACTGCCAGCTTAGGCCCGCAGACATCCCTGACAGGTCCTTAGCACTGCTGCAGAGGCGAGAGAGGCTCCCGGCCACCGCCACCATGCTTGCCAGCCATGAGCCCGGCTTCTGGCTGAGCCGTGCTCCCCCTGTGGGAGTGCACTGGCCACCAGGGGGCAGCTCTTGCATTGAGTGTCTGCTCCCTGGTGGTCAGTGCGCATCATAGCGACTGGTCGTTCTGCTGTTTGGTTGATTTGCATATTAGCCTTTTATTATATAGGATAAGTGTGCCAGAGGGTGGGGGGATGTGTTCTTTGTCTTTAATTTCTGATGCAGGAAATATCCTGAAAAAGTGTCCTTATTCTTCATAGTAAATAACCATTTCTTGTCTCCATATGTTTTGCATTTCTATTGAGACAAAATAGAAGCCCTTGGAGCATACTCATGCCAGTGACTGAAGGAGCACTTTGTAAATATCACTGGTCTAACCCTCCAGGCACACGGGGTGCAGTTCGGTTGTGAACCCCATTTTGCAGGTGGAGAAACCACAGCAGAACACGGACCTCACTGGCGGGTCACGCTTTGTTACAAGGTGAGGCCGAGATTTGAACTGACGCCATTGCAGTCCGGAATCTGAGCTCTTCACTGAGCTACAGATGCTGCCTTTGAAGGCAGATGTGTCCCAGAATGCTCTGCTCTACCAGCTCAGACGATGCAACAGCAATGGACTGTGTGTCCACGTCTGGAACATGCAAGCCATGATTCTGTGTTGTTGCCCTGGTGACTAGTGAAAGCCTGTACGATTCTCACATTTACCTATTTTCCACCCAAAGGGCAGAGCCCTCCTGCTACTATCGTGCTGTTAGCTCACTGGTCTGTTCCTGTATAATATTTTGCTTCATTCTTTTTTGTTTAAATTTTTGTATTCATTTCAGAGAGGAAGGGAGAAGGAGAGTTAGAAATATCAATGATGAAAGAGAATCATTGATTGGCTGCCTCCTGCACATCCCACACTGGGGATGGAGCCCACAACCCGGGCCTGTGCCCTGACCGGGAATCGAGCCGTGACCTCCTGGTTCATAGGTTGATGCTCAACCACTGAGCCAAGCCGACGGGGC
The DNA here is from genome assembly GCF_027574615.1 of Eptesicus fuscus. Taxonomy (NCBI): domain Eukaryota; kingdom Metazoa; phylum Chordata; class Mammalia; order Chiroptera; family Vespertilionidae; genus Eptesicus; species Eptesicus fuscus. Next base: position 2,294,466 of record NC_072494.1, on the reverse strand, counting down.
TCTTTTGCTTCGTTCAAACAGTTATTATTCTCCAGGAGGCATCCGACCCTTGGCTGGCACACTTTGAAAGCCTCCGGAAACCCCCCTGGAATAATCCAGTGACTACGAGGAATAAAAATGTTGCCTCGCTCTTGCCCTAACCGGTTTGGCTCAGTGGATAGAGCATCCAGCCTGTGGACTGAAGGGTCCCAGGTTCGATTCCAGTCAAGAGCATGTACCTTGATTGCGGGCACATCCGCAGTAGGGAGTGTGCAGGAGGCAGATGATCGATGTTTCTCTCTCATCGCTGTTTCTAACTCTCTATCCCTCTCCCCTCCTCTCTGTAAAAATCAATAAAATATATTAAAAAAAATGTTGCCTCACTCTAAAGCGGCCTGCCATCCATCACCAATTAACTCCACACTGAGACCTCTGGAGTGCACTAAGTTTGGATTCTTCTTTAAAATGGTAATCACTTGTAGAATCAGTGATATTTTAATGAAAATATCACAATAAAATATGGCAAAATATTTGTATGATCTCGAGTTGCATGAGCTTCTTCCAAGGGAACCCCAGCTCTCGGAATTCATAACGAACCGGGTAGATGCTCCGAGTACACAGCAGTGTTTCAGGGTCTGACGGAGATACCGTGAGTTTTAAAATGACACCAGCTCATGAACTAGGAAGATATTTGTCACCCCGATGACATGGAAAGGGCTGACAGAGCCCAGTCAGTGTGGCTCAGGGGTTGAGCGTCGACCTATGAACCAGGAGGTCATGGTTTAATTCCCAGTCAGGGCACAGGCCGGGGTTGCGGGCTCGATCCCCAGGAGGGGTGTGCAGGAGGCAGCCTGGGTCGACACGCAGCCACAGGCCGGGCTGCTACTAACTAATTTTGGAACCCAATGTTTGCTGAAAGCAGGGGTAGCAACCTGCCAGTTGGGGGAGTCCTCGTGGGCGTGGCTTTCCCGTCTCTCCTCTGAACTGCAGGATGGGGTGGGCGCATTCCTTTACACAGTCATTCAAACTTGTCCTTAGACAGGTGAGGAACCACTGCCCCGCCCGGAGACGGCCCTTTCCCGGCGAACTGGTCACGGCACACGCCAGAGACGGGCGAAGAGCTGTGAGGTCTAACCCCTGCTTCCAGATGTTCAACTGCTTGCCGACGCTCTCCAGGCACGACACGTGTGCCAGATGCTCTCCAGGCACGACACGTGTGCCAGGACCTCGGGCCGTGGCGCTGGAGGGCTGCCAAGTCCGTGGACTGTTTCTGACGAGCACAGTGCCCCCGGCAGCCTCCGTTATCCGGGGGAGACCAGCGCCCCTGTGTGGCCCCCGCGGACCTGGACCCTCGGACCTGGCAGGTGACGGAGCCGTGGGGCGTTCCGTCCGTGGCCCCGCGGAGCCGGCCAGGAGCGTGGGCTGTGCCAGCGGTGCCGGTGTCTCACGCTCCTCCATCTCTAACGACCCGCAGCGCCCCCACCACGCCGACCTCTGCATCCTGGCGCCCTCCCAGCGTGTCTATCGATCTGAAATCTGGCCGGCAAGCACAATCTTTTGTTTGTTTGGGGGATTATTTTTATTATCGGGCTCCACACAGAGTGCATGGGAGCGGGGGGTCGGGCGGGGGACTGGTGGCGGGGAGGAACCAGGACATCCACTCCTGAGGGCTGGGTCCCCTGGCCCCCGAGAGAAGCGTGTGCGGAGCTGGGCAGAGCTTCCGCATTGGCATCGCCTTGACGGCGAGCGCAGCTGGGCGGCCATCTGTGGAGCAGACGGAGCTCTGCGGCTCAGGGAGTCGGGGCTGCGCGGCTTCCAGCCTAGAGCAGCAGCCCGGGTCCGAGCGGGGCTCGCACAGCCGGAGAAGGGCTCCCTGTCTGCTCTCCTTGGAGGGGGCAGCCACCCGGGGCTTCATTATTCACCCGCCCTGGAGTTTCAAATCCCTCTCCCCCTGCGCTTCCCAAACTGGGTGCCCCGGGCGCCCAGGAGCTCTGGATGACGAAAGAACGCCGTTCTTCAAAAGAGGGGTTTTGTGGTCCATTAGTTTTTTTTGGAAAAGCTACATGAAATATTCATTTCCTGGAGATGTGTAATTTGTTAATACATGTAAAGCTGGAGGAAGTAGAGAGAAGGCTGCTCAGCTCCGGTGGGACCAATGCCAGCTTGCTCTTCCTGCCTGCGTCTCCTCCACGTCCCACTCAGCAATCTGGACGTGTTCCGTGGAAAGGGAGCCGGGGAGTGCGGGTAACATCACCGCTCCGTGACGCCTGACTGCCACACCCCGCGTTCCCTCGGGGAAATGGGCTGACCTCCGAGGCGAGTGGCTTAAGGGGACGATGGCTTGCGGAGAGATTCAAGTACATTTGTCTGTTGGTCTAACGTCTGCACAGCTGCCTGCTCGCTCTCCCACCAGCGCCGGCCACTTCTTCACTGGCCGTGTGCTCGGCAGTGGCCTCTTGACATCATTCTGGTCTCATCTAATTTGTACAACAACCCGGGGAGCTATGATTTTCCTGTTTTGCAGATGAGAACACTGAGGCTCAGAGAAGTTATGTGATTTGCTCACAGTCACCCAGTGATGCAGAAAAGCTAGGAGGTCAGGTCTGACTCCACGCTGGGGCTTCTCGGCGCTGAGGTACTGACGACCATTCTGTGCATACATCACATTTTCCAAATGGCCTCACATTCTTCATAACACCAGAGCACACTTAAAAAACCCACCTTTGTATTGATTTCAGAGAGGAGGGGAGAGGGAGGGAGAGAGAGAAACATCCACGATGAGAGAGAATCATGGATCGGCTGCCTCCTGCACGCTCCACACTGGGGATGGACCCCGCAACCCGGGCCTGTGCCCTGACCGTGACCTCCTGGTTCATAGGTTGATGCTCAACCACTGAACCACACTGGCCAGGCAAGAGTACACTTTTTATTTGAAAGAGGCACAACATAGGATCCTCGCAGATGGTGACCTAGAATTTGTAAATAGGTTCAGCCACGCCGAAGCTGCAATGCGTGTGCGGAGGGCGCCACGGAGCGCGTGGGAGCGTTTCCGGGACCGCTGGGGCCCATCAGCCCCGCGCCATTGAACAGGGAGCACACCGCTGAGCGCCCAGAGCCTCTCCGTGATCTACTCCCAAGCCAGTCAACGAGAAAGGCCAAATCGTCACCCTGTGAGTGAGGGCTGCGCCCTGGGGTGCCTCCTCCGACCTGGCACAGTTCCCGGGCGGGTGCTCAGACACTGCACACACACGAACGCTCACCCGTGAAGATACAGGCCCCGTAACTGCATCTCAACCACGGACGCCCCGAAAGCCTGTGGCAGCACGCAGAGGCCACGGGGAGGGCCCACCAGCCTGATCGCTCAGGGTCTGGTGCCGTGAGCTCCCACGTCACGGGGCTGACTCCGACCGGGGCCTCGGACTTGACACTGGGATGGACTTGGAGTGTCGGGGGAAGGCTGGGATATGGAAGCCAGACAGGTCTCCCGGGTGTGTGGTCCCTGTGTGACTCTGGTATGTTCTAGCACCCAGTGTTCCCGGGTGTGTGTGGTCCCTGTGTGACTCTGGTATGTTCTAGCACACCAGTGTTGCCACCAACAAATGAGAACAACGCCACCGGGCACCTCAGAAGGCAACGTGTGAGAGTAACGGGAGGGACCGGGGAGGGTCCTACACGGAGCATGTGTGCGGAGCTGAGGCTGCTCCTGCGGCCACTCTGATCATGCCTGTTTCCCTCCCTGCTCCATCGACTCACACCCAGTCCTCCCATGTCAAGACACTGGTGCCAAAGAACCTGAGGCCCATGAAACGCACCTCTCTGATTTTTTTATAACCCTCACCGAGGACATGTTTTGATTGGTTTTTAGAGAGAGAGGAGGGGAGAGAAGAGAGGAGGGAGAGGGAGAGAGAGAGAAACATCATCGATCGGTTGCCTCCTGCATGTGCCCTGACCGGGCGGGAACCCACATCCTAGGTGTGTGCCCTGATGGGAATCAAACCTGCCCCTTCCGGTGTTCGGGGCGACGCGCAGCCACCTGAGCCACCGGCCAGGGTGGAAGTCCGGATTACAGTTAAAAGGGATTGAGAGAGCTCCGATCTTCAGAGGAACCAGAGGATGTGGAATGGAGGAGCTCACGCGTGCGCTTCCAGAGCGGGCCTTAAGACCTGAGTCTGACTTCCCGCCCGTGCTATGTGACAGGCGACCGAGACTCATCCCCGGACCAGTGAGCGCCCGCCAGAACCTCTCCCATCCTCCAGCCGTGACCCCGCTGTCCCAGCGCCCGGTGGACTCGCTCGGAGCTTGCGAGAGCCTGTGTGTGCAGAACGGCAAGGCCTCCGCTGTTCCCGAATAAACTCAGTTTCTCATAATCTGAGCTGGCCTCAGTTTCCCTCCTTTTTTTAGGTTGAACGGGACACTGGGCCTCAGAGGAATGCGTGTTTTCGTGGTCATAAATTTGTTACACTCATTCCAAACGAGCTGAGAGAACAAAGTGGATTAAAGGCAAAAATAATTGAACAATTAGACTCTAGTCATTTCTACGGCGATGTTTTTGAAGAATTTCAGTATTTATGCATATGCATATTTTATTTGCATTTCCCTCCAAGCCTATTTAATTTCTTAATTTTTTTTCACTTATCATCAAAACATCCTGAAGAAATTATTCATGAACATCCTTCTAATGGATGGGAATATTTATCCTGGGGATGTTCTTAGATTCAGATGCTATCCTATGTGTGTGTATGTGCATATGTGCGTGCATCTTAGTATATGTGTGTATGTGTGAGTGTGTGTATGTATGTGTGTATGCATGTGTGTGCATGTATGTGAGTGTGTGCGCATGTGAATGTGTGCGTGTGTGTGTTCGGGCGTGCTTCGCTGGATCTCAGCAGGCCTCCCTGAAATGAGTTACCCTGATAGCCCTCAGTCAGGAGAACAAGTTCCTTGTTCCGTTCAAGCCAGTTGGGGCGGGTTTTATGCTTCTTGCAATGTGAAGAGGCTCAGTGGGCGCGGGACCGGAGCTCCTGTGGGCCGCGAGGTCAGAGGGAGGCCTTCCCCGGGGTCAGGACTGGCTGGAGAGGGAGCAGGAGCTACACTTCGCTGGGAGTGTGTGTGCTTCCAACCCAGTGCAAGCCCCCGGGTAGCCCCACGCGCAAATAAGAACATGAGCCCCGGCCTGTGGCTGCCGAGTGTGAGAAGCGGCGTGGGCGGCAGGCCCCGGGGGTCAACACCTCCAGGAAACCGAGCGAGGAAATGACTCCCCCGCATCTCCGAAGGGGGCGAGACGGTGAGCTCCAGGACATGTAGGATGGAGCACAGGACGCGGCATACACACGCCCGTGCAATGCTTTGTATGATTGTTATTTAAAATGCAGGGCGAGCTCGCTCCCAGGAGCTGATAACGGTCGGAGATGAAAATGTTCTTGGTAAAGCAATTTCCACGATTATCCATCTACACCAATGTAACGCACTCCGTTGTTTAAAACAGCTATTTTTATAGTCAGTTAAATGTAATATTACAGTTCACATCATTTTCTTTTCACAGGGAAGGGATTCTATGAATCTAAATCTGAAAATGTAAATCGGGAGAAAACAAATGTAGTATTTCCTACAGGAAAAAAGGATGGAAGAACATATTGGGTACAGAGATTAAACTGGGCCAAGTAACTGTGTATGCAAATCAACCCATGATTTGATGGCTTTGACTGGTCAACGGAGTTAAAATATTAACCCAGACTGGTTTACAGCAATCTTTCTTTCTTTCTTTCCTTATTGATTAAGGTATTACATATGTGTCCTTATCCGTCCCATTGCCCCAGCAATCTTTCTTTTGACTGACTTATACTTATTCACCCAGACTCAACCCACTGAAGGGCGACGTCATTCAGAAGACCTTGAACCTGACCCTCATCACTTTACTCCCCGTTCTCCCGAGGGTTCCAGTAGCATCTCGTGCTTATCTCTAGTAGAGCTCGCTTACCAAGTGTTAACGTTCGTTGAGTCCCAGCTGCGTGTCAGGCACAGCTCTTGTCCTGTGTTATCTCGTGTAATCTCCATAGAAGGTATGTTGAAGTTATCGCTATAACTAAAACAGTTTCTATAATCTGGCGAAGCACATGCCCGTATTTTCCCAATTTAAAGGGGGGGGGGAAGTGAAGCAAGAAAAAATTGAAATTTGCCCAAGATTCCGTAGCTGGCGAGCAGTAGCGCCAGGATCCCCAACATGGGATTGAGGTGGCTCGGCGCTCCGGCGTGGGCCACGTCCTGAGGGCTCTGAAGGTCTGTCAGGGTTTGCTCTATAGCTTTAAATTGTCTAATGTGTAGAGTTATGTTATTAGCGTGATTACATGCACCTGGTAAACTGAAACTTGACCCTCCCGTTATAAATGCCCTTTGCCCTAAAGAAAATCGTGTGCTGCTAAAATAACTCTACGACCTTTAAGATAGAGCTCTCCTGGTCTCTTCTTAGAACTTTAAACTTTCCGTTTTCCTTAGGTGTTAGGTGTGAATCTAACCTTGGGACTCCCCGTTTGCTGACTTGTTTCTTTAAACTATGACTTTTAAATGGAGTGTTTGGTCTATGTATTTTAATCACCAATTTAAATGGGTCCATTCCTATCATTTTCTGTTTGTCCACTATTTGCTTTTTCCCTCATTTATTGTCTTTTTAAAAACCGCTGGCGGGTTCCCTCCTCATTCTGTTTTGTCCCCTCCCGAGCACACTGGAAGTTGCATACTCTGTTTTTGTTCGTTACTGGCTACTCTCTAAAGTCGAAATTCAAGGGCTGTGCTGCTGCCTCAGAAGGCGGTCACTCAGAACTGGTTCCAACCCAGGGAGTGCCTCCGCCGCTCTCGGCCGCTGGATGGCAGGTGCTGTTCCGATTATTCAATTTAATTCAACCCTCACACAGTCCTGTGAGACAAATACTGTTCTTTTCACTCCATAGAGGAGGAAAATAGGTCCATGGTGATCCACAAAAAATGAAGGAATCAAACAATAACATATTGAACGTTTACACAATTTACGCAGAAGGCAGTGACGAACACCTTAGGAAATTAGGGCTTGACCCGTTTTCTACGACAAGGTCACATGAGAGGGGAGCTGTTGTACCTTGGATCAATGCATTTTAAAGACTTTACAATTGATTTTTAGAGAGAGGAAGGGAGAGGGAGGAGAGAAACATCGATGAGAGAGGGAAGCACTGATCAGCTGCCTCCTGCACACCCCCTACTGGGGATCGAGCCCGCAACCCAGGCATGTGCCCTGACCGGGAATCGAACCGGTGACCTTTTGCTGAATAGGACAAAGCCCAACCAACTGAGCCACATCGGCCAGGGCTGATCAACACATTTTAAAACATACTTTGAAATTCTTTTTATAAATAAAAAAAATCAGAATTGTAAGCATTTGATAATTGTCTTATAAATGCTTCGATCACGTAAAAGTATTCATCAAAACTTCGTATTACTTCACGCTCTGATTAGATATTTGTTGGTGCAGAACTGGTTTCTGGCGGTTTCGCGCTCGGAAGCTGAGTGCTGCTGAGACCTTGCTTGCCATCCAAGTCCCACTGCCATGACCGTTCTTTAAAGCAATGACTGGTTAAAAAAACACCCATGATTATCTGGTTTAACTGACTTTTAAAACAACCAACCTCTTAAAGGTTATCCTAATCAAAATCTCAAAAAGCTGCTCAAATCAACAGTGAAAACCTGACGTCTCCGGTGGCATTTGGATCTGAGAAGAGCTCAGGATCAAACAAAGGAACGCGCAAGGTTTGAATCGGGATAGAATTTATGAAGTCACAGAAGACCATCTTTTTATTTTTTAAAAAATAAAACAGCATGCCCATCTATGCAAATTGTCCAGCACATTCTAAAGACGAATATGCCAAGGACAGATTTTAAAAGATAAAAAGAGAAGAAGCAATAACCCCATCTTTTCCCACAAAGAACAGGGCACCAGCAGAGAAACATCTGTCCTGGGAAGAGAGAGACGCTCCAATGAGCCCCCGTGTTCCCAGCAAGGTGCTCACAGGCAGGAATACAGGCTCGTGCAAACGACAGCAGCTTCCGATGCATTAGAGACCATGACAGTTAGCAAAGGTGAAATCTATGCCCATAATGGGTAGGCAGCGGCATGACATAAGTAAACACTCTTTAAAAAAAAAAAATCCTCACCCGAGGATATTTTTCCATTGATTTTTGGAGAGAGTAGAAGAAAGGAGAGTGACAGAGAGAGAAATACGGATGTGAGAAAGACACATGGATTGGTTGCCGCCCGCACGCACCCCGACCAGGGCTGGGGTTCAAACCTGCAACCGAGCTACGTGCCCTTGACCGTACCTCGGGGTTGCAGGCTCCTCCCAGGCCTGGGCCCTGGTCGCAGCGCGTGCAGGAGGCAACCAATCGATGTCTCTCTCTCACATGGATATTTCTCTCTGTCTCTCTCTCTCTCTTCCACTCTCTCTAAAAACCAATGGAAAAATACCCTAGGGTGCGGATTAAGGGAAAGAAAAAGGGATATTTCATGAAATATGGAGACATCTACTATTGCATCCGTTCTCTGTTCATGTCTATGCGTGTGGATCAGCTAAAGAAATGCCATTCTACCTCCGTGAGGACACAGAATCCAACGCTCTCCACGTAGTCATGATCTGACCAAGACGGCCAACTCCCCCTCGGTCTGTGTGCCCAGAAGGGGGTGGAGATTCACCACAGGAGACGAGGAGGCGAGAAATAATGTTTTAAGAGACTTTTATACAGCTTACATTCTAAATATCTCACATAATAAAGCTTGAAACAATAAGCTCTTAATCACCCGGTGCACATCCCCTGTAAGTAAGGCGGGGTGCAGCGAGAATCTAAATCACGGATGTTTCTCCCCCAGTCTGAGCGGTCCGCATTAATTAAATGCGCGCAGGGTTTCTGAGTGGACCATCCAGTCTGCGCCCTGATTTAAATCCGCAGTAAAACATTTCTCCATTAAGTCTGGTGCCTTTGTGTCGTATTTCATACACTAGTTGTCTCTTAATTAAATCCATGATGGTCCACCAACACAGACTATTAAAATAACTATACTTTGCTCTTGACATATTTATGAGACGGAGTCAGAAGACTATAGACTGGTACTTGAACGACTCACTAGACATGCTAATAAGGTTTTGATGAAGGTACGATTAGAATACGATTCCTCATCTTTCTCTTCTTTCTGGAGATTTATTTTTGTAACCGGCTCACTTCTATTTCAGGGTCTGACTTTGCCAAATCCCCAGGCCCTCTGAGAGCTCTTTCATGATAGAATAACTGCAACTTCATAGTCAAGGGAGACCTTGCAAAGGGTTAATTGCATCCGATGACGCCGTTATAAAAAATCTCCTCTGAGTTTTGCCCTGTTCACCCTGCGAGGAAACCCGTGGACCTGGACAGAGGGCCTCTGGTGGGAGACGTGCTTCAAGGGCCAGGCAGTTTCAAATGGCTGGGGGCCGTGTGCAAGCGGAGAGCGTGGTGTGAGCTCACCCCGGTACAGGGAGGCGCTCGGGCACTTAACTCCGTTTTAGCTGCTGCTTCCTAATGTCAGTAGATGCTCTGCGGCTCTATGTTTTTAAATTTTATTTATTATTTATTGACTTTGAGAGAGAGGGAGAGAGAAAGAGAGAGGAACATCGATTTGTTGTTCCTCTTAGTTATGCTCTCATTCACTCAGTGGTTAGTTCCTGTATGTGCCCTGGCCCGGGATCAAACCCGCCTCCTTGATGCACCGGGATGATGCTCGGTCGGCAAACTCATCAGTCAGCAGAGCCAAATATCAACAGGACAACGATTGAAATTTCTTTTGAGAGCCAAAGTTTTTAAACTTAAACTTCTTCTAACGCCACTTCTTCAAAATAGACTCGCCCAGGCCGTGGTATTTTGTGGAAGAGCCACACTCAAGGGGTCAAAGAGCCGCATGTGGCTCGCGAGCCGCAGTTTGCCGACCACGGCTCTAACCAACTGAACTACTCGGCCAGGGCTGCCGCTCCGCAGCTGTAAATAAAAACACTTTGAGATTCATCGTTCAGCTCTGTTGTGTGTGGTTTTTCTCAGTAGAAGTTTTAAAAGTCCCGGAAAGTGAGAGATGAACTAAAATACAGTTTTGTTATAGCCTTGGTCTGTGACGAACAATGCAAATATGCAATAAATTCTGATGTCTTGTCAAGACCAAGCAGCTACGCTAAACACATTACATCTAATGAAACCACCCTCACGTACTCCTGGCACGAGGAGTAATTAAGATAGCTTGTTTCCCCCAAACGGGCCCTATACATGAATACTCATCGGCAATTATTTCTCAGTTCTTCAAACCGGAGAGAGCGTAATTTGATTCGCACTCAGTTTCCTTGCAAACGCCGTTCATGTTGGGTTTCGCACGCAGCTGAGGGCTGCGGGCTGCCAGCCTGGGCCTCACTCCCAGGGAAACGGGGTTCAGTGTGCCACTTTTGGGGCGCGCAGCGCGATGTCTGAGAGACGCTGGTCTTGGCCCAGTGAACTGGGAATCACTGACACCCTGAGCCCCATCTTCCGGTCTGAGCGGTCCTGACTTTCCTAGAGCCGGCGAGCCCCGACCCGCTCGGTCCGTTCGTCTGATTTTAAACATCACGGCAAGTCGGCGAACCCGGGCCCCGGCGGCGGCGTTGCGTGGTTTGTGTGTTCCCGAGGCCGCTTTTTCACTCGACTCTCTTTTCCCTGAGCGGTCGTCCAGTGGTCGGCAAACTGCGGCTCGCGAGCCACATGCGGCTCTTTGGCCCCTTGAGTGTGGCTCTTCCACAAAATACCACGGCCTGGGCGAGTCTATTTTGAAGATGTGGCGTTAGAAGAAGTTTAAGTTTAAAAAATTTGGCTCTCAAAGAAATTTCAATCGTTGTGCTGTTGACATTTGGCTCTGCTTACTAATGAGTTTGCCGACCACCGGGCTAGTCAACGCCTTGTCAACGGAGCGCCTGGTTCTGTACATCCGTGAGCGAACACGTCTGGCTCCCTACAGTTTCAAAGGCCCACCTCTTGGCGGGCTCACGTGGTAGCTCCCGAATTTCCAGAGACTTCCCTGTGCCATCCGGAAGGAGGGGGAGCTGATGGACAGACCGACGTAGACTCTGCCTCAGGGACGCGCAGTGCGAGCCCTGGGTTAGCGTGCAGACTCCCACCACGCCGCTCTGCGCCTTCAAGTCACCTGTGGCCGCCGTGGCCTTCAGCATAAACTTCACCTGGCACAGATGCTCCGGCACGGTCTGCCTCTTGGCTGATCCGTCCCCTGGATGAAGACCGCCTTGCAGGCACCTCACTAGGGTCTCGTGAAACATGCCAGGTCCTGGCACGCACCTCCCTCCCGCGAACACTGTTTCTCCCCTCTGCCCGGAGCGCTCCACCTCCGGGCCCGTCCGCCGCGGGCAGGGCCTCAGTCACCGTCTCCGGAAGCATCTCCACGTCCCCCCGGGCCCTTTAGGGCCTCTTCTCCGGGATGTTCCCATTTCACCATTTCCCGCCTCTTCTACATCCCCCGTAACACGCTACTGTCATCGAAGATTCCCTGGAATCTTCCCTTAGTATACTGGTAAGCACCCTGATGGCAGAGACGCCAAGTTCTTCATTTCCGTGCTCCCAGGGTCGAGAGTGGTCGGCATGCCGTGTTTTTGATTGAAGGAATGGAAGTAAATATGTGTTTAATTGATAATCAGACTTACACTTCTCGGCTCTGTACCTTCATTTCCCCCTCTATGCGGCCAGCCACCACTATTCCCATTATTTAGGCTTCTACCATCGTTTCTCTTTCAGGCACATGAGCACGCCATCGTACCGATAAAATAACTCCCGGCAACTCTTTAACTGCTTTCATTGCCAACTCTCATTCCCAGGGCACACAGCCAAGACCAGGCCTGTGTGGTCCCGAGCGCGGCGGGGAGTCCCCGCAGATAACCGGCCCAATAACTTCACCCCTACAGCAGGGCGGCAGGCCTCTCGGTCGGCACTGTGCTCCACACTGATCTTCCTTTAAGAAACATGAAACATGTGGAGATCGTGGGCACAGCCCAGACTGACTTCACTCCTTGGCGTGTTTACGGAGACCAGAGTAATGAGGCGGATGTTGAATTTCCACTCCACTTCCTGTGTCTCGTTGTCTGAATGTCGAGAGCCTTTTCCCAGAAATATCACCCCGGGAAGAAGGTCTGAAATATGCCTCAGATGAAAGGAGCGTTACTACAACACAAGGGAAAAAAACCCTTTTTTTTTTTTCAAAGAAAAAAATTTAAAAAAGAAAAACCAAGGAAACAGCTGGATTTTAAACAAACAGACTGGGTTTACCCCAAATTATCATGTTCCAAGGCATGAAACCACAAATAACACGAAAGCACTCTGCTTAGCTAATCAGATGAACCGTGATAAAAATTTTACATATGTATTGTTATGTTTTTAAAAAAGAAGTAACACTGTAGTCTGGTTTCTAAGTCGATTAATTTGTAGAATTAGAAAATTTTGCTAGTGGGAATATAGCAGGCCTACACAGAATGCCTCCTGTTAGTAGCTTTAAAGGCATAATTCTTTTGGAAATGGTCACATAAAATTTCAATTGATAATAATATTTTGAGGTAACTGGTTAATGTTGCTAAACTATTCCAGTGTGGTGCTGTGTAATGATTCATTTTCCCACTCAGAATGACAAATACTCAGCATAATGAAGTACCAAGAAATGTCAAAATGTAAACTACTGTGTAATTTTGTGTGTGAGAAATAACATACCGGAGATCAGTGGAGAAAACAATCAAACAAACAACCACAACAACTAAACATTCCTTTCTGCTTAGAAAAAAAAAATAGACAAAAAAAAAATGCTTCTGGCCAGTGGGAATAGACCCAGGAGTGCACCTGTGTGCGTGCAGAGGCCAGAGGGAATAGACCCAGGAGTGCACCTGTGTGTGTGCAGAGGCCAGAGGGAATAGACCCAGGAGTGCACCTGTGTGTGTGCAGAGGCCAGAGGGAATAGACCCAGGAGTGCACCTGTGTGTGTGCAGAGGCCAGAGGGAATAGACCCAGGAGTGCACCTGTGTGTGTGCAGAGGCCAGAGGGAATAGACCCAGGAGTGCACCTGTGTGTGTGCAGAGGCCAGAGGGAATAGACCCAGGAGCGCACCTGTGTGTGTGCAGAGGCCAGAGGGAATAGACCCAGGAGTGCACCTGTGTGCGTGCAGAGGCAGAGGGAATAGACCCAGGAGTGCACCTGTGTGTGTGCAGAGGCCAGAGGGAATAGACCCAGGAGTGCACCTGTGTGTGTGCAGAGGCCAGAGGGAATAGACCCAGGAGCGCACCTGTGTGTGTGCAGAGGCAGAGGGAATAGACCCAGGAGTGCACCTGTGTGTGTGCAGAGGCCAGAGGGAATAGACCCAGGAGTGCACCTGTGTGTGTGCAGAGGCCAGAGGGAATAGACCCAGGAGCGCACCTGTGTGCGTGCAGAGGCCAGAGGGAATAGACCCAGGAGCGCACCTGTGTGCGTGCAGAGGCAGAACCAACCAGCGTCGAGAAGAGGCGAACTAGAGGCGTATCCCGCAGCGCAGGCTTGTCTTTTCCAGAATCTATTTCCCAGCAGCTTCTGGGACATAGGTCCACTTCGCTTCTTTTTAAAAACATGTTTTAATTGATTTCCTCTTTAGAAAGAGAGGAAGGGAATGGGATAGAGAGATAGAAACATCATCGACTGGTTGCTTCCTGCATGCCCACAACTTGGGCCTGTGCCCTGACCGGGTATTGAACCCTGACCTCCTGGTTCATAGGTCGACACTCAAACACTGTGGTGATTCATCTTGCAACGTGATTGGACGGCAGACTGAGGACACACGGTCGTTCCCCCCATGCAGGGAGGAGGCCAACCTGCCGAGGGTCTCGTCTTCGGACTGGGAGAGTTCTTCTGCCTTGCAGTGGTCCTTCACCACTAAAATCAAGCAACCCTCCTCTCCTCTCCTCCCCTCCCCTCTCCTCCCCTCCCCTCTCCTCTCCTCCCCTCCCCTCCCCTCCCCTCTCCTCTCCTCTCCCTTCCCCTCCCCTCCCCTCTCCTCCCCTCCCCTCTCCTCTCTTAAGGGGACCCTGGACAACAGTCCACGCTCTCCAGACTCATGGCCACCACAAGGACCAGCAGAGGGCTTCCCATCCAATGGTTCACCATGGCTGGAGACTGAAGGGCATCCGATAGCCAAGGTCAAAGGCATTAACAACCTGTCACCAAATTTCAAGAGCGTTTTTCTACAGAACTTTTCTAAATTCGCCCTGCAGCTCCCACACAGAAAATTAGGGAAAGAAGAATACTTGGTACTTTTGGGGGGAGGGGAGAAGGCAGGATTATGGTCTGGAATCTGCTGGGAGCAATGTTGTTGGCGAGAAGAAATTCACCATGTGATTTTCACTATTAAATGAGATAAAGTGTAATGTTCTCTCTAAACGGTTAAGGTGCTAACTTCACATATTAAAATGATTAGTCATTTAGATCACCTCCCATAATTTTTGTTTCTTACTGTTTTCGTGCATTTTCCTATACCATTCTTAACTTAGTTTCTCCAAGAATGCCCCATGAGGATAGACATTTTTCTTTGTCCTTCTTTCACTTTCTCCTCAGCGCCCCGAGAATTTCCCTTCCTCCAGCGTTTCTTGGAGAGTGGTCAGTAGTTCAGTAAGGATTGTGGGAATTCCCCTGACATGGGGCAGCCATCGACCCACGCCACACACAGCCTCCCTGCCGTTCTTTCCTAGTTCACCTGGACAAAACGTCATTCAGCGAATCAATCAGTGAGAAGTACGCTTTTCTATGCCAAGAATGGGTCTTTACCGTTCTGATGAAGACTAGAGTTGGGTAGCATGAAACCCACGATGCACGGGCGCTAACATTCCAGACATTTCTACATCTGTTGCTGTCATTTTGCTGGTATTGCCAATGTTATTTAAAGGTACCCCCCACTCCAAGACACTGCACTGTAATGAGCTACGGGTTTTTTTTTGTTTTTTGTTTGTTTTAAAAATATATTTTATTGATTTTTTACAGAGAGGAAGGGAGAGGGAGAGAGAGTTTGAAACATCGATGAGAGAGAAACATTGACCAGCTGCCTCCTGCACACCTTCTACTGGGGATGTGCCCGCAACCAAGGTACATGCCCTTGACCGGAATCGAACCTGGGACCCTTGAGTCCGCAGGCCGACGCTCTATCCACTGAGCCAAACCGGTTAGGGCAAGCTACGGGGTTTGTGCTGGGTACAGTCACTGCTTGATATGCTGATGGTGGAAATAGCCCAACTGCTCCCACGCCTGCGTCTGCGCTCTTTGGCTTTTAGGGAGGGGTCGTCTTCAGCTACCAAGGACACGAGGCTTTGCCTCTGGGGTAGCGACAGTATCTGGTCAAAGAGGGAAGCAGGCTCCTTGCACCTGTGGTTGGATGTAATGGCTGTCAGGCACGGATCCGCAGAGAGAGATCTACAGAGCTCAGAGACGTGCAGCGCCGGCCTCGGCCCGGACCCCGTTCTACGACAGTGTCTGCACGCGGCGGGGGCGCCCGGCGTTGAAGGACGCCCGACTCCAGGAACCACCGAGCGGTCCTGGGATTTATTCTGTCCACTGGCTGACACGCTTCTCACAAAACCACAAACCCCCTATCGACGCGTGTTCCGATCCTGACTGCTCCCCGCTCTCCCAGAGTCAGAAAATAGACGCGCGCAGCCGGTTCAGCTTCCTGCTTCTCAGAACTGTGTTGGCTAGACAGCAAATCAAATATTCCCCTCCCGTCTCCCTCCCTTTCTTCTCTCCCATTAAAACAAACACACACAAATCAAACAAAGCGTCGGATCAGAGAGCTTGGCGGTCACGCCGCCGATGCGCCGCACTTGAAAATGGGCCGCGCGACGGGATGCGGCTGGCACAGGTATGCAAAGCGGAACACGCCGGAGCCGACACAGCCACCGAAACCCGGCCACACGCCTGGCAGGAGCCGTGTTCTCCGAGAGGAAGCGCTCAGGACAGTGTGACTCGCAGTGTTGGTGCTGTACCGTCGGCGTTTATGGCTCTTAGGGGGCCATCACAGAGCTGCAGGACGAGAAACTGGGAATATTTTTCCAACTTGTCTACCAGGCTGTTCAACTCCCCCGAGAAACTGTCTCAACCACATAGCTTTTGGTATCTGGCTTGCCCATGTCTTTAAAAAATATATTTTTATTGATTTCAGAGAGAGGAAGGGGGAGGGAGGGAGAGATAAACATCGTGGTTTAAACATCAATCAGCTGCTTCTTGCACGCCCCCTACTGGGGATCCAGCCTACGACCCAGGTATGTGCCCTGACCTGGAATCGAACCGACAACCTTTCAGCGCATGGGACGATGCCAGATCAACACGGCCACACGGGCCAGGGCTCACTGGAGAATCTACGATGCCAGATCAACACAGCCACACGGGCCAGGGCTCACTGGAGAATCTACGATGCCAGATCAACACAGCCACACGGGCCAGGGCTCACTGGAGAATCTACGATGCCAGATCAACACAGCCACACGGACCAGGGCTCACTGGAGAATCTACGATGCCAAATCAATGGAGCCACACGGGCCAGGGCTCACTGGAGAATCTACGATGCCAGATCAACACAGCCACACGGGCCAGGGCTCACTGGAGAATCTACGATGCCAGATCAACACGGCCACACGGGCCAGGGCTCACTGGAGAATCTACGATGCCAGATCAACACGGCCACACGGGCCAGGGCTCACTGGAGAATCTACGATGCCAGATCAACACGGCCACACGGGCCAGGGCTCACTGGAGAATCTACGATGCCAGATCAACACGGCCACACGGGCCAGGGCTCACTGGAGAATCTACGATGCCAGATCAACACGGCCACACGGGCCAGGGCTCACTGGAGAATCTACGATGCCAGATCAACACGGCCACACGGGCCAGGGCTCACTGGAGAATCTACGATGCCAGATCAACACGGCCACACGGGCCAGGGCTCACTGGAGAACCTACGATGCCAGATCAACACGGCCACACGGGCCAGGGCTCACTGGAGAATCTACGATGCCAGATCAACACGGCCACACGGGCCAGGGCTCACTGGAGAATCTACGACGCCAGATCAACACGGCCACACGGGCCAGGGCTCACTGGAGAACCCGCAGTGCAGGCGCGGGGAGCGCAGCGCGTTGGTCAACGGGGGCGTGTAGGGTGAGCCGGTGAGGAGCCCGGGCCTCCCCGGAGGAGCAGTGCCGGTTCAGCCCTTCAGCCACCGTGGGCCGTGCGGACCGGCCTTCGCCGACTGTGCTGAGCAACTTGGAACTTGGTGCGCTCAGACCTGAGGTTCTGCTGTGCGCCCGAGGGGCCACGGACTATACACCGATACACCTGGGACGGTGTCCTGGCTGGGCGGCCAAGTAGCCACCCACACAAGGCCAGCACGTGGCTGTCTTGTCTTCTTCCTCGATGAAATGGGGACAATGTCAGCCTCCCGGGGTGGCGGCCGCGGTGGGCTGAGGCCTCGGTGTGACATCGCGGTGAAACGCGCCCAGAACTGGAAGCCCATTAGGGTCGTCGTCTGAGCTTACCAATGCCAGGCGGGGTGCTGACGACTCGCTTGTCTGTTTCTTCTACGTTTTCACGTGTGTAAATATATGGACAAATAAAAAAAAAAAAAAAAAAGGAAAGGAAAAACTACTTAAAAGTACCCAAGCCAAATATTTCCAGTATTCTTTACGATGCTCCTAAATATTTAATAGATTATTAGTAGATGCAAACACAGAAGACACTATTTCACATTTGCATGTTAATGAAAATCCATGAATTATGCATTCCCGGCTGTGTGGAGTAATGGAAACAGCATTCATTTTTTATAGCTGTAAAAACTTAGATCGTCTCCTGCAAGGCGCGTCGCGTCCCTCCGTCCCAGCGCCAGAAAGACCTGCGGGCTTTTTCCCACCACCTCCAGCCGCACGAGGCGGGTTTGTGTGCGCCGCGGTGCCACACGCCGGTGTGAACGTGCATGTTAAACAAAAATAGTTTTAATCATGTCATGACTAATGTATATTTGGTCTCCACTAAAAAAAAAAGGAGGGGGGAGGTTTTAAGAGGAATATTGCATTTTTAAAAAAGATTTTTATTGATTTTTACAGAGAGGAAGGGAGAGGGATAGAGAGTTAGAAACATGGATGAGAGAGAAACATCGATCAGGTGCCTCCTGCACGACCCCTACTGGGGATCAAACCTGCAACTGAGGTACATGCCCTTGACCGGAATGAAACTCGGGGCCCTTTAGTCCGAGGGCCACGCTCTATCCACTGAGCCACACCGGCCAGGGCAGGGATGCTGCACTTTAATAAATGCCAGAGCGAGGAGTGGCCCGGCGCCAGCAGGAAGTGGTGCCACCCCGGAGCACAGCCTGATGGTGTCCGCTCCGTCCGGACGCCCTGTCCCGAGACGCTCCGAGGAGGAACAACAGGCTGAATTCAAACAACCAGGCTTGCTGCAGGCACCGGGAGATTCACACACTCTCCCATTATTTCCTGACCTCGTGCCAAACACTCCCACTTACAGTAATAATTAGAATGAGCGTTTCCAGCGCACGCCTCCACCCCCCTAACAAACAGCACGGAATGGAAATTTCCCGACTCTCTTTGATGGAGGCAGCTCCCTTTCCCACTCGCTCCCCGCTCGCTGCGCTCGCTGCCCGGCGCTGCAGGAGCCTCGCCGGGACTGTGGATGCCGCACCTCTGAGAGGGGCCAGTATTTCTTCCCGCCTCTCATTACATTCTAAGACACTCATTTTACTTTCCCGGTCAGAGCACCTACGGGAAGCTGTCTCCCAGGGCAATTTTTGTCTGGTGATGTGAGCCACTGTAAATACATCACATGTGTAATCACAGCCCGGCCGGCGTGGCTCAGGGGTTGAGCGTCGACCTATGAGCCAGGAGGTCACAGTTAGATTCCCGGTCAGGGCACATGCCCGGGGGGCAGGCTCGATCCCCAGTAGGGTGGGGGGGGGGGTGTGTGGGAACGCAGGAGGCAGCCGATCAATGCTTCTCGCTCATCATTGATGTTTCTGTCTCTTCCTCCCTCTCCCTTCCTCTCTGACATCAATAAAATAAAGAAGTTTACTCACCGTGCTGGAGTTCGGCGCAGTGTGAATGACGTGCCCGCCCGTTACTGAGCGATGGGTAGGAGACGGTGTGGCGGGTGCGGGGAGATGGGAGGGTCCCTGTGCTCGGCCCATGGGCACCGCCCACCAGGCTCCCGGCCACGCTCAGCCCAGCCCCCACGGAGCGAGCGGCCAGAGCGGGCCCGGTCACAGTGTGCGTCGGGGACCGTGTGGCACCGCGGGGACTGCGCTCACCGGACCTGACACACCCAGGAGTTGGCCCTGAGCGGGCGGGACCTGGTGGGAAGTCAAATGGGAATCGCAGGGGGTGAAAAACAAGCAGGTCCAGGTCATCGAAACTGAAAAAACACTTTTACCAGAAGAAACGCACCTGCTGAGCCCAGCGCGACGCCTGTTGTTCCTGGTAAGAGAGCTGAGGCTGGAGCCCGAGCCTGGGGGGCAGGGGAGGTGGGGGGGAGGCCCACGCAGCCTCCGCCTGCAGACTGCGCGATGGGCGGGGTCAGGGCCGGAGACTGCACCCGAGGGCCCTCCTTCTCTACCTGGGGGAGTGAACCCGCTACTTCCGTCCCCTCCCCCGTCTGTTGTCATGAACCAGTGAATGGGGATGGGCCTTGGGGACTCCGTGTGGCTGCTTGTCGGGGATTTTGTGAGCTCCTGGCGAGCCCTGCGGCCAGTCCATCGCTTCTCTGCTGGGCTGTGCAGAGCGGCCTGCACGGCCTCACGCAGCACTGGGTCCCCCCCGCACTTCACCACCCACTCCCCCTCTCCCTGCGAGTGTCTCCACACCTGGGCTCTGCCCCCGCTCCGGCCACAGTCACAGGGCCTGGGAACAGCCTGGGGGCCGGTCCAGTTCCAGGCCTCCGTGTGCGGGACCCCGAGTGAGGGCCGTCCTCCCAGATCCCCGGGCTCCTGGCCCCTCTTTGGCCCGGTCGCCTTTCACCTCCTCCACGCCTTTTCTTTTCTTAAAAAAAAAAAGTATTTGTATTGATTTCAGAGAGGAAGTGAGAGAGAGAAAACATCAATGATGAGAGAGAATCACTAATCGGTTGCCTTTTGCAGGCCCCCCACTGGGGATCGAGCCCGCAACCCCGGCACGTGCCCTGGCTGGGAATCGAACCCGGGATCCTTCAGTCCTCAGGCCGACGCTCTACCCACTGAGCACACCAGCCAGGGCTGATCACACAGAAATCTTTCGGACTGGTCACCTCAGAGAGGCCTGGGAATTCGAGATGAAGCAACTTGTTGAAGATCTCACTGCAGGAGGCGGAGCTGACGCTCAGGTGCGCGCAGGTGGGACGCGGCTCCCCCCTGCCCCTCACTGCCTGGCAGAGGGCAATGCCCCGCAGACAGGGACGCACACTCTGGCTTCCTCTCACCGTCTCTCTGCCCTGGCATCTCCTGCCCGGGGGGCCGCGCCTGGACGGAGCAATCAGAGGCAGGAACGCGCTGGGGCAGGCTCCGGTTCTCCTGACCTAGGAGGGCCTGCGTCTCCTCGGAGGCCTTCCAAACGCAAGCCCTCCGACCCGGCCCGCCCCCGAGGGCCGGCACCCCAGCTCGGGGGCAGGGAGCTCAGCCCCGCGGAGCCTCGCCACAACTCGGTGCAATAGGTGCTGCCGTTCTGCTCAGGCTTCCAAATGGGGAAACCGAGGCACGCTGGCGTCCGATCCCTTGCACACGGTCACACAGCGAGCGGCGGCGGGCTGAGAGCGGAGCTCACCTGTGTGCCTCACCGCTGGTCACCCTCCGGCCCGAGAGAGGCCCGGGCGCGTTTCCTGGGGCCGCGGGTAAAGCTCCCCTGTCACAGCCCCTCGTCTTCCCAGGGGACACCTGGCGTACGAGGAGCCCGGAATAAGTCCCTGTCCCTTCCCGGCAATGTTCGGTCGTGCTTGCATCTCGCGGTGACGTTTAATAGTAGAATTATTAAGAAAAAAATAGAGCCCGGTCTGGGTGCACCATCTAGTTCTCATCGGACACAGATGCGCCCTCGGGGAACCTTCCATCCATCACGTCCCCGCCCCGCCCCGTGGCTTCCTCCAGCCCCGGCCTCTCGGCCTCAGAGAGAAGCAGGACATCAAAGCTGTGTCGTAAGGAATCACGCGGAGAACCCACCGGCCTTTCCAGTTTCCATTCCCTGGGTTTTGGTTTTGTTTGTTTCTCGGTTGCCTTGGTTAAGACCTCAAATCATACAGCCTGCAGCGCGGCCCGGAGCTCCGCCGAGCCGCGGCCGCTGCCACAGGCGGGGGTTGGAAAGGAAGAAGCCATCGTCGTGCGACTCCTAAGTGCGGCGCCCTAATGAGCGCCGCTTCGTTAACACGGAGCAGTCACTCCGAGGGGGAGACGCGGACAGCGGGGGGCTGCGGAGGGGGAGAAGCGGACAGCGGGGGGCTGCGGAGGGGGAGAAGCGGACAGCGGGGGGCTGCGGCCCGGGCGTCCTGGTAATTAACCACCGCCTTTCCAGATGAGAGGGCAGAAAGCAAGTCCTGTCTCGGGGAAATGGCCCTCTGGAGAGAAAGGGGGGCAGTGGGGGGGAATAAAAAGGATTTTGAGTTTGACAGGACAACCTCCTAGCAGCCCTGTTGTCTTCTCCTCCGGTTCATATAAGGCATGTTCTAACACGGACCACGACCCAGTCCCTCTGTGACTGAACTTCTTTTTCCATGTGAGTGTGATTCTGTCAAGTACAGCTGCGCAGGCCAATGTTTCTTCGTTTGCTGCTTTCTAAACGATCCGGTGCCTTTCCGGAAAGTCTGTTTCACTGTGAAAGGGGCCCAGGCTCTGTCTGTTTGCTGATGCTGTGTGACGTTTGGGGCCGGGCTCCGTTCCCCACGCCGTTCCATTGTGCAGTTCGCCTTGTCTGCGTGGCTGCTGTGCGGGGTGAATGTGAGACGCCAGGCCTTTGCCTTCCCCACTCTGCAAATAAGCTCTCTGGACTGCTTGCTGTCCTCTCCTCCTCCTGTATTCTGCGTCCTCACACTTCCGTCCTGGTTCCCAGAGGAACGCAGGTTGTGCGCACACCTAAGGAGGACCCACACGTCGTGAGGACGCTGACTTCGCGCCCAGTGCCTCGGCTCGCCCACTCCTGCGCCAGTTCCCAGGCCAGAGTCTGTCCCAGAGGAGGCCGTCACGACCGCTTTCTGAAGGGACGACGGATGACAAGGCCCGTCAGCACGCGCCTGGCCCTTCGCGGAGGTCTCACCGGCAAAGCAGGAGGCCCTGCCCGCGGGGCGAGGCGGGAGCCGTCTGATGCATCCGACCCCTGGAGGCGCCAGAGGCCAGGCTGTCTCCGCGATCGCTGTCCCAGGGGTGCGGTGCGCGGGCGCGGACTTCACCCCTCCTGGTCGCCCCATCCTGCAGCCCTCAGACGGACACGGTGCCCAGCGAGTTCTAAGACATGGCGGGGGGAGAGCTGAGCCCTCCGCTGTCCCGGTCATTATGGGCAAAGAAAGAAACATCTAAAAGGCAAGATCACTTCTTTCTGAACCACACGTGTGACTTGTGAAGTGTTACTGAGAAAGCAAAGCAAAGACAAGACGAAACGAAACGAAACGAAACACGCGGGGAAGTAGGACGTGTGAGAGGAATTACAGCTGAGCCCGGAGCGCGGGTCGTTATTTAAAGACGCGCAGTCAGCTCAGCCCGGTGATCTCATATTTATTTCACGGAAAACAACAACGACGTGTGTATGAATCGAACTGTGTAACAGCATTCCTAAAAATATATGTACATGTGTACGCCTCACGATGAGCTTTTGAAATATGTGCTTTTTAGGTTCCGTATTCTAATATACTATCCAATTACTCAGTCCCGGAAGGATGTGTGAGCCACAGCGTCTGTGTTTTATGGAAGCTCCTCTCCGGCGGCGTGTGCACTGTGTCTCCCGGAGACTCTGCCCCTGGGATGGCGGACGTGCCACCCTCGGCGGCATCCCTCGGAGCCGGCGCCGTTCGCTATGGCAACGGGAGCCCAGGCTTAACTGGGAGGCGCGGCGCACGCCGTCGCCACGGACACGCAGATCGTGGTGTCGTGCGGAAGGACACGGGTTCACAGGGGAGAATGCTGCCCCCGTTCAGGCTCCACCTCTGCGTCCCCGCGTCCTGGCGGGCCCCTGGGCGCGTGTCCTCAGCGCGACACGTGGAGGACCCTGTGCTCCGTGCACCCCCAGACCAGGCGAGCTCCCGAGTGGGCCGCGTGCATGTGCCCCGCAGGGCTCGGCTGGGAACCAGCACCCCGGTTCTGGCCGGGACACGCAGGGCTGCTGGGCTGAGAGGTGAAGGACACCGGCCAGCTGTTCCAGATGTGCCGGGTCCTCCTTGGACTGTCTACGACGGGGGCCGCGGGGACAGAAGGCTCCCTTGTCGGGCACTTGGCGGCACTCCGATTTCAGTCACACCCGTGGCTTTATCCTCGTGGCAGACAAGTCGGCTGCAATTTACCGGGTCCACTTGCTATTCCCTGAATATTCCCCCGTTTTTCATCTCCCCCCCTCCTTTTTCTTAGACGCCGTCAGGCACCGAGTGGAATCATACCATCACGGGGTTTCAGACAGACCCCCGCTCTGCTCATTACAGATCTCCGGGAACCAGGGCTGCTTTGTAGAGTGGGTGGACGGAAGCAGTTAATGTGATTACTGTTTTGAATATTTGGTGAGATTTTCTTCCACGCTGACCAGTTCCCGTAGCTCATTAATGCCCGGAAAGGTGAGGCGGACAGGGAAGGTGCAGTCTCCCATCGGCGGGTCTGGATTGGGTCGGTCCTGTTTCTGTCCTGTTTTCTCAGCCTGCAGGTCCCGAGGACAGATGTCCCTTCACCAGGATGCCTTTGTGCCTGGCAGCCGTGTGACGGACTTCCTTAGCTGTGCATTCACACACGCCCTGTCTTAGCTAACAAGGCTTTTTTTTTTTTTCCTTAAACGAGGCAGAATAGTTCAGTGAAAGCCCCTTAATCTGAGCACGAGAGCTCCATTCCAATTAAGCTTGAAGAATCAAAGAAAAGAGAGTTGATTTCATTTTTTTTTTCTGCAGTAAAAAGTAGGCAACACGCTAGGAGATGTAGCATCTGCTAACCACACGTTCTTATTTAGAACGTGGGTCAAATGTGAAAAAAACACGGTGTGAGAAAATAAAACTGACACAAAACACGGTAACGTCCTAAGTCGATGGGACGGGCACTAGACAACACGCACGCTGTTTACCTTAAAGCTGCTAGTGTGGCCCTGGCCGGCGGCTCGGATGGTCAGAGCATCGACCCGACCCGCCACGGCTGTGGGCTCGGGCCCGCCAGGGCACACACAAGAGGCAACCAGGGATCGCATCAGTAAGGGGGACGCCAAATGGAAGTCTCACTCTTGCTCTCTCTCAAATCAATCGATAAATGTAAAAACAACTGCAAATGTTCAAAAGCCATCCCTGTCACCATTTCTTTACTAGGAGCCCGGTGTACTATTCGAAATCGCACGGCGCCTCCCGCGAGTTGCCTGACCGGCCCTGCCTCCCTCTCCAGTCCTTGAAGCAGCCACGGTTGCGGCTGATCAGGTCCTCCCCCAGCGCAGGCGCACAGAGGCCCCTGCCGCCCCGCCCCCGACGCTGCGCGTGCAACCTCCTCCTGTCTGGTCGACCGGTTACGGCGTCCCTGTTAATTAGCATATTCCTCTATTATTTATATAGATATAGATATAGATATAGATATAGATATAGATATAGATATAGTTATATAGATATAGATATATAGATATATAGATATAGATAGCCAACCACGTGCCGTTCCTGGCAGTAGGATACCTAAAAGCTGTGTGCCACCTCCACCGCTGGTGTGACCGTGTCTCCTGCCCTGTTCCAAATATTCAGTTCACTGCCACGGGGTCTAATGAACTAAGGACGTGACTCAGGTGGGCTGGGATACGCTGGGGAAATACATCTACCCGGAGGTCGCAGCCACCGTACCCCAAAGCATGTGTATCTATTTCTGACTCACGCTGCATGCTCAGCTCTGGTTGGGGGTGGGGGTGGGGACAGGGGCCACTAAGGGGCTCGGGCTGACGTTGAAGCTCTTAGCTGTGATGCTGCTACCCCAACAAGTGGCTCCTGGGGTCCACCTCTGAGCCCCCAGAACTATCCGTTCGCACTCTCCACCAGAGCGCCATCGCCACCCAGCCTGAACCTCACTTCAAGGGAGGCTTCAGAAGAAATGACTCCGCAGGGAGGTGTGCGGGAGGCTCAGCGCGACAGAGAGATTCTGTCCCGGATGGAGGGGCACGATGGGCGTGGTCGCTGCAGAAGGCCACCGCCAAGCCTGGAAGACACTGACGTAGACGAGGAGGGGAGGAGAGGGACTGCGAGACGCACGCCCCTGGAAGCACGCCAGAGAGACCCGCCAACCAGCCTGGCCTCTACGAATGAAGGGAAAATGCAAACTGAGTATAACACTGCGAGAGCCGTGGTGCTGTTCCGAGGCGTTCTGACTGCGCACGGTGAGTCCCTGGGTGATTGTGCACAGAGGAAGGACACACCTGTAGGGAACTCAACGGAATTCCAGACCAAGGAACTTTTAAAACCATATATTTTTATTTATTTTAGAGAGGAAGGGAGAGGGAGAGAGGAAGAGAGACATCAGAGAGGAGAGAGAATCATGGACCAGCTGCCTCCTGCACGCCCCACACTGGGGATCGAGCCTGCAACCCGGGCATGTGCCCTGACCGGGAATCGAACCGTGACCTCCTGGTTCATAGGTTGTCGCTCAACCACTGAGCCACGCCAGCCTGGCCCAGCCCAGGGAATTTTAAACCAAGAGAAATAAAGACGGTATCAAGGAGCTGCTATCATCTGGGGATTTGTTATGGATCTGAGAACAACAAAGAAGACGTACGTTAAGAAGAAGGATCTAATTTTGACAATTCCATGGATGTGCGTGGAACTCAAAGAGCAGGAGTGAGCCGCAGTGACCTCGCAGCTGTGTTATCTGCCATTGGGAGTCTGAGGGGAAAAGAAGGGAAAGTGCTGAATGCAGAGATCACAGGAGAAAGGAGGGTGCGCTAACCCACGTCTGTACAGAAATGGTGCAAAACACTGTCCTCCATTTGACTTTTCACCACGACAGTAGTGGAAATGGCGCTCATTTAAATGGATTGGAGCTCGTTAAAATTACCGAGCGTGCCTTGTGATTTCGTCTCCATGCGCGTTACCATCCGGCTCCTTGCGAGGCGTTCTGGCTTCCATAGGGCAAGGGCCTTGCCCAAATGCACCAGCTCCTGCCTGAGATTGGGTCCAGAGTTCCCTGAGATCAGACCATCAGCGAAACCTTTCCCCTCCACCTCCTATTCTTATTTTATCCCCATTTCCTTCCCCCCGCCCATCCATACACGCTCTATACTCCACAGTTCCAAAAGTCACCCCCCAGCCCCCAACAAATCAAGATACGTCATTCAAATTCCATTTGAGGGAAACAGCCTGATTCACTCGGGAGTAAGATGCTCCGGCCCTAATATTTCCTACCTCGAACCCTACTGCACGTTTCCGGGGTTTACCAGGGAAATGAAGCAAAGAATGAACGGGGGACCCCAAGGCCTGCGTGTTTCATGTTGACATCGAATGGTGTCGTCACAGTGACTGAACAACACGTCAAAAAAATCCAAAAAAAAACGAAGAAGGCCAACTTATCAATTAAGTAGAAATGGCTGGGGCTGTGCAGTCCCTGCCCAGCTATCAATTCTGGGAAATAAGCAGAAACAGATCATCCTAAGATTCATTGTAGAGAAATTATTCTTTTTTTCTAGTCGTGTCCAGGTTTTCCTACTCTCAGACATTTGACTTGTATTTTAACCTTTCATCTCATAAATTAAGCTCCATGGGAGATATTTCATTTCGTTCCCTTGTTAATTATTATAAAATGCCCAGAGCATTCAGCTGCCTGATCGATTCCCACTCAGGGTCTCCTGGATATGACTTTCCAACGACTGAAGTGGCTTACAGACGTAGCTGAAATGCTTCCAGTTCATGCTTTCCCTTTGCTCATTTCTTGAACCTCAAAATCGATACTAACCTTGAGAAATATTATGGCCCATTTGACGGGCAGAAGCCAATGCAGATGGTCGAGACGTTGCCGGTGGTTTCATGTTCCTGGGAGTACAACCAGGTGTCTGGGAGCCCCAAAGAGGAACCCCAATTTTACAAGCAGGTTACAGTTTTTAATCAACCTCCATCCTGAGTCCAATGTCTTTGTTCGAAAGAGCAGAACCAGCCCTTATAGAAGAAAACCGCTCCGAGGCAGGAATCCCCGCTGCCTTGTTTTCCCGACGAGGTCATGTGTAAGACATAAAGGGGATGCTTAGATCTGCGGGGAGACGGGTTGCTAGGGTGACTGTGAATGCAAGCCCGTGTCTACCGGAGATCAATAAGAAGAGGGAGGCACTAGGGGCTCAAGTGAGAAATATTAAATCTTTGGACAAGACCTTTTTCTCTCAAGCTTAGAGATCTAATTGATTTTCTTGGTTTTATCCCTCAGCCATGGCTACCTAACACACAGACACCTCTTTTCAACATCAGACACTTGCTATCTCTCTTCTTTAAAGAAAAAAAATTATTTTTCCAAGACGAACATGAGATGAGTAAAAAATTCACTACCGGGCAGAGTTGCCCCTTCCGGTGGCCATATTCCATGTTCCCATGATCTCAGGCCTGGCCCTCACATTCCTCTTCTTTGCTTTTCTTTTTCATGACCCTTTCAAGTTGAAGCTTAGGAGATAAATGCCCCTAAGCTTCAACTAGAACCTCCTCACACCATACGGAGCCTTCCCCAACTACACAAATAACAATCGGTGGAAACGGAAAACACCCTAACTCTGTCGTGAGAGTGCGTTTCTCACTCTGGGTAGGGCTTCTCTGGAGAAGGAGCAGGAAGAAGAAGAGAGGGAATGAGGAGAAGGCATCCTGCTTCCTAAATCCCGGGACAAGAAGGGAGACATGTAAATTCCACGGGTAGGAACTCAGGCCTTGGCCATCCCTCGGCACAAGGGGCCTGGGAATGATAATCCCCGGCTGGGCAGCTGCATTTCAGCAACGACTTATACTGCAGAGTCTATAGTATAGATTCTATACCGTCAACAGGAAAGCAGAGGTCCTGGTGAACAGTTGACTATCAATAACATTATGTAAATATTGACACCAATATAATATACTAGAGAATGGGTGCACGGATTCGTGCACCGGTAGGGTCCCTCAGCCTGGCCTGCGGGGATCAGGCCAAAACCTCTCTCTGACATCCCCCGAGGGGTCCCAGATTGTGAGAGGGTGCAGGCCAGGCCGAGGGACCCCACTGGTGCACTAGTGGGGCCGGGGAGGGATCACGGGAGGGCTCCAGGGCATGTGGGACCATCTCACCCAGCCCTGATCGGTCGGACCCCAGCAGCAAGCTAACTTACCGGTTGGAGCGTCTGCCCCCTGGTGGTCAGTGCACGTCATAGCGACTGGTCAAACGGTCGAATGAATGGTTGGGCACTTTGCATATTAGGCTTTTATTATATAGGATAGGATGATTGATGTGCAATTAAATCTGTGATGTTATGCTGTTTAACTGATTTATTTTTCTTGGTTGATTAAACCTAAGACTTGTTTACTGTATGCTCACCACATGACTATTCTCAGTACGGGAGATGCGGTCATGAATAAAATAGTCAAAAATCACATCCTTGTGAAGCTTGAATCTTAGTAAAGGTAGGTCAGGAATTCAACAAAATCTATAATAAATTCTGAACTGTAATTAAAGGTGGTGAGTGCCACGGAGAAAAAGGAAGCGGGGGGAAGGGATAGAATTGATTTTAATAGGTGGTCAGGTAGGACTATTGAAAAAGTGCAATTAGAATAGATGGAAAGATAATTAGGAAGAGAGCCGTGTGCCGCCCAGGCGAGAGCATCTCAGGCCACGGAGGAAGAGGAGGTGAGAGGTACCAGAAGCGAAGAGGCCTTGCACGACTCGAGTGGAGTCGGCACGCAGGAGGGTTCTGGAGACAAGTTCCCGGATGGAGGGTCTCATGCCCATTTAACACCTTTGGCTTTGACTCTGGAGTGAAAGTTTGTTGGAATGTTTTGAGCGGGAAAGTGGCACGTTCTGCCTTACACGTTACCAGAATCGCTCGGGCTGCAGAGTTGAAGATAAAGGAAAGCAAGGGCAGGTGGGAGCTGGAGCCCAGCCAGGAGGCTATCAGGATAATTGGGGCAGGTGGTAACGGTGCCCGGGGCAGGTGGCCGGCACAGGGGGGGAGAGGTGTGGCTGGATTCCGGACAACTGGTGCCAGGGAGCCAGGAAGATGTGCTGAGGGTTTAGATATTGGGATGAAGGAGGTGGGAGACTCAAATGACACTAAGATTTTTGGTCTCAAGACCGTGTTGCCTTTGAGGGCAGGGGAAAGCCATGTCTCCGTCTGGCTTGAGGGGGATATAAAAGTGCTGCTCTGAACTTACTAAGTTGAGACGCTTATTAATCATCAGCGTGAAGATGTGGGTTAACAGATTGAATGTAAACTTGAAGTTCAGGTGATTAAACTTGGGCACCTCCAAGTTATAGAAGGTGTTTACATCCATGAGACCAGATGAGATGACCGGGAGTGAGAGTTGGAGGTCCCAGGGCCACGCAGTGGGTCGTGTCAGCGTTACAGGACGCGGCAGGTGAGACGCGTGTCCCATCGAGCTGGTTCTGCGTACCTGGGAAGGTGGACATGGAGTCAACTCAGGTTGCTCACATCGTAACGATGGGCTCAACCTTGAAAAGAATACTCAGAAAACCATACCTAAGAGCAATTAACAAGTTATATGCATTACTCTAGCAAACCCATAAAGTGCAAACCCATATGGGCTAAAACACGTACAATTAACTATAGATACATATTTTCTTGGACTCCAAATCATTAAAGGAATGTGCGAACTTCAGAGTTCAACAAATTATGATATTCAATGGATGTACTATTGATTCATTCTTTTCTAAAATGCATTTTTTATTGATTTCTGAGAGAGAGAGAGAGAGAGAGAGAGAGAGCGAGAGAGAAAGAGAAACATCAATGATGACAGAGAATCATTGATTGGCTGCCTCCTGCACGCCCTGCATGAGCCTGCAACCCGGGCATGTGCCCTGACCAGGAATCGAACCGTGACCTCCTGGCTCATAGGTCGACGCTCAACCACTGAGCTGGCTGGGCTGTTGCTTCATTCTTACACTGAGCACCAGGAAGCTCCCGGCACTGGCCTCCCACCGCAACCCTGGCAGAGCCTCCCCAGCGGGAACGACAGCACAGTCATTTCTGTGACGCTGTAATCTGGACCAGGAAAGAGAGCAGGTTTTCCAGGAAGAGATGTGAGAATTAAATCACTGTTTGGAACACGGAGTGGATCCCAATCTGAAGGCTCCAAGCTTAAAGAATGCGATGAACTATGCGGCATTCACAGCCCATCCTCCCTTCCCAAATG
The DNA here is from genome assembly GCF_027574615.1 of Eptesicus fuscus. Lineage (NCBI taxonomy): Eukaryota > Metazoa > Chordata > Mammalia > Chiroptera > Vespertilionidae > Eptesicus > Eptesicus fuscus. The sequence continues at coordinate 2,263,887 of NC_072494.1, read as the reverse complement.
GGACCTACCTCCCTAGCTTCTTCCTCTGTATCTCAACTTGTGGGACTTTGAGCCAGTCCTGCCCGCGTGGAGAGCACTGTGGAAATTAAATTACAAATACGGGTGCTCATGATGACTAAACAGCTTTTTTAAAGGAGCTGGGAAAGGGACATAATAATAATATTATTATAGCACTTACATAATGCTCGCTATGTATTGGGTACTTTTCTATGGGGAGGAGTATTATTATTATCATCGCCAAGACTTACATAATGCTTTCTATATTAGCTACTTTTCTTAGCACTTTATAGCTATTTAATATGATCTTCATAATAAAAACCCCGCAAAGCAGGTAAGCTTATGATCTGCATTTTACAGAAGAAGGAACTCAGTCGCCAATATTTGCAACCCACCTCGGGCCGCACAGCTAGTAAGACGCAAGGGCTGGATTCAGGCCGCCTCGCCGCCCTGACCCACGAGGCTCTGCTGCCCGATGCAGCCTCCTCCTGGGCGGCTCCGTGTCTCATGCCTGCCCATGTTCAATGCCGCTCTTCGACCAATTTCTTCCTGTGGAGTAACGCAAACAACGCCTGGACAGGCTTGTCGCCTTTTCGTCACTCGTTGTCACAACGGACGGGTCCATTGACCACGATTCATTAACTTTATTCACTCATTCAATTTTCAAACAAATATTGGCAATCCAGTTTGTGGCAGAAATTAAATGAGGCGCTAGGCTTCGTGGGTCCGAGGAGAAAGGGTGTTAGGATGTAAGCATGGCTGGGATTTAGGGGGGTACATGGTAAGGCTCTGCCCAGGGCCTGTGGGAGCAGAGGAGGGGGGCAGGCGTGAAGGGTTCCAGCCCTGCCTTGGAGCAGGGTTCAGGCCACAGAGGGAGGAGGAGGAAGAAACAGCGGAGGCGGCGGGGGAGGCGGGAGCCAGGAGACGAGGCACAAGCGAGGACAGGGAGCTGAAAACACACACAAAAGAAACCCAAGTTGCTCGGCTTTGCTCATATCTCAGTCACCGAGCACCACCACGAGCCTCCCTCTGTGCTGGGTGCTGGGGAGTCAGCGGAAACTCGGATGCAGTCCCCACGCTCACGGAATGTGGGGCCCCCAGGCGGCTACTAACCTCGTGGCGACTGAGTTCCTTCTTCGGTAAAATGCAGATCATAATCCTACCTGCTTTGCGGAGTTTTTATTATGAAGATCATATTAACTAGCTATGAAGTGCTGAGAGAAGTAGCTAATATAGAAAACATTATGTCATCTTTAGCCATAATAATGACAATCCCCTTCCCCATGGACAAGTTCCTAGCACATGGCGAGCATTGTGCAAGCGCTGTAATAATAAGACTGTTATTATTACGCCCCTTTCCCAGCCTCGTTTTAGTTTTATTTTTAAATATATTTTTATTGACTTCGGAGAGGAACGTAGAAGGAGAGAGAGATAGGAACATCAATGGTGAGAATCATTGATCAGCTGCCTCCTGCATGCCCCCCACACCGGGGATTGAGCCCACAACCCGGGCATGTGCCCTTGACCGGAATCAAACCCGGGACCCTTCAGTCTGCAGGCTGATGCTCTATCCACTGAGCCACACCAGCCAGGGCTCCCGGCCTCTTTTGAAAAAGTTGTTTAGTCATCATGAGGGTCCTTGTTTGTGATTTAATGTCCACAGTGAGCCGGGGCAGCTCTCAGAAGGGACCTGGTGTCTTCCTTCCGGCAGACACTGCTGAGATCTGCTCGATGGTCCCTGTGCACTAGCTTCTCATGAGCAGCAAGGTCAGCCCGTTCTCCTCTCTGGGGACGTGGTCCTTGTTCGCAGGACCCTCCCCTCCACATAGAGCCTTCCCGGCACAGGGAGGAGGCGGGACTGCGCCTGCAGGCCCTGGGACCCCGCGTGTGCGCTCTGACCCCATCCCGGCGGCACGGGGAGGCCGGAGGAGCCTGCGCCAGGGGCTGACGGAGACGGAGGTGCCACGCTGGTGCGTCTCCGGGGGCTGCTCCTTCAGCCACAGCGTCGCTTACGTGTGGCATCTACTGGGCAGAATGAGCTGACCAACAAACAAGACCCGGAGCAGGAGGCCTGGGACAGACGGACACACCTCGACGTGGGGCTGCGGGACGAGAAGGGATAAACCAAAGAACCTGTGTGCTTACAGGCAAAGCCCATGGACACGGGCAATGGGGTGGTGAGGACCTGGCGGGGGGGCGGTAGGGGCTGGAAGGAGAGGGATAAGAGGGGGGGATGGGAGATATCTGTAATACTATCAACAATAAAAAATATTAAAAAATAAAATAAAAAAGAGTTTAAATTCTGCAAAATGGATATCCACCCGATCACAAAGCGGTCACTGCCCCACAGCCCTTACTGTGAAGCAGGAGCGAGGCTGTGAAGCGAGAGAGGAAGAGGAAGCGGGAGGCGAGGCCCCTGCACACACGCTGAGCGATGTACAAGGCGGGGCCCCGGCGTGGGGGGAGAGCAGCGGCCGCGGCTGCGGGCGGAGGCGGCTCCGGCTGGAGAGGGGCCCGCCAGTCACTCTTCGTGGCTCCGCACACCTCACCCGCGTCTTCGCTGCCGAGACTCACCGCAGAGCGACAGGCCAAGCCCCCAGGCCACCGGGGCTCCCCGCCAGGTCCCGCGCTGAGCCCCGCTTATGGAGCAGAAGATCATGGGGTTCCTCCAGGACGCTGCGCACAGAGCCTCCCGCTCACTCACTCACTCACTCACTCTCTCTCTCTCTCTCTCTTTACAGCATCAGCTCCCAGCCAGGGCTGGTCAGAATCCGCCTCTGCTCCCGCCTCCCTTATCCACTTGTTCCTAGGTCAACGCTCAACCACTGAGCCATGCCGGCCGGGCAGGAATATTATTGAACGAAGGTCCCGGACCTCCACCCATGGATGGCGGGATGGGGGAGCCTGGGACAGAGAGCCTCAGGTCTGTCCACTCGCCCCCCCTCCTCCCAGGACACAGAGGCATCACAGGAGCAGAGCACAGCGCCGCCCCTGTGGCTGACTAGTGAGGCATCAGTAATGCGGACCCAGGGACCGATGGGGTGTGGTACGAAGGCCCTGGTCGCACAGGTCTGTCCACCTGGGGGGCGATTCTGATCCGTGTCGTCATACATAGTTCACACGCACACACAGGGTCGCCCGCAATGAAGAACGGCATCGGGAGACAGGAGACGGCACGCCGGTGCGCACCCCCACCTGACGGAGTCTCAGTCAGCGATCCATTTGAAGAACCAGACGTCGCATCTGGCTTCTCAGGAGAGGTTTGCTCCATTACCGAAGCTCCATTACTCCCAGAACAGCCCGCAGCGCCCGCGGCGGCTCGGTTATCATCAATAATTAAACCCGGACGGCGCAGGTCAAAACATAACCAACGGCGTCTGCGCTGTGATCATCTTGTCGGGCTGAGGGTTTTCGGAGACGTTTAGTTTCGTTTGATTCTTATTTGCTGAAATGCTAATTCCCTCAAATTGGTAACCCACACTCCCCCCTCTATGTTGTCAATTAAGCGTAATAAGGACATATCGTGTAGGGCCCGGTGGTCGGCAAACTCCTTAGGCAACAGAGCCAAATATCAGCAGTACAACGATGGAAATTTCTTTTGAGAGCCAAATTTTTTAAACTTAAACTTCTTCTAACGCCACTTCTTCAACATAGACTCGCCCAGGCCGTGGTATTTTGTGGAAGAGCCACACTCCAGGGGCCAAAGAGCCGCATGTGGCTCGAGAGCCACGGTTTGCCGACCACTGGTGTAGGCAAAGGATCTTATGTGAAAACACCGTTGGTGCCTCAGAGAAAGAGAAACCTAATAGGACATGCAAGTTTGACAAATTCCATTTCAAGCACGTTGTAGCTAGCGTGTGTGTGTGTGTGTGTGTGTGTGTGTGTGTGTTTCCTATTGTTTATCATAATGCCTCCAAAACTCACTCGGTGGAAGTCAAGGTCTTCAGCCTTCTCACTAAGCTATAAAAGCTTATACAGAATTTTTATTCCAGGAAGAAACAAAGAATGTGCTTAGTTCCGATGAGCCACATGTAGAAAACACAGCGGCTAGAGAACACGTACCCGGCCAAGATTCAGCATTAAAGTGACACGCCTCTCTGATGTTCCGGATGGACAGACAGACGAATGGATGAACAGCGGATAGAGGGATGCACGGGAGAACAGGCAGGCGGGCGGATGCTCATAATTCATAAAAAGGACAGGAATCCACCCAAAAGAAACAAGTGCCATTTGTTGGGCATTTAACAGGTCAAGACGTGCGCCATGCGTGTTTAATGTATGATCTTTCATCTCCATACGGACGCATTGGTTACGTTTTGCACACGGTCAGACCGAGCTCAGGGAGAGTGCGTCATGTTTCCACGCTCCCATGACATCGAGCCAGCGTTTACGTTTAGCTTCTCCAGCTCCGAGCCTGCCTTTCCCCGACGCCACACACTCCAGGGATGCGAGAAAGGGGCCGTGGGCTCTCAGCATCTCAATATCCCCTCAGAGACGGACCAGGGCCTGCCGGGTTCCCGAGACGCGTGGGAAGACAAGTTCATCTGCTCTCCTGTGTGCGCTGGGCTGTCATGGGGAAGAGTAAAGAGTGCAAATCAAACAGGGAAGAAAGGAAGAACAGAGCAGGAGAGGGAGGGGGAGGGAGAGAGAGAGAGAGAGAGAGGAGAGAGAGAGAGAGAGAGAGAGAGAGATCCCAAATCCCTGTGTTTGCTCATGGCTAAAGCATGAGTCACCTTGGGCCTCTCTCATCCATGACTCAATGCATCTTCTGCTTAATTAACTGAAGTCCCTGGCACTGACCACAACACCAGCTGGCCCCAGAGTGCCCGGCGGCTTTAGATCCTGTGCCGGGGAGGATGCACCCTCTCGCCTCATCGGGGAGGTGTCTGGGTGCTGAGGGCCGGGTATTGACAGGACAGCGAACAGTCTTAAGCTCATAAACGGCTCTGCCGAGGCAGACCTGGAGGACACGGACCCCAGTCCCGGTCCCGCGGGCGGGAGCAGGAGGCACGGAGGCCGGGGTGACCTGCCCACAGTGTCACGTGAGCAGCACCACGTACCGTCCACCGAAGGGCCAGCCAGACCTCAACCCCGTGCAGGCTCTTGGCATTTATACCTTAAGAAATGGTATCTTTCTGTGCGAATTAAAAGAACGAGTTGTCGGGTCCCCTGAATAATTAATGTCGAAATGAACAACTGTTTCAGGAACAACACGTTCCATTTAACGGTGAACGGCGCTGTATTGACCGTAACCCCCCCATTCCGGATGTCAGCCTCTGAATCTTTAATGCGCTCCTCGCCGCCTCTTCCTGAAACCCCCGGAGCTCCCCGGGGGCCGCCCTGGGAGATGGGGGGCACTTCCCGGGCCGGGCTGGTCCCGGCGACGGTTAATTATTAAGGACAAGGAATGCAGCTCCCGGAAAACCGGGCAGTTCCCAGCAGGCACCTCGCCTACGCCTCCAGGTCCTAACGGGGAATGATGCTTGCGGAGAACAGGGCCCCGAAGGGAGGAGAGGATCTCCTCTGAATGAAGGAGCAGGTGACCAGGTACCGTCCGCCGTGCTCCCGGGGGCTCCGGCCTTTCCGATGGAGCCGGACAGGACAGGCGGGCGGAGGCAGGAGCGGCGGGAAGAGGGCCGGATGCCAGCCGGGCTCTGCCTCTGGGGAAGCGGGTGAGAGGGTGACAGGAGCGCGGTCTGCAGGGTGGTGTCCTGGCCGTGGGGCTTCCGCTGCCACTCACCACGCACGGGGCCTTGCGCCCTTGTCCCACCGGAGACTTCATGTCCTCGCCTTCAGCGCGGGCTAGCCGGGGGGATCCGGGGAATTCGTTTAAGAGCGTTCATGTGAGGATCTAAGAACAATGCTGGGAACCTACAGCACGTGCACGGACTATAACCCACCAGCCCGGTGGCCATCACTGCAGAGAAGCAGACGCTGCTGTCTTTCACCCCCTTATTCCCCCTTCAAGCAGCGAGTGTGGGGGGACTCGAATGAGAGCGTGGGTCTCTCGGGCCACAGAACCCAGACCAGATGCGTACAGTGGACCCCTCCCCAAGGCAAAAACACACACATGCGCGCAGACAAATACTAAGTGAATAAAGATGCCCCCCCTTCCCCGCAGGTGAACCGTGTTTCTAACTCCGTGTGCACAGAAAGTCAGGGGGAAGACGCTGAGAGCGCCCGTACCAGCATGCTTCGCCCGGCTCCACACGCGCCTGCTGCCTCCTCCCGGCGCCAAAAGCTACCACGGTCCCCCGACGTGAACCCAGGGCCGCGCAACCCCAGTGTGAATTTCACAAGTTCCAAGTCCAAGTGAGACTCTGGGAGACCTCGATCCAGGACAGCAAGCAGCCAGAGCGAATTGTGTGCGCCATCCCCAGCCCACGCCGTTTCCCCGAGCATCAGGGTGGGCGAGAGGCGCTCGGAGGCCCACCGCTCGCTGCGGAGTGACGGCCACTGCGTGGCTGGGGTGTCAAGTGCACACACTGGCCCAGGTGGTGGCTCCCGGGGAAACCTGGCGCCGCCCGGGACGCGGCCCCCGGCAGCTGCATCTTCTCAGCCTCCACGTGTGCTGGGCACAGGAGTTACGACTAACAGATCTCACAGAAAGCAGATCGTACAGGGATTCCCCCCACATGAGATTACGTAATATAAAGGCGTTTTCATAAATCCTAAGGCACCGTGCAAGCCACCGTTAAAATTCCTTGAGCTTTTTATTTCAAGGGAAGGCTGGAGGCAAAAGAGACAAGGAAATGAACGTTTTCTCAGGATTTCACTAATTCTCCTAGCAGGCCCCAGAACACCTGTGTCACTCAGGGACGTACACCGCGTACGCACTCAAAGGCTCCGAATTCCCGGGAGGCTCACCGCGCCTCTCCGCGGGGCAAGGACCGGAAAGAGCACGGGCCGGAGGCGGGGGCAGAATTTCCTCAGAGAAGAAACTCCCTACCGGCTGGGTGGTGGGTCCCCCGGGACAGCTGCGCTCCGCGGATGCACCTCCTCGGCTGCGCGGACACGCCATCCCGATCCGGCCTGTGCAACAGAGAGGACACAGTGAGTCCCTAAAATCCCGCCCTGCAGCTGCAGACACACCTGGGTTCGAACCCTGTTCCGGCCACTTGCTAAGTGGGTGACCCTGGAAAATTTATCTCAATATGGAATTAAGGTTATATATCATCCTAGACAAATATATATATACTAGTAGCCCATTTGCAGGAAGAATCCTGCAAGCGGCCACTGTGGCCACGTGTGCTGCTGCTGCCGCCGCCATTGAGGCCGCTGCACCTGCACCCGTGCACCGCTGCTGCCCGCCCCGCTCTGCCCCGCCCTGCCCCGCCCGGGCTTTCCCTCTGGCAGCCACCTTGCTTTCTGCTTTTCCTCCCTCTTCCTTCTAAGTTGTCTTCAGTCTTCACTCCTCCCTCCCTCAGTGTATGCAAATTAACTGCCATCTTTGTTGGGTAATTTACATACTCGCCCTGATTGGCTGCTGGGTGTGGCTTTGGCTGGTGGGCGTGGCTTGGGCGTAGCGAAGGTGCGGTCAATTTGCATATTACTATTTTATTAGGTAGGATATATTTCAGGGGGGAAGGGAGAGGGAGAGAGAAACAGAAACATCAATGATGAGAGAGAAGCATTGATTGGCTGCCTCCTGCATGCCCCCTACTGGGCACACACCCCTGGCACGTGCCCTGACCAGGAACTGAACCGTGGCCCCTGGTTCATAGATGGATGCCCCACCCCTGAGCCATGCTGACCTGGCCTGGACGGAATTTTAATAACAAGAGTGGAGGAAACGTTACAGCATCTCCCCAGCTGTCGGGAGGGAGCCGAAGGTGAGATTTCCGTAGCAAAGGGGAAGTCAGTTATCGGAGAACAAAACCCACACCTACACCCTGACCTACGGGCGGAGGGTGGGCAGAGGCCTGAGCTGGACCCTGGGGACAGAGGAAGGAGGAGGCCTGGCCCGGAGGCCCAGTCTGCGGGCAGCACCTCCCGTAGCCGCCAGAGGCCTGTCCTCAGAGGGAAGTAAGAGAAGTTCCTGTTCGGGGAGCCGACCTGCCTCGCCTTTTTCCACTTGCGAAGGAATGTAAGTTTCACACAATGAAACTCTGTCTCCTCAAAGCGCCCTCTGCTTTTCTGACTCAGAGTTTCTGGCAGGGACCCCTGGACCGTTCAAATGCTCAGTGCCCCCTTTCTGAGCTGCCCTGCCGCCCCCTCCCCCGCCCCCACAGGACAGCCCCCTCCCCCGGGACACCGCCCCCCACCACAGGACAGCCCCCTCCCCCGGGACACCGCCGTGTGCGGACACGGTGCCGAGAGCCGAATAAGACAGCGGACGAGTGGAAAGGAGAAACCCTGGAGATGAGCAAAATGAAGGCGCGTGGCTTCGCCGTGGTCTCTGCCCGCTCTGGTCACCCCAGCGGGTCTCCAAGCGTTTCCTTTCCATGGGGGCTCCCCGGGAGCCCCACTTCTGGAAGGCCGCTTTCCCGGCATTTTCCTGCCAGCTGGAGAGCCCCAGTGGGAGCCACAGGCCGCACGGACCATGGAGGGATGTGCACCAGACGCCAGACAGGACGGGGCTCGGGCAGGAACAAGGCGGCGCGTGGCTCGTTACAAACACGGTCACCGCGTGTGAGTGACGGATGGGCTGCCGAGGCCCGGGGGGTGCGGGGTTCCCCCGTCGGTTACGGATGGATTTATTCACGAGCTGCTTTGTTTCTGGGACGACTCCACTGGTTGGCCTGTGGCCTGAATGCAGACAGGCGCGGCGGGCGCGGCGGGCACAAAGCACATCGCACGCCCCTCCCGCCCCGCTGCCTTTAGGGAGCCGAGCGAAAGGGCTCCCGGCCAGCGGACACGGCCACACGCGGGGCCGGCGGGAGCGAGCTCACATAATAAAGGGAAAAAAGGCTTTTTAAAGAGAACAACTTCGAAGTCTCCAGCGGCCTCCGACTCCGTAATGTAAGGAGAGATGGAAATGAGCGAGGAAATGCTCGCCATCAGATAAGAGGCCCTGGTTACCCACAATGCACGCGGGTTTTTATTGAAAAGAAAACAATGATCAAAGACCTGATTCCGGCTATAAATGATGCCCCTTGAAGGGGACCATTAATATTCACCACGGCGGCGCGGCTCCCGGAGAAGCGGAGGATGGTTGTTTAGAGAAAATAACCACAGGTTCTCGGAAGATAAAAGGAAAAGGGAGAAGGGGAGGGAGAGATCAGTGCTGTGGACCAAGGTCCCCGGGGGTGGGTCTTCGTTTTCCCGCGACTCTGAGGCCAGGGCAGCGTGCCCCGCAGCACGCGGAGGGCGTGAGGGCCGGGAGCGAGGGAGCAGGGCGGCGCGCTGCCCACATCGCCCCAGAATCGCTTCCCGTGGGCACGTGGGAGGGACAGTTAAGGCGGGGAGCGTCTTCACAGCCACACTGTGGCTCCTCGTGGATGCAGGGACCGCCCCGTTCCGGAATGAGAGTCGTCTTACCGAGAGGGCGAGATGGGGTGGATGTCGATCAAAAACATACAGGGAGTCAGATGTATTTTCTCCAAATCATGGTTTTCTATTTTTGTCAAAGTGACTTCACATTTTCCGCTCTTATTTTCATTTCCACAGACATTGTGCGTGTGTGTGTGTGTGTGTGTGTGTGTGTGTGTGTGTGTGTGTGGAGGGGGTGGGGTGCACGTGTAGAAGATGGAGGTGGACCACACAACCTTCCCCGGGAGGAATCAGTGTCTCCGTCTCTCTGCTTAGGGTCAGATTAGACCCTGTCTGTCCACCACGTGGCCCCATGGCCATGGCCGTGCCAGGTTGTCGGGGTTGAACATCTGACCCACGGGAACCAATCCACTCCCATGCCTGCAACTATGAGTCGCTTTCAACAGATCACACCCTCAGAAAATAACGGGGTGGGGGGGGATGCACAATGAAAGGTCACATCACGTGAGACACGGGCAGCAGCGTGTGCCGATGCCACTGTCTAGTGGGAACACGCCCGACGACAGAGACTGCACAGGCTGCTGCGGAGACGAGGGAAGTGTGTGTGTGTGTGTGTGTGTGTGTGTGTGTGTGAAATAGCAACAGTGATATTCACTGCTTATGCTGGTCTAAGTGCTTTGCTTCTATGATGTAGACTTAATATACATGTACTAGAGGCCCGATGCACGGAATTCGTGCAAGGGGCTCGGCCCCCCGCTGCCGCGGCTTTGTCCGGAAGGTCATCCGGAAGAATGTCTGATCTAATTAGCATATTATGCTTTTATTATTATAGGAAGTGTGTCCTCCCAAAAATGTCTACGTACACTCTGAGTAATTATAAAGGCCGGGTTTATTAAAACACATTTCATTTTCAGTATTGTGCTATCAGCTGTTAAAGTGTGCATACATTCTTTTTTTTGGGGGGGGGGCACCCTGTATATTTACTGAGTAAACAAATTTTAAAAATAACCATCTGCTTAAGTAATTAGACTTTTATAGGATGTAGACCAGTGGTTCCCAACGTGGGGCACACGCCCCACAGGGGGGCAATGTGATGTTTAAGGGGGGCAATTTGAGTGTGAGTTACTCACAGTGAAGTTTTGGCATTTCTTACGGTTCTAGGGGCCTCACAGACAGTATGTAAATATATATTGTGACCTATTTAGGCATTTCTGTTCTCTATTGTATGTTTTAAAACTTTATTTGCTATTTTTTCATATCACTTCACATTATTATTATTTTTAATCATTTCTTAGGGATTTCTTCCTCAGTACTTCAACGGTCCTTTTATTTTTCTCTTTCATGGATGCCATGTTCTTTGGAAGCTTGTTTAGACCAAGTTCATGGCCTTTTAGGCTTCCTCCACATGAACAGGAGTTCATTTTTTGAATAAGAAGAATTCTCTGTCACGGCGGGGGGAGGGGGCGGTGCATCAGGATTTCAGAGATGCTTAGGCGGGGCGTGGCCATAACACGTTGGGAACCACTGGCCTACATCCGATGAACGTCTCCTTACTTACCCGGGTGATGGCAGATACAGGGTTTGAAAGGGCCCGGGCCTGTGGATGTGAAATCAGGGCAGGCTGCTCACCTGGCTCCTCGTGCTCACCCTGCCGCCACACACACCAGCATCGAATCGTCACCTTGTACCCGGAACCAACACCATGCCATCTTGTCCGCTTCACCTTGGTGAGGTGTAGGAGGGAGATACTGAGATTGCAAGGACATCACCCCTGATATTTAAACAATCACCCCTGCTCTAAGCAATGAGTCTATTCTTTTTTACAGATTTTTTTTTTAAATTGGTTTCAGAGAGGGAGGGAGAGGGAGAGAGAGAGAGAGAAACAGCAATGATGAGAGAGAATCACGGATCGGCTGCCTCCCGCACGCCCTCTACTGGGGATGGAGCCCACAAGCAACCCGGGCCTGTGCCCTGACCGGGAATCGAACCGTGACCTCCCGGTTCATCGGTCACGCCGTCGGGCAATGCGTCTATTTTGAACACATATTCACAGTGACAACAAGGACATCTGTCTGGATAACGGACCACTTCCCGGCCAACTCCAGGGCACCGTGCACATCGCTCTCTCCCGCAATGGGGCCCCTGGTGTCTGCGTCCTGGCGGATGCAGCCGTATTTCCACCCAGGTCACCGGGATGCAGCGTGACGACGTGTCCGGCTGACATAACCGCGCTGCCCTCCGAAGATAAAAAAGGGAAAGAGAAGAGACGCTGAATCTCCTCCGAGGAGGCTCCCAGAGCGGCCTTCGGGGGCACACAGGCCCGACGCACATTTCATCTCGGCACGTTAGTGCCAGGACCATTTGCTAATTTGACGTGGGACGCGCTAATAAGATGAAAAGCTCAGCCGTCCTTATCCCATTAGCACCGTCTCCGTGGTTCCTCTGACCCACACGCTGACCCCGCCGCTCCCATAGTCCCTCGGCTTCCTGTGCACTGATTAAAGCCTCCATCGTGTGAGAAGAGGTTGGGGGAACTGCCTGGATTTAACTAAAATCTCCAGCTTCAATGACTGTGATTTTTTATTTCATTTTTTTGGCGGCTCAGAGCCCGTGTAGCGAGGCCTCCCGGCCAGGTCGGGCCAGGCGGCCTGGTGGAGGGAGGGTGTGAGCAGGAGGAGGCCGTTAACAGGCGATTAAAGCTCGAGCCCCTCATCTGCGCTCGCAGCCACTGGAGAGGCGGCCGGTGGGCTCGCTGCTCCGCCCGCCACTCGGCCTTCCTCAGGCTTCGCCGCTTTTGTTTTTCTGATTCACGCGCCCGCCTTCCGAACCCCTGAATGGCAACCCCCTCGCCTCATCTGGGGGCTGTTAGAGTCTCTCTGCTGAGAAACCCTCGCTCTTCTCTTTATGGGAAACACGTCGGTTTATTGTAGAGAAAGGCGGTCGGGGGACACGGTTGTCCTCGTCTCTGTAAGTGGAACTGGACGCACCCCTCCCCGCGGGGCGCCCGGGCAGGCTCCCCGCTTCCCTGCTGCAATCCCCACGACCTTCCCCTTCCCGGCGTGGCTTCCCCGTCTGTTCTCCTCCTTGCTCTGCTTGGATCCTTCCTGCCAAGTCCACGTGCCCCACGCGCCAGGGGCCAGGGACCGTGTCGCTGTATTCACTCCTCGGACCAGCACGCGAGCTGCGCGGCCCGCACGCCCCAACTTCGGAGTCTGCTGCTTCGAGGCTCATTCTTCCCCCAGCTCCTCGCCTCCTGCCTCTCCGTGCACCTGAGGCGTGGGTTCCTCAGCACCCCGTCTTTCCTCTCTCCCTGGCCCCGCTGATGGCATCTATGGAGTGGGAGGCCTGCCCACCTCGGTCCTCCCCACCCAGGGGAGCTCAGCGCCACCAAATCCAAGGGGGATCTAGACACCCCCTCGTCCTGTGCCCCCTCACACGTGCGGGACATCAGGCAGCTGGTCCCGGTCCGCCTCTGGTTCTGGCGCGGGTGTGAGAGGAAGCGGGCAGGGAACACGCCCGGGCGCCTGACGTCTGAGGATGGACCCGCTCTCACCTGTGAAGACGGCAGCATGGTGAGGATGGGGAGTGAGGTGACGAGTTTTTCTCTTGTGTAGTTTGCATCCTCCGTGACAGTCAGCTAAATGGTATGCAGTCCCCCCCCCAATTTTATTTCAAACTACAATTCACTTGGAAATAATCTTGAGAACACATTAGAGCAAAGCAACTCATCATTCTCAAGATCTTATGAGAGAGAAAATATTTGAGCAGCGAGGCTGGGCCGTGGCAACGTGGTGGTTGGACTTGCTAACTGCCCCACCCACTCTCCTTATGGATGGGCGACGGCATTTTCAATGACTGGTCCCTTATGGATGGGCGATGGCATTTTCAGTGACTGATCCATTATGGATGGGCGACGGCATTTTCAATGACTGGTCCCTTATGGATGGGCGACGGCATTTTGCAATGACTGGTCCCTTATGGATGGGCGACGGCATTTTGCAATGACTGGTCCCTTATGGATGGGCGACGGCATTTTGCAATGACTGGTCCCTTATGGATGGGCAATGGCATTTTCAATGACTGGTCCCTTATGGATGGGTGATGGCATTTTCAGTGACTGGTCCCTTATGGATGGGTGATGGCATTTTCAGTGACTGGTCCCTTATGGATGGGTGATGGCATTTTCAGTGACTGGTCCCTTATGGATGGGTGATGGCATTTTCAGTGACTGGTCCCTTATGGATGGGCGATGGCATTTTCAATGGCTGGTCCCTTATGGATGGGCGACGGCATTTTCAATGACTGGTCCCTTATGGATGGGCGACGGCATTTTCAGTGACTGGTCCCTTATGGATGGGCGATGCCATTTTGCAATGACTGGTCCCTTATGGATGGGCGATGGCATTTTCAATGACTGGTCCCTTATGGATGGGCGATGGCATTTTCAATGGCTGGTCCCTTATGGATGGGCGATGGCATTTTCAGTGACTGGTCCCTTATGGATGGGCGATGGCATTTTCAATGACTGGTCCCTTATGGATGGGCGATGGCATTTTGCAATGACTGGTCCCTTATGGATGGGTGACGACATTTTTCAATGACTGGTCCCTTATGGATGGGCGACGACATTTTTCAATGACTGGTCCCCGGAACGGCAGAGACCGTGCCCTTTTAAGTTGCTAAATGTTTCTCTGATGAGGTGCCCTCGACAGGGTGTGGGTGGGACAATGCCATCTTTAGCAATATGTTCTGTTAACCTGACACATGAAAAAGCAGTTGACGAATGCACGCCGCCAGTCACTTTCCTGGGATCCTTTTCACACGATAGAAATGATTTGAAAATGCAAATATGTTACTGACAGGTAACGATGGCCGACTGCATCCCTTGGCATCACAAAGGTAGTGTCACAAAGCACCACGCGGAGGATCTAATCTGGGGCCTACACTCTCCTATAACAAGATCAAAATTTACAGCCCGGCCGGTTTGGCTCAGTGGGTAGAGTGTTGGCCCACGGACTGAAGGGTCCTGGGTTCAATTCCAGTCAAAGGCACATGCCCAGGTTGCAGGCTCGATTCCCAGTAGGGGGCATGTAGGAGGCAGCCGATCAATGATTCTCTCTCATCATTGATGTTTTTTTTTTTCTCTCTCTTCCTCTCCCTTGCTCTTTGAAATCAGTAAAAATCTATTTTTACATAAATTCACATCACGCAATGTTTGGTTTATCCCAGGAGCAACCCCACCACTTGGTGCTCACGTGATTTGTCTTCTGAAACGTAGAAACCGATCATGAGGCACAAAACGAGACATCACGTACAACCAACAGCCCGCTCAGCACCTCGCAGTGGTGCATGGCGGGCCGCCGGCTGTGAGGGGAACGGAAGAACGAGAGGCGCATGCACCCCCCTTCAGTTCCAGGGGCTGCTCTCCGCCCCCCGCCCCGATGTGCGTGTGTTTGTACACACGCGTTGGAAGCAGGAAGCGTGTTCGTTAAGGGCGGGCGTTTTCCACGCTAACGCAGCACCCATCCGTCTTCCTCTCCGGCGGGGCTGTCTGCTCTCCCGTCAGCCTCCGACGGCGGATCAATGGGAGAAAGCTTTCGGGAGGCGCTTTGGGGTCCTGGGCCAGGGAGCCGATCAGAAAGCTGCCATTGGCCCCAGACCCGCTTGACGAATTAGGGCCCGTTTCAGGGCCCGTGGGCCGCCGTCACGTCCGTTACAGACACTAATTAGAGGTACAGGCTCCGAGGGGGAGCGTGTCCAGCGCATTAGCGGCCGCTCCTGCTGCTGCAATTAGCTCACATGTTGGCGGACGCTGTGTCGTGAGTCAGAGATGAAAACGCATCCGCCGTCGCTGAAAAATTCATAAGGGAAACATGAGCTCAGGGTCCCACAGCTTTCTGCCCGTTGCCCTTTGACCCTCCCGGGTCTTAGATTTCAACGCTTTCACACCCAAATGTTTTTCCGACCAGTTTTCCTTTGTCGGGATGGAATGTCAGGCCTTGTGGTAGCAACCATCCATCATCAGCCCGTCGGATCCTGCATCTGAGGACGAGGGCTGCCGCCTCCGGGTTTTATGGGGCGATGAGCCATCGCCACCACAGCGTCCGGCAGGCCCAGCCCAACAGCATTTTATGGTGTTTGTTTTTGTTGTTGTTTTTGTTTTTGTTTTTCAGTGTAATCCCAGTCATGGGATCTGATTGATGAAAAAAAACATTGAGGAAAATCCATCCTGTTGATTTCTGAAACACTAAAGCCTTTTTTAAAAATGGCATTTCCATTTTGGTAGAAGGATAAGTCTGCATTTGAAAGAAAAGGTCCAGCAATAACAGAGAGAAGTGGGAAGTTTTAACACAAGACAGGAGTGGGGAAAATGGCAGGCTGGGTGCTGGTGTTCTCGAGAGTTCCAAGAAAGCTTTTTTTACTTTAACTGTGTGTGTGAGTATATGTGTGTGAGTGTGTATGTGTGTGAGTGTGTGAGTGTATGTGTGAGTGTGTATGTATGTGTGTGTGAGTATGTATGTGTGTGTGAATGTGTGTGTGAGTGTGTGAGTGATGTGTGTGAGTGTGTGTGAGTGTGAGTGTATGTGCGTGTGAGTGTGAGTGCGTGTGAGTGTGAGTGTATGTGTGTGTGAGTGTATGTGTGTGTGAATGTGTGTGTATGTGTGTGTGTGTGAGTGTGTGTGTGTGAGTGTGAGTGTGTGTGTGTGTGTGTGTGTGTGTGTGTGTGTGAGGTTAGTATGTGAGTGTGTGTGAGTGTGTGTGTGTGAGTGTGAGGTTAGTATGTGAGTGTGTGTGAGTGTGTGTGTGTGAGTGTGTGTGAGTGTGTGAGTGTGTGAGTGTGTGTGTATTTATGATGGGAAGATATATTTAAAATCTTCTCAAAAATGAAAACGTGTGTGCGATAGAAGCTCAGCTTCTTCATGGTGCACCTTGGAGACGGCATGTGACGGCCACGTTAAAGGCCGTGTTGGCGCCCAGAATAAGTCACGGGATCGCTGTGGCCGCCTCCCACTACCGCGTGCGGCCTCAGGGCTGAGCTGCGTGGAGTTGGGCCATCCGAGTGTGTCTCGATGAATAGATGGCGATGAAATAATGATTTCATCATCACCTGAGCATCAAGTCCAGGTAACACACACACATTCACCCAAAGTAAAAATAATAAAAAATAAGAGTCAACACAGAAGACACTTTAACAACAAACAAACCCCACCGTCCGCTGCCGGCTGAACAGCCGTCCACGGATCATTTAAAATGCTGTGTGGTCGTCTGTGTTCAACGCCTAGGAACCCAACGCCCTGAACTCCCACGTCACTGGGCTTTACCGAGACAAGCTCCGGGACCGTCTCTGCTCTCTGCCCTTCAGTGTCAATCAGGGGGCGGCATCCGGCGGTGGGGAGCGGGGCCCCGTCACCTCCTCAGCGAGGGCCGCAGTGGCCACACACTGACCCTCGGTCTTGAAAACAGACGCCAGCGACCCCATCGCCGCTCTGCTCCAGGAGGGCGGAGCGGATCAAGGAGAGAGCGCCCAGGATCAAGCTCACATGCTCCCCACCTCAGAGAGGCCTGCGTCTGCGGAGAGGCTGGGAGGGAGGGCGGTGAGGAAACAGGAGCCGCTCTGAGGGCTCCCGGGGCCCGGGAGGCGCGGGCGGGAGCCGGGCGGGAGGAAACGGGCCAGCGCTCCGAAAGCCGGAATTCTCCGGCGACAGGCTCGCCGCGGGGAACAGATCGCTCCTCATGTCCGAGATGAACACGCCACATCCAGCACTGACCATGACGGGGCCGGAAGACACGGAGGGCTCTAACAATTAAGTCATTTCCAGCCCGAGCCTGGCTGGGGCTCCGGTGACAGCTGGGAGTGTCAGGACAGTGGTCGGCCCTGCGCGGCACGGGGTGGGCCCGAGCTCCAGGTCCCTGGCGTGGCTCAGAGGGTCTCTAACACAAGGCAGACGGAGCGAGGCTGATGGTCTGGGGGTCCCACCCTCCGTGGGCACCGCAGAAACCCGGGAGGCACGGCTTTCGCTCCCGTGGTTTCCAGGCACATGGTTCCTTAGCTGGACACTCGCCAGGCCAATGCACAGACCGGTGACCACTCCCTCCGCACCTCGGAGACCAACGGGATCCGCCAGGAGTGAAGACGCCCCATCTGCCTTCTGGCCTTTTGCCATCTTAGGTCTCTCCAGGGAAAGGCTGTTCCCTCTTAGTCCGAGGTGCCGTTTCAGAAGACATTTGCAAAACATTATATTCACACGCGGAGGTCGAGAGCATAAAGTGTGTCAGAGGGCATCATCATCGCTGCCCGTGAGATGGAGACCTTGTAACCTCGCTTGTCTAAGGTGACTTCTTTATTTTCTACACTAATTGGAACCACGAGGGAGTATGTACAGCATGTGGCTACAAAGCAACGGATTGGTTCTGACTTCTATCAACTGGTTAACCAATAGTTTGACTACAGTTCACTTACCATGCTTGAACCCATCCATTTCTTACTAGGATTCCATGGTTACCACTTCATTCTTTTTTTTTTTTTAATACTTTTTATTGATTTCAGAGAGAAGAAGGGAGAGGGAGAGAGAGATCAATGATTGATAGGGTGGCTCCTGCACGCCCGCCCCCTACTGGGAATCAAGCCCACAACCTGGGCATGTGCCCTGACCAGGAATCAAACCCTGACCTTCTGGTTCATAGGTCGATGCTCAACCACTGAGCTATGCTCTCAGGGCCACCACTTTTTCACAAGTCTGACTACGGAGGGACCCGCTCAAATCCGGATACCCGGTCCGACATGATTTTCATGTCGACAAGTTCAGAAAATACAAGAAAAAAAAATACATAGGAGAAAATCTAGAAGTCTGTGTTACAAAACTCATCATAAAAAATGGAAATGAATATTTTCACCTTCAAAGTTATTTTAAAGATCTGCTCTTGAACACTTGTGATTCATTTAAATAAATAAATGCTGGTAGATTCCTTTAAAAATCCAGAACAGTTTAATAATGCATTTATACTTCCGAAATAAGTGGTCACTATCAGGACAAATAAAATTTATTCAAAATAAGAAAAACTGTTAACAGGAAAAACATCACCCACACTCAATTGGAAATTGAAAGTGGGGAAAGTATTGAGATGAATTTTAGAATGAAGATAGATTGGCGGCCTCCTAACCAAAGAGTACACACTGAAGTAAATTATAAATAAATATAAAAATAATTCAAAATTATTAAAATATGGACTTTTAGGTAAATATGGTATGTCAGAGCCCACCCAGGCACTAGATGAATTTCTACTCGTTTGTGAAATAAAATATTGCATCTAATGTCCATTTCCTGATAATGCTTCCAAAGCTAGATTCATTTCCCCTTCTTCCTCCCCTCCCCCCCCCTCTCTTCAAACTTACGATATCAATTTAAAGCATCTATTGAATCCCATCGATTCCTGACTGAAACAAATCCCCACTTCACACAGCAGGAGTGGCTTGGAGACTTCTGTGGTAATTTCCCTAACCTTGCTTTCCATAGCTGTCGCCAGAATGGAATATGTCAGGGTAAAGAGACTTAGAAAACAAATAAAATAAAGACACTGTGTCCCTCTTTTCTGAATCGCAGTGGAAAGGTACAAGGCGACAGCTGGCCGCACAGTTCCCGGTGCGTGGGAGAACCCCTGGCCGGCCGCGAGGGAGGCCGACCAGCTCCTGGGAGGTTCTGCGGGCCCTCGCACCCCAGGGACACGGACGCTCCTCCGCCCGCAGCTCCCGCATCTCCACAGGAAGGAGCTGGATCTGCTGAGCATGACCGTGGCTCTAAGGCTACATGCTATTCCTCTAACCCGGATCTGCCTGGAAACGCACCTCGAACTAAGGAACACGTTGCACGCGTGTGTGCAAGGGGTGATATCCCGGTCCAGCGACCGAATGGCCCTACACAGAGAGTGACCAGGCGGCCCGGACCCACCGCCTCCCACGCGCAGTCCCCCTGGCTTCTCGGCAACGCCTCGGCCCTCAGCCAGTCAGGCCCACCTCACGCACAGAAAGGCCACGGGACACACTGATGACTCAGGAGGGGGACGTGGGAGCGGGAGGTGGCCACTCACCGTGTAGCTCTTCCATGTGCTATTCTTTTTGTTCCAGAAAATAGCAGACATTTAGTGCCTTATTTGGAATTATTACCTCCGCTGATTTAATGCACAAGGAATAAGATCTCTCTAACCTAAGTGCAGTAGATAAAGGGAACACATTTTTATCTATTTTTAGGAAAGCTCAGAGGAATTGATCTGTTGTATTTTTTTTTGTCTCCCAACTATGTATTATTATTATTATTATTGTTATTGTTATTATTATGCCAAAGAAAGTACACCTGACAATTTTCATAATTTAGTGTTTTATGGGTGTGCCCCATTGTGCCTAGCATTGCATATAACATAATAAATATTAATAAGACAATGATTTCCAAAAACCATTATTTTTTTCATTTAAGTACTAGTACAGATGTATTATTCTTGTGTGCCAGCAATAAAAGGAATTAGCGAGAGTATTCATCGATAACGTATCAAATATTTCTCAGGTTGAGGGCCGTAAATTGTATTAGCATTGAGCAGACACACCTGTGTGCAATATCTGGCTTGTTGAAGAGAGAAGAAAGCATTTCCGTTTTAGGTTTGGACTTGGGAGGTGGGCAGAGCCAGTGGACTGGTCATATCTCAAAAATCAGAACTAGAAACTCTGAGTGACAATCAGGAATTTTAATTTATTTATTTCTGCCTGATCAAAAATACTTTCATGAACCATGGACTGAATATTAACTTCTCAGCATACTAATGAGACAGGTTTCAGACCAAGAGTGGCCCTCAGTGTAAAAGGAGTCACACAAGAACGACGCCCGCTATCTCCACAGACCCCGCTGTGGGAACCTTTCTCAACGCGGCGTCAAAAAGAGAAAGACACCCAAGAAACCAGAAACCCCGATCAGAAAGGAGATGTGCACCCTATGTCCATAGCGGCACAGTTTACAACAGTAAGATCTGGAAACAGCCCAAGTGCCCATCAGCAGGTGAGCAGATAAAACAGCTGTGGGCCATCTACACCATGGAACACTATACAGCTGTAAAGAAGAAGGAACTCTTACCCTCTGAGACAGCATGGATGGCCCTGGAGAGTATCATGCTAAGTGAAATAAGCCAAGTCAGAGAAAGACAGGTGTCACATGATCTCACTCATACGTGGACTCTAATGAACAGCATACACTGATGAACAAAGTAGACCCAGAGGCACAGAAACATGGGACTTACTGACGAATCGCAGAGGGAAGGCGGGGTGGGGGTGGGAGGGAGTGATTGACTGGGGAACGTGTCTGCACATATCCACAGCCCGTGGCCACAGACATAGAGTGGGAAGGCCTGGGAGGGCAGGTGCCGGGTGGAAGGGGTCAATGGGAAAAAACCCACAAACAAAGGGAACGTTTGTGGTACTTTCAACAATAAAGATAAAAAGAAGACAAATGCAGATGAAGTGCAACAGTAGGAACGAATGAAATATAATCATTCTCTTTCCAAACGACACATGCTAACTAGAAGTACCAAGTGTTGGCTGAAAAGAGACCAGAAATTAGGGAGTGCAATGCAATGCAATGCCCCATATAATGGATACACGATCGCGTTTTCTTAACCTGCGGCCAGCCATCGACGATAATAAAACAGTAGCAGAACAATGGAAACGTAAAGGAGTTAGGAAAATATTAAGATTTAGGAAAATTTTTAGAAGGAATGAGAAAAATATTATGAGTCACATATACAACTAGAATAAATGCTGAAATATGTTAATGGACAAACCAGTTCCTCATGGGAAAATGTCAGTTCTTCCCCCAAATCAATTTACAACGTCGAAGTGATCCATCCTGGTGGAGAAGGCCTGCCTTCTACCTTTGTGTTTCTCCGCCATTAATCTTTGTAAGAAATTCACACATACATATATACATACACACTTGATATTGTTAAGGATCCGAATAATCGTCTCCCCACCTCTCTATGGTAAAATCCTTTTCACTGCCATCTTTCATGTGCTTCTTGTCCATAATTTAGGTCTTTCTTGTCTTTTAACCAACCCAACTGGTTATGACTGCCATTAGCATTCACAGCATCAACTCCAGCTTGGATTTGCCGACTTGTCTGCCAGTTCTTCCCTCATCACTGCCTCTCGTCTCTTCCTCCAGGCCCAGTCCTGCCTTAGTGAATGGCGTCCTTCACGGCGCCCCTCGGCGTCCCGGGAGCACACGCTGCCCTCATCCCCTGTAGCGTCATTGAATCCGTCCGGTAAGGCAGGGTGGGCCTTCAGGCCTCTGAGTCGGCAGCTTCCCCATTAGCACGGTGAGGCTGTCAGGCCGTTCCCCGTGGTGGAGGTGGGAGGTCTATTTCCGGCCTCCTGTCCGGGCCTTTGTAATGAATTCACAGTTTTCTGACTGGTATAGAAATGCCTCTCTTTCCTTTGGTGTTGCTCACTTTCTGGTAAAATGTAGGCATGGATTACCACGGGGTTGTTATTCCTGGAAAGTATGCATCTTAGACTTGGGCACCTATGCCTTTTGTCAATTCTGGAAAATTCGGAGTCACCGTTTCCCTTTCCCTGTGTCCGTCTTGGTGCTGCATCGAACCTCCCGACACCCCACCCCACGCGCCCCTGGATTCCTCTTTCAGTTCACTGATTCCCTCACACTTGGGAGATGGCGACTCTGCTTTCTGAGTCACCCATAAAGCTTTAGACTCCAATGGCCATGTTTTCCTATTCAGAGAATTTGCATTTGGTACCTTCCTGCGTTTGTCCATTTGCTGTTTTCACTCAGTCTCTGTCCTTTGGTTTCCTGTAACATTTCATCACGTTATTAATGTTAGAGACTCTTCTTCCATAGCCTTTTTAATAGTATTCTATTTTCTCAAGCTTTGCAGGTGTCGTGAATCCTCCTGTTTGTCTAAATCTTATTCATGGCGGCTTGCTCCAGGCCTGCTTTGTATTTCTTATATGAGCTCATCTTATGCCAAGTGTGCTGCTGTGATGAGAGTTCCGTGCCTGGGTCTGAAGAGTCTCCCCAGAGAGCTGTGCGCCGGCTTCCGAGACCCAGGGACGCATCAGTGACCAGCGGCGGCTCTGTGCGCGCTCCTGGGCACGGGCTTTCTTGAGAGGCACGGGGGGTGTAAGCCTGGACGCCAGTTACCCGGAGACACAGGCCCTGGGCTCTGAACACGCAGAGATGTCTGTCCAAGCCCGAGGCAAACACAAAGGCCGGCTCGAGCATCACCTCTCACGGCCATTCTCCCGAGGCAGCTGGAGGCCAAGCCGGACGCAATACTGTGTCCTGTACCACGTCCCCATCACACCTGGCCTGCCCGTCACACCCGCCCCATCACACCTGCCCCTTCACACCTGGCCCTTCACATCTGGCCTACCTCGTCACATCTGCCCCTTCACACCTGCCCCTTCACAGCTGGCCCTTCACATCTGGCCTACCTCATCACATCTGCCCCTTCACATCTGGCCTACCTCGTCACATCTGCCTCTCCACACCTGGCCCGCCTCCTCACATCTGCCCCTTCACACCTGCCCTTTCGCAGCTGGCCTGCCCCGTCGCCAGGGGCTGACCCTGCTCTGCCTCGCAGTGACCTCTCTGCTGCAGGTGCTGGGGTGTCCCTCGCCTGCAGGCTTGAGGGGCTCGGCCACAGGTTTCATTTTACTTATTTATTTAATTCCGAATATAAAGGTGAAAGGTTTGCAAAGCGAACCCCGTCAGCCATTTTATGAACTAGAGATCAGACACGTCACCAATTAAACAGGACACAGGTGAAAGGCGTTAACGGTAACTCCCTGGTGAACAGCAGAAACGACTCATGAAAACGAAGGCTGTCGCTCACTGTTAAACAAGGAAAGACAAAGGAAACGCGCCTGCTCACTGACCCAGCGGAAAGACACGCACCCTCACCGTTTCTGAAGGACACTGGGCCATGTGGAGAAGGTTTCATTAGTCCTATTTCTGGTCTTTTTTTTCTTAAGGAAAGAATCAGTTATCCATAAAATTTTCATTGGGCTATTATTTATGATAGCATTAAAAATCTGTAAATAACCAATTGCAGAGAGCTAGCGCAATAAATAAATCATGGTACATCTCAATAATGGAGGAATCTCAGTTATTAAAAATAAAATTATGGCAGAATAAATATTGACGCGGGCAAATATTTATGATAGAGTGTTAAGTATACAAAAGCAGGCGCTATACAGTATGTACCTAAATGTGTGAGACACTTATAATGTTACGTGGGGGAAAAAATGAAGTTTATACACAAAATTACTAACTGTGACTTTCCCAAGTGGATTTGTGGTGTTCTAATCAGAACACAGTAATCGAAAGTGCTGCTGCGAAGGCACAGAGCAGTGTGTCTAGTAAGCCTGCTCGGAGCTGCACAACTTCTCGGCCTCTGGTGATTCTCCCTGTCCTTCCGCTCCTCCCCTCCCCACAGACCGTGAGCGACCCAAAGCAGGCGTTGCTTTGTTCACTTTAGCAGTCTTAAGGCTCATCATCAGTGCTCAGTGGAACTCAGCCAATAAATAAATACAATTAATGAGGAAAACTGTTTAAAAGCCATAATGTCATAGTCGATTTTCTATAGGCTGTGGTGATAATTGAAAAAGCAGAATGAAGTGAATCACTATGTTAAAATGCACTACTATGGTAACATTCTAAAACGTGGATCAACTATTTCAGAAATTGGTTATTTTAAGTATATAATATTGTGAAATTAAACAGTATGAGCTATTAGACTGGTATGAGCTATTATTATTTTTTAATTGTAAAAATTATTTCTTGATTTGAGAGAGAGAGAGAAACATTGCCTTGTTGCACTTTTTGATGCATTCATTAGTTGCCTATTATACGTGCCCTGACCAGGGATCTAACCCAAACCTTGGCGTATCGGGACGACGCCCTAACCAACTGAACTACCTGGCCAGGACCTGTATGGGCTATTATGAATGAAACCAAATAGAAATAAAATATTCGACGGAGTTTAAGAAGAATTTCAATTGATCAGCAGCATCGTCCTGAGCCGTCCCCCTGCAATCCGTTCCCACCGAAGAACGCAGCTGCGTGGCTCTGCGGACGGGCCTGCAGGTGATGCTGTTGGACGCGGCTCACGGGGGAGCGGACGGAGGCCTCGCCACCGCTCCCAGTGCTCCCTTTCCTGCCCAGCCTTGCTCAGCCCCGTCGGACGTGGGCTTCACGGGGCTCCGTGATCTCTGCTGAAGTGCTGGCTCCATAGATAAACGCAGCCATACAACCACCCAGCCCGGCCGGCGTGGCTCAGTGGTTGAGCATCAGCCTGTGAACCAGGAGGTTGCTGGTTCAATTCCCGGTCAGGGCACATGCTCGGGTTACAAACTCGATCCTCTGTAGGGGGCGTGCAGGAGGCAGCCGGTTGATGCTTCTATCTCTATCCCTCTCCCTTCCTCTCTCTCTCCCAAATCAGTAAGGCAAAAAACAACAGCCCTAGCCAGTTTGGGTCAGAGGATAGAGCACTGGCCTGTGGACGGAAGGGTCCCAGGTTCAATTCCAGTCGGGGCACATGCCCGGGGTTGCGGGCTTGGTCCCCCAATAAGGGCGTGCAGGAGGCAGCTGATCAATTATTCTCTCTCATCATTGATGTTTCTCTCTCTCCCTCTCTCTTCCTCTCAAATCAATAAAAATACATTTAAATAAAACATATAAAAAAAAACAGAAAAGAACTAAAACAAGTTAGAAAAATATTAAGAAGCAAATTGTGCACTATGGCAGAGGGTAGGGGGGCTAAATGTTGACAAAAATAAATAAATTAAATAGATGAACACTTCCCTCCAGGTTTAGCTACCTTTACGCACCGAGTCTGCGGAAGGTCAGGAGGCCTGAAGGGGTCAGCCCCGCTCTCCGCGTTGAACGCCGTCCGGCCCCGCTCCAGTCAGACGCGCCGTGTTGATGCCGCCGGTGCAATGCTGGCTCGGACTTTAGAGGCGAAATCAGTGTCCCCCATGCAGCGCTGAGGGGCTGAAGGGGGTTTGACAGGTGGGCGCGGCCGTGGAGAGCCAGCACCGGACTAGGATTTTGTGTGACGTTTCCCATGCCCTGTGCCGCCTCCCAGAGACAAACCCATCCCTCGCCCCAACGCCCCACGGACACAGAGAGAATTCGGCACTGGAATCCTGTTGTCCGAATGGCGTGCGTTTCTAATCGATTTGAAATCTCTGATTTGGGGATTCAGTACCAGTGATGGTAATAAAAACCCCATCTCCACGTGACTTTTTCTTCTTTCAGAAACTCTTACCCCAGACGGCTAAAGCCCTAGAGCACAGACCGTCGGACCGGGGCTCGCTGCTCCGAGGAAACGCTCCTCACAGCGGCTTCATTGAGCGGCCAGACGCAGCACAGAAAGCAGCAACAGGGCGCGTTCCCCTAAAAGCTTTTAATAGGACTCTTCCCAAAGCCCATTAAACCGCCCCCGGCCCCCCCGTCTATCGATCCCCCCCGGATGGAGCCCCTCCTCCGCCCCATTAACGCCCAAGCGCTCAGCTGGGGAACAGCCCGCGGAGAAGCCGCCAGAGCAGAGGCCCGTCAGAGCCCAGACTCCACGCGAGGCGGCTGCCCACGGCTGTCTGTCTGCGGGGCCCCGACAAGTCCCCGCCACCGGGGAGGTTTGGGGGTCCCGGTGCTCTCGGGGCAGTGAGGGAGGGTTTCGTGCCGAATGGAACGCACACGCATACATTTAACGGCACACGGAAGCTTCCGGTGGATGGCTCTCGTGCCAGCTTCCCATTCAAAAGTACATTTTCAAGAGCCACTCGTGGTGCCAAATGCACCCTTAACTTTTCCTTCTAATGGTTGTGAAATACCCAACACGTTTCTTATTTGTCCACTTTCCCAGGGAGGGAGGTCTAAGTCCCCACGATCCCAAACGGAACGGCAGCGAGCACTGTGGGGTGCATCTTGCTGAGAGCTCGCGTGAGGACTCTGGCGGGGGTACCTCCCGGCATGCCAGGGGCGGGCCTGCGGGGTCCCTGGGCAAGAGCGGGGAGCCTAGTCTCCATTTCTGCAAATGAAAAAAAGGAGGATTTAAAAACCGTGCCAGGGAATCTTCTTCCATCCTTCACGGGAACCAGTTTTCCTTGTAAACCAGGAGGGACACATTGCGTTGAAAAATAATTTCCATGCCCTGAGCTGGCTTGGCTCAGTGGGTAGAGCGTCGGCCTGAAAACTGAAAGATCCCAGGTTCGATTCTGGTCAAGGGCACATCCCCGGGTCATGGGGCTTCGATTCCCAGTGGGGGACTTGCAGGAGGCAGCCAATCCATGATTCTCCATCATCATGGATGTTTCTATCTCTCTCTCCCTCTACCTTCCTCTCTGAAATCAATAAAAATATATCTTAAAAAAATTAAAAAATAATTTTAATGGACTCCAAACTCACCGAAACTCTTCGTTTGAGGTATTTGTTCTCAAGGTAGAACATCCTATCTAATAATAGACAAATATGCAAATTGACCACACCTTCGCTACACCCAAGCCACGTCCACCAGCCAAGCCATGCCCACCAACCAATCAGGAAGAGTATGCAAATTACCTCAACAAAGATGGCGGCTAATTTGCATATCAAGACAGCATCAAAAGAAGCCAAGAGCTGCAGAAGGGAGTAAAGCTTCGAAGAAGCAAGCAAGCCGGGGGGGGGGGGGGGGGGGCGGAGGAGAAGGGAGGAGCGAAGTCAGGACCAGGGGCGAAAGGGAAAAGCAGGAGGGCTGGCTGAGAAGGCGAGGCGGGTGACAAGGGCGGAGCGGAGGCGGGGCTGGGGGGAGAAGGGAAAAGCAGGCGGGCTGGCAGAGAAGGCGGGGCGGGCGACAAGGGAGGAGCTGAGGCTGGGTAGAGTGCAGCAGGAAATCCTATTGCAGGATTTTTCCTGCAATGGGAACGCTAGTGCTACTATAAAATCTTCTCGGTGTATCAATATGCGAGGTTTAGAGGTACTAGCCTCTTTTTTTTTCCCCCCAAACAAAACCTTGTCATTACAGAAATCACTGTAAACAGTCACGGGTGTGCAAAGCACAGCACAGGGAACAGAGTCAACAATGTTGTAATAAGTGGGTGTGGGGCCAGGAGGGGACGGGAAATGTCAGGGGACCACTCAGGAACGTACGTGACTGTGTAACCGCTGTGCTGGACACCGGAAACTAATACAGATCCTCTGAATGCAAACTGTCATTGAAAACAGAACTTTAATGAAAAAAAGGAAATAGTTTTAAACATCTATGTTCAGAATGTTCTCTTCGTTGCTTAAATTTCTGATGAGGAGCAATTACTTTCTTGCTTATTGAAAAGGGAGCCTTGCCTAGAAGGGTGAGGTGCTGTGTGTGTGTTTACGATCTACCAAGCAGCATACCACGATGGCCGTCCGCCACAGAGCAAGGTCCGGCCAATTTTAAGATGTGTCCCTTTGTTAAAAAAATTACATAGCTTTTCTTCAAATGCCACAGTTCCATTGACTGATTTTAATTTTTAATGAATCTTTATTAAACTGTACAGCTGTGTGAGTGTCCACACACGTGGACAGCCACGTAACCCCCACCACTTCGGGATGGAGAACATTTCCAGCGTCCGCTCAGCGGCCAGTGAGTGACATTTACAACAGGCAGAACTGACTGATGGTGAGGAACCCGAGCAGCGCTCCCGGGTTCTCTGGCACAAGACAATCCGCGGACCTCTGTGCTGATCTGTGTCCCATCACAAAGTATTTGCAAAAAGATCTTCCCTTAAGTGAACATAACCCCGCATCCACGCGGCCTGGCACGCAAGCTCTCAGCTACTGGGACACAGGAAGCGAGAACCACGAGCGAGAACGCCACCCTCAGCAATTCCGTGTGACAGAAGTCCCACTCCGCCCCACGGCAAACGTTGTACCTAAGTCACACGTGACCCGCTCGCCAAAACACCAGGACAATGCCTCCATTTACCACCCGCCAATTCATACTTACCTACACGTTTAGACACAACTGCGAGACATCGTGTCCTTCCGCTGGGTAGTTTAGACAGCCTGTGAGCGTGCACACCCCCTGGGGGGCCCCTCGTGTGCTGGCTTTTCCCTGGGACTGGGAGGCCTTTGAGCTCCAGTCCCAGCATTCAGGTATCTCAGCCCCCAGGGACCCCGCCAGCTGTCTGCATGGACCCCGGAGGTCCCCATTGTGCAGACTGACTGACTGAAGGGATGAGGGAAGCAATCGATCCAGCAATCAAGGCGTTTCCTTTTGAGATGCAAATAGTGCTGACTATCCCTCTGGGGGGACATTGGTGAATCCCAGGAGAGAACCATTTTGCAAAGGTGCCCGCGCCATACTCAGGGCCAGCCAGCGGTCCGCTCCTGGCCCACAGGATCCTGATGTTCGTCCTGGCAGCACGGCCAGCTCTCACGGCCGTCGGCAGTGGTCGGACCGACATAACCAAAGAGGTACCCGCATCTTCCAGACATTTCTCTCTTTTTGTAAATATACTTTTATTGATTTCAGACAGGACGAGAGAGGGAGAGAGACATAGAAACATCAGTGATGAGAGTCATGGATCGGCTGCCTCCTGCACGCCCCACACTGGGGATGGAGCCTGCAAGCAGGGCCTGTGCCCTGACTGGGAATCCAACTGTGACCTCCTGGTTCATAGGTCGATGCTCAACCACTGAGCCACACCAGCCGGGCGGGACATTTTTTTAAAAAAAACGTTATTGAGTTTATTAGAGTGACATTGGTTAACACATCCTATAGGCTTCCAGTGTACAATTCCGTATAT
The DNA here is from genome assembly GCF_027574615.1 of Eptesicus fuscus. NCBI lineage: Eukaryota > Metazoa > Chordata > Mammalia > Chiroptera > Vespertilionidae > Eptesicus > Eptesicus fuscus. The sequence continues at coordinate 2,234,636 of NC_072494.1, read as the reverse complement.
GTAGTCTGTAATTGTGTGCCACCACCCCAGGTCTCGTCTCCTTCTGTCACCATTTCCCTCCCTGACCCTCTCCTACCGCCACCCCCTCCCTCGGCTGACCACCATGCTGTGCTCCGTGCCTGGGTTTGCTAGGGTTTCAGGGACAGCGGGTCCGGAAAGCTGCCCTTCCTCTTCAGGAATCGCCATGGGGGTGATTTTAATCACTCTTCCAGCCAGGGTCAGGTTTCCCACAATCCCTGCCAGAACAGTGGCTCCCAGGGCAGTGGCTCCCAAGGTCGGGGTCAGGGATGATCCAGTGCCCGCTCGCCAGCTCTGACTGCACACCGTTCCGGACTGTCCCAGCACACCCCGCCCGGAGAAGGCAACACGAGAGGAAGAACAGGGTCACGCCCTCGGGGAGGACACTGAGGGGGAACCGCTGCAAGCAGGAAAAGGCGTATTTAAAAACGCACCGATGCACACACATGTCAGGGAGTTTTACTGCGACCATTAGGTGAAAACAGTTTTGGTCTTTTCTTAAGAAAAGCACATACCTTTTAGGAAATTAGAGAGAGAGAGAGAGAGAGAGAGAGAGAGAGAGAGAGAGAGAGAGAGAGAAGAGGGCGGGCGAGCTCTGCCACCAGGAAGGCTGGGACGGAGCCTCCTGTTGGAGTGTGGATTTAACCCTTTGCACTCGCTTGCTTTTTTCTCGATTCCTTTATTCTACTCGGGATTTAATTTTTTAAATACCCCAGATTTTACAAAGCACGGCAGTAGAATAAAAAACTGGAGTTTCTTTTCATACCAACTTATTTATTTGGATTTTTTTATATTTCAAATTATTGACACATTCAAAGAGTAATTTGCACTCGACATCCGAGTGCCAAAGGTTAATGTGTCGCACCCGGGCTGGCCCGGGACCACAGATGGCCTGTGACAGCCGTCCCTGTCGCTCACCCTCAGGGGTGGTGCTGGGTGGGGCCGGTGGGGCGGGAAGCCAGCACCCACCAAATGCGCCCTGACCCGTGGATCATGCATGCTGACCACGGGAGTCACGTCACAGGTTTACTCCACAATCAGTGTAGGTTGAACTCCACGGTATTCGTACATACATGTGACTCTAGGGCTGAGGGTTCTGAATATTCTGCAAACTGACAACGAAATAACAAAACTGTGCGACGGACTCCTCACGGGGAAGCTGAAACGCCACTCCTCTTCCCGCTCAGAACCCCTCCGCGCCCCGAGAGCTTCCTGGCAGACCCAGGACAGCCTCCAGCGGCTGCGGAGCATTTCCGGGCCAGGGCAGGGGAGGAGAGCAAACGAAATAGAATCTTGCTATAGGCTCAGAAGATGCTATTGTGGTTTTCTTTCTGAGTGAAAAAAATAAGTAAATGGTTTCTGTCCTTCACCTGGTCTGTCCATTTTTTTATTTTATTTTTTTTTTTTAATCTCACCTGAGGATATTTTTCCATTGATTTCTAGGGAGAGGGGAAGAGAGAGGGAAAGACAGAGAAACATCGATGTGAGGGAAACCCATCGATTGGTTGCCTCCTGCTCGTGCCCTGGCCAGGGCCTGGGCCAGGGAGGAGCCTGCAACCAAGGTACGTGCCCTTGACCAGAATCAAACCCAGAACCCTTTGGTCCACAGGCCGACGCTCTTTCCACTGGGCCACACCGGCCAGGGCTGGTCTCACTATTCTTATGATTCACCCACGAAGACAGGGATGCGGACGGGGAGCTCCGTTTTGTCTTGTCTGGTCGCCCTCGGTGCAGTAACGGACACCTCCCCTTTGGGCGACGGCGGGAAGCAGGGCTGTGGCTGAGCAGCCGGCACTGAGCTTTGCAGCCCGGCTCATCCCTGCGGGAGGCGGGCCCGGGTGGTCCCGTGGAGCCCGGGCCCCAGCTCGGGACGGCACGGGTTCTCCCAGCCACCCCCACTCGCAGGGGAGATCCTGTGCCCACCGTCTCCTCGGAGCAGGTCCGCTGGGCGTTTTCATGCACCAGAGCAGCGAGGGGAGCCCGTGGGCAGCACGTGTCCCACACAAACGAGGACTCGTCCACGCAGCAGAAGCCGCGCCGGAGAGGAAGTCGGCGGAACTTCAGACCGCGCCTCCCCGCCAGCAGCAACCCCGGGGGCCTGCTTTGGTGAGCTGGTCAGACACGGGTGTTCCTCACGGCCACTTTCGGGGTGCCCGTCCATTCGGCAGTGTCCGCACGCACTCCGTTTCTGGCCGATCTGACTCCTGACGTGGAAGAGTGAACGGCACCGAGTTCGGGGCGGGAGCGATGTGTGCGCCGATGCTTGTCCCTGGCGTTCCTCCTCCTGTTCCATCGGCTGCTCGCCGAGGAAAGACAAAAGAGAAGAAAAGGAAGTCCTGCCTGCCCTCGTCCCGTCACACGGGCCCGTGCTCAGACGACCCCTGAAGTTCACAGCGTTTCCCGTGTCACCCTCCGCATGTCACCGTCGCATGTCACGCCGGCTGCGACGTGCCTGCGGTCCCCTCTGCTGCTTTAATGGGCGAACTTGAGAAGCATCTCTCCCCGTTTCAAACCCTTCAGCCCTGACAGCCCCACGCCCGAGGACACGCGCTCCCGCGGAGGCCCCGGCAGCGCCCGGCACCCCGCTCTCGTCTGTCACACTCCTGTCCTCCCCTCTCGAGAAAGCAGCTCACTCATTAAAGCACTTTCCCTCAGAGACTCTGTAGAAAAGACAGTGTTCTCCGTGACCTCTTAGGAAGACGCTGGCTTAACTCCTCCAAGTTCAAGTCCAGAGAAAGTATAATTAATGGACCAAGAAAAAGCTCCTGGGTTTGAGTTATTGAACTGCGCCTGCGTCTTGGGACTCTGTTGGGAACACACCACTCCCTCCCCCTCGATACAAAGCCGGACGAGGCCAGGCAGTCGGATTCCACAACGTGGCGTCCGTGGGCAGGTGTCTAGCCCGTGTCTCAGACGCCTGACGCTTCCCAATCCCCCCAGATTCCATTCCCCTTCTTTCCAGACTGACCCGTCGGTGGCGTTGTGATGAGCGCTTCCATGGGGTTTAAAAGCCAGGGTGCATTGCCAGACTGGCGTGGCTCCGTGGTTGAGCATCTACCTCTGAACCAGGAGGTCAGGGTTCGATTCCGGTCAGGGCACTTGCCCGGGTTGCGGGCTCCATCCCCAGTGTGAGGTGTGCAGGAGGCAGCCGATCCATGATTCTCTCTCCTCATTGATGTGTCTATCTCTCCCTCTCCTTTCCTCTCTGAAATCAATAAAGACATATTAAAAAATAAATAAAAGCCGGAATGCATCCGTATGTTATTAACTTGATTTCAAAGAATGAGTCAGCACCAGGGTTTGAGATTGCTATTGAGTCGGTGTTAATGCATAAGTTAGTGCTACTTGTCCAGATTATTCATTAATTCGGGGACCTGGGTCATGTTGTATCACATTTGCAGAAATATTATATATCAGGAGGGTACCTCTACATGAAAAGGTTTATTAAAGCCAAATCCCTGTTTAAAAATGTACGTCGCATGACTTATTTCTGCAGGTTTTCCACCAGAACCCATTAGCCTTCCTTTGAAGAAAATAATGATGATTAAAAATTAGCACTGTGCCATGTGCCCAGGTCAATTGCAGACAAAAACAGTTCGATTTCTTAAAAGAAAGCAACCTCTGTTTAGAGAAATCCTGCTGATTGAGAGCACGCGCGAAGGCAACATCCTGAATTAAAGATGGGAAGGCATTTCCTTTTGGAAAACATTAAGTCTTTACTTGGTAACAGCCCTGGCCCTCCCGTTGCTTCCAGCCCGAAAGGAGACGGCGGACAGATGACTGTGGAGCAGCCGAAAGAGCACAAGAAAGCAAGCTCTGCCTCAAGAGCGAGCAGCTTAACTCTGTCCACCCCCCCAAAGGGTGAGAAACGCCCGATGGTACAAAGGCAGCACTGGCTCATCCATACATTCACACCCCGCCCACCAACAACCCTCCGGTTAGTCCGCAGTCCCAGGCTGGCCACTCTTCACATTACTGTACCCCCCACTTCTCAACTTACTGATTGTGTGTGTGTGTGTGTGGTGGGTAATTAGTTCTAATTTATCCTAAGGCAGTGGTCGGCAAACTGCGGCTCTCGAGCCACATGAGGCTCTTTGGCCCCTTGAGTGTGGCTCTTCCACAAAATACCATGGCCTGGGCGAGTCTATGTTGAAGAAGTGGCATTAGAAGAAGTTCAAGTTTAAAAAATTTGGCTCTCAAAAGAAATTTCAATCGTTGTACTGTTGATATTTGGCTCTGTTGACTAATGAGTTTACCGACCACTGGCCTAAGGGGATTATCATAAATATTCAGTTAATTGTAAAACATTTCAATGCAGTGTTGTTTAAAACAGCAAAGGTAGGAACCCAATTTTCAGACGCGGGAGTCGATTATTCAATGGCATACTCAAGAAACAAAGTCACATGACATCCTACGCTGTAGAAGAACAATGTGTGCCATGGAAAGATGTTCAAGATACAGTGAGCTAAAAAGAATTATCCAATAACATACATGCACCTGTGTATTGTAAGCTTAAAATATTAAATCAAATATTCTAAATTACTAGAGACGATAGGATTATGAACAATAGTCCTCTGTTCTGTAGTCATTTTAGCTATAAAAAATGAATTTGTAAAAAACAATTAAAAATTTAAAAAAAAAAGTACGTTTCCTTAAGGGCTTAGACTAGTCAGCCAACACACACAGCAAGGTTTCAAGAGCCAAGTGTCCGGTTGTCACGTTACTCGCACTCCTTTCGTCTCGATGCGGAATTTCTGAAAACACAGTTGCTTCAGGTGGAGAAACAAATCTCGAATAGAAACATCTCTGACTCCCTGGCCGCCACGAGGGGAGAGCCTTTAACCCTTTGCACTCGCTTGCTTTTTTCTCGATTCCTTTATTCTCCTCGGGATTTAATTTTTTAAATACCCCAGATTTCACAAAGCGTGGCAGTAGAATAAAAAACTGCAGTTTCTTTTCATACAAACTTATTTATTTGGATTTTTTTTTATATTTCAAATTACTGATACATTTAAAGAGTAATGTTACTCTCGACATCCGAGTGCAAAAGGTTAAAAGGAGCCTCCGGAACCTCTCCAGACATCTTCCCCGGAGCGGCCGGGGCCGGAGGCTCAGCCCACGTCTGAGCTTCGCGAAGCATGGCGGCGAGGCGTTAGAAACGCGGCGGGGACCCGCGCTGGCCACGGGGCGGCGGGCGGTGCAGCCAGAGACCTTTTGGAGTTTGGAAATACTACAGACCCCAAATCAGACGTGGTTCTTTTAGCCCTAAGAGATCCCTCGCCCTGCTCTTCAGTGAGCACGGCGACCGAAGGGCTTAGAACGCCCGTGTCCTTGAATTTGCTCATTGTGGGACAGGGCACACCGCACCCTGCCAGCGGGCACCGGCGATGCGGGAGAGAGCCGCTGTAGCGAGGAGCCTCTGACAGAAGCGTGGGAGCAACGGCAGAGGAGGAGGAACAGGGAGTCATTCGAGGCAATGTAGCTTCTTGCGTGGCTCATGGCTGAGCATCGACCTCTGAACTAGGAGGTTACCGGTTCGATTCCAGGTCAGGGCACATGCCCAGGTTGCGGGCTCGATCCCTAGTGGGGGAGTGGGGGGATGGGGGGGCGGGGAAGGGGGAGGACTCAAATGTTTGCAGGAATGGAAGACGAGGTTCAAGTTACGATCAGTTATTCCAGTTGATTCATTTAGCACCACCCCCTGGGCACCTGCTCTGCATATGGAGTTTTGTTTTGTTATGTTTTTTTGTTAGGAATACGGGGGGAGATCTCCAAGCACTCCACGTACTCCAATAAAGAGAAGAAAGACAAAGACTTACACACGCAGGCGAGTGCTGGGGGAGCCGGCCCTCGAGCGCACTGCGTGAGTTGGAACTCGGGGAGAAGCGGGGGGCAGTTAGCTGAGTCCAGTCTCCTCTGTGACGACCAGTAGGAAGTACCCGGGAGCATGCCTCCCAGCGACATGCAATTTTATTTTATTTTTAAAAATATATTTATATTGATTTCAGAGAGGAAGGGAGAGGGAGAAATAGAAACATCCATGATGAGAGAGAATCATGGATCGGCTGCCTCCTGCACGCCCCACACTGGGGAGTGAGCCCGCAACCCGGGCCTGTGCCCTGACCGAGAATCGAACTGTGACCTCCTGGTTCATAGGTTGATGCCCAACCGCTGAGCCACGCCGGCTGAGCAGCTATGTGGAACGTTAGCTGTTGGTAAGAAGGACTCAGTTGCCTGGCCGGCCAGCCTGCCCGGGGACACGAGGTGCTGCTGAACTTTGCCGGCAAAGTTATTTCATCCTGAATTCGATGCTGAAGTATCTGCATCCCCGGGGAGAGGAGAGGCCTCGCTCACTCAACACGTAATTACAGGGCGCGCTCGAGGCTGGAAACGCACCGGGAAGCAGGAGGCAATTTCTGTTTTGTTCACACCCACCGGGTCTGGGCCTCCTTTCCGCTCTGAATGGACTTAGGGAGGAGTTTCCTGCACGGAAGCGTATGTCTGAGACGCCCGTGGCTTGAAATGTACTCGCGATGTTAAAATCGGGGCGAATGTGGCAGAAATGAGTCCGGGTGGCTGAGACCTGTGTGCTGTGAGCTGCTGGTTAGTACAAACAGTAACGTTCCGAGGATCGCCGGCCAGGACATGCTGGCCGATGCTGTTCACTCACAGGAACGGAACCACATTAAAACGGAGGCGCCGGGCCACAGGACAAGGACCGCCCGCTCCCTGACGTGTCTCAGGAGCAGTCTCTCAGGGACCACAGGACCCGCTCAACAGTGCGGACTGCCGTGTCCCCGATCCCCGGCCTCTGAGATGCTCTTTGGAAGCCGCGGAGACAGCGCTCTGGGAGGGGAGCGCCCACAAAGGCTGGGTGTTCGGTTCCCGCGCGACCACAGGGCCAGACCTGCCTCCCTCCCCGGCCTTCCTCCCAGCCCCCGAGGAGCCCTCACGAAGTAGAATGTAATCCCCCTTGTTGCTCACACAACAGCTGAGAAGGGCATGCCCGGGAAATCAATAAGTATTCTAGGCAGAAGAAAATTCATAGAAATACCTAGGCATGTTAGAGATTATAAGGAATTTTTACTTAGGCCTTTTTTGGGGGAGGGGAGGGAAGAAGAGTACATTCATTAAAAAAAAACACAAAGTTCCTCGGACAAGTACTTTGAAATTGCTTTCTATCTGTGATGCAAAATTACTAACTAAAATTCATACTTCTCCTGGAGCCGGAGGTTGGAGTAGGCCCAGAACAAAAGTATGTTTGGGGGTCGTTTTAATTAACATAACAAAGTGACCTCTGATCAGTATTGTTCTCGGCTGTTGAAAAGACTGAGGCTCAGAAAGCAGCGGCTGACGAGGCTGACACGTCCGCGTGGTGCCTGTGTGGCCATGAAAACGGAGATGCGAGTTTTGGAAATGACCGCCCTCACGATATGAGACGATGAGATTTCTTAAAACGCCTCCTACCAACATGTGCGGGTAGAGTATGCAGGCCAGTATCCAAGCGTTCCTTTAGGGCACATTAATAACAACACAGCTTTGAGAAATGCTGAAGGAGGCTTCGTCCCGTGGAAAAACCCAGCATACCTAAACACACACACATCAGTTATACATCTGAAAGTGATCAGGCCATTGTCAGGATTCACTCCCCAGTAGCCCCGCCAGGGGCTGCCCTGAGCTTAGTGCCAGCGATAGAGGAGTGAGGCTGAGCGGGGCCTGCCTTCAGGGAGTTTTGATCTAGGAAATACTGAACATCCATCTTTTTATGGTCATCCTATGATTACAAGATCTGATTAATGTGGGTCAGACAATAACAGACTGATTCCATGAACTATTCCAATCTAATTGTTCATGCTTGAGCTTCATAACAACAGGCCATGAAGGGCATAGAGACTGTTCGGATGATAATTAGAATTAGAAGATATAACCGTTGGACAGTCATAAAGGAGCCAGAAATAATTAAGTTTAAGTAAATATTTTTAATAATAGTTCCAGTGTTAAAAAACAAACACACCACAACCATCAGAGAGAAGATCTTTGAGGGATGTAGAGAAGAATTTAGGCAAAGAATGTGGAGAAGAATTTAAATGAAAATAGGAAAGAAACAACAGACAGAACAAACAGAAAACACGTAGCAAGATCATAAACTTATCCAATGATATCAACAAGCACATAACATGTTAACGGTCTAACCAGCCCCAAGGAAAAAGCAGAGATTTTAAAAACTGGGTAATAAAGGAAAGCCTAACTATATGTTGTCTTAAAAAAAAAAACCCACAAAAACTTGCTTCAAAGATAATGACAAAAAAAGTTAAAACGAAAAGAATTTTTAAAATATTGCAAACACTAATCAAAAAAGAGAGCTGGACTGGTTCTATTCAGATCAGAAAAAAGCTCAATAAATATTTTATAACTGAATGAACAAATCAAAAATAGACTGAACGTCCATGATGGAGGGGACGTGTCACCTCGCTCTGCCGTCACCTGACCATCCACGTCCGATTTCCTCATCTGTAAACCATCCCAACACAGAACTCAGAAACCGCTACCAAGGTGGTATGGACGGTAATACATTTAGGAGCCGTCCTTCTGGTGTACCTGCCGTAACATGTAAGCTGACTCATTAAGGGTGACCTTGGCGGAACACGGATTCTCTGAACTTCAAAGAAAAAGGAGGACGAGACGGCGCCTTGTCAAGATCCGGGTGCTTCAGGGGCGTGGAACAGCCGTGTTCACAGAGCGAAAAAGGGCACGGCTCCCGGGCTTCCGAGTCCCCCCACTTCACCATTATTCGCACCCGCACCCAAACGAGCGGCCCAGGCCCAGGCCAGAGAGCAAAGCCTGCCTTAGGGCGGGAGCAAACGAGACACAACCTCGTCCCCTGGGTTCCCAGGACTGCGCTCCGCCAGCGCGGCTCTCAGGGCGTCAGCGCGGCTCTGCCTCCGACAGGACACCCCGCGCTCACGGCCGCCGGAACGGAACGTGTGCCCTGACTGCGGGGACGTGTGCCCTGACTGCGGGGACGTGTGTCCTGACTGCGGGGACGTGTGCCGTGACTGCGGGGACGTGTGCCCTGACTGCGGGGACGTGTGCCCTGACTGCGGGGACGTGTGTCCTGACTGCGGGGACGTGTGTCCTGACTGCGGGGACGTGTGACGTGACTGCGGGGACGTGTGCCCTGACTGCGGGGACGTGTGTCCTGACTGCGGGGACGTGTGTCCTGACTGCGGGGACGTGTGATGTGACTGCGGGGACGTGTGTCCTGACTGCGGGGACGTGTGACGTGACTGCGGGGACGTGTGCCCTGACTGCGGGGACGTGTAATGTGACTGCGGGGACGTGTGATGTGACTGCGGGGACGTGTGATGTGACTGCGGGGACGTGTGCCCTGACTGCGGGGACGTGTGATGTGACTGAGGGGACGTGTGACGTGACTGCGGGGACGTGCGCGGTGACTGCGGGACACTTGCCGGGAAGGTGAACTGGCGAACGCCCGGGCTTCTCCTGCCGTCTGGGAGACTCCTCCGTGACAGAGGCAACAGCGATAATAACACGACCGTAATGATGCTATTATGACACATTATTATGACAGTTAAGGTTATAATTGAATGTCACACCCTTTTAATTCGATAAGTTAATACTACATCAGCAATCTCTTACTTAAAGATGTACATCTAGTCGAGATTTTCTTTCTCTTGGCGGTATGAGAACGATGTGCTCAGATAAGACTCACCCCCTGGCTTCAGGGACAAACTAGTATTAAATTTAGATCCCGAACAGATGGTAGTTCCAAGGGGTCCTGGGAAATGCCCCTAAAGGTTACCCATGTTCCAGGGTGCTTCTCCCCCCTCCCCCCTCGCCCTCCCCCTTCCCCCCTCTTTCTGAAACACTGTTCACTACTTTCCATCAAGGGTCAAGGGAGCTTTTTTTTTTTTCAACCCGGGCATGTGCCCTGACCGGGAATCGAATCATGACCTCCTGGTTCATAGGTCGACGCTCAACCCCTGGGCCACACCGGCCAGGCTGCATTCACTCTTTTGAGCCCATCCCACTGAGCTGTGCCCTCTCCGTGCCACGGCTGGAGCTACAGGGAGGGCACATATTGGCCTAAGACACGGGTCCAGAAAGAAGGGAAAGAGAGAAGCTGGGGTGCTCGCGCTGGCCCCGGCCACGTCTCTCCAACGTGGATGTGGTTTCCGGGCGTCTGGCTGGAAAGACAGCTGGTGCCCTGGCCGTTCTAAAGCCATGGGCACCCCTTCCGAGCAGCCTCCCCCTTCCTCAGAGGCCCGAACCCCGGGTCCACGGACGGCTGCGGGCCAACCCTGCTCCAAAGCGGGTGCAAATCCCAGCCCAGCTTCCATTCGGCCCATCAGGCTCCTAGGCCAGCGCCTCTGAAAGCGTACCTGCCGGGCGTCACCGGGGCCTGGACCACGCCGTGAACTGCCCCGCCTCCCCACCTCTCTTTCCCACTCCTCGATCCCACACGCTCACTCCTCAGCTGACATTAGACATTTAAAAACACGAATCCACCGCAGATCAACCAGGCTGACATCGAAGACAGAGAGACTTCCAGGAGTGTTTCTTGGATGCTGCAGTTTTCCCAGCTCTGGGACAGACCCGCGCGGCCGGACGCAGGCCGCGGGCTGTGTGGTTTCGCAGAGCGGGCGTGAGCTCAGGTCCCGCTCCCCCAGCCAGCGGCTCCAGGACCAGCCACCCAAACCCACGCCGGGCTTCTCACCCACAGATCGGAGAGGACAACGTCCTGTGAGGCCTGAAGGAAAGGACCTGAGATCGTCCCTCCACTACCGTGAGTTCTCGGTAACGGCTGGGAAACAGCAATGAGCTATCTACGCGGCTCAGGGGAATTGCTCAATGCTACACAACATTACTGTTTAAGTTGGGATTCAGTGTGCTAAAATGTGTCCAAGTTCACGCAAACGCTTTTTTTTAAAAAAGGGAAAAATGTAGGGAGTGATTAGCTGCTCTGGGCTTGGCGGAGTGACGCTATTTTTACATTTTGAGTTCCGGTGGAGAGAAATGGTTCTGTATGTTGGAGTGGCTGTGTGGCGGGGTTTCTAATCAGCTCTCGCCGCCTCTGAAATACATTTGTTAATTGAAAACAAAGTAAGTGGCTTAAAATTTCTGTTAATGCAGCAACTCTAGCTAATATTTTCTAAATGGCGCTTGCAAATAAATTTGTGTGCATCAAAAAATACTGGAGAAGCAGCCACATCCGAAAACATGACCCCCTCCCCCGAAATGACCAGTGCGTCAAGATCCGCGGCTGCACGGACAGAATGGCCTCCGGTCACTGGCCGCGTATCAGGTGTAAGGAATGGATGCTGCAGCGTGTGTGTTTCCAGAGAGTTCTTTGGCGGCCGCATGGATTTGGATGATGGGAACTCACTCCCCATTTCACAGGCACCTCCTCTGACGCCTCAACATCAAAAGGCCAGACGCAATGACAGTGTCTCCTACAACGTCTGCTGGTATTTAGCAAAGAAGGAGAGTAAATGCAGAGGGCGATGCGGAGACAATGTGATGTCTCTTCGCATTCCCACTGGCCCACGCGTTCACCTGGCTGATCACGGGCCCCTGCCGTAGAGAGCGCCTGTCACACCGCGAACTGGGGGCGGAGAGAGTCGGGAGGCGGTGTGCGTGGGAAGGCTGCTGTGATGGCTACAAACATAGACTGTGTCCGGAGCCAACCTCGATAAAGGCTGAGGTGCGATTGTTCGAAACCAGGAACAGACTGTGCTGATTGGTATCCGAGGCTCAATTTGGTACCTGAGGCTCATCGCTTTGTTACCGAGACAGAGCGGTGGCACGCTCGTCGCGTCTGACTGGACAGAACGGATGCAGGGTTTGGTGACTGTCGCAGGATTCTGTAGTTTGCTATAACTTCATGCTGAACCTCACACAAGAAATAAAGAATTACAGTCTTGACAAAGACACGTCCTTGGCATCCGAGCGTACCTTGAAGCGGACGCTGACAGGTGAGAGATTTTCATTCTTTGCGAGTTAACTCCATCAGGTCGGCACGACAGGGTATGACTAAGACACCAGCGAGGTCTTCAGCGGATCTGCAAGGACCTCGAGCAGCCAGAGACGGCCCTCGCCCATGGACTTTAGATTCCCTGCCTCAGCGCCCGTCCTCAAGTGAAGTCTCTGGGTAAGAGTGCTGGACCAGTCTTACCTGTGGCCTCAGTTAAAACCATGCGTATCGAACCAACCATCTCTCAGCTCTGCAAACGGCAGCCATTCTGTGCTTCAAAGACAACGCTGCGGAGACAAGGAGGTGGCCACGAGGGACATGGCTCCCTCCCGGAGCCCCACTTCCGTGGGGACCAGAAGCGGAGCAGCTAATTCCCGCGGCGGGTTTAATGACAGGACAGCCGACAACCGAGCAGACCGGGACGGTCTGGGGGGCAGGCAAGGCTCCTCTGAGGAGGTGGCATCTGGCTGAAACCCGGGCCCGGAGACGGCTGGCGGGCACGGCGGAGGTGACGGGGGACACTCAGGAGGAGTAGCTCCTTCGACAGCCGGAGGCTCCAAGTGTGGATGTGGTTGAAGGTCAGCGGGCATCCGTGCGCCTTTGAAAACGAGTTTATTTCCCTTTGACACGTCTGAGCGGCACGCGGCAGCGTGAAGGGAGCCTTCCCACGGGCACACCTGACGCGCCTTGGGGACGCTCTGAGGGAACCCACTCAGCGCTCCTCCCACGAACCCGGGACCTGGAAGTGGGGCGGGGGAAACTTTCCCCCGGGAAGAACTGACCAATGAGAGACAAAGCCTGGTGGACACATCTCCCCTCCCCCCACCCGACAGAGTCCAGATGTCCAGTTTCTATATAAACTCGAGAAAGACTCAGTCCCATTGGCCTCAGTTTCACCAGATCAATGATGCCTTCTCCTCTTGTCGACTCTCTCTTCGTCCCAGCCTCCCTCTCCCTGCCCCTCACTTCCGATTCCTGGGACTGCAATCCTATATGATAAAAGGCTAACATGCAAATTATCCCCTCGACCGGAGTTCGACTGGGAGTTCCACCAGGGGGTGGGGCTGGCTGGCCAATGGCCCACAGCCCCTCCCCCCAGCTGGCCCCGCCTTTCCCCCCAGCCGGCAGGCCTGATTGGCCCCAGTCAGGGTGGGCTGGCCAGACCCCACCTGTGCATGAATTCATGCACCTGACCACCTGGCCTCTAGTCCCTAATAAAATAATAACAACGTGTGAGCCGCCTGCTGTTGGATTTGCTTCCTGGGGAGCCCACGTTGTGAAGACGCCTCCTTTCCCCCTTAAAATATATGGTAAGCATCCTTTTCTATTACTGTCAATTCTTCTGTACATAATGGAGATTCAATAAGATCAGGACTCTGTCTTCCTTATTCCTTTATGCTCAGTACCTAGACAAGTCGTGTGTGACAGATATATATTAGGTGTTGGATATATTCCCTCCGAGCCGAACAGTGTATCATGGCTGTATCTTTGCTAGATCACATATCCCTGTGTTCTCTCAGACCCCAGCTCCATATTCAGGCTGTTCTTAATTCTACCTGTTGTAACCTGCCCTGGGTGGGCAGCGAAATCATGGCTCAGACACATTAGTTCCACATTCGCATTGCGTGATTTCTCTGGATCCAAGGTCGGCATGATCTTGGGGTTGCGTTAGACGCATGTGAGTAACGCTCCTGGCACCTCTTTATTGTACGGCGTGGGCAGTTCTCCCAGCAGACCCGGACACATTCATGAGGTTCCCCGAGGACAGGCTGAGCCGGGCGCCCCTGCGCCCCCAGTGAGAGCTCCGCTGGCTGTACGAGCGGCCGTGAGGGCTCGTCGGCAGCTCAGGCCAGCAAGTTTGAAAAGAAGCATCTAAACCTTACAAATGTTGGAGCTCCAGTGGTGCAATCGGTTAGCGCGCGGTACGTATAAGACAAACCTTACAAATGCTGCTGCTGAAAAATATGTATTTTGTGATAATAGGATCCCTCCTCCCACTGTCCCCCCCCCCCACCACACACACACAGTACTTTACCCTGCATGTCACAGAACTCAGGGCCCAGCACATTACACCCTCATGCCCTGCTCTGAGCCCGGCACGCTCAGCCCGGGGTTTTCCACGGTGCACCCCCGGCGAGGTGGTTCCGGGAGCTTTCTCGGACAGGAGAGCCGTCCTGCCAAGTCCTGGCAATTGTTCCCGCGCATCCGCCCAGCCCAGAGGTCAGGCCCAGCAGCCGGGGAGCGGATCGCGCTGCCGGAAACGGCTTGCTATTCGCCGAGGGCACGACCTGGCTTCTCTCCTCCTGAACCACCGCAACAGCTGAGAGCAGTGAACTCCCGCCTTCCTACGGACCAGCGAGCTGACCTGGGAGCGATGGCGGCGACAGAGGAGTCGGTGCAGAAACCAAATACCGTTTCATTGTGGAAAACGGACCCGTGCGCCCTGCCTGGAAGGAGAAGCTGCGCTCAGACTCCGGCTCCGAGCAGTGGACCGAACGCCCGCACCACGCTCCGGGTCCAGCTCCCTGCGGGCCACAGAGGACGGAGGACGGCCTGGCTTAGTGTCGACTGTTATTTGACAAATAAACACAAATGGCCACACCCCAGAGAGCCAGCTAACTACCTGCCTCACCCTATTTTATATCAGAGCAACCCCACGGTTGTTTGCAGTGTTTTTTTCCCCAATTATTTTTATTGATTTCAGAGAAGAAGGGAGGGAGCGAGAGAGAGAGAAACAACAATGATGAGAATCATGGATGGGCTGCCTCCTGCACACCCCCTCCTGGGGATCGAGCTGCAACCCGGGCCTGTGCCCCGACCGGGAATCGAACCCTGACCTCCTGGTTCCTAGGTGGATGCTCTACCCCTGAGCCACGCTGACCGGGCTGCTTAGCAGTGTTTTAAATGGTTTTTCCTCTTGAAACCTTTTTGATGACCTTAAAAGTTCCCTACAATGTGTGATACAGAACAAAGTCACCAGGAAGCACAGGGAAGGGCAGTGAGTGAGTCAGGCTCCTGGTGGGGGGGAGAGGGGGGATGTGAACCATGGCCCCGCACACTGACACCCTCAGTGCATCTCTGCTTCAATCAACACCGTGGGAACGCCCCCGGCACCGAAAACCATCCATGTTCACAAGCAGACAGTGCACAGTGCGGGCTACGGACGGCCCTGGGCCCTCTCCTGTCTGAATGTGCTCACGATGCCATTTTCAGTTCTGGGTCCATGAAGAGAAAGACACATGGGCCCAGCCCCTGGCCATAAATCTCTGCGTGTCTACTGACATAATCACTGTGGACGTCCTTGGCCAGATAAAGAGACAAAAGGGAGCCCCCCCCCCCCGCACGGCCAGGGGGACGGCCGGCCCTCTCACAGGCCTCCCTCACCCACACAGGCCTCGCGCCATCCCACGGCCCCTCCAGGCTGAGCCGCAGCCGGCAAACACCAAGACAACATAACCAAGAGGAGAGAACCACCTGCATTTCTTACCAATAAACAAAAGCATGAACTTTTAATACAATGTTCTCAACGATGCTCATGTAAGAGAGAGGGGGGGGGGGGAGAGAGAGGAAGAGAGAGGAAGAGAGAGGAAGAAAGAGAGGGAGGGAGAGAGAAAGGGAGGGAAAAAGAGGGAGGGAGAGGGAGAGAGAGAGAGAGAGAGAGAGGGAGAGAGAGAGGACCAATTACGCGATCAACACTGCCAGGGGAATACAAGCTAGACCAGTGGTCGGCAAACTCATTAGTCCACAGAGCCCAATATCAACAGAACAACGACTGAAATTTCTTTTGAGAGCCACATTTTTTAAACTTAAACTTCTTCTAACGCCACTTCTTCAACATAGACTCGCCCAGGCCGTGGTATTTTGTGGAAGAGCCACACTCAAGGGGCCGAAGAGCCACATGTGGCTCGCGAGCCGTGGTTTGCCGACCACGGAGCTGGTGCATTCACGTCACACCTGTGCTTCGCGTCGTTTCCGCGTGGACATGCCTTACCTTGTCGCTATTTAACCGTGACAGGCTCCGTTCTTCTCAAGCCCTCCTGTCTGTCCCGTAGCTGCAAGGCTCTGGAGCCGCTCAAGTCCAGGCAGCGATCCCTGATGTACTTCCGGCCGAGCAGGCAGCCGGCCTCCCAGCCGCTGTGCACGCGCCCACCTCACCTCCCAGCTCGCCACCTGCCCCCTTCCGGTTGCATTTCATTGGAAAGGCGGAGAAGTCTGGAATGGAGGTCAGGCCTGCCTCCTTCATGACCTCTGAGGCAGTGCTGCCGGGAGACGGGCCCGTCTTTGGAAAACGGACGCCACCGACAGCGCCGTGGCCGCCGGAGGGAGGGACGATTGGTGCTCGCCAAGCCCCCTGCTCCCAGAGCCACACGGCGCTCGGCTCCCCAAAGCGATGCCTCCCTACGCACATTTTCCTGAAAATGTCCATCCTGTCTATTTAGATGGAACAGATACTTTATTCCAGCTCGTTTAATTTGCTCTGGTGACCGGAGATCGCTCCCACACCCCGGGGAGGTGCACGGAGACAGACACTAAATGCCCCCCACAACCGCCCTGCCCAGCACGGCCACGTGGCTTTTCCAAGGGAACCCCGTGACGACGGCAGCGCCTGCCGGACCGAAGGGGGACGTGTCGCCCGTTGGCGTGTCAGCCCTTCGCTGGCACACAGCCACCTTTCGGAATGACAAGGTGACGTCCCTGAAAGTAGAGGGACGTCTCTTCCTCTCTCTCTCTCTCTTTCTCTCTCTCTCTCTTTCTTTCCCTCTCTCTCTCTCTCTCTCTTTCTCTCTCTGTAAAACGATGGTCGCCGTTACATGTCCGAGGACCCACGCGTCTGCTGTGCAGTTAAAGCTGACATTTGGGGCTGAATCGGGCGGGCAGTTCACCAGGCTACTGGGAATGTTGAAAATCACCGAGATCTTTATCCGGTGACACGAAAACCCCTACACTCAGGGCTCAGCGTGACGTGGGGATTTGCACGTGAGACCAGCATCGTCGTCAGAAACACGCTGGCATAGGCATGTGTACGGGGAGCCGGGCCCCCGGGGAGTGGGCCTCCGTGGGGCAGGAAGGCAGCGGGGCACCTGGCGTGTGGCCCTCAGCTGGGCATCATGCTTCGTCAGGAGCGAGAGAAAGCAGCAGCTTTCAGAGGCCAGAGGGTCAGGAGGAGCAGGAAGTCTCCACAGCTCCTGAGGTCATCTGCGGGGTCGCCGCGGGAGAAACGAGAAACAGGCAGATCAAGTCTCTGCAGAAAAGGGAGAAAAGGGAGAAAGAAAGGCGAGCCTGCAGAGGCGGCCGGGCCGGCGGAACAGGTGAGGGTGGTTTCTTCTAAGGAGAAGATGCGTGATAACAGAGCCCCTGCTGCTGGGCCCGGTGTGTGCCGGTGACGGGAGAGGACACGGAGCAGCCGGGTCCCAGCCCTCCCCGGAGCGCAGTGGCGTTCTCCCTCCTCTTTTCTGACCCCCCACACCCCCCAGGCCCACTCAGCTTCTCTCCCTCCTGCAAATCCACTGAAAGCGCCTCACGATACAGAAGACCAGCCGTTCAGAGCGTCTGTGCCCCTCCCACCTGCACCCACCATACAGACCCTCCTTACCCACGCATGGGGTGCACGCCCCTTTCTTTTCTTTAAATATATTTTAAATTGACTTCAGAGAGGAAGGGAGAGGGAGAGAGAGACAGAGAGACATCAATGATGAGAGGGAATCACTGATCGGCTGGTCCCCAGTAGGGGGATCCCCGCAACCCGGGCTGTGCCCTGACCGGGAATCGAACTGTGGACCTCCTGGTTCAGAGATGGAGGCTCAAGCACTGAGCCACGCCGGTGGGCAGCATGCCCCTTCAATGCGTGTGTCTTCCCTGCACGCTTCTCCAGAGCAGAGAGGAACAGCAGCAGTTCCCGCCAGCCCTGCTCCTTGCCTAGCGGAGGGCCGTGTGCACCGCGACATCCCGGAGGGAACGGATGCTCCGTCCTGGCTGAGGAGGCCGCAGAAGAGCAGGGTCCGCGTGAACGGCCAGGGCGGGCTTCGCACACGGGCACCTGGCTCTCCAAGGCAGGGCTCTACCCCAGCTACTTGGTTCAGTGCTGAACGTGTCCATTTCAGAGACACCAAAGAGCAGAACACGAATCCTGACCCGGGGCCACTCCTTGTACGGCGAGCCCTACTGTATGTTGGAGTGGCTGTGTGGCGGGGTTTGCACTCAGCATCCGGTCCCCTTTGACTTTCTCGGTCTCTCCCGTCGCATGAAATGCGTGCCTCCAGGAGGTCACGGAAGACACGCAGTGACCAAGCAGTATTTTTGAATAACCAGCCACATATTTCACAGCATTATTTGTTATCGGAGTGTTCAACCCCAATAGGCATTTACTTTAGAACCTACGACGTATCTTTATTTTGTGGTTACAACGGAGAAACAGAAGACATGATGGAACTGGGTCCTTACAATTTCAGGGAGGAGAAAGCAAGACACCTGTAGACGCACAAAGTGAAGTTCAATGTCATTACCAAGTGCAAAAAGCACCCACACGACCCCTCCACCGGGACTGAAACCACAGACGGAGATTTCACCCAGAGCCCACGAAAGCCAGAATCCATGGCCTGGTGGCATCTGAGCAGATCAGCCTTTTACTGAAGCTAAGACGCACTTAACAACTGTGTCGGGTTCCTGGTTCATTCCATAAATGCCCACTAATTGCCGCCCAGAGGTCAGACACCGTTTTAGTTCCTGAAAGTTGGCCGTGACGCGGCAGACAATATACAATAAACCAAAGCTCAGGTACGTCAGAGTGCTAGAGAAGCCAGATAAAGGCTTAGGGGGCAGTGGAGATGGGGGGCACTCCTGAATGGTTAGGGAGGACTTCTTTGAAGAAGTAACAGCCCGGCTGGTGTGGCTCAGTGGTTGTGCATCAACCTCTGAACCAGGAGGTCAGGGTTCAATTTCCGGTCAGGGCACATGCCAGGTTGTGGGTTCGATCCCTGGTGTGGGGCGTGCAGGAGGCAGCCGATCCATGATTCTCTCTCTCCATTGATGTTTCTATTTCTCTCTCTCTTCCTCTCTGACATCAGTAAAAATATATTTGTAAAAAATGAAGAAGTGCCATCTTAGGAGGGACCTAAGGGAGGGAGTCGTGCCCACCTGGGGGGAGGAGCAGCCAGGTGGAAGGCAGCAGGAGCGGAGACCCCGAGACAGGCTGTGCCCTATGCGTCGGAGGAAACTCACTCACCGAGACTGTGTGACACGGTTGCTTAGGAGATCTTTGCCCTAAGACAGTGGTCGGCAAACTCACTAGTCCACAGAGCCAAATATCAACAGTACAACGATTGACATTTCTTTTGAGAGCCAAATTTTTTACACTTAAACTATATCGGTAGGTACATTGTTATTAACTTAATTAGGGTACTCCAAAGCTGGCCAAAGAGTCGAATGTGGCTCGCGAGCTGCAGTTTGCCAACCACTGCTCTAAGAAATACAAAACGGGTGGTTTTCACACAAAATAAGGCTGCCGCTGCTATTCTGATCTAGAGGGATGTCTGGAGGCGGCCTGATTCAGCCTCCCACTGAAAAGGCTAGCCCAGCAGGTGCGCACGGTTAAGTAGGTGAATTGTTGGGATTTAAGATAAAGGCACTCTCTCAAACCCCGCTTTCTGTTACCCGTCTCAGAAAGGAAAGTGTGAGTTTTTCCAAGTTCTCAGTCCGTGGTTTAAGCTCCAGTAGATTAGACACCGCGGAAGTCACATCCCTGACTCCACACCTCCGTCTCGGAGCTGCAGGTCCTTGTGTCGTTAGTGGTCTCCAGTCCCCAGTCCCCAGCCATGCCCGGCTATTTGCTCTTCTTTATGGAGCACAGCCGTCTCACCTGCTGGCTCCCGGAGAGCAAGGCTGCGTGAATTCACCGGGTGGGTACTACACGGCGGTAGTTCAAACAGGACCGCCGCGTGTAACGGGCCTGTTCTATTTGGACACCACGCACACACAAACAGGACCGCGTCTGAAATACCGAGCTATCATTACAGCAGGTTTTAGAAGAATCACCGTTGTCTTCACCTGGCCCGGGTGCAAACGGGCCGCTCCATTGCTGCGGGAGCAGGAGTTCAGTTCCCTTTGCAGGACGCCCGGCGGCAATAAATACAAATCACGGCTCTTCCCCCAGCTGCCTGCCATATTTAAAACATAATAGGACATTTTTATAACCAAAGACATTGAGAAAGACAGAGCAACACAAGTAAACAAGAAAAATGACCCTAAATACATGATGGTGTTATTCTATAAAATGCCTTTAATCTTAATAAGAGGAACACTGAGGCCAGATCGCCCAAGCCACTCCGCTGGGATTCGCCGGGGAGCGAGGCCGGAGTGTTATGGGCTGAGATGGCGCTTCCAGGCGGAGTTTAAAGGCGCTGACAGATGGGGGACAGCAAGGTGCATTCGTGTAAAGATGCACGTACATGTATGTGAGCACCTGCCCAATTTTGTGGACATCTTTCTGACGCCCTATAAATGGAGTAAAAATATATGTGAATTCCGAAAATTCCACTTTGAAACAGTAGTTATCACACTGCTGTGATCCGACCAAAAAAAATCCCACAATTGTACAACCCCCCCACCCATGGAATTTGCACACTGTACACATCCATCAACATATTATCGTTTTTTTGCTAGACCTTTGTTTTGTTTTGTTTTTTATTACTTTTTTATTGATTTCAGAGAGGAAGGGAGAGGGAGAGAGAGATAGAAACATCAATGATGAGAGAGAATGAATCATTGATTGGCTGCCTCCTGCACGCCCCACACTGGGGATCGAGTCTGCAACCCAGGCATATGCCCTGAACGTATTATCTTTAAAAGCATTATTTTAGTACAAATATAAAATATGAGCTTTAAATGGATAACATAAAATGTTATATAAATGGAAGTTTATTATTGTCCCTGCAGAGCCATGACCAGAGACCACTTTCACTTAATTTTAAGGATTAGTTAACAAACCCATGTATCACACTGACTATGTTTCGAGCGCCATTCTAAATGCTTTTCAGATATTAACTCGTTTAATTCCCATAACTGCGCCGGGAGGAAGGGTCAGTTACCATTCCCATTTGGCACACGTGCGGATGGACGTCCAGAGGTCAGATGATGCGCCGTGTCACAGAGCTAGTACACTGGTGCCACCAAAACTGTACGTACTTTATTTTACTTTGTTAATCCTCACCCAAGGATATTTTCCCATTAATTTAACAATAATTTTTAGAGAGAGTGAAAGGGATGGTGAGGTGGAGAGGTTGAGAGAGAAACGTCGATGTGAGAGCGACACATCAATTGGTTGCCTCCCCACAGGCCCCAAGACTGGCCTGGGGATCAGACCTATAGCTCAGGCACGTGCCTCTGACGCTTGGACCAGAACTGAACCCGAGACCCTTTGGTGCTCGGGGCGCTGACCACTGAGAGCACTGACCAGGTCATGTGCCACCAAAATGCCAATCCCGGTGTTGTCATAACCGCTGCTCCACGGTTCCCACCGAGAATCATCTGTCCCCAGTCGCAGCGACTCATCCTTCATCCTGTGACCAGCCCAAAAGGTCCAGGGCCTCCGTCGCCTTTGCCAGCCACCTCGCCATCATTCGGATTTCCTTTTAAAGATTGCGCTCTATCGCACCCTCTCTTCTACTCGGCTGCTGCTCACACCAACACCAGCTCCTCCTTGTCCCACGAGAAGCAGGGACCTCCCAGAGCGCTGGCGGAGCAACGGTAGGAAATCCTCCAGGAGGTCACCCTAACTATAGACACGGAGACACGCCTTGGCGGCTTGTTCTTGGGTGTGGATTAAGAAGAAAGCCAGTGGGCGAGGCCATGGGCCATGGGCGAGGTCAGGGGCCATGGGCGAGGTCGTGGGCCGTGGGCAAGGTCATGGGCGGCATCTCTTCGACCTTCCTGACCATCCTGTCTCAAGGGCAACATAATGTGAGGAACTCAATCTAGTTCTTTCTCTTTAGCAGAGATGAGCTTGGCACTTCGTTCATGAAGAGATGACAATTTCATTTGTTATTTTACAGCCACAGTGGGCAGCACATCGGTGTAGCTCCACAAATGGTGACGCGTCGCCCACATTTATTCCTCCCGCCGCTGCTTCCCCTGCCTGACGTGACGTCTTTGTTCTGGTGAGTCGGAGGGCGAGCTTGCTTTGAGAAAATCACATGTATTGTTCTCGGTGTTTCCGTGGCCGCCTGCACGGTGTTTGCAAGAGGGGACAACGCTTCCGAACGCTGAGTGACGAGGGCTCCGGCCAGGGGCCTCCGCCTGCCGGGCGCTGGGCACACATCGGCGGCCTGCCTGGCCCCCTCCTGCGGAGGAACTGGCGACAACGACAGTGCGTTTCCCCACCTCGCCCCCTCGGTGTTCTCGCCGCGTCTGTTACTGCTGAGGACACCTTCCACCTTTTCTGCCTGAACCCGAGACGTCTCTCTTGGTTTCTCTCCGCCCCTCATGGGCTCCTAAGGACCCGGAGCACGAGGCAGGCACCCCGCCTGGCGGTTCCTTGAATCATTTCTGTGGCTTTTCCCGCAGAGGCGCCGGCTCTGGGCTCTGACTCCGTCCCCTGAGTAACGCGCAGGCTCCCTGGCCTGTGCAGGGAAAGGACGACCTGACGTCGGAGAATTGTGTGCAGAGCCAGCCGGTGAGGAAGCACCATCAGCCTTCTGGAAGCTCCGGGACTCCAGGCGGCCTCCCCCGGCCCTGCCGATGGGCCTGGGCTGCGCAGGCCAAGGAGGGCGGCGGTTCCCCCGCCAGAGGGAGAGGAAAGCTGAGGAGTTCCTGCTCCTGCCCGCAGGGACGCCCAGCCTCCTTCTGGAGGGTTAGGAAGAGACAGCACTTTCCGGGGAGACAGAAACCAGCCCCAGGGCTGAGCCCCAGCTGCCAGGACCCCCCAGGCCCGCCTCTCCTCCCTCCCAGTGAGGTCCCAGCGCAGTGGGAAGAGGCTCAGATCTCTGACTGGGAAAACAGAGGCTCCACAAAGCCTGCTCCCCAGATGCCCCGCCGGCCGGCTTCGGGGATGTTGCCTTTGACGTGCAGTAACTGGCGAGGGGAGAGAAACAGCGTGCAGTTCGCAGTCCACGCCGCACTAAGGACGCGAGGCTACCGCACACAGAACAGGGGCGCGGGAGCCCGGGAAGGGAGGCTGCCCGGGAGGGAGGCTCCAGCTGGTGGGAAAACACGGGACAAAGCAGAAGGGAGTGGCTGCCAGGGCGTGAAGGCAATGGAATGCGTCCCCCGCCAAGCAAAGCGGTTGAGTTTCAACGGAAAGAGGCCCAGATGTAAACACCTCCAAGGCCAGGCCCCAGGCCTCGGAGCGCCTGCCTCAGACGCCCACGGGGCAGCCGTCGGGGAGGCCAGGGAGACGCTGACCGACCGACATTTCTCCCGGGAAGGACGCCTCCACGGTGAGACTGGCCTCATAGGCGTCTGGTTGGCAACAACAAGTCTCCTTCGCACGCTCACTCCACACACGTAGAGTTTCTAGCACACGGAGGCTCTGTGCAGGGGAAGACGGCGATGAAAAGGCAGGGTCCCACTGTGTCTTCAGGGACCCTCCCCTGCAGTGGGGGAACTGACAGGACAGTGACAAGGAAAGGCAGGTGCGTGTGCTGAGGACCTGGAGCCTGGAGACGGAAGGGAGTCAGGCTGAGTCCGTAGGCCATGGAGTTCCTGGGCTGAGACTTTATTATTATTTTTTTAAAATGTGTTTTTTTTTTTTTAGCGAGAGAGGAAGGGAGAGGGAGAGGGAGAGAAACATCGATGAGAGAGAATCACGGATCGGCTGCCTCCTGCACGCCACCTACTGGGGATCGAGCCCTCAACCTGGGCCTGTGCCCTGACTGGGAATTGCACTGTGACCTCCTGGTTCATAGGTCGACGCTCAACCACTGAGCCGCACGGGCCAGGGCTGGGCTGAGACATTACATGTAATTAGGGTTTTGCTTCCTGGGGAAGAAGGAGGTTGCATGTGGGCCACAGGGGCTCGTGTCTCCCCGGGAACAGGAGGAGGAGGCTGCCTGGCCCCCGGAGCAGGTGAGGGGAGAGAGGCGGACGATCCCACCTTGAGAGCATGAAGGAGACCAGCGTTCCTCAGTTTCCCCATTTCAACTACTGAGTGCATGCTGCGGGGTGTTCGTGGAAAGTTCTGATGTGACAGAAGTAAATGGATAAACGGGTAAATAAATATACCGTATTTTCCGGCGTACAAGATGACTGGGCGTATAAGATTTTCCTGGGTTAAAAAGTCGTCTTACACACCGGAAAATATGTGGTCCTTTGCTGTGGTTGTGAGGGCCTCCAGGAAGGAAAGGAGGGTGCCACCCCGTCAGGCTCTCCTGAAGCGAATGAGCACTGACAACGCAGAGCCACTCGGCGGCAGGGCTGCTCCCGAGAGAGAACGGGAGACGCGCACTGCTGTCGCCAACACGCGCCCTTTCACGCATTTAAACACCGTTTTCTCCTGGAACTTCTCACGCGCGCACCAAGGAAACATCACCGCGGTTCTCCGCCTAACCCTCAGGTTTTGTCCCATTTGATGGAGCTGTTTTTGTGTGTTTTTTTTAATTTTATTTAATTATCTTTGCTGACATGTTCTACGTCCTAGACGTCCTTTCATTTCACTCATCTATTTCAGTGCGTAACTCCTTATACTGTGACATTTCCCCTGAACAATTAGACGCCGTTATCACGCCTAAGAAATTAATGAAAACTCCGGGCCATCATCCAGTGAAACGTCGTAATTACCGTTCCCCGAACGTCTCCGAAGACGCCCTCCTCGCGGCAGTGTGTCTGAGTCAGGGTCCAAGCAAGTCGTGCCCATTCTATTCGTTTTAAAACAACGCAGCCCCTGTCCCTCATGCCTGCTTCCCCCGCCGCTGCGCCAGGACAGAAACGTGCTTCTCCATCCTGTAGGGTACGTCGCATTTCGGACTGATGTGTCCTCTTCCGTGATGTTCTTTAGATTTCCATTTCCCCTTTTCCTTGCCATTGGAAGTTGGCTCTGGGGGCTTCATTCCGGGCGGCGTCAGCTTCTCTTGTGGCAAGGACACTCATCAGCGGGCCGTCCTTCCGCGACACACACTGTCCTCACGGGGGACACTGAGCCCATCGGGGGGCCGGCGGCCACGGCTGAGCTCTCCCGTGAAGTCCCCCAACAGCCTTTCACCTCCGCGCTCGTGCCCCCGGAGAACGCCGTTTCCGACAGTGATTTCATCGGAGGCTGCAGATGTAAGTCGTTATCACTCTCTTCGCCCTTCTTAGCTGACTCTTCTGCAGGAAAAAGAATAACTGATTCTGAGCTGTTGCTCTTGGCTGACCCGAAAACAGAGCAACTGCGGTCAAGGTAGGGCGAGGCTTCCCCACGTCCTTCCACGCGCTGATGATCGGAACACGAAGTTGGTCCTGTCCCCTTTAAAACAGGCTCACTTCGCACTGTCCAGTCGGGAAAGAAATTATTTCCGGAAGACTACCGAAACGAGGAAGCCGAGCCCGACCACATTCCCTTCCGATCGGCGAAGGTCATGCCTGCCACGCTTCCTTGGGACCCGGTTTCGTGGCCTTGCGTGTGGCAATAACCCCGAAGGACACGAACCGCTTTCCAGGGAGGACTTGGTCACGAAGCAGCAGTCTCCCCCCATCACCCGTTTCCTCGCCCTCCCGTCCGGGACCCTAACAACGTGCGTCTGCGGAGCAGCCTCGGTCCCACCTCCCGCCCGGGAGCTCCGAGGGCGAGGCCGTCACGGACGAAGGCTGTCCATTTCTTCCCCTCGATGGTGGGAATGGAGAAGATGGACCTTGGGATACATGTATGGTCATGGCCCGCGCTCCATACCTGAAGGACGGGCATTGTTAGTGTGTGACTCTCACTCAGAGAACACACAGGTGGCCACACTGCAGGGAGAAGGCATTGGGGGGGAGGACGCCGCGGAGAATAATTGGGGGACCATGCACCAATGACATTTCTTCTAAATAGTGTGGGTGGGTGGAGGTGGAAGAGGGCACAGAGGGGATGTGTGATGATGGGAAATATAAAAAAATAAAACCACCAAAAAGGAGATAAAATATAATAATAACTGGCATTGCGAGCTCCATTCCCACCGTCCCTCACACACAGAAACAACATCTACAAAAAAATAAAAATCCAATCGGAAAAGCAAGACCATCCATTTCTCCTCCAAAAGAGAAGCAATTTCATCGAGGTGCACAATAGCTGCGAGGACGTTTGAAAATCGCGAATATTAATGTGTTGTGAAAAAAGCGTGCGCTCCCCCGGCAGATGGATCATCCGCCGGGGGATTAAACAGTCTCGAAAGGCTCTCCGAAGAGCCATTAAAAATTGTCAAAGAATCCGAGAATTCCATCGTAAATGACCCAGATGACTTTGAGAGATGAAAAATAAGGAAGCTGGAATAGCAAAATAATAATAGTACTTGCAACTTACATAATAGCCTTCTTGAGAGAATTCTAAAACACTTTCCGAACATTAATCCAATAATTTTTGTCATTAGCCGACACAGCACTACGGGGGCCTTTTATGTCATCTCTCACGGAGCACTTGGGGAAACTAAGGCGTAGAGAGACAAAGAGGATGTGCCTTTAATGGATTTGCCCCCGTGTAGCAAAAAGTCAATGCTGGCAGAGAATTCTCAGAGAGAAAGTGCAATCTCATTTTCCATTATAATCTTGCCAGATGGCATTGATTCAGAATGGATTGGGTGTGTTAGGAAGGAGGGCTAACAGGAAAAAGATGATCAACAGTGATCTAAAACCTGGGAATTCATGAGTTCAGAAACAAGCTTGCCTGGAGGCAAGAAGTGGGGAGAACTCCACATTTGGGAAAACAACCTTTAAAAGGGAAAGGCAGAGAGTTATCGCCACCCCTAGATTTTTGTTACAGAGACGCTCCAGTCCTAGCCAGTGTGGCTCCGTGGGTAGAGTGTCGGCCTGTGGACCAAAGGGTCCTGGGTTCAATTCCAGTCAAGGGCACGTATCTTGGTTGCAGGCTCCTCCCTGCCCCGGGCCCTGGTCAGGTCTCATGCAGGCGGCAACTGATTGTGTGTCTCTCTCACATCGATGGTTCTCTCTCTTTCCCTCTCTCTTCCACTCTCCCTAAAAATCAATGGAAAAATATCCTCAGGTGAGGATTAACAACACACACACACACACACACACACACACACGCACGCACACACACACACACAAGGATAATAGACTCCATTCCGTCCTAAAGCAGCGCTTTGGAAAACAGCTCGGCACAATCACTCCCTTTCCAGGCTAAAGGAACAGGCCCTTGCTCCGCAGTGGACACTCTGGGCCTTGCCCAGCGCCCCCTCTTCCCCCCCCCCCCCCGCCCTGCCCCAGCGGCCTTACTGCCCGGGAGACGCAGGTGGGCGGAGTTCAGCTCCGGCCGCAGGTGGGATGCCCAGAGCCCCGCCTCTTTGCCTCTCCATCTCCAGGTGCGGTTTACACCCCAGGACCCGCGTGGAGGCCGCCCGGCTGGGCTCCTTCCCTTCTCGCTGCCGCTCATGATTTCTGAGCGGAAACAAAGAAGAGACCTCGGCGTGCACGCCTGTGCCCTCTGTGAACAACTGAAAACGCTGAATAATTAAAATCTCTCTTCTCAGCCAAAAAAATACAAACGACTTGAACCCG
This sequence comes from Eptesicus fuscus, assembly GCF_027574615.1. Classification (NCBI taxonomy): domain Eukaryota; kingdom Metazoa; phylum Chordata; class Mammalia; order Chiroptera; family Vespertilionidae; genus Eptesicus; species Eptesicus fuscus. The sequence continues at coordinate 2,206,948 of NC_072494.1, read as the reverse complement.
AGTCCGTGGCTCAGACAGCCTCCGTCTGAAATGATCTCTGAGAGGAGTGACAGCAGGGAGCAGACAAGAGAAGCCACGATAGATGCCCACGTGGGGAGAGCCGCCAGTTAGCTCCAGTCCGTCTCTCCCTTCCACCTGAGCACAGGCCCCGAGGGCAGAGGCCACGGAGCACGATCCTGACGTGGGGCTGCCGGGGGAGCCGGGAGGTCCAGGAGGTCAGAGGGACAGGCAGTTCGGTCCTGAAGAGACGGCTGGGGTCCGGCCAGGGAAACACACCCAGAGAAGATGCTGAGTGGCAGGACCGCCCTGCAAGCTGGCAGCCTAAGGCGGAGCCTGAGTGTGGGGGGTGGGGGTGGGGGTAGGAAACAGTCCGAGAGCTGTCCTCCTGTGTCTGTGGTGTGTGGGTGCTGAGGTGCGTGGGTAGGACCCCCTCTCCGGAGTGACGGAGCCGCGTTTGTATGACGGTCACTGAGCCGCACGCTCGCACTCTCCGTGTCGGCCCTGAGTTAGCACCGGGCGTGGTGCCTGAGCTTCCCCCTGACTGCACCCTCGAGGGGAGGGCAGGTGCCAGGGAGCCGGCGTGGGGGAAGGTGGCCTTCCGCAGGTGGCTCTGGCGGGAGACGGGCGTGGTCCCTCCTGGAGCCCAGCTGGGCCTGGACGGAGGAGAGAGCACGCATGTCACCTCGCTTCCTCTCCGCGGGAGGGGCGCTCTGTGCTGATGCCCCCGCGTAAGGAAGGTGATCTCCAAAGACTCCATTCGCATCGCCACCAACACTGGGCAGGCGTCCGTGGTCCCGGGAGGTCAGGGGGCATGCGATTCTGGGTGGGAAGACGGAGCCGGCTTCTGAGTTGATGGTTACGTAGCGTGATGGGCTGACTAGCCACGCTGCTTTAGGACTAGAAGCGGCCAGTACAGTGCTTTTAAAGACTTTCTTAAATCCTCACCTGAGGACTTGTTTTATTGACTTTAGAGAAAGAGGAAGGGAGAGAGAGGGGGAGAGAGAAACACTGATTTGTTGTTCCACTTACCCATGCATTAATTGGTTCATTCTTTATGTGCCCTGACCAGGGATCGAACCCGCAACCTTTTGGTGTGCAGGATGATGCTCCACCCAACGGATGCTCCACGCCTGGCCAGGGCATGTCTTTTCAATGTTTTGACCACTGTCCATAGTAATACATGCATTTGGATCACGGATCAGTAAACACACACACACACACACACACACACACACACACGCACACACACACACACTCACAAAAACCAAAATAGATGTTTCACAGAACTAATACTGTTCCTTATTTTTTCATCTACAAGCCGATATTTTCTTTTCTATTATATTCTATTTTACTAAAAAATACTGGCCCAGAGCCTATGAATTTGATATTATGAGCCACTCGCAATTGGAAAAATGTGGCTTTCCCACCCACACGATGCGTTCCATCTGGGCCTGGCTGGTCTCGGGGAAGGACGTCTGGTGACAGATGGGCGCAGAAGGCAAGGGTATTGGACAGTATCTTCCCCAAGTGACGTGCAGACTGGACGTCAAGTCGGAGACAAGGCGGCCTCTGGGGTTAAGGGCGACGTGGCCGGTGCCGGCACCCGCTGGTGGGCCTCTTTTGTGGACAGGATGCATCATGTGAAAACCCTCCTCCATCATGCCTGCCTCTCTCCAGGCTTCCTTGAGTCCCTCATCCCGTCCCTCCCTCGTCTCAAACACCGCAGCTCCTCCTTCCTGTGCTCCCGGGATTGTGGGAGACGAGGCCGTGCCGGTGGGACAGGTGGGCGCTGTCAGGATGCACAGGGGGGGGACAGAGTGTCAGTTTGGACTTGGGAGGGAAATTGACACTCACAAAATTTTCCAAGTAACAATCGTTTTCTTCACTAAAAATTCTTGTTAGGCATCTGAGCGTATCTGGAAAGGCATCTTGTGATAAGAAACACACACACTTTATAATAAGCAAGGCCTGCAGCCGCTTACGAAAATAAGCCCTCACGCGCTTCTCACCTCCTAGGAACCGGCCTGGAAACCTCACCTCGGACGCACCCCTTGATCTGACGGCAGCCCAGTCGATGAGGGCACTTTTGTCACTGCTGACGACGCACGGCATGCGTTTGATGTGAGGTCGGGGGTCTTCCTCCCCCCTCAGTGACACGTGACAGCCAGCCGTCCTGATGGCCTTCCGCATCAATTATTAAAATCAAAGAGCCATTAATTCCTATGTCTGTGCGCCTGGAAGGGTATTGTTTTAAGAGGGAAAGCGTGAGAGAAAACGGCTCAATACGCTCATCGGGCCTTCCCACACGGATGTGACGGATACAGAGCCCTGGCCTGCTTCCAGGGCTGTGGTCTCAGCGGCTGGGAATGCGAGGGTTGAATTATTCATGTTTCCCGGTCAATACAGACACACGCACACACACACACACATACACAGACACACACACACACATATACAGACACACACACATACAGACACACACACACATACAGACACACACACATACATACACAGACACACACACATACAGACACAGACACACATACAGACACAGACACATACATACAGACACACACACATACAGACACACATACACACATACACACATACAGACAGACACACACACATACACACACATACAGAGACACACATACACACACACACACACACACACACACACGTTCTTCAGTCTGAGGTTGCCTGCATGGGTTTCTGGACGGATTATTTTTTAATCCTCACGTGAGGATATTTCCCCATTGATTATTAGAGAGCGTGGAAGAGGGAGGGAGAGACAGAGAGAGAGGAACATCGATGTGAGACACATCGACTGGTTGCCTCCTGCACGCGCCCTGGGACCAGGGCAGGGGTGGGGTGGGGTGGGGTGGAGTGGGGGTGGGGGGGAATCGAGCCTGCAACCGAGGTCGTGCCCTTGACCAGAATCGAACCCGGGACCCTTCAGTCTGCAGGCCGATGCTCTATCCACTGAGCCACACCGGCCTGGGCTGAGTCTGGTTCCTTTGGGCGGGATGCAGGGCCCGTCGGTGACGAGCTGCACCCTCTGCGCACGGGTCCCAACTGAGGCTTAAAAATAGGAGCCACGTGCACGGGGCGCCCGGTGCCAGCCGCGACCCATCTGCAGCTGCCGCGCGCCCACGGGAGCCGGGCCAGCGCCGCGTGGTGTGAAGCAGCTTGCCGCGTCTGTTTTGAGAAAAGCTCCTCGTTGGCCACGTCCCCGAACACACGCGCCTCCCAAGCCCAGCGCGAGGAGCTGCCGTCGGGGTGAGAAACCTCGATGGTGTCAGGCAGCTCTGGCCAAGACAAGAGGGAATGAAGAGGAAGAGAAAATCACTTGAAGGCTGATAATTAGGAAGATCGGGAGGTGCGAGGGGAGGTTCAGAAAAGGACGGAGCGTGGGATTCTTTTAAAAAGAACACTTGTCTCCTCCGGTGGACTATCAGCCGCCGTGACGTGGGTACCACAGACCACAGCGCTCTGTGGCGTTGTTCTTCGGTGAGAAACAAAGGCATTCCAGTCGAGTCCTGAGTGCCAAGGTTGTCAGGGGAGGGTAGGTAGACCTCCGGGTTTTATCAGATTTTAAAGTCGTTCATCGAAGTTCACTGAGCTGAGGAATCGACAACCTGAGGGAAAGTTCAGATCAGATAACTATCAGGACTAGTTCCTGTGGGACCGTGGCCAGGAGGGGACCCGTGCACAGATTTCCTCCGGTGACTTCACTGCGTGGACAAGGAGCGCTGTCACTGAACACGACGGCCCTTTCATAAGCACACTCCCTATGCTAAGGGGGGACCCTAATTCTTTTCGTACATAATGCGATTAAATCGGTAAGTTACAGATGCTTTTGGACAAGGCCCATATTTTCACAGCTTCCTGTGTCTCTGAGACAAATGCCAAGATTTTTGTCTGAGCAAATGGGAAGGGGCAGCAGCGGCACAGGGGTGCGTGCCCGCCCCGCTCACCGGTTTCACCCTGGCGGCCTCGGCGGTGCGTCCGTCAGAGGAGAAGGTGGGTCCCTAAGGACGCAGCACCTGGGCAGCTGCCCGCACCGCGGGCCACGCCCTCGTCCAGAACAACTGCAGAAGACACCGCGCCGGGCACTGCCTGTCCTTAGGGGCTCGCCGACCCGGGGGGCGCCCGTCACCGGGGTGCGCCGAGCCAGACCCCACAGGTGCTCGGGGGCACACGGCAGGGGCTCCACGCCCAGAGCCTGCTGGGCAGAACGGCTGCCCCGCGGAACGCGACTGGACGCAAAGGTCCCCTTGGCCGCTCCCGGAAAACACAGGGCACAGGGACGTGGCCACCTGGAAGGACGAGGAGGTCAGGCCGAGGCCAAGGGCACGAGAGCGGAGCGAGCAGGGCGGGAGGCTCCGGGTGGGGTCTGCGAGGAGTGTGTGCCTCCCTGCCCCTCTCTGTCTCTTCACAGCCCCGCAGGGGTCGGGACCAGCACCGCACACCACAGCCGCAGGCCCCACCTCCCCGCCCAGAGGGCATCTCACCACCTGGAGCCGGAACAGCCCTCTGTCTAGACCAGTGGTCGGCAAACTCATCAGTCAACAGAGCCAAATATCAACAGTACAACGATGGAAATGTCTTTTGAGAGCCACATTTTTTAAACTTAAACTTCTTCTAACGCCACTTCTTCAAAATAGACTCGCCCAGGCCGTGGTATTTTGTGGAAGAGCCACACTCAAGGGGCCAAAGAGCCGCATGTGGCTCGCGAGCCGCGGTTTGCCGACCACTGGTCTAGGGCAGCATCCTCGGCCGCTCCTTCCCTGGACGGAGAACTGTGAAGGCCCCAACACTCACATCCGCAGCCAAGATGCACTGAACTACGCGCCAGGCTAGTGTCACACACACTGTCTCCTTCATCCCCAACCACACGGCCTGAAACCACCCTTATTCCACCGAGGAGCAGGGGTGGGGGCGGGATCACATACTCCCTCCCGTCACTCATTGGCTGTTACTTGACCCCCAGCTCTCTATGACTGGCAGGTCAGAGCTTCCCAACCCTCCACCGTCTTTCCAGGAAGAAGTATCCTGTTGTGACTACGTCACCATCATTAGCATTAGCTGAGTTCATATTTCTCCCCCCGCCCCCCATAATCCATTTTTGAAAGCTTATAAAGTACTTCTATTCAAAAACACTAATTTCAAAGACACTGGCGTTTCCCAATGTCATATCTGTGACCTCTTGGGAAAGTGGCTAAGACTGTAGATTTTAAAAACCCAACACCAACACGTCTCGCCTGAGCCAGGAGGGACACATCCGCGGCCTCCGTTATTGGAGGTTTTAAAACGTGACCCCTCCGTGTGCTCCTCCCCGGCGGAGCCGGCCCCACCGCAGGGAGTCCCGCTTCGGGGACGCTGCCAGGCGCCCTTGCTGTACTCGCCGCTGCAGCTGTCCGTCCTGCAGCAACACGCACCGACGCAATGTGCTCGCTGCTTCTCCGAGCCACTGCTCTGCACCCACGACATTTCAGCGCAGCAGGGGAAACTGAGATATTCCGATGAGAAACTTCTCGTCATTCCCCGAGAAGAAAAAGCACTTACTGGCCTGGTCATTAGAAACTGGCCACGGGAGGGTGGCCCGAATGCCGTCCCCACCTCTGCTCTCTCCGGGGCCGCAGAGCTCCATCCCGAGTCCCCAGTCAAGGCAGGAGGGCGCGGGTAAGTATTAGCAAGGGGGCGAAAGCCCCCGTCTCTTCCAGAGTCTGTTTGTAAGCCAATAACTACTTCTGAGACTTTCTTAGCTTCTCAAAGAGCCGATACTTCCATTTCTTTTACTCCTACGTGGCGAGCTGGTCAGCTTATAAAACTGCGGCCTAACGTGTTATCACTGAGTTTAACAGGCAGGGTATATTTTAATGGACCACCATCCACGTCACCTATCGGCGAAGGGAAGAGAAGCCGCTCCTGCTCTAAGTCAATCCCACCAGGAAGGAACTGAAGGGCCCGAAGCAGACAATTTGCAACCTGTCAGAACTTCACACCATCAGGCATTCAGACCACACTCCCCGTCTGGGGGCGAGGGCGGGAATTTATTATCACATGTTTAGTGGGTGAACGTTGTAGTTGTTCATCCTACAGCAACATGCCCGGATGGCAATGCTCCCCCAAAAGAAAAGGAAGCCCCGTTCTCCACAGGGGATCCTGGGTCGGCAGATTCCCAGGAGTCTGAACGTGCACTGAAGGTGAGCAAGTCTCATTCCCTACAGTCACGTGGTTAAGCCAAACCCCGAAACCCTGTGTGGGCACTGGCTAGTGTAAGAGCTGAGGAGTGGCGGGCCAGCCCACCTCCCGCCCCTGACCCATGCTCGTGCTTAAACACCGAAGGAACTTGGCTGGACCCAGGAGGACGTCCCCGTGACGGTCGGAGGAAGTCAGGGCCCTTGCCCTGTCCAGAGATGAACGGAGACGTTCTTCTCCGTGGGCAAGAACTACCTCGGCGAATGCCTGCCACGTGCTTTCACGCATCTTGTGTGACTTTCGATCTCCAACCTAACCGAGCTGGATCTCACCAAGCACTTACCACGTGGCCACGCAGACGGACAGTTACAACTTTCCAAAGGATCCCTCGTGAACTTGTATTACTTGAAAAATGCCTACTTTTTCCCTCAGAGCCTAGCCCATCAAAATTTAACGCCCGACCAGCGTGGCTCAGTGGTTGAGCATTGACCTATGAACCAGGAGGTCACGGTTCGATTCCCAGTCAGGGCCCATGCCTGGGTTGCGGTCTCGATCCCCAGCAGGAGGCGTGCAGGAGGCAGCCGATCAGTGATTCTCTCTCATCATTGATGTTTCTCTCTCTCGCTCCCTCTCCCTTCTCTGAAATCAATAAGAATACATTTTTTAAAATTTAACATTCCTCCTTTCCTCACTTCCAATAGTTTCTTACTAGGAGAAAAGGCTATTTGCAACAGGCCCTTCCGGTGGACAGCACGGGTCACAACACGGAAGGCCACACGTCACGTCCATAGTAAGTGTACTGTTCTTAAAGGAAATTTCCCACGCAACTTGGTCTCTGCCAACGAGCCACCAAAAAACCAGCGCAGTGTTGGTGTTAATTAAGTTTAAAAATTCCCTTTCCATTTTAGGACTAATTAGCATATAGCACTTTCATCAAGTGTGTGGAAATGTATACTAGGGAACTCGTTTCCCTGAAAACTGCTTCGTGGCGTACAGAACCCCTCCCCCCAAAACGCCCCAAATGCAAGACATGAATTTAATGAGCTGTTATCTAATAGAAGAAACTGAGAATGCTTTCACTCCTCGCAGTTCTCTTTTATTCCATGGTATGGATGTCTAGTATTTTAGTTCCATTTTGTTTGTAAATCACCCCTCCCCCAAATCAGTCATCACACTGCAGAGTTTATCGGGATCGCTCCCTCCGCTGTGAGAGGAATGAACTATAAGGCATCTGGGGATACGCAGTCAGGGGGAAAATAGGAAGCTACTGCAAACCTCCAGCTCAGAGATGCTGGTGGCATGGACCAGGAGGAGAGCGGTGGGGGAGGTCCAATGGACTTGGATCTGAGATGCATTTCCAAGGTGGAGCCAGCATGCTGGGAGCATGGTGAGTGCATCCTCAGTAGGAGGAAAGAAGGGGATATTTGCGCTCTGGTAGGCGGGTAAATGCTATGCCCCCCTCTTCTCATGGCGTTCCTGTTCTTATTAAAGAGCATCAGCTGAGGCAAAGGAAGAAGTGTGGGGACAGTTGAGAAGGTATGACATTGTCCTCCAGAGGGAGAGCGCAAGTAACTGGAAATGTTACAGGATTTGACGGACACCCCTCAGGGCCATTGGTGTGAGTGGTCATGAAACGGACGGGAGAGGAATCGGCATGAGAGAGTTTTTGTGTAGCTGCACTCACTGGAGATGCAGAAGTTGGGGGTGAAGGACATGGATGTAGTCATGACTGGGTATTGCCAAGCATGTACAACAAAGCAAGAGGCCCACGAAAGGTGAGGATCAGGGACAAAGGATTGAGTCTTCCCATCGCTTACGAAACTCAGAATACACAGGGAATGTGTAAGGTCTGAATACATAAGAGGTAAACTGAGAAGCTGAGGGGGTTGAGAGAGAGTGTGAATATGGTAAGAGCGATGATGCATTGGTTTTGGATCTGGTGGGAGGATTATTGCAGGTGAGACACCAGAGGGGACATCGGAGCTTGTAATCAGAGAGTGAAAAGGTTAAAACTGAGGTGTGTGGGGGGGTCACGCCTGTTTTAGTGATGAGTCTGAGAAGATTGAGGGGAGAGGACTCCTGTGAGATGGTGGGAGGCCATGCCATTGAAGAAGGTTATTAAGGAAGAGAGACGCCAAGTTATTACAGTAAATGTATCCAAATAATATGTCCACATTCTCTAAGCTCAAGAACTAAGAGCATGGCCGTGTTGGGAAAAGAGAGACAGTGACCTAGGAACTAAAATCTTCAGGGAATAATAAGGCAATGGCCATTGAGTGCTTCCGATCAGCCGGATACCAATCTATACAAATATGCATTCTTTTAAACCCCACGCAATTCTATGAGCTACTGTTGTTACCATCATTTTTCAAACTAAGGCGTCTGAGTGTAATTCACTGGAAGCCACACAGCCAGGAAGGCAAACTCACTCACACTTGATCCAAAGCTGTCAGATCCCCAACTAGACTCAGCCACGCTGCTGTGCTTTATGGAACAAGGGGGGAGTGACTCATGGGACGTGTTAGACCGCCAAAGAGCTGGCAGCAGGTGGGGCCGCTGATGCCCTGGGATATAAAGCTGAACGTATTGTGAACCATGGGGAGAAGACTGGGGCGTGTCAGTGAGAAACCACCGAGTGTCTGACTCCTGCCTGCAACATGCAAAGCGGGGAGAGAGGAGGGAAGGAGTTCGGGAGATGCGATTGGATGGTCAGATGCTCTTCTAGCTGTTTTGTTGTTGTTGTTAATTCTCCCCCGAGGATATTTTTGCCATTGAATTTTAGAGAGAGTGGAAAGGGGTGGGGGGCAGGGAGAACAAGAGAAAGAGAGAAGCTTCCATGTGAGAGATCTATCGATTGGTTGCCTCCTGCACGTGCCCTGACTAGGAATTTGCCCTAGAAAAACGAAACATATGTTCACACAAAAACCTGTTTGAGAATGTTTACAGCAGCATCTTGATCGTCATCCCAATCGGGATGCAGCCTCCGTGTCTTTCCCGGGGTTATGGTGGCACGAGGGGAGGCTGTTCGGCCGTACCCAGAGCGGACCAGCAGAATGTGACAGCATGCCCGACGCTCAGACACATGGTGCCAAGCAAGAGAAACCGGATTCTGAAGCAAACTTGGCAAAGCGCTGAGATGTGTTCAAGTTGGATGAGACCCAGGGGCTGCGTTACATTTCACAATCGATATTTGTCAAAAAAAAAAAAAGCAAAAAAAAAAGCGCGGAGTCGGGTTTGAATGCCCCACATCTGACGCCCGCTTTCCTCTGCATTTGACGTCAGTCTCACCTTTGGGCCAGAGGGACAAAGTGTAACTCTCGCATCCCAGGCAGTTCAGATGATATCAATATAAAAGAGAAAGAAAATATTTAATTTCCAATCATATTTATATTTATATATATATATTAATGTTTTCATTGCTTTCTTTTAGAGAGAGAGGGAGGGAGAGGGAGAAGAGAGAGAAACATCCATGATGAGAGAGAATCATTGACTGGCTGCCTCCTGCACGCTCCTTACTGGGGATCAAGCCCGCAACCCGGGCCTGTGCCCTGACTGGTTAAGCATTGGGGCATGGGTCAATGCCTGACCACTGAGCCACACCAGCCGGACCATATTTATCTTTTGCAAATTGTATGCATGTGTGACGATGCCCATAAGAGATGGGGATTGGATCTGTGCCCAAGGTGTGGGGGGAGGTCATAAGCTAATCGGTTGGATGGCCACTCACAGACTTGGGGTCTGCTGTCCTAGGTATGGCTCTTCAGCTTTAGGGGCCACATGCACCCCTAAAGGAGGCGTGCTGAGCATGCAGCTTGGGGGTGGCGGGGGGGCGGGGCGGAGCATGAACTGAACTGCCCCGTGTTCCGATTCAGTGAGTGCGGGGCTGGGCCGGGAGTCTCCATTGGAACAAGACCCGGATGGTGCTGAGGCAGGTGCCCCCGGGCAGCGCCGCTCTGCACGATGCCCGCGCGCCCAGGTACCGGCGGGAGCAGCGGCAGCTTCATTTCCCCCCGTCTCGGCAGGAGAGCACGCCTCCCGCCTGCCGCGGGGTGTCAGCGACAGGGTGTCACATTGGGCCACCTCATTTCCATGCCTGCTGACAGCCGAAGAAAAGGATACGGCTTTTAAGACAATTTCCGGACCAAGAGGTGGTATTTTTTTATCCAGTGAGGAAAAACATGAGTGGGGCTTCCTACTCGGTGTGTGTTCTTTTCAGCCGTGCCCCGTGGGTAGCGGGTCCAATTGGCGTGACCCTGGTCCTCTCTGCACTGCTGACCCCGGGGCACCTAGCTGTGTCGTCCTCACAGCAGTGCTGGGGGGCACTAGCCCCACGCATCGCGCAGGCGGGGACGCAGAGTCACGGCCACAAGAGGCAGAGCAGGAGGCCACGGGGCCCTCAGCTGGCTGACCCTGAGCAGCGGTCGCCCACCGGTGGGCCGCGGACCACTGGGGGTCAGTGAGGTCCGAAAGGTTGGCGACCGCTGCCTTACAGGACTCCCCAGGGGCGTCTCCCAGGTGCGTGTCCCCAGGTGCGTGTCCCCAGGTGGACGTCCCCCAGGTGTGCACGTGAGCTCTGCTGTTCCCCTGTCCCCAGGGACGGCCACGCAGTGGGAGCCTTTACGGAAATGTCCACTTCCTGCAGGAAGCAGGGCCCCGATGCCAGGCTCCACTGGGCACGCGGCTGCTTGTGAACCTCGTGGGATGCACCTTTGGACCCCAAACCAGAGTTACGGTTATTGGGATTGAGAGTCAAGCCCCGGGGACAGGGCCTTTCTCCGTCCTCGAGTCAGCCTGCCTCAAATCAGACCGTCTGCTGACCCCGATGTTCACAGGCCTCAGCCTGCTGTGTGGGGGACCCCGCCCTGCGGTTTTGAACATTCACTCAGGGCCCCGATCAGGCCTGGATCTGTGCTTTGGGCCTCGGACTCGCACCATATGGGGATTCTGAGAACAGGCCGGGTACCAGCAGGCACCGCGGAGTCGTCATTGGACAGGGTTTGAAAGCATGTGTGGAGGCCGCGCGGGAGGGCACTTCGCTAGATGCTGAGGAGATGGTGGTAAACAGTGCGGGGTTTTAGAGACTTGCTTTCAGAATGCTGGTCCTGGTGCGGTAGAAGGATAAAGAGCCAGCATCCAGAATCTCTACATTCCTGACCTCCTACGACCTATGGCTGTTCTTACCGAAGGCAGCGATTCGGAGGGGGTGTCAAACCAAATGCAGCTCAGATTTTTATAAATTGTGTTGTTCATTTTAGAAAAACAATATTGATTAATGTCACGGACTTGATTCTGATATCTGATTCCAGATATGAGAATAATCACATGCTAAAAATTGATCCTGGGAAGGAAAATACATATATATTAATGTGATATATATATATATATATATATATATATATATATATATATATATACACACATATATATATATATACATATACACACACACACATATATATATATATGACAAAGCACTCACTTTAATACTGCTTTGCCCTGTGACTTACTAAGATCTGAACTAAAAGCAGTTATTCTGACTGCTTTTTCCTATTCCCATATACATAAAATGGATCACTTTGGCATCCATATTTTAAAAAATGAGTGTTCTCTGGTCTTGAATAAGGTACAAGTCAAGATACAATTTTGTGATGATTATATATTTCTTTGTTACAAAAGAAAGCCCTCTGGTCAATAGAGCCAGTTCTGAGGAGTCGGACGAAGTAAGAGGGCTCGGAGAGAAATACGGAGTGCTCAGACCACCATCAGGTGCTCTGGAAGCGGTGGACAGCGCCGGGGGTCTACGGGCAGTGAGTGGCCCTCATCAAACAAGTGCAGGGCCGTCTGCCGAGAGAGGCTGTGACTACAAGATTTCTCGGTCTTCGAGCGGAGAGAATCGTGTCTTCACCATCAAGCATGCATGCATCTTTTTCAAATGTCATATCCATGAGACGACAAACAATATTCTTTTTTTAAAACTTAAGTTCCTCTTGGTCCCTTTTACTGAATTTCATGATATTATCACGGCTGTTTGGGACTTGATCACTGGGAGAGACGTCTCTACTGGCAAAGGAATATAGCGTTTCATAGCGAGGACATTATGCTTTGTTTAAGCTTAGTTTTAAATAGGAGCTCTCTCTGGAGGAAAAATGAATTTATTTGATCTAACATATGCATCCTATACGCCAGAGAAGAAAGCAAAGGCAGCGAAAGAGTCAAAAATGCTGTGTGCCCGAGGAAAGTTACCTCCATGCACTTAGTTTGATACAAGCATGCGTTCCACTCCCATTTTCTTCCGGGTCACTTATTTAGAAATAACATTGATGGCTCATAAAATTGGCCAGGAGAAGAGAAATCAAGACCAAAGCAGCGAAATGCTTTATGGGTTACTAAAGCTGATTGCATGAGTCCAGGGGCTACCTGCTGTGCAGGGGGGCAGTAACAGGTCCATGGCCCCTTTTTTAAATTATTTATTTTTTTTTGTTAATTCTCACCTGAGGATATTTTCTTCCACTGATTTTTAGAGAGAGTGGAAGGGATATAGGGGAAGGAGAAAGAGGAGAGAGAGAGAGACAGACAGACAGACAGACATCGATTGGTTGCCTCCTACACATGCCCCAACTGGGGCTGGGATCAAACCTGCACCCCAGGTACATGTCCTTGATCAGGAATCGAACCCGTGACCCTTTGGTGAGTGGGCCATGCTCTAACCACTGAGCCCTGGCCTGGTTTTCAAATTCTGTGCATCACTGGGAATGTCTCTCTCCCCTGTCGGTTTGCATCCTTATTCCCTTGGAGGGACCACACTGCACTCATCGTGACACCCGCAGTAACACTCAGAAGTGTGGTTTGTTGACAAGTTTATGAACGCTGTTGTTTGTTAAATAAAAATATTGAAAATGTATCCAGTAGAAAACAAAATGAGAACGACGTTGCTGTGATATTTAAAGCAGAACCGTACAAAATGAACCCTTCAATCATATGGGCAATGTCTACATTTACGATACAAAAAAAAAAGCAAGTATAATACCCAGTTAAAATCGATTCCTGAAGATGCTTTCTTTGGGGATAATTTGGGCTTCCTTTGGCGAGCAAACAGCTTTTTGCTCTGGCTTTATAACCATGTGAATCAAGGCGAGGAACCAGCGCCACGTGGAAGTGACCGCTTGGCTCTGGGCTTGTGAGGGTCTGAATACCCTAGTCCCACTCAAAACGAGGGAGTGGGTGCTACCTGGAGGGTGCCAGCTTTGCCTGTGGAGAGCGGGTGTTTTTGAAAACTAAGTATTAAGTTGCTAAGTCACAGGTTGGAAATGGAAACCTTGCCTCGACTGCCAACGCGGCAAGGTGCCCTCTTAAGCTCGGTGACCACCCCACCGGGACCAACGGATGGCGAGGATGATCGGAGTGAGACATTTTAAGATGCTTTTCATGTAGAGAAACATGACCTATTGCTCAGTTTACTGTGGATACGGGACACGGAGAACAGTGCAGAGGCCCACAGACTCCCGGATGTTTGGGAGAAAGCAGCCGCCCCTTCCGAGAACCCCACTGCTGCGCGCGGTGCCGGAGGTGTTACGTGAGTCTCCACTCTCCGGGGCGTCTGACACGTCCCCAGAGCCAGTGATCAGTCAACGCCGCTGCACAGATAGAAAATCAAGAGTCAAAGACGGAGCCTGAATAAGACCGAGGAGCAGACTAGGGATTGGACACCAACTGTTTTCCCCTGAAGCTTCCCAGGCAAAAGCCACATGGATGGTTGTTTGCTTCTGAAAGAACTTAAAAAAACAAAACAAAAAAATACACAACCTCGAAAACATAAGAAATGGAACAGACAGGAGACGGAACCGTGTGGATGATGTAGTGCGAACATGTAGTGACGGGAGCACACGCACCGCCCTATCCGCGGAAACTGCGTGCCCGGCCCCTGCCTTCGCCTTGAGTGCCACCTACCAGAGGGCTTAAAAAAAGCCGGGTCTTTTACTATGAAGTCAACATCGAGGAAAACCCGTTAGTGCTGATCACACCTGTCATTGGACGGGACGCCTCTGACATTGCTAGTTTGGGGCCGATCCGCAGACACACACCGCGTTCAAAATGCGTTCAGTGCCGAGCGCTCCTCAGAGACAGAAGGACAACGAAAGGAACCGCCCTGACTCCCGCGCACTGAACGCTGTTCCCCGCACCGACTCCTGCGGAACCAGGGAGCTCGCACCTCCTCCCTCGGCTGTCCCGTCTGCTGGGCCTCGCAGGGCCTCCCAATGGAGGACATCAGGACGGAGGAGAGACGAAGGGGGCGCTTAAGTCCAGTGTCCTGTGTTTTTAACCCCAATGAAAGCACAGCCTGTAGGAGTGATGTTTTCCATCATTTAAAAGGAAAAAATAATAAAATGCGTTCTTCTGTGCTTTTTAACTATTTGTGGCAACAGAGCACGCTTGAAACTTCTGGATTATGGGCATTTGATTTGACGTGAAAATTTTATGTCTAGTTTCTTCGTACCATGCTTGGCCATAGCTTGCTGGTGAAAAATGTTATTAAATTGGCAGGCCTTGATGCTACTGAATAGACGTTTCCCAGCCTGTGAATTTTTAATTGTCTGAGAGCAAAGGACAGCCCTGGCTGGTGTGGCTCAGTGATTGAGCGTTGACCCCTGCAGCTAGAGGTTGCCGATTTAATTCCAGGTCACAGCAGATGCCCGGGATTGCGGGCTCAACCCCCAGGAGGGGGCTTGCAGGAGGCAGCCGATCAATGATTCTCTCTCTCATTGATGGCTCCCTCTCTCTCTTCCTTTCCCTTCCTCTCTCTCTAAAATCAATAAAAGAATATTAAAAGTAAGTAAAAATTAAAAAAAGCAAAGGACTTTGACAATATTTATTTCCTTGCTCACTAGCAAACTCTCTAACAGAGGAACTATAGTGCCCAGTGCACAGTTACATGGAAAAGGGCTCCGTCTTGAGCACTGACGATAACCAGGTCTGACACGGGTGTTCATTGGAAACAGCACTGTGGTCAGTAACAGGTTTCACGATGGGCTTGAGAGGAAGGAGAAACGACCAATTTGCACACAGTTGTTGAAGGATGGAAGGCAGTAGGGTGGGGACTCAGGAAATGTGCTCCTGATCGGTCCCCCAAAACCGTGAGCAAAGCCGCCCATTCTAACGTGAGTTCCAAACATGTGTGGTAACATCAAGGGGACAGCGGTAATATTTTACAAAACATGAGCCTTTGTGAGGATGTCACGGAGGCATTGTGAAAAAGAACACCAAGAAAAACATCACTTGATTTGAAAAAAAAAATCTATTTTTATTGTGTTTAGAATCTCAGCGCATTCTCTGCTCTGGGAATATCAACCAGGCTGGTGGGATACTGCTACCATTACTCATGCTCCCACCTCCTACAAAACCACCGTCTAGCAACCATCAGCTGAGCTCTTCTAGAAGTGTTCCACCGAGCAAGCAGATCCCTGAGGGTGCAGTTACAAATAACTGTTCTGTCCCCCAATATTTCCATCTCAAACTCATTTTATGGAAACAGTACCCCTCCTATCTATGTGAGAAACCCACAGAAACCCCCACAGAGTTTCTGATCACTCTAAGATGATAAAAGCATTTTTAAAGAGTAAGTATGAGTATGTTTTGGTTTTCAATTAACTTTCACATCATGGGTTCTGGGAAGAGCTCAGTTCACTAGGAGCTGCTGTGGACAGTCTGATAGGAAATTATGGGCAAGAATTATTATTTCTAATATCTCTAACTTGTCTTACATTTCCTTGGGTCTCTATATTCTGGCTCCAATTAGACCTTCTTAAACATTTCTCTGTTAAGCTTACTGAACCAAAGGCACTGGACTCCATCACCTGTTTGAGTTTCCTCTCTCCGTGACGTACGATCCCAGGCTAACACAGAGAGAGAGCACAAGTAATTTATCATCAACTACATAATGACGGGAGGGGATTTTACTTTGGGTGGTAACCACACAATGCAATATACCGATGATTTATTGTAGCACTGTACACTCAAAACCTATATAATTTTATTAATCAAAGTCACCCCAATAAATCTAATTTAAAAAGTACTTTATCAAGCATAAGACTTGGCTCATTTCGCAACGGAGAGATCATTAAACACGGCCAGAGGTGGCATTTCACCAGAGGTTTGCATTGCATTGGCCTTTCACCACGAAGAGAGGGTCTCATTTAAAATGCACCGGAAGGCTCCCTCGCCCCCGTGAGTGGGCGGACTTGCTGGGAGCACTGTGCAGACCACAGGGGAGGAAGGCGATGCCGTGGGAAGAGGGCGGTCTTGCTGAGCTCACAGGCGGAGGGTGCGTTTCAGGGTGACTCGCGGTGGGAATTTGCATGATGGGGTATCAGACAGGCAGAAGCTATGCGATGGGGAGCCTCACAAAACTGAGGGTGGGGCTCCCGCGTGTCACTGACTGAGGTCTCACACAGGACTGTACAGTGCCTACAGAGTGGCTGCTAGGAAACTGAAAGCCAATGGAGCCATGGAAATGATGCAGAGATGGAAAAAACCACTGGTTAGGGTCATCCCAAGTGATGACATCTCACTGGGCACCTCTGGCATTCAGCTGAGACAACACAAGACTGTGCTTTAGGATCGAAAGCTACACCGTGAATTGAGGGCCAAGCCCTAGGACTAAGGGAAAAATAGACCCTTCCTGACAAAGCATGAAACTAAGGCTGAGGAGATCAATCATGCCCCGTCGTAATTTAGCTGCCTGCCAAGACAGAATCAAACAGCGTTTAAAGACTAATATCATGATCCAGCCTCCTGCCAGTGCCTCGTTAACAATGCCCAATACACACCTGAAACGTGCTAGACATGTGAAGGAGCGTGAAAATGTCCCCCAAATCAAGAGAAACACAGTCAATACAAACAGACCCAGAAGATGACCCAGATTTGAAATTCATAAACAAGGACTTTAAAACGACTTTTATAAAAGTGACTGCTTTCGTATTTATTTTAAGCATGCTGTAGTGAGTTAAGAATGTATATTTATAAATATATCCCAGGCCTTACAAGAAAAGAGAGACACATGAGCAAACACCTCAGTAATATAGGCTGAGAAATGGAAACTAAGAGGAAAAAAATCAGTAGAAACTCTAGAATTGAAAGTACTATTTCAGAAATGGAAAATAAAATCACTAGGTAGGCTTAATAGCATATTGGACATTGCAGAAATGATTGCTAATTTTTTAGATTAAAAGAAATTATTCAATCTGAACACTGTGGTAGAGAAAGATGAGAAACAAAACATACAGAGTTTCAGTAACTTGTGGGACAATAATAATCAAGCTGCATGAATTCAAAGAAAAACACACTGAGATTTATGCTTCACTGTCAACTGATGAAAACCGAACATGAGAAAAAAATCACAAAATATCTAGAGAAGAAAGACACAATGCAAAGAATAATGAGATTTCTTATCAGCAGCAACGGAGCCCAAAATATAATAAAGTGACATCTTACAATTACTGCAAGCAAACCAGATTTTTATATCCAGTGAAAATATCCTGCAAATATGTGGAAGAAATAAAGGCATTTTCAGATAGACAAAAGCTTAAAGTATTTGCTCCGAGGAGACCTACACCACAAAAAACACTGGGGAAAGACAAGGAAATGATACAATGTGGAATTCTGTATTTATAAGAAAGAATAATACATGAAATGATAAACAAGTAGGTGGATATTCAAAAACTTATTTTTTTTTAAAAAAACTGCAAGTTACTGTTTAAAGCAAAAACAATAACATTTTGTTGTGGTGCTTCTAATGTATATAGAATTATATATGACTACTGTAACACAATGGATGAGGTTAAATAATATATATTATTATTAAGTAATTAGATTTTATAGTGACTGCTCTCATGCTTATTTTAAGCATGCTGTAGTAAGTTAAGAACGTATATTGTAATGCTTAAACAGTATTGGCTAAAAAGTAAAAATAAATACAAAAGTATTTAATTCACGCCAAAATCAGCAGGGAAATAAAAAAAGAGAGGAGAAAGAGAGCAAAGATGTTAGATTTAAACCCAATCACATTAATAATTACAATAAATAGAAATGAACTAAACAATTCAACTGTCAGAGATTTTTCAGACTGGACAAAATGCAACTAACTGTATGTTGTTTACACAAGACATAAGCAATATTTGTCGCGTGTGGAGTACTCTGTAATGCATTTATATCTCAAAAAACATCCAGTTGGGAGTTGGGTTACAGGAAGATGCCATTTAGAAACACATGAAGCAATTACACCATCCCGGTTTTTCTTGAAGGCAGCCCGTATCTTCTCATACGAATTTTGGGATCATCTGCATGCCTTCTTCAGTGAAGCATTTGTTTAAATCTTTAGTCATTTTTAAATTCAGTTGTTTGCTTTTTTATTATGGCATTTTAAAAGTTCTTTGTAATAATCTGTGTTTGTTAATTATGATAACCTTTGGTGCCTGTTCGGGGCAGTCACAGTAATCACAGCCGCCCATCCCCTAGTGAAATGTTGTTTTCTGCTGTATTAATTGCTCGGTAAGGTGCACCGATCACCAAGAACCTTCTGGTCATACTTGTGTACATGCTGCTGATAATGTCACCGCTCATCACCCAACCACGAACCACCACACACGCTCCCTGGCGTCTCTGAATAATTTCTCACTTCCCCACTGAGGAAGTACCGTTTAGCCGACACAATTTGGCTGAATTGGCACTCGAGGAGCCCAGAGCCCTGTAAGAAAGCAGAGGGATTTATGGCTTGTGTCTGGCAGTAGCAATCACAGGAGATTGTTTTCTTTTCTTTGAAGAAAAAAAAAAATTTTCAAGAAAAAGGTTCCCGAATGGAGTGGGAGGTTATTCACCGAGTAGCTCTTCAGCCACACATAATCTATATTTTGATGATTTCGTGTTTTACAAGCCCCCAAATAATACTTCAGAATGCTTCACTTTTTATCTACATCCTCGTAAATCACTCTTGTTTCAAACCGCTAGCAGGGAGGGCACACGGCAGGCGTGTTCTGAGCCTCTGCTGCGCGGTCTGGTCTGCGAGGAGCTGGGGCCGCCCCGGGCCTCCGCAGGGGTGAGAGGCGGTGCGCGGGCGGCGGGGCGCGAGGCCTGGAGGCAGACTGCTCGGCCCTTCCCAGCCATCTGATAACCTGAGTGGCTGCAGCTTTGAGAAAATGCCTTAGCTTCCTTGCATCTCAGCTCTCTACCCTAAACTGGAGATAATAATGGTATGTGCTCCACAGAGCTGATATGGGGATTAAATCAGTTAACACTGTCATAGGATTAGATACCTCTTCGTATCAAAAATGGAAAAGCTTAGCCCGGCCGGCAGGGCTGACCTACGTATGAACCAGGAGGTCAAGGTTCCATTCCATGCCCTGGTTGCAGGCTCCATTCCCAGCAGGGGGCGGGAAGGAGACAGTGATCAGTATTTCTTTGTCACATCAATGTTTCTCTCTCTCGCTCTCCCCTCCACCTCTCTAAAAATCAATAAAAATAAAAAACCGTAAAAAAGTGAAAACACTTAGGAATATACTCCGTCTTGAGCTGGGGATGGTCCGTGCTGGTCAGCCACAGACTCCCGGAGGGAAAGCTAACGGCTGACCGGTTTTAGGATCCGTGAGAGATGCTGTTGGAGGATGGCTCAGCTGCAGAGCCAGAGCTGACACCAGCCTGGCGGGAGGGGGTCTGTGCTGCAGGGGTGAGCTACCGCGTGTCAGCTCCACGGGGGTGAGTCCGTGCTGACGGGCTAACTTGCCCTGCAGGAAGCTGTCGCTGGTTGGTGGCTTTCAGGGGCGCGTTAAAGAATACCAGTCGTCACCTGCTGATCGAATACGTTTAAAACCAGTTCTGGCACCAGTTTCTATTTATTGTAATTATTTGCTGCCATGGTTAAACGGTCGTTCTTTTCCGGACAAGCTTGAGGCGTGATTTGTTTGAAACTTAGATATGATGCATGGAGTAAGCACACAACGACCATTAGCTATGATAATGTGGGAATTTTATTTTTATTTTTTAAATAAAATTTTATTGATTTCAGAGAGGAGGGGGGAGAGAGAGAGAAAGAGAGAGAGAGAGAGAAATAAACATCAATGATGAGAGAGAATCATTGCTTAGCTGGCTCCTGCATGACCCACACTGGGGGTCGAGCCCACAACCCGGGCATGTGCCCCGACTGGGAATCGAACTGCGTGAAATTGAACCCGAGTCATGCCCTCCGGGCCCATAGTGTGGGGATTTTAGCGTGCTTTGGGTGACAACAGCTGGGGAGAATGGGATTGAGCACATCTTTACTTCCAGGTCACGCACTCCCAGGCGCACAGGAAGAGTGGGAAGGATTCAGGAGCCCGACCCCCAGCACCGCCCTCCGTTCCAGTCAGCGGAGGACCCGGAACGCTGTTGGCTCCTTTTCCGTGCGGTGCCAGCCAACGGCAGGAAGGAGATGGGATGCGGGTCGGGATGCAGTATACAGGCTAGAACACGTCACGTCCAACACTATGTGACCCCCTCTGCGTGCGTGGTATGAGAAGGGCAGGGAAGTCCTTTCCTTGTTCTTGGACGGTCTCCATTCATGTGGACCCTCGAAACGTGCCCACGGGAAGGTTCTGTGAGGCTGAGCAGCCGTGCGGCCCGAGGCCCCGTCTGTACAGCAGAGCCCGGCCCTGAGTCAGGCCCGGTTCCGCCGCGTTGCTGTATGTGTCTGGAACTGAACACTTACTGGTCACTTCAGGCTACAGTTCACGCACAACCGAGGCTTTTGGTTTTCTGTTTGGTTCGCGGTTTTGCAGGACCAATGGCATCACCCTTGTGGGCTGCAAAGGGGAGACCAGGCAGAGGGGGGTCCCCTGAGTCCTGCTCACACTCCAAGTTCCCACGGCCGCCGCGCAGGCCCCGGCACTCTGCTGCTCTCCGTGCCCACACGCCGAGGGGCACTCCGCCGCTCCCCGTGCCCACACGCGAGGGGCACTCTGCTGCTCTCCGTGCCCACACGCCGAGGGGCACTCCGCCGCTCTCCGTGCCCACACGCCGAGGGGCACTCTGCTGCTCTCCGTGCCCACACGCCGAGGGGCACTCCGCCGCTCTCCGTGCCCACACGCGAGGGGCACTCTGCTGCTCTCCGTGCCCACACGCGAGGGGCACTGCTGCTCTCCGTGCCCACACGCCGAGGGGCACTCCGCCGCTCTCCGTGCCCACACGCGAGGGGCACTGCTGCTCTCCGTGCCCACACGCCGAGGGGCACTCCGCCGCTCTCCGTGCCCACACGCGAGGGGCACTGCTGCTCTCCGTGCCCACACGCCGAGGGGCACTCTGCTGCTCTCCGTGCCCACACGCCGAGGGGCACTGCTGCTCTCCGTGCCCACACGCCGAGGGGCACTCCGCCGCTCCCCCCCTCGTCCCCGTCGATCTGCGTGTGAACACCACGTGGCCTCTCGCAGCGCCGTGTCTCCCACAGGGAGACGGGGACAGCCGTGCGGACGGCGCGGATCTAACAAACTGCGGAAACCTGGAGATGGTGCACAGTCTTTTCTTGTTCTGCTGTGAGCAAACTTATGCATCGCATGTTTCTCCTTTGGAGGAACGTGCCTTGAAGAATGTGTGGAAACACTGGGCGCTCCCATGTTGTCCTGCACCATCACATGTCTGTGCAGCACTGCAGTGTGCGATCACATGGCTTTTCGTCATCCACGTTAATTCAACAGATTAACAACGAGACCTGTCCTGACTCTGCAGCAGCAGCACTTCTGAACCCTTTCCCCGTGACCGTGTGTAAGTGGGGAGCGGCCATGCATGTCCAAGGCGACGACACAGGAACCGTGACGCAGGCAGGGCGTGCCAAGCTCCCTTTGAGCTTCCGGTTGGCGTGCGGGGAGCTCTCCCAGCGCATCAGCGGCGCAGGCCCCGGGCAGGCGTTTCCTCTGCTGACGACACAGGGACGAGCGCGTCTCCCAGACGCACAGGAAGCGAGAGACGGAGTGCAGACTTCCCCCGGCGGGAGTGACATTTTACTTTTTAAAAATATCTTTATTGCTTTCAGAGAGGAAAGGAGAGAGAGATAGAAACATCCATGATGAGAGAGAATCATTGACTGGCTGCCTCCTGCACGCCCCCTACTGGGGATCGAGCCCGCAACCCCGGGGCATGTGCCCTTGACTGGAATCGAACCTGGGACCCTTTGGTCCGCAGGCCAACGTTCTATCCACTGAGCCAAACCAGCTAGGGCGGGAGTGACATTTAAAAAAATTAACTTCTGTTCCCCAGACTTTGCATGAACTCCTACAGATCACCAGCGAGGTGGTGAGTAGTAAGACAGAATCCATGCTTTCTGCCCTAAATTCACCATCTTTGTGATGCTGGTCTGTTTAAATGTTGGCGAGTGTTACAGACCCTCTTTGGCTCGCCCCTAGGGAGGAGGCAATAGGAGGAGCTGGTATCTAACAGGTCAAGGCGAGTTTCTTTCCTTTCAGGAGAAACTGGATTTCATATCTATCTCAAAGCTCACCCCACAGTGAGATATTGGTAATTCCCTGAGTGCGACAGACCACAAACTGGACTCACCGAAAGGAAGGAAAAGGCCCAATGTTTCTCTCTATTGACCTAGGGCAGTGATGGGCAACCTTTTGAGCTTGGTGTGTCACCCTTCGCCAAAAAACTGAGCATAACTCGGGTAGTGTGTCACTTTGAGGAAAAAACATTATTTCGCAAATGTTTCATCCTCGGCATGCGGCCGCCTCAGCGGCCGCGTGTCATCAGAAATGGCTACGCGTGTCAGTGCTGACACGCGTGTCATAGGTTCGCCATCACTGACCTAGGGGATAATAACCCAGCTGTGCACACCCCAGCGTCTCCCCCTAATCTAATGCTTTTAGGCAAATACATGAAAATGATTTTGGAGGAAATGCAGTGATTTGGCAAAACATTTCACCCTCATTCCATTTCAGGAGTTACCTTTTAATTAGCACACCGCTCTTTCTTCATCTAAGTATCTGAATTCCAGCTTCTAACCCTATTTCAATCTCCATTCCCTTTGCTACCTTACTTGGCTAAATACTGAGCACCTAAACAGTTTGTCATTATTGAAGAATAAAAAAAAAAAAAAGATTGGATGTTCAAGTTGAACACATTAGCAAAATGACGAGGGCCTCACTAGAATTTTAGAACTAAATGTAAAGGGGACATTCAAGCCTTTCAACAAGCAAGGATTTATAATTGCTTCAACATGCTTGGCACGGAATGGCACGGGATCCACAATCCCTTATTTCTTGGAGCTGGAGAATAGAGAGCAAGAGCCAGCGTACCACGAAACATTCCAGCACCAGCGCCAGCCAGGAGATGCTGCTCACCAAACAGAGAGGCAGACAGCTCAATCCTCCCTTTCTCCAAGCGGCCAGCGAGGCGACGGATTCATCAGGAAGCTACGCGAAGGGCTCGCAGGGCAGCTTGTCTCTCGCTAGTTCGCATTTCTGGGGCTCCCTTTCTTCTCGTGTACAGTCAGACTGCACGTACCTCGTCACGGAGAGTCCTCCCAGCCTGACCAACTGCTCAACTGGAGCTGGGAGACGTGACTTGGAGAAACTGTGTGGCCCTGGCCAGTGTGGCTCAGTGGCTAGAGTGTCGGCCCGTGTACCAAAGGGCCAGGTGAATATCTAATTCCCTGTCAAGGGTACATAACTGGTTTGCAGGTTCGATCCCTGGCCCTGGTCAGGGTGTGTTTGGGAGGCAACCAATCGATATGTCTCACGCTGATGTGTGTGTGTGTCTCTCTCTCTCTCTCTCTTCCTCCCTCCTTTCCATTTTCTCTAAAAATCAAAGGAAAAAGTATCTTCGGGTGAGGATTAGCAACAACAAAAAAAGAAGCTGTGTAAGGAAGTTGAGGTTTCAGCTGAGTCCTGAACGGTGGGAGATCTGATGAGCGGGAAGGAGTAACAGGAAGTGGGCACACAGTGAAGAAAAGTCGACGCTGAGGATGCCATTGCCGTGGCCAGAGAGGAGGAGCCGGCTAGAGGGAAAAACGAAGGGGGTTGGCCGAGAAAGGGTGCGAAGGAGAAGAAGGTGAAGGTCGTGTGAGGGTCGGAACTCTCTCCCGGGCTCCACGGAAACACGGAGCAGGCGGGGAGCACATCGCTAGCCCAGCACCAGGGGTCGCGGCCAGCTTTGGCGGAAGAGGAGGAGGAGCGGAGCAGTGACCAGGCAGCTGCCTTTGGATGGATGTGGAGCCTGGGCCGAGGGGGCAGGGCGGGAATCGGGAGGAAGCACTGACAGAACCTAGGAGGAAAGGGTAGTCGGTTTGGAGACGGGGAGGTGCTAACGGAGAAGAGAGACAACAGGCCGCGAAATGGGGAATGTGAGTGTGGGGAGGCGGGGTGCAGGCAGGGTGTCCCCAAAACCTCACGAATCTTCCTTAGCTCACAGTTTCTATCCCGACATGATATGTCACGCTAAGACGTGGCTTGGGAAAACTGGATGTGAAGGAGGAGGAGGTGATTAGGAAAATTCTGAGGTGCAAGGCCCAGCAAGGACGTGTGCTATCTTTGGCAAGTTTCTCCGCACACACTGAAAAGAGGTCCTAATATTTTTCCTCGAACCCCAGGAGAAGTATTTTTCCAGTATAAAACTGCTCTTGACAACAATTACACTGGAAAAGTTCATTAATTTAAATCATTCTTTCATGAGCATTTTCAGTGTTTAAAAAAAAAAGAATATCAAGTTAAAACTTGGCTCACAGCTAACGCCTCACTTTATATAGCATATATTTTGTTAAGCTAAAATAAATCTACATAATTAAGTTTACTAGCAACTTGTGCCATTATATTTTGTCAAAATCAAGAGGTGACATGCAATTAAACTTACTTGGCTTTGTAACTTCCTCTGTTAAAACGGGTCTTTTAAACATGTCACTGGAACTCTTCTCAGAAGCATGATTTTGATCTTGCAGAAGCAAATGTATACTTGAGAAAATGGTATTTGTTAGCACAGAATCTTATTAACTTTGTCTTAATGAGGCTCAGTCAATGTTTACCAGGCAGAATTCATTCAATGTATGAACTTGAATGCAATTATATTCTCTACTTATGACGCTTAAATGATCCCCTTACCCGGAGAGGCCTCTGACTTAGAGACCTTATTAGCATAAATGAACTGAATCTGAACACTTGTAATGAAGCTATTAGTCCAACTTTTCACATGGATGTCCCAAAGCAAGGGTTTCCATAGGGACCGACCCAACTAAACGGAATAGGTTTTGTGACCTTGATTTATGTCTTTTGTTTCCACATACACCTGAGCACAATTCTAAATACACAGTCGATGCTCACTATTTAATTTGTGAATTGAGAAGTTCTTGGATTTGTTTCTTTGGCATTGACTCTCTCCTTTTTTAAAATTGATGAGAAAGAGAGAGAGAGAGAGATATCAATTTGTTGTTCCACTTAATTATTCATTCATTGGTTGATTCTTGGATGTGCCCTGACCAGGGATCGAACCCACAACCTTCATGTATTGGGACAACGCTCTAACCAGCTGAGCCACCCTGGCCGGGGCTGGCATTGCCTCTCTTTATAGCCAGGGCAAAGCAGTGAGTACACAGGAGGCAAGTAGGTTCCAAAGATATGTTTTAGAGTAAATGAATGAACAAGCTTTTCTTCCAAGGCTCATTTGTCTAACCCAACTCCGTAACGAATCCCTTAGCCCAAGAGAATGAGTCTAACGGCGATTCTAAGCCCTCTCTCCCCGTGATCTGAAGCATGTTTGGCATGTCAGTAAGACGCTTGCCAGCTGCTACTTCCACCTCTACAGGGCGGTGTCTCAGTGTAGATTCAATGCCAACCTTGGAGTCTAAGTACCCCTTCCGGAGTTGGACAGGCCGTTGCCCGACCCTTCCCACAGTGCCCACCTCTGACTGCAGAGCCTCAGAGGAACCTCACTCGCCAGCTACCCTCCGTCTCCTCCTGCTAACTGGTTCCCACCCTCCCAGGATGACTCTCCAGAGAGATCCCTAGGTTATCCAGGGTTCCAGAATGACCTCCAACCTTCCACAGGAACGAGAATACCAGGAATGCTTGTGTTTCATTGCATGAGGGCCTGCTACCTCCAGAGAGAGCCAGAGAATACACCCACTGACACGCACTCGTCAGCCTTCCAGGCCACGGCCTCCATGAGGAAGGGCGCCATTTTGGAAGGAGGATCAACGTCCCCGGGACCGGTGCTAGCTGGCCGAGCAGATAGAACATCTTAACAGGCGCACGCCAGAGCTTCTTCATGTCTGTCTTGGGGCACAAGTCTTCAGGAATCGCGGCACCAGGAGATGGAGGAAATGTGATAACCGGAAAGGCCAACCCCCCCCCCCACCCCGGAGGAACAACACAATGATCATCGCCACCGAGGAGCCCCTCGCGCCCAGGGGAGAGGCTAGAGGGCCCACTGGCAGGGAACGCAGTACGGCCTCACAGAATTTCTATCCATGCGTTCCGTATAAAACACAAGAAAGACTATTTTAAATCTGTTTATTTCCCCTCCGGGTACCGACCCTCACCCCAGGGCAGAGTGTCACCAGCCTCCTGTCGCCTACGAGATGCCAAGCAGCCTGTGTGTTCACTCTCAGCGCCGGTGGTTCCGCACATTTGAAAGGGACGTGGTTTGCCTTGTCGCCTACACAGCACGTCCACAATGACCTGAAGTGAGACGGGAAGTGTGTGTGAAAGTCGTTCCTATCATATTGGTGCGCACTAGTTATCTCAAGGTAGTGTATTTTTGAAAATTGTCAAAAATAAAGGTTATTTATTTACACTAGGTGTACCAGTTAATAATGGCGGACAGTATCCACAAATTACCTGAAAGATGGGGGAAATGTGTAGCTAGCGATGGACATTATTTGAATAACGCACTTTTGATGTTTCTCTTGAAATTATCGTGTTTTCTTTGATTACAAAATCTGCATTATTAATGCGGATTAACTCTTAACTGGTTAATAATGCAGATTAACTATTAACTGGTTAATAATGTGGATTAACTATTAACCGGTTAAACACACGGACTAACTATTGACCACTTAAAAATGCGGATTAACTATTTACTGGTTAATAATGCAGGTTAATTATTTACAGGTTAATAATGCGGATTTTATAATCCAAAGAAAACACGATAATTTCAAGAGAAACATCAAAAGTGCTTTATTCAAAGTAATGTCCATCTCTAGCTATACATTTTCCCCATCTTTCGGGTAATTGTGGATATCGTCCCAATAGAACTTTTCTTGTTTTGAAGGAAACCATTCAGAGACCCATTTTTCCACTTCTTCATACGTTTTGAAATGCTGCTCAGAAAGTGCGTGGGCCATCGATCAGAACAAGTGGTCATCTGAAGGAGCAAGGTCTGGTGAATATGACGGGTAGGTTAATACTTGCCAGGCAAGATCTTTTCATGTGTCTTTAACTGGTTTTGAAGTGTGTGATGGTGCGTTATCATGAAGCAAAATTACTTTGCCGTGTCTTCTGGCCCATTCTGGTTGTTTTACCATCAAAGCGTGGTTCAAATTGATTATTTGTTGTTGGCAGCAATCAGTATTAACAGTTTCACCTGGTTTTAGAAGCTCATAATGCACCACACCTTCCCGATCCCACCAAACGCAGAGCATGGTCTTCTTTCTGAAGCGATTTGGCCTTGCAGTCGATGTTGATGGTTGACCTGGATCAACCCATGATTTTGTACATTTGGGATTCTCAAAATAAATCCACTTTTCATCGCCAGTCACTATTCGATGCAAAAAAGACTTTCTTTCATGCTATTGAAGCAACATTTTACT
Source organism: Eptesicus fuscus (assembly GCF_027574615.1). NCBI lineage: Eukaryota > Metazoa > Chordata > Mammalia > Chiroptera > Vespertilionidae > Eptesicus > Eptesicus fuscus. The sequence goes on along the minus strand of NC_072494.1, from coordinate 2,178,933 downwards.
GATAACTTTTCAGTTTTCCATTTGTCTTTTGTTCAGTTGATGTGGCACCCATTTTCCTTCCTTTAAAATTTTTCCCATTGCTTGTAAATGATCAGAAATTGTTCGCTGAGCAACGTTTAATCTTTCTGCAAGTTGTTTTTTAGTTTGACACACATCTTCATCCAATAATGCTTGTAATTGTTGGTCTTCAAACTTTTTCGGTTGACCTGGACGTTCTTTGTCTTTCACATCAAATTCATCACTTTTAAAGCGTTTAAACCAGCGTTCACAAGTATCTTGAGATGGATCACGTTCACCATAAGCTTCCCGAACTATATGATAACATTTTCTTCAAAATAAAGTAATGAATTAAAACTTCCTGCTAATGCTCTTTTTTTGGCATGAAAATCGACATTTTTAAGCGTAAAAATATCTATGATGTTAATACCTTCAGAAAATTTGACATATGAAGTGTTGAAGCTTGCTGTCAATACAACAAAATAGCATACATATAAAATCGCATATATATCAACATATGTGTAACTCCATCTATTGAAAAAATCCACATTATTAACTGGTACACCTAGTATAGTTATCTAAATGTATTTAGCACATCCATCTATATTCATCACTCCATCCTCCTCAAACCATCCATATCTATCTATCTATCCATCTATCTATCTATCTATCTATCTATCTATCTATCTATCTATCTATCTATATCTATCTATCCATCCATTTATGTTCTTCAAAAATGTCTGAGTGAGGCACAAACTCCAATGTCAGCGGGCCGTTTGCTCCAGTTCCCTTTCGGAATTGATTTCCATTGGCTCACGAGGGACACATCACAGGGCCATCTCTGAAGCTGTCCCGTGGGATGGCTTTCATGAGCAAAGCACGGAGGAGAGCTTCAGAGGATCGTTTTCTGGAAGGTATTGCAGTTGTGGAAGTGATTCTGGAATGCATCCGTCTTCCAGTGCTGGGAATGGACGCATCGTCTTCCATTGCTGGGAGTGGACAGTCGTCTTCCGTTGCTGGGAGTGGACGCGTTCTGCAGAGCAGCCGTCCAGAGCCCCAAACACAGGCAGACCTTCCCACAGCGGTGGGGGGAGCGGAGCCTGCTACGGTGCCAGGGTCTCCCATCAAAACTCTTGCTCCTGCCTGGCTGGCGTGGCTCAGTGGTTGAACATCAACCTATGAACCAGGAGGTCACGGTTTTATTCCTGGTTGGGGCACAGGCCTGGGTCGTGGGCTCGATCCCAGTATGGAGCATGCAGGAGGCAGCCGATCAATGATTCTCTCTCTCTCCCCCTCTCCCTTCCTCTCTGAACTCAATAAAAATATATTAAAAAAAGCAAACAAACCCTCGCCCCTTTCCTGTTCACAGGGACCCTCACCGCCGTTGCTCTTGTTGTAGTCATGATATCTTTGCCCGCCCCATTCGATTTTTAGCTCCCTACATCTCAACTCAAGTTTCTCAATTCCAACAATGTGTGAAAACGAAGGATACTTACAGCAAGTCCACCCTCTCTATGGAGGAGTCCATTCATGTTCGGGGTCCTGGGGGCTGGTGGCCCTTAACATGGATCAGCGTTCGATCGATGGACTCTCTGTGACACCCCCTGAAACTGGCTAACACACACCACCATGTGAGTACGAACCACCTCTTCCATAACAAATTCTCAATCACGAAACACCGAACTCATTAAGTTGCGTCTCCAGCTGCCTTCGCTCCGCGCGCCTCCTGCCTTCTGCTGGACGCGGCCACGGAGAGGGGCGCGATGCTTCTTCCCGTGTTCCGTGCTGCCAGGCAATCAGGGCAGAAATCATTACCACGCACGGGGACTGCCAGCACCTGCTGGAAGGCTCTGGAAAGAGTTCAGACATGACAAGCACCCTCCGCTGTCCCTTCTGGGACACGCGCTCTCAAATAACAGTTTGAAAGAACAGCTGCCAGCCCCAGCCTCCAACAGTGTGACGGCACGACAGACTTTCCTTCGGAAATCCGACTCCGGTTTCACTTAAAGGAGAATCCGTCCACGCGCTCGGAGTCTCCGTGCCGAGCCTCCGTGCAAGCCCTGGCGGCCTCCCGCGGCTCCTCCCAAGGCCGGGTCCTGCAAGGGCAGCCAGGACGCGAGCTCCGGGAGCCCGCGGCGGGAAGAGCCAGGTGTCAGGCAGGCCAGGCATTAAGGCTGCTGTGAATGCCCATCTCGCTTTCTGTCGAACTCTTCAAATAAAAACCAGCCCGGCCCGTGTGGCTCAGGGGCCGCAGTTTGCCGAGCACTGTGCTAGGTGATAAAACATATCTGGAAAACGAGAGTCAATGAGCTCCTGCCCTCTTAGAAGAAATCTGATCTTTTTCTGGCTGTTGCCTTCCCTGAGGTAAAGCCCTTGGCCTTGACCTGCTCCTCTGGGGCGGCCAGGTATCAGACCCTTCACCACCTGCGGGCGCTGCTCACTGCTCACTGTGCTCCCATGCATCTCCCCCCGGAAGGGGCAGCAGCCTTACACCTATTTGGAAGAAACATCAAACCAAGCCCTAGCTTCACGCAATCACAGGGAAAACTTGGCTAGTTTCTTACAACCTGATAACTTAAAACTGAACCTAACTGAAGTTTCCACTCTTTGAAAACTTCAATCAATTGAGTCTATCTTCTTTTTTCATATATATATTTTTTATTGATTTCAGAGAGGAAGGGAGAGGGAAAGAGTGATAGAAACTTCCATGATGACAGAGAATCATTGATTGGCTGCCTCCTGCACACCCCACACTGGGGATCGAGCCCGCAACCCGGGCCTGTGCCCTGACCGGGAATCTAACTGTGACTTACTGGTTCGTAAGTCAATGCTCAACCACTGAGCCACACTGGCTGGGCATTTGAGTGTCTCTTCTTTTGATGATGGACAACTAAAACAGTCTCATCTCCCCCGCCCCCCCCCCAAAATTTTTTTTTTTTAAATCGTCCAAGTACCTCTAGTTTTCAAGTCCTTACAGGGCTCACACCTTCTCACTGGGGTCTCCCTCTGAAGTTTATGTGTCCAAAGTTGCACCCCCTTAGCGGGTGCCCAAACAGATGCAATTACTGGTCACCCCTGTGCCTTTCCCTGATCATCTATGTTCAGTTATGGCATTCCTAATTTTCGGAAAGATTCCTAGTGAAAATCTGAGGCCTGGCTGTGAGAGCTACCTCCAATGACGGAATGGGTTTTCTGACCTGAGGTTTCAGAACACGGAGCCCCTCTTGCTGAAATGGCTAAGGTTATGGGATCTCGGAAGTCTCCCTGGTTACCTGGAATCAATCCCGCATGCCCCTCGAATGCCTTGCTTTTTTGTTTTGGTTTTATTGTGGTTTGATTTTTTTTTTTTAAAAAGAGAATATCTATGTTGGATGCGTTGGCTACCTCTTGAGTCCTTTTCTGCAGACAACACTGTTCCCATTGCTTGTGGATTAATAGACAGAGCTGCTTCCTTGGGTCCCTGCGGACCAGGCAATCAGTGAGCTGCACTGGTCAATGAGCCCTGATGAAGTGTGATCAGTAAATTCTCTTATCACCATGGCAACTGTATATTCCTTAGCCAGTGGCCTCTCTGGGTACCGTGGGGAGAGAGCTTGATGACACATCACTATGATCTCCCTCTACATTAACCTTGCTGTGGGAATCGCAGTCTGCGGGGACGCTCTCCGGCCTGCTGCAGATCCATAAAGCTGCACACAGCAGCAGTTCTGCCTCCGGCCTGCAGTGCTGTCAACAGAAAGCAGATCAGATGTCGGAAGTCAATGTAGGTGACGTCCGAATTTATTATTTTAATCATCCTTTACAAATACAAAAAGGAAGTGGTTTCACTGAATCGGGGCTCTTCTCCGACGGGCTCTCAGAAAATTGGTTTACTTTGTACCGGAGTTTTCAGCTTCTGGCTCAATCCGAACATAAGACAGGCTTTCCTTGATTTGATTTGCAGCGTTGCTTTCTCTGTTCTCCCTGAACTAATCAATACAGTTATCCCATTTTCCAATTTTGTAGAGGAGCTGGTTTTCCGTGTCACTGTCCATGTCAGTGGGCATCTTGGAGCGGTCCGACCCAATTAAATTTCTCCGGAAGCAATCCTAGCTATCGCATCTCCTTCCCCAGCGTTCAGAATGACAGTCATTTATTTGCAAAAGCGCGTGGAAGGTGAGGGTGCAGGGTCTTTGCCGGCTGATGGGGAGGACGCTGATGGGCTTTCACGTGTAAGTCCAAACGCGTCCAGGCCTCGCACCCACCGTTCTCCCGTGAGGGGCGGCCTCCCCGGCCCGTATCTGCTCCTGAGACAGTGACCTTCCCCAGACTCCTTCTTAAAGGCGTCTCTCTTCCGGACGATGAACAGCCTGCAGGTCTTGGGAGCTCGCATTTTGCATGCACGATAATGTAGGCGGCGAGGCGCCCCGCCAAGGCTAATGGCTTATCTTCTCTGAACCATAGATGGGCATTGGCAGGTTTTCAGCTCCCCACTCAACGACTCCGCAACTCCAGGCAGACTGGGGATCAGAAGGCACTTTTTGCATTTCACCGGATCATCCTGCAGGGTCCTGCGATTCGTGTCACAGCCCAAACCGAGTGACTAATGGAACTTGGCGTTGTTATTTGCCACACGCACGACGCCCGTGCCCTGGGGCGCCACCCACCCCCGTGGGTCCGGGAGGTTATGTGCACCGTGCCCCGGGGGGCATGTGCCAATCCCACCTTTCACCACCATCCCGGCTGTTCCTATGGGGCTGGGGTCAGTGCGTGAATGCCAATGGCGCTGACCCTCCTGCTGTCCCTTACCTATGGCACCCTTGCCCTGAGGAGTCCCCTTGCCAATGATGGAGCCTCTGGTATTATCTGTGAGAAATGGCGTTTCTGCAATATTTTTACCCAGTGCTTCCCGTCACTGAAACAGAGAAGCTGCAAGCCCTGGCTGGTTTGGCTCAGTGACTAGAGCGTCAGCCTGTGGACTGAAGGGTCCTGGGTTCGATTCCGGTCAAGGGCACATGCCCTGGATGCAGGCTCCATCCCCAGTTGGGGGTGTGAAGGAGGCAGCCGATCAGTGATGATTCTCTCTCATCATTGATGTGTCTACCTCTCTCTCCCTTCCTCTCTGAAACCAATGAAGAGACATTTAAAACAGAAAGAAGAAAGCCGGCGATACTCTAACGGGACTGACACACTGTTGTCTTCATTCCTCATCACAGTGGTGCTGACGGGTGTCTCCCGTTTAACTGACAGCTACGGGCTCGGACCCAGAACCCGGCTCCGGCCCCAAATCAACCTCTCGACATTCCTGGACCCCAAGCCTGTCAGTGCCCCTGGGTGGGCGGGACCAGCCCAGAGGACCCTTTGGGAAGATGCAACTCACTGTGCGTGCGGTCAGGACACCCGTGCAGGTGAGTGAGAGCGCGGTTTCGCGAAAGGAACCCTGGAGACGACGAGAAGGAAGCCAGTCTGCCTTCCCAGCCTCTGCCCCGTGGGAGCAGGCGGCTGCCTTCCTGGAACAGCGGTGGGATCGTGATGCTCGTGTCTGCCCCGAAGGGAAGGGTCCCAGCTGGAGCCACCGCACCACATCTCTTAGGGCCGCATCCCTGTGGTGCAGGCCTGACCCTCACTCCCCAGGAATCCGGGCCGCAGACGTGCAGGGACCCGTCCCGCACAGGAGACGCCGGCTCCTCTGTCACCTGCCCAGGAGCGAATCACCTTCCCTGGAGTCTCAGTCCCATCATTCCGGGTGATGGATGCGTGATGCTTTGGGATGGGCCCTGCAAACCAGAACCCACTTCGGAAACATGGGTGAGAGCCTGCGATGGCCGCCGTGGACGCAGCACGCAGCCGCAGGCTCCGGGCAGTCTCGGTGACGGAGGATGACGTCTGTAGACGCTGGAGTGATAACCTGCAGGCGGGGCTTCAACCACTCAGGATCGCAGTAGAGCTCCTGAAATGGTGACTTTTCCAGAAAGGGCTGTAGACGCTGCTCTGCAACGTGCCCGAGGGAAGCCGGGTGATGGTCTCCCCATCGAATCACGCCCTCGTTTTCGGAACAGAGGACCCACCATCACCCGTCCTGGGATGCTCTGAGGCCAGCGTCCTTCAGAGCAGATGCCTTTGTTCTCTGATCACCATTTCAATCAAGGGTCGTGTCAAATGACGACCCAACAGGTGTCATCAGTGAATGCAAACCCGAAGGAGAGGCAGGCACTGGAGTGGACCTGGGATGGGCCGTCCACGCCTACCCGACTGGGGTGCTTTCCGGAAAAGACAAGACGACAGTGTGAGCCCAGATCAGCACACCTGCCGCCTCCTCAGGGCTGCTGCTGGCCTCCTGGGTGCCCTCCCACCCCCACCAGAGGCCTGTGCCCGCCCGCACACCTGCTCGCACTTCCAAATTCAATTCATTCGTGTTTCCTTCTTGCAAACCAGAGGCGCTGCCTGGAAAACCAGGCTACACTCATTTATGGAGACCTGGGTGGCAGAATTCACATCATACTCCTTTTTGTAAGAAATGTTTTGGGAAAATGGTAAAAAAAAAATTTTAATAGAAATACTGATAGCTAATCTATAATTCAGGGTCATTTATTCTTTTTAATCCTATACGAATTCCTTCATTATGTGTCTATGCAAACATTCTAGTCATCGATAAAGTCAGATGTGTAGACTGACTTTATCCATAAAATGCGAATAGATACGTTAGAGCAGCGGTTGCCAGCCTTTCGGACCTCAGAGACCAGCAGTGGTCCGTGGACCACCGCGTGGCAACCGCTGCTCCAGGCAAAGCGGCTTGCTAGTCAGTGTTGGGTTGGGCCGCTAAGTGGAAATTCAGCCATTCCTCTATGACAGTCACAGCAAGTCAATGGTTTCCTTCCAAATGTTTTTTAACAGCTGACAAGGGTGAGGGCTGTGCTCCGGACGTCCTCATCGGCACATTCCACAGGTTTTAAGGAGCCCTTGCCTGTGTGAGGAGACACGGAGACGGGATGTGCTCCAGGAACCCGGTTACTCGACTTCGCCAATAACGTAAGATTCAGATTCAGTGTTTCTATCTCAAAGTCGAGCCTCTTAGAAAAATAGTTAAGAATAATGAAATGGTTCTGACGGCGGGATGAATGTTCAAGGAATACGTGGGTCCATACATATTCATCATCGCGTGAGCGTCACTTTTCAAACAATTTCCAAGATGTTAGCTTGCTGCAGGGTAACGGCTGGTCAGGTCAGGGGCATCCAGGTTACGCTGTGCTCCTGCGTTAATGATCTGGCTCGATGCACGCAGCAGGATAATGTCTGTGATGAGGGAGGGGAATTATAGCGGTCTGAGAGGGCTCAGGGAACAGTCAGTCATATCCTGTCCAAATATAATTTTGAAACCTATCAGAGCCATTACGGCTCATACAGAAAGAAAGATGGAGACAGATAGCGGTAGATGGGTTTTTAATAAGTAATTCACCCCGGGTCTTGAAACATCAGATTGGCACGGAATGTTATTAATGTATAAGCATGTTGGGAACGTCTTATGTTCTTTCCATCGGCTGGCTTTAGGATAAGTTTCCAATGCAAATATTGTGTAAATGTATTGAATCCAAGTTATGCAAATCGAGAAAGTAAGTCATCTTTCAAGAATTTCACTTGATTATTTTACATGCCAAGCAGCATTTTTTTTTTTTTTCTGGCAACCGCCTCCTATTTATAGCTCACATTTTCCGATGGTGAAATTATGCGTCTTTGGCTGCATGCTGGGTATTAATTGCTGAACATATCGATCCCCTCCCGGTCTTGGGGCCAGTGTCTTGTGAAACTTCCCATTTGCGTCTTCCGTAATGAAAAGGCGTGGGAAGGGACTATTGATGTGATTGAACCGGGTTTTTCCAGGCAGGAGGGTGTGCGCTCACAAACGAGGAGCTGCAGCTCAGACGAAAATGGAGTGTCCTGGTGCAGGTCTCCCCATCGATCCTGTGGGGGGAGGAGATTTCAGAGGTCCTTTCTGTCTGGCCCGCTCGCCTCTGCCCACACCCCCTGCGACACGGCGACTCCCAGGATGCAGCGCTCACCTCCTCTTGCCACCCACGTTCCGACTGGGCGGTCCCCTGCTGAGCACACACTTGACATCTACTCTGAGAGCCACCTTCAAACACAGAACGACGACGCAGGTTAATTCTCTCCATGTGGTGCTCAGAGAATTATTCATGTTTGTCTTCCTCATGAAATCACAAGCACCTTTGAGGACTCTGTGTTGTATTTATCTTTGACGAGAGGCGCGATGCACGAAGATTCGTGTAAGAATGGGCCTTCCTTCCCCTGGCTGCCGGCACCACCTTCGCTCCGGCCCGGAGCCGCCTTTCTGCCTTTCCATGCTGCCCAGAGGCCCGGAGTGGCCATGGTGACAAAGCAAGCATCCTGCCCTGCCCTGGCCGCTCGGTGCCTGCATATGCAAATTAACCCACCATCTTTGTTGGGTTAATTTGCATACTTACTCCTGATTGGCTGGTGGGTGTCACGAAGGTATGGTCAATTTGTATCTTACTCTTTTATTAGTGTAGATACTTGGCTTCTACCATTTCCACTTAGCATGGTCCTTTGTACATAGCAGTCATAATAAGGTGACTTATTATGTACCAGGGTATCCTTCTAAGGATTTTATATTATTATTAGAGGCCTGGTGCATGGAATTCATGCACAGGTGGAGGGGTCCCCTCAGCCCAGCCTGCACCCTATCCAATCCAGGATCCCTCTCACAATCTCACCTGCTTGCCTACCTGATCTCTCCTAACCTTCTCTGCCTGCCAGCCTGATCGCCCCTAAATGCACCCCCTGCTGGCCTGGTCACTCCCAACTGCACCCTGTGGCATGGTTACCCTTAACTGCCCCCCCCCCCCTGGTTGCCCCCAACTGTCCCCCCTGCCAGCCTGGTCACCTCCAATTGCACTCCCCCGCTGGCCTGGTTGCCCCTAACTGCCCCCCTGCTAGCCTGGTCACCCCCAACTGCCGCCACCCTGGTTGTTCCATGCAACCTGCTGTTTGGTTGTTTGGTCACCCCTCACTGACCCCCCTCTTTAGAGAGAGAGAGAGATAGGAAGGGAGAGGAAGTGAGAGAGAAACACTGATGTGAGAGTGAAACATCCATTGGTTGCCTCTGTACACGCCCGGACCAGGGATCAAACCTGCAACCCTTTAGTTTGCTGGCCGACGCTCTAACCACTGAGCAACTGGCCAGGGCTGGATGCTTATCTTTACTGGGATAAACATTCCTCTTTCTTCAACCACACTTATTTGAGAGTCTGACTGCACAACACAGTCCGTAATTATTTTCTATGTACTAACCTTTGAATGACAACTCATGTTGTCTTTCTGGCCCTGAAGCTCTCTGGCTACTGGCCACTGTGGTTTGCCACATGTATTGTGTGAGTCTCTTGTTTGATCTGTTCCTGATTGAACTATACACTAAAAAATGAGTTTTACATCGGGGAACAAAAGTAGGAATTCTCTAATATTACCTGTGTAGTATCATAGAACATCAACCCTGGAGGCAGATACTTAAAAAAGTTTTACAGATTAACTGTTTAGTTCCTCTATATAAACAATATATGGCATTCATGCAAATACATACATATGCTTATAGGTATAGTTTAAAGATATGATGGAGGATGCAAAACTGGCCTTCTATTCAACAATGTGAACAATTCTATTTTAAATATATTTTTATTGATTTCAGAGAGGAAGGAAGAGGGAGAGAGAGAAACATCAATGATGAGAGAGAATCATCAACTGGCTGCCTCTTGCACTCCCTCTACTGAGGATCGAGTCCGCAATTCAGGTATGTGCCCTGAAGGGGAATCGAACTGCCACCTCCTGGTTCATGGGTGGATGCTCAACCACTGAGCCAACCTGCCAGGCTATTCAACAATGTGTTTCATACACACCTTTCAATCCAAAGAGTCTCCAGGTAGTTGTATTAACCACTGGCCTCCTCAGTTAACTGAGCTTTGTCCCTGTACTTGAGACCCTCCCTCCTTCCTCCCCATTTTTCCTGGTATCACCCATTCTCTTTACCAACAATCACGGTGTCCCTCCTACCCTCTTCTTCCTCAGCGGGTTTCTCTTTAATCTGAGTGTTTCATTCCCTATAGTTTTCCACATTATTAATTTTCAACTTCCTCTCCGCCCTTGCCATCAGTCAGTCACGCTGCTGTCTGAAATCTCCCATTATAAATTCATTCTTCTGATTTTGAAGGTTTCTCATTTTCAAGAGTATTTTACTGAATGAAAGTTTTCCAGAGAGAAGGAACGCCTTTTAAAATCACACCAGCTGTGCACAAGGCCGTAAGACAAGGTACGATGACAACTCAGAAAAAGGAAAAGACGAACATGGCCAAATTCCCACCGCTACCTATGGTTCTATGATCATTCCAAAACAAATAAAAAACATCAAAGAGGCAACATACGCCCACCCGCATATGCAATGAATCCTGCTAACATCAAGACAGAACGGATTCAACAAAAGATCCTCACGAAGGATCACAGCTGTTCAAGTCCTAGCAGGACTCGCTCCATGGCCCCCAGGACTGGGACCAGAATTGGGTCGTGTGTGGAACTGATTGGGACTGGGAAGCATAAACAGAAGAAGCAATGTTTTAAGAAAGATCATTAACATTCAGCTTTCCATCTAGGAAGTGAATGAGCACACCACTCGCATGTTTTCCATGTGCATATCGAAGGCTAGGTTTAGAATGTCCCACCGTCCACGGCGCACAGCTGAGGGGGAACGCACACGCAGCCTCCGTGCACTAAGTGCTCTTGCTTGTGGGGTTTAGTTTAGTGTTGTTGTTTGTTTTTGCAGTGCTCTCCATAGTGGATCACATGGTCCAAGAGAGAAGAAAGTATCTACCCCAACATGTGATTTGTACTAGCAAAACGCTCTCCTGAAAATAAACTGCAAATGGGATCACAGCCCGCAGAGGATTGATTTCCAGCTTGGAAAGCTTGGTAGGGAGGGATAAGGGGGAAATCGTACCTCTCTGTCAGGGACATGGACTCCAAAGGCGATGTCCTCCCAGGAATGGCAGACCAGGAGACACGTGGAGTTCCAGCGGACTGGAAGAAATGAGGAACATTGTTGGAAAGAAGAGAAATGCAAACACTGCCGTTGACCCCCTAGAGGTACTTAATTCATGATGCAATGTGAATAACAGACATGTATGATCTTGAAGGAGCTGATGATGCTGCAAGGATGAGCACGGTCGGTCATCTCTCCCTCCTTCCATGGGCCCAGGGTGTCCAGGACATGCAGAGGTCATACCTGCACATGCCCAGTGTGACCCTGTGGAGCCCCGCCCACCGTGCCTGTTTCTGCAGCCAGGCACTGACAATGCTCTCTAGATGCTGCTGGCTTCCTCTTTTCATGAAATCTGACTTCCCTCCCCAGAATGTCACCACTGCTTCCATTCTTTAATTTTCTGGATCTGCCCTTCTGTTACAAGTACACTTCTATTGCCATAACAACAGACTTACCAAGCGAAAATGGACTCCGTTTCTAAACCAACCTATTTCCTAACCCAAAAAAATCATTTCTTTCACGTTGCATAAGAAGTTCTAGGATTGTGAGAGGATTATAAATACCTGGAACCACTGATACTGATAGGACAGCAATGCTGGGAGCTCAAGCATGAAGGCAAACAGTGCCGCTGTGAAATGTCACTGGGATTTAGACAAAGTGAAACTCTCGAGACTGCTTAGAAGATCTAACAAGGAGTCTGTGGGCTTGGGAAGGAAGGGGCCTGGATTCAGTACATTATGCAACCCCATAAAATAGCTCCTCATAGTCAGCTGCTGCCTTCTGGTACCCTTCCTTGTTTATTTCCCCCTAAACCAATTAATTATTTCTCACTGCCTCATGTCACTGAACAATCTCTCTCTCTCTCTCTCTCTCTCTCTCTCTCTCTCTCTCTCTCTCATACACACACACACACACACACACACACACACACACACACACACACACACACACACACACAGGTTTATGGAGAGTTTGACACCTCCTATGAACAAATTAAGTACTGCTTTCTTGTAAGCCTCACCACACCGGAGAGCAAAAAGCAGCTCTCACTTCCCTTTACGTAATACTCATGGGAACTGGAGCCTGGTACAAAGAGGCTGGTGTGATGGCTGACATACTGAATGGGGCTTATGGTAACTTACCCGCCTCCAATACAAAGTGTGGGGCCTTGGCATCTGAAGGTACCATCAATATCGTCAAATCCAAACTTCTCATTTAAAGATGGAAGAGCGGGAGCCCATAAAGGCCATAGGACACAACTAAGGTGATCATATTTCACCACAGATTGCAGAGAGATTCGCATCCTGCCAGACTCCTGGAACAGAGGATTAATGGCCTGCCCGTGAGTCATCTCTTACGGACGGCTCAGCCAAGAGGGACTATCTTTGTGGATTCTCAGCATTATGCGAGTTGTTCTTCGGACGGGGTAAATGTATCTTCCAAAACTGTGGTCCCTGGCGCAGCAACCCCCAAATCACTACAATGACACTACCACTAAGTAATGGCCGCCAAGCTCTGCCCAGCTCCCTTTGTATTTATGGAAACGGCTACAAGGACAGTCGGTGGGGATGCTGTCAGCACATCCTGAAGAGGATGTGTGTGAAGGGAACCATGGGGGGTGTCTAGTCATAAACATTGTACACAGCCTTTCCAGTGCCCAGGACCGGCCCTTGGGTCAGCATTGGCACTTGCTTTCTATTTCAGAAAATTTATTTATTTTTAAAAATATATGTTTATTGATTTCAGAGAGGAAGGGAGAGGGAGAGAGTTAGAAACACCAGTGATGAGAGAGAATCATGGATCGGCTGCCTCCTGCACGCCCCACACTGGGGATCGAGCCCACAACCCGGGCCTGTGCCCTGACCGGGAATCGAACCCTGACCTCCTGGTTCATAGGTCAATGCTCAACCACTGAGCCACACCAGCCCGTCAGAACTTTATTGTCCTCAGTGTCGTGTCAGAAGAGGATGTGACCTTTTCCACATCCCTGCTCGGGTAAGAGAAAGGATAGGCAAGTGTTGCCAGCACAGTCTAATGCTGTAAAGAAAAACAGAAATGCACTCATCGCTTGGGAAATATACATTCCAGCTCTGTCTTATTCTGGGTACATTTTCGAAATGGATTCCACCAATTTAAACCTCACACAGAGCCTGAGAGAAGCGGAACAGGTGTCACCAGGGTTTCAAGTTCAAGGAGAAGAAAACATCGCCTTCCAGCAGGCAGATGGTTCAGAACGCTGGACAGCTGCCCGGTGGCTGCTGCCTCTGCCTCAGCCGCCACTGCTGGGGCTGCCGCTCCTCCCTCCGTAACCCCACCCCCGCCCCCACCCCGCCAGGGCGCTTCTCCTGGCAGAACAAATGCTAGCAGCCTGCAGCCCATTAGACTGCGGTAGATGGCACCTGAGTGGTCCCCCGAGGGACGAGGCCAGCTGTCAAATGTGTGTGAACTTTAGAGGAGATGCCGCAGAGCCGTCCCGGGGACATCTGCATTCTATTTTACCTCCACCTCCGCGATGCTTCCTGGGAGAGCTCAAAGAAAGAGGCCCTGGCCGCATGTCCGGAAGGAGCGGGACAGCAGCACCCGTGTACATGTATGTTCTTTAATGAAGACTTCTGCTTTCTACACAGAGCTCCTCCCAGAAATGACCCCCCTCTGAGACCGCATGCAGGGGCCCGGAGAGTCTCGTGCCACGTGACACAAGCCAGTCCCGGAGAGAGAAGCGCCCATGATCTCACTCGGAGGCGGAAGCTAAGGAACCAAATGAACGGGTGCGAGGTGGGAGGACCCGCGGTGTTTACGGCTTGTCGGCAGAGTCGCGTTGGACTTGCTTCTTGGACATCCGTAGCGCAGTCAGACAGCATCACAGATAAAATCTCTCCACCCATGCGCGCTTCACGCCGGGAAGTGTGTGGGGAGGAAGCTGTCATTCGTTCTTGACCTGATGCTCCTCTAAGTGTCGCGGTTAAACTGCGGCGATGCGTTCACTCCTTCGCGCCCTTCACTGCCCTCAGTCACGGGTTTGCTCTGAGCCACCCCTCCTCCTCCACCTCCCGCTGACTGTTCTGTACGCGGCTTGAAAAAAAAAATGCCCGAAATCACAGGGAAGACTGAGGATGCATTTTCACACGTGACGTCTCCCCCAGCAGGTCTGGGAAACAGCCCTGGGCCCTGGGAGGACAGCCCTGCTCCAGCCTCGTCTGCGGGAACCCTCCTCTGAGAGCTGCCGTTCTCACCCTCTTCCTTCCGGGGTTCTCTCTCCTGCCGGTTGTCAAGGGACCTCAAACCCTTTCAGCAACTCCCTCGCCTGAGCATGCCGGCTCCCTGCCATCTAGACTTAGAAGCCAGTTTCTAAGATTCTCAGCATCTTCTGAGCATGTCACTGTGCTCGGTGGAAATCTGTACTCGGCTTAGCAGGACCTGCAGGAAAACCCACTTGGCAACACCCGCATCAAACACCTAAACGCTTTATGCTCTGGGGACGGCCGTGCGGCCGGGGAAAAGCCAGGCGCGGTCTTTACAAGGGTTACCTTGGACTCAGCAGCCGGGAGTGTCATGTGGAACAAAAGAGAAGAGAATCAAAGATCTCTTTTTTGTTGTTAAACGCTGACCGTGTGTTCCGCGCCCCCAGAGAAATCTGAGCGGCTCCTCAGCACTACCCGTGGCTCACCGAAGTCATCGGGCGGTTTTTAGCTCCATTTCTGAAATACAGATTCACAGGAAAATGTTTTCTGAGGGAAGAACAGGGGCCTCCCCCAAACAGAGAGAGAACTGTGGCTCTGGGTCAGTAAACACTTCCTCTCCAGGAGAAGCGGATGCTGTCGGAACGCGCCGCATAACACCCCGAGCCGGCGTGAGAACGGTGTCCGTTTTTCCCTCTGACACTTGTTCCACGGCTTTATGGCAGGACAGGGTGCCTGGTCAGTGTGCTAATGGCGCAGTGAGTGCCGTCAACCATGAATCCAAAGGAGAGAAACGGCAAAGGACCAGGAAGTGTAACTGGTTGAGTAAGGCCCGTCCTCAAGCGGTAATTCCAGGTTTGCCGTGTCACTTTATCAGGGACAGGCCTTCTATGAGAGGGTGTATGTCACGCAAAAGGAGTCACGTGCCCCCACTGCATGCGAACGCTGCCACTCGGTCCAGGAGAGCAAAGCCTGACGGCTCGTGTGTGAGCTCCAGGAACCGCGGGGAATAAACTCTGATTCTATATGCATGGCGGTGTGCGGGGTTTGGGGGGTGTGGGTGTGCGGGGTTTGGAGGGTGCGGGTGTGGGTGTGCAGGGTTTGGGGTGTGTGGGTGTGAGGGGTTTGGGGGGTGCGGGTGTGGGTGTGCAGGGTTTGGGGTGTGTGGGTGTGCGGGGTTTGGGGGGTGCGGGTGTGGGTGTGCAGGGTTTAGTGGGTGTGGGTGTGTGGGGTTTGGGGGGTGCGGGTGTGGGTGTGGGGGGTTTGGGGTGTGTGGGTGTGAGGGGTTTGGGGGGTGCGGGTGTGAGGGGTTTGGGGGGTGCGGGTGTGGATGTACAGGGTTTGGGGGGTGTGGGTGTGAGGGGTTTGGGGGGTGCGGGTGTGGGTGTGCAGGGTTTGGGGGGTGTGGGTGTGCGGGGTTTGGGGGGTGCGGGTGTGGGTGTGCAGGGTTTGGGGTGTGTGGGTGTGAGGGGTTTGGGGGGTGTGGGTGTGCGGGGTTTGGGGGGTGCGGGTGTGGGGGGTTTGGGGGGTGCGGGTGTGGGTGTGCAGGGTTTGGGGTGTGTGGGTGTGTGGGGTTTGGGGGGTGCGGGTGTGGGTGTGCAGGGTTTGGGGTGTGGGTGTGCGGGGTTTGGGGTGTGGGTGTGCGGGGGAGGAAGGGGGGACGCAGTCTTGTCGGGGCACAGCATGGGCAAACAAGAAAACAAACCAGGAAGCGCCCGGCGGACATGCAGATCAAGGGACCTGAGGAACCCTCCTCAGCCCACAGCTGGGTAAACGTGTCCAATTTGGGGCATCACACTTAAAAGAAAAAGAAAAAGAGGAAGAAAACCATGCATTTAAATGTATTTATTGGATTGCACACGGAGATTCGCACCAGGCAGCGGGGATAAAAAGACGGATAAGATCAGTGAGCTGGAGGAGCTTACTCCCGGGGGAGGATACAGGTGAGTCTATGATCTAACTGCTGAAAGAGTGCTTATGGCACAAGGAGGCGTCGCCCAAGCTGCCCCGAGGCCGGAGCCTGGCACGCACTGAGCTGGGGCCTGAGTGACGGGTAAGCGTCACCAGGAGGAGCGGGAAAGCCGGCATGCCGGCGGATGAGCAGCGTCCAGGGAATCCTGAGATGACGGAGGGTCTCGCTCGGGAGGCCAGGGAGGCAAGGCTGCCCAGGAGGAGGAGGAGGGCGGAGGGGGTGTGGCCAAGAACGGCCAGTCTAGAATCCACCCCGGACCCTTCACCATCTGGATCTCAAAAGGCCCAGAAACCGCACGTTACGGGATCAAACGAGGAAAGGGGCTTGTTGGATCCCAGAGGGACCGGAGGGGACGCAGCGTTCTCCGTGTGACTGGAGAGCCGTCGGGGGAAAGCACAGGATGCACACGTCTGCCCAGGTGTTTCCTGGAGGGAAGGGAAAGGGACAATGACCGCAAGCAGCTAGTCAGGAACCTGGAACCTTGAAAGAAATTGGACAATCGCCCAACAGACAAGCAAGAAGAGACCCGAGGACCCCGTGACCTTCGGCGGTACTTACTGGCATAAAGGGCACGAAGCGGGGAGTGCGACGGGAGGCCCAGGCGCCGCGGGGTCGCCAGAAATCACGGCCTCAGACGTCCTGCCCTGAGAGCCAACAGGTGCGGCGGGCTCGGGGCTGCAGAGGAGCCGGCGCCGCCGGCAGAGGCCTCCGCCTTCAGACTCAGGACACGGCCCACCACGGCCCCTGCGGCAGCGGAGCGGGCACAGCGGGCCGGGCTCGGCCGCCCCGGGCTCTCAGGCTGCAGTGTTTTTCTGTCGGTGGTGAGATCTGAGCTGTAACATTTGGCAGGTTCCTCGCTAACATTTGGCAATAATTGTTTATCAAATGCTAACGAGGAACGCTGCCAAATGGAGCAGCTCAGAGGGAACCATCCAAAATATAACATGGAGGCACGGTCTGCAGGCATGTGCTCCATCCTGACACGTCCCAGGGAGAGGGCCCGCGCCCCTGGCCATCAGACCCCGCGGGGGGCCGGGGGGGCGGCCCGGCTGCAGGAGGAGCCGGAGCCGCTGCCCCCTGCACAGCAGCGGGTCATTCCCCTGATTTCCAAGCAAGCTCCAGGGACAGAGAGGAACACAGACCCGGGCGTTTACCACAGGCCACAGGCCACAGGCCCCACAGCTCCCTCCATCTGGATGCACATCGGTGGGAGACCAGGACGCCGCACCAAGCTGCCTCACCTGGGCCCAGCCCGTCCGCTCGGGCCCTTTCCTCCAGCTCTGCGGAGCGCAGGGCCGACCTCCCTGTCTTTGCTAACCCAAATCTTTTTAAAAAATATATTGTTATTGATTTCGGAGAGGAAGGGAGAGGGAGAGAGAGAGAGAAACATCAATGAGAGAGAATCATGGATCAGCTGCCTCCTGCACGCCCCATACTGGGGATCGAGCCCACAACCCGGGCCTGTGCCCTGACCGGGAATCGAACCCTGACCTCCTGGTTCCTAGGTGGATGCTCAACCCCTGAGCCTTGCCAGCTGGGCATAACCCACATCTTCATGAAGGTTTAGCCCACATTCCACCTCCTTCAGGCAGCCTTCGCTCCCCACCTTCCCATCATCCTCTCCTGCAGCCTTAGGTCCCCTGGGTGCTAGCCCTTCAGTGAGCAGAGCCTTGTCTGGCAGTGAATACGATACCTCGCTACTCGCATGCTCTCTAGACGGTTCAAGATATTTTTTTTAATTTTTAAATGTATATTTATTAATCCACGTCGAAATAATATTATACTGGCTGGGGGCAAAGGTAGGCTTACAGTTGTTTGTATGGAAAATAATACAAAGTAAATACTAGCACAAGAATAAGCTGTATTTCATGTATCACAACTGTAAACCTACTTTCACCCACCCTGTAGTCATTACAAGTTTATTCTAAAAAGGCACACTTTTTAAAAATTACCTTTATTGGGGGGACGCTGGTCAACATGAACATATAGGTTTCGTGTGTGGAGTTCTAAGTTACAAGTTCTGTATGTTGCACCACGTGCCCAGCACCCAGAGTCCGTCTCCTCCTGTCACCTCATATGAGGATCCCCTTCCCCTCCCCACCCCGTCTCCCCGCCCCCCCAAGAACTTACATCGTACCTTTGCCAGTCAGCCTACCCACCCCTCCAGGGCAGGATCCGACCGCGCCACCCCCAGCCCCTGACAGGATGCTGGGTGAGTGCTGTGCTTCGTGACCTGGTGGCTGGTCTGAGGGCACACATTCGAGAACGACCCTTTCCGAGTGTCCGCAAGCCCGAGTGTCCGCGAGTCCGAGTATCCGCGAGCCCGAGTGTCCGCGAGCCCGAGTGTCCGCGAGTCTGAGTGTCCATCCCGACGCCGGAGAGGCTGACGCCGAGGTTCGCTCAGCTACTCGTCAACACAGCCCTTGTCAGACACTGGCCCAGGCGAGCTGAGCGAATGGCAGCTGCATTTGGGTCGCGAGCTATATTGCTTTTCTCCAGGAGAATTCTGTGGTCCCGACTTGTACACACCATGGGAGAGTTCGCTGCAGCTCAGTTAGGCCCGCGGAATGCAGAGATGGAAGGGACGCTGCCCTGCTTACGGCTGCCTTCCTCCCAGAGCCTCAGGGACACGGGCCGACAAGGCAGGCTAGGGTCTTAGTGACACTGACCCTGCGGAGGGGCAGAGCGAGCTCTTTACTCCGCGGTCACGCAAGAGGAGTCTCTTTGAGGGTCTGCCCTGAAGACCGGGAGACTACACTCCTCAGCCAGACCCCACGGCACAGGCGGTCACGAGCCAGGGGCCTGGAAATCAGCTCAGGGGTGGTGAGGACCAGCAAAAATCAAGGTTCTCACCTCTCCTCTAGACAGAATAAGGCACAGCTGCTTCCCGAGGAAAGATTTTGGCAGGAAGAGCACCCAGATTCTAAGCGCTCTTTGCTCAGCCACGAAGTGCTAAGAGCCGGTAAATAATCGATTGGATTACGGCCGCCTGGGTCCCTCCTATGGAGAAGGACGGAGTCGGGACTTTTCCGCGGTGGGCCAGGCCTCTGTCACAGACGCTCTCGGTTCCATACCTGAGACCAATGCCCGTCGCCTAGGAAACGAAGTGAGAAGACCTATGGGCAGTGTCAGCGCCCCCTGACCCACGCTGATGGTTCCTACATGTTTCACTTAAAATGCACATCCCTGCTCCCGTCCTAATGGCACCCAAGGCAGAGCGCAGTTTCCCGGCCCTGGCCCGTGTGGCCAGGCACCCAAGGGTCATGGTTCCATTCCTGGTGAAGGGCACGTGCCTGGGTTGCAGGTTCGATCCCCAGCCCCGGTTGGGACGCATGTGAGAGGCATCCAATTGACGTGTCTCTCTGACATGGATGTCTCTCTCTCTCTCCTCCTCCTCCTCCTCCTCCTCCTCCTCCTCCGCCTCCTCCTCCTCCTCCTCCCCTCTCCTCCCTCTCTCTCTCCCTCCCTCCCTCCCTCTCTCTCTAAAATATCTTGGGTGAGAATAACAAACAACAAAAAAAGCCGTTTCCCTTCAGCCACATACAAGGAGACACGGGTCACATTTTTCTCATCGTATTCCCAACGACGTGGGACGTGGCCCACCGGGGTCTGCCCGCCACAGCAGGCCCGCCTCCTGCCTCTGCAGCCTCCACCCTCCGGACAAGACCCGGCATGGAGAGCGCCCCGGGCAGAAAAGCCAGCCCCGGACGAGGCTGTCCGCCCCGCCGAGCTCCGGCCGGGCGGACTGGCTCACGGTGAGGCGGGCTCAGGCCCTCCCAGCGGTGCAGGCTGAGTCTGCTTAGTTCCTCACTGGGCTGCACCTTCCTTCTGAACCCCCCCAAACCACCCCCCCCCCTCGAGTCTGGCCACTGTTGAGGCGAAGCTATGTCTCCCTTCTGGTCCGGAAGGGCGGGCTGGTGTCAGCCAGGGGACACCGGGAGTCGGCTTTCTTTGCGGTAAAAACGGGCCATCACAGCCTTCACGTGCCGGTGCCCAGAGGAGGGGCAAAGCCGGCTGGTGGTTCACGCTGCCCTCCTGTGAGACGTCACCGAAACCCGGAGGATCAGGAGGAGCGATCGTGGTCGCCAAACCCAGTCCATCCAAGACCGTTTCTGACAGCCTGGTCTCAGGGTGCCGAGCGCCCCTTGGACAGTTACCTCCCACGTGAAGGTGGCGAGATGTGGGCCTGGCACCTGTGCATCGTGGCTGAGGCTGAAGAGGGCCTTCAGAGGGCGCTCCAGGTAGAGCTCCACGCGGGTCCGTGCTCTTTGTCAGGAAAGGCACGCGCTGAACGCCCGGCTGTGGGCGCTGGGAACCCAAGGGCGGCGCAGACATGGACACGCAACAGGGGCCACGACGCCTCCATCGCCGCAGCTCCTTTCCACGGAGGCAGGCAGGCAGGGGGCAGGGGGCAGGGGGCGGGCAGGCAGGCAGGGGGCAGGGGGCAGGGGGCAGGCAGGAGGGCAGGGGGCAGGGGGCAGGCGGGCAGGCAGGCGGGCAGGCGGGCAGGGGGCAGGGGGCAGGGGGGCAGGGGGCAGGGGGCAGGCGGGCAGGGGGCAGGGGGCAGGGGGCAGGCAGGCGGGCAGGGGGCAGGGGGCAGGGGGCAGGTGGGCAGGCGGGCAGGGGGCAGGCGGGCAGGGGGCAGGGGGGCAGGTGGGCAGCGGGCAGCGGGCAGGGGGCAGGGGGCAGGCAGGCAGGGGGCAGGGGGCAGGCGGGCAGGGGGGCAGGCAGGGGGCAGGGGACAGGGGGCAGGGAGCAGGGGGCAGGTGGGCAGCGGGCAGGTGGGGGTACAGAGTTAGGTCGCATGTCCCTAACATTTAGATCTGTTGTTGTTGTTACGGTGGGAGCGTAGCAGGCGGAGCAGGAACGTGCCGCGCTGACACTGGGGTCAGACCCTAACTCCATCCCGCCTTTCTGTGAGGCGACGAGAAAGTCGGTTAAGCTGCCCGAACCTCCGTTTTCTCCTCAGTAAAGAGACACGGGCCCGGGCTGCGGGCTCCACCCCCGCGTGGGGCGTGCAGGGGGCAGCCGATCCAGGATGCTCTCTCACGGATGTCTCTCTCGTTTCCCCCCCTTCCTCTCGGAAATCAATACACACACACACATATATATTTAAAGTAAGGAAACTGGACACTGCGCTCTTTTTTTCCTGCCATCAGTTCCACCTGATATCTGTAGGCGGGCCATTTCATATGCTCCTCGTGTTTATTTGAGAGTTTCAATTTTTCGCACTTTTAATAAAATTCTGTAGATTTTGTTTTCTTCAAAGAAAAACGGAATTCAGAGAGCACCGCTGAGCGGACCCTGGGCGGACCCGGCCCGGCCTCGAGGGCACTCCTGCTCTCCCCGGTGTCCGTGTCCGGGCGCACCCGGGCCGGGGCTCCTGGGCGGCTGCTCGCGGGCCGCAGGCCGTGCGGGGTCCGCGGGGCGGTGCGGGCGGGCGGGCGGGCTCACGGTGAAGCGCACGCTGTGCCCTGGCGGGCCCGGGGCTAACGGTTCCCCGGAGGCTGCGGTGAGACTGCCCGGGCGCGGGGCCTGCTTCCCTCGGAGGGGACAGGAACCCTCGGCGAATGTCGCCCGCGGAACCGTTTGCTTAGGAGCGTGGGAGGCGAAAGCAGGCGGCTTCGGGTGACACCCGAGTCCTGCTCATTGAACATCTCCGTCTGCTTTTACAAACAGAGGGACCGGGGAGAGGGACTCCATGCTGATGGTGCATAACTCACACACGGACGCTAATTCACACATCTGTAACGGTCCTTTCCCGCCAGACACGAACAGAGGAAGGAACCCTGTGTGGCCATTAGCTGTAATTTAGAGGTAGCCTCGGCGTTCCAAGCACATCTCGAGGACAAGCCAATGGCTCTAGACTTCATTAAACCGCACTCCAGCGGAAGCCACTCGAAGCCGTGCCCCGTGGAAGCGCACGCAGGAAAGAGATGGACTGCGGGTCTCTCTAACGCTGTCCGCCTCTGCTCGCCCTCCTGTCCCTGCTCACCTGCCCCCCCTGCCTCTTCCGCCCCAGCCCAGCAGCCCCAGATTTTATCCTCTGATCTTCACCTCCACCACACCGCACCCCCAAACCTTATTAAACACGTCTTTTTTTTGGTTAATCCTCACCCGAGGATATTTTTCACATTGATTTTTAGAGAGAGTGGAAGGGAAGGAGGGAGAGAGACAGAGGGAGGGAGAAACATGGATGTGAGAGAGACACCTCAATGGGTTGCCTTCCACACGCGCCCCAACCAGGCGTGGGGACCGAGCCTGCAACCGAGGTACATGCCCTTGACCTGAATAGAACCTGGGACCCTGCAGTCTGCGGGCCGACGCTCTATCCACTGAGCCGCACCGGCCAGGGCTATACACACAGCTTTTAAACAACGGGCATTGAACAGGCTCTGGGCGGTGACACTAAATGACTGGAACCTGCCCGCCCAGGGCAACCAGTCAGGAGAGCAGCTGGATACTCCAACAGGTACGTCACCAACCAGGACCAGAGGGACAAGGAGATGGGAGCAGAATGGAGTCAGCTGACTCACTGCACCGGGAGGGGTCAGGGGACCCACCCCCGAAGGGGCGACCATTTGATCTGAGACTCGGCAGTAAGTAAGCAGTGGTCAGGCAGGAAGGAAAGCTGGGGGGCCCGGCCGGCGGGGCTCAGGGGCTGAGCACCGACCTATGAACCAGGAGGTCACGGTTCAGTTCCCGGCCAAGGGCACAGGCCCAGGTTGCGGGCTCCATCCCCAGTGTGGGGCCTGCAGGAGGCAGCAGATCAATTAATCTTTCTCATCACTGATGTTTCTATCTCTCTTTCCTCTCCCTTTGTCTCTGAAATCAATAAAAACATATTAAAAAAAAAAAAAAAGAAACCTGGGTGTTGCATGAGTGGGGAATAGTGGGAAAAGGCATGGATTTTTCTGGGAAGGAATGGGGGCAGGAGGTAAGTCCCAGAGATGGCAGGGGTCAGATGAGATGCCCGGGCTGCACAGCCTCCTGGGAGGATCCTCTAACCCGCCCGTGAAAGGGAACCCCAGAGAACTTCTAAGCTACCAGATGGGGGTGCGGGGGAGGCAGAAAGTGAAGGAAGGGGTTACGACGCCTCCATACGTGGCCACCACCCAGGCTCCCCCTGTTCTGGAACTAACGGATGGGCATCGCCATCCACACGTCTGGGCGTCTCAGCAGGACTGCACAGCAGCATCGGCATGAGGTCTAACTCGGAGAATGACCCCCAGCGTCTGACTAAAACGTAAAGGAGGAAACGGAGGCTTGGGGCCTCATCTCCTCAGAAGGATCCATTCTTGAAAGGGAAACGCCGTGTTGTTCTCTGCAGCTCGCGTGACACCGAGACGAAGCACAGAATCGGACATGGAAGCTTCCCGTGGGGGACGGCCCCTGTAACCTGCGAGGCGTCCATGATGTCGGGGGCTTGTCGTCCCGCCTCTCCTCCCGCCTGTGTCCCCACACCTCCTGGTGCTGTTGTGACCGAGCTCTGCTGTTTTGTGTGTGTCGATTCTTACCCCCAGCGCCAAGGCTCTGTGCTCTCCCGGGGCTGCGCGTTCGCTCTTCATCCCGCACTGTTTCCTCTGGGGCCGAAACATCCACCGTTTCAAAGGTTAAAGATAATATTTATACGCCTCTTAGGAAACTTTCAGAGACGGCCAAAGGACAACGAAATGGTAATGTGAGTTTTATGTTCACATTTTCTAAAACTGTGATTGAGTTTAAGAAGAAGACACTAAACCTTAGTAAAGTTAAATGATTTGCCCCAAATCACTGTTAATAAGTGGGAATGACTGAGTTGAAACCTAGGCCTGGTGACTCCAAAGCTAAAGAAAAAAAAATGGTAGTTACAAAGATGTGTATTCCAACAATATCGATGGCGGGGTGGGGGGAGACCATTGTTAATCCAATTTTCCCGCAATTAGGGAGTGTTTATATAAATAAATAATAACAATAATGTAATTGAATATTATGGATTCATGAGGAGCACAGTAAAGACTGTGTCTCCTGATACATTGTTAAAATTTGCATCTAGATGATGATTACAAATGATTAAGAAATTAAAATAGTTACATTCTTTGGGTAGAGAAGAATGATGAGTGAACATTTTTTTATTTGATTTCAGTGACTACCAATTTGTTCACGTAACTTCCAGACCTACATTAATAAAATAGCAAAATCTTTAAGCCTGGTATAAATATAAATATTAGGATAGCATACTCTTCTGAGTAATAAATCATAAGTCTATGATAGCCTTTAATTTTTAAAGAAGGCACTACATGTTGAAATCCCACTGTAAACATAACCACACCATTTCATTGCACATATTGCTACGGAAAATGTGCAGGAGATGCTGGCTTGGGCTGACTCGACATCAACAACCTTATAATAAATTGCAGGTCACACCCTATAAAAATTTTTAAAGAATAAACACAATATTATGTAATAATTTCATTTTATATGAAAACCAGATTTTTTTGCCTTCATATTATCATTTAAACAATGTTTAATGTGGCATCATATTCTTTATCCTTTAGTAGAATCCTCTGTAAAAATGTAATATTTCCAAGAACATAAACTAGAGCTTCCGTTGCTCCTTAACTCAATATTCTAATGTTTTCTAAACTAACAAAAAGCACCTAGTTATGTGGAAATTAATGATGATATCTGTTGTAGACCCACAAATGTATATGTATATCTCTATTCATACTGTTGTTGAAGATAGCGGAGTGCAGATGGTGATAGCAAAACTGATATTATCTGACATAAATACGTATTTGTCAGACAAATGTGCTATTGCACTCGGTGCTCTGTGCGACTGAGGGATAAACCAGGGAGACTTTTAATACAGTCATCAAAGTTTTTTAGAGTTATTAATCTCTGGTACAGAATTTTAAAAATCCAAATATTTAAACAAGTTTGAAATCAGCATGCTTTTATGTTCCAAAATAAATCTGATAGAGTTGAGTCCAGTACTACTTTCCCAGAACTGAGTTTCTGAAGGACACAGACATGCAACAAAAATTTTTAAAACTAGACAAAGGTAATTAATATAAAAATGATTAAAGGGATATTTTAAATTCTTTGTTCAAACTAACATTTTTAAAAAAAACAACACCAGGGTAATTTTTCAATTACACCACTTCTCACTTCACATCAGCCCCATTGCAAGTGCTCAGTGGCTCTAAGCAAACGAACACAGTACAGATTGGCACGGGAATCGCAGACAGATGAACGCGGCAGAATAGTGCAAAAATAGATCCAAATAGAAATGTCAACTTATCATAAGGGGGCATTTCCAACCAGGGAGATAGGGATGAAATTTTAAATAAACGGGACTATAATGAATGGATAAGCCCCAGAAGGCAAATTTTGACCCTTAGCAGATCAGCTCCAAATGGATCATAGATATAAAAATAAAAGTAAACCCATCAACCTGTTAGAAGAAAATACGGACAAATTTCTTTCTAAACTTGGAGAGTAAGTTTTTGCTAATTCTGACTCAAAAATCCAGAAATCAAGAAAAAAAAAAATGTAATGTTATACCACATTTTTTTAAAAAGCACCAGAAATACACGCAAAAAACAAAGAGACAGTGGGACAAAAATGTCAGCCGATGTCAGAAATGCAGGGCTGCCCCCCTGCCCCCCCACCCCCCACCTTTGACGGACAGCCCCGTGATATGGAGACCAGGAGGAGCGAGGCAGAGGGGGACGCCCAGACCTCGGCAGCAGGGAGACAAACGTTCTCCCGCGCTGACAGGGCCCTGTCTCGCTCCTTCCCTGAACACCGACCAGCGCTGACGTGTGAACGCGCTGTGAGGTCACGGCCGTGGGGAACGGGCCCTCGCACACGGAGGAGGAATCACCGCGGGAGCTCCCCGCGGGGCGGTGACCAGGACGTGCCATCCCCGCGATCACACGACGGACGCCGTCGCACCGAGCCCACTGCTGACCGCAGCGCCTTCCCCAGGAGCACGGTGGCCAGAGTTCCGGGAGGTCCCCGCGGCACTGCTTAAAGGAGCAAAGCGTGAGCGGCAGGCCAAGAGGGCCACTCCACACGGGTGCGCGTGGCTGCGACCCCACGCAGCGACGGAGAAAGCAAACTAAACACCAGGAAGGATGACGGTCTCTGTACACAGACATGGGAAGAACCCTGAGACGTATTTTCAGCAGAAAAACTCAATGTGCAACACGCAACACACACACACACACACACACACGAATCTCCCAAGAGAACCTTCTTTCTCTCCAAAACAATTATATAGATACATATACAAACATATACATACACACACATACTGAGTATGTACGTGGAAAGGAGGGGATGTGCCCAGCTGTGTGCGTTTGTCCCGTTGCCTGAGAAAGCCCAGGTGTGGGTTCGTCCGATGTTGGGCTTGCAGGTCAGAGAAAGAGGCACTACGGGGTGTCCCAAAATATCGTACCCGCACGTTAACAGCTGACAGCTCAGTTCTGAAGATGAAATGTATTTTCACGAACGCCGCCTTGACAGTTATTCCAAGTGTGTGTGTACATGTTTTGGGGACACCCTACACAACAGGGGAGGGAGTATAGGATTTGATTAGGGACTGGCGGAAGCTCTGGACGAGGGGAGATACGCTGAAACAGTGACGATCAGGGGCAGGACTAGTGAAGGAGAAAGGAGAGGGCCGATGTCATCGAGTGGATTAGCTGGGAGGATAAGGGTTAGGATAAAAAACAGGGATGGAAGATCCTCTCGAAGGACACACCACCATAAGGAGCGCTCCAGACCCCGCCGTCGGGCCGGCTTCTGCTCTCAGACTTCCTCGTTCACATCTGGCGCCTCCACTTCCCACCCAGGTGGCACTAAAAAAGCCCCTTAAATCCTGCACTTCAGTGACTTCATCTACAAAAGGGAAGGAAGAGGGATGCCACCTGCTTGAGTTTGTTGTCTTTTTTATTATTTTGAATCAAGGACCACAAAACAGTTAAAACAGGACAAAATACTTTAGAGAGGTGAAAAAAATGCACATCTGGACTTGATTCTTACTGTGTTCATTCGTTCCTTCTCCACGGAACCTGGGCCTCCTACATAACAGTGTGAAGACCGAGTTAAAGATTTACTATCACAAAATTACAATCCATTAACGTCCACGGCCAGCCCACGCTCCTCCTAGCAGTGCCTCTTAGAACAATGAGATAAATCTGCCACAGGGCACGCGCCCCTAAGGGAGGGCCGCATATTTCACGGCTCCTGTCGACAGGACTTCTTGAAAAATGTTTCTAGTACAACAATCACCCGTCACAACACGTCCCGGCCCCTGCGTTTACTGAACAGGGACACAGCGCAGTGTGCCTGTGTCTTTATGAGCCTTTCCTTCGGACACGGAAGAAAAATGAGGGCTGATGATGTTATGATCCCCAAATCAAAAGACGATGGATAATAGAGGAAGAAAAAAATAAAGATTTGAAGCCAAGCTTTTCTATGTTCTCATCCGACCTGTCATTTTCTGTCTGTCTGTGTTTGGATGAGTTACTAACTGCAATCCTCAGTTTTCTAACTTGCACAATGGGTACAATGGCACTCTTTAATAGAAGTGGCACAGGGAGGAAAGAACAGTCGTGTCTGTTAGGGTCGAACGCTGGGCCCTGAACCACGTACTTCTGGCCCCGGCATCCCTAACCCTTACCCGTGCGAGGTCCGATACCGGGGAGCTTCGCCAGCTGGACTCTGACCCACAGCTCTCCAGTTTCTCAGGGGCCGCTCTCCGCCCTCCCCGCCCCCGGTATTTAATCACTTCCTCTTTTCTCAATATCCCATTAGGACAGTCCTTTTCTCTCTAGTTTATGATTGATTATCTGGGGAAGGGCCG
Organism: Eptesicus fuscus; assembly: GCF_027574615.1. Lineage (NCBI taxonomy): Eukaryota > Metazoa > Chordata > Mammalia > Chiroptera > Vespertilionidae > Eptesicus > Eptesicus fuscus. The sequence goes on along the minus strand of NC_072494.1, from coordinate 2,150,893 downwards.
GTAATGCGCCTTGTGAGTAATGTCACATATTGAATGGAGGACGGAATAGCAGGAGAAACGTCTGAGGCCGTTCGAGTTGGCACACAAGTCAATTACAGATCATCCTTTAACATGAACCCAAACGCAGGCACCCACTGCAGAACCAGGTGTGCCTGAATGCAATAACACACACACACATATAGTATATATTACATGCTCATATATTTTTAATTTGTCAAGCTATCCCATTGGGAAAGAAAGCCTTTAAAATATCAATATCGCCATTATTTTGAAAGGGTTGTGTCTAACAGAAGTTACCTGCAGTAAAACAGAAATTAGATTCCCTGCACCTGACAGTATTATTGTGTGTAAAGTAACACAGATGCAAGAGAATGGCAAGTGAAACCTGAGCTAAAGAAGATGCTGTTGCCTCCTCTAATCCCGGCTGTCTGCTTTGCCATGAGGGAGGAAAACCGCCCGGATTTCCTGGTGCGGGAAAGTCCCCGGGCCTTGTCTCTGAGATTGGTTTTCCTCTAATGAACTTCCAACTGGTCGGATCCAGGGTATTTTATGTTTGAATAAGCATGTTTCGTGTGCAATTCCAGCTAAATGATGTTGCATCATTTCCTTGGTGAAATAGAAATGGAAACTAAGCAGCCATACATTTTACTGATATCATTGCCCTATGCACATTTCACTTGGCTGACTCAGTGAACTGGCAGATGGGGGGAAAGGTGGTCTTGCTACATATTCATGAAAGCTTGTGCCTTGGTGGCCTGCAAATGTATCATTGCAACAGAATCGCCAGCACAGCCACACAGCAGTGGCCACCGCTTCCCCAAGACACCGTCATATGGGGTGCTTTGTTACACAGCGGTAGCTAGCTGATACATCCACCAGGAAAGAGTTGGCACATGCAGAGGGAAGAATATTGAAAGGGAGGAAGGCGACCATCTGTGTTTGAGTCCTGGCTGCACCAGAGAGTAGTCCTGCGAGTCTGGATGAGCCTCTTAACCTCTCAGACCACAATTTCCTCTTGTGCAAACAGACTTCATGGGACAACCTTTTCAAGTCACCCAGGCTATGAAGTTTATGCTTCTAAGTGACTACAGCTGACAGGGACTGTAGATCTAAATTCATTGACACTTTGGTTTCAGAATTCTGCTCGTAACTGTCTAGCACGCCCCGATCCTCACCTGCTAACGGAAGATGACTTTATCCGTTCTCTCTCTGAGAACAATGATCCTGCAGAAAGTCGAAGGGAGGCAGTATCCATTTACCAGCTGAATAAATACAGCATGACAAGGCGAATAGGACTGGCTTGTATGTACACGCCTCACACTGAAGATGAACTATTACTGTTTCCTGTGTCAGAGCAAAATTATTTCCCAAACCCTAAGCCGCGGCAATAAACCCTAACTGGAGGAATCTTCAGCAATACTGAAACAGCTGGATAAAAATGCTGCCCCGAGCTTTCCCAGTTCCCATTTTCTGATGGTCGTATATCGTTTTAGGTAGAAAGAAACGAAAAGGGAGATATTGTGTGTCACCCAAAATTCAATTCAGCTGCAGGCGGCACTGAGTCCACGTATCTTATAGCCAGTGAAGCGTGAATCGAAGGTGTTGAATATGAACATCTCTTACTTAAGACAAAACATCTGCCGTCGGTCTCCGGAGGGGCTTCGGCATCAGTGACAGGGCCCTTACCTGGGGTCCGCCGCCCGCCGCTGCGTCTCCAGTCTGTCTCCTCGCATGTGACCCTCGACACACCGGAGCCTCTCGGAGCCGCGGGTCCTGCTCGGGGAGAGCGTGAGGAGGGAGCCTGACCTGACTACTTCACAGGGAGGTCGCGAGGGGCATGTCGGAGGGCGCGATGGGAAGGCTGTGACCGATGCTTTCCTGCCGATACCCAGAGACGCAGAAGCGAGAGCCCAGCACCGCCCCAGCCTGTGGCCCGTCCGTGAAGCTGGACGGCTCATGTTGGAGTAGACTTCGTGCTTCCTCTTTTACATCCGCTTTCCTTTGCTGGCGGAGACAACCACCGCTGGTGTGGTTTCTTCCCCCATCGCCATTTTTCTAGCCTTTTATGTTTTGTTGTTGTTAATCCTCACCCGAGGGTATATTTCCACTGACTTTTAGAGAGAGTGGAAGGGAGGGGGAGAGACAGAGAGAGAAACATCAATGTGAGAGAGACACATCAATTGGTTGCCTCCTGCACATACTCCGACCAGGGCTGGGGATCGAGCTTGCAACCGAGGTACGTGCCCTCGACTAGAATCGAACGCGGAACCCTTCCCTCCACAGGCCGACGCTCTATCCACTGAGCCACACCGGCGAGGGCTTAGCCTGTAGCCTGTGGCCTTTTCACTCGTGTAGTCTGTAACTCCATGGACCAGCATTTACTGAGCATTCAGCGAACACGGAGGGCAGAGGCACCCTGGCACTGGGTCCGAGGAGCCCGTGTTCACACGCGATGTCATACAGACAGCAAGGCATTCCCAGGCGGTGAGACATAAGAATAAAACGAGGGTGGAAACCTGGCCGGATGCTCAGGGAGCAGAGGGGAAGGGCGAGGTTCTTCCCCAAGGGGCAGAGCTAGAGAGAGAGAGGGAACTCTCCCCGGAAGAGGCGTCCGAGCTGCAGCTGGGAGGACGAGGAGCATTTTTCTCGGCAGACGGGGGACAGTCGAGGTAAATGGCAGGATCACAGGACATGCTAGGAGCTGCAATTAATGCCAGAAGTAATGACCAGGAGAGCTAACAGCCCTCAGGCATTCGTTATGTGCGAAGGAAGTGGCTGGTGCACTATATTTTAACTGATTTTTAAAAAAGCATATCTTGCCGAAACCGGTTTGGCTCAGTGGATAGAGCGTCGGCCTGCGGACTGAAAGGTCCCAGGTTCGATTCCGGTCAAGGGCATGTACCTTGGTTGCAGGCACATCCCCAGTGGGGAGTGTGCAGGAGGCAGCTGATTGATGTTTCTCTCTCATTGATGTTTCTAACTATCTCTCTCCCTTCCTCTCTGTAAAAAAATCAATAAAATATATTAAAAAAAATAAAAATAAAAAAATAAAAAAGCATATCTTTATTGATTTCAGAGAGGGAGGGAGAGGGAGAGAGAGGAAGAAATGCCAATGATGAGAGAGAATCATGGATCGGCTGCCTCCTGCACGCCCCACGCTGGGGATCGAGCCACAACCCGAACCATGACCTCCTGGTTCAGAGGTTGACGCGCGTCCACTGAGCCACACCGGCCAGGATGTGCACTGTATTTTAAAGAAAAGGACACAGTTTTTAAAAAATACTATTTAGAGCATTTCACATACCAAATGTTCAAGTCCAGGTTTTTTAAATTTACATAATTTACATAATCCTTTGGCAAATGAATGCCTCTAATTAGAGCCGCGGCCCCAGGATGACCTCCGGCAGCACCCCGCCCCGGCCGGCGCTCAGCAGTGTAGAACGCACTCTCCCGCGCAGTGCGGAGAGCGACTCGCTCACGGTTAATGATGAACACGCAGAAATGGCAATAACTGAACCATACTGCATCGGAGGAGCCCACTCTTTCTGTTTATAAGGTGTTTCGTCTTTTAAAAAACCGGAAATAAAATGCTAGCTACCCGAAACCATGATCAGTGTAACGGAATCTTCACAGGCATCCGTGAAAGGGTGTTATTTATCACACTAAGGATGTATGATCTTCTGCTGGGAGTGAAAGATCAGAGATTGCCCCGCATCACACGGGATTCCGATGCCGCAGCATTTCACCTTGCTGCAGGTGACATCCATCACGGTGACAGAGAGCTACACGGCGGAGTCTCCCGTCCATCTCCCCGACACGCCCCAGGATCTGAAATACAGCCCCCCACTTCCACGGGCTTTGGTTGCAAACGTGAAAAACCTAGCTTCAACCAGTGGCTGCCCGGCCAGCTGGCGTGGCTCAGTGGTTGTGCAATGACCTATGAACCAGGAGGTCACAGTTTAATTCCCCGTCAGGGCACAGGCCCGGGTTGCGGGCTCGATCCCCACTAGGGGGTGTGCGGGAGACAGCTGACCCATCATTCTCTCTCATCCTGGATGTTTCTCTCTCCCCCCCTCCTTTCCTCTCTGAAATCAATAAAATATAGTAAAGACATACAAACAAGCGGCTGGCTCTTACTATCATACATGCGGCTACAGACTGTGTGGCTTCTGAGCACCTTGCTCTATCTGTACCTAGAAGCTCCTCACAGGAAAAGTCGGGGTCCACAAAGGAGACGTCATGTGGGTGACAGCGGCGGCATCTCCAGCGGCGGCATCTCCAGCGGCGGCATCTCCAGCCTCCTGGCGTCCCTCTCTGCCTGGAGGCCCAGGCAAGGGGCTCTGTCCCTGATGCCGGGAGCCTGTCCGGGACGATGGCCGGTGTTTCGCGGTAACTAAGAGACGTTCACATCCCACACCGGCGGTCAGCGCTCGGCCGGTTAGGAACGCGGGACGCAGTGCCGTCCGCAGTGGCGTGGAGTGGTGGCTGACACACAGCAGATCCCGTTCGCTTCTCTCCGCCCCGTGATGTGCGCACAGGAGGGGACGGGAGCTGAACGCGGGGGGCAGCATTCGTCTTCAGCTGTCTCTGGACTTGGGCGGACGCCTCTGGCCAGGGCTCGTGGCCGTGGCTCAGGGTGTTTGGAGATCATCTGGCTCTGGCCTGGGGAACTGGGACAGTTCACTGTAGTGTGAGGTGAGCACAGACCTCACCCTGCCTTCCCTCGCCTTCATCACTCTCCCACGGAGCCCTCTTCTCAGGAAGGGTCGCGTGGAGCCGGAAGGTACAGCACCCGCTCTCACTGGGCGGCTCTGGCCGATGTTCCCCGCCGCGTGGTCTGGTCGCTGCCGGGGAGCTTCCTGCCTTCCCGATATGTTGGGGGCTTTGGTGTGTAGAGAACGAGAGATCGGGGCCCTCGAGTCCCTGCAATGTCCAGGGTGCCCTCCCGGCACCCAACACTGGGGCGCTGGCAGGAACGCATCCTCGGGTGTCGCAGCATCATTCACGACAAACACTCGGGACCATCAGCCATTCCTTTGTCGCACCTCCTTCCTTCTTAACACGTCCTCAAACGAAACGCCAGACGAACAAAGAGCTTTATTATGAATCCCAAGCTGGCCCTTTGCAAGGGCTAACTGGAGCCTCAAGTATGTGGCAGCTGGAAATTGTTATATTATTTACATTAAAAACAACCGTTGTCTACCCTGTGAAGCATACAGCCATTTGCCTGAAATTTTTCTTACTTCTTCCTTTCCTTGTGTCGAGATTGCCACACACCACACAACAGAGAGAACGCAGCAAAACCTTCCCAAACTTGCCAAATTATTGGCTGGGGACGCTCATTTTTATGTAAACTATATGCATATTCATATAACACAGTTTTTAAAAATGTATCAGATATAATTAGCGTGTTTATGAATCTATTTGCTCTGCTATTAAGTAACAAATTTGTAGTAACCATGGCAACTGCAGCATCGCGGGCACAAGTTCTATTTTTGTACTATGAAGACTTTTCTTAAAGCAACCCTCCTGCTCGCACTCTACATTTTTAAAATATTAAAAGGGAGAGTTTTGAAAACATCACTTCAATGTTCATGATATAAGGGCACATTTTATATTTCGAGTTTATTTTACATTGAAAGCTGTTTCTTTTTTGTTATGTGGTATGTTGTGTATGTGTATGTCTGTATGTGCGTGTTTGCCAAAAATAATATTTAAGCATAGAGGGGAAAAACATGGAATATGAGGGGCATGTTAACACATGTGGTTATAGGATGTTTAGCTTTTTAAGTTCTATTTAAATTGAAATGGCAGAAAATGTATTAAAGTTCCAATTTTGTTTAAAAAAAGAAAGTCATATATAGATTTCCCATTTTATTCTTATTTCTTCAATCTTTTTTTAAAAAATATTTTTATTTTTATTGATTTCAGAGAGGAAGGGAGAGGGAGAGAGAGAGAGAGAGAGAGATAGAAACATCAGTGATGAGAGAGAATCATGGATCAGCTGCCTCCTGTACGCCCCACACTGGGGATCGAGCCCGAAACCCAGGCATGTGCCCTTGACTGGAATCGAATCTGGGACCCTTCAGTCTGCAGGCTGACGCTCTATCCACTGAGCCACACCAGCTAGGGCTCTTCTTCAATCTTAATTATTGTGTTTTATCCAAAATCTAAGTAGTAACATTTTTTTCCATAGTCAATTTGAGGAGGTGTTTTGATTAATGTTTTTCCAAAAAAAATTAGTTGAACTGTTACTGGTTTTCATCCCCTGAATAAGTGACATCACTTCTAGACAGGTGGGCCTGGGCATACTATGTGAGCTTCCCAAAACCTTCCCTGTTCCTGTGAAACAGGTGATGGTAACACCGGATGACAGGACCGCTGAGGAGGGAGATCTGGAAACGCCCGTGTGGAGAGCAGGAGACAACAACTCTCGGTTCCGGTGTGTTTTGTGACAGACATCAAACCTAATCCCGAAATGGACAGTTTCGAACGATACAGACCCTACGCATACCTCCCTCCTGTTTCCTCCCAAAGTGGTGGAGGTGAGATGGGGGTGGAGCATTGGGGTGACGAGCTGGGGTGAAGGAATCACGTCAAGGCAACTCTTTCCTTTTTTTAAAAAAAAATCTGGCTGCCCAACTGGTGTGGCTCAGGGGTTGAGCATCCACCTATGAACCAGGAGGTCACGGTTAGATTCCCGGTCAGGGCTCAAGCCCCAGCAAGGGGCACGCAGGAGGCAGCTGATCTATGATTCTCTCATCATTGATATTTTTCTCTCTCTCTCTTCTCTCCCTTCCTCTCTCTCTAAAAAATCAATAAAAATTTTTAAAAAATCTGGCTTGGGTTTGAGCCACAAGCCAACCGCTCCCTGAGCTATGTATGGGAAGATTAATATCTGTATCCTTGGGTTTTCAGATGTACAGATATAAAACAAAGAGGCCGTCACACTCTGTGACATCATATTTGTCAATAAAAGTAACTGATCTTCATTTTAAAACTGTAGAGACGTGGGGAAGTAAAGGGATTGCTGAAGAGAAACGAAGAGGGTCAGAAAAGTTTGGCCTTTTAGCTGTTTGCTCTGAAAGGAGATGGAGGTGGCAGGGAATTTCTCCGGACAGACGTGGAGCGGGGACTGGCATGGCTGTGAGAAGAGCCCCTAGATCCGTGTGGAAAGGTAACCCTGCAGCCCAGATGGGAAGGCCTGGCTCAGCCTGACACACGGGAATGAGCTCAGCATCTAACCAGAGGGGAGACAGTGAGAGCAACCCCCAAAGATAAGATGGCCAGTGACAGGGCCCAGGGGGAGGGGCCAGTGACAGGGCCCAGGGGGAGGGGCCAGTGACAGGGGCCCAGGGGGAGGGGCCAGTGACAGGGGCCCAGGATGACCAGGGGGAGGGGCCAGTGAAGGGCCCAGGCTGGCGGGAAGGGGAGAACCCAGGAGAGACCTTGCATCTGTAATCCACCTGTGTGTCCTCCTCCACCTCCGTGCCCAGCACCACCCTGACCGTTCAGTTAAGAAGATTAATCACCGGCGGATCACTCTGTAAATTATATAATGTCTAACCACTATGCTGTACTTCCTAATACACAATCCTAGTGAATGCCAAACTGTAATTGAAAAATAACATGAGAAAATGTGCCACAGCAGGGAGGGACCTGGAGAGCATTGTGCTAAGCGAAAGAAGCCAGCCGGAGAAAGACGAGTATCACATGATCTCACTCATGGAATCTAATGAACAACATAAACTGATGAACAAAAATAGACCCAGAGACACAGAAGCATCGAACAGACTGTCCCACCTCAGAGGGAAGGCAGGGGAGGGTGGAGCTGGGGAAGAGATCGAAACCAATGAACTCCTGTGCGTATATGCATCACCCGTGGACACGGACAATAGGGTGGTGAAGGCCTGGGTGGGGGCGGGGTGGGGTGGGAGAGGTCAGTGGGGGGAAGGGGGGACCCCTGTAACACTTTCAACAATAAAGACGTAAAACAGAGATGTGCAGCCCCCCCCCGGCACGCCTGCTCCCCCCACCGCCTGTTTCCTTCCTGGGACACATCACAGAGGAACACACGATCGAAACTCCTTGTTTATCACACGAGTGTCTGTCTCCACCCACTAGGACGTGAACTCTGGAGACACGGGTCTCTCGTCACGGCTCCGTCCTCAGCGCCTGCCCGACACCCAGAAAACACGTGGTGGCTGGGGAGAGCCTTAGCAGGATGCTTGGCACACTGCGAGCTCGCGACAAAGGTTAGTTGTCCCTCCCAGCCAATTTATTGTATTCATTTTCTCTCAGATCGTCTCAAATCAGCGTCTTTCTGCAGCTACTGATACTAGGAATAATGATGTCCTGCCTTATCCTCTTAGGGGAAAAAAAAAAATCACGATTTGGGTTAGACCCGTGGTCGGCAAACTGCGGCTCGAGAGCCACATGCGGCTCTTTGGCCCCTTGAGTGTGGCTCTTCCACAAAATACCACGGCCTGGGCAAGTCTATTTTGAAGAAGTGGCGTTAGAAGAAGTTTAAGGTTAAAAAATTTGGCTCTCAAAAGAAATTTCAATCGTCGTACTGTTGATATTTGGCTCTGTGGACTAATGAGTTTGCCGACTACTGGGTTAGACCAATCACTAAAAAAAAAAAAAAAGAAGACGTACTCACAAATACAACCCCAGTCTTCCCAGAGACCAGCATCTCGTGGACTGGCCACAAATTCGTCCATTCGATTGGGTCACCTTATTTAGTTGTTAAGTCAAACAATGATCCTCGGATAAACGCGATCTTTATTCATAAAGTAAGTAACTGGAAGCGTCTGTCCCTCCCGCTGTCCAGCTGACCCCGCGTAGGCACACGTTGCAGCTGCCTTGTCGTTTAGACACCGAAGCGGGGCATTCAGTCATGGGGAGGCTCGGGGTGAGCGAGTCGCGTTCACCCCAGCCGATGCCGCAGACGTGAGTGCTCTCCACTCAGAGGCGTCTGGCGAGCTGACCACGCTGTCTTCTTTCCTGTGTGTGTTTCAGCGGCCTGGGGACCGGACTAACCTGCTGAGCAGTAATGCAGTCAGCGATGGACTAAGCGGGACTTATGTCCTCCTCATGACAGGAGATCGGGGCTGCGAGAACAAGGGAAGGAGCGCCCTGGCCGGTGTGGCTCAGTGGATAGAGCGTCGGCCTGCGGACCAAAGGGTCCCGGGTTCGAACCCGGTCAAGGGCACCTACCTTGGTTGCAGGCTCCTCCCCAGCCCAGGCCCTGGTCGGGGCCCATGCAGGAGGCAACCAATTGATGTGTCTCTCTCACATCGATGTTTCTCTCTGTCTCTCCCTCTCTCTTCCACTCTCCCTCAAAATCAGTGGAAAAATACCCTCGGGTGAGGATACAAACAGACAGACCAGGGAAGGGGCACTGCCGTGGCTTATGCAGAACTGGGGGTGCGGCCTGTGGCAGGGTCACGCCCAGCAGGTGGCGGTCTAGACCAGGGTGGAGGATGGGGAGAGGAGCTGGCAGACACCTGGGCTCCTTACGGGGACCCAGGCAGGAAATGCCCCCTCTAGGGGGAGATGCAGGGGCCCCGGAGCCGCCCACTTCAGGTGTCTCCACAGAGCTGGGCCGAGGCCCAACAGTCACCTGCTCTCAGGAAAATACTCCACACGCACCCGGTCTTCGCCTAACGCGCAGCCTCCCTTCGGGAGAAAGAGTGCTGTCAATGCTGAGTTAGAACAGAAGAAAGGTAAACCGTGAGCAGGCTGGGCAATCACCCCAGGGCAAGGGGCCTGCCAGACGGGAGAGAGGTGGGCTGGGCGCCCCTCCTGCTGTGGTGAAGTCTGTTCTCCCCGTGTCCAGGCCGGTGCGCAGCTCGGCCACGCTGCCCCACCCCCTGCTCCCCTGCCCCTACATGTGGCTTCAGGACGCTTCCTCTCTGAAGGAACAGAAGTTACACCGCTGGCTGGCCTGGCCCGAGCTCCCTGAACGTCCCTGCACTGAATCGTTCTTTCACATTCTCTGTAGGCTTATTTTTTAAAATAAAAAGAAAAAAGTCATCACTAGTAAAATAAAAAAACACACCAAAAAATGGTAATGAACAGTTTTTAAGTAAATAATTTCCTACATAATGTCATTATTTTAATGGCTGTAAATATTCTTTGTAAAAATTGTTACTTAAAAAAATAAAATAAAATAACCCTCATTTGGAATTTAGAATTTTTTTCAATTTACAAATCTTCAAATTTTGAATATAGATTAAAAATTTTTTTGCAAACCAAATGGAACCAAAAAATATAAAGGCTGGAGAGAAAGTAATGAGACGGACTTAACACAATTCCCTGGGAGATGACCTTAAAAAATATTTTAACGATGTCCACATGGACAAACTATAATCATCTGGAAATATAAAATTTTGTTTGCTGTGCAAATCTCATAGGTTGTTTAAAAATGTTTTTAAGTAAGAAAATGAACAAAAAATGAAAAAAGAAAACATGCTACTTTGCATTCAAAAAAACAAAACATGGTAGCACTGTGGATAGATCTCAGAAGACATCCCACGTTCTCTCTCGGCTTCCTTTTTCTTTGCTGTGTGAGTAGTTCAGTGTGGTTGGTTTACTGATGAAGTGTACCAACATTTATTTAAACTCTACCATGGAAAGCAATGATTAAAAGCCATATGATCCCTTACTTACACAGCTTTCACTTTTTTTAGGAGACAAGAATGTGCCTACTGCCTATTGCACAGGTGACAAAGGCACATCCCTCACCTCTATGACACGGTAACACAGATATGTATGTGATAGTCATAGAATAGTCCTGTGTGATACAGGCTACCCAGGAGCAGGAAGGCAGAGCCACGGAATAGAAGGAAAGCGAGATTGCTGCAAGCCCTTCAGACAAACAGCGGTTTCACAGATGAGGTGAGGCTGGGGCAGCTTGAAGTGAGAGAAGGGCTCCCCAGAGTATGATGGGAAAAGGTCTTAAGTCAGAAGAATCAAAAAGAAAAATGAGACAAGTCTTTTGAGAATTCTTGAGTGAACGCAGGCCACCACGGATGGCCGCAAAGATCCATCAGCTCATGGGAAAATGCTTATTGCGCTGCTAACGGGGTGAGCCTTGATGGGCAGGCTCAGGATTTTGAAATCTGTCCTTAGAGAATAAGGATTGCTGAAAGCTTTGCAGCAGCATGCGGTGGTCATGTGATGGCCAGGCAGATGGTCACATGGCAGATGGTCACATGGCAGATAAGGACCCAGCCTCAGCTCAACAGCGGATGCCCTGCCCTCCCTTGACATGCTACACTAGCTATGCCCAACTCATGTACCCCTCATTCCTGTGACAACATGGTCACAGTCTCATGACTTTTCGTTTCTGATCCAAAGTCATAAACTTTCTCTTACTTTACCCCCAGTGCACACCCCCAGGTTCTCGGGCAGTCACAAGTCGGACGCGCTACCCAATAATAGAAGCATCAGCCCCAAAGCTTAAGCCACACGAACTACACAAATGAATGCTGACTCAAGGAATCCAATGTTTTCTACATAGCCAGATGTCGGTGTAGCGTAGATTAACCAGAGAGAGAGAGATAAATGGCTATTATTCATTTTCTTTCCTTCTGAATGTCTAGATAGAACATCAGCTCGATCCCAAGGTCTCCCAGGCTCCCGAAGCATTCTGGGTAAGCCTGGCAACAATACTCCCTGTGTCAGACCTCCCTGTCCCTGCCCCTCGCAGGGACGGAGATGGTGCACTACATCAATAACCGTGACTTTATTGGAAGTAAATGTGATTTTCTGCGTCTTCCGGAAAGGATTGTGCATTTAGTTGCTGTGTTTACATGATTTCAATTTGAAACCAACCTTTGAATGAGTCTCCTTTGGCGGAATTGCTTTTTGTTTAGGCTTCATTTGATTTAGGGAGAGAAAGAAAAATCATGGACTGAAAACCGGAGCCCAATTTCCTGCACACAAAAGTAGATGCTGCCCTACTTCTCAGGAGGACCGAGCGGTGAGGTGCCACGGATGCTGGAGAGGGACCGGGGACACTGGGGCAGTCTGAGTTTGTACATCCAATCACTCACTCACTCACTCATCCATCCAGCAAGTGTTTACTGAGCTGCCCAGGTGCCAGCTCTGCCCTGGGTGTGGATAAAAGCCCACGGTGATATTGGCCTGGGGGAGAAAACCTAAGTTACTTGGACTCAGCCTCCTCAACAATGTCTGGGTTCGACCATCTGCCGTCAGGACGTAAAAGGGTTTGAGGAACCAGGTCGGGAACGTGTGCAACAAGGAGGAGAGTGTGGCTGTGATGGTGAGAGACCGCGGGGCACTGGACAGCCTACGCCTCACCTGTAGGCACTCAAATTCCACTTCCCAAAGGAGCTCCCACTGGGGAAGCCACACTGTGGGCCCCGGAAGAGCCCCCAGCTTCCTACCTTGGACTATTGGATTTCTAGTGCCTTCCCTGGTCTTCACAGCCCTTTCATACTTCTAATGTTTTTAATCCTCACCCGAGAATGTTTATTGATTTTTTTTTTTATTGTAGAGAGAGAGGAAGAGAGAGGGAGGGAAGAGAGTGAAGGGGGGAAGGAGGGGGAGAGAGAGAGAGGAGAGAGAGAGAGAGAGAGAGAGAGAGAGAGAGACATCGACCGGTTGTCTCCTGTATGCACCCCAACCAGGATCAAACCTGCAACCTAGTATGTCCCTGACAGGGAATCGAACCTGCCACCTTTCAGTGAATGGGATGATGCTCCAACCAACTGAGCCATCCGGCCAGGGCTCCCTTTCCGACTTTAAGATGAATCACTGAATGAATGAGTACACAAATGAATCTATTTCTTTAGAGCTCGGCCACCATTCAGTTTCCTAAAGCCCTTAGTCAAGTTCAGTTTTCTTGCAGGAACACCTGCTCCTGAGAGTCTGCCTACAGGAAAGGGATGCGGACTTGGGGCAGCGTGGACGTGGAAAGGACGACAGTGAAGACAGGCCTGGCCACGCGGCTCTCCTTCAGGGGGCACTCACCTGGGTACCCTTCCACCCAACTTAGCCTAAACCCAGAAATCCCTTTTCATCAACATTCTCTCTTAGCCCGGCTGGTGTGGCTCAGTGGTTGAGCGTCGACCCGGCCCCTGCACCAAGAGGTCACCAGTTCGGTTCCCAGTCAGGGCACATGCCTGGGGTTGCCGACCCGATCCCTAGTAGGAGGCAGCCGAGTGATGATTCTCTCTCATGGATGTTTCTATCTCTCTCTCCCTCTGCCTTCCTCTCTCTCTAAAAATCAATAAAAACACATTTTACAAAATTCTGGTCTTAGATATGACTCAGATCTGGCGCTAACGCAGGTGTTGCCTGTACATTATTAAGTACAGTGCCTGGCGTATGGTAGCCGCAGAGCAACGTAGCTAAGGGCTTTGTCTCATGAGTCAGAACCGGGTTAGAAACCAGGTTCTACGCTTTCCTAGATGGGTGACCTTGAACAAGGCCTCTGTGCCCTCAGCGCACTGGGGCAGGTCACGTGTCCAGCACAACGCCTCGGCACTTACAAAACTAAAGGAGCAGTGGCCCTTTCCCAGCATTCATGAAGGCACTGCTCATCTTTCGGAAATATCCTCGTTTAATTTCTGGAAACGGATGCATAGAATGGGATCACATTATTGACTAAGATGATCAAAATGAACCTAAAGACTCCACGGACTATACATCCCTTGTAAACATGAGCACACATCAGCCGTTCTGTGAAGAGTTAAATCGATGCTTTATCTTACACGAGCCCAGGGAAAACCAAATGGCAAGAGGATCAATAGGAAACTTTAAAAAAAAAATTATTTTTTTTCAGACGGAAAAATCTACCGCTATAGTTCAGGCACATTTTACATGTCAGCGAGCGTTCCAATCAATATTTCTGAAACTTGTCGGCCGGCATAGATTTTCTTTAGAGTTGGGAAATTGTATCCAGTGACGTTGTGAAATGTTTAACAAAGGAACTGAAGTCGCGCTGGTGTAAGAAGCAAATGATGTTTTAAAACGGTGTCTCTTGCCAAAGTCCCCAATCCTTGGGCTTCTCTGAATCTAGGAAACACATTTGGTTATTGTCTGTCTCCTCTGAGTGAATTCCGAGTTCACGTTCCATTCCTTTCCTTGAAATCAGGAAAGGACGTCTTATTTTTATGGTGAAGGCTTATTTCAGTCAATACTAGTAAGCAAGCATCACACCACCAATCCTCCTATATAATAAAAGGGTAATATGCAAATTGACCCTAAAGGTGGAATGACCAGGAATGACCTGTCGCTATGATGCGCACTGACCACCGGGGGGCAGACGCTCAATGCAGGAGCTGCCCCCTGGTGGTCAGTGTGCTTCCACAGGGGGAGCGCTGCTCAGCCAGAAGCCGGCTCACGGCTGGCCAGTGCAGCGGCGGTGGCTGGAGCCTCTCCTGCCTCTGTGGCAGCGCTAAGGATGTCCGACTAACAGCTTAGGCCCATTCCCCCAGGGAGCGGGCCTAAGCTGGCAGGTGGACATCCCCCGAGGGGTCCCAGACTGCAAGAGAACGCAGACCGAGCTGAGGGACCCTCCCCTCCACCCCAGAGTGCACTAAATTTTGTGCACCGGGCCTCTAGTATTTTTATAAATGCCTACTTAAAACATAAAATTCTGCTTTTGCACACTGTATTTTTATTATGTGTTTCTGTTGTTGTTGTTTTTTCTTTTTTTAAATCTTCACCTGAGGTTATTTTTTCCATTGCTTTTCAGAGAGAAAGTAGAAGGGAGGGAAGAGGGGGAGAGAGAAACATCAATGTGAGAGAGACACATCAACTGGTTGCCTCCCGCACCCGCCCCTACAGGGGGGCGGGGAACCTGCCGCCGAGGTACATGCCCTTGACAGGGAATTGAACCCCAAACCCTCCAGTGTGCAGGCCGGCGATCTAACCATTGAGCATACCAGCCAGGGCTCCTTCCGTGTTTTAAAGCGTGGTTAGGACAAAGCAAGACGGTCGTTTATTCCTTGGAGCTGAAGCTCTTCCTAATGACACTGGAGGGCTGCTTGCTTCTCCTCTACCCATGTCAACACCAACCATTTCTGCGCCTCAACGCCATTTCCTACATGAGGGGCATCTCTTCAACCTGCTGTTGACCTGAGCCTTAAAGCTGAGTCCTGACAGAAAACAACCCCCACTTATAGGAGAGAGCCTCGGCGATGCCATGGCGCTAAGGGACGACCTCATCTCACCCCGGATGTTATTTAACTTGACTCAGAGGTTCCTCTTTTCAACGCGGAAGGCATTTCTCCGGTGGCAATATTCGAAGCAAACGACTTTATTTCAATTATGTAAACCATAAATAAACAGAAATAAAAGAGATTAATGAGCACCGGTGCCCCTGAGTGACAGTCGTTAACGACAATTTTCTTTATTGGAAAACCTCTCTCTGAGTTTTGTTCCACTTAAGACTCCCTCCTCATTATCTCGGTTTCGCTCTGCCATTATCTTCTCGGAGACGGAGCTGATGGATGAGGTCTGCCCCGTCCTTTCCCAAGGAAGGCCGAGCGCAATCCAGAAAGGGGTTCCCCAATGGACGCAAGACACTGGGGTGAGGGCATGTATGGGAGTGGGGTGTAGGGGCAATGGGAAGATACGCACACATGTAATACCTTTATCAATTAAAAAAAAAGAAAAAGAAAGAAAGGGGTTCCCAGTGCCGTGTGTGGGAGCACCTGCGAGCGGACTGCGTGTCCAAACGACCTTGCAGATCAGACATCAGCCACACGTAGGATTCCTTTATGAGGGACGGGGGCGGGGAGACGGAATGTCGGAGTTCAGACCCGTGCAATCATTAGAGGGGACACTTATTTCACGCTGGGGAGACCTGACAGTGAGACGATGACAGCGAGGAAGCCCCACGGTGCAGTGGAAATGTCAGACGCCTGGTGTGCGTGTGAAGAGAAAAGGTGTAACTATTAGAAACCAGCTTCCGCATCCCCGTGTCTCTGCCTTCATCGCTGCGTCTGCCGCTCAGTGTTGTCACTCACTGTCAAATCCCCAGGGGGAGATTCCCAGACATACGTCAGATCAGTGTCCAACCCTTTCAGGTCTGGACACACTGATGCAGTCCCCTATTTTAAGAGAGAGAGAGAGAAACATGGATCGGTTGCCTCCTGTATGCGCCCAGACCAGGGACTGAACCTGCAACCTGGGCATGTTATGTGCCCTGCCCGGGAATCGAACCAGAGACCTTTCAGTGCACAGGACGATGCTCAACCGACTGAGCCACACGGGCCGGAGCCAGTCCCCTGTTTGCCACGGTTCCCAGTGTGCTGAGTGGGAGAGCGGAGAAGTCAGTCAGGGAGGGCACTCCGGCGCGGAGCGGGGCAGGGCGGGCGCCTGGTGCCGGGAGACCGTCAGCGGGAGGAACAGCGGGAAGGATGTTAACTAAACTGTGATGTGCAGGAACATGTGTGTAATTTGCAAGACGCCTTGTTTAATCAAAAGGTAAACACCACGCACGATGCCTCTTGCAGACAAATTTGGAGCCGCAGCCACACCCCGGCATGCTCGGGCGGGAGGACTTCCCGATGCAGCGGGTCAATGAAGAGGGGCACGCTGCAGGGGGAAGGGTAATGTTTTCCCATGTGCTTTCAGACAGGTCACTCCCGGGGCTCAGTGCCTAGTTACCTGGGTGCAAAGGCACACGAGCTCTATTATTATACACCTAGCGGAGAAAAAACAACCCGAGGGCTAACAGTTCTCCTGTCACTTTACCCCAAACTCCAGTGAGGTTTCCCCCTCCCCTTCTCCCCCCCCCTCCCTCCCTCCCTCCCTTCCTTCTTTGTCCAGAAGGTTGACTCCAAAAGCCGCCTGTGCACAAAGCCCTCTGCACCCTTCCCGCCACTTGGAGCTCCAACAAAATCGTTCCGAAGCTCCCCCGGATCATAAAGCAGAACAAGCACATCGCGGCCTCCTGCTCCCGCTCCTCAGGATTTCCTCCGTCCGTCAGGGGTCACGGAGGGCCCTGGGCCACCGCTGCCTCGGCGTAGGGGCCCGCGGGCGAGAACAGGGCGGAGGAGTCAGACGTCTGTCCTCCTAACGTCTGATCTCAGGGGCACAGGCCGCACCCACAGCCCTGAGAGCACTTTCCTCCGGTCCTGGCTACACCGGGAGGCAGGCAACGGGCAGCGGCGCCCCCGGGAGTCCAACCTGATCGTTTCCTCACCAACACACGCCATCCAGGCCACAGGAAGGGGACATTGTGCAAGAGTTCCTCACCATCCACCATCCGGGGCACGGGGCCTGGACGGCCCCCTACGGGCCAGACACCCAATGGCTCATTTCAGCCAGTGCTGCCCGCCACGTGACTGACACATACAGACGGAGATGTGGAATGGACAGACTACGATGTCATTGTCTTGTGAGCGAATACTACCTCGTGCGGATCTGTGATAACCAGCTGTCCTGTTCTTGCTTCATGGGACGGAGCGTTAATCACCAAAGCCAATTATGACCGACCCTGAGGCACCTGCCTTCCCCTCCCAAGCTCAGGCTCCCCCAGCCCGTGGGTCCCTCCGGAGAACAATCCAATACACACGTGAAAACGTGTCCTTTTCAGAAACGTGTCTTCCTCTTTGATCTCGTCATCACCTCTCCCCCAGCTCCTGCACACGCCTGCGTTCCCTCACGGGCGTTTCACCTCCCATCGCGGGAAGGCTCCGGGAAGGAGTCATCCTGGATCCTGGAGCAGCTCACCTGGGAGGGCCCTGGACACCTGGGCGGCTCGCTCTGTCCACGCCCCGGTCTCGTCACTGGGCGCGAAGGGTTCCCCAGATTTCTTCCCCAGGAGACGTGGGAGAACAGGAGCACGTTTTTGTCTGTCCTGCACAGCATAACACACTCGAGACATTTCCGTTGAAGAGAGATGTCCTTACGAAATGTCTTCATCGTCATTGTTAATTGTGTCCACCAGCAGAATGCACGTTTCTACATGGGAAGGCCTTTCCCCGGAACCGTTTCCTTTTCCCTTTTGTTGAGTTCTGAATGCCTAGGACAGTTGCCAAGTTCATGACAATCCCTGGGTGTTGAGTGTGTGATGGAATCTCTGAACATCCAATAGGAAGGAACACCAGGCTGTCCCTCAGAGCCTGAATACAGAACGTCGGGGTCCCAGTCCTCCTTCTCCCCCTTTCTAAGGGGGTGTCCCTGAGAATTGACGACCTCAGGACATCGATTTAGCCCTCAGTAAAAAAAAAATGGATTGGATGATTTAATTTTTAAAAACCTGAAGCCTACAAGTCTAAAAACGAGTGGATGTGTTTACACAGACAAGGAGGCTTCATCCTATAGCATCCTCGTTCCAAACTGACACTGATTCGGGGGCTCGCATGAGAGGCGGACACGAACAACCGTATTCAACTAAATTCAACCTCTGGACAAGTGACAGACCCCAGCAGGACGGGAGGCCACGTGGCCAAATAAGCTGCATGCAAATGAGGCGGCAGCCCTGATCAATGGTTCTCCCTCATCATTGATGTCTCTCTCTCTCTCTCTCTCTCTCCCCCCTTCCTCTCTGAAATCAATAAAAAATATACTTTTAAAAATGTGGATGCCAGTCAAAATTCTCTTGCCAATGAATCCATAGTTTGGGTCATTCCAGAGACGTGTTGGGATGTTTTGGCCATAACCATTCACAGAGCAAAGAAGCAATATGTGAATGGAGATAAAAAGCACCCAAACCTGTGAGTCTTCATCTTTTATGAACAAAAGCTAGCAGACGTGCAGCGTGGCAGGACTTGCTCAGGGTAGGGGAGGATGGGAGGAGAGTGGCAGAGAAGACTAAAATTGTACCGAGACAGGCCTTCCAGATCGCTTTTTAACTGCTTTTCCAGTAAAGCCGATGTAGTTATTTTAGTCTTTTGCCATTTTTATGTCATTTAATTCACCACTGAGAATAGCACTCTTCCTACATTTGCATTTTCTTTTTCAGTATGAAAGGTATTCACGATTCAGGTGAAAGAAAGCTTTTTCCCTGAGAAATATAGGCTCTGGGCTGTTAATGATCCCCTCTTTAGCATTCTGAGGAAAATCAAGGCGCTTTCTGTGTTGGGAAGTGTGGTTAAGCAGACTGGAGAGAGGAGCCGGAATCAGAAAAGCTGGTTTAGGGCCTGGCTCTCAATGTGTCCTAACTTCTGATCTCAGGAACATAGGTAGCCCCAATAACCCTGCACCTTACTGTGGGAGCTCCGCGGACGCATTCCCTCGGTTTTCTCACCTGTGAAATGGGGCTCGGGAATTGATACCAAGCAATTTTCAGAACCACTACTTCCCCTGTACCAGAGGTGTCCTTTCGAGAAGAAGATCTCTCCCTCTCTTCTATGGAAGGCCAACACTCAGACCTGAAGTATCAGTGTACGTGCCAGCCTGAATAAAAAACCCTGAGGCGTGACTTTCCAAGTCGTTTCCTCCGGCTGCTTTCAGCTCCCGCTCCCCGATGGCCACCTGTTGTGACCTCGGCCAACTACATGCACCTTTCTGAGCCTTCCTTTCCTGTCCTCGGGGACAGGCAAACCCGTTCGCTCCCCGCCGAGGAGTGTGTGAAGAACGCAGACGCAGATACGAATGATCTTTCCTGAACCTGGACTTACTGTTTGCCTGATCGTATAAAAAATATGTAAAACGATGCTCCTTCTCCAAAGACAGCAAACATCGCGAGGCAGCAGACAGGACGGGAAGCCACAACAGCACGCGCATCCTGCCCATCTCCGACTCGAGGCCGCCTGACCAGAAAGCAAGGCTGCGATTGCTAATAACCTTCACCGGGGCAGAAACCCTGCCACTCGGAGCACACAGCCAACTTCAAGGCTGCACTCATTTCACAACGCCATGGGGAACCGGGAGGGCATGATCCGGGCAAACAAAACAATCCCGCCCCCAGGTTCCTGGAACCCGCCAGAGAAGGCCTCTCTGGAGGGGGCTGAGACCTCTGGTGACCCTGCAGGGACTGGAGTCTGCGAGGATGTCTCTTCCTCTCCCTCCCTTCCCATCCACGGAATGACGGTGCTGCTGACCACCTGGAACGTTAGCCAACATTTCCCCCAGCAGCTAATGAAGTTCGCCCCCTCCACGCACATCTGCGGCCTCCAGGGGCTGGTGAGTGTGGGTTTGGTGGAGTGGGGAGGGTGCGTGTGAGTGTGCGTGAGCGCGCGGCGTGTGTATTTGAAATTGATGCTTGCAAAACGTGCTTGCAAAAAGCAGTCATGATTTCTTTCTTTTTTGGGGGGATGGGGGTGGGGGTGGGGGTGGCCCTTTTGTCTCCCCAGACCTCAGCCCCGAGGAGGGTCAGAGAGGGGCCAGGGGAGACTGGACTGGCGCTTACCTTGGAGACGTGGCCGAGGTGAGAGCGGGTTGGGGCGGGTTTGGTTTGCGCTTTCAGTCCAGGGGCCCCAGCGTGCCACCAGGGGCCCGGGAGGTCGGGCGGGGCCTGGGTAGGCGGCGCCCTGGGGACAGAAGGAACCCCAGCAGGTCGCTGCGCCACCGCGTGCTGCCGGTAGGGGGTGCGCGCACACTCTGCCTGTCCCAGCACGGCTCCTGCGGGGCGGGCTCCCCGGCCCAGGACAGGGGGGCGGGCAGTCTGCAGACGCGGGGAGCTGCAGGGCAGGGTCCCTGACGCTGGCCAAGCCTGAGCCTGCCCCCGGACACCTGCTGCAGGAGTCGGGCCATCGCCAGGGACGGGTCTGAGCCTGCGTCCAGCTCCAGCCTCGGCCCCGGGCAGCATCCCTGCGCCCTGTGCGCTCCCGGGGCAGCCACGCCAGGCTGTGCGCCCCTCGCTGCGCCTGACATCCAGGGGGGCTGGCGGCCGCCGCTGGGAGCAGCGCGGACTAACGTGGTAACTCGCCCCATGGGAGTTTGCCCGAGGTCCGCCCGCGAGCACGGCCTGAGGTGTGGGGACTCTGCACACCGCCTGGCCTGGGCCTGGGGGGTTGGGGGGGGTGGGCGGGCAGGGGCCTCTCTCTCCCCCTGAGGGGTTTGCACCTGTGGTTACACTACCCATGGCCTTGAATCTGTATAAAGTTGTTGCTTAGGGCAGTGCCCCACCCACCACAACACACACATGCCCCCTCTCCCCCCTCCCTCCACCCCATCAGCATCTGAAAAGCCCTGGAACACGTGCTTCTGGGTAAGCCTGCTCACCCACAGCGGCCTGCAGAGCGGGTCCTGAGTCACAGGCTGCTCATGAACAAGGCAGCCTGGTTTTCAGCGGCTGAGAACAAGAATGTCCACGAATCCCGGATTCCACCAGCGACAGAACACACCCGGGTGGCCAGAACCCGGTGCCCACAGCGCGGGGAAGGGCAGGGCGGTTCTCAGGGTCCTGGGCGGCAATCCCCGCCGTTGCGTGTGGGCACGACTAGACAACGCACGGGTCACACGGCACCATCGCTATCCTGGACGCCGAGGCAGAGCAGCTTTGTCACGGGCTTGTGAAATAAAATAGCTGAGGTGGTCGGGCTCAGTGGTATTGCTCAGACAGCGGTGAGGGAGGGAGACACAGCGTTTTCTTGCACGACCGTCCAGTAATTGTCGTAGTGTTTTCCATGGGAGATACTATGCTCCGTCTCCAAACACGGTAAACACCCAGAGAGCAGACATGACTGGCATGTGTAGGCCTATCACATACGGGATGTGTGACTTCGAGAGAGAGGTGAGTCCTCTTTTCTTGGAAGGTGTCCACTCACTCCAACACAGCTGGACGTGTCAGCCAAGGCAACCGGCCGCTGTTCTCGCTACAAGGGCGGCGGCCCCACAGCTTAGCCCGAACCTCTCTTTGCTCCGGGCAAGAGTGTCAATGACCTGGAGAGGCAAATACATTGATGTACAGATGGAGCGTCCCCTTGGCATTTAAGAAGCTTCACAAACGTAAGAAAACAAGGACCGGCACTGGAATTCTGGTTGGGAGGCTTGTTTCCTTTCTTTTTCAGATTTGTTTAAAATGCGACATAGCCATCCCCATCCTGGGAGAAAGCCCTGAGTTGTGTCACCCTCATTTAGGTACGTCCTCTGTGAGCATTTCTGAGAGTCCCAAGAGAGCAGATCTAAGATAGCAGAATGCATCTCCTGTCTCTAGCTGCCTCCACGCTACGTGCAAATCATACTTCTCACATCCGACCGGGCAAGATTCTGACTGGCTGCTAATTTGGGGTTAGCACTGATGACAGTTTGCATCATGATATGCCATTGCTCGATGAGATATGGACTTAACTAATAGGGAAGTGCCACCGCAGGGTTCTTTACAAGCCAGTGTAAGTCACCATATCCGACCTTCCCAAATATGCAAGTCTTCCCATAAACCTTATGAAATCATTCCCATCAGCCTGCTCCACTCTCTAATACTGTAGGAAAGTTGATGCAATTTAATTTATATTCCGTCAACAATAAATTTATTTGATCTTGGCAAGGAGCCTTGTTTGGGAAAGTTAATTGTAGTGGAGGAGGAGGGAACGGCGGGGGCATGGAGGTGAAATTATGTTTCATTCCATAATCAAGAAAAACAGTATAATTGTCCCCCACCGTATCAGCTGCAGGACGAATCTGAAAGGGTTTCATTTGAATGCACTTCACTGCGTCTCCCAAGCGCGCACTGACGCGCAATAGTGAATTGCCTGGGATTATTTCTTTGTTACTAAGAAACCACCATTCCAATCCTGTGACATTTGCTTGGGAGTGTAGCTGGATCGTGTGGAGAGGGATGAGAAAGGGAGGATGAAAAGCTACATTAAATGCATCGAGGTACTTCCTGGTGACCACAAAGTGGATGGTCTGCCCCACCCAGCAAAATTCTCAAAGGAAATCTGACATCGCCCATCTTTAAAACCCATCCTAAAAAATGCACTAGCCATTGTTAAATAAATAGTTTAAACTGTAATGTAAACTAACTTAGAGTTTAAGAGTCAACTCTCCTTAAATGTTGGGAGCCAGAAAAACGTGACTACCATCGATTTCCTGAAGATTTGGCTAAATTCTGCCTGCATTTCCAGCCTGACCTGCAGGGGGCAGTAGCTCGACGCGAATGACAACAAAGGCTGCTGCTAATAGGCTTGGGTTTCTGACTGTGACCCTGGAGTGTTGGTAGGTTGGGAAGAGGGCTTAATTAATGTATATTGAAACAAAAGATCAGGTAAATTGTTTGATTTGTCTTCAAGCTATATTTTTAGGCTAATCTAATTCATCACCGTGAGGGTGTTTTTTTCCCTCCTTAAAGAGAGGATCCAAGTTTCAGGGACACACTCAGCCATCTCAAGAATTATCCTGAACACTTTTTAGTATGAACATAGGTAATTTATGTTCTCAAAAAGGCAGCAGAATAAAACTGAACCGTTTTCACTGTTCAAAGGGATGACAAAATCAGAGGAAATATAGAATATTAGATATTGATAATAAAAGGATGTCACCTATCTAGATAATACACTTTATATTCCTTTTTTAAAAAAATCTTAAAATTAAAAATGGATGGGGGAGGGCAGTCACCCTGTGGTTTGTAATACATATGCGTCCCACATCTAAAGCATTAATTTTAAAAACTGGCTTATATTTAATATTATGATTGACAAATAGTAAGTGATCTCTTTTTATTTCCACTGTAATTTTTTTTAAAATTACAGGTAGAATAGAATGCATTGGCTATTGATAACCTACCATCCCCACCGCACCCTGGTCACCCCCCCACATGACCACTCCCTCCTCAATCCCTACACCCCCACCCCACCCCCACACACCCAATCAACTGATCGGGAAAGACTGGACGCAGACCTAAAGGGGTTTCGGCTGGGGGGAATGACTGCGGAATTGAAAAAGGAAACTCTTGCCATCTCCTCACTGCAACCACATTTGAGGGTCATTATCTCCGTTTTCAATGATGCAGAATTCAGGAAGTCAAAAGGGTACCTGGCACTCAGCGCCCCGGCCCATCCCGGTGGGTGCGCGGCTGAGTTTCTATGGCACATGCTATGGGTCTACTTTGCTCACAGTAAGAAAATAAAAAGATAATAGGTGTGTGTGTGTGTGTGTTTTAAGAATTTCTGCCCAGGTGTGTCCCATTTCTTTTATATGGCAGAGTTTAATCTTGATTAAAAAAAAAACACACACACAACAAAAACCCAACATTTTAAAACACCCCTTTTCCTGCACGATGGTAAAGATACAGCCTCTGTTTTTGCTTTTCTTTAAGGAGAGAAGGTGGGGATGGCTTAAACCGGGAAAGAAAATTTTATTCTCCCACCTCCCCTCCCGTTCTCCTAACCGCTTTAGTCGACATATGTTTGTTATCAGAGCGAGGTGCTGTGAACACACAGCCATTTTCTTAGCGGCTTTTTGACTGTGTGCTCCCATCGTCCCACAAGGCATCGGTCCTCCCCCCCGGGAAGTCATGAATAAGAGACCAGGAAGCCTGCCCGTCAGATCTTCCTCAATTAATCCACCATTAGCATGTTTGGGGGACCCGCTCCTGGAGGGCGAGCGGCGGCTCTTGGCAACTGGCCGCCCGACCCTCCTCAATTAGGCTCTGCTAAAAAAAAAAAAAAAAAAAAAAAGAACTCTTTTGCAGGGACTGTCCGTGCCTGCCGTGTTCCTGTTTTAACGTTTGGGGAGAGTGGCAGGCGACAGATGGTGGCGATCAGATCGATCTGATTGCATTAGGTGACCCCCCCCCCTTGCCCACGCCTGTCTGGAAGCTCGCATCCGCGGAAGGCGATCGCCGGGGACTCCGCCGTGGACTCCGCCGGCGAGGACCAGGTCCCTCCCGGGGCTCGTGACCGCCGGACCCCCGCGCGCACCCGGAGGCCGGCGGCTCCGGCGCCCAGCCCGCCTCGCCGCCGGCCCACCGAGGACCCTCCGAGCCCCGCCGGAGACCGGGATGGAGAGGGGGTGAGCGCTGCCGTTCGGGGCGGATCGGGGACCGTTACTCGGCCAGACCGCAGCCCCGGCTCCGGAAGGTGCGGGTGTGGGATGGGTCGGAGCGCGGGCTGTGTTTACACGGATAAACGTGTTCCTTTTTGTCTGCGAGAGGCATTAGTCAGGGACGGTGTGTGTAGTGTTTTTCCATTGATTGTACGAGGCGACTGCCACCCGACCCCCCCCCCCCATTCCCCCCTCTCCCCTGCGTTTCCCCCCTTTCTACCGGAGAGGGAGGACAGGGGGAGGGAGGGAGGGAGGCAGGGATGGAGGGAGGGAGGCGGGGGGAGGAGGGGAGAGCAGCATTACTGCATTCGCTTAATTGGCTTAGTTCCTCGCACACGATGGCTCTGGTCGCGTTTCTTTATGTTATAACGTGGTCGCAAGTGACCAAGCGTGAGGCTGGGATGGGGTTCCGAGTGCGGGGGACCGGCAGGGCGGGACAGGAGGGGACTGCTGGGCAGTCCGTCGCGGTCGGTGGCCTCCGGAGATCAAAAGGTGCTGGGAGCCCCCCCACCCCACCCCTTCTGCTCCAAAAACACCCCTCGAGGGATGGGGCGCCGGAGAAACGTGGGCTCTCAGAAACAGAGCTCGCAGGAGTGGATGCACAAAGGTGCTCGGTCGGACCAGCCTCCCTCCGTGGACACCGCTCCGCCGCGGCTCAGCTCAGGGGCACAGCCAAGTGTAAGTTGATCAACAAATGCCCTGCTGCTGGCTGGACGGGCTGCCTCCCGTTCTGTTTCTGTGCGGAGGGTGGGGAGGGGGGAGGGTGGAGGGGCAGGTGGGGGAGGAGGGGGGGCCCGGGGGCTTAGGGAGGTTTGCATGGAAGCTGCACCCAGCGGCCAAGGGCTCGGAAGGAATGGTGCTCTCCGCTCGGAAGTCAGGCTGCCCCTCCGGAGCCCGGAGCCCGGAGCCCGGAGCCCGGGAGCGGGCTGAGAGCGGCGCGGGGAGCGGGGAGCGGAGCGCAGCCGCCTGCCCGCCCGCTGAGCTGTCCACCGGTGCGGGTGCTGAAGCGGGTGGAGAAGGGGTAGTGGGCGAGGGCTGGCCCTGGCGACCTGGAGGGAAAGCAAGCATGCCTCCTGCTTGTTGTTCTAGTTCCTGACCGCGTGAGTCTGTGGGTCAGCGTGTGTGTGTGTGTGTGTGTGTGTGTGTGTGTTTTATTTTAATGGCGAGGAAGCCAAACTAGGAGATTTTCCTCAGAAAGCCTAGAAAAGCTGTGTGGGTATTTATGCTGTGATTCGGAGATGCCATGTATTGTGTGTGTGTGTGTGTGTGTGTGTGTGTGTGTGTGTGTGTGTCTACAGCTTGGTACCATCTTTTAGTACAAAAGGAATATTCCATTTGCTAAACCAACATATGTCTGGATAATGTTCTTTCCTGTTTTCCTTTTAATGTGAGTTGAGATTTAAATGGAGGAGTTCGGAGCAAATGGACACTTTGCTCGCAGACTATTGCATTACTTTCCCTCAGGGCTTTTGTTTCTAGGAGTTCAAGCTGGAGAGAACCTGTCAGCTTTCTGTGTGTGTGTGTGTGTGTGTGTGTGTGTGTGTGGCATGCCTAGGGAGACGCTCCCCTTTATAGTATGTTAGGTAACAGGACTCACTAATTTGTTTAATTGGCACCGGTCTTGTGAAAGGTGTACTTAAGAGTCATCTGAAAATATTGCAAAATAGGCTCTTAATTGGGCAGTGCTGCTTTTCGTTTGAGTTCTCTTGGGCAGCAGACCTTCCATGTGAAGCAACTGTTGGTAAAAAGCTAGGGTTCCTGGTGGTTTTCCTATCTGTAAGTAACAGGTCGGGAACATGAGGAGCTGGTGTGCCTGGAGAAATGATAGATTAAAAACTGATGATAAGAGCCAGCCCGGCCTAAGTGCCCTAAATTGCAGCCAGGTCAGTGAGCGAGGAGTTGTGGTGGTGGGAGAGAGGCTGTTATATAATTACTCCTTGATAAAGAGCTGTTTGCACTTACATAATTTGAAGAATCGTAATGTCTATGGCCATGCTGCCATGTCCCCTCCCTGTTCCGCTCACATGGATGCACTCCATGTACTGGAGAGTGTGGGGGAAAGCTAATTGAGAACTTTCTAATGGAGCCGAGACCTGTCTTGGGGAGTGACTCTGCCCCTGCCCATTTCGTGTAATGAACAATAAACCCCTGTTATCAGAACACTCATGCCAGGTCCAAGACAAAGCTTTTCCACTAACAACCATATTGCCCATCAGAGAATCACAGGGCTCCACTCTCGGAAAGCCAGCGCTACAGTCACTCTGCAAATGAGTTGTCATTGTTTATCTTTCTTACCACGATTCTATGAAGACAGAGAGCCCAGGGTTCCTCTGTCTGGTGTTCAGGGAGGGGCGTTCATCCTATGGAGAAGCTGGGCCAGGGAAGTGCACTTACATCGTGGGACTACAGAGACGGCCCTAAATCATAAACACTCCACCAGCTTGTCAAACTCAGGGAGTTGTGCTACTATGGAAAATGACTTTTATTGTGTGCTCAAAGCTGTTTCCCTCTAAAAATCATGGTGTTGTGTAGCTCCGAGGCCTTCCAAGGAGAGATGCCCATTTGGGTAGATCTATAAGTATTTGATTTCAAGTAGTAAATGGAGCCAGCGTTTATTTTCTGTGATCATGGGCTCGAGGAAATGCATTTCCCAAAACACCCTGCTGGAAATGTCACCCAGGCGTGACCCTGTCTTTATCGGAGCCGCACTCCTCCTTCAAGCCGTCTAGGCGAATACATTTGTAATGTTTGTGTGCTTAACTATGCATGTCTCTTCCAGGCTCCGCACTGCCAGGACGCTCCATCAAAGCCCCTGGAGTGGGCTGGCCGAGTCCGGAGGGGGCCCCAGCGGAGGGAGGACAGAGGAAGGCTCCGGAGAGCAGCCGGTAAGCGAAAGGTTACTTGTCACCCCCATCCTGCGCCCCAGAGCCTTCCCACGCCCCGCACCCCCTCGCCTGGCTGGGCAGACACCACACGCACGCTCCTCTCCGCCTGCGTTGAGTGCCTGGTTTGTGATCTGTCTTTCAGAATTGGAACGAGAGCAGCCATTTGGATGTGGGCAGGAAGCAGCCGCACAGAGCGCAGCTTTGGATCCTTCTGGAGGGAAATCGAGTTATGGATTATGGTCCGGGTCACGCTCAGCCCAGCCCAGCCCAGCCCAGCCCCAGCCAGGGGCGGGCTCAGCGGCAGCCTGAGTTGTGGCAGCGGCGGCGGCGGCGGCGGCAGGAGCAGCGGCAGCAGCGAGGTCCCGACTCTCTTCGGTGACGGGTATTCTTGGGTGGATAATACGGATTACGTTGTTATTGCTTAAGAATACGCGTAGTCGAGGAGAGTACCAGCGGCAGGCGGCAGCGGCCACCCCTCCCGGCCCACCCGCGGGCCTCCGAGCGCCTGCGGTTGCCAAGGTAGCACTTCTGGATCTTTGCCTTTTTCTGGGTGTTTTCACTCTGGGTCGCGCGCGTGTTAGGCGACTGCAAGTCGCATCTCACCAGAAAGGCTCTGTGCACCGCGCCTCGGGGGCGCGGGCTGTGCAGTGGGTGCGCGCAGGGGGCGGGGGTCCAGTGGAGGGGGAGGAGGGGAGGGAAGGGAGGGGCGGGAGAGGCTGGGGTCGGTCCGGGAGCCCGAGAGGGTGGGGGTGCAGCGGGTGTGTGTCGGAGCTCCCCGCCTGCCAGGGTCCTTCCTGGGGCGCTGAGCGGTGCTGGAGAGAGGCACGCTCACCCGCGGGGGAGCGCCTGGAATTGGGGGTGTTGGGAAGGCTGTGAGCGCGTGGGCGGCGTCCGAGTGAGGAGCTGGAGCTCCGCAGAGGGTCGCGGGGGGGGGGGCCGCCTCCGCAGATAGGGCGTGTCCGTGGGCAAAGGGCCCCTGCAGCTGAGGAGCGCGTGACTTCTGGAATCGCAGCAGGCCGGTGGCGCTCACGGCCCAACTTGGCTGCTGGCGGGGGCGGGGGCGGGGGCGGGGGTCCCCACGGAGGCTCCAGAGTGGGAGTGCGGTGGTGGTTCTCCCAGGAACCCAGCTTTTCTTTGCGGATCCTTCGCGAAGGGGTGGAGAAGCGGGCTGGGCACCAGATTGGCTGCGGCGTGGACCGGGCTGGAACTTGCCTGACAGGGGCTGGCCAGGCAGGGCTGCTCCGTCTTCCCGTTTCGCTGGGACAGGTCTCCGCGCGTCTTCCGGCCTGCGCCCCGGGGATGAGTCTCAAACATCAGCAAAGGGGCGAGAGGAAGAGGGAGCCCGTCTCTCCTTCCACCTCCAGCTGTGGTTGGTTTGTTTCCAAGGCTGACGGACGCCCAAACCCAACGGATTCGGCCCTTCTCAGCTCAGAGCAAGGAGCCATCCACGCAGCCCCTCCAGCGCACCAGGCGGTGCGGGGACTAGCGGGCGTGGCCGGAGCTGGAGAGGGGACCCGCCCTGGCAGGCACCGCGTGCGCGCGCCCGGAGGCTCCAGCTCTCAGCCTTCCAGGGCGGCGAACCCCCAGTGTGGCTACTCGCCTTTCCTCTTCCCAGTGGAGGTGGCTCCGAAGGTGGGAGGAGAAAGGGCTGGGGAAGAGAAGGCGGCCCCAGGTTCCAGGAGGCTCGGCCAGCACCTCCTGGGACACAGCATCGCCTTCCCTCCGTGCCTCGTGGCTGTGGCTGTCGCTTGCCCATGCGCGGGCTGTGAAGACAATCCTCAGAAGTCCAAGGTGCAGGAGACAATAAGAGAAGCCGGTGGTGCCCTCCCTGGAGGCGCTCCCACACCAGCTGAGCTGAGCTAAGCCCCAGACACCCTTTCCCTGTGGAGAACGGGCCTTTCCCGGCGCCGGGTGCCTGGACCCCACTGGGTTCTGGTCCCTAAGGGCAGCTCTGAGCCTGGGCGCCCAAGGAAGCAGGCGCCTGGACCAGCCTTCCCGGTCCGGAGAGTCTTGTCTTTCTTCCAGTAGCTTGGATTCCCAGCGAGGAGTCCAGCCCCACCCTGGCCCTACTGCCACCCACCACCCCGCGTCTGACCCCAGTGACTCTCAGGGTATCTCCTGACAGCTTTCGCGCTCAGTGTGCTCAGGAAGGCGCCGGGCCCTTTCTGGAAGCGCCTAGGGCGAGTCCATTTCAGAATCAGTTCAAGGAGGAGAAAGAACACGTGTGATCTTTGCACTGGGCGTTCTGCCTCTAGCGAGACTATGGAACTGTTGTTCTTGCTCTCACTGTTCCTTCCACGAATGACTTTCTCTTTCTCTAGGGACCCACGCGTCGGTGATGGAGGGCTTTTAAATATCGCGCTTGTTCCTATTTGACAACATTCAGTGTATCAGCTGGTGGCATTGTTTTATTGGGAAATGGAAAAGTAGAGAGACGCTACATGATCTGGTAACGAGGTGATGACTTGCCAGTCGGCCTCAAGTTGGTTGGCTGGCTGAGTAAGTGGATAAGATGCGGACGTGGAGAGTAAACTGAGCTGGGGACCTCGAGTGGAGTTTGAGAGGAAAGGTGTAATGCTCCAGCCTTTGTTGAGAGAATAAGGAAGAACAGTTTTAAAAGGCAAAGGCCATTTCACTCGGTTCTTCGCCGCGGGTACCTGGGTTCTGACTGCGATGGCTTCCTCAATGAGCACTACTCATCTTTAGAGTGGCTGCCTTGGGAAGGCCAGGGGTGAAATCTCGTGATCACCAAAACGTGTTGGATTCCGTGGTTCAAAGACCGATCAAATTGCTGTCTTTCCTTTACAGAATTATCTTCTTATGAAAGATTCCATTAGGTGTCAGTCTGACTGAGTTGGTTCCTATTTAAATTTGAAAAGGAAGAAATAGCTTTTACCACACCGGGCCTATCTAGATAAGAAAAGGGTAAAAAAAACCAACCTCCACCCTTAAAGTTTATTAGGTAGAAACAGCTGTAGTTGATAAGGCAGCCTTTCCCCTCGGAAAATGGGATTTTAAGTCACATCCCCATTACCGTGATCCACTTTGCCTGTCCGTGCTCTCAGACGCCACTGAAGAAGGAAGGAATGACTGGGTGTGCTCTGCCCGTGAGATCCCGTGACTTCAAGTCCTCATCATCCAGGGACTGGCTTCCAGTCGATGTACAAGTACCAGCAGAGCATGCATCCCTTTTCTAAATG
Organism: Eptesicus fuscus; assembly: GCF_027574615.1. Classification (NCBI taxonomy): domain Eukaryota; kingdom Metazoa; phylum Chordata; class Mammalia; order Chiroptera; family Vespertilionidae; genus Eptesicus; species Eptesicus fuscus. The sequence goes on along the minus strand of NC_072494.1, from coordinate 2,119,890 downwards.
TTGGTTTGCGTCACCAAGTTGATGGGATGTCTTACTTGAGAAAAGCCTAGATCCAGCGGAGAGCATTCATTTGACAGTCATAACGTAGCTGGTGGGGAAGGGGGGCCATGTGTCACGATTGCCTTTGTTTGCCGTGTTTTCCTCCGCGAATCCGCGAAGTCCTCGGATTGTTATGAACACGCTTTCCGGCTTTGGTGGAAGTTTTAGATCCCACTAAGTTCACGTAATGTCTATGAACATGCGAATCATCCTGAGACTCCACTAGTAGGTGTGAGAAGCCCATCTTGGTTGACAGGTGACTGCTGAGTCTCAGGTAAGGAGCTTGATGGAAACTGCGTCTTGAAAGAATGTGCCGGCTCTGTGTGTGTGTGTGTGTGTGTGTGTGTGTGTGTGTGTGTGTCTGAGTCGTGTTCTGGCAGTTTTGCTTGGAAGAGAACTGCAGGGAACGGTGGTATTCGGGGTTGAGGATCCATGGAGCATCATGACAACCTCTAATGTGAACACAAAAAAGGAAATGTGTTGGACATGATTCTGACGACGGACATTTCTAAATGAGTAATCGTGTCCTGGGGCCAGGACGTCTCCCCAGGTCCACTGTGAGCCCTAGAAGGGTGTGATGCATGGTGTCACCGCCCTGGGTGGGTGTGGTTCTTGGTGTCACCGCCCTGGGAGGGTGTGGTTCACGGTGTCACCGCCCTGGGAGGGTGTGGTTCATGGTGTCACCGCCCTGGGAGGGTGTGGTTCATGGTGTCACCGCCCTGGGTGGTTGTTGTCCTTGGTGTCACCGCCCTGGGAGGGTGTGGTCCACGGTGTCACCGCCCTGGGAGGGTGTGGTTCACGGTGTCACCGCCCTGGGAGGGTGTGGTTCACGGTGTCACCGCCCTGGGAGGGTGTGGTTCACGGTGTCACCGCCCTGGGAGGGTGTGGTCCACGGTGTCACCGCCCTGGGAGGGTGTGGTTCACGGTGTCACCGCCCTGGGAGGGTGTGGTTCACGGTGCCACTGCCCCGGGAGGGTGTGGTTCACGGTGTCACCGCCCCGGGAGGGTGTGGTTCATAGTGTCACCGCCCTGGGAGGGTGTGGTTCACGGTGTCACTGCCCTGGGAGGGTGTGGTTCACGGTGTCACCGCCCTGGGAGGGTGTGGTTCATAGTGTCACTGCCCTGGGAGGGTGTGGTTCATGGTGTCACTGCCCTGGGAGGGTGTGGTTCACGGTGTCACCGCCCTGGGAGGGTGTGGTTCACGGTGTCACCGCCCTGGGAGGGTGTGGTCCACGGTGTCACCGCCCTGGGAGGGTGTGGTTCACGGTGTCACCGCCCTGGGAGGGTGTGGTCCTTGGTGTCACCGCCCTGGGAGGGTGTGGTCCACGGTGTCACCACATGTCAATCTAGAACCAGAACAGACTGTCAGTGACTGTCCATGCAAAAGGGAGCAATGATTAAGTAGCATTTTGATGGATGGAAAATTCTAAGACCCATAATATCATTTCTTTCTTATTATGTTCCACCTCAGTAACGGTAAATTTTCAAGTATAAACATAGACGTGTTTTTCTGTGTAGGTGGAAGCATGGGCACGTTGGGGAATGTTCTGTGTGCTTATGTAGAACAGACAAGAAGGAGTAAGAACATAGAAGACAGTAGCGGTTACGGCGATTATTCACCAGCTTTTCAGTAATGTGCTTCGGCGGCTGTTGGTCTCAGAGAAGACAAGTGCCGCTCTCGCTCTCACCGCGCCAGAGCGGTGTAAGCTGCGCACTGACTGCACTCACTATTTGAAAGAAAATTTATTTTTCTGGTCAGTATTTTAATTAAAAAAGAAAACATAAAAATGGCAATACTTAAGGACTTTATTATTATTGTATTTAGCTATTGCCTTTAGTTATTAGTTGCTATGAACACCTATAACCATAAATGTTAAATAGGTTTGAAACAAAGAGTTTGGTAGTTCAATTTTTAAAAATCTTTTGAGATTTTACTCCTACCTACTGCACTTCAAATCATGACTTATAACTCTTAAATTTCAACCTACAAAACATTTTGCATGAGCATTTATTACAAGCTTTTTACATGGAGAAAATATTTTAATTCATCCAAAAACCCTATAAGCTAAAAAAGGGCCATTATGAAATTTCAAGTTTTTCAAATATGCTTACTTGGGTTTTGTTGAGTGCAGTTTGACAATAGAGCCAGTGTATTCCTAATATTTGTATTATTTACACAACAAATAAGTGACTACCTAAATTTCTTGAGGTCTGAGTTCTGTTATATGTGGTTAATAATGAGAGCTAAGTAAGACAATCTGATCTTCAAAATGGACGAAAATTATTATACTATCTATACACGTGTAAAGACAACACTTGGCATTTGCTGTGTTTGTGGAAATGCCCTTTGAGACTCAGTAACAATCCACAGTATCTGAAAATGCATACACGTGCCACCTAGAACCAAAGTTTTAAAAAAATACTAAGAATAAACTAGGAACTTTCAAACGTTCAAAGGATTTTAAATAAAACTTATTAATTTAGTTTATTACTACATATAGATATGAAATAAATACTGAATCGCGATGGAATTTCAAACTAAAGAACACTATATTGCTATAACATATTTATAAATACTAAGTGTATTAATGTCATAATGTACTTTTTGAAAAAAGTTGATATATATCACTATAGTGGCCAAATCGCATAATTTGAAAGTAGTATCTATTTTTAAACTTGAATAAAATGTGTGCTGAGAGACACAGTTTCTAAAGACATTCTTTTTATAAATAATGATATCATTTAATTGGAAAACTGATGTTTTTTGCAATAGTGTTTTTTACTTTATTTTACCCAATACAAGAATGAAAATTAATTGTTTGCATTCCATTTTTATCTCTGGAAGCAAAGGTGGCAAATTTTAAGAATTGGTTCCAACAAGTCACAAGATAAACTAAAGTTACTTAGTTGAGATAGTTTCTATATTTCTCCTAAGTATTTCTTTCATTTTTGGACTTGACAAGAATGAATCAATCAATGAAATGGCTTACGCTCTATCAGCAGCATACATATAAAAAGATCTTTTCCTTTATATGGAAATAGATTAGGATTAGGCTTACAAATATTCGGGATTGCATTGTGCATAACTGTAGGGGAATTAAATTTAACGGTTACTTTATAGGTCTAGTTTTATGCACAATTTGTTTTCACGGCTATTGTTTTAAACAGACTGGCAGTGTTTCCCAGGACAACGCACATTAGCGAACTGAGGTAGTCACACACACGACCTCAAATCTCATTTCCCCCTCACTTAGATGATCCTGAAGCGGGGAGAGCACTTCCTGTGGTAGGAAGAGCTCTGGGGTGAAAGCCAGAACGTGTGATTCTGAGCACAGGTTCTGTTGTGAAGGGTGACAATGCACTAGCCACAGAGCCCGCCCGACTCTCAGGGTCTCAACCAGGCCTCGGAGGGCTGGACTCCCAGCTTCTCCAGGCCCTTCCACTTTATGGACTCGGTTTCCAAGAAAGCCACCCCACCCCACCCCACTTTTTTTTTTTTTTTGCCTGAATAGTACACTTTCTTTTATTTTTTTTTAATTTAAAATATATGTATATTGATTTCAGAGAGGAAGGGAGAGGGAGGGAGAGAGAGAGAGATAGAAACATCCATGATGAGAGAGAATCACTGGTTGACTGCCTCCTGCACACCCCACACTGGGGATCGAGCCTGACACCTGGGCATGTTCCCTGATGGAACCATGACCTCCTGGTTCATTGGTCAACACTCAACCTCCAAGCCATGCTGGCCGGGCAATACACACTTTCTTTTATATACAGATGTTGTGCAAATCAATACCACAATTAACAAAGCAGCTTTAAAATCTTTCAAAGGCACACACCAACCTATTTTGTCTTTATAGCAACCAGGAAATTGGTCTTCAAGATTTTTACTTAAATTTTCAAAACACCACATAGAAACATTTTTGTCACTTCTTCCCCCTTTGATTTTATTCTAAGTTTTAGTAGGAAGGGGAAACCCAAAAGAATGACATAGAGATTCATCCTAGTGGGTTACTGTGGGAATGCATGTGTGTTTCTATATGTTTTATATATGGGCACCCCTCCCCCAAACCATAGGTTTACCTCGAAAACAGCCTAATAAGACAAAATCATTTTAAAACTCTTTTCTATGTCAATGTATGTGATTATAGTGGATAAAGAATAAACATCGGGCCTTTTAAAAATTTTATTCTGTGTGTAAATGTTTATGCTACTGAGTTTAATTAGAAGTCTTAGAAGAGTGGGGAAATTACCGTTTTTTCCATTCTGTTAAAAAGAAAAGGACTAGTATTTGTCCAGGATATTTATTGTTAAAGTGGCATAGCAACAGTACAGCCTTTTAAAACACCCCATCCAGTGCCTGGCATATGATAGGGGCTTAAAAATATTTAGTAATTATATAGTTTTAAGACATGTCAATATCCAATTTTACATGTTTTCATAGTTAATGTCCTGTTAAAAGTAGCTATTATATAAATTGGCTGTTGAATTGCATCTATTTAAGTTTAATTTAATGTTAATATGAACACTAATTCTCAAATTTGTTTACTAACAGTGTCATTATTTAAGATAGAGAATCTATTTCCTTTGATTCTCAGCTATAACTCCTAAATAACTGAAAAATCTATGAAAACATTTTTTTAAGCTGATATTGTTTTTGGAACTGCAAGTAACTGTTTAATCTGGAATCATTTCATTCCATGGGAATTTTGATGTAGAAAAAGTTACCTAATGTATTTTATTTACTATTAAGTCTAAAATGTAAAAATTCATACATTTTAAACAGACGAGCAGTGTAACTTCATCCAGTACAACACTCCTGTGGAAGATGTGTTTGAAAGATAAGGGTCCGTGCAGTATTTTGTCATTATTTACCTGCAAAGCAAGTTTAAATTATAAGCAAAATTGAACTATAATATTATTTGAAAGGTGTGGCTCTCCAGAATATTCCAAGGATAGTAAATAAAATTTGACCTTTTAACCCCAAAAGAATACACCCATTAGCTAAAAACTGAAATAATATGGTTGTCAGCTATTGCTTTTTCAGAAAATTAATAATGCTTCATCTACAGTTCATCGATGGACATGACACATTACCTGCATTTAAAACTTTTAGAGAACAGGTTTAATACAAGTTCTATAAAGCTTTCAAAGCAATTGATTTCAAACAGGATTCCGGTGGTAGAAGCAGGGGGGAAAGAAGCCATTTACTTTATGAAAATGTCTCCTCATTTTGTCTGCTGCCAGATGTGGCCGCCGCGTTGAGATTGTTGAATACTTCCATGAGGACAGAGCCACCCGTGAGGGTTCTCTGCCCAGACAAACAGGGTTTTGTTCGCTGTGCTGCTCCATTAAAAAGCCGGGTTGACGTTAAATTTTTGAGACAGTTTCACATGGCGCGCCGAGGATTTGTGCAGATAACAATTGAATCTGACAGGAGACAAGGGACAGTGATAGCAGGTAACAACGTTAAGGACGCGGACTGTAGAGGGGATGGCGCTGTCTTTGGTGATGTGTTAAAGACAATAATAAAATTCCTGGTAGCTATTTTATTGGAAGACCTAATAGCTTAGTACCAATACACATCTGGGGATGGGGGGGGGGGGAATTTGGGGAAATTGAGGCGAGATCTTGTTCCTTCTATCGTGTCCCTGTTCCAGTTGTGATGGGACGCTGACGGTACCGCGTGTATATAGTGTGTCTGTAGAGCAGGAATTCTCCTGTAGGACTCAGAAGTTCTCTTATGGAGGTAGAAAGGCATGCTCTACTATCAAGCTGTGAATTACTTTAGATAGAAATAATGTCTGAGTAACACGGGCCTGGCTTATAGGAAGACAAGGGAGAGAGGCATGAAATCTGGATGTTCTGCAAGTCAAAGGAAAGATCATCCCGCTGGAAAGATAGACTCGTGTAAAATTAAGCCCACGGAGACAGTCTTTTTTTAAATCATTTTTTCTGTTGGAAAAGATCAGGTATATCTGCATCTTTGCTTTAGTCGTAAAGTCACCAGAGGACTTTGCGTAAGACCGGATTAGCCATGTTCCCCCATGTAAAATACGGACATGTGGGTGAGTTTAGTTTTCCCATTCACTGCCATTGGTGCAGGTTAAGGGAGGAGGGCTGTTTGCTCACTAGCCAATGGCCCAGGCACAGAAGGCGGACATGCCTGTTCTCTGGCTTGGCCTTTGCATCCAAAGTCATAGCATTTCCACTTGGTCTTTTGCTTTCTTTGGATGGGATTATTTTCCAGTTTGTTATCCACATGGCATACACATCCCACAGAGTCAGATAAGCCCACAGTGAATTCCTAGGATGTGTAGTTGTTATGATCACTTTCTATCTTGGATTCAGTTATTTGGTGGATGGCCCTGTTTCCATGTTTCATACATGAAATGCGCATGCACAGAGGACCTTACGGACTTGCCCACGGTCACCCAGGTAACAGGTGGGACCCAGTTCCCACGTCTCCCTGGGGTGTGTTCTTTCTAGCACATCGCACTACAACTTCAGTGTTGGAGTTTGGTTATTACTCTCCTCTTGCTGGCGTCAGATACGAATTTATAGATTCCTTTCACTGGTCGGTAATTCATCCATTGACCTTTTTCAGACATTATATGCAGTACACAGAGTGAATGTGCCAGCAGATGCCAAGGTCCACAGTGTGCTTATACTTCTGTTTTTTCAAAGTCTAGGAAAAGTGTGAAGCCAACTTCATATTAATGCAGAAATGATTCTAAAACATAGTTCAAGGGTTAGCTAAACCTTTCCCCCAAGGTGCACACCTTTCAGTCAAACAGGAACTTTGTAATCTCGATGCAGTCAGCTCCATGGCACAAGCTTCCAGATGAAAATACCGGCCGAGAGACTGAAATGGCAGCTGTGTCCGGTGGGAGGTCCAATGGAAAACCAGAAATAAGACCGACCAGCGGGGTTCTCACGCCGGCGAACAGAGACACGATCACGCTTCAGTGTCCGGGCGGGGGCAAAGGGAGGGTTACAGCGGCGAGGACGCGAAACACGAAGTTTGTTCTTGTGTGACTACTGACCACGCATTACCTATTTGCCACGCGGACAACCGCCAACCTCCTTTCGCCTCACCGTGTACAAGTTAAAACTGCTTTTCCTTCCTTTTTAAAAATTTCAGTTTTTAAATATCCAAAGCTATCTTGTTGAATAAACAAAGACAGACTCACTCTCGGATTACGGCAGAGTCAAAGTAAAGTTCTCGATGTTAGTAAGCCCTTTACCACGACGGCTGTGTTCATGAAAACTGCAGGGTGATCAGTCACCGGGACGCTGAGTCACCTGCCACGCTCACTACGGAGGGGGGAGGGTGCTGTCTCGCTAGGGGCCACCAGCTGATGCGTCACAGACACGCGCTGCCTGTCCGCGCTGGGCAGTGCCTGCTCCCACTGGGGCCTCCATCCCAGGGGGGAGTTTCCCTCAAAAAGGGAGTACCGATCAGGATTTACAAATCCCGCAAGACTGGAAGGTATCTTTGGACCATTTTGTCCCCACCGTAAGGTGTTCCTTTTTTCATTAACTGTAACAATTATGCCCACTATTTTCCTTAAATTTTAAAAACAAAGTAAATATAACATCTAGGAAGGATAGATGAGAGAGGTGACAGATGGGAGAGAGAGTGAGAGAGAAAGAGACCGAGAGAGAGTGGAGGGAGAGAGGGAGGCTAGTCTGATGGATTCTGGTGCTTAGCGGAAGGTGACACTGGCAGAAATGACTAAAATCATCAACGTTTGTCCAAGGAGAGACGCTGGACGGGCTCCCCTAACTCGGCTGTAAACACGAATGGAGGATAGATCTTAATTCTCAAACCAGCTAATTAGCGACGCCTCCTTGGTACAAGGTACGGTGTTCAGTTGACAGTCACGAATGTGGCTGGAGCCTGGGGAGCTCATGCTGGCGAGGGCGTCTCGGTTCACCCCGAGGCCTGGCGGGTGTGGTGGCTGGCGCCAGCACCCGCTGGGGGTTGTCGATGTGGTAATTAGCAGCCAGTTTCTGGCTTCTCCGCCTGCCAGGCCTGGGCTGCGCCTGGAGCAGTGGGCCCTGGGGTGGGGGAGAGGGGAAAACAGGGAGGAACCCGAGCAACCTTGCAGCGCGCCGCCAGCATATGCCACTGGGCAGTGTTTACCTTGGCAAAGGCCTATTTTAAGACATCGAGCCGTGGTTTCCACAAAATACGAGGCTCACCATAGCAACCAACATGGCAAGCGTCTCCACGAACCTGGCCTTGACTGGGGATCGGGTCACACAGCCCTCGTTGCCTTCTGCACAACGTGGGTCTGAAGAGGGTGATGAAAAGGGTTAAACTGTTTGGCAGCTGCTCTGAAATCACTGCCCGAAAGCCTGTGCTGAAGAATGAGGCGATGCAAACCTTCCGAACCCTCCTGTGGTCCAAACCTCAATCCCACCAAGCAAGCAGCCACCCTCACACCTAAACCATCAGTTAAATGTCGACGTCTTAGGTCTGAGGCAGGCGACGCTGCCACGATTTTACATCCAAACAGTGTTTGCAGCACTATCAGAACAGAGACCACCTTGGTACAGGTTGTAAGCCACTTAGAACCCAACTGAACAAAAATCAGGCCGTCGTCTGGACCCACTGGATACAGGTTCACATGCATGGGTGTGCACGCATGTGCGCGGGTGAAATGTCACGGCTCTGCTATGAGCAGCGATGACCTGAAATAAGTAGCATGAAGACTCAGTACTTACGGGATAAGCACGACCTCCATCTACGTCGCGGCTAAAAGCAGAATAACACACTTTTTGGTTAAAGCGCCTCTGCAGTAAATTAATTTTCCTTTCCAGCCGAAAAAGGTCAAGGTTGCCCGGCATTGCTGAAAGACACATATTAATTTCTCCCTAATAAACGCCCGGACTCATCGCGGGGGTGTTCTCATGTCAACTTTCTACTTTTGCCAAAACATGAGGAGAGAGAAACAAGGATGCGGAGAGATGGACACAATAGCTCGCTTTTCTGTAAATAAATAAACAAATAAATAGCGTCCTCAACTGGACCACACAGCTGCCACGTGGCTGTCCCAGCAGGTGGGTTCTCCAAGGCGCCAAGAAGTGGCTGTGTCGCCCTGGCCCCGGGGGTGGGAGCTGCAGCACCCACCCTCACGGGGGCCGTGTCGCCCTCTAGCCCTCCTCCGGGCACAGTGCATGGTGAGGGACCCAGCAAGGGTGCTCAGGCTCGCACCCCCTCTCCTGTGGGCTTGGAGGAGTTCTCCACGAGTGCTCCCTGTTTGTGGGCAGATGCCACAGCTGGCCCCACAATGCACCTCCAGGCGTGCCACCTGCCGGGAACGTCCAAGCCGCGTGAACTAGGCAGAGTGTTGTCTTACAGCAACGGTCCCTCCAGCGGCAGAGGCAGCCTCAGGGCAGGCACCGTGACGCTGCTCTCCTCCTGGTCGCCGTGGCGTAAGCGAAGGAGATCTGTGGGAGCAGAGCTGTGGCCTGTGAGTGGGGGCTGCACCTCCTTAGACCATCAGATGGGGAGATGGCCCAGCCCGAGGCCTCTGCCTGTGGCTCAGGGACTCGCTTATCCTGGGTGCCAGGCCCAGCAAGCAGTAACATGCTTCCTTTCATTTTTCTTTTTTTTTTAAATGTATATTTTTGTTGATTTCAGAGAGGAAGGGAGAGAGAAACATCAACGATGAGAAAGAATCATGGATCGGCTGCCTCCTGCACGCCCCACTCTGGGAATGGAGCCCACAACCCGGGCCTGTGCCCTGACCAGAATCAAACCCTGGCCTCCTGGTTCCTAGGGCGACGCTCATTTTCCTCTCTCTCTTCCCTTTGTTAGAAACAAGCCTCGAAGGGCTCCTGTTATAAAGCGCTTTGCCCTTAGCGGTGTTTCCCATTTGTTGTGTAAGAAGAAACTAGCTCAGCCTCATGTGGACATCAGGGTGCGCAGCGAATTCCTCCTGCGTATTTCTGGGCCCAGTTCTCAGAACGGATGGGCACTCAGATACCACCTGAGTGAATACACTCTCAGAGCAGAACTGAGATTGACAGTGTAGGGGCCGTGCAGGCCTCCTTTAGCCGCGGAAGCCCTAGTTCTAGCGCTAACGCTCCTTCTCACAGCCATAAACAGGACGGAATCTGGCTCTCCCCTCGGGCTCACACTGCAAGCCACAGTGCCTGTGTGTGTGCTTGAAATACCTATTTTATGTGTATACAAAGTCGCATCTACATCATTAAAAACAAGAAAACATCTCTAAAAGGAGAAATAAGTGATGTTGTAATGCCTGTAGCCCAGACCTGGGCGACACGGGTCACCCGGGCCGGGGGCCACGCAGCAGGTTTTCCGGCACAATGCCAGGGTTTCAGACCTTCCACGGTAAAACGCTGAACACACTGAGGTCAGGCAGCCTGCGCATTCGCAAGAGCTAGATGGCTCTCAGAAACGTCAGCACGCACCTGCCTCGGGCGAGCTGCTCCTGAGACATGTATTCGGGCCTTTCACCTGTACTAAGCACCTACTATGTGCCTGGCCTTCTTCTGTTTGGGTCACGTTGCCCTGCAAGCATTCATCTCCCAACCCAGGGAGCCTGCGGGGATTGGAAAGGATGGAGAGAGCTCCCTGGGTGGTGGGCAGGGTGTCACATGCTGAACTGCGGGACAGCGGACATCGCTTCAAGCATCACGGGGCCGGTGTTCAGCAGGAGGTACTCAGGCCTCACAGATACACACCGCTACGAAAAGGAGTCCTTTCTAGAAAGGGGTGTCCTTTTCTTTCTTTTTTAAATATATCTTTATTGCTTTCAGAGAGGAAGGAAGAGGGAGAGAGAGAGAGAAACATCAATGAGGAGAGAGAATCATTGATCGGCTGCCTCCTGCACGCCCCCATTGGGGATCAAGCCCGCAACCCGGGCCTGTGCCCTTGACTGGAATCGAACCTGGGAACCTTCAGTCCGCAGGCCAACGCTCTATCCACTGAGCCACACTGGCTCGGGCTGTCCTTTTTCCTCTTTAGAGTACAGACCAAGGAAGCACGTGATAGGAAAAGAATAAAGAGCGAGCCCACTTTTTAACTTGTAGAGGATTGTTACTCCGCTCCAATCTCTAAGCTACTATAGCACCATTTGTAAATATCTTAGGATGACATATTTATGTCATCCTAAGAAAAATGGTTAGTGTACGCCTGGTTATCAAAAATGGTATTTGAGTATCTGTGACATGGCTGTGAGTCCAGGTCCCTCCTGAATCCATTCACAGAGCAGGTCCCGTAGTCGCTCGCTGTGTGGAGAGCGTGTCGGCGGGCTGCCTGGAGGAAGGAGCTGCGGCACGTGCCGCAGCCGGTGGCCCTCACCTGGGAGCTTGTTGGAAAGGCAGGTTCTCAGGGGCTGCCCAGCCCCCTCGGTGCGAACTGTGGGGCCTCCTCGTCTGTCTCGAAACAAGCGCACCCGAGTGTGAGAACCACTGCTCTCTACTGAGTACCAAAAACTGAAAATCACACTTTAAGTCAGGTTCTAGGCGACACTGCCTCAAACAATGTAGGCTGTGCTGTAGATGTATAGCAGCAAGCTATTATTAATCATTACAGAAGATATTTTATTATTGATTTTAAAGAGAGGGAGGGAGGGAGAGAGAGAAACACTGACTTGTTGTTCCACTTATCTATGCATTCATTGGTTGATTCTGATACGTGCCCTAACTAGGGATCGAACCTGCAATCTTGGCATATTGGGAAGATGCTCTAACCAACTGAGCTACCCGGCCAGGACCTACAAAATATATTTTAAATTCAAAACCAGGGCTTTACCTGACTGGCAAATTCTCTAACATTTGGGGAATATTTTAGGCTCCCAAATATTCCACTTTTTGGAATTCTATTTATATAGAACTCATGCAGTACTCTCAGTATTATATGATACTCTTAATAGTACTGTTATTGCTAATAGCTTTGTAGTTATGATAATGTATATTGAATTGAATTTCTCCAGGTCTTAAACTCTTCTTTTAAGTTATTATTATTGTGGTAATTGAATAGTTGTCCAAATTTTACTCTGGTATTCAATTATGTCCCAGTTTAGAATCAAGGGGAATCAGCTTCATGTTATAAAGCTTTGAATCAGCCCGGCTGGTGTGACTCGATGGTTAAGCATCGACCTATGAACCAGGAGGTTAGGGTTCAATTCCAGTTCAGGGCACATGCCCTCTTCCCCCTTCCCCCCTTGTTGCGGGCTGGATGCCCAGTAGGGGGCATGCAGGAAGCAACCTATCAATGATTCTCTCTCATCGCTGATGTTTCTCTCTCTCTCCCTCCCTTTCTCTCTGAAATAATTTATATATATATATATATAAATAATATATATATATATATATCTCCTATATAATAAAAGCCTAATATGCAAATCGACCAAACAGCGGAACGACGAATCAGCAGGGGTGGGGCCGGCGAGCGGGCAGTGCCAGGCCAGCCAAGGCAGGTGCCAGTGGGTAGAGGAAGGGGAGGGTGATGGGGGGGGCTGGGAGGGGGGGCAGTGGCAATGTCAGCAGTGATGGCGGCAATGGGGTGATGGGGGGCGGGGCTGGCCACTCGGCCCACACCGTCCACTGGTCGCCTCCCACAGAGGGAGGCCAGACTGAATCTTAAGCCCTCTCCCCGCAGGGAGCCTATGCCATCAGTTGGCCATCCCCCGAGGGCTCCCGGACTGTGAGAGGGTGCAGGCTGGGCTGTGGGAACCCCCTGAGTGCATGAACTTTTGTGCACCAGGCCTCTAGTATCTATAATAATCTGTAATAATAAAGGCATAATATGCTAATTAGACCAGACAGCTGAACGACCTTCCGGACATCCTTCTGGACGAAGCCAGGGTTGCGAGGGCCAAGGCAAGCGGCCGCAGCTGCGAGGGCCAAGCCCCTTGCATGAATTTCATGCATCGGGCCTCTAGTGTGTGTACACACACACACACACACACACACACACACACACACAAGAATTGTAGGTCGTGTGTGTGTGTGTGTGTGTGTGTGTGACTGTCATATGGCTCATTCTTAAAATGTTCTCATTCATCAGTTACACAAAACATTTTTTAGTTGCTCGTGTAAAGTAATTCCCTTTACCAATTTCTTTGAGCATTTACAAAATAGTCCAGTTTTATAGTATACAATAAATTTCCTAAATATGTTTATTAGAACTATTTTTGATAAAAACTTACTTAGAACATTGATTATTATAGACAATGGTTAAAAAATGAATGCTTTTGGCTACATAATTTGATTCTATCCATTTCCATCATGTCCATTGGAGACTGTTTCACAGAGTTTGTCACACCACAGCCTTTTACTTTATTTTATTTAAAAAAATCTCTTTATTGATTTCAGAGAGGAAGGGAGGGGAGAGAGATATAGAAACATCAATGATGAGAGAGAATCATTGATTGGCTGCCTCCTGCACACCCCCTATTGGGGATCAAGCCTGCAACCTGGGCCTGTGCCCTTGCCCGGAGTCGAACCTGGGACCCTTCAGTCAGTAGCCCGATGCTCTATCCACTGAGCCAAACAGCCAGGGCAAACCACAGCCTTTTACTCACACTTTCACAGACACACTAGAAATTCAAAGGCTGAGATGTTTACCATGGAGCTCCAAGTGCAGCGAGTTCCTGCTTGTGTATGCTTTAAATTAAAATGTAAAAGGACCACAGTTACACCATATCACGTTGGCGTGTAAGACCCAGAGCAGGCCTGTGAACCATAAGAGCTGGCTTTTGTATTTCCCACAGAAAGTGTATCGGGCCACCTGCCGTGCAGTGTGACAGTAACCGACTGACAGACCTGGGTCGTTCTTTCAGTCCGACGTCTTCTATTAACAAGACACGGTGCTCGGTGCTCGCGCTGGCCAGCGTATGAACGTAATCACACACATTATAGGGTTGCATAAAATATAATGAAGAATTAAAGCTACGATTTTTTAGTAAAATACAACTTTTACTAACGTGTAGAGAGAGAAGGTGATGGCCTATAAAAAATTGCTTAATAGACAGTGTTTAACATTAAATAATACATTATGTAGCATTTTACTTGATAGCTTTAACGCACTAAGGTGTTCTGCAATGTTCTGTTTTCTCAAACATTGTCTTTTTATTGTCGCTCCTTTACTTGACAGGGGAACAGAATGTCCCCTCCCTGAAAAACCGTTCTGACGGTACGCATAGGCCTGCCCATCCGTTAGGATGCGATCGTGTTTCTTTTCCATGTTAGAGCAGATCAGCACTGTCCAGACTCCCACTCAGAGCGAGTGTCGGGCCCAGCCAGCGTGGCTCAGTGTCCACCTAGGAACCCGGAGGTCACGGTTTGATTCTCAGTCAGGGCACAGGCCCAGGTTGAGGGCTCAATCCCCAGTGTGGGGGGCGTGCAGGAGGCAGCTGATCCATGATTCTCTCTCATCATTGATGTTTCTATCTCTCTCCCTCTCGCTCTCCCTCCCTTCCTCTCTGAAATCAATATCCTATCTAATAAAAGAGTAATATGCAAATTGACCATCACTCCAACACACAAGTTGGCTGCCCCCATGTGGACACAAGATGGCCAGCAGGGGAGGGCAGTTGGGAGGGACCAGGCCTGCAAGGGAGGACAGTTGGGGGCAATCAAGCCTGCAGGGGAGGGCAGTTAGGGGTGACCAGGCCGGCAGAGGAGGGAAGTTGGGGGTGACCGGGCCTACAGGGAAGGGCAGTTGGGGGGGACCCAGGCCTGCAGGGGAGAGCAGTTGTGGGGGACCAGGCCTGCAGGGGAGGGCAGTTAGGGGCAAACAGGCTGGCAGGGGAGCAGTTAGGCATCAATCAGGCTGGCAGGGGAGTGGTTAGGGGGTGATCAGGCTGGCAGGCAGAAGCAGTTAGGGGCAATCAGGAAGGCAGGCAGGAAAGCAGTTGGGAGCCAGCAGTCCTGGATTGTGAGAGGGATCCCAGATTGGAGAGGGTGCAGGCTGGGCTGAGGGACACCCTGCCACTTCCCTCCACCCCCCCGTGCACGAATTTCGTGTACCGGGTCTCTAGTATATATATATGAGTGTGATGGCAGGACAATTGATGCACATGCAATTTCTTTAGAATGATTGACAAGAGATTTGTAAGAAATCCAAGTTATTCTTATGAAGGAAAAAAGGAAGTCCATTATTTTGACAGTTCACATTTTAAGATTAAGCACTTCAGATTAACCAGAAAGGAAAGTGACATCACTTTAGTAGGCCTCCAGTTTGATGGGTTTATTCTTCTTTATTTTTTAAATGTATCTTTATTGTTGAAAGTATTACAGACATCCCCGTTGTTGTTTGGTGGTGGATGTTTTTCCCATCAACCCCTCCCTGCACCGGCTCCTCCAAGCCTTAGCCGCACTCTCATCTGTGCCATGGGCTATGCATATAGGCATATAAATTCCCCGGTTAATCAGTTCCTACCTCCCCTGACCCTCCCACCCCACCTTCCCTCTGAAACCCGTTAGTCTGTTCCATGGTTCTCTGTCTCTGGATCTATTTTGTTCATCAGTTAGTGGTTCAGTTAAACAGACACTAATTTAAAGGCTGGGACTTGAAGCCTCAAGCAGAGGAGTTTTGGCGGTGAGAAGGGTGTAAAACCAGGTCCCACTGGCGAACGTTCAGGCAGAGAAGACAATGAGCGCTCAAAGTGTCGAAAACAACGTCCTCTCTCGCATTTTTACGAAATGTTTCCGCTTATTATTGGTCCTCGTTTTTAAGCTGTATGGCGGGCTCATAGGCATTCAGTTATTAGAGTGCTGACATTTCACACGCTTTTAAAGTAACCAGTGTTACTGTTCATGTTTTATAAAGGAAACGTCAGACTGAATGAAGTCGTTAATATTACGTAACCTGCCGAAATCTTTCTCAAACAAGGACAGTAGTCCCCTCTTAGCCACGGTTTCAGTGCCCACCCCCCCCCCACCCCACCAGTCAACTGCGTCCTGAAAATATTAAATGGAGAATTCCAGAAATAAACAATTTATATGTTAGATTTTATTTTAAATATATTTTATTGATTTTTTACAGAGAGGAAGGGAGAGGGATGGAGCGTTAGAAACACTGATCAGCTGCCTCCTGCACACCTCCTACTGGGGATGTGCCTGCAACCAAGGTACATGCCCTTGACCGGAATAGAACCTGGGACCCTTCAGTCCGCAGGCTGACGCTCTATCCACTGAGCCAAACCGGTTAGGGCCAATTTATAGTTTTAAATTGCACTCCATTCTGAGTATCAGGATGAAATCTCCTGCGCTCCTGCTCCGTCCCACCCAGGACATGAATGGTCCCTTTGTCCCCATCTCCACGCTGCAGATGCTGCCCGCCCCCGAGTCACTAAATACATTGCAGATCAGAGCTGTTGTTTCGGTATCTTATCACTGGGCTTCTGTTCAAGTCCCCCTTCTTTTACTTAATCATGGCCCCAAGCCTGGCCGGTGTGCCTCAGCGGTTGAGCGCTGACCCAGGAACCAAGAGGTTGTGGGTTCAATTTCCAGCGCAGGCTTGATCCCCAGTTGGGGGGGCGGGGAGGTGTGCAGCAGGAGGCAGCCAATTGATGAAGTTCCTCTCTCTCACCAATGTTTCTATCTCTCTATCCCTCTCCCTTCCTCTCTCTAAAAATCAATAAGAACATTAAAAAACAAACAAGTAGATAAAAGAATGGCCCCTGAGCCCAGGGTGGTGATGCGGGGAATTTGGGCTGTAAAGTGCTTCTTCCATTAAGTGAAAAGTGAGTACAAGGTGATACTTTCCACAATAAAGATTTTAAAAAAAATAGGTGAGTGCAGTGCAATAAGGCAGTTTGAGAGAGAGTCCATTGCCATAGCTTTTATTACAGTCCATTGTAATGATTGCTCTATTTTATTATGAGTTCTTGTTGTTCATCTCTTACTGGCCTCGTTTATAAATCACACTCTACGGAGATAAGGGTGTACAGGAAAACACACGGAACGCAGAGGGTTCGGTACTATCTGGGCTTCAGGCGTCCATTGGGGGCCTTGGAAACGGTCCTCTGGGTAAAGGGGGATGACTGTCTATAGATGTAATTTCTAGCCACACCTCATTTGGTTTATTGTAAGCCTCCATTGCTGACAATCTCATCGTCATGGGTTGTGAGTTAATCTAAATTAGTACGTTAATAGGTGGGAAGGCTATCAGATGTGAGCTTATTAATCACCAGCAATCAAACATTAATGGCTTAAGATCATTCTTTAGGGCGCTTGGAATGTTTTGCAAAGTGGGGGCTTGGTCACGACTCCTGACGTTTCGTTTGCGGACTGCTGCTTCATGCTCCTCAGGAGGCTTTCCACACACAGCCTGTCAGAGCAGACCTACGATGCGCCTAACCATGCATTATTTACGGTTTTGAACTGTAATTTTAAAACAATGTAGGCTTAAAGTTTGTACTAAATTATATTTAACATGAAAAAAACCTAAATTTTTATTCTGTTATAAATTACCATTCAAAAATGAATGACAGCCGAAACCGGTTTGGCTCGGTGGATAGAGCGTCGGTCTGCGGACTGAAGGGTCCCGGGTTCGATTCCGGTCAAGGGCATGTACATTGGTTGCGGGCACATCCCCAGTGGGCAGTGTGCAGGAGGCAGCTGGTCGATGTTTCTCTCTCATCGATGTTTCTAGCTCTCTATCCCTCTTCCTTCCTCTCTTTGAAAAATCAATAAAATATATTTTTAAAAAAATGAATGACAGATTACGGTAGGAACTAAGATTTTTGTTTATAAGAGGAAATGATTCCAATTATAATTGCATGGCAACTATACATCCATAAAGTAATTATTTAACAGAAATGCTTTTAATTCTTAGATACTGGTCTCTGGCATAGGAGTTCATAATCTTCTTCAATTATGAATTGTTTTTCTCTCCCAAAACTCTCGAATAACATTTATAAAGCGGACACTTTCCTTTCACAAAGAAGACTTGGCATGTCTGGCCATCCCGGACAAGACCTCTGGGAGGAAGACACTAAGGAACCGAAGACACTGAAACGCCGGAAGCACACCTTGGCCAGGTGTTGGTTCAGGCGCTGAAGCAGTGGGCGCGAGGGGTCACCTGTTTATTGAATCAAAGTCTTCCTATTACCTTTCCTTCCTGTTCTTTCGTTTTTATATTTGCCATCTTTAATGCCATGGCTGGCTTACCAGTAAATATCAGGCAAGATCATAATCTTAGCACTTACCTCCCGTCATATCAGATGGAATCCAAAACCGGCGCAGGGCAGCAAGGCCTGTTTCCTTGGGTCAAAATGGATTGCTGCACATTATCAGCGACATTCCCTGATGTTTATGCAATGATTCCTGAAACTGTGGGCTGACATTTTAGTGCAGAGATTTCCATAAGATGCTAATAAACCAGGGAAGGCCATTTGCTTTATTTTATTCGGTTACAGACGTAATTTACTTTCTCTGGCCGGTCCCATAAGACTACAAAATTAATTATTTTGGAAAAATACATTCATCTTTAATAATATTTGAGTCCCTTTAGTGTGTGTGTATCACGAAATGCCACACACACAGATCTATCTGTTCCACTTCCAGTGTCTTGTGAGGGCTGCTGTGCTTCCAGTCAGTCTTTAAGACAAGAGTCTCCCCAAGGCATCGGATTTTCACCTGAAGAGTCGGCTGCCCACAGGAATTTACAGTACAGCGCACTTCAGATTTTCTCTACAAACAGGAAGATGGAAGGACTCCTACTTAGTGTTCGATATGGACTCAATTCCTGTGAACTTCTTGCTCACTTATCCCCTTCATTTCTTTTTGCAAGTGGCCACGTTGTCATATAGTTCAACTGGGGGAGGATGAAAAACCCTAAAAGTGCCCACCGTCAGCATAAAGCGAGGCATTTTGAGCTCTGCTCTGCAAAATGGAAATAGAATATTCGCTGCAAAGAAGACTCAGCGTTCCATTATCCTGTGTCACTGACACTTAGAGGCGTTTAGGTTTCTAGAACAGGTCGCACAGAGGGAATGAATCCGAGGGCGTTCTCTTTAAAACTTGGCAAAATGAGACCCCGAGGCTCACAGACCACTGCAGACCTCCAGCTGCCCCAGACCATGCCCGGCGAGGACACCGGGGTGGAGGAGGCTCTCGGGGTCCCGATGTGTGAGCATCACACAGGAGCTGATTTTGTGATTTCGCTGAGAGTGCAGCCTCCCAGGGAATGGGAGCACCGAGCCCCCGCTCTGCCGCTGGCCCTGAATTGGGGTTTCTGCTGACGTCGAGCCCGGGTGTATGCTGTCCCGAGGGGCATGTGCACAGTCCCTGTTGCCTCCTTTCTCTTGTTTCTGGAAAGGATCCCGGGGTCAGGTATTGCTACTGACATTTTGTGAATGAGAAAACGGAGTCTCACAGGGAGGGTCACACAGCACCAGCCACACAGCCGGTAAGTCCCAGGCCTAATCTCCCTGACAGTAAATCCTGCCCGTTTCCTCCCCGACACGGCCCTTTCCGTGTCTTCTGTGCTGTGGTTGACACTGCTACAGAAATCCCCTTTGCCCACTCCACCCAGGCCCCGCCCCTCCCGGTCCCTCTGACCATCGCCACTGTGTTCTGTCCATGGGTTACGCATATATGATCCTTGGCTGATCCCTGCACTGTCTTTCATCCAGTTCCCCCTTCCCACCTTGCTTCTGACAGCTGTCCGTCTGTCCCATGCTTCCATGCCTCTGGATCTACTTTATCAGTTTATGTTGTTCATTAGATTCCACATCTGAGTGAGATCATGAGACACTTGTCTTTCTCTGCCTGGCTTATTTCACTTAGCATGATACTCTCCAGGTCCCTCCCTGCTGTCTCACAGGGTCAGAGATCCTTCTTTTTTGCAGTTGTGTAGTATCCCATGGTGTAGATGTCCCACAGCTTTTTTACGGCACTTGGGCTGTTTCCAGATCTTGGCTGTACTGTAAACAATGCTGCTATGAACATAGGGGTGGGAACATATATTCTTTCTGAGTGGTGCTTCGGGATTCTTAGGGCATATTCCCAGAAGTGTGTTCGTTGGGTCAAAAGGCAGTTCCATTTTTAATTTTCTGAGGACACTGCAGTGTCCCGCAGTGGCTGCACCAGTCTGCATTCCCACCAGCAGTGCACGAGGGCTCCCTTTTCCCCACGTCCTCGCCAGCACGTGCTGTCCACGTCTTCAAACAACCCGTGAACGAGGGGCGTCCGAGAAGAACGCGGGTTCGGAACGAGCAGGCGTGGGCTCTCTCCCTGCCTCGGCCACCAGCTGAAGGGGGAGCGCCTCCCCTCGGTCGCAGAGTGAGGTGCGAGGACTAGCCCCAGCCTCTCACAGTCACCTCAAAGAGGTCTGTTTGTTTGGTGAGAAAGAAAATGGAAAAAAAATCATTCACCACCGAGCAATATTTTTCTGGTATTTCTCGAGCTCTCATTTGATTCTGTGGCTTCAGTCACAGAACAAGATCCTTGCTGATATAACAAGAAAGTCATATCCTGACCAGATCCGTGAAACTCGGAGAAAAATATGAAACTGACTTACTGTGGGGCAGGCTCCTACAGAGTTTACATTTCACATCATGTGTTTATTACGCTGCGCGTATGAAAAATTAAATGGGTGATGGGAAGCAAGGTGGGCATAGAGTGCACCCAGAAGGCATTGACAGTATGTGTGATGAAGCATAAAAACACATTTATCTCCCTCCCAAAGCAACATGTTGGCTATGTTCATCTGAAACACCTTGGGCTACGTCAAGAACTCTACACTTAAATGCACTTACATTCTATTTATGTAAATATTACTGACTTCATCCTAGCGGCTCTAGGGATTCGTGATAAGCTGTGTGTGAAAACGGCCGGTAAAAGATAAGCGAATGGCCCTTGAACATAGAATAAAAATTAATTACAGCACACCGGCCATGTTAGACACAGATACATATATTCTGCAAACCTGTGCTTCTGCAGTGTGAGCTGTCCTTTACGTAGCTTCAGAGTGACGCATCCATACCACGCACACAGTTCCCTAAACGTATTGGTTTTCTTAGAACGTCAAACACTGTTAGGTCCTATGTCAAGTTTGTAAAATATGGTATAGTAAGCTGAAATATTTTCCTTTGTTGAAACAGTCTTTTGTGTGTAAATTCTTTACAGATTTTTCTCACCATTCTCTCCCTTCCAAAAATCGACAAAAATGTAAATGATGGCAAAGCGAAGGGAACCACCATTTCTCCCAGCATTCGTGACTGTGTCCTCAAAGTGCTTTGCATCCATACAGCCACGCCTCACAGTTTCTGTATGAGCAGCAAGCCTTAAGTCATTGTCCACATAACTTGTCAGCACCTAGAACACCTTCTCCGAATGTATGATTTTTTGCACACACACAAATAGGTCACTTCCGGCGATTTTGAACTAGTAGGAATTTGGGCTAAAAACAATAAAAGTCTGGTAACGTTCGACTTCACTCATTTCTGTATTCAATGTATATTTACTGAGCACCTACTGTGTGCCAGGCGCTGTGCACAGCACTGAACCTATGTTGCTAAAAAAATGCAGAGTCGACTCCTCCATGAAATTTCCAGCATGTTAAGAGAGATCAATACACAATTAAAAAAGAGGGAGGAGGAATTACAAGTTGTGGAAACTTCCACAGAGGCAATGGACACTTTGAAGAGGTAGAAGGTCACTGGAAAAAGCCGGTTTTGGATGAGGAGGGACAACAAGATCCAGAAAGACGAGAAGGACCCAACCTCTGAGGAAGAGTGTGAAGCCCAGGCAGGACAGGGGCAGGGGCACAGAGTCTCCGCTAGGGATCTCTCCTCGGCGTGGCCCTTCAGTTTCACTAATAAGCATGGTTCTCAGGGGGAAAACCCAACTCTGCACACAGGTGTGTTGAAGGGACAGACATTTGTGAAAAATTGTAGTAATTTGGAAAAATAAATGACTCCTAAGGCACAGCTTTAAGAGTGAGGATCGATGAAGTACTTAATACTTGAAATATTTTTTACTGGATATTATGTTTTTTAAGAAACTGACATCTCAGAGCATTGATCTCTACTTGTATTTTCTGTTTATAGTGAATCTATGAGAAAGATCAATGTGTTTTTATAGAATATAAAACTTTTCTCTGATAATTTCCTCTGTCATTAGAGTAGTAACTGCTTCTTACTTATTTCTTCTTATTCACCATGAATGCATCTGACTTCCAAAATAGACACAATATTTGGGAAGACAGAAAACACTAAAAATGGTCAAAAACATCTGAAAATATTTTCATGTGTGCTATCATTTCAGAAAAAACTAAATGGATGATCTCTAAGATGGTTTACTGAAGTATCCTGTTATTACATTCTACATGAGTGCTAGTTAGAGGGTGTTTTGTTTTGAAATATTTACATGGCACCACTAAAAATAAATGATATTTTCTAAAACTATCAGAGAAGTTTCATGAAAACAAATGATAAATTTTCCATAAAAATGTATGGTAATAACGGCACGACCTATCTACATAATGCCACTGCAAGTTAGTGAAAAGAAGGAAAAATCAATTAAATCGGTTTGGACTTGCCTTTTTCATAACGGGAGGACTTGCCTTTTTCATGACTATTCTGAAAACTGTCTGGGTCCGAATGCTCTTAATGGACTGGCACGGAGTGACAAGAATAAAGTCAGAGCTGGACGGCGCCCTGTTTCTCTGCCAGCTGACAACGCTGCCACGTGTGCCCCAGTGAGACAAGCCGGGTGTGTATGAACCTTTGGCCTCGGACTTGGGAGAGGCCCCACGCAGCCTTCAGACGCTTTCCAACAGTTCTTCTCATTTCAGTACAATCCTAAAACACAGGTATCGGGTAAATGCCATTTTAAATCAATTTTGAAATTAATGAAGAGCTTCTTAGGGCGCGAACACACACACCTCTTCTGACCTCAAAAGTAACAGAATCCAAATTCACTCTGAAGACAGGAAATTCTAGAGCGAGCATTTTGCAAAACCTGAAGATACCAAGAGTGTCTCAGAAAGTGCATTAAAAAAAAGAAGAAAAAAAAAAAAAAAGACATGCAATGATCTAACCTGGAAGCCAAAGCTTGCAAGTCAAAGCTAAATTTGTGTCCCATTCTCAAGGTTATAAAGGAAAGCTTTATCCAAAACATGAATAGACACCAGGTGAGATTCATCAAGAAAGAGGGAACGATGAATGCAGAAACATTTTGCACACGCATTCCACAGATGAGGCAATTGAAGTCCTATTCCAGTATCAGTTGGAATATTTCGCTGGTTAAGGCTGTAAGCTGGCTAGAAGTGCCCCATTTATACAACTGAGGTCCCTGGCCATGCTCCAGTGACCCTTGTGTGAAAGATGAAATCAAGAGGCGAGTTCTGCACCTTCTGAGCTGACAGTGATCCAAGAAAACATGGGGAGGGGTTCATCTGGAATCCACCTGGCCGAGTTAGGGGCTGGCTGTGGCTTTGTATTTCCTTATGAATACCTTACGCTACCACCTTACTCCCTCCTACTCCCAAACCGTGGAGAAATGGAGACTGCTGCATGATAAGAAACAATGCATTCTGGGTGCTCCAAAATGCGTGAACGACTGGGCATGCTTTGGTGGGGAGGCGGGACAGGAGGGTGGCGAAGTGGAGCGTCACAGGAGCATGGACCTCACACTCTCCTCCTGCCTCTAGATCACAGCTCCCTGCTTTCATCCGGATCTGGTCCCATTCCCTCAGATCGGTCCTTACGACGCTGTGCGCCGGCCTCACGGTGCTGTAGACATTCAATGCCACGCGCTTTCTCCTTCTAATAGTTGTCCTTCAAGGAACGAAGACGGTCCCTCTGTCAGCACGCGCACTCCCACTCCAACGCCATCTTAGCCAGGACAGGAGGGTGAGAACAGAAACGGTGTTAGGAAGCTCACACCCTCAGAGTAGCCGCCTGCTTCTCAGAAACGGAGGGCGGTGTTTCCTTCCCTCTTTCCTCCAGCTCCTCGGGGAGATGTCACTGCAAAACTCAAAGACTGTGCTATTCCTCCAGTAACACGTCTGATAGCTTATGAGCAAATAGCGAGCTTGTGAGCACCCTGGGCGAACGTGCAATGGCCCATCAGATCCTGTGGGTGGCGACGACTCCACAGACGGCTCCAGCGGCCCTGGGGAGCCCCACTGGACCGTCCAGCTACCATTGTGCGGACTGAGAAGGCACCCTCAGCCCCTAAGCCAGGGAAGAGGAAGGAGTGCCGCAGGCGCCAGACGGTGCTCCAGCTGAACGGGGTGGTGTGGGTACACAGCACGCAGGGAATGCTGTCACCACTCGTCACGGCCATATGGGCACAGAGACACAGACACTGGAGGGGCACCCATTTCTTAAGAGAAAATAAGAGGATAAATGGGGTGCTGAAAGCTACTATGCTGCCAGGAAGTTGCTACTTAGTTTCTCTGTTCCCTAAAGTAGCTTCTCCGAGGATGGCGCCACCATGACACATGTCATAGAACTTCCGTAGAATAGAATGGTATACAGCCCGTCTTGAAATGCATGGAGTTCATTCCAACTGAATTTTTTTTCCTCAGGTCAGTGTTAATGAAAATGCAAACATTCCTAAACTTTAGGTATTTTTTAAAAATTATTTCTTTAGGGTGCAAATCCCACAACTTTATACGACTCGAGTCATTTTTTTAAATGTCAATAGAAGAAAGCAATTTAAAACAAAAAAATGTATTTGAAGAGCTTGTATTTATAATTTATTTGGATTATAATATTAGGTTATACGCACTTAAGTCCTCTGATTCAGAAAACTTCTCATCTACTAGGAGCCTACCGTGACTCCTGTGTTCTGGTCTGCATAAAATGTGGCCGATGATTTATTTGCTACTTATTGTAACAACTCTTGGGCAATCGCAGACCAAGCAAGGGACTCAAGTCTTGCATGATTTCAACCCGGGGAACGAAAGTCAGCACCTACTCGGCTACCTGCACAAATACTGGGACACTCAGCCCGAGCAGCAGAGCAGTGACGCGCAGAACACATGCGCGCACAAAGGGAACGTCTAGGAGCAGGCTCTGCTTGTTCCTTGTCTACGTCAGTTACCTTCTTCCTCCTGAGAATTTTATCACAAAGCTGCTCGCGATACTGACCGGGCTGATCTCTTTGGATGGATCATTCCTAAAGATAACGGAATCGGTGGAACCTGGGGCCCACGCGGGCTTTTGCAGAGCATTTCAGCGCCCGGTGCTGACCTGATCGCACCCACAGAGGTGGAGAACACGAGCTACAGGAGGCAGCAGGAAGCTTCTGGAGGCGATTAGGGCGAGTGTCTTAGGAACATGCACCAATGGTCGTCCCACTGGTCCGCAACCTGCCGATGTTCCATGTTTCCCGGTGAGTCTGCCAGGAGGAACGTCAGGGACGTGCTCTACAAACATGTCCACGTTCCCTAAAGCCAACACCCCCAAGTGAATTGTAAGTGAAAGTGTCAAGCCCCCCAGTCATACAAGTTAGGAATTTATCTTTGAAATGAGACTATCTCCATTTTAATTAAGTTATTCTATGGAAAGTGAAGGGAACATTTTCTATGTACCAGGCATAGTGCTTAGTTTACATGAATTCTTTGAGTAAATTCTCACAACCATCCTGTGATATAGGCCATTATATTTGTTTGTTTGTTTTAGGAATAAAAAAAAAATGGACACAGAGGTTGAGCAATTTGCCCAAGAGAAACCTGCAGTGTCTGAACAGGACTTAAAAAAAATAAAAAGCAATCTGATAAATTTGAAATTTATCACCATGCTATCAAATGATAATCTACCGAAACATTCTTATGCTCATTATTTTAAAAAAACGAAGAAAATGCATAACATTTAAAAGAAATTATATCTCTATTGGATAACTAACATAAGATTTTGCTTCTACTAGTAGATGAAATTTAATACATATGGTATTTTCCCCCTAAGGATTTGGTAAAAATTAATATGCCCAGAATTCTTGGTCTATGTAAACCATTTTTCCAATTCAGTGAAAATTAACATTACAATGCAGTGTGTAATTTTTACTTGTAAATGGATCAGTATACTCCTAAGGTATTTTTCCCCTCACATGCAGTCTTTCTTTGTAGGAAAAGTGTAGATAATGCCTAGGTCTTTGTGAATAACTCCTATGAAAGATCTGGACCACATACTTCCACATCAGTCACATTTCTTGAGCCGTGCCAGTGGAATGGCACCAAATTAGATACAAACAGGCACATGTCAGTTTGTGACAATGAGGCTTGTATTTGGGTTTATTACAGAATTCAGATGCCTCGGCAGAATGTGAAGTTTTATGGGGGTGGAGCTTGTAGTTCAGAAAGTCTTGCTAAGGCGATTGTAGTCATGACTATATTGAAGGAAATGTATGACCTCAGTGCCTTCAAAAATATTTTGGTCTAGATCCTGCAATGTCACTTGGATTTGTGTTGAAGGTTCGCTTTCAAGATGTAAGATGACCTCTGAACCCTACAACAGCTGAGGTTACTCAGGAAAGCGTGAAGGCGTGACTGGGCTGCTTTAGGCCCAGGAACGGAGGATGGAGAACTTCCTTCATCTCCACGCCCCATGCTTTTCCTCAAGTTCAGGATGGTTCCAGTGTTTCCTGCCTGACGTCATTTACATGTTGAAATGGTCTCAGAGGCAAAGGTGAATCACAGGTATGCTCGCTTGCTATTCACATGTTCCGGTGCATTCTTTCATTGATCCAGCAAGAAACTGTGGAGGATTACTCCCTGTACTAGGAACTTTGCATCCAGTTACATGCAAAGTTCATGCTCTCTTGCGTGCCTAAGGACAATAAATAATAAGCATCTAATAATAACTTCTTTGGAAAAAAAAAAGAAAGCAGAGTAAGGGGATAGAAACCACAGATTAGGGAGAGCAACTTGACATTTGATCAGAGAACTGACTGAAAGGGGAGGGTAAGACAATGGACTTTCTGGGGGACCAGCATTCCGGAGGGGGGAGTGCATGTGCAAAGGCCCTGAGGTGGGGACATGCTTGGTGTGTTCAAGGACCTCATTCATCAGGAACTTTCATGTTCAGCCCCGCCTGCTACTTGCTGGCTGCCCTGCCTGGAGTTTCCTTCCCCACATCTGCACCTCCTGTCATCCATCCTCAAGACTCATCATCTCCATGTGCATCACGCTCTCAGACTGGCCCAATGCCTGCCCCTCTGCTTGTACAAACCTCTAGCTAATTATTTTTCAAATACGTCTTTTTTCCTATTCTTGGCGTCTGCTTCTTTACTTGACTATGAGTGCCTTAAAAGCAGGGACTTTTCTCTAATACTGAATTTGTGTCGTCCCAGGGCCTAGTGTGGTCTTTTGTATGTTACAGCACTCAATCAAGAAAAATTCTTTACTTCCTCTTCCTCAGATTATAACTGGAAGACCTTGATTTAAATCATGTCCTTAGGCAAAAACAAGTAACCAGGCCTGCTTTGTGGAGATGCTGTCATCACAGAAGAGTCCCGATCTTAAAAATTACCCCTTTCCTGGGAATGTGATTTTTATTAGGTGCCCCCAGTGCATATCAAGGTGCCTAGAAGAGTAATGTCACTGAATCTTAGCCCATTTCGGCGGAGAAATCCTCCGCCCGGAAGTTAACCTCTCGGTGCCTCTCTCCTTTGAAGACCATTTTCTTTCCACAAAAGTAGTTGTTTTTTATTTTTATTCTAAAACAGAGGTTTTGTATACAGAGATGGTTAGGGGATAACAGATGACATCGATGCCCAGCGAGGGACCAGACTCACATATTAGCTACGTGATGCTCTCCACATCACCAGCGTTGACAAGAATTCCAATTGTGAGCTCAGTAAAGGAACACGTTTCAATGGCGTACACTTTGGGAGAAGTTCGTGAATAGTCCAGCTTCAGATGGTCCTTACATGGTCAGGATCCGACACAAACCACAGCTCCCACATTTCGGGAGTCTCCCCAGGCATGACAGAACCAGGACCTGCACAGCCTGAAGGACAGCGAGCCAGGAAGAAAAGTCCCGGGTGAGTGGCCCTCCTTTTTGAGCTACACGCCCCATGATGGGCCCACCTGCAGAGCCCCAAGGCGAGTGCGTACGTGGAAGTGCTTGGGGAACACGACGTGCTCTCGTGCTAGCAGAGCTTCTGAAAGATGAGTGACTGTCAAAGACACGAGCTGGTTTTCCTCGGACAAGCTAAGGGATGCAAAGTCCCCCTAAGTCACATCAGCCCTCTAACACACACGCTGGTCTAAGATCCAGCGAAGCACTGGGAATGGAAATGTAGTGTGATATTTATTAGCCGGCATAACCAAACCATGATATATATAGTTAATTTTTTTTTCTTAAAAGAAATCTCCCTTCAAGGCTCTACTGAACTGGAGGGGTTCAGGATAACAATAATGTATTTACTATAACCTATCAGACCACTTACAAATATGACATCATCATCAGATAGGAAAGACAAGAACACAAAACACTGCACAACGCAGTAAGCCAATATTGCCCACTTGTGTTCTGCTTGTTTATATTATTGTTTCTAATCACAAGATGATACACAAATTTAAATAGTGCCATTAGCTAGAGAATAAAATTAAAACAGATCGCTACCCTAGCCCAATCCTCCTTCCGTCTTCCTCATCATCAGGGGTGGGGAACCTTCTTTCTGCCAAGGGTGTCTGGTATTTATCACGTCATCCGTGGGCCATACAAAATGATCCTCTTCAAAACCAGCCTGCTCTACTTGTTCAAACATAGAAATGAACTCACCCTAATGCCTGGGCGGGGCCAGACCAAATGATTTCGCAGGCCTGGGCCACACATTCCCCACTCCTTCTAGATAAAGATATTAAAAATCACATTTGACTGTGGATGCCTTATTAACCGAAGTAATACTCGGCTTCCGGATCTGATTTCATACTCCTTACAGAGGACCTGGATTCCATGCTCCTGGAGGTTACTACCACCTGGAGAACCGATTGGCCTTTGACCCGTATGCTGGATTTCAAGTCCTTTGTGTCTCCACAGTCAAAATGGTGCGAAGCCAAATAATTAAATGTGAGATTTACACCACTTCTTGGGAGTCCTAGCAGCCTCGGTGACAACGCGGAAGTGATGTATCTCTAACCTCCCCTTTAGAAGAGGCGTTTCATCTTGCATGGACTGCAGCACATGATGCATTATTAAAAATGAGTTTCCTATAAACTATTCCAGTTTCCAGGCCAGGCTTCTAGGGCTCTGAGTGCCGACGGGGGACAGGCAGGTACATAAATGTGTGAAATGGCTCTGCTGGGAGCTGTGGGGACCGGGAAGGACGAGTCCCGCGTCGAGGTAGCAGCTGCCGCTGAGCGCTAGCCAGTCCTCACCGTGTGGGAATGGGGGCCGCTGCTGTCGGAGCTTCCAAAATGTCAAGAGAAGCTGGAAACCCAGAAATGTATTAAAAAACACACAAAAACCCCAACCAAGCAAGCAATACCCTGGTGTTTAAATACTGGCTTAAATAAAAAAAAAAGTAACAACACAGGACAAACAACACATCTAGTGACCAATTTCAGGCCACTGGCAGCCAATCTGCAATCTCTGCTACCCATAGAGAACCACAACTCCGCTCGTTTCATCTCCTGATGAATTTATAATGAGCACGCTGGAGCACTGATCCAAGTGCGTCCGGGGTGGTCCCCGTAAGCTGGACGGCACATTTGCATGCCTGTGAGCTGTTTGCCAGTGCTCCTCAGTTGTCAGGATAAAAGGGACTGCCCTGCCTACTCCTTTGTTGTGGACACGATTTATCTTTCTTTTAGATCCCAACCTGTTCTGCCCATAAAGAAAACGCACACATATTTTGTGATGAAACATATCCCAGCCGCATGAAAACATTCAGGTAAAATCTGTGTAAATACCACTTTAAAAACCTGATGACTACAGTTACCATACGACCCAGCAAACCTTGAAATCATGTATTCCCGAAGACACACGCCGCCCTCTGTGCACTGCAGCATTACTCACGGCGGCCAAGACAGGGAAAGATCCAGGGTGCTGCGGAGGAGGACCGGGTAAAGAAGACGTGGTCCATCTACACGATGGAATACTACTCGGCCGTGAGGAAGGATGACATACTGCCATTTGCAACAACATGGATGGACCTGAGAACAGTATGCTGAGTGAAGTCAGTCAGGCAGGAGAAGCTAAGAGCCCTGTGATTGCCCTCAGATGTGGGATTAAAACGAAAACTCGCGAACACAAACTGCAGTGTGGCGGCCGCCAGAGGGAAGAGGGTGGGAGAAGGGGGTCCTAATATGTGGTGACAGGGGAAGATCTGACTCTGGGTGATGGGCTCACAATGCAACATGCAGATCCTGTCACACAGAAACCCACACCTGAAACCTGTATGTTCATGTTGACCAGTGTCACCCCAATGAATTTAAAAACACACAAAACAAAACAGACTGGCAAGGGGATGCAATGCTCAGTTAGGTCCAGTCTGTCACCAGCCTGCTCTCCAACATGGAGAGAGATACTAGCAAATCCTTTCTGAGGGACGGAACATGGGACAGCCTTACCCAGTGGTTTTCAAACGTTGTTCCTGGGAACCTAAAGGGCCTGCAGTTCCTTGGAAGTCACACCATGGAGCGAACTGAAGGCTGTCATGTGGAATGTGGATTTTGTTTAAAAAAACAAAAAGGTTGAGAATATCTGTTCATCACATCAGAGACGAAAAGGTTGGAGCTGTAGGGAAAGGGGCCTGATCTTCAGATGGAGGGATGCCTTGGTGTCCACAGAGGAAGGCAGAGGGTCCAGGAGTCACCTGACGTACGGAAGGGTCTGCACGGGCATTTCCTATTACTTTTATCATCCTCTCAAAGGAGTTTGTAAACCCACGACATTTAGGATGAATCGCTCTACTTAAAATATAATGTTTAAAACCATGGACTCTGGAGTTAGGGTCCATCTGCTTCATGGACCGTAAGTGGTTCATCTGGGACCAACTGCCAACTCTCTCAGCCTCCGCCTGCTCATCTGCGGAAGAGGAGTGAGGAGTGTCCACTCACTGTGCTGTGGTGAGGCCCGGGCCTCCCCGCCGTGGGCGCTCCATGACGCTCTTTGTCACTGTGGTCCCGCTTGCCGTTCAGGAAATGGAAGCCCCTCTAGGAAAGGGGCGAAGCGATGCAGAAACACGGAGAATGGGTTACTGCCTTCTTGGATGAGTCAGCGTAGACTTTCTGGGTATTCCGTGTGATCCGGGGCTGGAAGAT
This sequence comes from Eptesicus fuscus, assembly GCF_027574615.1. Taxonomy (NCBI): domain Eukaryota; kingdom Metazoa; phylum Chordata; class Mammalia; order Chiroptera; family Vespertilionidae; genus Eptesicus; species Eptesicus fuscus. Next base: position 2,088,638 of record NC_072494.1, on the reverse strand, counting down.
GAGGAGGCGTGTTACCAGCAGACGAGATGGGAGGAGATGTTTCCAAAGAGGAGGCAGGGCCCGTGTGGGGAAGACGCAGCGCGCCCACAGGGACGGAGAGCTCGGCAGGGCCAGCAGTGCAGAGGCAGGAAACGAGGCTGGGCAAGTAAATTAGAGGTGACATACCCATGGGTGTCTGATTTGTAAGATCTGTGAAGTCACTGAAGATTTTCAATGGGAGAGCAGGATCACATTTTTAGAGGAAGCTGATGCTTGCAGGCTTGTCCAGGATAAACTGAAGTGAGGCAGTAAACCAACATTTGTATGTGGTTATGCCAGGAATTGTATTATGCATGAAGTTTCTCAACGCATTTGAAATGTTCCAATAATTCATGTTACACATGAGAATCCTGAAGCTTAGAGTCGTTAGCTCTCCAAGATCACACAGCTGGTCAGTGGTGAGCTGTGCTGTGCATGATTCTGAAAGATGTTTCCAATGCCCCGTACATGACCACTGCTCCGCGTGGCAGGGAAATTGGATGGGAAACGATTGCGGTTCATCCAGATGAGAGATGAGGCAGGACTGACATAAGAAAGTGGCGACAAGGACTGATTTCAGAAGCCATTTCTGAGGAGCATAAGCAGACTTTAAAAAAAAAATTTTTAACAGATTCAATATAAAACAGGAGCTAGAGAGCACCCATCCAGGATGACTTGGAGGTTATGAGATTGGGAAGGTGCTCACAGAAGTGGTAACATTTAACCCTGAGAACCCAGTAGATAAACAGTGATTTGGGAAGGGGCGTTAAAAGCACACTGGTGCCGAGAAAATGCCATGTTTGACACTGGAGTTTAAGTCTGTAGAACACCCAGAGAGAGAGGTCCATCCAATGAGAAGCTGGGAACAGCTGTAGGTCAGAAGTGTTGGGGTGGTCAGGACACCTGTGGCTGCCGCCTGGAGGACCCGTGCCTTACTCGGGCAGAATGTGGACAGGAGCAGAGAAACGGTGATGCCACGCAGTTCGAACGAGAGGCTGACATGCTTTCTGCACCACGAAGGTCGAAGTCTGCAGATCAGTGCCTCTGTCGTAGGCCCTTTGGAATCCCTCAGACATTGTCACGCTACAGCACCCATAAATACCTCACAAATGTTCTCTGGGAAACAAATGCACAGAACACCACAAAGTACAGTCTACGCAATGGGAGAGGGCAGGGGCCAGGAGGAACACGGAGGTTGGTTAGACATCGGGGTGAGGAAAGCACTTCGAGATGTAGAGAACTGTCCCCGAGAGTGAAATGTCTCCAGCGAGAGGCTGAGACCAGGACTTTAAATGGGCCAGTGGGCGTGACAACAGAACTCGGGAAAATGTGTCTCCTGCAAGGACCTCTGGGCCGAACTCTGGGATCTGGGAACGCAGCCTTTGATGAGTTGGGAGTCCACCCGCATGAGGCCAGTGTCTAAACCCACAATTTCGCAACACACCTGGCAGTCTAGGTCTAGTGTAAGCGACTGACAGGCAATTAATTGTGCCGAGTTTCATCACAGGTGTCCTAATTTACAGTGCGTCCTACTGCTCAGGCAGGCTAAGTGCAGATCAAAGGAGAAGAATGAAACGCAGCGATCTCCACTGGGCTTCTGTAACAATGTACAACCTTCCACACAGACATGTTATCTGGGAACGCACTGATTTGCCTAAAGATTCCAAACTTGGGGGTCGGTGAACATCTTCTCACATTAAAAAAAATATTGAGAATACAAATAGAAATAAAAGGACCACAAGTCTTTGGGAAAAACATACACAAAGTAGATGTCTTTGATATTTATGTTTTTATCTTTTATTGCTTCCAATGCTTATCTTTTTCCATTGACAAGCCGATAGCCATGTAGAAACTCAGTCTGATAGGAATCATTTTGTTGGTCCTGAGAAATGGAAGACTCATGTATTATATATGCTCTACCTTTCTGGAATTCAAATATTTTCATTATTCTTTTTAATCAGGTGGACTTTTTGCATAATAAATATTCAGACATATTCAATTATGTATGATGTAGTGCTATTATAAGATTTCAGGGGGGTGCTTGGAGAGAAAGGCACTCAGATCTAATAATAGCCACACTGGAGTAGTATTGTGTCATTACTGAAAAGTGACAGAAAAGCACGTAGTTTCTTCACAAAATCAGGATAGGTGTGCTTGAGGCATGGGATACACAACAGTGCTTTACAATTTTTTAAAATATATTGTCTTATAAAGTCCAGAAATAACAACCAAGATCTTTGTTGTTCAAAACCCAGCAGAGAATCTGACACCTCTGAATTACTGAGCAATCATTGAGCGAGAACTGGCATGCCTCTGAGAGCCCGCGACGGCTAACGGGAAGTCTAGCGATGGGCTGTAGACTCGGGGACTTGAAAATGTCAAGGCACACTAATAACGCACGCCTCCGGGGACCACAGAGCCAGCAGCATGTCAATAAGCAGGCCGCGCTCTTCGGAAACAGGCAGAATTAACACGCCGGTGTTGGGAGCTAAGAGATGACGGAGCCGGTGAAAGGAGTCATTTTCTCGGGCAGACGAGGCGGCTGCGGCTGCCCTCTGCGCGGCTCATTATGCCTCCAGCCCGGATTCCCAAATACAGGCTCCGCACGCCGGCGGACAAAGGGCCTGGCATGGCGTAACAGCAAAACGCGCAGGCACTGAGGAGCCGGGCACACAATGAATGCCAATCCCCGAGCAAGGCGCATGCGTGTGCGGGGGACACAGGAGCTCCCCCACGCAGGAAACGGGTAAGCAGAGAGGACAGCAGCATGGAGGGGGCCTCGAGGAAGCCCTGCTTTTGTTCAAAGACCATTTGCTGAGATTTACTTGGAATTTTTATGATTTCAAGAGCGCTCACGTCAGAGGCCATGTGGAGAAGCAAGACTGCAATCCAATACTTAAAAGCATGTCTTGGTTCTGCAGAAACTGTCCTCTTTCTTATTTATTTATTTTTTTCACCATGGTCTTCGCTTTGGACAGAACCTATAAACAAACAGCTGCATCTGAAGTGGGATGGGAGGACCGGACACGAGAGAAAAGGGAAGCTGTATCTTACTGAGCGATTATTTTTTTATTACCATGCTGGGAACCCAAAAATGACTACACTCTCAAAGATGTTTCCCTGAAAAAAAATCTTTAGATCCATCTTTAATGAGAAAGAAACGGGGGGGAGGGCGGGTAGATGTTCGCCCAGGTCTTGTCTCACACACACAAGTCTATACCTTTCCCCGGCTCCTCAGTAGGCCGCTGGCTCTTAAATTCCACGTTTGAATTAAATGCCCCGAGAGCCTTGAGTGACTGTCACCCACCCATTAAGAGATAGATAGATCCATTATGTGGCACTGATGAAATCCTTGTATGATTTGTGACCCTTTAACTAACGACATTTTCTCTAAGGTGACAAAAATCACAACAGAACATAAAAAAAAGAGCGCTTCATTTACCAAGGAACCCGCCATACATTATTTAAATCTCTCCCTGGGAGAGAGCAAGGCCAGGATGCACACTGAGTAACTGCCCTCAACGTGAAATGATTCCTTTTCATGGAACCGCTGAGTGCTGATTTCTGACTGGTCATTAGGAGAAAAACAAATAATAATTAGAAAGTAATACTATTTACGCTTCTGAAAAGGACAGAAAATATGTATACAGAAGCTCTCAAGCTAATAAAAATATAATGTAGATCACTTCAAAGCATTTCTCATGGATCTCGCGCAGCCACTACTAAAATGAAATGATGTTAAACCCACTTCCTTAAGTCCTATTAAAAAAATCTCTCCGCTGAACCAAGAATGGCCCAGCCCACTGGAAGTTGCACCCTGGTTTCAGAAAATTGCATTTGACTGCCTTCTATTGATTTCCAGCACATTTAAAACGGTCGCTAACTGCTGATGCTGCTGGTCTTGGAATTTAAAATGTCCACAGCATTTACATAGCATCAAAAAATCACTGTTTCCACACTGGGCGTTTGTAATGCAGCTCCCTTTCTGCGGCCGATGCAGCCAGCTTGCTCCCAGGAGGACACCTGGCCGTCATCTCCTAGTGCAGCTTACAATGAAATCTCATAGTTTTCTTTCACCTCTAACAGCATATTGACTGAGAAATAAAACGATTTCTCGTTTCCTCCCTCCTCCCTTATCCTTTTTTATTTTAATGGTTCAGTATTTCAATGGCTTTGTGTTTGTCGTTTTCAATAAAACTCATACTTAGAATATGGGGAGGTTCAATACTTTACAATTATGTTCAAACAAACACAATGTCCTCTTGAAATGAGCCCAAGTGAAGCTGTCCATGTACTAGTTTCTTACTTAGCTTCCTGGTCAAGATCTTACCCAAACATAAATGCATTTTCCAGTTCCTGCTACCCGTAAGCCACGGGTATAAAATACATGTATAATTCGAATCACAAAGTATTTGTTAAATGCTAGTCCCATCAATTATGCCTTATTTCTTGATGGTTTTACAAATAATGTGTTCAGAAGACAGGCTCAGGGAATGTGTAAATATCTCGATAAACAATTAATGAGCATCAGTCGATATAAAAACACCGATTCCCCGCACCCAACTCTTGATGCAAATGATTCTTTCCCTAAAGGAGACATTACCATACAAAAGCTATAGATTCCGTTGCTAAGCATCCATTAAAAATGGAACAGCCACGTATGATGAAAGTCACGTCACTAGTAAAAATGGAATTTGCATTCGTCACGCACATTCCTCATGACTGCAGCCCCAGCGGCACCATGGTGGCCATGAACACCTACTGCAGGGGTACTCTGGAGGCACATACACAGATGCCACCTTCCTGAGACTTGAGTATAACTACACCCACAGCACGGTGCCTGCTATGTGACTGTGCTTACGCAGGAAATGTAAACATCTTCTTCGTCCTAGTAAATTTAGTATCATCGGGTTCGTACGTCAATAAATACGCTTTTGCTTGTTTGTTTTGTATTGTTTTTTAACAGGACATTTTCCAGGCCACGCAGCAGACCTGACTCTTTGACTGAGCTATCAGTTAGGGAAGAAGCAGGGCTGAGTGGGGGCTGGGGGCTTCGGGTTCATGAAATGCACATTATTTATTCATTCATTCAACATTCTCTTCCACTTGTTCCTATTATGTACGGAACATTGAGCTGCGCTGGGCCTGGCGCGGAGAACACTGCATACACATTAACTCAGTGCAGTTCATTCATAACCATTTTCCACACCTATATTTATTCAATGAAAAAGTGCTGAACCAGGCGTGAGCCGTGAACAGAAATCACTTCAGAGCACCATGGTTCCCCCTCGGGCCTCTCATTGGGGTGAAATTGACCAGTGATCCGATTTCCAAGTCATTCTTGTCCTAAGACCAGTCCCCTCCATTTCTGGAGTTACCAGCTTGGTGGCAACATATAACAAAACATATTGTTAGCACCTCCCTTGTCCTTAAAATATGGACTTCCTATTAAAATATACTCACAAATTTATAGACAAGCATCCTTCGTAGGCAGCCAGAGACATCATCTCTCCGTTCATGCCATAATTTTAGATGTAATAATAATAATTATCATTGAAAAATGATATTCAATTAACACAGCAGTTTTCTGAGTAGCTGCCGAATGATGTGGAAGGAAAAACATGTGATTATTTAAAAAAAGAAAGCTCCATTCTGCCTGGCCAGTGTAGCTCAGTGGTTGAACTTCAACCCATGATACAACCAGGGGTCATGGTTTGGCTTCCGGTCAGGGTTTGGGGCTAGATCCCTAGTAGGGGGTGTGTAGGAGGCAGCCAATAAATGGTCCTCTTTCATCAGTGATATTTCTGTCTCTCTCCTTTCCTCTCTCTGAAATCAATAAAAAAAAAACACATTAAAAAAAGGTCCCATCTTTGTCTTCTATAGCTTTCTGTATAAAAACTGGTAAGAATTGCCAAAACCGGTTTGGCTCAGTGGATAGAGCGTCGGCCTGCAGACTCAAGGGTCCCAGGTTCAATTCCGGTCAAGGGCATGTACCTTGGTTGCGGGCACATCCTCAGTAGGGAGTGTGCAAGAGGCAGCTGATCGATGTTTCTCTCTCATCGATGTTTCTAACTATCCCTCTCTCTTCCTCTCTGTAAAAAATCAATAAAATATATTTTAAAAAAATAAGAACTGGTAAGAATATATAATAATATTACTAATAATCAGATCAAGAGGTCCTGGTGACTTTTCTACTTTCAAATGAATAATAGCTCACTTATCAGCCCGTACTTTGGGCTATTTGTATCAGTTAATTAAATGGGTGAATGGAGGTATGTTTCTGAAATTAAATTTTGTTATTTAAACTGAACTCACCATAAGATTATTTAGACTAATTTTATATGATGCCAAAATAAATTCACTCAAATTGGTTATTAAATTATAAAGAAAACCTGGGACCTTCCCAGTTCATAGAAAAGGTAGTAAAATTAACTGGTAGTTCAAATCAAGAATCTTAAAAAAAGGGCAAAGTCTATTAGAGTTAGAAAACAGGTTTAATTAATACGTGATAAGACTGTTACAAGGGGAAGGATAACTCAGAAACGACTTAATTTATATCATCTCAGTTGTGAAATGAAAGACCTTGCCTCCAAATCTACTGGTGCTCAGGGTTTATTGAATTATTAATTTGGAAAAATCTGAAAGGAAGAATGGTTTCTAAGTAACATGTTTCTCTAAGTGATATGGAATGATGATAGTGTGAATTCCCTGTTTATTTTTTCCATCCCCATTTATCCCTTCTATGCCTTCTTCCCCCTCCACCCCACAACCACCACACTGTTGCCCATGACCACGAGTTTTCTCTCTTTTTACTTTATTTTTTCGCTTATTCCCTCTATCCCCCAAACCCGGGCCAGAGCTGTCTGCCCTCTATTCTCTGTTTAACAATTTCTAGACATTGTTACTGTTTATATAGATTCAATGTTTGCAATGAAACTCTAATAAATAGTCAATAGACTGGGTAAATTTCATATATGACTGAGGGTCATCCATCACGTTATAAGTGTGTTTGAAATAGTTTCACGTCCTCTGTATTTCAGAATGAGGAGGAAATGGATCCATCAGGTCCCTTATCGATGAGAAAAATCCAATTGTCGATCCATTTGAAGCACAAAGCAAAGAGCACAATCCAGAAACACGTCTGTTAGTGTCACCCTTCCCCAGATCTTCCTGGACTTGAAGAGTACGGGAAACTTAGCCCCCCACTGAGTCCCCCAGAAAAGATTTAAGGCCCAACAGCTTTCTTGAAGTCATTCCAAGTACAAGAGCTCCCATTGAGAAGTCAGAGAAATGCCTTAAGAAAAAAATCACTCAGAAATTCAATTTGCTATTTTGAACCTCAATTTTTTAAAAAAATATTTTCTGGCATGTTTTGAAAATGCCAGGAAAAAGGAAAAAACCCAAGTCCCTCTGCACAGATTCCCATCTGCTAAGTGCAAGCACTTGAGACGTGAGGCTCAGATGCTTCTCTCTCCTTTTCACCAGGATCCATCACTGGAGACTCTGGAGACAACCTAAGTGAGTGCTGAGCTACGACATACAGAAGTACCTCCTGCTCAAAGTCAGGCTAAAACACACACGCACGCGAACACACACGTGCGCACACACCCACCATTTTATAACGTTATTTTTCCAGGTAAAACAGAGCTTCCCAAGAGGTCCGCAGAAGCACCGGTGTGTGCCAAGGCCGAGGCTCAGCCAGAACAGTCAGGTCTGCTCTCCCGGCTCCCGGGCAGTCACAGACCTGGCACACGCGGTTCCTGATTACAATGATAAACACATCAGCGGGGTGCTGGGAAACCCCTGGAAGGAAGAGCGGTAACTGCTCTTTTTGATCAACTAGGTTTAAAAATATGCTTGTGCTGGATGAAGCCCTTTCCCAAAGGTCCCAGGGGCCTGTGAGCAGTAAAGGAAACCATTAAGTGCTGCCTCTCATAGCGTACAGCATGGTGATTAGGGTCAGGTGACCAGACGTCCCGCTTTTGGTAGGACAGTCCCGATTTTTAACAATTTGTCCCACGTCCCGTGGCATTTTTAAAAAGTCCCAATTTTTGGAAAGAATGCACGACAAGCTAGGGAACGGCGGGAGAACGGGGAGGGAATATACGGTTTTCGGCGGCCATGTGGCTATTTAGCCAGGATATGAGTTTTATATTATTTTTGCTAATTTTATAATGTTAAACTTTAATAATAACAAATAATTGTTGAGAACTGATTATCGAGAACTGCTTATCAAAGTTCGCATTGTTGATCAGTTGTTAGAATTCGACCACCATTGTTTGGACTTAATGAACAATGGCATTTTTTGGGATTGGCAACGACGAAAACATTTTGTAACTGTCTCTCAGATGAGACACATCGTACTGCGTGCTAGTAAGCTAAACAAGTGATGTCATTACAAATCAGCTGTTCAGATAATTTAGGTAAGTAATTTATTTATTTCATAAATACATAAATTTTCTTGAATTTAGCAGACAGTACTCGTATTATTTATATTTTATAGTGGCGGCAAAAAGTCTAGCGCCGGCCTTGAAAGTGACACTTACGACTTAAGTTATGGCAAATTCATGACCTTTTAAACAATGACAGCAATCTACTAAAAAAAATTCACTCAAATGAGAAATATGCCAAAGAATAAAATTATACTATACATAATTTCTTATTTATTATATTTGTAAATTTTACTTATGTTGAAATTAAAAAAATATATTCCAATACTATTTTTGCGTTCTATGAAAATTTTTGTTGCTCCATATAGACCAAATCTTTAACCAAGAACCCCCCACCGGTCAATGGTGTCCCGCTTTACCAATGTTAAAATCTGGTCACCTTAGATTAGGGGAGATCCCGCACTCTGATGAGAGCACAGGAAGGCTCTTTGTTTTGACATCCGGCTTTCCCTGCAGAGGCAGGTCAATGGCATCACTCCGTGGACATCGGGGCTGCTGCTGAAAAGACCATTCTCGCCATGTTTCATTTTTGCAACTATAAGTTGGAATTTTAGAACCCAAGTTCATGTACTTCCTGTGGGTCTGTGTCTACGTAACAGTCTGTTTCTTTCTTTGAAATTTTTTTTTAAACTTACTTCAGAGAGGAAGGGAGAGGGAGAGAGAGATTGAAATATCAATGATGAGAGAAAATCCTTCATTGCCTGCCTCCTGCACGCCCCCTACTGGGGATTGAGCCTACAACCGAGGTATGTGCCCCTGACTGGAATTGAACGTGGAACCCTTTAGTCCATGGGCCAATGCACTATCCACTGAGCCAAACCAGCTAGGGCAGCAAGTCTCAAATATTGATAAGTTATCTCCCAAAATATCAATCACGGACTTAATGCTTGCGGCTGGGCTGGATGCAGAGTGTATCCAATGAAGACCACACAAACCCTGCTCTCAGGGTCCACTTTCAGCGAAAGGATCCCAGCTGTGCATGCAGAGACCATTATGTTGATGCAAGACTTAAAAGAAGGGCTATGATGTTACTATTAGAAGCATGGCCACGTTAGGGAAGAAGGTGCATTTAATGTATCAGAATATTTATGTGGGGACATAATGAGTACCAGTCCTTTCAGAAGGAGCCATTTCTTGCACAGTCTTCTGTGAACTATGGAATGGCTTCACGCATGGATTTACAGTCCATTCTCTCTGAAAAAAGGAGAGATGGGCAGTGTCAGGGGGACATTCCCGGGCACCAATGACAGGGAGAGGCACAAACTCCAGCCGTAAAATTAAATCCATAAAAAACACAGATGACTTTCCAGAATATTATTTACAAAAATCACCGGGTTGTGAATCAAACTCCTATTGAAAATGGCTTTGCCATACGACTCCATCGAGGCTTTCTACTTAATGAGATGTCTGGCCGGGAAGATGTGGGGAGCATTTACCCAGAATGCCACCGCGGGCTCGCAACTTGACGGAAATGCTTGCAAGAAGCTTTGAAAGTGGCAACACATTTATGAACAACATTGTCAAATTTCCCCTAAAGGAACGTGCGAACAGAGAGTACCAGCCGCGAATCAGGCTGTCAATGACGGGCTGATGCTACTGAGTCTCCAGGCACTGCTCCATTTTAGGGTGGAATCCCACTTTTCAAATCATCCTTCTTTTACAATCATTTAATTCTACTTAGTCTATCATTCATCATATTTTGATCATGCATCCTACTTCTAGATAAGATGCATAGCTCCCGGCCAGCATGGCTCAGTGATTGAGCGTCGACCTATTGAGTGTCACGGTTTGATTCCCGGTCAGGGCACATGCCCGGGTTGGGGGCTGGATCCCCAGCAGGGGGCATGCAGGAGGCAGTCGATCCATGGTTCTCTCTCATCATTGATGTTTATCTCTTTCCCTCTCTTCTTCTGCCTTCCTCTCTGAAATCCATAAAAACATATTTTTAAAAGATGTATAGAAGGACTTACACTAATCCACAGATGAGCCCATCCACCACAAAAGTTAGTAAAATAAATTTGAGTGGCAACAATCAGAATGCATTCCAAATTGAAAGGGAAATAGCGTACATGGCCTTTCTGACTGGATTACCCTTTGGGCTAACTGGTCTCTCCACAGCTCTGCATATAATTACGATGGATCTGAGTAGATTGTGTTCATTGGTTTCCACATCCTCATCATCTTCCTTCATTGCCAGAGTGTGTGATTTTGAAGGTGACATACTGTCTTCTTCTCCTTTGTATCCATAGAAACCCCTATGGCAAAGTTCAGTAAATGCAGGATGGATGACCGATGGGCTGCCTGAAAGAATGCATGAGATTCTTCTCTGTCTTACTGCTTGTGTTGGGGCTATGTTGTTTTTTTTTTACATCAGTTATTCAGGTTTTTAGTTTTTTTAAATATATTTTTATTGATTGTAGAAAAGGAGAGGGAGAGAGAGATAGAGACAACAATGATGAGAATCATTGATCTCCTGCATGCCCCCTACTGGGAATTGAGCCCATAAATCGGACATGTGCCCTGACCTGGAATCCAATGGTGACATCCTAGTTCCTAGGTCAATGCTAAACCACTGAGCCACGCAGGTTGGACAGTTATTCAGTTTTTGAATTAGCATAAGATTTGACTTGAAATTCTTTAAACTTATATATGAACTAAAAGCCACGATATTAAAACACTGTACTAGATATTTCTTCATTCTAACAAAATGTATATATGTATATATGTGTATATATATACACACACACACACACACACACACATATATATATATATATATATATATGTATATACTAGAGGCCTGATGCACGAAGATTCATGCAAGAATGGACCTCGTTCCCCTGGTTGCCGGCAGTGCCTTCACTCTGGCAAGAGCCACCTTTCCACCTTCCCACACTGCCCTGAGGCCTGGAGCGGCTGGGGTGGTGCGGAACGCCTGCATCTCCATGGTGATGACACAAGCGTCCCACCCCACCCCCAGCCGCTCAATGCCTGTGTATGCAAATTAACCCACCCTTTTTTTTGTTGTGTTAATTTGCATACTCACTCCTGATTGGCTGGTGGGCATCATGAAGGTATGGTCAATTAGCATGTTACTCTTTTATTAGGAATATATATATATTTACAGGTCCTTAAATTCATGAGTTTTTCAATAGATATTTATCTGAGCACTGGCACACTCCTAGAATATTTTTTTTCAAATGAGAAGAAAGAAAATTAACTAGCTATAAGCTTGAATAAAATGTCATGGGGGAAAAAAAAGTAACCTAGAGGAAAAATCTCAGAAGATAAGCAGAAAACAGTCACTAAGACTTCCAGAAATAATTTATTTATTCAGTAACCCCTTTCCAGGAGTCATCCATTTGTTCAGTCGCATTGTCTTGCACTGTTCTCTAAAGGGTAACTAGGTAAATACTTAGCATTCGCACATTAACAATAAAAAAGGTATTCTGCCACTTAGAGGAAACACACCATCCAACAAGGGAAAGAATAGGAAGGAGAAGAGTAGTCACAGAAGATCCAAGGGGAGAATGAGCACAAAAGAAACCAGTGACATAACTAACTAGGATGTCAGCACGAACTCCGTGGGAAACACAACTGTACTCGAATCTGTACACAAGACAATGGCCCAAGGTCATCTGTCCTGCCTCCCTCCACCCCATCCTCTCTCTTACTTACAGTGAAGAGTGCTTCGTGAAATGGTGTCATTTGCATATGAAGATGACCCATTGGTAGTAAATCTACAAAACTGTTTTGTTTTTGGAGTAGGAAAGGGGTGGCACAAACTCCCCCACCTGGACCTCTTGTGAGCAACGGGAAGTCACAGCAGCAGTCGGTGGGCATAGAGGAAAACAAAACAAACACTCAGGGAGTGAAAAATCAATCAGATTGCAGTTAGTGCTGGGGGGAGACTGAGTACTGACACCTGACATATTTCCTCCAAATTCTGACCAATGAAGCTTAACTGTCCAGAAGGTGTCAAATCGTGGGTCTACATTTAGTCCAGCCGTAGAATGAGGTATTGTTCCACCTTGGCGACTTTCAGGAAGCACCCCAATTCCTCCTCACGGTACAGCCTTCATTGTGCATTAGAAATGGAACGCCAGGCACCTCTGAACACCCTAACTCTGAGAAAGTAAGAGAGGGGGGATGCTGCAACCTTTTGGTAGTGGAAAAACACAATCCAGGTAATATTCTGAGTAGTTGGTTCCTATGTGCCAGCCACTGACACCCCCCACAAAACACATACATTGAGGTGGAATGCTTGCATTTTTTGGGCTGAGTGCCTCTGGTAGAATGTGGTAATAGAGTGATCGCAGCCGAACCTGGTGCAGCTTTTGCAGCTGCGCATGAAGAGGAAGGGGTGTGGACTCAGAAACCACCTTTGTCAGGTGCTATCCCAGGTCCTTATAGAACATGTGGTGCTTGAGCCTAACAATGGAACTATGTGGTAGGTATTATCATCATTTTCTCAAATAAGAAACTGAGTCTTGGAGTAAAACAAAACTTCTCCAGGGTCAGATAGTGATAATGTCAGAATCTGGCTACAAGAACTTACTCCAAAGTCCATGATCTTTATTTTATCTATATATATAAAAGGCTAAGTGACCATCTGCCTGGCTGGTAGGTATGATGTGCACTGACCACCAGGGGGCAGGCGCTCAATGCAGGAGCTGCTGAGCTGCAGTGACTTGGCAGCGGTGGTTCTTGGGTGATGCACCCTGGAACCAGAGAGGAGGGAACCCGATTCCTCATGGCAGGTGGGGGGCGGGAGGGTGAGGGGTGGGGGTTGGGAGGGCGCACGATTCCACCTTTGGCAGTGGGTTTGCTGTTGCTGGGACACTGTCGGCCCTGAATCTGGTTTACTGCCAAGCCGTGGTGACCGCAGACATTTTTTGAGCCACGGTGCTCCCCCAGGTGCGGCTGGCTGGGAGGGATGGTGGCAGGTTGGCTTCAGGGTGTGTCTGGCCCGTCTTACCCAGTCCCACCCCGCTGGCCACCTTCTAATTAATTTCCTTTCAATGTGCACGAATCCATGCACTGGGCCACTAGTTTAAAATAAAGATGATATAAATATTACTGAAGACCTTGATAGAATTCCTATATTTTGTATTATTTATATACTAACCAAATGGATGGAACTACTTGGCCTAAAATCTCAAGTGGAACAACATGAATTTTCAGATGAATATAATTTGTGACCAAGAGTTTTATACCCTACTTTTTCAGTCATTTCAGCCTTACCTTAAAGACTTTGCTAGACTGGCAGAATCCCTGGGTAGTGACAGCATTGTAGTGACTGTAATGTTTTAAGAGATGGTTATAAACACATCTGCTTGGCTAAAAATAAAAGCATTTCTTTCATCAATTTGTCCAAGGCTTTAAGAAATGCCACTCTCAGCAGGGCTTATCAAGACCTATAAATAGAGACAACCCAACACCAGTGAACTAAGCCGCTGCGCCAAGCCCGTGCAGCAGTCCTAACTCACCATTCTCTAGGAGGGCTTCCTATGGAACACACTTGGGGACAGTACTCTGTTTACAAATTAGGTGGCAACTCAAGAGTTAAGCTACATAGTACACACATATAAATATACAAACAAACTGGTGATCATTGATATGCATGTATATAAATGGATCACAGTGAAATAATTTCAGAAAAGGACCAGATGTTTGATTGAAAGGCTCTCTCTCACCCAGTCGGCGTGCTCAGTAGTTGAGTGTCAATCTATGAACCAGGAGGTCATGGCTTGATTCCAGTCAAGGGCACATGCCCGGGTTGTAGGCTCAATCCCCAGTAGGGGGCTGTGCAGGAGGCAGCTGATCAATGATTCTGTCTCATCATTGACATTCCTATCTCTCTTTCCCCCTCTCCCTTCCTCTCTGAAATCAATAAAAATATATATACAAGAAAGGCTCTCTCTCTGCATGCCTGTGACCTCCTATGAATTCTACTGCATTAACTTCCATGTTGTATTGTCACGCTTTTCTTCCCAACCAGAGCATGAGCTTCCTAAGTTCAGAGACTGTATCCTTTCCTTTGCGACCTCAGTGCCTAACCCTGTCTGACATTCAGATTCCATATTGAACAGATAAATAATTAGCAGAAAGTAAAATGTCAATGTGCATAATGGAACCACAGGTTACAATCCATGTTTGCACTCAGGAATGGATCTGACTTCTTCCCACGTACCCGTGAACGCTTGGAAATACATCTCTAGTTCATCCAGGCACACATGTCACAGAAGAAAGTTACATTTAATCGTGTGTAGATGAACTGGGATGACTCAAAGCGCCAGGAGCCTCCCACAGAGCCCAGGGCGGAAGCTGAAAGGAGTTGCCTGTCCTTGAATTCTGAGCGATTGTAGCATGCTGGTCCCAGGACAATGTGATAAAGCTGGTGGAGTTTGTATCTGAGATGACCTTCGCCCTCCGGTGTTTGAACTTCCTGGACCTTTTGCCTCTGTTCTCAGGCACCCAGAGCCTTTGGGATGGGTTCCGACTGAGAGGATGGATGTGGGAAGAGCATGCGCTTTGCCTCCACTTGTCTGAAGCGGGTGTGCGTTCATTTCTATAACCCTTAGTCCCCTCCCTATAAATTCAGAAAAATAATGATGTTGCTCTGAGAGAAATGCTGTGGGCCTAGAGGAAAGGACACACATGAAAATGCTCTGTAAACTATGAATCGTTAAACAGGTATTTGATGTTATTTAAAGGAGCAGGGAGGGACCTGAAGGGTATCACGCAGAGCGAAATAAGCTAGTCAGAGAGAGACAAGTATCACAGGATCTCACTATGTATATATGGAATCGAATGGAACAAAATAATCTGACACACAAAATAGATCCAGAGACATGGAAGCATGCAACATACTGAGGATTCTCAGAGGGAAGGGGGTGGGGGCTGGGAGATCAACCAAAAAACTTATATGCCTATATGCATAACCCATGGACCCAGACAACAGTGGGGTGAAGGCCTGGGGAGGGATCCGAGTGGGGAGGAGGTCAATGAGGGGATAAAAAGGGGACCTCTGTAATATTTTCAATAACGAAATTTTTAAAAATTTGTGCTCAATGTGAAACTTCAAAATTTAATATCCCAGATTATTAAAATACTGTCCACTAACTAGTTTGTAGATTTAAAAAAGAAAATATATCCTACTGTGAACAATAAACAAATGAGTAAATAAATAACCTCAAACAAAAATTAATAAAAGAGCCTTAAAACTGGGGACTGCCAATGTCCTCCATGCCCGGAAGTCCCTGTGACCTAAATAAAGAACCTCTCTCCCTCATCCGAACTCCCACCTCTCGTCACCACTACTGGGACCCAGACACAACAGGACAGCTGCCTAAGTCTACCCACTTTAAGCTAAAATGCCTGATAAACACAACCAGCCTTCGTGGGTTGGTGTTTTTAAAGCGGGGGTTGGGAATCCAGTTATTCTGGAGGCTGCTGGGGACAAGTCCTGTTTGTGTCCAGTCTGACCACTCATCCTGACCCTGAGAAACACGGGCGGAGAACATTCATCTCTGTCATAACCGCCAGCCCATAAAGGATGGCAATTTAATTTTCTGAGATTTGCTAATCTGAAAGTTTAATTAAGAGGAACCCAAGACACTGAAATCGTTTTCTATCAAATATATAGAATAGCAATACTAACCACCAGATGATTTATGTTGCCAGAGTGACTGTAAAAATTATATTTATAAAAGAAACCAAGTGTAACCACTTCAACAATTCTAGGAAGGCACACTCTAAGAGGTAAAATTAAAATTAGGGGAAATGAGACCATTTATAATGGGTCGTTATGACTCTAAGTAACGATGATTATTGGTTCTGCTTAATAAAACTGTCATCTAACACGAAATAGATATTAAGTAAATTATATTACATTATCATTCAATCATGCTACAAAATTCAATGCAAAGGTTTTTTGTTTTTTTTTTAATAAACCCATAAGAAACAGGCCCAATATTAACCTCTCTACCCATTTCAAATAATAAACTGTGGGAAGAAAACAAAATGGTGCCCTGTAAACGCTGCTTTTCACTAGGGGCCAGTGGCCAACGTGTGTTGTTGACATATTGTTTGACGATCTCGCTTTGATAGGATCCTTCATGAGGCCAGAATCAGACT
This sequence comes from Eptesicus fuscus, assembly GCF_027574615.1. Classification (NCBI taxonomy): domain Eukaryota; kingdom Metazoa; phylum Chordata; class Mammalia; order Chiroptera; family Vespertilionidae; genus Eptesicus; species Eptesicus fuscus. Next base: position 2,072,031 of record NC_072494.1, on the reverse strand, counting down.
TTCTGAAACGCTTCTCCTGCTATCCAGCTGCTGCTCATTCCGGCCAAAACCTGTCTTTCCCACCCTCCCCACGGCCCCCGCTGCTGCCTGACTCACGTGGCCGAGTCTGGTGCATCTCCTGTTGCTCCATTTCTAAGCCGGACGCACTCAGGAAGTGTTCACACGTGCTGTGAACACACCGACTCCCAGGTCCCCGCCCAGCCTACCGAGCCATCGGCTCCGTGGTGAGGCCGGTGGGTCTGCATGTTCGTGTTCTGCAGAGGTGTCCCCGAATACCTCAGGTCTGAACTACTGCCCATCAGTAAAGACAGCCTGCTAAGGCCCAGGTCTACTGCGGCTGCCTTTAACACTTAGCTGATTTCTAGTTAACTCATTATTGAACAATGTACTGAGAACATACGATTGGCCAGGCTGTTTACTAGGTGGTAGGTTTACCAACATAATGAGGCCTCCCCTCTCTCCTGCGTCTCATAGACTAACCCTAGGATTCTCCTCTCTGGAATTACTCTTTCAATACGATGGCATTATTTCGTCAAGATTTCACATAGAGTCCTGAGTTCCCTGCTCCCACGAGTACAAACCGAAAAAGGGGCTTCAATAAAATAAAATAACGTAGTCATTGAAATAAAACAATGCTAGAAAGTCTATAAAGAGACTAGACATAGATGAAGAGAAAACAGGTGAGTAGGAAGACGGAAGCATGCAAAATGCAGCACAGAAGGAGAGAGAAAGGAAGAACAGTAAAGAGAATATAAGAGGCAGGGAGGAAAGAAAACCAAGCCGCTCTGACATCTAATAAGAATCCCAGTGAGAAATCCTAGTGTTCAACGGGAAGACAAAGTGTCTGAAAGGAGGGCTGTAAAATGTCTTCACCTGTGGACAGTTTGCAGTGAGGCTGCGTTGCAGAACATTAGGGGTGAAGAGAAAGTGTGCGAATCGAGTCCCGATGAAGGAGAAACAAGTGGCTTATTTAAAAGGAACGGTGAGACCCAGCCGACCCTCAGCCCCAGAAGAGGCACAAGCGAGTGGAGCAATCGCTTCACACCGCTAAGGGAGCAACGTCCAACCTCACACATTTAAGAGACGGTGTCATGAAAGAGCTCAAAGACACACAGGGACCCAGCACTTCCTACTTGACCTGAGAGAAACACTAAAGGACATACTTTAGTCATAAGCTTTTTATTTTCTTCAGGAAGAAACAGGGTGTTACTAAGTCAATGAAGTGTGTTGTCCAATCGAACGCAGTTTTGGGTAGAAATGGTAATAGTATTCCCAACGCTATTTTTTTTTAATCATTTAAATAAAAACTAGAACCAAGTTATGGGTAACGCACATCTTTCTTGACAAGAGGTTTATAAAAGCAGATTGTCAACAGGCAATTTTATAGCTTAAATTACTTTGAGGAGGTAGCAAGAGGCACTTGAGTGAACATTAAATGTGTCCTCGAAACCCGCGTGTTTACCTTTACGGCATCAATCTGATAGCACTTTAAACTCTATTGATCTGAAAACAGATTTTATTTTTACTAATTTCCCCAAAGAAGGATTGTTTTGTTTTATACAACGATTTTGTTAGACATTTTGAACATGTCAAACATGTCAAACATGTAATTGTTGAGTGATTAGCTCCTCACATAGAATGAAGGCCCTTGTCTTAAAAACTAGTTCACTCATCAGAGGGCATCTGGATTTTCAAGTAATAGACATTAGCTCCTATTACGAAAGTACCATCTGAGAGACTTGTGGCCATCTGGAACAGAAAAAGAGTGCCTTGTGTATTATTTAATTTAGGAGGTTTCTTATGGAGTTGGATTGGTATGCTGTAGATCAACAACTCTCATTAATATTGTAGCTATCCTTTAAAAAAATCATACATTATTTCAACATTTTCAATGTTGGTAGTGCAGAATTTCCCCCCGAGTTAAAACAACAATAAATTTTGAGTAAAAATTCTTGGTGAAGTCAAAGAGGTAATTATTTTTTCTAAGAGATATTTGGCCCTGTTCGTAAGACGATCTCCAAGGAAATAAATATGAACTGTCACATTTAATGAGAAATTCCAAGTATAATTCCAGTTCAGTATTTAATAAAAAAAACTCTTGGCTTTACTGACAGCAATATATTGTCAACGCCCTCTTGAAGTTATCAAACATTTTGTCTGTTCACTCAACTGGGGAAAAACAGTTACTCAATTCACTGAAAAAACATTTGAGTCATTTTGGTGTGAATAATGCTCTTTGCATCATTTTGTGTGAAAATAAACTGCTGGCTAATAGAAGTTTTCTTTTTTCTGCTAATTGTTACAAAGCACAACTTTTAGTCTTATTTTCTACATTTTTCCCTCACTACTTTTCTATGCAACTAGGCAAATAATGCCCTTATTCCTTTCTCCACAATTAACGGGTACATTCTTCTCTCAGACTTCCCGGACTTTTGTGCCCAGAAAGCAACTCTGGTTGTGCCCCGTGACTTCCTTTTGAAACACGAAGACAGAGGTGTCTCTTTTACCTCTCACGTCTCAGCATTTGAGGGGCATTTTTTACTGTACAATTACAAGGCTAGAAATACACTAAAAGAGAAACTGCTATGAAAAAGTATAAACATTCGACACCTAAAATATTCAAAAACAGAAACCAAACAAACAAAAATATATCTCCTTTTAATAGGGCCACCTAAAACAGGAGAAAACGGGACAATATAGATATTGGCACCATATGGAATCCTTCTTAGTAAATCGAACACATTAACTATTCTAATATATCTAAGGCAATCTATGATGAAGGAAAGAATATAAGGACAGAAAGAAAAGGAATTGTGGGAAATCTTAATGTGTTAATACAGTTTTGTGTGAAAGTAAGAAGCTGAACGGGAAAGGAAGTATTGAGAGATGTTAGAAGGAAGAGGACATGAGGAAATAGTTAAGAAAATGGAACAGGCAGAAGACCCCGTGGGATGAAAAGGCATGGCTCAGTTTTACTGACGGATTGATTGACTGTTTGTCTCCGTTCATGAAACCTGGGCATTCCAGATATTTAACAACTAATGATTAGTCTGAATCTTTAAAAGCCCTTGTCTTCATATTTGAAATAGTGTTGGTTACAATGTTACTACCCCCTTGTCAAATCTTGTGCTTGGGCAGCCTGCCTTCTAATGGGAACCTAAGACTATCCCCTGCCATATCCATATTGTGAAAGATACTGTCATTAATCACTTGATGCTTCATCCATCTTTTCCTACAGGAAGTTAACAGTGTAACTTGCCTGAAGATATTTTAAATGCATTAATAAAAAGGACTCTGCCCTGGCTGGTTTGGCTCAGTGGATAGAGCATCAGCCTGCGGACTGAAGGGTCCCAGATCCGATTCTGGCCAAGGGCACATGCCAGGTTGCAGGCTCGATCCTCAGTGGTGGGTGTGCAGGAGGCAGCGATCAAGGATTCTCTCTCATCATTGATGTTTCTCTCTCTTCCTTCCTCTCTGAAATCAATAAAAATATATTTAAAAAAAATAAAAATAAAAAGGACTCTGTGCATATTTAAAAATTGGACCTCCTACAGAATGCCTGCCACATTCTACGCACTTGATATTTGTTGTACTATTCATTCTCACATCAGGAGAACGAGAGACAAGAGGTGAAGTTATAAACACCAGGGATTTAAATGAGGCAGCTTTTATTATAATGTGCACCCTTAATCTTTATTTTAAGAAGACAGACATTTGTGTATTGTAGGCAACTTAAGGATGTGGTCCCTTCTGGAAAGGGGAATTTGAAAATGTGGGACTTATTTAGGTCAATGTCAGCCCATTAATTCTGTATCTGACAGGTTCTCGGCTGCTTTTACTAAATAACAGATTTTATAAATAATCACTCCAGTCAAACTCACCAAAGTCCATCATGTTTACAGCCCAATGTTTTCGTCTCAGAGCCTTCTGTCCACCTGAACCCGTATGCAATAGTCGTGTCTTCTTAAGACGAGCTCACTGCACTAACTGTGTGGTATACTGCTTACTTCTATAGCTTTCCGTGTCTGATTTGGTGTACTTCCAAAGCACTTGTTTTTCTTGTCATATGTAAAATGCCGTCAAGGACAACAAGGAGGAACTGAGCTGTACCCGGACGCGCAGGTTGCTCCCTGCAGAACCTAGGGAGTCATTCACGTTGCAGACTCTACAGATTTAATATTTGTTATAATATTTTTTGGCAGATGGCAGTATAGGGCCCCATTCCAATAACATTAGTTTATTGTGACAAATTGCCTACAGATGGACACAAAGTGTCTTGAGAAATGGCGCCTTTCCCAAATCACACGACGACGCCATGAGTTCGTGACTATAGTCCCTGCTAAAAAGTATTCCCAAATGCGTGTTAGATCTGCATTTAAAAAGAGACAAAAAATAATAGTGGGACTATTACAGACTCAGAAGTGATTATGTCATTTATCCCCCTTTTCTCTTTAAAGCTCAGTAAAGGACTCAAAACCTGGTTTCACTTATTTGTGGAAGCTAATGAACAAAATGAATTGACCAACAAAGACCCGAAGCAGGGAGGCGGGGGGACTGACATACCTCGATGTCAGTTGGGGGGATGAGAAAAGATAAGCCAAAGACCGTATCTACTTATAAGCACAGCCCATGGGCACAGGCAATAGGGTAGTGAAGACCTGGGGGTGGTGGTGGGGGCAGGTAGGGGATGGGAGGAAGAGAGTAAAGGGGGGAGAATGGGAGACATCGATCAATAAAAATATATATATTAAATTATATATATATATATGTGTGTGCGTATATATATACACATACACATACACACACATATATACACACACACGTACACACACATATATACACATACACACACATATATACACACACACACGTACACACACATATACACACACGTACACACACATATATATACACACATATATATACACACACACATGTACACACACATATATACATACACACACGTACACACATACACACACACGTACACACATATATACACATACGTACACACACATATACACACACGTACACACACACATATATATACACACACACGTACACACATACATATACACACACGCACACACATATATACACACACATATACACACACGTACACACACATATATATATACATACACACACGTACACACACATATATACACACATACACACACACACGTACACACATACACACACACACACACACGTATGTACACACACACACACACACATCCTGCAATGAGCTGGAAGGTCTTCCCCGGTCCCAGCAACTCCAAGGATAATCAATACTGTTAGTGATCACATAAGGTCTATAAACTCTAGAATTTACTTAGCCTGATATGGAATCACTTCTGTGTGAATTAAAATTGCTATTATAAACTACCAACACGTAATTGAACATGAACGCCTGTCAAATGCATAGACAGCTGTGTGAGTAGAATAAAAGGCTGGGGCATCAGTTACGATGCTTTCTTCCTGGTCTTGCAACATACTCTTTTTGAGGAGTGTAATCTCAGATAATGTCATCTAGATGGTAAAAGTCTAATTTTCTGCTACAAAGAGTTCTTTTCTCTATGTCTATTTTCCATTAGTTGGAGGCCTATGAACTATCGACGTCTGGTGCTAGAGGCAGTGAGAGCATGCCTTGGGGTAAATTTGATTGTTGGGGTAAATATACTACATGAAAATGAATCTTAAATGAAATTTAAAATTCAGATTTCTCCAGCCCACATTCACTCTGTTGCTCAAAATATTTTTTTAACATTGGTCATACTTCAAATTGCCCGGGAAACGTTTAAAAATACCGTTTCCTGAATCCCACCCAGGACAATGAACTCAGAATCCCCGGGGCTGGAACATTCGTGTTCCTCACAATCTCGGAGATCCCAGTGTGCATCCGGGTGGAAGGACACTCTGTCCTGCTTGTGAGCTGGGATCTGAAGAGGATTCCATTGCGAAATGGAATGTCGGAATCTCGGGAGGAAGAGGCGGGGCAGGGAGGGGGAGGAAGCGGCGGCGTTCATTTGAGATTCACAATGAGAACATGTACACTGAGACCCTAGAATAAAGTGCTGAGTGATGGTCTAGGGCAGAGGTGGAGAACCCTTTTCTTTTCCTGCCAGGGGCCACTTGGATATTTATCACATCACTCGAGGGGGCCATACAAAACGATCAGCTCAAAATTAGCCTGCGCTATTTGGCCAAATATTTCATTAACTCACCCCTAACGCCTTGGCAGGGCCAGACCCAATGATTTCCCAGGCCTCATAGGGCCCGCAGGCCGGACATCCCTCACTAGACTAGGGACACAGAGATAAATAACACAACGCTCTATTTCTCAGGGACTTGGAGATGACAGGGAAGAAAAGATGGGGAATGTATCTTAAAAGACACAGAATAAAAAATACAATTGGACTCTCACAACTTATATAATGTTATTAACCAGTGTCACTCCAATCAATAAAATAAAATTTAAAAAAAGGCTAGACAAGTATATTTGGCAAACAGGGATTTTTCTAATGCTCCACACGCTCTCCCCAAGTCTACCTGGCGGGAAACTCTGCCGAGATGAAAACTGGTTCTACGCGTTCTCCTCCAGTGTCTTCATTTTTAAATAATTTTACTTCTTGTTTGATAATTTTAAGATCTTTTTAATTACTTTTTTCCCCAGGACTGCAGTCTTAAAATTGGATGAGAGCTGTCGTTTCTCTCTCTCATTGGCTTAGACATTGCCCGTGTGTCTCTGCCATCTTTAATGCTGTGCTGTGTGCCTGGAGATGCCGCCCGGTGACCGCCCTGCTTCCCACGCAGTCTATGCACACGCTTCCCGAGCCGGTGGCTCCGGCAGGCCACGCTCGCAGGGACCTCTTTAGAGCTGTAGACCATTTTTCGGTTTGCCTTTTTTTTTGGGGGGGGGGGGAGGGGGTGTAAAGTGAACAATTAAATCATTAATTTAAATCGTACGATGCAAAGAATGTCAGAATAAACAAATCAGACAATACTAGACAAAGTTACTAGTACCTTGGGACTTCCAATTGTCACCATGTAGTTGAATGCTGAAACACCAAAAGCCTGCAAGGAAACGACTCAATTGCACGACTAAGAATATCGCTGTGCTTATGTCTTAAAATGACGGCATTCCCATCAGGCGGCTGGTCTGAGTGAGGCAAGGACAGAAGTGCGTATTTACAGAGCGCTCTGTAATGGGCGGTACTTTGATTATGACGTCCTTATTGTAAAGTAATAAAGTTGCTGAAGTGATCAAGGTGCCTATTAGAGGGAGCAGTTCTCTTGCCTCCGAATTTCTTGTTCTTTACATTAGACTGAGGTGCCAGATGGCCGCAGGAAAGCATGCTAATATTTTCATAATTGCGTGTTTATCCTTTGAATTGTTTAGGAGATTTTTAAAAAATTATCACTTAATATAAAATGTGGTGTTTTACTTGGACAAAATTATTTGTTAAATCATTTTGCATTTGTTAACATTTGCATTTTAAGATATGTGACAGTAAATAATGTATACGTAGAAGCAATTCTATTTCAGGAGTCCCGGTTTGAATACTTACATATCATGCTTTAGGTGGGGAAATCTACCAAAAAATTAAGATTGCCTACTGTAATTTCATGTTCAGGGTTTTAAATTTAGTTTTTATCAGTTCCTAATTTCGTTGATTTTCTGACAGTTATCTATTTGTCTATCCACTGGAACACCCACACACTCATCTAATATATACATTCTGGCTTGACACTGCTGCTGAGTTTGTCCTACCTAGATAACCTAGTTTTTCCTTCCCACCTTTCCAGATCTCATCTGTTCCAGAATCAACCGTTCTCTCCATCTCCTCTCTCAGCAGCATGAAACCCTCTCTCCTTCCCTCCAACACCTGCAGTCTTTCAGATTGCTGTCATCAACTTTCCATGTATGTACTTCTTCCTCACCATTCTCAGAATGTCACGCTGCATAAATACTTTTTATTTAACTTGTGGTTACTGCCCATGAATTATTGAGAACAGAGTGCATCCTGAGTAAATCTTTGTCAGTCACTCTCTACTTGTCTTTTGCAAAAGCTAGCAAATAAAACATAATCGAGCAAAAAACACTCCACAAATCTCCACGGCCATATCTTACATTCTACACTGGAAAACAATGACATACTTACGATGGAATGTTGAATGTAAACTCCTTATCTCCCATATGACGTGTGTGTGTGTGTGTGTGTGTGTGTGTGTGTGTAACTATACCTATGTATATACTTTAACAGTAAAATATAATAACAATTCTGATGAGCTTGTTACATCTTTTTAAACTTCATTCTCCCATATTATCTCCTGCCTGACTATAGCTTGGGAAGGTGAGAGACAGCATTATAGTCCCTGTTTGTTTAGGAGGAAACGGGCACTCAGAGGATTATAACTTGACTTAGACACTTAGTCATTATTCCTTCATTAGTTGAGGTGGGGGAGGGTGGTGGAGGGATGCCACAATTAGAATCTCAGAGTCTTCCAAACCAGTACCGCTCAAAATATCTGTAGTGAAAGACCAGTTTCCAACCCACTCCCAATCTGTCACCAGCCATTTTCTTTAAATAATATAAGATAAATGAATTGCTAGAAAAATGAACAAAAATATATGCAAGAAACAAATCCAAATGTTAATAGGTAGGGCCGCCATGGAAGGACTTGCACAAACAGCTCAAGCGTTTCTGAGATGGTTCTCCTCGATGGGCTGGCCGGTTTGAAGGGTACGAAGCCTCAAATGGACCAGCTCCCGTGCCTGGACCCCACGCTGAGGATTGGCTGTGTCAGTCATGACGTATCCCTTCTGAGCTAATCATGCTCATGCAGACATCTGCCACCTCAGTGGCCGTGTCTACACTCAGGTGATCTCCACCTGTCACCATTTACAACTGATGGCGCTGGAACTTAAGGGTAGGCTGGCCCGCCATCTATAGCCGGACTTGTGTGTGTGTGTGTGTGTGTGTGTGGTCCCTGGAATTAGATCTACCAAGTGAAGAAAGGGTTTTTTCTAAGACCTCCCGAGGTTCTGTACATGCAATTATGAGCTAGCTGCAACTCTAGGTGAGCTGTGAATGTTGGGCTGGGCAAGGAAGAAAGTGGAAGATGGATCATTAAAGGTCCAACCACTGCTTGTGCTGCGGCATAAAAAACCGCATAACTCTAGAATTACCTTCCGAGTCCCATATCCCTTAGCCCCAGGCTTGAAACTGCCTTCTCTTTGAATGTCCTAAGATATAGATCCCATTATTTCTTGCAGTGTGTAAATATACTCTAGCTGGCATAAATGGGTCTCTGAATTATTCAAGAAACTTAGCTTATCTGAGATAGCGCTGAAGGCTTTCCCCATTATACCAAATAAGCTTGTGTCAGAAACAATTGATGCCATAGTTGAAAGACATTAGCACCCTCAATGCCAGTTGGGCTCTCAGTCTGTGATAGATGGGAAGTCAAATTAGGTGGGCCTGGTGGGACTGTTTGCTACCAAATACCTCTCTCCTATGACCTACTACCTACTCTACTTCTTTGTCTCCAGCGTACCCCCAAAATGGTTGATTACAACATTTTCCACAGTTAAGTATAGTCTGGTTCTGCTTAAGGAGGGAATCCCTTAAAAGGGATACCAAATTGCCTCACCTGGCAAAGAAGCCCGCACACCTCACTGCCCTCTGTCTGCCTCCCGTTTGCGGAGCTCCAGTCTGATGGACCACACCTGTGCTTGCAGAGTGCACTACACCGGACCCACAGCATGTGCCAGGGGCTTCCGGAACCACCCCAGAAATCCAAGGTGCGGGCTTGAGATGAAGGGCACAGTGATTCTCCAAACACGTTTCCCTGCCCCGACACTTGTGGGCTGTTTTATAAATCAAGTGTTCCAGATCATGTTTAACCCTCAGCTACACTAAAATGGCACCCTTGCTTCGTAGTACAGATGTATCTTCTAGTGTAAACGTTTCCTTGGTGCTTCCCCAGGACACCCTAAATGTTAAAATGACAGCCTCTGGAATTAGGTCTATGCAGGGAAGGATTTCCCACCACCTCCCAAGGTTCTGCACATGCTTAAATGAGGAGCTACATGCAGTGGTCCATGTCAGAGGCTGAGGACACGGGGTCTGAGATTAAAGCAAGCCCCAGGGACTCTTACTGAGCCCGTAGGACACAGAACTAAGAGAACGTGCCTGAGTCACAGGGGGAAGGGCTGTTGGATGCATCTGTGAAACAGTTTATATTGTCGTATCGGGTGACAGGTAGTCCAATTCTCAGGAGGGTCCCAATAGCCTGCTTTCCAAAAGCTGGAGGTTAGGGCAACCACGGTGACCAGCACGGCGATGCCCCGGGAGAGACGACAGGTCAGGCCTGGCAAAATGAGGTGGGTTAGGCTCTGTGCCTGGGGACCCATCTGTCTGATACAAGTGTAGTAAGGCAATTAATGCATTTATTTATATTGCTCGTGACAAACCACGTATTCCCCAAAAATAGTCAATGTAAACCTTCTCCATGGTTCTCTAGAAATGAGAGTTCCTATAAAAATATAAAGCAAGCTTTAACAATGAAACAGGCTGCTTACGTAAATAAGGGCTTGAGGAGTGATAGTAGTCTACTATTTTCGAAAAAAAAAAAAACTATTAAATACAACATCTTGACAAAAGAAGGATTATAGGAAAGGCCTGTAAAATCGATGTTTACGTTGCTAGTTAATGTGGGGAGCATTCTGTGTGTTTATTCATTAGGATGGATTTGGATTTCATAACCTAAACATAAAATGAAGCCCAGAAAATGATGAGAACGTGGAAATGCAGAAATGCCAGAGCACGTGCCTTGCGTTTCCTGGATGTTGTGTTCACAGCCCTGTCACTCTTAGAGCTTCCGTCTGCACTCGGTGGCGAATCCCACTCCTCTGTGCATTCTTCATTACGTACTTTGCGTTCTCACCACTTCTGCTCTACAGTCTGTTGAATCCAGGGTATGTTTGGGTTTACTCTTCATCCGTGATCCTTGTTTTCACAGAGAAAATAAGTGATCATAAATGTTTAAAAGTCATTTTACTGGTCGATAATAATCTAGCCCAGAATTATGAGCGACACGAGATTTATGACCATCCAAAGTTTTATGCAAAAAAACGAACCCCTCGCCCATATTTTCTCTCAATAAAATAAAATTAACACCATCATGACCATGTTGAATACATGAAGCTCACACCTTATGGTAACACCAACATTTGAAGAGAAACGACATGTGAGTCCCTAGAGAGGAAAAATGCACTTTCTCTCCCTGCACGGGAAATGCAGTGTGAGTATGTCACTGCTGGGCTGCTCACTCTGTCGGCTCCAGGCGACACTGCACAAGGAACTCGGCCACTGGAAGAGCGAAGGGAATCCTCTGACCTCGGAAAGAGCAAGGTATTATGTTGCACAGGGTTATTTTCTTTACGCAGAAGCCGAATCATGCCATCGTCGGTACGTTGCGGTTGTTAGGAGACGGATGAAAATCAATGATTTTTCTCCCCAGAATTTCCTTCTAGTGCTGACATCATTACAGCCCAGAGCACCTCCTCTCGGTCACTGGAAACGTGGCTTTCTGTGGCAGGACAGCAGCATTCCCTCTTCCAGTCTGGCACTTGATTTACAAACTATGTTTGAGGTTCCTTGTAATTAACCACTATTTAACATCGCGTTCACGCGTGGCTTTATTCCTGACTCAGAGTTCGTTGCAGTTCCCATTGGTGGCTGTGTTCCATTGGAACCTCAGTTTTCTCAATTAGCTGTTTTCGTTTTCTTCTCCTCCTCCTCCTCCTTCCCTCCTCCTCTTCCTTCTCCTCCTCCTCCTCCTTTTTTTTTTTTTTTTGTTAACCTCACCCCAGGATATTTTTCCATTGATTTTCAGAGAGAGTGGAAGAGAGAAACATCTATGTGAGAGAAACACATCGACCGGTTGCCTCCTGCATGTGCCCCGACCAGGGCCCAGGCCAGGGAGGAGCCTGCAACCGAGGTACGTGCCCTTGACCGGAATCGAACCAGGGACCCTTGGGTCCACAGGCTGATGCTCTATCCACTGAGCAAAACAGGCTAGAGCAGCTGTGTTTATAATCTATTTTCATTTGCTTGGATGCACTTGAAAATGCATTAGGCCCCGCCCTCCAAGTTCCCTTATTCACCATTCTGTGCAACTCTTCAAAACTCTAGGATGTGCTGCTTAATAAAAATAATAATTTCAACAGAAAATCAAGACGGCGCCGAGTGTTGCCATGGAGCCACAGAAATAACCCATCAAACAGGAGGTAAGATTTTTGTTTTACTTACCGACGGTGAGAACTGTCATTTTAAGTTAACTCTTTTGCAGGCTACAGTCTATCTTTATATGGGGAGAAAATATACAATGGGCTCATTTTGTAAAAGAGAAGAATTAACTTAATGCGGTTTTGTTTTGTTTTGGTTTTGGTTTTTTACTTTTCTATAGAAGTATATGTGAAAAATGTTGCTGGGCATCCACTCCCTTCAGTTCAGCTGTTGAATGAAATGATGGCAATTCTGATGAGTCTGAAAACTCTCATTTGCTCTGGCTGGTACTCACATGCACTGGTCCCTCCTCCCAGGTACACTTCCAAAATGTCCCTCTTACTAATCAGATATAGACTTATACCAATGTGCAAATGGCTTTATTTTCTTAAAGCTTAAGACATATAAGATTCTTTAGAAAAATATAGGTTTTTCTCATTTGTCATTCTTTCCATCTATGGTAACTGTATTCCTAAGCATCTTATTTATTTTAGCAAAGGGTGAAAATACTTAGTATGAAATCGGTCAGGTGCAGAAAGTACCCAAGTACAATTTTATCTCATGTTGTGGGGAAAATGCTGTCACAAAAGTTCTATTTTTCCAATCAAACATCAAGTGATATTTTCATCAGCATAATAAACTAATGTTGGATTTCACACGTTCTCGAGGCATCACCCGTACTCCCATCTCAGACCCTCGGTATTTATTTCTCGCATAATTCCTCTGTCTTGTGTAATTGACCAGCCACGCATACAATACGAGGTAAGTACTATTATTATCCCCGTTGCAGATGAGAATCCTCGGTGTGGAGTAGTTAAATAATTCTTAAAATGTGAGCCATCTATCTACTTGTTCAAACAAGGAATGCCAGCATGTGGAAGAACTAAAGAGAAGTGTGAAAAGGGTGCTATAAGGTAAGGAAAAAAAGCTGGATGAAAAGGGGGAAAAAGCAGCAAACAATAGGCAACAGCGAATAAATGTGTTGGGGCCACTGTACAGATTTAAGGTGACAAGCGGCAATGGAATATGAACAGGAAGCAGCGTGAGCAAAAAACTGCGCAAGATCCAGGCAAACACGGAGAGGGAAGACTCTAGTAATGGGAAGAATAACGGCATTCTTGGCCTCTAACATGGGGTGGTTGCCTAATTCCAAGAGAGCACCTTCCGTATTAGTTTCCAAAGCAGATAAAGAAGTACCCTATGGCCCTAGCCAGTTTTGCTCAGTGGCTAGAGCGTCAGCCTGTGGACCGAAGGGCCCAGTTTCCATATGCCTGGGGTGGGGGCTCGATTCCCAGTGGGGGGCGTCCCATCAATGACTCTCTCTCATCATTGATATTTCTCTCTCTCTCTCCCTCTCCCTTCCTCTCTGAAATAAATAAAAGTATATTAAAAAAAGAAGCATCTTTGGTTTCTGGGATTAAAGATATCACTGATGTTGGCGATCTGTTAGGTGACTAGTTTATGATGGCAGAAGGCATTATTGTATGATGACTTAACAGATGGACTGTGTAGAAGCCGAAGTTCAACTCCTGGCTCTCCGACTTCCTGTTACGTGTGTGATCTCGGCAGTGACGAGCCCCAGCCACCACCCACTGGCTCACGGTAGCTGATAAAGCGCATCTCTTCCCAACACCCCCTTCCCTGACATCACACTGGGTGTTTGACATCAGCCAAATTGTGATTATTTACACACACACACACACACACAGATTGGTCAACACTCTAACTCTGGGTTTAATCTCCCCGCTGTCAGTCAGCTTACCAGCCCACCACTAGACCTTGGGCAAGTTCCCTAACCTTTCTGAGCTTTAGTTATCTTTTCATCTGGAGAAAAAGAGAGAGAGACGACAGGTCCTCCTAGGATTCTGAAGACCTTTTCCATGGATGATGGATTCCACCTGATGGCCAGCACCTAGTAACCCTCAATGATGGCCGCACTCTAGTGATTTACTCCAGTTCATTCCACAGAACGTGGAACCAGTTTGCTTTCCTAACGCGCTAGGGAGCATCTCAACTAGTCCATCAACATTTCCGGGAGAGGAGGGTTTGCAAAAACAGTCTGACTGACATTACAGATGAAATGGTGTCTCCTACATGTTACCAAATTTTATTTATTTTTGTAAAGAAGATAAATGATTACTAATACTTATCAGGTAAATTTATTTTACATGATTAGCTTACAACAACTGTTTTCTATAGCGACTCATATATAGAAGCTCAAGGTTTTAACCCACCACCCCTTAGATTAGATTAAATCCGGGGCTTCAGATCGTCAAAACTTCTCGATAAGTCAATGCAAGGACGGACACTAGCGACACATCCCACTGTTTGGGAAGCCTGAACAGCAAAGGGCTGCCAGAGGCCACTCTGTCTATCCAGATGACAGGCAGTCTATGTTCCTTGAAACTTCAAAGGCAGGCACGGCAGGAAATAGGAATTGAGGAAAGACTGCACAGTCTAGAGATACCTCTGCTTCGTTGCCTGGCCAACAACTCTCTCCTCTCAGTCGTCGTCAATGTGAGTTGTTTATTCTTAAGACCCTGGTTTCATTTCTCTGCCCTGGGAACAGAATTCTTTATACTATTTTAAAGTGAGCTCTGTACACACACGTGCCACTGCTCTGCCACAGTAAAAGACCACTGCACTGTTAAGACAGATTTTAAGTGATTTTGCAGTAAGAAAAGAAACTGTGGAATCTGAATTGTAATGTCCTTCATTACTTCAAAGCCGTTGTGGTGGCTGGTTTACGACGATGACTAGAGTAATTCCTCCCGTCCCGCACGCACGCCCCTCTGCAACGGGGTCTTGCTGTTCTCTCCTCCTCACTCGGGCTTGGCCAGGAGGCTTGCTTTGGCCAACAGACACCAGCAAACATGGCACAGGCCGAGGTCGGACGAGCACTTGCCCACGAGGGCTGGCTGCCGTTGCTGCCCTGAGACCAGCACGGGAAGAAGCCTGAGCTGGTCTCCTGGGGACGACATGGGGTGGAGAGGAGCCATACCAGCCCGTCCCCCCGGACCAACCAGCCTTCCAAACACCGGGCACTCGAGAGAGGCCATTCCAGACGGGTCAGCCTTCGCCGAACTGTTTGCTAACTGGATAACCGACTTACCATCCCACAAAACCATAAGCAAAAACAGAACAGTTGTTTTAGCCCAAGGTCAGCTGATCTACAGCCATGGGCCAAACCCGGAGCACCACACGCTTCAGAAAATGAAGTTTTATTCGAACGCACCGTGCTCACGTGCTTCCTCACTGTCTCCAGCCACAGGGCAGAGCGGAGGAGTGGCCGCAGAGACGCCGAGGCCTGGAACACCTGAACTGCGCACTGCCTCCCCTTCCGGACAGTCTGCTGCCCCTGGGTTAGGGCACTAGGTTTCGGGGTGGTTGATTCAGCAGCAACAGAACAACGATACAGACTCATTTCCAACAAAGAAATGTGCCTCATTTCTTATTAAACACATAAAGCCTGTGCTCGTGGAAAAAATACACACGTTTCCTTTCAGGGTCAATAGTCTCCTTTATGGCAAAAGCAAAGCCATTTTGTGTTTCTCAGAGAGTTCTGAAGACCGCTAGTTGTACGCCAGGATCTGTTCTTCCTTTTCCCCCAAGAATGCAACTGGAGCTGGGCACGTAGCCACCCAGTAGGTTACACCCAGGAGCCCCATTCTCAGTTCTGTGGGACCACGGGGCGAGCTCTTCACTGCTGGGCTGTGAAGGGGTGATGTCTGCATTTCTTGGGCTGTCTCCACGCTCTCATTCCCCTTCGCACAACCTGACACCTACGGCAGCCTGAGTTAGCATGCAGACAGGTGGAATGGCCTAGAGAACGGAAGAGCACACAGCGAAAGGAACCTTCGTCGCCTAAAAACCACGTGGAGCCACGCCCACCCTCACTGTGGGCCATTCATCTTGGACTCTTACCAGGAGAGAGACCTAAGCTCGAGTCTTCCTTAAGCCACTGCATGTTCATTGGATGGCTCTCAAGCAGTGGGCTATTCTCATCCAAACCAGCACGATCCTTGTACGCGATCCGCGTTGCCCCCTAAAATGACTCAGTGGGTAGAACATTGGATCTTGGGTCAGGAACTCTAGGGAACTTTGATAAAACTTTGCCCCAATCTTCTGAATTGGCCAGAGGCGAGGCACTTACAGTAACTGTGATTTTGTTTCCCTCGATAAAAATATGCAACTTCAGGTAGGCTAAGCAGGGATTTTGAAAAGTGGCCTTCCTAATGCCTCCTTCTACTGAGCAAGAGTGCCCCAATAACTGGGGATTGCCCTGGGCATGTGTCATCTTAGTCCCAAGAAATGCTTACCTACCAACACAGTGCCTCAGGTAATCTAACAGGAAGTAAGCAAGTGGGTTTTTGGCACGTGGGCAGCTTGGGATAGTTTCTCCCCGTGAAGATTCATATACCCCTTTGTGAGGCAATGAGAAGAAACCTGAATACACACTGAATGACGGCAGCCCATAGGTCTCAAACTGTGGTGTGTGCGAAGGGAACTCACTAGACATGCAAATGTGAGTTCCTCCCCCCATCCCCAAAACCCCTCCCAGGGGCTGTCTTTCAGCAGGACTGGTGTGCACAGCAGTCAGCTCCACATGTAAATACAGACCCTGCGTGGTTCTGAGAGGGAGTCAGGGATTCTTTGAGAATCCACAGCCATAGAGCCACAGAGGAAATTAAATTCAGAGATTAAGACTCACTCCCAGGAAGTATAAATCTGGAAAGAGCGTTAAATCAAGGTTTCCAGAAGAAAGTCTTCTAGATTTTAAAATATCCTTCTATGAACCATCTTGTTGAAAACCTAAGGAGGAATTACCAAATACAACAGCAAACATGGCATTGGCCCATTTTTGCCTGTAAACTTCCTACTGTGTGTTCGGTGTCCAGTTGAAAAGTAACCTGTTTGGAAGTTATATCAAGGGTCCCGGCCATGTGCCTTCACGACCCTCCACAGTTCCTGGATCAACATGAGTTAGGTCATCTAATGGCATGTCTTCCCTGCTCGACTAAATGCTCTGAAAGGAAAGAAACTGTCTCTTTCTTGCTTGAGCTTATTAGGATGCTCGGAATATGCCAAGTGCTTAACCAATATTTATAGAAGGAATGAATCTCTGAATGGAAAAATAGCTGGTTGATCTGACATGGAAAATGGACATAAACAGTAATGAGAACGGGTGAAAATTGCCTAAAGGGTGTGCTTATGTCAAACAGAGAACAACTCACGCAATAGAGACCCAAAGAGGGAGGACTATTCAGAAGATAATGTTGGGTCATGGCCCTGGAGGGCAGTTTAGTTTGGAGGATCAGAGATAAACTCCCCTCATTCAGACCAAGTGCCCTGCAAGGACGACCCGTGACTTTGGGGAAGGCACTTGGAGCCACTTTGGTTTTCTGTTCTGTCATTCTTTAAATGACTGTGGTCATTCTTCCATGTTATCAACTATTCTTCTGGATACCGCTGAGGATGGCGAAGCTGCTGTTAGATTCCCCAGCTGGCAGATAAGTCACCATCTCTGAGTTTGAGCACAGCTGAAACGAGGAATCTAAGAACAGCAAACGCCTAGAAACAGAGTAGCATGGTGGTCACCAGACGCTGGGTTGGGAGGAAAACGGGGGGACGTTGGTCAAGGGCACACACCTTACGACATAAGCTGAATAAGTTCTAGGTGAATGGTGACTGTGGGTAATCATACTGTACTGAGTACATGAGATTTGCCAAGAGAGCAGATCTTCAGTGTTTTCACTACAAAACACACACACAAAAACACCAAAACCAACAAAAAACAAAAAAACACCCCCCCCCCACCACCAAGAAAACCCCTAACAGTAACTATCGTATGTGAGGTGATGGATGTGCTAATTATCTTGATTGTGGAGGTCATTTCACAATGTATAAGCACAATCTGTCCTCCATATCTGAGGGTTTTGCAGCCACAGATTTAATCAAGCGCAGATAAAAAAATATTCGAGAAAAAAAATAAATCCCAGAAAGTTCCAAAAGACAAAACTCGCATTTTCCATGCACCTCGCCCCACGCCGAATCCTCGCAAATGAAGGAACGTGCGGGCGCACCTGCTGCAGCCTCTATACAAATACAGGTTGGATGCCAATACAATGCCATTTTATTGACGGCACTTGAGCATCCTTGATGCATTACCCTGGGGTGGGGGTGGGGGGTGGGTCCTGGAACCTGTCCCCCAGACACGAAGGGACAACTGTGTATCAAACCATCACATTGTACACCTTACATAGATCCAATTTCCACTCGTCAACTGTACCTCAATAAGGCCAGGGAAAATGCTCAACGGGCTTAAAACATAGCACACCTCTCCAGGCTACATTCTGACAGAATTGTTCTAAATGGAAGTAAAATATGTTATTTGCCTGCTTTACACTTTAGGATTCTGTGTATTCCAAGGGCGAAGGGAAACCATAAAGGACACGCCTACCTTAGAGGAGAGATGGAAAGAGCTGATGAACAGGATGGTAAGGCGGAGCAAAAGGCACTTCACCTGGGCTCTACCTGGATCTCCTTAGTCAAATTAGGAGGCAGGACCAAACGACTGACAAGGCTGCTATTAGCTTTCAAATGCTGATGAGTTCAGAGCCTTTAAAAATCATGGTGTCTTCGGCAGAAAACACCACTGAGAACCTATTTTTTCTTTTTGAAATCAATATTCCTTTTATCTATAATGGAAACAAGTTAAAGCTAATAGGCCTAATGTTCACATATCCATTAAATATTTACTGGTTTCCTTCTTGATGACCATCTCGATTCAATTCACAGTCTATACAAAGCACCGATACTTTCAAAACTCAGACGTGAGCACGAAGGTGTTTTATAGCTTCCGGGAAGGGTTTGAGGTGAAGGGGGATATACAGTGGAACCTCATTTCTCGAACTTAATTCGTTCCGGAAGGCTGTTCCAGAAGCGATGGGTTCGAAAACCGAGTCATTTTTTTCCCATTAGAAATACGTAATGTAAATGGAATTAATGCATTCCAGACCCCCAAATGATTCCGTTTTAACCTTTCTTATTTACAGTACATGTCTAATGTATTCTTTAATGTATAAACACTCCTTTTCTTAAATTTATGGAACCACCCCCTACAAATTCCTCATATCACTGCCTCCAAAACGCTATCACCTGCTAACTGCTTTGCATTTATCCAATCAACAACAGTTGTCTACCTACGGGATGGCCTGAGATTGTTGTTTTGTGAGCACTTTCACCCCTTTAGCAACATTAGCACTCCTATGGTCTCTTTATTCTTTATGTTTTAAAATCTGTTGGGTTTCACCAGCAACAAAAGCATTCTCTCCTTTGTTTGTTGCCCGAGAAATGCTATTTCTCATGCTGAGGTATCAGGGTGAAAATGTTGTCAGGTCAACCATTTCTGTGAACAACTTGGTCAAGAACCAAATTGTTCGCAGTGAGAGAAGTGCAAGAAATCAGGCTTGACTGTACTTTCATGTTTGAGTAAGTGTTCTGATGCTTATCACTTGTCGGGGAGCCTCACGACTTGAGAACAAGAATATCTACACAGGCCAAGTGTTTACTTTGCCTCTATCATCTTCCTCACAAAGGCGAATTGTGCAACTTTTTTAAGGGTTCCCCCACCTATTTGTAAAATATTAGGGTCTAGGTTCCAACCACAAAAAGCCACTTCCCTAATCATGTGGTATGTTAATATTAAAAATAAGTTGAGTGCAATTCCTTTGAGGGGTAAAGAGGGAGATGTGTACAGACTAGGACATGTTTGTCCATAAATCAGGGACCACTATTTTATCATTCCGTATGTTTATCTTATTTCTTTCAAGCCTATGTCCCCACTAGCATGTTTGCTTTTCACATGCAAAGTTATTATTTGTTTTTCTTCTAGTGACACTGCCATACCTTTTTTTTTTTGGTCTTTCCCCCAAATAGTCACAGCATGGTTCTCTGTACTAGGTGTTGTACGGTAAATATTGATTGATTGATGAACCATGTCAAGGCTGTGGCGACACCCCTGTCCCAACCTCAGTGTGACACGCACTGTCACTTGCTTACCTGACCAGGGGCTGTGGTGCAGATGTGGGCCCGACGCAAGAGGACATCTTCCGACCAAGAGATGCCTTCCCATCCGGCCTCTGAACAGCCTCGCGAGACGCCCCGGGAGCTGCTGCCCCCATCTGGTAGAGCTGGGGAGGTAACAGACATCTGAGAAGGCAGAGAAGAGGGATTCTGCACCAAACCTACCTGCCCTGCCTCTGGAAAACAATTTCTGATAAGCATTATCCTTATATTTTTAAATGTATTTTAACTGATTTCAGAGAGGGAGAGGGAGAGATAGAAACATCAATGAGAGAGAATCATGGATCGGCTGCCCCCCCTCCCCCCCCCCCCCCCCGCACCCTCCGGCAGAACAACCAGGGCATGTACCCTGGCCGAGAGTAGAATCATGACTTCCTGGTTCATCAGTCGATGCTCAACCACTGAGCTATGCTGGTTGGGCTATCCTGATTTTTAAGATTCAGAAAACGTGGCCGGGGGATGATAAGAGAATAAGCTCAAGGTCTCATTGGAATCAGCTTGTAATCATCGTGCTTTCTCTCCATGCAGGTGCCTAGCAGCCCAGCACCCCTCCTGGTGTCCGCTAAGCTTACATTATTCCATAGCTCTGCGCATGGCTGCCCTACGGTTTGCAGGCCTAGATGTCAGGGCACAGAGCACTGCAGAGAGAGCACATTTAATCCAAGGAAGAATATTTAAATGACATCTAGCAATGCCGATGTTCCTCTACTCTGGGGTGGGGAACCTTTTTCTGCCAAGGACTGTTTGGATATTTACAACATCATTCTTGGGCCATACAACATTATCAACTTAAAAACTAGCTCTATTTCATCAGACATTTGATTAACTCACCCCTAATGCCTTGACGGAGCCAGATCAAATGATTTCGCTGGCTTTATACGGCCCAAGGGCCAGACATTCCCCTCCCCTACTTTACATGAGGACAACTGTACATGCTCACAGGTAGTTTCAGTACAGGCTTACCACTGAACACAAATAGATAAAACACACCAAATTTCCCTGGACAGACTATACAGCCCTTTTATGCTTTAAAAATAAAAGTGAATCGAAAAGTAGACCGTTAAGGTGAATCAGAGCTTATCAGTTAAAAAAGCACCGATTTATTGATTTTGACAACCTAGGAGGCTCGGCATAGGAACATATCTCTTCTGAGTAACCCTGAACTCAGGATCTACAGTGGACAAAATGAGTGGTGTTGAAACTCATTTTCCTCAATAAGTTTATCGGTAACTAATGATATATTTTGCTCTACTTACTAGACATGATCTTTTAAAGTAATTTTTAAATTTTACATAGTTTTATTAGGTGATATTTGATCTACAAAGTTGATACATACACATTTGAAATGTATCAATAATAATGTTCCATGCATAAAAACCATGAAACATGAACATGCGACAGTCATGAACCCTCCAGGCAGCCAGGGGGCGGAATATCACTGGGACTACATCTACGCTTGCCTCCAAATCCTATCCACCCTCCAGCTCCAAAAGGTAACCAGTTCCCTGAACGGTGGGTTTATTGTTCCTTTTGCTTTTGAAATAGCTTCTATCACAAACGTATCTACCTCCAGGTTTGGAAGTCTGTGATACAGTGGTATCATTGACGATGGAGTCTGCACCTTGTTTTTCTCACTCAGGGCTGTTTCTTAGCTCATCATATAGTTGCATGTAGCTGTAATTAGTCCATTTTCATGGCTACATAATATTCCACAAGGTGACTCTGTAACAATGTTTTAACTTAAACCTTATCAAATAATTGTTTTTTCCCCCAAGTTTTAAAATCGCAATTAGAAATATGTTCATTGTGTGTTCAAATTATTTCTATTTTTAAGTTTCTGCTTAATGTACCAACAATTAAAAGGTGAATGGAAGTCTCCAACTCTGGGAATTTATCATTTTGTTTTGTTTCAACCACTTTTACTGTATATATTTTGAAGATTTTTTTTTTAGGTGCATATGACTTAAGAATTGTTAAAACTTCTTGAGGAATCTGTCCTTTTGAGCTTATGTATTTATGTAGGAATCTTCAGTCCTACTTATGTAGTTTTATTTGCTGAAGTTGGTCAGTCTTGAACAGAACTACTGTAAACTGAAGCCATTCCTTTCCCAGCTGTACATTTTCTCCACTCCATCACCATCCCCATGCTCTGAGGCTTTAGTGATGGCCCTTAGAAGACAGAATTTGAAAATGTCTTTTTTTAGCCCATGGCTTTAATAAGCTTCCCCAGAAAACAGACCTTGGGGCAAAGCTTTTATGCTATGGCTTTCCTGGGGTGCAGTCCCAGAGGAGCAGGCGAGAAGGAGAAACTGAGGCTCATCAAGGGTGTATTTCTGAGCGGATCACAGCTTGGCAGCAGAGTTGGGTGTTTGTGGTTGCAGGAAACCTCCAGAAAGGCCACATGAAATTCCTGCCACTCAGCACAGCCCCCCGAGGGGAAGGAGAGGCAGGCCATGTATTTGCTGGCTCCTTCGGTTTCCTGTCTCTCGCTGGGTCTAGTCCCCACGCAGCATGCACACCCAGCACTTCTGGGCCCTGTTCGCTGGACCCTCCAGGTAAACGCTGGGGAAGCCAGAGCCTCCCGTGGCCTTTAGCCGACGGGCAGAGGCAGGGCCTTCTTGCCGCCTGGGGCAAGGTGTGGAGGCTCCTCCATGCGTGATGGGGGCGGTGTCAGTGCAGGGCCGTGGCCGGGCTTCAGGGCCGTGGAAGGTGTGAGGATTTGCTAGCAGGCGTCCTCAAACTACGGCCCGCAGGCCACATGCGGGTGTTTTTGCCATTTTGTTTTTTTACTTCAAAATAAGATATGTGCAGTGTGCATAGGAATTTGTTCATAGTTTTTTTTTAAACTATAGTGCGGCCCTCCAACGGTCTGAGGGACAGTGAACTGGCCCCCTGTTTAAAACGTTTGAGGACCCCTGTGCTAGAGCCTCTCTCCCTGCACCTCGTCACCAGGAGGGCAGGTGGCTGTGGCCTGGAGGCACAGGTGGTGTCATGCAGAATTCAGGGAGTACACACCCGAGCCCGGCACCACAAGCATTGGCCTGCAGTCACCCCCACACGAGGACAGGTGTCCACACTTTCTCTCTGATGGCTGAGGGGCAAGTCCAAGCTGGTTGGGAGGTAGGGAATTGTAGGAAACGGGAAAACGTAGAGTTTTAGCAAACCATCGTTACCGTCCTCATTGCAACAATTGGTCCAGGGCTATAATTAAAGGATTTAAGGAATAAAAAGTGCAGAGAGAGAGAGAGAGAGAGAGAGAGAGAGAGAGAGAAATTCAGAGAGGAGAGAAAATGGCCTTATGCTAGGCTTGGAATACTTAAAACTTGTAAGAAAAATTATGTCATTTCTAGTGTTTTCTTAACTTTCATCCCCTTCCCACTAACCAGATGTCCAACATTTTTCACTTGTTACGGAATTGATCTTTTTAACAATTACCCCTTCAAGAGTACTTTCAGAATAAAAAAATACTTTTTTAACTCCTCCCAAACGTGGCGACAATGGATTTGTTGAGTAATTTCTAAGATTGGTTCTACTTATGAAAGGTCCATGAGCAGCAAAATATCAACTAGATAAGGAAGTATCCCACAGCCCCGCCCCTCCCCCCCCCCCCCCCCGAAACTCTGAGGGGGCTGTGAAGACTCTGTAAAAAAATGTAAAACCAGAACAGAAAGCTGATGGCTTTGGACCGGCATAGAGCTGATAGTTCATACAAAATTCCTTTGACATCTGAACCATAAACATTTTCTTGGGACAACTTGATGGGCTATAACTCAACACTGGAAGAGAGAAAAGGAAGATAAATATAGGGTGTCCCCCCAAAAAATGTATGTACACTTTAAATAATTATAAAGGCAGTGCTTCTTAAAAGACATTACCTTTTCAAAATGTAATAGAAATCAGCTGTTAAAGTGTGTATACATTTTGGGGAACACCCTGTATATTTAAATATATTTTTATTGATTTCAGAGAGGAAGGAGAGGGAGAGAGGTAGAAACATCAATGATGAGAATCATGGATTGGCTGCCTCCTGCACACGCCACACTGGGGATCAAGCCCGCAACCCGGGCCTTTATCCTGACTAGGAATCGAACTGTGACCTCCTGGTTCATAGGTGGACGCTCAATCACTCAGCCACGCCAGCCAGGCGACACCCTGTGCATTTAAAACTAGGCTTAGTGGAAGAGGGAATGGGAATAACATTTTATGACAAGACAATGTTCCATACTTTGATGGAAATCTTCCAACTCCGGAAGAAATAGAGGGAACAGGGCAACAAGGGAAGTGGCAGAGAGGTAAAACCTTTGGAGGCGTTCATAAAGAACTCCCAGACGCTCTCCTGATAAACTACAGGGCGATGGGGAAGGCAAGACCCAGACCTGTTAAAGAGCGACTCCACCACCTGAACTCCACCCACAGCAGAGCCTGAGGACACGTTAATTACATGGTAGTAACGGTTTGCCCAGGGGGTGCCAGAGGACACGTTAATTACATGGTAGTAACGGTTTGCCCAGGGGGTGCCTTAGGCAGTGAGAGCCAGGATGTCCTGCACTAACGTGCGTCAGTGTGGACACGTCGAACACGGCACCGTGGCCGTGGGATCAGAGTGGCTCTTCTCTTTCTGTGGGCTGGGGGCCGCCGGCTTCCCAGACACCCTGGCCTTGGGAGTCGGGCAGAGTCCTTCCCGGGCGGGAAGACATAGAGTAGAGAATGTCTAATCACAGAGCTCGCATGCATTTTTAAAACCTCCTTTCCTTTTGCTGCTTTCCCCAGGATTGTTGGTCTACTGCAAATACATAGCCACCGTTCCGACAAGGGGACGGCCCTCTTGGGAAGGACTTCTTGCCGGGCCCGCATCAATGTACAATAAAAAGGGAATATTGGCGTAACATCTACCGACAAGTTCTCCAAGTTATGAACAAGGAAGCTTCACTCAATGTTTCCATGCGAGTCCTCCAAGCTCTACATGATGTGCTTCTGTATTTCGATAAAAGACGGATCGCTGTCTTCAGCAAATGTAAGGAAGGGCAGCTGTGAGACAAAGAGCGCACAGACAGTGAGTGACTGCTGGCCTCCCGAACCGCAGGGTCCTCTGCCTCGCAATGCGGCAATCCTTCCCGGCGGGGTTCTGAAGCTGAGAAAACTGAGAAGTACGATAAGCACCGGGTACGGGTACACAGCATGTGCTACAAAGAGTATTGACTCCCTTCTCTGCTTTGGTGACTCATGCTTCCGACATCTTAAATGGATGTTGCCAAAACAGGTTTATATGTTAATTACTTTATAGACAAGAGCTTCTGTGGGCCAGGATCTATCTTGTTATCTTTGCAGCTTTGTTGTCATTTTTTAAAAAGTCTTTATTGTTGAAAGTATTACACATGTCCACCTTTTTCCCCCATTGACCTCTCCCAGCCCGCCTCCATCCCCAACCCCAGGCCTTCACCACCCTATTGTGCGTCCACGCGTTATGCATATGTGCATACAAGTTCATTCTTCCCACCCACCCACCCTCCCTGCCTTCCCTCTGTGGTTCCAGGCTGTCCGATGCTTCCATGTCTCTGGATCTATTTTTGTTCATCAGTTTATGTTGTTCCTTAGATTCCACATCTGAGTGAGATCATGTGATACTTGTCGGACTGACTAATGAAAATTAAGGTCCTGATACTGTCAGGCGCTCTGCTAGCCACTGCACCGGGTGATGGCATATGCTTATGATTGTTAATCTCCCATCATATCTGTGGTTCACTCTCTCATACGTCACACAAAGGGCTTCTCTGTTTTTACTGACTAGTGTTTTCTGCCGTTTGTCTCTTTTAATGCCCTCTTTGAAGGCACAGCATTTACATTTATTTATCATCCAACTGATTTTTCCTCCTTTAGAAATCATTCATCTACAACGTTTTCTTGATTTATGCTCCCAGGCTTTCTGGATGCCCCTCTTACATAATTATTTCCAGCTTCTTCGCGTGAGGGGTTCAGTGGCTTGTTTTCATTCTGTCTTGTTTAATAGAAAGTCGTTGAAGCATTTCATGTTCTTCGGAGGACAGTTTGGCTGCGTCCACTGGTGTCAAACCGTCTGGAATTACAGTGCTGGTCCCACCTGCATCGAGTCAAGAGGCTTTTCCCTCTTAGAGTGGCCCGCGCTTCGGCCGTCCCCGCTGCCCTCCCACCTCTGTGCTCCCTTCCATGATGGTGACAGATTGTCCAGCTGAGCTCAAGGTCACCAAGCTGAAGACAACTGCTTCCTACTCTCTCTGGCCGCCAGGTGTTAGCAGGTACCTTAACCCCACAAGGAGACGGGAGAGAACGTGCTGGAGGGAGGGCGGGAGGCGACCCCACTCTGCAAAGGAAACTGCTTCTTCTCTGAGCCTGCAATGGAGGCATGAGGGGAGAGGGCTGGTGGGGGCTCACCTGGCCCCAGTGCGCAGGGACGGGAGACCTGTGTGGAGTAAGCAGGAAGAGGCCTGCGTCCCGGCACCAAGGAGCGGCACTGCCTGCCCTGATGGCTTATGACAGAATTGCTTGTGGGAGAGAAACAAACTTCCATCTCACTTAACAACTGCCATTCTGAGGCCCTGCATTGGTAGCTGTAATTATAACTACGACAGTCAATCGTTTTTAATTTCATTGCATTGTTTTCAAACAATATAGAATGTACAATTTCTGCCCAGACTTATGTTGACAGAATTTCAGTTGCCCAATAAATAATGGAGTTTTGTAAATATTTCCTGTATTGTTTTCAAAGCCATAAAACTATGTGTGTCTATATATATACATATATACACATATATTATACAATCTGCCTAATTAATCACACTACCACTTTCCATCAAACATGACTTCTATGGAATATTAATAGGTTCAACTCAAAATAAAAAGTTTCATGGTCCCTATATATTCCGCTTCCTGTCTTTATTGGAATGGTCAATAAGAGACTCTGGACTGCATTGTCGGAATCCTAGCTCCCCAAGTCCCCGGTGTGTGAACTTGGGCAGCCTAATGAATCTCCATTTCCTTAGTGTCCACGGGAGTAAACAGAGAAAATCATAGAGCCTACCTCCTTGGACACTAATTTAGTGCCTGGTAGAGAGCAATCATTCTTTAAGCAGCTCGGCATTTTATACACATTGCTTATAAAAGACTCTGAGAAAGAATGAAAGTAATGGAATCTGCTTAATATTGCTCATCCCAGAATTTCCCAAATTTACTTGAGTGTGGGGTACTGTAGTCATAGCCGGTTGGGAGAAACTGTGTTCTATGAAATATCGGCTTTGGAAATGGTAAACTGGATGATTCAGATCCAATGCATTCCTGGGAATTCTTCACCTGAAAATGGGGTAACTGAATGCAATTTTGGGAGGTCTGCAACCCCTGGGAGTTAATATGAATGTGTACACATTTCCCGGGGAAAGATCCACAGGGGGGATCTTATTCTCATATTTCTCCATATGTCTTTTTATGCTTCACTGAAACATCACAGACTAAAAATAGTATTAGTTACCTTCTACTTTTTAAAATATATATTTATTTCAGAGAAAAAGGGAGAGGGAGAGATAGAAACAATGATGAGAGAGAACCATTGATTGGCTGCCTCCTGCACACCCCACACTGGGGATCGAGCCAGCAACCCGGCATGAGCCCTGACCAGGAATCGAACTGTGACCTTCTGGTTCCTAGGTCGAGGCTCAACCACTGAGCCACACTGACCGGGCTCCTTCTACTTTTTAATGAACATTTTCTCCTCTTTGTTGTTGACCTTTCCAAGTTTATCCTCTATATTATCATGAAGCTTTTTGGGAGTATCAATGGATTTTCCTTCTTTTAGTATAATTTTGAACTTCTTTACAATCCTTTCTGATTTTAAGTCATCCCCTTATCATTTCATCTGAACACTGTATCTCTGAATGACTTTCTCCTTCTGCTACCTAAAAAGCAATGATTTCTTGCGTGTTTTTTTGAATGCTGAATTGTTTTCAGATATTCCCTTCCGATTCCTACAGGAAGTCATTTTCAGAAACAAAGCCCTTTTCCTAGCTCATCCAGATGTTTTCTTTCCGTTGTTTTGTATTTCTTAGGTACAGGTCTGGCCTTTATTTTGTCTTTCCGCATTCTCAAACAAGAGACTATGTGACTCCACTTCACGTGAGTCTGTTGATGGTGAGACAACTTTCTTCAGGCACATTTTCCAACAATGATTCTGAATAACCTTTTCAGATATAAAGCTGATGGGGGGAATGACCTCTACATATGTCCCACACATGTAACAATGCCTCTCAGATTTTGGCCATGATCTCTCCCTCGTTTGACAGAACATCTTTTTATACCCATGATTGATACTCCACATCTTCAAAGTAATGCCCATAGCTTTGCATAAATTATCATTGCAATAACTCCGTTTATTAGGTTGGCATTACTCTGATATACATACTAGACAAGGACATTAAAAGAAATAAAATTTCAGACAATAGTCCTCATGAATATAGATGTAAAATTATGTAACAACTAGTAGTTACTAATGTTATGTCTTTTATCTACCTTTTGTCTATCCTAACAGCTAACTGATTGCACGGTATTTTTCATTTCAATCTTTGCAACATCGTCTCCCTCTTGCTTCCCATTCTTTCTGATACTGTCCGATTTCAGAATCAATTTGTCTTCACACCTTTACACCTTGATTTTCACTGTCCTCCACCAGCATTTTCTTCTGGAACCCAACATCTCATCACACCACTGTAGGATTTGAGTGACAGACTTCCGATAGTCTGTACTCCTATACAAGTCGGTACTCCTATCACAGCACTTAAAATTCTCCATTTCTAGAGTCAACCCACTTTTCAGACATTTATACCACTGACCACAGTGAAGGCTCAGTCAGGGCAACTCCATCATCTTGCCCTTCTTCCTAGCATTTGGACCTGTGCATATTGCACCCTCTCCATGAAATCTCAGCCTATGAAAATCTTATTTCTTCTTCCCAAATTTTAACCTCTCCACTGTTTAGGCTGCTGTCCTATTTGGTTTTACAATTATCACATTCTACCTTGTATCGTAGCTGCATAGAGCAGTTATTGTTTGTAACACATATTAGGGATATGGCAAATGTTATCAGGCCTTCTTTTCTTTCTATGGCATTTCCTGGCTTTCTGATAAGACTATAAAACTTAAGAAACCTGTCCAGCCGGTGTGGCTCCGTGGTTGAGCGTTGGCCTGTGAATCAGGAGGTCACTAGTTGGATTCCCGGTCAGGGCACATGCCCCAGGTTGTAGGCCTGATCCTCAGTAGGGGGCGTGCAGGCAGCAGCCGATCCAGGAGGCAACCCAAAACATATTTTTAAAAGAAACACCTTAAGAAACGGATTCCCTGACTTCTCATCATTTGACACAGCATTGTACACACACAAGTGTTAGCTTACTAATGCATACTTGATGGCGGAGCAGCCAGATTTAGTGGTAGGTTAGGGGGAAGCTGGTACCGCCTGCCCCTTCTTCCCACACAAGCCCCACGTGGAAAGATCTGAGCCTGTTTCTCTGCTTCTGTTTAGCAGCATCTTTTAAGCGTAAACTAAATCACACATGTCAAAACGTGTGGATATTCTGCATCCCTGATTCTGTCATCTTGTCCAACGAATAAAAGCATCTTCACACGTTGGGCTCGCTCATGGCTACCCTCACTTACAGCCTCGGCGTCTTTGATCCTTGCCCAGCTCCCGGCCTGTGGAGAGCATTGTTCACGATGCATGGGGGAGCTCTCTGGTGTGTGTGAGCCCAGCCCCGTCTCTGAAAACCTACGAACATGTTCTCATCTAATACACACACAACTTCAGACGCTGACAGTCTCACTCAGCCACAGGAAGTATTTATTTTTCAATTTATTGCAAAACATACAGAACACTAGCCCAAATACAGGTGTGGGCAAAAGGAGGTTTACAGTTGTGAGTATGGGAAACAGTTTATTCTTGTATTATTATTTATTCTTGTGTTATGTGTGTGTTTTTTTTCAGATGAACAACTGTAAACCTACTTTTAAACACCCCTGTCTATGCCTACTCATAAACACAGAGGCAACTCATTTTAGGATAATTTCTCATGCTGCATAGAAAATTCTTACCTTCGATTAGAGTAAATATAGCCTAAGAATTCCTCCTCTAAATGTGTCACATCTAAACTCGTTTACTGTTTCTTATATTGCTCAGGTTTATGTTTTAAAAATGCATGTTCAAGAGGCAGTGTTGAAAAGATCAAAGCCTTTGATACCCAAATTTGCCTTAATACTTCCTAGGAATCAGACATGCATACGCAAGAAATAGGAATAGTAAATAAAAATGTTACAAATCATAAATTTGCTTCACAAAATCACCACAGATGGTGTCAAAATTCATATTTCCTTATTGTATCAAATCCATAAGATAGAAAAATAAACCACAATTTTTATCAAATTCAAATTAGCAGCACACTCAATACGGCTTATAATTACTGGACATACTTGCATTTAGCATTAATTTAAAAAACACTGCCCCAGCTGGGTGGCTCAGTTGGTTGGGAGCATCATCCCATACACCAAAAAGGTTGCAGGTTCAATTCCTGGTCAGAGCACATACCTGGGTTGTGGGTTTAATCCCCCGTTGGAGCACATATGGGAGGCAACCAATCCATGTTTCTCTCTTTCTCCTTTCTTCTTTCTCTAAAATCAATAAACATATCCTCCGGTAAGGATTAAAAATATATATATATATATATATTTATTGAGCACCTACTCTGTGCTAAGCATTATGTAGTAGAAGATGAGTGCTTTCTTAGCAAAAGACACAAACAATTTCTGTTTAATTTTAAAGAGAATACTTTAGTGGGGAAATGCAATCAATAATTTTTCTCTCAACCTCAGAACAATTAAGTTGTCCCTGTTCTCAGATACCCAACTGGAGTATTTCCAACTTTCCTAACATCTCTATTGTATTATGAATAATGTTTCTAGCTCACTAATTTTGCTGCTAATCAAACACTAAAGAGATCCTTTATACTTTCAATATTCTTTGAAAAAAAAGCCCTCCCAAAATATGCGCAAGGGAATTATAAGTTCATTAGTATACAGTTTTTCAAATCTTGGATTCATGGTTCATTATGTTACCTCAGAGATAAAAACACAAGTTAACATTTATATGACAGTAAAAAGAATTAGAATTAACATCTGATTATGAGTTTTAATTTTTGAAATTAATCTACAGGCATCTCTAATTTAAATAATTCAAATCAAAAACTACCTTTAATATTTTATCACAAACAATACTTGAAATCGAAATTAGATCCATTTAGAGCAATGCTTTTTCTTTTCACTTTTTAATTTTTATTTTTTATCATACATCTAGTTTGTAAACGCTTTCATTTAAAATGAAACCCACAGAATTAAACAAGAATAATGCTTTTGAAACACTAAGCCCTTTAAAAGAATATATCACACAGTCTGAATAAACTTGCAAATACTGCCTTTTCCTCCCCATACCCAAATATTTCATTTGAAGTTGGCTTCCATTTCATAATTTGGAGTGTCCCCAGAAACCACGTTATTAGCAACACAGAGAAAAAAAATAACCAATCAAAGGATCCCAAATAATGAGCTTGCCAGGTAAATATTTAAAGGCATCACAATTACTCACAATGTCTTAACCACAAGGCAAATATCAGTCGTAACAACTTACAATGAATCACTCCAGAGCAGCCTGAGAACGTAACCCTGCTCTTGAAATTCCACCCCGTCCATGTCTTTACGGGGCGGGGGGGGCGGGGAGGGGTTAGCATCATTTTGACACTCAGGTGTCCGAATGGACCCAGAACTTGTCATAAACAGAAACTATAACATACACAGGCCCCAGAGGCCACTGAAGACTCAGGACAACTCTAGGACGATCTTATCACCTCTCAGTCCCAGAAAGTTGGCCGTTCACCAATCACTATTTCCTTTTTTTTTTTTTTTTTAATAACTTGCAGATTCTGAACTCTGCCCTTTACCTGTCTATCTTTGGGTTTCTTCTGACTCAAATGTCTGGCTATTATTTTCATCTGTGACATTTGAGATTGGGCACTTCTTAATCAGGCAAGACTCACCCACTACACAATGCAGATGGGGCCGCAGACACTCAATGCCTGTGGCAGACACTGGCCATTGCACAACCAAAAGTACCTCAACACGTTGCCAACCTCGCCTACTGGGCGTTGTCTCTCCTCCCCACCCTCTGGGAAGAACTACACAGCGCAATAGGCAACATCAGCTTCCTGCCTCGCTCCGGCTGACCAATGGCTCCCTGTCACAGTGCACAACAGGTGGGACTGTTTCGCAAATATCAGTTGCAATCTGTTCATTTGATTGAATAAAAATAAAGAGACCACAGTCTAAACACATATTTCAACAAGAGTCCTTCTGGGTACTGCACATGAAAAGACGCGAGGTAGCTGAGACCGGTTTGGCTCAGTGGATAGAGCATCGGCCTGCGGACTCAAAGGTCCCGGGTTCGATTCCGGTCAA
This sequence comes from Eptesicus fuscus, assembly GCF_027574615.1. Classification (NCBI taxonomy): domain Eukaryota; kingdom Metazoa; phylum Chordata; class Mammalia; order Chiroptera; family Vespertilionidae; genus Eptesicus; species Eptesicus fuscus. Next base: position 2,039,137 of record NC_072494.1, on the reverse strand, counting down.
GGGCATGTACCTTGGTTGCGGGCACATCCCCAGTGGGGGGTGTGCAGGAGGCAGCTGATCGATGTTTCTCTCTCATCGACGTTTCTAGCTCTCTATCCCTCTCTCTTCCTCTCTGTAAAAAAAAAAAAAAAAAAAAAAAAAAAAGATGCGAGGTGCCACTGGTCATTAGAGAATGGAAATCCAAGCTCAGTAAGATACACTTTACACCCATTAGACAATAACAAGTGCGGGTGAGGATGTGGAAACACACTGCTGGTGGACATTCAACATGGGAACTCGCTTAGGGAAAGAGTTCAGCTGTCCCTCAAAGAGTCAAAACAGAGTTTCCATATGACCAGCATTTCCACTCCTCGATGTGCACCCAGGAGCACAAAAACACACATTCATCTTAAAACTGCAGCGTTTATAGTAGCCCCAAAGTATAAACAGCCCCAGTGGCCATCCCCAGAACAAAGGGTGGCAATGGGTGCTGTGTCCACACGATGGACTGTTATTCAGACGTCAAGAATGGATTCGTAACTCACGGAGTGCTTCCCTGTTCAAAGCCTCCCCACCAGAATGACAGGGCACTCTCCTCAGGTGTGTGTTGGGTGGGCGGGAGGGTTGGAGAATACCTCCTTAGGGTGAGCTGCGTGGCTGATTAGGCATAAGGAAAACCATGGACGACCACCCAGAGGCGGGCACCGCATGGGAAAATGAGGACTGAGATAAAAGGAGAGCGTTTGCACCAGAGTCATGAGGACCCGCCCTGACTCTGTCCTGCTGCGCTCTAAGACGGCCCACACGGGGTGTTTGAGAAGAACGGGAACAGCTGTTCTATGACAAATAAACCGGACCCCAGAGAAATGAGCCCACGAGTGCGGACACGGCACACAGTGCCACAAACGACCGTCGTCATCCGGAGAGCCACCCGACGATGCCAGACTCAGGCTGGGGACCTTAAGGTGAAAGGCTTACCACAACCTCTTAAAAAAAAATGATTTCAGATTTTAGAGAAGAAGGGAAATGGCGAGCGAGATAGAAACATCAATGATGAGAGGGAATCATTGACTGACTGCCTTCTGCACGCCCCCACACTGGGGATCAAGCCTGCTACCCTAACATGTGCCCTGACGGGGAATGGAACCATGACCTCCTGGTTCCTAGGTCGATGCTCAATTGCTGAGCCATGCCGGCCGGCCTATCACGACCTTTCTGATCAGCAAGCATCCTGTTTCCTAAACCCACTTCCTTAATACTCTTCAGTGCGTTTATTCTCATGGCTCGAGAGCCGTCCTCGGATCTGCAATGATGTTTGCTACTCGGCCGCAGAGGGTTTTAACTGATGTGAGTGCCAATCCATCCCACAGACACTTTGCAGCCCAGGGAGTTGCAAGCTCACTGGCTGCCACGGAGGTCAAATACTCCAGGGTATGGGCCTCCACTCGCTTAATTCTTCACAGCAAATTAGAAACGGGACTCCAGCTGGTGCTAGAGAATAAGACAGACTTGCCGTCTGCGGACAAGCTGCTGCGTGGATCTCTGAGTCTTTATACTCTTCAAATAAAAATAAAATAAAACGGGAGACTCAATGTCCCTCCACCCCCAGCCTCATTCTTTCCGAGGCAAGGCTTTCTCAGCAACAGCAAAATCTGGCCACCTAATTTCAATCCACAACTCTTGCCAGGGATAAAAATAAGAAATGATTTAAACAGCAACCTGTAATCTCCCCTTGACGACCAGCTGTGCCTCCTATTAGTATTAATGGAAGCGGCGCAGGCATAGGCAGGAGGAGGAAGGGAAATGCCACCTTATGCTTTCTTGTGCACCTTCATGTTTTTACAGCAAGTCTGATTACAAGGGCTTACGTGAGCGGCAATTAAACACGGATTGATTACTAAGTACAATTTGTATGCCAGGCAGCATGCAAATGGCAGTGGAATTCTCAGAGAGGGAACAGGATACATTCTTCTCACATCAGACAGAGAGCCACATATTTTTGAATAGTAAATGTTTTTGTGCATGGAGGAAAGAAGTCTGCTTTCAGTTGTGTTTTTAAAAAGTATAATTAATACATTTTTTACCCAACGACAATCAGCTTTGATTCATTTTAGAAAGAATAAATGAGCCCGGCCGGCGTGGCTCAGTGGCTGAGCGTCAACCTATGAGCCAGGCGGTCACGGTTTGATTCCCTGGTCAGGGCACAGGCCCGGGTTTTGGGTTCGACCCCCAGTGTGGGGGCGTGCAGGAGGCAGCCGATCAGTGATTCTCTCTCATCATTGATGTTTCTAGCTCTCTCTCTCCCTTCCTCTCTGAAATCAATTAAAAAAAAATATATATATATGTTTTTTTTTAAAAAAAAGAAAGAATAAGTGATGTTTTCTGCAAACCATACTTCCCTCTCCCCTCTGGACTCCAGCTCTCGCTCCCTGATGACGGGCCATCTGGATGGAAAGTCCATTGTTCAGTCACAAACACACGGACTTGGGCTACAGTCACAATTCGAAGCAATATTCTTTTTCCATCAGATTTTGGCATTGGAGGGAGAATGTCTACTTGGAAGTTGAAAGGGAAGTGACAGGTGGCTTTATTACCTGTCCATCATGTGCCAGGCGCCATTCTAGGTGCAGGAGATACTGCGAAGATCTGGGCATTCACGATCTACCAGGAGCAGCTGCCCATACCCTAGGCATGCACTAGTAAATACCGTGATAACATCCGTGTGTGTGCGGCGAAGACAAATCTCCAGGGGAGACGGGTGGATGTTGAGGTATCTTTGTGCCATGCACGTGCAGGGACTGATGGACGGGGGAGTTCAGAGCTTCACCCTTGCTGTTCCGTGTGTGTGTGTGTGTGTGTGTGTGTGTGTGTGAAGCATGCTGGTCCCACGGTGAGGAACGGTCGCCTGATCTATATCATGCTGATACTGATCCCAGGACAAAGGATTAAAAGAAGGAAGAGGTCTGTTGGACAGGGAGTAGGAGAGGCTGCAGTGCTGTGAGCTGGACAGGAAGGGGGCGAGGAGACCAGAGGTACAGGGACTTCGGGTCGGGGCCGGCCGCGGGGGCCATGCCAAGGAATGTGTGTTTCACCTGAGTCTCAAGGAGACGCTGTTGATTTTTCAAATGAGGCCACATCGTGATGGACATGTGGTGGCAGCCATCACCCTGGTTGCTATACAGGGATGCGTTAGAGACGGGATCTGCCTTGGAATCTGCAATCTCCCCTGAATCCCGGCTGACCCATCGCTGTTGGCAGCCCTCCACGATAGGATGGAAGAGAAACTGCCATGAATCATCTTGCCATGAGATCTGTTTAAAGATTAAAGCCAGCAATTGTGCCTGCCTCCGGTCCGGTTATGAATGGCAGGGAAGCGCAGACAATCCGGGAGGGAGGTCTATGGGAGGGAACAGGAGGAAGAGGACTCGAGAGGCCTCTGGTAGCTCACCCCTCCCGGGCGGGGTCGTGGCTGTTCCAGGTCTTCGTGCAGACTTCCCAATAGGAAGACTTCAATCCCCCCAGGCGTCCGTGCTAATATTTGATCATTTTGACAGAGAGGCGGCTTTTCTTACATCCAATTCAATGCTCTCAAAATTTATTAAGCCCGTTTCCTGACCTGATGTCAAAATAGAAAACAACTGCTCCCTATTCTTATTTTAAAACTCTTAAAACAGCATAACTTGTGCAAACTGAACTTTGTCTTCCTTAGGTTGAATGGTCTCAAATTATTTAACCTTTTCCTATTCTTATTACTTTAGCCAAATTTTAATATTCTTAGCCTAATCCATTTAAAGTATGAATAGCTTCTTTTATCAATGCACCATATAAATTATTTAGAGATTTGTGTGATATGTTTAGGAGTTTAGCTTAGTTCAAACAAGGGGAGAATAAGGACATGGTCTTTAAAAATATATATATATATGTTTTACTGATTTCAGAGAGGAAGGGAGAGAGAGAAATAGAAACATTAATGATGAGAGAGAATCATGGATCGACTGCCTCCTGCACACCCCACACTAAGGATGGGGCCCCCAACCCAGGCATGTGCCCTGACCAGGAATCAAACTGTGACCTTCTGGTTCATAGGTCGATGCTCAGCCACTGAGCCACACCGGCTGGGCAGGACATAGTCTTTATTACATTGTGTGCAATCTGTGACTGAGCTCATCACCTAGGCATGATTTACTATATGCATCAACCACAAATATACACATTTATTCAGGTTGTGGTTGATACATATAGCCATATATGTAATTTCCATAATAGTTCTATGTGTAATGTTTTTTCTTATTATAGTACAGAAAAGCAGTGATATAGGTAATATCATTCCCAAAACTCAGTATTATTGTAGGTCATAGACATAACAGAATAGTAGAAAACAGATGATAAATGATAGCTAGATCAATAGATTGATTGATTCTATCTCCAGGCAGAACAGTGATAGGAAAGGTGGCTTAGGCAAGAATCCAGGCTACGCCAGCTCTCTGTCTCGTGAAAATATGCAGTCTACCTTACTAGCCTGTGTTCCTTAAACTGTGTAATTCGTACACAGTCCAATGCATTGCTCAGTAAAGGAGGCACTTGAAGAGTTAGCACCGCTCTCCATGAAGAAACCTAAATTGCACTTCATAAATTACGATGCATTTGAAACAAAGTCCACAAACGTCTAGCATTGTTTTAATAACTCGTGAGTGGGAGGGGGTGGAGGGGGAAAACGGGGATATCTATAACACTTTCGACAACAAAGATAAATAAAAAAGGAAATTCCAATAAAACACGTCAGTTTCTCCATCTTTAAATTCAGTTTACTGTGGTGATGAGTCAGGAATTAAGCGTCATGTCTTCGGCATACAGTAGATGACCCATAAAGGCATTGTTTTTTATTAGCCCGAAGTAAAAGGAGTGAGTGAGCATGCCCAGCTGAGCAGAGGCCACGGCTCAGCCACCAATGGGGACAGGCCAGTACAGATGGGGAGGTGGCTCCCCAAACTCCAGCCATTCACAATCCTGCAACAACAAGTGTGGCCAGGAAACTCTCTCCCTGGAACAGGAGGGGGTGCCAGGATCCTAACTGCTCCACAGACTCTCTCAGCAGGAACATTCGGTGGCCTCTGCAAGGAAAGGATGGTGCCAGAGGGATGTTCCTGCTTCCGTGTTTTGAGTGATGTTAAAAAAAACACTGTCTTGACTGAAAGATGTATTCGATCCATTAGGGGGGCCAATGAGGAGGGTGCTGAGGGGAACAAAAAAATCGCAAAGCACTTAAGAAAAAACTTCTGTGTGTGTGCGACACAGATGGTTGAAATAAATTATGGGACTCGGTAAAAAGCAGTTCAATTACTTAGTTTTAAAACCCATTTGGACGTTTATCAGAGACCCCATTGTGAAAAGTGTTTGCGCTGCTTGGAAACGTCATGCTAATCACCACCCCATCCCTCCACCCTGTACCGCCCACTCCCCACCCCACCCCCCAAAAAAAGAAGGAAAAACTAAAAGAAATTCTTTCAATTGAAGCTAAAAAAATAGTTTGGTGTATGAGTTCTGTGATGGTAAATACACATACACACACCCCCACACACACATACAATGACACACATATGTAATACATAAGTTCTTCTAAAAATAGAGTGGAAGTACTTCAGGAATGGTTCCTCTGCCTGAGATACAAACTACCAAATAATTGTTCCCTGGCACTCTAAACATCAAATGCAAACATTAAAAACACAACAACAAACACATAATTTGGTAACATTTTCAATACATTTAGAAGAGACTGCTCAGAACACTTGAAAACAAAACAAAACAAAACTGATGAAACTCAGTGTGTTTAGGACATGAAATCAGGGAATGGAAAATGGTTTTGGATTCGTGGAAAAGACTCCGGGCACTTCACAGGAGTGGTTCTACTTATCAAATATTGCCAAGCGAGTGGCTGAGGCAGGGAGCCTGGCTCAGAGCAGGCGTCAGGCATGGCGTTGCTCTGATGGGCACACACGAGGAAGTCAATTTAAACATCTAAGGATGCGTTGGGGCAAGTGCGGCTGGGAAGGTACACAAACATGCTCACTTTTAATCCCTTTGCTCGTTCAATCAGCACACATTCGAGGCCACCTGCTTATTTCCAGACACTCTAAGCTGAGGATTCGAAGATTAAGGAGACTTAGTCCCTGCCTTGAACAATTCCCTCTGTGGGTGAGACAGACACGTCAGTGTACCATATTCAATATTAAATGCTGATACAGAAGTATGAAAACTGATCAGAGACTATAACCTACGAGCTGTTTTATGCAATCATCAAAAATATGAGTTGAGCCATCGGCCGGCATGGTTCAGTGGTTGAGCGTCCACCTATGAACCAGGAGGTCACGGTTCGATTCCCAGTCAGGGCACATGCCCGGGTTGTGGGCCCCATCCCCAGTGTGGGGTGTGCAGGAGGCAGCTGACTCATGATTCTCTCTCATCACTGATGTTTTTCTCTCTCTCTCCCTCTCCTTTCCTCTCTGAAATCAATAAGAATATCTTCTATACTAATAAAAGGGTAATATGCTAATTAGGTCGGACATCATCCAGACATCCTTCCGGACAAAGCCACGGTGGTGGGGGCCGAGGCAGAGGCAGTTAGGGGCGATCAGGCCAGCAGGGGAGAGCAATCAGGCCAGCAGGGGAGAGCAGTTAGGGGGATCAGGCTGGCAGGCAAAGGTGGTTAGGAGCGATCAGGCAGGCAGAGGTCCTGGATTGGAGAAGGTGCAGGCCGGGCTGAGGGACTTCCCCCTCCCACCGTGCATGAATTTCGTGCACCGGGCCTCTAGTCTAAATATAAAAGCCTAAGCGACTGTCCGACCGTCCGACTGGTAGCTGTGATGCGCACTGACCGCCAGGGGGCAGATGCTCAACGCAGGAGCTGCCGAGCTGTGGTGACTTGGCAGCTGTGGTTCTCAGGTGATGCACCCGAACCATAGAGGAGGGAGCCCAATTCTGGGGTGTGTCACCCGAGCACCACCCTCTCTCAATCCGGGATCCCTCAGGGGATGTCAGAGAGCCAGTATCGGCCTGATCCCTGCAGACAAGGCCGAGGGACCCCACCAGTGCACGGATCCATGCACTAGGCCTCTAGTATTTTTTTTTTAAAAAATATGTGTGTTGAGCCTATACAGTGTGCTAGTCACTCCTCAGACACTGGGGGTGCAACCGTGAACCAAACAGCCTCGTGGAACGTACATTCTGGTACAGGAAGGCCTGTGGTGACTAGACATGTAATCAAAACAAACAGAACGTCAGTTTGTGGTGGATGCTCTGGAGAAAAACAGAGCAGGGAAGCGGGGTAGTGAATGTGACGAATGGGAGCTGAAATTTTAAACATGGTGGTCCGAGAAGCCCCTGCCACACGGGTGACCTTCCTGTGAACGCCTGCAGCTGACGAGGGGCCGGCTGTGGGGATGCCATTGCGCGCAGAGGGAGCAGCAGGGGGAGATGCCCAGGTGGATGGGCAGAGAGAACACGAAGAGCAGGAACAGGGGGGAGGACCATACGTGCCTTGTAGGGCACTGCAAGGACAGTCTTCTGCTGAGCGGACTGGGTTCGCCACAATGAACCAGCATGCCCACTGCCTTATGGATCACATCCATCAACACATTCCAGCAATTACTGTGTCATAGGACGTTACGACAATTATCGTGTAATGGGCCGTTATTCAAACAGATTCTTTCATCTAGCTAGATACAGCGTAAGGCGGTCTCACTATTTGCCAGTCTCTAGAACTCAAAAGGGTTTCATCCAGGGATACGAGGATATGCATAATTACGTTCACAGAATAAACTGCACAGATTTGAGGCAATTTTGGTATTTAGGTTTTCATAGAAAACTAGTGGCCCAGTGCATGAAATTCGTGCACAGTAAAAGGGAATTAATTAGAGGAAATATTTTAATATTGCTATTTGCCCTTGATAATAGAAGTGTCAGAGATAAAGGAAAATTAGTAAAATGTATACGAAAATCTCCCTCCTGTCAAGAGTCTGGGGCAGGCCGTGGGACCCCGAGTCAAATCCCCGACCCAATTGCGCGCCTCGAAATCGCCTGAGACCCAGACCTGGCCGGCCCCACCGCAGTCAAGCCCCGCTGGGTGGGAGGTGCAGCCTCAGGTCTCCCAGGGCGGGGAGGGGCGGGCATGGCTTCAGGTCCCCCAGCTCTGGGGGTGGGGGGGGGGGGCACAGCCTCAGGTCCTCTAGTCCCAGCTTCGAGGGTGGGGGGGTTCAGGTCCCCTGGCCCCAGCGCTAGGGCTCCAGGGCAAGAGGACCGCTTGCACGTTAGCTCTTTATTACACAGGACACTCCCAGGCACCGGGTGGGGCTGACCAGGGCCTCCGTGCAGGTGCACACATGCCGATGGACAGAGCGCGATCCGTGCTTGTGCATGAGTTCCTCACGCAGTGACTGCCGCGTTTAAGTCCCTGTCGCTGTTTTGTAACGAACCCGCCCGCATCTGCGGCCCGCCGGGCACGTGGGTGCTGTGACCTCCTGTGTCCTTTGACCCCGTGGTTTGGGGCCGGAACCGAGCACAGGCCCCGGTGTGCTTCCCCGCAGTCCGCCCCTGTGACTGAGTTTAAAGTGTAACTGAGGCGCAGGAAGAGGTGCCGGCCCCAGTGACACAGCGGAACAAGGGTCAGCGCGCCCTGCAATGACCGCCCGGGAGCGGCCTCCGTCTCCGTGTCCGTCCGTCCGTCTGTCCGCACCGCCCTGCGCACTCACCTCGGCGGGAGCAGAGCCCTCGGCAGCCCCTGGGGCTACGCTCGCACTTCGGGGCGACGGTGAGGCACAGCCCGGGTGGCCCGCACCCCGACCACACGCCACCGCCGCTCCCACACAAGATGGCGACGGAGGGGCTCGCGCGGGAGCGCCCACCTCGCGGCCTCGAGCAGCAGGCCTCGCGAGAGTTCCCCCCGCTGCTCCGAGAGGCGCACGTGCCACTGCCCGCTCGGGGGCGGTTCGCTTCTGGAATGTTCCATGGCGTGTTTTTAGACATTGGTGGAACGCCGGGACCTGAAACCTCCCACGGCAGGGCGATGGGGAAGCGGGGACGTGCGTCCGGCTGCACAGTGTCCGTCTGGTCCCGGTCAGTGTGGTCCCGGTCAGTGTGCTGCAGCCTCGCTCCGAAGTCCGCGTGAAGTCGCGCTGTGTCCGTTCCGCGCATGCGTTGGTCCGTCAGCTGTGGCCCGGCCTTGGTGCTGCTGCTTTGTTACGATTGCATTGTCAGCGTTGGGATGAACCTCGTGTTTAGGGAAACTTTGCACGCGAGCCTCCTTGTCTTCTGAAGACGAAGCGCTCCGAGAGGCAGGCGGCGGGCCCAGGACAGGGCACCCGGTGAGGACGCCCCCTCTGTGCATGCACCGAGTCTCCACCCCTGATAAAACCCCGTGAATGTGTTATGTCCCTTTCCCTAACCACTCCTTAAACACTTATTTCCGCCAGCCCGAGAGGTGAGCAGCCCTATCTCACCATTTCATGGGCATTTCTGGGGTGGTAAGTTCGGCTGACACCGTTTCACTTGGTTAGCGACCGCGCGTGTTTGCATGTGTGCGGGCACTGCCTGCTCATGCCCTCTGCACGCGTGTTACTAAAAAGCGCTTCCCCCCCGGCTTCCTGTGCCCTCCGTCATGGGTACAGGGCACAGAAGGAATGCTTTTCCATAAGTGGCTCGGCAGCTCCTGGTACTAGGTACGGGGTTGGGGGAGGGGGGGTGGAGGGATGAGACCTGGGCATGCGAAACCTCCTCTGACCTCACAGTCCAGGCCCAGTGGTCGGCAAACTCATTAGTCATCAGAGCCAAATATCAACAGTACAATGATTGACATTTCTTTGGAGAGCCACATTTTTTAAACGTAAACTTCTTCTAACGCCACTTCTTCAAAATAGACTCGCCCAGGCCGTGGTATTTTGTGGGAGAGCCACACTCAAGGGGCCAGAGAGCCACATGTGGCTCGTGAGCCGTGGTTTGCGGACCACGGGTCCAGGGGCTACCTGACCATGAAAACAAACCATGGAACAGAGGCGTGTCCCGCTCCTTATCGAGAGGGCTGAAAACGGACCGTGACAGTTTCATGTGAAAACAGAAAGATAGCCACCGACGGGGGGACAGAAACCCGTCTGAGATGCAGGGTTTTCTTCCCAGCCGCTCATGGAAAACATGGAGCTCGGCTTCGTCACTGTCAAATGTGCTAAATGATCGTGGCGTTGGTTGATGATAGGAGATGCTTTGTTTGGGTTTCCAGGTGACAAGGATGCTGACCACCCAGGCCAGGCTGTGGAGGAAATGACCGAGGCCAAACCCATGGCGGATGGGGCTTGGTCCACTTTTCACACATTCACCAGCGTGACTACGTGGATGGGCAATCATCTGTCCCTTGCGGTCAGAGTAATACTTCCAACTTCATATGGGATCCTGCTGCTCTCTGCTTCCAAAAAACCTCCCCGGCTTCCCACTTCCTGGAGGGTAAAATTCAAATTCCTAAACTAACACTCAGACGGTGTACGCGTGCGTATCCCTACCGCCCCACTCTGGGTCCCTTCCCGCTGCCTGAGCTCTGCCGGCACCTTCCTTCCCCTCACTTAGGGCACCTGTGGCCCCAGGGCCTTTGCACAGGTGACTTTCTTGCCTGGAATGCTTTTAATTGTCCTCTTCTACTTTTCTTTTTTATTGAATTTACTGGGATGACATTGGTTAATAAATTGATGTAGGTTTCAGTGGTACAATTCTATACTACATCATGTGTAAATTGTACTGTGTTCACCACCCCAAGTCAAGTCTCCTTCCATCCCCATTTATCTCCCCTTTACCCTCTCCTACCTCCCCGCTTTCCCTCCGGTCATCACGGTCATCACCATGCTGTTGTCTGTGTCTATGAGCTTTTTTTTTTTTTTTTTTTTTCCCCCGTAATCCCTTAATAAACAGACAGTCATTCACCTTTTTAAGTATCTCTTCCCCTCCCCGCCACCCCTTTCTTATCTCCCATTGTCCTTCGGATCTCAGCAGCCTGTTGGTCATTTCTTCATTTCTCAGACATCCCAGGTCCCTCGCTATAATAGCCCTGCATTGTCCCTTGATGTTGTCATTCACAGGAAACGTGATGTTTCTGTGTGATAACTTAATGAGCGTTCATCTCCCTAGCTCAGATAAGGCTGTAAACCTCCTACTCACACTCTGCATTTCACCCCAAATCATGCGTGTCAATCACACTCATCAGCGCGTGGGTCAGGTGAGGCGGCAGTGGGTTTTCCAGAATAGGAGCACTGGAGAACACACCTTTAAATTTTAACTAACGGTACCGGGCATTGTGCAATTTATACAACACTATACCATGCCCTTTGCCATCGGGTTCTCACAATAAGCCCATGAGTGATTCCACCTGCTCAAAATCATTCTGTGACGATCGGTGTTTGGAGAGAGTGGCTTAGGCTTGGTGATGACAAGGGCGATGTTTTTATTATACACCAAGGCATCACGGAGGCCTAGCCCCATGGTCGGCAAACTGAGGCTCTTGGGCCCCTTGAGTGTGGCTCTTCCACAAAATACCACGGCCTGGGCGAGTCTATTTTGAAGAAGTGGCGTTAGAAGAAGTTTAAGTTTAAAAAATTTGGCTCTCAAAAGAAATGTCAATTGTTGTACTGTTGATATTTGGCTCTGCTGACTAATGAGTTTGCCGACCACTGGCCTAGCACACTGCCTGAAACAGCACTCAATAAATAATTGTTGAATAAATTTCCGGTAGGGATTTGTAGTTTCTCTGTGTTATTTGTACTTGTTACGGCATTACCTAATTTATAGACATATATGCAGCACCCACATATGTGCCTGTGGGGGTATGCTTATATAGGACACACGGTATATGTAGTTGAGTAAATTATACCAAGTTCATCCATACATAATGACTTTTTTGAGTAGGAATGCTAGAAATGTTTGGACCCAACTGATTTTTAGTTTTTATTATCTTGATCTGTTTGGATAGGAGTAAAGCTGGTCTTAGGAAATCATTTGAAAACATAGGTCATATGATCAATCCAGACTTAATGACATTTTGGGATAAAATCACCTTCCAAAGAATGTCTGGAAAAAATATTGCTTAATGTTGGACTATAGGGGGGGCAATAAAAAACATATGGAAATCTGAATTTTTATTGTTTCTAAATTTGTGGTTCTGAATAATTTTTCAGAAATGAAGGGTGAATCCCAAGCCTTCCTTCTGTCTATGGCGAGAATCAGAGTGAATAATAATCACCTGTGTAATGTAGCCTATTCGGCAGAGATGCACGTAGGTGATTTGTATTAGATGCATCTATTAGATGAGCTGTCTCTCCAGGGCCTACAAAACCATGAATGCGGAACACCTGATATGTGACTGAGCTTCCAGATGGAGGGACAGCTTGAAAAATGCCAGCATAATTTACAACTTTTAGGCAGTATGGGGGGAACGCATTTGCAGTGAGCTTTAAACAGCTTGGACCATGTACAGGTGCAACTGTGTTTAATGTGGAATTTCAGTGGATGTCACATATTATTAGATCCAGTCACTGATCACAGAGGATAGGTGTGGCATGTGAGCAGTGCGAATAGATGCCTTAATTAAGTATCTCAGAACAGGAGACATCTGTTTGGTGAGGTGCGGGGGGGGGGGGGGGGGGGGTGGTAGGATAGCATTTGAATTTTATATTGGATTGTTGAGTGTCACTGAAGAAGCTCTTACTTTTGTAAAGGCTGCATATGCTGGGCTTATCCTCTGTGAGTTAGAAGAAGAGGAATCACAGAAGCCATGTATGGGTATGCAATGTCTGGCTCTTGGAGACCTTGGACACCTGCACCCATAAAACGACTGAAGTAGGGATTGCTAACGTAAGGTCTGTATTAGAAAAAGGGCACAAGTCGTTATCTCTGGAGGTTAGGAAATTGACATTGAAGCTTTCTGGTTAAATTGGAGAAGGAATCATACATATGTTATAATTATATATTATGTTATATATGTGCATTATATATGTGCATATACATATAGTATATATCCTTTTATTCTTGGTAGACAGACAGATCTCCAAGAGGATATATCTGACTTTGGAGGCAAGGTATGGTTAACTAGGAAGTCATTGGTAGTGTTTGTGATTTACTTGGTTTACCTGGTAAAGAGCAACTGAAGTTTCTAAAAGGAACTGTGTGGTGCCTAGAGGGGCTTGAGGGTCTACTGTGTTCATACAACCACCAAGTATTCTTGGTCCCGCAAGTTTCAGTCCTGGACGAGGAACTTCATACCCAGTAGACAGCCCAGCCAGACCTGGGCCCTGGCTTCCCGGAGCTCACATTGTAAATGGGAGCCAGAGAGTGAACAAGCCTCCCTCAGGTCAACATGCCCATACAGTGTGACAGGGCTGGATGACACACGGACAGGGGCAGGCGCGTCTCATTTTGTGGGTGGGGGGATGGGTCAGGGAAGGCTTCTCTGAGAATTCAAGGGTGGGTAGATGTGGAGAGGGCTCCAGGGGGAGGACAGGTGCCCAGCAAGATGAGTGCTTGGAGGAAGGGGAGACAGATTACCTTGTGTTTGGAATATAACCAGTCAGGGCAGCAGTGGCCAGGCCCTTGGTGAGCCTGGGAGGGCGGGGGGCCAGGTGATTCACAGCTCACTGGCACTGGTCTAAGTGGGGCGGGAAGAGAGAGGTCTGGAGAACAGCTATCCTCATATACAGGTGAATCGTTTCGGGATTGAGTCCACCTCCAAGTGAAACCGCTTCCCTACCCCAAGCAAGCTCTAGAACCAGCCTTAAGGGGCAACTCTTCAAAAGAGCTTAACGTTATAGAATTCTTTTTGAAAAGAGTCACCGGAATGGATTGTTCTGCAAAAATACAGCCTAGACTTCGCAGCACCGGCAGCCCTTACCACTACCTGCCCTTCTGGCCACGGAATTGCTGCTCCCGGGGCTCCTGGCCGCCTTTGCCAAGGGAGTGTCCCCCGGACACTCATCCTGCAGTTCAGATATGCACTCGCCCTTCTCCAGGGTCCAGGGCCCTGCCGCCTCTCTGCGGGATGGAGGGAGGAACCTTTACTACCTCGTCCCTGACCAGCTCCTGAAATGCAACTTGTGCACCTCGCGGAGGGGGGTTGGGAGGGAAGGGGGGGGCGGAGGAAAGAAAGGAGCCAGGCTGTCACCCAGAGCGCCCAGCTTTTACCTTTAATCCTGTGGGCCGGTCACAGCTGGTCCCCGCCCACCTAGCGCAGCCTTTAACTAAAGGGCAGTCCCTGACCCAGCGCTCTCCCGCCCTTCCTTTCGCCCGCGGAAGGAAAACAAGCGGGCGGGCTGGGGGCGGGGAGGGCGGGGAGGCGGGAGCGTGGACAACCAGTCCCGGCGCGCGCGGGGTGACCCCAGGTCCCAGGGCGCAGCGGTGCGCGGGAGTCTCCGGGCAGAGCGCGAAGCCCCGCCCGGGGGCGTGTCCTCTTGTGTTAGCCCCGCCCCCGGGCGTGCCATCCCGCGGCCAATCTGCGGCGTGTCCTCTCGTGTTATCCCGCCCCTGGGCGTGTCTTCCTGCCCGCCCCGCCCCCGCCCGAGGGCGTCACGGCCGGCCCCGCCCCCGCGCCGCTGGCCCTGGGCTTCCTCAGTCCCCTTCGCCGCACTCAGCTGCCACTCAGGAGCCCGAGGACGCGAGCGCAGGTCTGTCTCCGGGGCCCCCGACTGCAGACGCTGCCATGGCCCCCGTGCTCAGCAAGGACGCGCCGGACATCGAGGTACGGACTGCGCGCTGGCTCCAGGGGGCGGGGGAGGGTCCCTGGGGTCCCCGCGGGTGGGGACCGGGAAGGCCCTCGACCACCCCTGCGCCCCCGGAGGAGCGGGAGCCGCGGGAACCTGGCCTCCGCGGGAGGTCCGCGTGGTGGCCGAGGAGTCCCGTGAGCGGAGGGGGTGCCCTTGGAGCGGGACGGGGTGCGGGGAAGGTCAGGAAGCCGGTCCTGACCTGAGTGGCGGGACTGAAGGGGCACAAGAGTTGCAGACAGGTGGGCTCTGCAGGCCGGCGGCGCCCCCTTCCCAGCAGGCTCCCCGCTCCTCCTCCTCGCCCCCACCTGCCTTCGGGACACCTGTCTGCTGCCCCACCTGCAGGGTCTGCAGCCGGGGAAGGGCCGAGGCGCGGTGCCCGCAGGAGGACAGCTGTGTGAGCGGCGGGGTGCCCGCTGGCCAGAGCGGGGCTCGGAAACACTATAGCTTCTCTGAGAACCCCAGGAATGCCAGGAAACGCGTCTCCTCCCCTTTGGACAGTTCTCGCTTTCCTCCTGCGCTCTGTGTTCTGTAAAAATGTCATCTTTCTTGCTGAATATAAAGTCCCACCTGCAATGGCCATTTCCCGTGCGCTCTCCCGGGACCTCGGTGTCTGCCGGGAGGAAGACTTGGTTGTGAACCGGGGCTCCAGGTGTACACACGCACCCTCGGCAGCACGTCCCAGCTCAGACACACTGCTGTTCAGTGTGTGGTGGGTTTTCTTGGAGACTTTTCTTTATGTGAGTCTGATAAGACCCGTGTTTGCACACGTGTGTGTGTTCTTTAGAAATGACAAAAATGTGCTTTCGTCCGCTGTCAGTGGCTTAAGTAAAAGTTTAAAACCACCTGTTTGCAGAGTAGCTGCTTTTGCCACGTTTTGTCTCTACCGTTGATGGAAAGAACTTGTTGCTTGGTTTGGAGGGTGGCCGTAGTGTTTTCTCCAGACTCCATACATTGGTTTGACAAACCCATTTTAGAAACAAGCGCCAAAGTACACCTGTGGGCTTCTTCAGTTGATTTACTAGTAATTTCTCTCGTAGATAATTTACTTTTTCATATGGATCAGTATGATTCTATTTAACCAGTACCTGTTTATGTGTGCAAAGGGCAAAGGAGACTGGACTTACATTCTAGTTCTTTTGTCCTTGTTACTTTGACCTGACCAAATCCCTCTGCCCCCCTCCACCCCCCAACCCCCCAGTCAACAGTAGCAAAGTCCCTCAGAATCCAGTGCTGACTTCAGGAATAAGAGCGCCAGAGGGCAGCTGGCTTTGGCTTTTGAATTTCAAAATGGTATGTTATCTGCCTGACTGACTTCTTTCTCAGTCTCTCCTACATTTGAAATCAGTTCTTAGGCACATTACACTAAGGAAGAAGATGCCAGTGACACTTTTGTGACTGGCTTAATGTCATATACTGTTTCAACTGAGACCCTGTAGGAAGTCAAAGCCCTCACGCTGGCCTCCACCTGATAAGTCTATGCAGCCGGTCTGCCTGACATTCCTTACGACCTAGAATGGTGGCTTTTCAGCACTTATGTCGTTCAGATATGCAACACACTTGAATCAGTAACCTCTCTGCTCATACACCTGCCTCACTTTTCCCTCAAAGTCAAGCCGTGATGCAGGAGCCAGAGGACCATGAAGGACCCTGAAATCAGTCTTTCAAATACAGTGCAGTGAAGAAAAACACCTTAAGCCTAGGGGAACGTGGTCAAGCTTAGATGTCTCAGTTGTCCTGTTGACTCACCGCACAAGTTCACTTTTGTTTGAAGAATCCGAATGAATTAGGAAGACTCGGTGTTCGAGCCAGTTCCAGTGCGTACATTGGGTTTGCGTTCTTGCGTGGATTTATTAAGCCCGTTGTCTAGGGTTCCATCTGACTGTGACCACCGCCTTAGTCTCCAGTTCATGGAGACGCGAGACATCTTGAGAAAAAAAATTACCGCTATGAAACGGAAAACAAGTTCCCTTGATAAATGTGAAACGAACAGAAGGTGTTGGTGACAACCTGCTGTAACAGTGACTTAATTCCCCCCAAAGCTACCTCCCGACCCTCAGGTCTCATCCACGCAGTCAAGACACATCGTTGTTTCCGAGGGAAAAGTCACTGAGGTGTAAAACGTTGCTCTGGGTAACCCCTCCGTGATCTCGAGCCTCCACCCAATATCCCATCAGGGTTGAAAGGTTGGGAGCTTGAAAAACCACCGGAAGGACGCCAAACCCCAGCCTGGAACGTCCCTGAGCAGGAAGAGGGGCCCAGCAGGGGCGCATCGGAAGGTCAGAGAGACCGGGACCTGGCTCGCACCCTCGGAGGCGGTGGTCAGTGCAGTCGTGGGCGAAGATGCGTGAGCAGTCCCGTTTTCCCCAGTCCCTTTGGTGTGGTTCTGATCCTGGCATCTAGAGCTCCCTGCCTGGGGTGGAGGTCTCATTCCACCCCTCCCTAGCCCGGTGACTTGAGGCAAGTTTCTCAAGTTGCACAATCGGTTGAGGAAGGAAAAACGGAGGTGATTAGCCAACAACAGTCCACACCTTGTCAGGAAGAAAGGACAGACCTGTTAGAAAGTAGAAGTATAGGAACCTATGAGGAAAACCAATGCCAATCAAATAATTCACATTCTGAAGTTCACCAACTGTAGCTGTTCATTTTTCTGAAAGTCAGTTGACTTTGTGGACTCACTCTTTGAATTCAAGCTGAGTTGTGTCAAGGATGGCTTTGAATACAGAGTCTCCTGGAAGGTTCAGAGGTCTCAAGCATGCCACTGCCCCGCCTCCCTCACTTCCCCTGACGTCAGCAGTGCCTCCACGGCGCCGGATGCAGTTTGCGTTGGTGACGAGTATGAGATCGGCACCTTGAAAAGCGAGTCAGGGTGATTTTGGGAGCGTTCGCCTTTGTTCATACACCTACCTCACTTGTTACTTTGACCTGACCAAATCCCTCTGCCCCCTTCCACCCCCCCAACCGCCCAGTCAACAGTAGCAAAGTCCCTCAGAATCCAGTGCTGACTTCAGGAGTAAGAGCGCCAGAGGAAAACAAGTTGTCTTCTTTCCCTCCCACCGACGTGGATAACTGAGGAGAGGCTACCGAAGGGCAGCCAGCCCTGGCCGGGTGGCTCAGTTGATTGGACCATCGTCCCCATCAGTCAAGGTTTTCAGGCTTGATCTGCAGTCAGGGCACATAACAACAAAGAGATGTTTCTTTCTTTCTCTCTAAAGCCAATAAAAATATAAACAATAAGTGAAAGTGTATGCTTTTACATTTTGGTAAACATTTTCAGCCAAACTAAATTGCTACCCCCCCCCCCCCCTTCTGCTGCTCCACAATCACAAGTCAAGGTCCAACCTTGAATTATGGAAATGAGGAGTGAGGGGTTGTCAACTCATTTCAAATGTACCCTGAATGAAGAGGGATTTCAGCCCATTGTCCACAACATCACAGCGCATTTCCAGTCGAATAAAAGCAGTTCCGAATGGCCTATCGTATGGATTCTAATCATTGGCGAAGGTAATCGAGAATTTTCTGTGTTTGTTAAGAAAATGGATAAAATGATAGATTTGGAAAATGAGACTATAATGGAAACAACTTGGAGAACGTCAGTTTTAAGGAGCATTTTGACAAAAGGAAAGACCATGAGTTACAAATGGGTAGAGATGGCAAAAGCTTGTTTCAGGATACCCTTTGTCATAACTGCTTTGCTCCTAGGGAGGCAGGCGGGTCCTGGATCCGAAGTGGGGAATAGGATTGAACTTGGCAAGAGCCATGGTTCTCGGTTTACCTACCCTTGTGAAATGTTTGTTCCACATACAAGTAACAGCCTTGTCTTCTTTTATGGGCTGGGCACCA
The DNA here is from genome assembly GCF_027574615.1 of Eptesicus fuscus. NCBI lineage: Eukaryota > Metazoa > Chordata > Mammalia > Chiroptera > Vespertilionidae > Eptesicus > Eptesicus fuscus. The sequence continues at coordinate 2,020,538 of NC_072494.1, read as the reverse complement.
GGGAGCTATGGAAATGCTATCTTGACTTGCGAAGGCTTTTACTTCTTTACTTTTAATTTTAAAACTTCAAACCTGTTTTGTGAGTTTCAGCTGCCCTCCCTACTTTAAGCTGCCCCAGGGATCACGCTTAAAGTCCATCTCCTTTCTAAGGAATTCAGCTGGGCAGGAGAAATGTATCTGATGGTGTGATCTGGAGAGTTATTTCATTCCAGGGGTAGGTATCGTTGTTGCTTTAAGGGACTTCACATTTCTATAGTTAAGCATGGTCAGGTGTATATATTTCAATCCAGTTAAAAAATTCTACCTCTATATGAATTCAGATGACTGGGTTTAGTAGTAGTTTAATTAGAGGCCGTGAGATTAATGACTAGAGATGAATCTATCACTAGGGAGGTTTTTAGCTTGGATCTGCTTCATCTTCATCATGGCAGGTTGTGTTGACTGATGGCTTAATTGTAAAAATGTGCTGGAATTCGGTAGCCTCCTTTCTTACATTTTGGAAGAAAAGGCCAGTTTTGGAAAGCTGAACATTTACAGTAAGGAATTCCTAAAAATTCCAAAAAGATCTAGATTTAAAATCCGGAGGCAATGCATGACCTTTAGCAATCCTGTCTTAACTGTTTGAATGCAGCGTTTTTACCAAATCTGGATATAAGCTGGCAAACGACACAAGAACTGAAAAATAGACGCTCCAGTAAGGTAAACAAGGCTGGTCTCTGGGAGAACCCTCCTAATTAGCACAATCTTACATTAAAAATTAGGCACCCTAAAATGAAAGACAATGAGACTGAAAAAACTTAAGTAATAACGTAATAATGAAAGAGAGAATCAGAGCAGATAAGGACCAGGCATTAGTGGGCTGAAGAGGAGCCTGAAAAGTAAGATTTTATTTTTCTGCCTCGAAGCCACGTGGACACAGCGACCAATGCGGGCCCCAAACCTTTAGTCCTTAACACTGTAAGGAAAGTTCGCCGGCACGTATGCTCTGCTTTAATTCAAAAACATTGAATCCGGCACTCTAAGATTATACATTTATCTATAATCGGGGTTTTAATTTTCAAATGTGACTTGTTTACCTCCTGAACTTGATTTGCTCTTAATCCTCTGTGTCCAGGCAGGAGGTGTTCTCGGCCTCAAACATCAGAGTGTGGGTGTTCACAGATACCCCGGAGCCAGCCACACGAGGAGATAACTCCTAATAGGATTATGCCTGCCTGGTGGTTTAGAATACTTACAGCTTCCGTAATTAAAATGTTATACCAGCAGGTACATAGCGTCTGCACTTACTTCAACGGATAGCTTTCCTCTTAGACGGAACAGACATCTGTTGATGTTAGCAACTCGAGACTTTTGTAGAAAGTTTATTTTGTATTGCACGGCATCAGGTTTTATTCCATGGGTTACAAAAAGCATTGCATTAAAACAGGCCTGGGTTCAAATCCCGACTCTGTTATTTTATTTGTTTATTTTTAAAATCCTCACTCGAGGACATGCTTAGAGAGAGGAAGACAGGAGACAGAGAGAAACATGGATGTGAAAGAGAAACACCCGCCAGCCCCCTTCCAGACATTCCCTGACCGAACCCGAGCCCGGGGCACGTACCCTGAGCGGGAACAGAACCAGTGGCACGGACTCAACCACCGGAGCCGCTCGGCCAGGACTGGCTGTTTGTTATGGGTGTGAATGTGGCCGGCCCTTACCTGCCTGTCACTCCTCCCTCTCTCCTTGGGGTTTAGTTTTAACTGTTTCCTGCAGTAGCGGAACACGGGAGGGTGATGTTTTGGGAGAGACCTGGGGTGCAGGGGCGGGAGGCTCCGCAGAGAGTGGTGGGCAATAAAACACGGGCGAGGCGGGGCGCCATCTGCATAAATCAGGCCCGGGGTTGACATGTAATTTTGCGGGGGTCCCCTGAGAGGTGGCCCTCGGGGCTTCATTATTGATGAAGAGATTTTTCTTCCAAGTGGCCCCGTGAGCAGTGCCTCCAGGGGACACTCATAAGCACTCATAATATCAATTTCCAGGCACCTGGGAGGTAGGGACGCAGGCTGTCACTTTAATTATTATGATCGAGGCAGAGGACAGACACAACCAAAGCTGAAATTCTCAAAGAAATGACATTGTTAGAAGCTGGTGCCCAAAATTTGTTATCTAAATGAGAGTTCCCAAAGAGCATGGTGTTCCCTTTCTTGGTGCAAAATGGGTTTATCCCCAACTCCCTCCCCTCCCAGATGAAAAAAAATTATTCACGAGCAAATACAGCGTGTGCAGGTATGCTTAGAAGTCTAGGAAAACTTTATTTGAAGCTAAAATGCTTGCTTAGAGAAACCAAAGCTTAGTCCATTTTGTACCAAAACATCATGAGTTGTGTGTTTTTTGTTTTTAATAATTGTGTAGGTATTTCTTTTCAGGAAAGGACAACTCGATGTCCCTTCCAAATGTCATTGAGAATGCCGAGAAATAATCGTCACTAAAGCACTGGTTCCGATCTAGTCCCCAAACCAGTCAGGGAACCACCGGAAGAATCAGTCCACTGCAGTAGAACAGCAGTCGGGGGGAGTGCTGGGTGAACCCTGCCCCCCAGTATATAGACGGGGATAACCCTGGGGAGACAAGCCCATGCCAACTACTCCTTCACTCCAGTCTCCCATAATGCAGCTGCAGGGAACGGATGCAGGTGTCTTCTTCCAGGGAAGGCGGAGGAGGGCTGTCCTGGCTGAGGTGGGTCAGGTGTAAGCCCAGGGCTGGCAGATTAGAGTTAGGGGGAGCGGGGAGAGGGGGAGGGGGAGAAGAGGGGGGGGAAGTGTGGCTCTGCACACTGGCAGTGTGTTTGCCCCTGCTGCCTTTCTTAAAACCATGGCTCAAGCAACATCCCATGCACCTGAATTACTGAGTTTCACTGACTGGTTCAGCAAGTTTTCATGAGATTACTCCAGCTCCCCAGTGCCTTGGGTCACCATGGAAACCAGTCGATTGACGTGGAGCTTGGAGTTCCATCCTGGTTAAGGGACGGCCACTGAAATGCGTGACCACCTTGCTGCCAGGGAGTCCTGCGAGATAATCTCCGAATCGTCCCATGGTGTAACAGTGGCCTCTTTAGATGTTGTTGACTTTTTATTAGTATAATGGATGCTCTAAGTAACAGTGAATTAATTCATTAAGAGGGGCTTTTCAGGCAAAGCCATGGTGCTCATCACTGCTCTTCCCAGGGAGGAGCTGCGAATGACTCGTTGGGAGTTGGGGGGAGAGGGGGACAGGAGTCCCGATGCTGAGTGGTTGCTGGTTACTGTTGGGTGGTTAGGTGAGCACGGCCTCCATGCAGAGGTGAAGCCCTAAAAAGGTGGAGGTGGGAAGAGGGCTTCACCACCGCCTCTCCCCTGCCATTGGAGCTGGGGCCCCATCACCCTTGTCTAGTCTCCACCGTCTCCATCGTTTTCCAGTTTGTACTGCAGGACTCCACGTTTTATTTATCCAGCAGCATGTTTGTGGTCATTTTTCCTTCTGTCTATGGCCCTTTGCAGTTTTGGAAAAGTACAATTTTGTTTTGTTTTTAAAGGCTCTCTATTTGGATCTCTGGGTTCCTCCTGTGTAGTTTGAAAATAAAAGACAATGAATTTTGTTTTAGAAAATAAAAGACATCGAATTTTAAGATAATGCCTACAAGTGTTGTAAGGACTAATTTACAGAAGATCTCATTGTTCCTAACTTGTTGCTGTGTTTAGGAGTCATTCAAAGGGCACAGGACGCTGCCACGGCCTCGCCCTGTTAGGTGTTGCTTTGCATGACCACTGTGTCCTGCCTGTTTCAAAATGCTGGTTTAGCTGAAGCTCGGCGTTGGAACTGACACGTGCACTGTGAGAGACATTTATACTATATGCATTTAGAATTGATCAAGTGCTTCATGCAATATGTCATAGTGGGTAACTCAAAATACTTGAGCTATTTATTATCCTGCATTTATAGGAGGATTGAATTTCATTTTCATGAACACCCTTTTTTACTTTTTCCAATAAAATATATTATGTTTGATATAACAGATTTTAAGGCAAAAGAAATCTGAGCCTGGCCAGGTGGCTCAGTTGGTTGAGAGTCATCCCGAACCCCAAAAGGGTTGCGGGTTTGATCTCGGGTCAGGGCGAGTAGGAGAGGCAACCCATCTTTCTTTCCCTTTCTTTCTTTCTTTCTTTCTTTCTTTCTTTCTTTCTTTCTTTCTTTCTTCCTTCCTTCCTTCCTTCCTTCCTTCCTTCCTTCCTTTCTTCCTTTCTCTCTCTCTTTCTCTCTTTCTCTCTTTCTTTTCTCTCTCTCTTTTCTCTCTCTCTCTCTCTCTCTCTCTCTCTCTCTCTCTCTCCCCCCCCCCCAACTCTCCTTCCTCTTTCTAAAATCAATAAAAAACACCCCCCATTGAGGATTAAAAAAGAAAAGAAATCAGAGCTGTATTGTGAAACACATTGTGTCTAGCCCTTCAGGTTCTCCCCATGCCTCATAGGAAATACAGGACATGTGTCCATCTCCCAGCCCTGCCTCTTCCAGTGGGAGCGAGGGTGTGACTGGCAGGAACGCGGCCCACAGCGAAGCCTGTTGGTAATTACGCAGCAACCTTGTTAATCCCCATCAGTCTTCCATTAAGTCAGGCTCTCTTCCGTGCCAGCACAATAACCTTCATTATAACTAATATCTGTCATCCTTGAGAAAGCTGTTGGTGCCTCCGAATACATTCAAGTGCCAGGACGGCTGATGGACAGTATGGGGACCCGTCCAGCGCCAGGAAGTGCCTTTTATCCAACACCTGGAAGTGATTACAGCGGCGTCTCCCCCAAGGGAGCACAATAGCGGATTGTTTCCTCGGGCTGTGCCCTATTGCAGACAAGTCTTCAGAGGGAAATGGCTCTGGTTAGCATGCGCCTTTTACAAAATAGTCTACGAATAAAATAATAAAAGAAATCTCCCTAGACACTGAATGCTACTAATTTGGGGAAATTATTACTCATTACACAGCGATGCCACTGCTTAAAATTTATTTTCCGTATGAATCTGCACAGTGACAGCTGAAGTGTGAGGAGCTTTGTGTGGAAGGTGACGGCGATAATTTACTCATCTCGAGATGCAGAGTATCTCCATGGCGATGAAACACGCATAATGCTTCAAGGATTCTTTTAAATGTAGGGATCACGCCATCTTTCTGGGGGAAATAAAAGAAATCTAGCTTTATCCAACACATCTCCGAGACCCTGAACTTCTGACCTGTTGTGCTTCTCTCTCATTACGCATCCATTTCCTGATTTCTGCTTTTATCCATGGCTTCCAATCAGAATTAGGGTCATAGGCAAGGTGAAATAATGAATAACTCAAAATATTTGGGACTTATTTATAGTAGTATTTTTTTGTAAAAATATATTTTTATTGATTTCAGAGAGGAAAGGAGAGAGATAGAAACATCAATGATGAGAGAGAATCATTGATTGGCTGCCTCCTGCACTCCCCCTACTGGGGACTCCAACCTGCAACCTGGGTATGTGCCCCTGACTGGGAATGGAACCGTGCATGACCTCCTGGTTCATAGGCCGATGCTCAACCACTGAGCCACACCAGCGGGGCTGGCGGCGTGTTTTTGAATGAATTTGGTGATGCAGGGGAGTCAGGAGACTTGGTCCTCACCTTGACGGCCTTTTCCTTGGGTTGTCCTTGCACCTCACGAGGTCTGTCTGTCCATGGACCTCCCTTCTGGCTCTGGCACTGGGAAGGTGCCGTTCAGTGCAGTGCAGGCTTCCTTTGTGTCCTGTTCTGTACGAGGTACTGCAGATCCGGAGGGGAGGCCTAGCCGGTCATCGCACTCAGTGAGCTCCTGTCTAGTGGGGCAGGCAGGCACATAAGCAGAACATTTTAGACAGGCGTGGGTTTCACTCAAACCCATGATCTAATCATGCATGTGAAATGTTTTTATGAATCGAAAGTGTTAAGTATGTAATTTCTGTTATAATGGAAGTAGTGTTACTTGACATTTCTGAGTTGTGAACTCTATTTTTGGTACCAGAGCATCTGTGGCTTCTTCACAATTAAGGAAAAAATCTTAGCTTTTCAGATAGGATGTCTGGATTTAATTCAAATCCAACAATTGAAAGGCGCTTGAAGCGGCTCTGTTTCGCTGTCAAATTCTTTTTCAGCCTATATGTCATTTGTAAGATGCCACCGATGTGCAAGTGCCGTGCCAGGACGAACGGGACCCTCTTTTTCCCTGAGCTCCTTCCACACCCCCACTTTTACTTTCGGTCGTTGCCGCTCCCCTGGGGATCACACATTGTGACATGAGAGGCACCGTTACTTTGCGGTACTTCCCAACGAATAGCCATTGTCGTCGACTCCTGCTGGAGCTTCCTTAGCGATTCTAGGTGTCGCCTCTTTTTCTTCATTTCCACCAGCAGCTGATAACCAAGGCGTGCCAGGCAGTGTGTGAGAGCCTGTGGCCAAGAGAGAGATGACAAACCTTTAAAGTATGACTCCAGGTCTTGTCTGCGTGGTTATCCGCCCCAAAGCCAAACTGATTTCATTGTTTACACGGACTAGCAGCCCTCACGTTACATGCATTAAAATAAAGACGCAGCTAACGCTACTGCCGCCCGTGGAGGAAGGGCAGCGTCATGACTGACAGTGGAGAGTCTGAAGCCCGTCGAGTTGGTTAGAATCTCTGTCACCTTCTGGACACGTGACGCAGCCTCCTGGTAATTTTGTTTCCTTCTCTGGAAACTGGCGATAATACTAAGGGCTTCATGGGATGATGATGATGATGATGAAAACCTTTCGGAAAGGTGCCCGGGCGTATGGTAGCCCCCACAATAAACAGTCATTCAGTGGAGGAACTTTTAGGAAAATGTGATTGTGTGTTATTTTCAAATCAGAGGCACTAGGAAATGTTGAGAAAGAGTTGAACTGTTGTCTTGTTTGAAATACACACCAGGCTGAGGACCAGCCTTGAAGCGAATAGAATGGTGGTGGGAATGGTGCAGATGAGAAGTCAGAGTGTCTGCCTGGGGGCAGGGTTCCCACTGCAGGGTGGAGGGAGCGGGCTCCATGCCGGGCTGGCTGCGGGGAGTTTCCGGCAAACAGTTTAAAAGGACCGGTGGGCACGTTGTTATTCACGTCCTTGTGCCGTATCGTAAAGAACGCACGTCTGTGCAAAGGGAGCACCTATCAGCGGCCATCAACGCAGATGAAAATGAATCTTTTCTTCTTTTCTCTTTTTTTTTTCTTCCTGTGCTGGCACGACATTTCCATTGATCATTTTTTGAAATGAGTAATTTTTGGTTTAGGATTTTTTGACATCTTGATGGATTTCAAGAAAAATACTAACTTATGCTGATGTGACTTCCCATTTGTCTTTTAAGTGCATAAGGCAGACGCTCCCGTTCCGACATCTGGACGCACTCTGGCCCGAGCACGTTCCCTCGTGGCCTGTCTGTGCCCCCCACACCTGGCTGGCCACCAGAATCATCCTGGGCACCGCGTGCGCCAGATTATGAGGCATATTGTTAAAAAAAATGAACGGAAGTGGCTGAAACTAGACAGTAATCGATTTCTTGTCGTGCGAAGGAGTCAGAGGTACCTGGTACAGGGCATGCAGCCCTTTTCTTGTCCACGGGGTTCTGTCCTTCCACTCGGGGTCCCCTCAAAGCTGTCTCACCGTTCACGTGGGAGTTAGAGCCCCTGAAGGAGGAAAGAAGGGAGCAGAGGAGTGCACCCCTCCCTTTAATGTGACCCCCCCAATCCCCCTCTAAATACAGCTCACCGGCTGGAGCTTGATGCGGGAAAGGTGAGTGGAGCGATCCCTTGGCCGACGCTTTAGAGACTGTTTCCTGTCCAGGCGCCTCACAAGTTAAGCTGCGGGAGGGAGGGCGGCACCATCACCCTGTGACCGGCAGGAACGCGGCTCTCCTGTCCCTGCTCACGGCTGCAGCGACAGGGAACGCGCTTCCATTTTCTGTGACCCTCGCGGCCCATTGATTCGCTGGAAGCAGCCGCAGACCTCGGGCCTGGCCTCCTGGCTGCAGGTGGTTGCAGTGGGAACTAGGTTCGCCCGACAGAGAGAAGGCACCTGGGGCAAAAATCCAGCGGAACGGGGCACCCATTCCCGTGTCCTCCCTCCATGGGCTGATAGGGGACATCTTGATTCCCCCGGTGACGCTGCGTGACACTGTGTGACGTGTCGCCAGCTGGGAAGGCTGAGCCAAGCCCTAGCTTCCAGGGCTTTCATTGGGCGTCGGCCGTGTAGGCATAGAGTGCCGCAGCCTCGACTCAGTTCCTCAGGCTCCAGGCCAGCAGAGAGAGAGAGAGAGAGAGAGAGAGAGAGAGAGAGAGAGAGCAAGCAGATGGACATCTGCAGTCCCACTGTGCGCTCAAACTCTCTGCTCCAACTGGTCCAGCAGAGCCCGGCATCGGGCACACACACACCCTCCGGGCAGGTCGGGCACTCGCAGCTCAGCTCCCCGGAGGAGGTCGGGGCGCCTTCTGAGCACAGGCCTGGGCGGCCTGCAGGGTGTCAGCAGCCCCTGCCGCCTGCGTCCGCCTGCGTCCCGCACCCACTTCCACCTGCAGCAGCGGCAGAAACAAAACCTGCGGAGCAGGGCCCTCAGGCAGCCAGAGGGAGTTATGGCGGAGAGGGGTACACTGGTGGGAAACCAGTTTGGGCCCAGCAGTGTTGAATTACGCCCCAAGAGGAGTAAAAGGCATTGTTTCTCTATGTCTCACGTGAGGTTTCAACAGAAATCGTTTGCAGCGAGGTAGCTGTGCCCGAAGTTGGAATTGCTGGGTCACGTTTGGTAGAGAAGGGAGGCCTCCTGAGCTGACTCCATGCTGCATGCTTTCCGCGAGATAATGTTCCTCTTAAACGGCCATGATCTCTGTGGGTGCTCAGAGGGCGTTCGCTGAGAAAGGAGGTACTGGTGTGGTGAGCACAGCACAGCGAGCAGATGGTGGGCTGTAGGGTCATGTGCCTGAAACCTGTATAATTTTGTTAACTAGTTCACCCCAATAAATTCAACGAAAAGGAAAAAAATAGAATCCCCCTAAAAAAAGAATAGAAGATTTCACCATTAAGAGAAGAAAAGTGGCTTAAATAGCAATTAATAGATGAATTTTACATTATTTAAAATATACACAAAATCATAGCTTTCTGATAGAAGGAATCTTATTTCAGATATAGATTTGATTTCTCTTTCTTTTAGAAACGTCCCCTGATAGCAAGAGTATCTCACCACATCCGCAAATACCCCTTTAAATGTGATTTCTCATAGGTGTGTCTATTCCTCCACTGTGGACCGGCCATGACTGAACTCTTGTCTTCCTGCTGTGGACTTTGCAGCTTTTTATTGTTTTAAGTGACCAATTACGTTCTCTTAACAACATTTCTTAAAGGATTTCCTTGTTATTTTAAGTATTTCAACAGAAGCAATAAAAATAAAAAAAAACCCCACACAAGAACGTACCCTTCCAACTGGCCCTCCCCAGGTCCACCTTCTGGCCGACCCGCGCTCCTCTCTGAACACGCTTCCTAGTGAACGGCCTTCTTTCTGCCCACCCCGCCCACTTCCTCGCCATCTTCTGTGGAGGGGCCGCGCCTGGCGGTGCTGGCGGTGTCTGTGTTGTGTAATGAAATCCAAACGTTGGACCCGAGGACGTTTCAGGAGCGGAGACAACAACCAGTGACGTTGCCGAGGCCACACGGTACCCGCTGCCGAGGGCAGGGAGGGGCACCCAGGCCAATGATTACATGGCTACGGTGTTTGTCCCCCGGGACAGGCACGCTGTGTCCTCCGCCAGGGAAGGCGCGTGGTGAAGAAGAAAACGGAAATCGGTCTGTTCGGCCAGCATTCACGTCCTCCTCTCGGGTGGAACTTGCTCGCTAAGGAATTTTCTTAGTAACAATTGTGTTTGTGCATTATTTTCCCTAAGGTCCCTAAGGGAGCAGAGTGCTTTGAGGACAGGAGGCTGTGGAGATAACACCTTTGTCTGGGAGGGTCACTGACCAGCTCCTAGGAGAGCATAGATGCTGATCGGTACGCGCTGTGCCGTCTGCTCGGCCAGTGAGTGGCCGTGGCTCTAGAAGCGCCACAGTCCGTGGGGACCATCTGCGTGCAGGGAGCGGCATGGCTGCTGAGTGTTTAGAGGAAATGGTCCTGAGTTAGGAGTTAAAGGAAAGTGAGCACGTGACGGACATAAAGTGGCTGCATCCTGGACCCCGGTGGTGCTGTGAGCAGAGGCAGGCACGTGGGGTTGTGCACAGACTCGATAAACGAGAAACGGGGGGGACAGCGCTGGGGTGCCCGGTGTGTGGTGCGTGTCCCCCAGGTGAGGAGAGTGCTGGGCCCCGCGGGGCCGGGCCACAGCGCCCTGGGGCGGGCCTCCGTGTGCTGATGGAGAGGGACGCGGCGAGCGGATGTTTCGGGGCCCGCACGCCTTCCTCTGTGCTGACCGTGTGCGATAGAAACGAACCTGACCTCCCAGGCGCTCTCGGGGCTCCGCTCACGTCCAGTGGGTGAGCTGTTGATGTTTTAGCTTCCGTCACTTGGGCGCCGGCCCGCCTTTCCTGGGAAGGGCATGGAATGGGAATTCGCCTGCGTGTGTTGGGACCGGAATCCCATGAGCTCTCCACGGTAAAACGCGGTGCACACCGCTGTGTGTGTGGTGGATTTTAAAAGCTGCGTTGGATTTCCTGGCCCCTTTGGGCGGCGTATTAATTTGTGAGGAGGACACTGCCTTGTCAGGCAGTTGGCCTTTGACTTTGTGGGCTCAGGACAAAGATGAGCTCCGGGACCAGTGGTTTGGTGTCAGTGGGTTCCAGCTCTCTTTTCCCCTCTTATTTACAGCCACCTTGTCACCTGTTGCCTTCACTTTAAAAAAAAAAAAAATCCTGTATATGGATATTTAGAATTGTAGGGGCATGTAGGGGCATGAATGGAGTCTAAACTGTATTCCCATCACATACTAAGTGCTGACATGTAGTCAGCACATCCTACACGCCCCATTCCAGACAGTTTTCTGTACCATCTCATTTAATCCTCAAAACAACCCTATGAGGTAGGTACTATTACTAATCGCCACGTTATAGTTGAAGTAGAGAGATTGAGAGTTCATATAAACCAGAAAAAAATGGCAGAGCGAAGATCTGAGCCCAAATTCAGTTTCTAACACTATGCAGAGTACTTGGTGAATATTTCATAAGAAGTTGCAGGACTTAGGATTGTCAGGGACTTCCTCCTGCATCGATTATTGATTAACTGTGTTGAGGTAGTCTTTGTGGATAAAGGGAAAATTGGCCTTTGTATAGAGCTCGTACCAGGAAAAGAAGAGGAAGCTAAACTACTTGGAAATAATTCAACCCAAGGGTATGGAAACCTGAGCCTGGGCCAAGAATGGATATGTGCATTGCAAAACAAAACAAAACAAAACAAAACAAAACAAAACAACGGAGCATGTGGGTCTCTTACCAGGACTGCTTAGCCTGGCTTTTCCAGGTCGGAGACTTGGAGGTGGTTTGTAACTCGGGTGCAGGCGCAGGGTATACAGTTCTTTCCTTTGCTGCTGCCGACCCGGCGGGAGGCTGGCCGCATCGGTGATGGATGAGCTGGCCCGGGAAGCAGCGCTGCCTCGGTGAATGTCTCCGATGCCTTAGATTCCCCCCACGCTCTGGCTAACGGTGTGCCTGGGGCAAAGGCTGGGGTCATTGCCGAGACCGGGGCCGGGAAGCAAGAGACGGTTCAGGAGTTCGGTTCTCCATCGGTCCACGCTTGTGAGACTGTCGTCCGAATGAAGCCACAACGACCGACCAGACGCATCGCGCAGCAGGCTTGCTGCTTCCCTGGGGGCTGGGGATGTTCACCGAAGGGAAATCGGCACAGTGACACCGTGTTTCACCAAACGGGGGACTGATGCCCAGTTACAGGACATAGGAAAGCACGGCCTTTATTTGTTGTTTCTTTGCACTTGACGCTGCGGAAAGTGGGTGACTTGCAGTGGAGTCCACCTTCGCCGCCAAAGGCAAACACGAGGGATCATTTAAATGAGACGAAATGTCATTCGTCAGTTCAGCTTGCAAACCTAAAATGGCAGCAGGTGGGTATCGTGTTCACGGCTCAGAATCACAGTGAGGAACGAGCAGCATGGACGAGGGAACGCTGGTTTGTACTTTTGAAGGTGAAGGAGGCTCCGTGGGGCCTCACGTTGGAATCGTCGAGACTGTGGTGGGAAACAAAGCCCTTCGTTCCTAAGAGGCCAGGCCGGCCAGGTGGCCTCCTGCAGCTGGAGTTCGAGCTCTCAGATCCTGAGGTTCCAGTGCTTTCGGGCTCAGAGATCTGCTTCTGTTTGTGAGCCAGGCCTGTGGCTGCAGGCAGCACCCCCCCCCCCCCCCCCCCCCACGCCCTGTGTTAGGGAGGGACCCTCCACAGATGCAGAATTCCGGCCCGGGATTGCGACATCCCACCACGTCCCGGAATGCTGTGGCCTGAAGGGCAACAGCAGGGAACCTTGGTCTCTTGCATAATCATCTGTGGGTCCTATCCGGTCACTTCCTCCACTCAATAAAATTAGCGAAATGTTCTCAAATTCCTTCTTCTGTTTCTAGAATCACCAGTGCATCCTCTCTCCCGCCCAGTACATTTTTTTTAAATTGTATTACTTGAAAGGGATTTGGCAAAGCCAAATTCTTTGCATGGGAGACAATCACCCTCTGTAAGTAATTTGCCTTTTACCCGAAAGGGTTAACGGGCCTCTGAAAATGCCCGAGTTATCCAGCGAGGGGACCCCGAGACCCTGTGGGGACCCTGCGCTGGCCTTTTCTTGGGAAGAATGTAATTTGGAACTCTGCTGCCGCGTCCCGCCAGCTGCTTAGTTATGGATGATATTGACTTTTAGTTTTCAAAAGTCTCGCTTTGGAAAATTGTTTTTAACAGCTCTCAAACACTCACGTCCTGTGTTTTTATTTTATATCACTTTTCATTGGGGATATTATTAAGTCAAATCCTTGGTAACCGTTCTCCGCAATTCAATTTCTTTTTACCCAAGATCCATTGAATTCGAGTCACTGCCTTTTCGCAAAAGGTTAACCCAATATTTCATGTTATGCTTTCTACTTATGCTGCGCAAAAGAAAAGTCACTGTGATACGCAGCCAGTAAATTGTATTCAGAATGTTTCTTCTCAAAAGTTACATTACTCTGCCCACACAGATAAGCATAATCATTTATCACAATAGGAATTGTGGAAATAAAAACTAAAATAAATGCAGCTGTCTTTCTTGCATGTTACCCAGACATTTTTCTTTCTTTCTTTTTTCTTTTCTATAAATGTGGGCTACAATAACCACCTTTGAAAAATGTCATCTCTTTATGTATGTGTGAATTAATATGAAATTAGTAATGGGTCAGGGTTAAGTAACTAGACAAACAAAAACTGCATTTATTTTATATTAAGAAAATGTTTTCATTTTTTTGTATAAAAATATGATTACATTTTTAATGTTGGCTCTTATTAATAGGTTGCATTGGCATTATTTTATCATAAGGAATAAACCATGTAAAACTCTTAGCTCTATTGTATGTTTGTCATCCAGAAAACATGGACATCTAAAGAGATAGTTTGAAGTAATGTCATGTCTGTTATCTATAGGAATTACTAAAAATAATTGTCACTTATAGTGGGCTAATCAAGTAAGTTCCAGTGATGTTTATTAGAGTGAATACAGTGTACAACGAAATGCACTGAAAATAGACTTTAGTGATTATTGCTTTTGGTAACAGCTTTATTGAGAAATAATTTACATACCACACAATTTACTCATATGAAGTGTAGAATTCAAAAGCTTTTAATGTATTCATAGAGTTTTGCTGCTATTACCACAATTAATTTTTATCACCTCAGAAGAAACCACTTACCCTTTGTTTTGAAAAAAAAAAAAAAAGTTTATTTATTTTAGAGAGGAAGGGAGAGGGAGAGGGAGAGAAACATGAATGAGAAACATTATCGGCTGCCTCCTTCACGCCCCCTGCTGGGGGACAAGCCCACAGCCCGGGCATGCGCCCTGACCAGGAATCGAACTGGTGACCTCCTGGTGCATGGGACGATGGGCAGCCACTGAGCCACACCGGCCAGGGCTAAGCCACCTACACGTAGCAGGCACTCCCCAGCCCCTGGCAACCGCACGGTGCTTTCTCCCTCCACAGGTTTGCCTTTTCTAGACATTTTATTTCAATGGCATCATCCACTCTGTGGTATTTTATAACCGGCTTTTCTCAGATAGCATAATGTTTACCCGTATTCACCCACGTTGTTTGTACATCCCCCAAATCCCTTTCCTTTATTGATATCTAACTCCAGTGCGTTGTGTTTGGAGAAGTACTTTGGGTGACTTTAACTTTTACTTCATCAAGGCTTGTTTTGCGGCCTCCTCTATGGTCTGCCTTAGAGACTGTTCTGTGCACACTTGAGAAGAATGTGTATTCTGCGGCTGTTGGGCTGGCGTGTCCTATACGTTCTGTTAGGTTCAGATAGTGCAGTGTTGTTCAAGTATATTCCTTTTTAAAAATTTTTTAAATTCACTTTTTACAGACACAGGGAGGGAGAGGGTGAGGGAGAGGGAGGGAGGGAGGGAGGGAGGGAGGGAGAGGAGGAGAGAGAGAGAGAGAGAGAGGGAGGGATCCATTTGATGTTCCACTTACTTATGCACTCATTGGTCCCTGACTGGGGCTAGAACTCACCACCTTGGCGTATCCGGACGTCACTCAAACCAGCTGAGCTGCCTGGCCAGGGCTCAAGTCTGTTTCTTCTTTGTTCTTCTGCCTTGAGTCTAGGATTCTTGGTCGACAGTTTTTTCCTTTTAATACTTTGAAAATCTCACCTCACTACTTCCTGACAGCTACTATTGTGGACGAGAAGTCAACTGTTCAACTGACTGGTGCTCTCCCGGACAGGAGGAGTCGTTTTTGTTTTTCTCTTACTCCTTCCAAGATGTTCTTTTTGGTGTTGACGTGTAGCATTTTTGCTACTGTGTCTGTGTGTGAATCTCTTTGCATTTATCCTACTTCACGTTTGTTGAGCTTCTGGATGTACAGTTTAATGTTTTCTCTGTTTTTAGAATAAAATTTGGGAAGTTTTCAGCCATTGTTACTTTTTATATTTTTCACCTCCTTTCTTTCCTGTGCTGGTAACCCCATTACCGTGTTTTGGTGTACTTAACAGTGCATCACATATCTCTCAGGCTTTCTTACTTCTTTTCATACTTTTTTCCTTCTGTTCAGCGGATTGCATAATCCCTCTTTAAGTTTGCTGCTTCTTTCTTCTGCCAGTTCAGATCTACTACCAAGGCCCCTGAGCAAACTTGTCATTGCAGTCCTTGTGGTTTTTCACTCAGCTAGGACAGTGGTCGGCAAACTGCGGCTCTGTTGACTAATGAGTTTGCCAACCACTGAGCTAGGATGTCACCTAATAAATGATTACATGCAGTAAGTTTATTGTGGAATCACAGTAGCAGAAGGGGAAAGCAATATTCATAGTGTATGTCTGCCTTTGGGTCTGTGGGGGTAATATCAAGATAAATTTATTTATTTATTTTTAATACCAACATATTTACATATGTTTATATCTTGTTTATGCTGTCTTTAGAGTATCCTGGCTTTAAATCCTCGAACACAGACTCATGCAACTCTGCGTTCGACTTCGGCCAAGAAATTAGACAAGAAACATTGGAAAAGAAACCCTGATAAGAACTGCTTTGTAAGTACCACTGATGTCTGATTGCACGATGAAAAATGATCTCGCTTTACACATTGTAAGGCAAGATTTTACATTTTCTTAGAAATATACTTAAGTATGAGTAAAGTACAGCTGTGGTTTTTTAAAAAATTTTAAATATTTTATATTAGAATCATCTCAAAGGGTGTTTAATTTTACTGCTTTAAAAGATGTATGGAAACAGTTAAACATCCTACAAATTGAGTTTGGTGCCCAAATTAATTTTCTTAAAAATCTATAAAGTTTTTCTTAAAATAGTTTGGATAATGACACCATGGTACAGAAGAGTTTCTGTTACTGATGTAATTCAACTGAAGAAGAGGAAACAAATGTAGAAACTCATAAAGTGTGCTTTGGGGGAACATGTGAGCATGAGATGTTTAATATGAACCTGTCATAGTACATCCAGGTGAGATCTCTGAGCTTACTCGTTGTTAGAGCATTATTTAACGGGGCCTATGAGGAGAGACTTCAGGCTGGGACTGTGAAACCATCGATTGGGGTCAAGCACAACCTCAAAGGAAACATTTAACATGCCATCTTAGGGGGTATACATCTTTAAATTTGTAAACCACTTTTCGTTCAACCTGATTTCCCAAATTAATTCCCCCCACATTAATTGTCTCAAATTAGTGAGACAATAGTATAAGCTTATTTTTGTAAACTGCCCAATATAGTGATTTCAGTTTATTTTGAACATTGTACATTTCATAAGGTAGGGAAAATCCATTCAGTGGTAAAGTATGCAACAGTTAAAATTATTTTTGAAACCATTAACAATCTGGAAAAATACTCACAATCTATTCATGAAAAAGCATGAAATGTCACTGTTTAATAATGATTGTGTACATTTATATGTCTAAGATGCATCTCAAACTTAACATGTTGAAAATCCAAATTATGATCTTATCTTTAAAACCTATTCTTCTTGAGGTCATCATTACCTACTCCTTCACTGACAGCAAAAAATTGTCATTTCTCTCACCTTTCCTACCTAATTAGAAGGTCCTTTTGACTTTGCCTTCAGACATATCCAGAATCATTACCTGTCACCACTTAATCATACCAACCTTGCTAAGTCACCACCATTCTCTCTCACCTGGATCATTTCAGTAGTCTTGACCCGGTTTCCACATTTCTGCCTTTTCCTGGTAGACTCTTTCTTTCTTATTCTATCTATCTGTCTATCTATCTATCTATCTATCTATCTATCTATCATCTATCTATCTATCTATCTATCATCTATCTATCATCTATCTATATCTATCTATCATCTATCTATCATCTATCTATCTATCTATCATCTATCTATCTATCTATCTATCTATCTATCTATCATCTATCTATCTATCTATCTATCATCTATCTATCATCTATCTATCTATCTATCTATCTATCTATCTATCTATCATCTATCTATCATCTATCTATCTATCTATCATCTATCTATCATCATCTATCTATCTATCTATCTATCTATCTATCTATCTATCATTTATAGATATATTTTTTCTTTTTTTCCTAGCCCTAGTCCTACCCCTAACCCTAAGTCTTTCCTTCTTTTTAGATAGAAAAACTTTAATATGGGATCTGCCCATAGAGTCTCTTCTTAATAAAACATCTGAAGAATCCTTTCCAAAGGATTCCCCGCTCAGCATCTGTCAGGGAGTTTCCAGCTTTCTCAGAGTTTGCACAGTTTCCTCCTAGCTCAGCAAGGCCTTCCCCAGCCGCCCATTGAAAACTGTGCCCAGCCCCTCCCTCGCTCTCCATGGCCTCCCTGCTCACGGTGATACACTCTGCGTGGCACTCACTGATTCGGTTATGGTCCGTCTTTCTCCACCGGAGTATGAAGTCCGGGGCGGGGGCAGGGATGGTTGGGTTGGGTTTCACTAACTGTGCCCCACCTCCTAGAAGAGCTGGTGCCCACTGAGGGCTACGTGCTTGTTAGTCTGCCGGCGAATGGTTACCAGAGCTCCTTCATCTTGCCCTTGAGTCTCTCTGTGGTGAAATGGACAACTCAGATCTGTTTCCTCGTTTCACTGATGAGAAAGACTTTGCGGAAAATGTTAAATGATTACTTAAGCGCATTACAGATTGCTCAGTGTGGCTTCTAGAATGCTGGTCACGTGACCCTGTGTGTCATTTCTGGTATATCCCACGTCCGGAGAAAAGATAAATAGCCTCATGTTAAACTAGATCCACGCAAGGTAAGGGAACCATGGCCTGGACCGGTCGCCACAGTCATGACCAGTAATCTTCCATCATTCCCGAAGACCGCCTTCCGGAGAGCTTCATTTCCTGCCGGTCTCTGACCAGCAGCTAGAAAGGTTTTACTTCTTTCCTTTGATTTTCTTGGCTTTTCAAGAAAATCTCCTTTGCTTGGGCTTGACAGCGGTCTGCTTCGGTTTGGCTCAGGAGTCACTGACGTATCGCCATTTGCGGGTACACACGGGGCTGGGGTTCCTTTGAGGTTCCAGGGGCGTTTCCCCGAGACCTTGTCTCACGTCTCCCCGTCTGCCTTTCTTCCTCCTTCCCACCCGGGTCCTTGAAACGGCCAGATTCCGGGCACTGCGGTGAATGCTGCTCAACGATGAGTAAAAATCCGCAAAGAAGCAGTCTGAAATGATCTAGTAGACACAAATTTAGAGTTCATGGGTGAGAACTCAGGCTCTTCTTAGAGCACCAGCATCTGACCCCTAGGAGTGCCCTTCAGAAGGCGGTTCTGAAATTTTCTCTCTGCAGTGCCTTCCCTTGGCAGTTCAAATCCATCCTCGTACTAATTGGAGACTCTGAATTCAGCAGGGATTTAAACTGGCAAATGTGTTTATACTGGTTAATGAAGCACAAAGCAGTTATTTCCAGGATCTCTTAGGCAGGTGTTCCATAACTGCTGTTTATTTTTGCCATTCCTGAAGATGTTGAACTGTCCTAATTAATAAATATTTTTGCGCTCAGATTTCCACGACTAATTTTTTAAGACCAAAAATACGGTATAAATCAGAAAACGTCCTGGGTGAAAATAAAAAGGGAGGCAAGTCAAGGCAGCCCATTGTTAGGCAGGTTTTCAAGAATTTTAGCGAATTTGTTCTAAACACTTGGCACTTAGTAGGAGCTCACAGTAAAAAAAAAATCCTACATAATAAAGAGCTAATAGGCTAATTAGACCGAACAGCAGAGTGACCATCCCGATGACCTTCTGGACGAAGCCGGGGCTGCGAGGACTGAGGCCCTTGCACGAATTTTGTGCATCGGGCCTCTAGTAAATAAATGAAAGTATGGAACTTGAAATAGGATGGGGATTCTGAGCCTAAAATCTCCCCCCGTTTAGACAGGTTCAGACTTTGTCCTTTTGAAATTGGGGTGATGAATGCTGACGCTTAACCAATATTTACCTTACCTACCAACATGCTGCCCATGGGAAGGCATTTTGGTCGCGGTCTTAAAGCCTGGTCATGGATCCCAAAGGAAAATTAGGGGTGAGCTCAGATTCTGTAAGAATACAGAGCACACCCTGAATTAGTCCTCAGCATCTGGAATCCTCGACTGGCTTCCACTGTGTGCGTCTGAGGTGTGTATCTGAAGCACGCCCCCTGAACGCCCCTGGGCGTCCGCTCCGCGGCTGGAAACAAGCCCCCTCCGCAGGGTGAGCGCTCCGAGAGAAGGCGGGTGTCCTCACGCTCTCCACATGTGCCTCGCACTGCTGAGAGACGTCAGTCTCCCACGTTGGAAGACGTGCAGAGGGGAAATATTTGCTTGTACAGTTTCACTGATGACCAAACATTCATGGAAGACCTCCTATGTGCCGGCCATTGTGACAAGTGGCAGGGGAAGGATCACACACTCGTCTTGCCCTAACCATTAGCCATCATTCACACAGCCATTCAATTCAGTCACTGCCAACCGCCGCCGGAAGAGCCAGCCACGAGAGCCACACCCGGAGCGTGTGCCCGGGCCTCCCGGAGAAACAGAATTACAGGTGAACATACAAGCGACGGAGGGGAGAAAGAGAAGAGGGGTCTGTCCCTCCAGAGTGGACAACAGACATGAGAGAGGGTTAAGAGCAGGCAGCCGATGAACTTAAGGCCGGAGCCAATTCCAGTACCGAATGGCGAGGGGTAGCGGGCGAGGGGAGCACAGAGAGATGGGCGGACGGTCGCACAGGTGACAGCCACAGGCACAGCCACGAGGGCGGCGCCAGCAGTGCGCTGCATCGGAAGCTCTGTGTTCTGCTTATTTCATCCAGGGACGTGCGTGCCAGAATTTAGAGATTTTAAAAAATACAGCGTTAGGTTATCTCTTTGAAAGGATGTGTTTTCTTGCTGCTTCTTCCCACACTTAGAATACGCGGCTTTGTCAGCGGTTTATTCTCGGGGCAGACATATGTAATAAAATGCTCATTGACGAGCAAGGAGGAGAAGGGTTAACCCCCGGTTTCCCGAGGCTGTTTCTAGAAAGGTGCCCTTGTTACTTACATCAGACGGATCGTAGCGTTCTCCAGGCCCACGTGACACACACATTAAACTCCTGCGTAATTGTCAGCCGTCCGCCCTTGCTTTGCTCTTTTTTAGTTTGAAATGTTTATAACAGTTCAGTGTTGGCTCTGGTTCTTTTCCCTTCCTTCCTTCCTTCCTTCCTTCCTTCCTTCCTTCCTTCCTTCCTTCCTTCCTTTAAACCAACTTTATTGCTCCTTGGAGTGACGTGTGGTTGTCGAGTCCGGGTTTACAGTGGCTGCAGCAGCTTCCCCGGAGGAAGGCGAGCTTCGGTTCCGCTTTCTCAGCCAAAGGAAGGAAACGCCCCCTTTACAGCAGCTGCTTGTCACTGAGGGGGGGTTTCAGGGAAGGAGACAGCGAGAGCATCGGGGTGACCTCTCCCCGCAGAAAGGCTGGCCGGGAGCGAGCCCCGAGATCAACTAGTTGGGCTCCACGATTGCTTCTGCCATTCACTGGCTGCGTGACCTGGAGCGAGTGCCTTCATCTCCCTCTGCCTCCCTGTCCTCTGAGATGAGGGCCATCGCAGCATCTACCTGACCCAGTTGTTCTGGGAGTGATTGAGCCAATTTGCCTGCTGTCCTCACACAGCACGGCTCCCCTGTAATTCCCTCGCAGCGCGATCACCGTTCCTGCTTCCACACGGGCAGGGGCCTCGTGGCCGTGGCTGCGGGGCGGCGGGCGCTGACTACGGGAAGGACGCGGAGGGGTAGTGAGCGGGGGATGTTAAGGACGGAGTGGAAGACAGCATTTCCGTTCCTGCTCAGAAATTTCCTGGCAGCAAAGTGTGTGTGTGTGTGTGTGTGTGTGTGTGTGAGAGAGAGAGAGAAGAGAGAGAGAGAGAGAGAGAGAGAGAGAGGGGGGAGGGGAGGGAGAGGTAGGGGAGAGAGATGGAAAGAAACAGATAACAGATTTTTTTTTTAATGATAGACACATACTTTTTTTTTTTTTATTGATTTCAGAGAGGAAGGGAGAGGGAGGGAGAGAGAGGGAAACATCATTGATGAGAGAGAATCATGGATCGGTTACCTCCTGCATGCCCCCTAGTGCGGATCGAGCCCACGACCTAGGCATGTGCCCTTGACCAGAATCGAACCCGGGACCCTTTGGTCCGCAGGCTGGTGCTGTATTCACTGAGCCAAACCGGCAAGGGCGAGATACTAGATTTTTAAAAAAATATGTTTTTATTAATTTTTAGAGAGAGAGGACAGGAGAGGGATAGAGAGATAGAAACATCGATGAGAGAGAAACACCCATCAAGTGGCTGCCTCCTGCACGCCCCCCACTGGGGATCGAGCCCGCAACCTGGGTATGTGCCCTGACCAGGAATCGAACGTGGTTCATAGGTCAACGCTCAACCACTGAACCACACCGGCCTGCCAGATATTAGATTTTTTTTTTTAGCACTTGCTACTCTATGCATCAAATTGGAATGAATGATATGCCTGTGATTTTATTTATTTTGTGGCCACATTCTCTCCTTTCTCCAAAAAGCTCCGGTGTGTTGCCTGGCCCTGCCCAGTCTCATCCCAGTGGACAGCTCTGCCTTGTCTCGGCGAGCCCTGCCGGGCACTGAGGGCCAACCGCTCTCTTTCCTCTCCGCATTTGACAGGTGGTTGCTGTAGATTACGTGCTGGCGCGGGGACGTTGAGAAGGGGCCCAAGAGATGTGGGACCAGACAGATGCGATTTGTTGATGCAGGAATCTGTGCGCAGTCTCCGGCATCAAACCGGCATTGCGGATGCATCGCGGGTCAGCAAGTGCCGTGCAATAACACAGACGCATGTGAAGACCACGTCTGTAGATGCAGAGCATGTATGTTTTAGAAGATAGTAATGAAGCGTTTGCTAGCAAGAGCTACCTTTGCCTGTGAGAAAACCGAACACTCTGAACCAAAGAAATCAGCCCCGTTGTCTTCTGAGCCCAGTGGTCTTCAGACCTTGGCAAACATGGTTTTGGTGCCCAGAGCAAATCAGGGCCCGGGCTTTGCTGCTTTCCAAACGGGCGTCCAGTGGGCGTCTGGCTGTCTTCCCGATCGCCCGCCTGTCCAGGCACTAACGGGTGGAACCCACGTGGGAGGCCCGGTGCCCGAGTGGGTGGACCAGAATGGGGTGAGCGGGCTTCAGGGAGCGTGGGTGCCTGTGCATAGCAGTGTGCGCTTCCCACCACCGTCCCGTCGCCTCCTGTCACCGTATGTTTGACCCCCTTTCCCCAGCCCCCTTCCTTCTGGTAACCACCATACTGTTGTCTGTCTATGAGTATTCGTTTGTTCATTGGTTGTTCACGTTTTATATCCCACCTGTGAGTGAAGTCACATGGTTTCTGACTTTTTCCCGTCTGGCATTTCACTCAGCATGATATTCTCACGGTCTGTCCATGTTGTCTCCCATGGCTGTACTTGATCTTCCTTGTGGCTGGGTGGTGGTCCATTGCGTACATGGACCACATGTCCGTGTGGTCCTCTGTCGAAGGACGCTTCGGCTGTTTCCGTGTCTTCGCCACCGTGGATCATGCTGCAGTGCACATGTATTACTGTAGTGTGGCTACTGCCTTTATCACATATTATCTGCGGAGCATCATTGCTTTTTTAAAACATTTTTATCGAATTCAGAGAGGAAGGGAGAGGGAGAGAGAAATAGAAACGTCAGTGATGACTCATTGATCAGCTGCCTCCTGCAGGCCCCCTACTGGGTATCGAGCTCACAACCCGGGCACGTGCCCTGTCTGGGAATCAAACCGTGACCTCCTGGTTCATAGGTCAACACCCACCACTGAGCCACGCCTGCTGGGGGAGCATCATTGCTTTTCAGATGACAAAACGGTGATAGACTTCACTTGGAAAAGATGTCTGGGTTCTGTTCTGCGCTGTTTTCCACAAAGTGAGTTGTTTTGTTTTATTACACAGACTATTTAAAAAATAAAAAACAGGACAATGCACTTTTCCCTTTCATTAGCAAATTGGTAAGGAATCATGGGAGATATAGTCTAAAAGAAGACATGTATTTAAAAAAATCATCATTGATTTGATGTTCAATATATCATTTATAGAAGAACAGATGGTGGAGTTATAGTTATAAACAATGGAATACAAAAATCACCCAGCCTGATGGCTTTTAGTAGGCAATTTGCATGATGAAATTAAGTTGGGGAAAAAAATAGGAGACTTAATTCTATGGATGATATTCCTGGTACTTACCCTCCCCTCCCCATCACGATCCCATGTATTTCTTATCTCTCCTGGTTGCGTAGACCCCTCATATTGTTCCTCATCTCATGTTTCCTCCTATTCAGTTACTCTGGTATCTGGCGTTGATTGTTTTAGAGATTTAAAATCAGATTCTGCTGTGAAAATCCATTTATGTTAAATAATTTATATGAAATAAAAGGACTGTTGAATGAAAGCACAAAATAGTTCATTAAGAAGCATTGTCGACGTGAATAATGTCCTAATAAAGAGGCTTGGCTCCACTTTCATAACTAAGAATTTAGCTAAGCATATCTTAATTTACTCCCTTAATTAATACCTACATGTTAGGCTGAGGAACGGAGGAAATTGGGACTTTAACCTGCATCTTGCCCTTTGTGGGAGCGGCGCGGAGGTCTCCCGTCCCCGCTGTAGTTGCGGAGACCTTAATCAGACACTTAGAAGCCTGCTGCAGCTGCCCGCAGCGCTAGCTGCCCACACTGAACACGCTCCGCGAGAACCCCTTAAACCTGCAAACCCGAGGGCTCATTTTCCCAGACGGCTCAGCCGGTGCAATTTTAGCCGCGGAGAGCGCCGTCCATTACTCTTATCGCCATCCTCTGCCGCGTGCGTGTGCTTTCTTCCTCCCCACGCCTTGTGTTTGTTTATCTCATTTGGTTTATTAGCATGCCGTAATGGTCTATAATTTTCCCCCCTCAGTCATTTGCTTCTCAGGCAGGAAGTTTCTCAGTGCTCCTGAGGACAGCACCACCACGTGACCTTCTGATTTTGTTACAGGAAAGTCACACAATTCAAAGTCTGGGAGAGACTCGTGTCTTGGGGCAAAGCCGTGTTCTCACCTGGCTGTGGACCCACTGCCTGCCCATGGCTTCCTGTCCCTGTGCTCACTGGGGGCCAGAGCTGAACGTGGCGATCAGCTCCAAGCATGGCAACCCTTAACTTCCTCTCGGGGCCTTTCGTTTTTCATGGAGCTGTTACAGCGCTGGGAAAACCAGGGGCGATAATTCAGGTCTCATTTGTGGATCGCTTCGGGTGTGGCTCACATCCTTGTACCAAACCAGGAAGGTGCAAACCTAGGCTCTGTCACTTTCTACTCAGGAAACCATAGGTGAGGTGTTGGAACCCCTGGTCCTCAGTTTCCCCATAGGGGTAAGGACGATAATGCCAGCACAGAGCAAGAATTCAGTGGGACCGAGCTATCGAAGGATTT
Source organism: Eptesicus fuscus (assembly GCF_027574615.1). Classification (NCBI taxonomy): domain Eukaryota; kingdom Metazoa; phylum Chordata; class Mammalia; order Chiroptera; family Vespertilionidae; genus Eptesicus; species Eptesicus fuscus. The sequence continues at coordinate 1,995,866 of NC_072494.1, read as the reverse complement.
ATGGAAGTACAGAGATTTTTAGGAAATTAATAGAGAAAAAAACAGAATCACTTGAAATCCTTCCACTGAGTCACCAACACTTCCAAGTGCGTTTCAGTCTTAGTCTATGCTTCCGTATTTTTATTAAAAATGGGATTATAGCATGTATCTTAGTGTCTGACCACATTTTGTTGACATACAATAACATGTACATGTTCCATGTAATCACACATCACACTACATGTTATTTGAATGCCTTTCGTATCACAGTCACATGGTAATTTACATGTCTAATGCCCTGGAGCTGCACAGTGGATGTTGTGAAGGCCTTGCACATAGTTACACATGTCAGGTTATTTTCTGAACGTGTGTGAGTAATCTCTGCCTTCTATCTGACCTTTAGTTACTAGTTATAAGTCAGTAAAGGAATCATTTCATTTCAAATATCTGGAAACATGAATCATAATCTCATAGTGCACAGAAAAGCCTTTAATCTCTCCTTATTGTTTCCTCTGAAAACTCTGGTTTTTATTTGAGCTTCTCCCACACAAACATCGAAGACGCTGACTAATGGTGACACACCGAGGGTGACATACTTCTTGCTGTTAGTGACACGACAGTTTCTCTTTTATAACGATGACAGGAGTAACTTTGATTCATGTCCAATTAAGGATAATTGTATAAATTAGTCATTTCATATAATATAGATTTATGTTAGTATTTTTTAAATAGGCAATTTAAATGTGTATAATACACATGCATATTTATATGTTCATTTAATATCGATGTTGATATTTACATGCTACGTACACACAAAAGGAAACTCCTTTTAGTGTATTTGCTGCCCTAATAGCAGAAAATGTAATTGCATTTCACAGTCCAGCCTCTTATCTCTTCTACAGTGGCACTTTCATATTCTCTTAAAGGATGGACTGTTTTGATTTATTTTATTGCTTTTACTCAATATGTCATTTTAAGAGAATAGTCACCATCTTTAATATGTTCCTAAACAGAAATGATATTTTCTCGTTGTTAAACAGAGAGATTTATGAGACTTCCCCATCGATACTATTTAAAAATATTTTAAATGCTATCTTTTCTACAATCTCAGTTTCCTACAATTTTATCTTTTGGGGGGATTTTACCATTTATCAATCTAAAACAGTCTTGGGCTTTGCATCTGCCTGGCCGATTCTTTTATTTTTAAATTGTCATGTGATATAGAGGTACGTCTTATTATTTTGTCATTTTTCAATTTGGAGAATCTTTGTCTTTTAATAGAGAACTTTAGCCATTTTGCATTTACATTTAATTGGGATATTTGGACTTGTATTTGGATGCTGTCTTAGGCCCCACCCTTGCCCTCATCACGTCTGTGCGTTCTTTTTAGTTGCTGAGGCTTTTATTATTTCTGGACTAATAAGTCATGCACTCTATTTTGATTCTGTAGGTATGTGATGATACATTTTACTCACTGACTTCTCTGCACAGTCCATGAATACCAGAGCTAAAATACAGAGTCGGGCTCGTTCACATAGCTGATAAATGCAGCAGGCTTTCACTTCCTGTCTAAAACCCCTGCGTCGTTTTGTTAGGACACGCTGGTGCTTCACATCTTTTTAGGTAGTAAGAAAGATCTCCTTTAAGAGTAATTTTGAATATTTCAGTAAGCTGCATAGATGTATAAAGGACAGTTATGTTACAAATTGCCTAAAATTTTTTACAGTTTTATTCTTTATTTATCATCATTTTTAATGCTACACCTTCTCTGTACTTAAGAAATAAACAAATGGAGTTAGTTTTTGTTTGAATCCCGACTTGATGTTTTTTGGAGTGATCGGATTGTTAGTTTTCAGCTGTCACTCTACCCCCCACGTATTTTGTGGTTCCTGGGAGAGAATAATTTATTTTGAGGAAAAACACAGAGTTCAGTGTCAGACGTGGTGTGTGGCATGGCCCAGGCCTGCCTGCCTGGCAGTCAGCTGGAAGCACAGGACTGAGTCTTAAGCGAGAGGTGAGCCCTGCCGTCAGATCTGAGGGTGAAAACTACACAGGATAGCTGGGGTGGCCGTCCCCGCCCACTTCTCCCTCTTATTTAATTCTGTTAACTAAAAGGTGACTATTGTGCTGTTTCTTAAAGAAAACTATACTTTCTGATGAGTATAGAAACCCACGATGCACTGATATTTCAATTACAATATTAGGAAACCAGGAAGAGCGCTTTCCCAAAAAGCAGGATGTCGGTGTGACGGTTGCTTCCTGTGCTTCTGAGACGCGCATCCCCTCTCCCAGGCGAAGGCCTCTTACGGGTTCAATAACCACACACCCTTCTCATGGTTTAGAAGGTCTGCGTGGTCCAGGCCTCGTCCACCTGTCCTGTGTCACTGTCTATCATTACGACCTTATTTCTCATACTTGAGGCCCTCTGTCTTATTATTATTTTTATTTTCCTTGACATTAGTCAAGCTCCCAGCCACCTCAGGGTCTTTGGGATCCCTTTCCCTTCTCTCGTGACCTCAGGCAGACCTTCCTGGACCACTCGGCTGGCACCAGGCCCAGGTCTTCCTATCGCATCACCGGCCTTTCCTTCCCCCAAAGCTTTGGACACTGTCCGTGTTGCATGTTGGCATTGGACCTGGGTACGTGCGCCATCTTGTACAGAGATCTTTCCAGTATGTGTTTGTACCCTCTCTCTCCCCTCAGTTAAAATGTAAGCTTTATGAGGACAGAGAGCTAGAATATTTAGAATAAACTCGAGAAGCAGTATTAATTTTTGTCTAGTAAGTCCATACACATCGAGTTCATGCAAAGGGCTTATGCAGGCAAACATGATGGGAGTCTATTTAAGGCACACACTAGACATTTGACTTTTTAAGGAAAGGAAGTGGCTGCCCTTTAATCTACTTACGACATGGGCCCAGGCAGCCGGGTTGCCTGCTGGGACACGTGCCTCCGAATCAAGTCTGCTTTTCCAGCGTGGCTGGCGGGACGCACGTTCTCCTGCAGCCAGCATCCTGCTGTTCTTAAGGGGTTGTCAGAAGGTCCCATACGTCACGGGTTTGAGCCAGACCAGGGGATTCCTCCAAATCACCCGAGAAGGGCACCTGGATGCTTTTGCTCCGTTTTGTTTTGTCTTAAAATTGCCTGTTTGCATGGAGTCGGCCTCTGTTAAGGGAAATGATGACCCACACCTGCTCACTGTGCTGCGGGGAAGCGTGTCACTGACCAGGAGGGAAAACCATTCCCGCCGTTAAACCCACAGTTCTTGCTCGTGAGCAGGTCACTTGACTTCCCGAGAACACCGGGATGGGGCAGCGGGGAGTTGCTGCTGTTGTAGGAACCGGAAAGCAGTGTTGTGTGGATCACGTTCAGAATCGGTTACATGCACAGAGCAGGTTGTCCTGCTCGGGCACCGTGAACGCGAGGGGCCGTGGAGAGCCTCGAGCGGAGGCCGAGAGGGGCACGTGTGCGTGGAGAGGGAGAAGCAAACGGGACGAGGAAGCCGGGCAGGACTGGGCCGTCGGCCTGGAGCCCAGCAGAGGGGGAGCCCCTAACGGTCGTTGAGGATGAAGGGTTCTCCGCGGAGAGGGGCGGCTGGCTGCTGGCCCTCTCCGGGGCGGCCAGGCCGGGAGGACGGCGGAGCACGAGGGCTGTGGGTCAGAGCCGCAGCCTAGCCCGGGAGCGACGTGCTAGTTCCTTGAGAGGGTGTGAATTTCGGTTGCGTTTTTCTCTCTGAAGTCTTTTAAACGATATAGATTTTCACGTCCCCGCTCTGTCAACAGACACTAGTGTTAGCTCAGCTCCGCACTTACTGTTCTCAAGGCCCCGCCAGTTCAATGGCCCCAGCAGCCGGGCGGTGAGTAACAGCGCCCAGCAGACCTTGGCAGCGGCGGTAACACTTAACCTCCTTCAGAGGCTGGTACCCCCACTCCGGAGACTGGTGATGACAACTTAGAGAAACGGGTAAGAAGGAAAGCCAGCGGTTTTAATAGTCACGTTTAGTAGAGAATCACGTCACAAAGTAAGTCCCTGTATGAATTGCAGGATATGTGTACATGTAATATACATATATGTTATATGTATGGAATGCTTACAGTATGAAGATATTTGGACTATTTGAATATATCCTATAGATGTCTTCTGATAAAAATAATGTATCAGCGAGAGAAGAAATGACCTTGAATTGCAGGGTAGTATAATTTTCCTTGAAAATGTCCATCAAAAATGGTTGATGTTACATTTTAGGTTGTACCTATTTCACCACAATAGAAAACTTTTAAGAAATGGTCACTTGAAAATGAAGCTGTGAAAGAATGTGCCTCTTTGCAAATTTAATGAGGCCATTGACAGGTTGATTGTAGACCTCTTCCATTTATGATCACAGCCAACTTTATTCTAACGAGATGGCAAGGTAGCTACCAGCTTATCAAGTCCAACTCTCTAATATATTGAATAGAAATACCACTTTCTAATCACTTAAGAAATACATGGCGTTATGTACTACTCATGATTTTCTAAAAAAATTAACATCTGCCTCTCGCTGGCCCCGGTGAAGCCAGTCCGTTGGTAAGAATTGCACCAATAAAGCTCCTGCATGCCAGATGGGGTCTGGGCCTTCAGCCCACAGGGAAGATGGCTATCTATGAAGTTTCCCTTTGCTTAATTTTAATATCTATGCAAATTTTGCAGTCTCCACGCACTGCGGGTTTTAGTCGCTCATTGACACCATAGTGTGGGTCAGGCACTGCGCTGCCCTCCTGTGGAGTGTGGGCTCTGGTTTGATAAGATTAACAACAGACATGACCTACATGTAGCACACGTGGTAAGTCAGGTGAGGAGCAGATGTGCTCATTTTAATATTAAAATACTTGAATTGCTTATGCGGGAACCCAACAACCTTTTCCCCCGGCTGCCGCTGTCGGGGGATGCTGTGGCCATGAGCCCATGGGTGGCAGGAGACTGGTTTAAATGAAGTATTTATGTCACATATTCATTTCAGCAACATTTAAAAAATTTTTTATTATTTCAGAGAGGAAGGGAGAGGGAGCAAGAGATAGAAACAGCAATGAGAGAGAACCGTTGATCGGCTGCCTCCTGCATGCCCTCCACTGGGGATCGAACCTGCAACCTGGGCCTGTGCCCTGGCCAGGAAGCAAACCGTGACCTCCTGGTTCATGGGTCAGTGCTCAACCCCTGAGCCACGCTGGCCGGGCTCAGCAACATTTTGTCTGTCCCTTTTGGCCCTCGCATTGGAGATGGCACAGCCCTGAGGGGCACAGGCCAGCAGCTCCTCGTCTCCGCTTCCTAAGTGCATCCAGATAATCGCTAAAGGGACGCCCGGCCGCCGCGGAGAGCCGGGCCCAGCCGTGTTCCCGGGCTGTGTTGGTGGAAATGTTGATCAGTGTATTTTCTGATGACAAGTTAAGCCACTTGTGTTTTGTGATGGGATGAAAGGGTCGCTAATCTTTCGGTCAATCTTCTCTTGTCTCGGTGATAATCTCATAAAGGACCGGCGCTGGGAATGGGGATGACTGATCTTGCCATTAATTTAAGAACTGATACTGTAATTTTCATCACATGGAAATTATCTGAGCCTCGCAATCTACATAATCAACTCTCTTCATTCAATTTTCAAATTTCATTTTCGTCGCAGCATTTTGGGCATGGGCTGACTGTAAATATACTGTTTTCCTTACAATTTATTTTATTTTATTTTTTAACGAATCATGCCCGATCTTGTAAGACTTAAGTAGGCCAGATTTTCACATCACTCTGTTAGGGGGAGCCATGCATTCTAGTCGGTTTAATCTCATACCGGTTTTTAACCTCTGACACGGCATCATTTTCCCTTCGCCAAGGAAGACTCGTGGGCCACCGCTTTCCTGCAGTGGAGTGAGGCAAAGAAAACCATACTCACTCCTGCCTTTCATGAAGAAGCTCTAAAAGTACAGTTGTTGGTACTTCAGACTTTTCAGAAAATAAAATGTTGACTGTCCTGTCACTGAAACCCATCAAGAAAAACAGCCGCAGCGCCTGGATACCGGGCGCAGGGTAGGGAGCGGCTGTGGCTCCCGGAAGGGAAGGGTTAGGCCGGGGGAGGCGGGGCGCAGGGCAGCCGGGGACTCCTTCCTCCAGGGGTTTGGCATCATTTGTGAACTTGGCTTCATCTTACTCTAATTCATACTCTGTCCATTTAATAATTAAAGACGAAAAGTAACGTTGTGGCATAATGCATTCCAAATGGCCTAGGACTGAAGAGGCTTAGGCCAGTGGTCGGCAAACTCATCAGTCAACAGAGCCAAATACCAACAGGACAACGATTGAAATTTCTTTTGAGAGCCAAATTTTTTAAACTTAAACTTCTCCTAACGCCACTTCTTCAAAATAGACTCGTCCAGGCCGTGGTATTTTGTGGAAGAGCCACACTCAAGGGGCCAAAGAGCCGCGCGAGCCGCAGTTTGCTGACCACGGGCTTAGGCGAATAGAAGTCCATTGTAGATCACACCCTTGCAATGGCATTTGTGTTAATGGTCCAGTGTGAACTGTGGCCTTGACCATGGCTCATTCTTGCTCTCCTAGCCCATCACAGCCCGTAATGCACGGTAGATGCCAAAGAAAAATTCCCTTGCGTCAAGGAGCCCAGCGAAGCAGCGTTTTCTAGCACACACGTCCACATGGGAGGGATTAAAGGGAACAAAACAGGAAGGTAGAGAACCCCTCCCACCCCCCATCCCCCGACCAAGTCAAGTCTTGTGGGCTCGATCCCCAGTGGAGGGCATGCAGGAGGCAGCTGATCAGTGATTCTCGTCATTGATGTTTCTATCACTCTCTTCCTCTCCCTTCCTCTCTGAAATCAATAAAAAAAATGAAAGGAAAATGGAATACAGGTGAAAATAAAACATTGTTAAAAAGGTGAACCTCATTGGAATAAAAAAAAAAAACTACACACCCAGTAAAACGACAGTAAAGCCTATGTTTGTGAGAGCGTGGAAACTGTTGAAGGGCAGTAATAGTGTGTGAGTGGCTAGCATACCGAAGATGTTCGGTTGGGCATAGGGGCGAGTCCTTGTTATGTAACCTGGCATATTTTCCAGCTTAACAAGGTCATATATTGTGTCGTTATTAAATAAAGCTTGAAATTAAATAAAAACTAAACTGGGAAATGCAGTTTCGCTTGTCATCTGCAGAACTTTCAGTGTTTTCTTTTTTTACATTGGGGCGTAGGCTGTGAAAGGAGAGACCTGCGGACGTGTCTGCTGCGAACACATTGTTAAGGACGTTGTGACAGATCTTGTGTATTTTGCAGGAGAGAGGCTTGTCTGTTGGTTGGTTTAACCAATGAGGAAAGGAGTCTGGTTTCTAAGGCTACAAACTAATTTTGCAGAAAAGCGGCCATTCACAAGGACCTGCTGAAATCCCCGAGCCTGGCTCCTCCGCTCCTTCCCGGGCTAGCGACGTTCCCGTTAGCGTTCTGTGCCGCGGAGTTGACAATGTCCCACTCGGCGACAATAACCAAGTCCCCTGTTTGCTAATGACTTCATGCACACCGTCTCTCCACTCTCCGATTTCATGGGGAGATCACAATATTCCGCAAACACGGAAACGGGGACTGTCGGTTATAGCCGACGGACAAAACATTGAAACTTCCCCCCAGAATATCTGTCATGAAGCGCATCCTCCAAGGAAACGCACCCTTTCCTTTCATTTGTCTGGGTCACTTCCCTTCATTCCTTCCAGACGTTTCTACAAGTTACCGCATCAGCATCGAAGCACTCGGAGAACTAGAATTTTTCCTGCTGTTTCTAACGTGCTTGATAGAGTGACAGGCACACCAGGCAACCGGCTTCCTGGTGTCGCACCTAAGGGTCACCGTCTGCTTACTGGGTGGTGGCCACACACTGGCACACACAGGTGACGGGTCCTAGGATTGTACCCCTGAAACCTTATATAATCTTGGTAACCACTGTCACCCCCAACAAACTTAATTAAAGCAATAAGGTTCCTCTCTCAGATTTTGGCTTTTATTAGGATGTTGAGCTTATCTCAGCATTTCATCTTTTGTTCTACTCTGTTTCACCAGAGAAAATCAAAACACACTTGTAATTTATGATGATTGGAAGGAAGGGAGAGAATTTATTTTTTTGGCTCCTACCTTCTGAAATGAAGGTCATATTTTTACAAGGAAGAAAGAAATCATGGACTGACAGATGAGAACACATGAGATACACACTTCAGACACAGGTTTTGTGCTTCGTGTACCTCTGGTGTTGACATAAATGTATCTGTACGTCTTAGAAGTCTGTTCACATCTATACGTCTGTGTGTCCACTATCTGCTGTGTTAGACTTTTATGTCATCGATATTTTGTAAAAATCCACGATCACATTGAAGTGTTTAGTGCCTTAAGACGGAGGGTTCATGAACGCTGAACTTATACCTTCCGTGTTACTCTGCTTAATTACCGATACTTAAAATTTTAGAACCGATGATCACTAATTATTCTGGGGAATAGGACTCATTTCATTAGTTCTGAACTTGTGAAATAACTGTCGAGTGTTTTAGAAACCAGAAACAAACATTATACTAGGGGCTTAGGCTGTAATACATTGCTGTCAGGATCGTTATTAAGGGAAAAACCGCAGCTGACACTTCCTGATTTATGCACACAATCAGAGTTGGGGTCCAAGGACTGTGACATAATTATCTCCATGCTCACAATTTTTGTAAATCTCCTGACAGAATTTTTAGCTAATTTTAAAATGCCTTCTGAAAATTAGCACTTAAAATTGTTGGGGAAAATAGCACAATTTATTAGCAAGGGTATAATTGTAAACCTTCTGCATGCTCATTGTGAATATCACTTAGACAGTAACTCCTGCTCCAGCAGCTGGTGCAGAAGACGCCAGTTTATGGGGTCTTGAAACAACAGAGTGGAATCTAATTAAAGAGGATTACATGCCAAAGAAAAATTATTAAAAACAGACTGATAGACAATGGTTAGCAATGCAGACGTCTCTGCCGGCTTCTCTTTTTCGATACACATTTATGGGAAGTCACTGTCACGGAAAGGCCTTGATTTCTTCAAAAACCAAAAGGATATTAGGAGCCTTTATCTTTTATGACAAAATGATTACTTTCCTGAATTTCAACGTAGCCCAGGAACTTAAGTGGTTCTATTAATGTTTGCTCGCAAATTTAAAACACACATGTGCTTTTAAAGATAAACGATGGAAAATGCTAGTTTAGTTTTTCTCTTTGTGTGTCTGGCTGGTACCACACATCCCATAGTGCATGTTGGGAAACTGTCGGCACGTTGTTTTTCTTCGGAAACAAAAGTAGTTGATGAATTTAGGTGCTTCTGGGGAAGCCCGCGTTGCATTTTGTCTGTCATATACAGTTAGAATCGGTGATGACTAGGGATTGTTAGCCTTCAGTATCCCATCTACTAAATTCCTCCTTCCTGTCTGAAGGGACTCTCTTTGCTGTGAGTACAGGGGAGTTTATTCCAAACAAGAGAACTGAGATCAAAGGAAATATATAGCCCGCTTTCAATTATTGTTTTTAAATGTATTTTTATTTCAGAGAGGAAGGGAGAGGGAGAGAGAGATAGAAACACCATTGATGAGAGAGCATCGTGGATCGGCTGCCTCCTGTACGCCCCCCACTGGGGATCGAGCCTGCAATCCAGGGATGTGCCAAGACAGGAATACAACCAGTGACACATTGGTTCATGGATTTATGCTCAACCACTGAGCCACACTGGCCGGGCAGGGAAGATGTTTCTAAAGAAGTGACAGTCAAGCAGAGACCTGAAGGAGATGAGGGAGCAAGCCCCGTGAATATTGGGGGGAAGAACGTTTGAGGCAGAGGGAACAGCAAGAGCGAAGGCCCTGAGGACAGAGTGGAGGTTTGTGTAGGAGAGATGCCCCGGAGGGACGCTGAGCCCAGGACGCTGGTCGGCAGTGAGACTGGTCAGATCACCACGAGCTTGCAGGTGAGCAAGCTTCCCTGGGTGAAGTAGATCTTCATCATCTCAATTGACCTTGGTCATGATTGCATGAATCAGTAGGCAGTGATAACTTCCAAAAATCAAATGGTGAGGTCGGTGCAGTGATTCGCGATCGGCAGCACCTCCGTACACAGTGCTGCCCAGTATTTGTTCCAACACCGATTCTGTGCACCCCAGGTGGGGCCCCATCAAAACACCACTACACGTTGTGTAAAGAACCGGAGGCCATTCTGAGTAAGATGCTCAGATTAAAAAGTAAACAGTCTTGCCTGGTTGGCGTGGCTCAGTGTTTGAGCATCAACCCACAAACCAGGAGGTCACAGTTTGATTCCCGGTCAAGGGCACATGCCCAGGTTACAGGCTCCATCCCCAGTAGGAGGCATGCAGGAGGCAGCGGATCAATGATTCTCTCTCATTATTGATGTTTCTATCTCTCTCTTTCCTCTCTCTGAAATAAATGAAAACTTTTTTTTTTTTAAAAGGAAAAATCTTGAATTTGTTGATCTTCCTTAAGCTGCAGAATATTTTTTATTTTATCTCCTGCTTACCTTGGGGGAGTATTAAAATATTACATAATTCTTACCATAAATGAAGGTTAAAATCTTAAAATATTTCCAAATAACTAGAACTCAAATACATTTTGATTTAGACGTTGAACCTGCGAGATTTATTCTGTCCATTTAAAATGTATAGGAATATCGGAAAAGTGCTTTTTAGTTTTGAGTATATTTTCACATATGTAATCTCACTTAGTTTTCCCTCCCGACAGCAGGTTGAAGGGGGGTACCATTACTTCCACCATCTTCATCGATCTCTTCGTTTTGTGAGGGAATAGTTGCAGATGGAGAGGGTGAAAACACATAAGCAGTTCAGCTGCGAAGCTGGAGCTTCACACCGAGTTCCTGTCTCCACATCTCCTGTTTCTTCTCCTGCATTATATCCCATTTCACCCTGACTCCCATGATTCTCCTAGACAGGGCCAGATTGTAAGCTGGCCGCCATTAGCGAAATGACATTAGCTAAATATGATTACGTCTTAATGTTCCCTGAAAGGATTAGGCTGGTTAAGACATACTGAAGGGAAAAGCAATTATCTATTGAAATATGAATCTCTTGTTTAGAACTGGAAATCGTCTGTTGGTATTAGAATGATCATCTGGAATTTTAAAAACCCGAATCTTGTCATTTCTTCCTTGACTTGGGAAGAACTTCAGTGAGACTAGTTTTGAGGCATTTTTCAGGGGCCAAAATGGAAATATAACGTTTCACCGAATGGACTCATTCATTATTTTTTTAAGACATATTTTTATTGATTTCAGAGGGGAGTGGAGAGGGAGAGAGAGATAGAAACATCAATGATGAGAGAGAGTCATTGATTGACTGCCTCCTGCAGGCCCCACACTGGGGGCTGATCCCTCAACCTGGACATGTGTCCTGATGGGGAATCGAATCCTGACCTCCTGGTTCATAGGTCGACACTCAACCACTGAGCCACGCTGGCTGGGCAGACTCATTCAATCTTGAGAAGAACTTCAGCCTTAGAATGTCTAACTACATGAGAAGTAGAGGCACTGGCATTATCTTTTTTCAACTGTCTCACTGCCTAAAGAAAACCATTAAACTAATCAATATTCAGTCATCTTAGACTTGTATTAGTATAACTTGGAGTGTGCTATTTTACTTAAATTTCTCCCATTTTAAAAATGTGAATTTATAATTGCCTCCATGGTGATAATTCCCTGTGGGTCCTTCAGAATATAATGCGCTGCAAATTTGAAATGATCATTAATGCATGATTAATATGTGGCTATGATTCTCCCACTGGATGGGGGGGTGCTTGCCTAATATCAATTACCTTGTATTGAAATTGTATTTTTTTAAAAAGAAGAGGTTTTTTTTTGGTTTTGGTTTTTAAGCCTTGGTATTCCCAGCAACAGCGTAACATCTGGTACCTATTAGATGGATTCTCAATAAATATTGAATGAATGGATGAGTGAATGAATGAATGAATGAATGGCTTCCATTTCTAGCTTGGGAAAGGGTTGACTTTCACATGATGCTTTTATTAGTAATTTGAACTTAAACATCATCATCAAATGCCAGTACAATTGGGCCCCTTGCTTCTCGAGGCGGGGGCAGCTGGTGATATTTGTAACTTGCATTTCCTTGTAATCTAGGTCCATTGCAGTCACCCTTCCTGAGATAAAATGGGGTGAGCATAGAGACACATTCTCATGGGTGCGTTTCAGAGGATCCAGTGGCCCCCGGAAATTATACGTGGCATATTGCATATGCAGGGTGTCTCGAAAAATGTATGCACACTTTAAGAGCTGATTTCTGTTACATTTTGAAAATGAAATGTAGCTTAATAAATACTGCCTTTATAATTATTCAAAATGTGTATAAGTTTTTGGGGGATGCAGTGTATATATATATATATATGTGTGTGTGTATATATGCATACGTTTTTTTAAAGTATTTAATTTTTTAAGAGAAAAGGATCATGATTTTCCTTGTATTCTTGTAGGGATCTTGTGGTCCAAACATCAAAAATCTTTTTTCATAAATACTGTATTTACTTTACTTTATTATTCACTAGTAGCCCTGCGCACAAATCCGTGCACCAGTAGTTCTCTTCGGGACCTGGCTGCTCTGTGCCCGCTGCCCAGAGGCTCTCCTCAGCCCAGGGGCCCATCTGTGGCCGGGCACAGAATGCTTGCCTTGTCGCTACGGCGACGAAGCAAGCATTCCGCCATGCCACTCACGCTGCCCGCTCTCAGTGGCCACCCCCCAACCACCACCGGGACTGGGGGACTCTGGCAGGGCTGAGAGGACTGGGCGCCGCCATCTTGTGGCTATGGGTGCTGCCATCTTTGTGACAGAGTGACAGTTAATTTGCATATCACCCTTTTATTAGATAGGACGAGTATCACCCGGAAAACATGAAAAAGCACATTTTCTACCTCCCTCCGTAAGATTGGACCCGTCAGGACTACGGTGAAGGTCATGGACACGCTTCTTTCCTCTCCGTAACCACTTACTGCAAGCCTTCTGTCTGTCCAGGCCCCGCGTGATTTCCATGCATTATTTCACGTAGTTCTGCTGACAACACAGGGCTCCACTTGGAATAAGCCCCGTAAGTAACCTGCATCGGCATCACGCCGAGCTCTGAGGCCAGAGCCAGTTCTGCTCCCTTAGCCTTTTGTTTTCCTCCATCTGAAACGTGTTGGCTCATTTTGAAGACATGGTCAGAAGTGATACACTCCCAGACACCTCTGCTCCAGAGTTAACCTCTCTCTTCTCACCTGATTGCAATCAGCGTGGGGTCTGGTCTTATTCACCTTGATGCCCCTGGTTATGTGTTTAGTGTGATGCCAAGCATAGAGTAGATTTTAAAGAAAATTTTTTTCTGAATTGAAATTTAATCGATTGACCTGAGGTTTTGCTATTAAATAATTTAGAGACTTCGGGTCTAGTGGCTGTGCCATTAACTCTCTGTGACTTGGGTGATATGGAACTGAGTTTTCTCATTTATTAAAATTGGTTTTCTGATTTTAAAATTCTAATTAGTGTATAAAGCTTAGACCCAATCTGTTTAGTTCTCGTTACTGTGATGATTTCATAGAGAAATGCAGCCCTATGAAAATGAAGTCGTAGGGGAGTCATGATTTCTCTCATTTAATAATGTAAGCAGCTAACATTTCCGCTTCTTTCCCGCTCCATCCAGCCCGTGACTCTGTCGCCGTGCGGTTGAATTTGTTATTCTGTGGTGTCTGATCTTATTTACATTTCTCAGCATCCAGAGATCTCCTAATGGGTTATTTTGTTTCCAGGTTGCTGTTGATATTCCACTCATTTGTTTTATTATACTTTCATACAGTCCTTAACACAGACGAGAGATAAAACACTATCAAACCGATCACAGTTGAAACTCTAGACCTTCCCTCAACCCCCGGGGCTTCATTTGGCAGCAGGCCACGCAGACCCGTCCTTTGTGATGCTTACTTCCTCGTTTCTGCTTTAATTGCTGCCAAAACCGGAGCCCTTGGGGATTTAATTGCTCATTATATTTGTCACGGTGGTGTCACAGGCCCAAAGAAAGACTGTTGCATGCAAAATATTTATGGGTATTAATTTGGCTTAAACGTGTGTATTGGATTCCTTGTTTCTCTCCAGCACATCTGGAGAGCAAGGAGACAGAATTCTGCAAGGATTCATGCCCCACTTTACTAGTAAGTGGTTCTCTCTCCAGTCTGGTGTCTGCATTTAATGATCAGCCCGGCCGGTGTTGGTCAGTGGTTAGGTGTCAACCTATGAACCAGGAGGTCATGGTTCGAGTCCCAGTCAGGACACATGCCCAGGTTGCAGGCTCGATCCCCAGTGTGGGGCGTGCAGGAGGCAGGGGATCCATGATTCTCTCTCATCATTGATGTTTCTCTCTCTCTCTCTCTCCCCCCCTTCTTCTCTGAAATCAATAAAAATATATGTTTTAAAAATAAATACATACATAGATAAGTTTAATGAGCCACACCTAGAAGAGGGCCTCTTCAGAGCTTGATCATGTTCACTTTATTCGCCTTCCTCTTCGAAGCGGTCTCTGGGAGATTGGAGACCGGGTCCAGATCCCTGCTTTGTCCCTTCCTTGCTACATGACCTTGGGCAAGTCCTCATCACCCCCCTGGGCCCGTGTCCTCATTGGGAAGGTAAGGCTATCTGTGCTTCTCGTGCAGATTCGAGGCGGGAGGCTCCTCGGAAAGTGTCTGCTACAGAGGAAGCCCGCAGTGGTGGCTGGTTTCCTGCAGTTCATCCCTCCGTGCCAGGGCAGGGGAACGCTTGCCGCTGTCGCTAATGCGGATCTCCAGTTTCCTCCTAATTGAGGGGGGATAGCTCCCCGTGTTGCAGCAAATGGAATACCTGGTGTCTTTCACGTTCTTCTGTTTTTCCCGTGTGCCCCGGCTGGCTTGCTCCACGAGGTCCAGGTTCAGAGGTCTGCTTCTCGTCCCAGGTTGATGACTAATCACAATTTTTCCTCGTGCTTGCTAATGGGAGTAGTTCATTCATTCTCTCTGTGTCCCTTCTCCCCTTCTTCAGCCCTCTGCCTTTCCCTTCTTTTCTACGAAATGCACGCACCGACCGGCCTCTGCAATTATCCTAATCAAAGGACAGTATGAGCTGCTTGAAAAGTAGGAAGTGCAAGTCATCGCCGTGGACAGGTAATGCTTTTAGACTTGCTTGGTAGTTTTTTATATTCTGGAAAAGAACTCTCCTGTGTCCTACTTATGCCTGAAATTGTCTTCTGGGACCGTCCTACGCTAACATATAGAGAATCCCCTACAATGAATAGTATCTTACGATATTTGTTACTTAAAAATGAGTTTGTCATTTCTCTCAGATGCATACTCTCACATGAACCAGATTGAGAATAGACTTTGATAGGAGGATGTGTAGTTATCCCAAATGTTAGGGATGTGTTATTGATCGTGGACATGACAGCGAGTCCGTTTGCCTCTCCTCCAATGGATCGGATCCCTAATTTCATTAATGGATGAGCAGATGAAGGTGTCAGTTGTTTGGGATGTTTATCTCCTTATGGTAAAAGACTAACATTTTTCTGAATTTTATTTCGACCCCTGTCTCGCTGCCTTGATACCATCATATGTTATTCTAGGAAAAGGTATTTTTTTTTTAATCTTGGATTTGATTTCCATGTCAGGACACAGAAGTAATTCTGGTCAAGGTAACAGTTGGACCTTTCAAATGCTTACAGGGCTTCCTTCCTTCCTTTACTGTTTTGCTGGGAACGGTAGATTCTGTGCAGATTCCGGAGTGTCACACGGGGAGTACTCTTTCCCTTCCTCTCCGACAACCTAACACTCGGTTTAGGTCCCATTGCACTTCATGGCAAGATGCCTCACTTTGACCACTTCCAGATAAAATCACTGCGAATGCTGAGGCTTCTGATCATTAAAACGAAGACAGACCCTGAGGCGCTCTGGAGCCCTGCCAGCCGAGTCTGAGGATTTGGCCTCAGTTCCGGAGCCGGGTGAGCTCAGGGGGCTTCTTCAGGCTCCTGGGTCCAGCCTTTCTCTCCCTCCTGCCTTCCGGAGAACGTGCTCCTCTCCTGTCTCTGTGGCTGGAAGAACTAGACAGTCAAGTAGTCTTCCAGCCCCACTGTTTCATGCTAGGCATGGGCTTTCAAGAACTTGAAATTCAATAATTTTACTTGTTTTATTGACTGTGGATGAAAAATACCTCCCAGAAGGATCCCTTGTGGTTCGTGGGGCCCAAATCCATAACCAGAATCTAGCAGTCACTATTTGCAGAGGCCTTGGATGCAGGATGCATTTCCGGAAAAGCCAGAGGGAGCTGCCAGCCTCCTGCCTGCTGAGCCCGCCTTTTAAAGGAGTTCCTGGAGTCCTGTTTCAACCAATGGGCTGAGATCTGTCCCATCCAATGAGAGCTGCAGAGCTATAGTCTCATTTGCATCTTTACTAACCAAGAGGAGCAGCTCCATAGCAACTGATCAGAATGCACAATTTCCACCAATCAGGACAGTGCTTTTGGGACCAATCAGACTGCAAATTTGGATTCCTCATTTGCATAGAAATGGTCCAATCAGGGACCAAGGCGGGCCACCCTTTTTTCTCAGAGGAGTGCAATTTCAGTTGGTTTGCTAACTGTTCATCTGAAGAAAGTTTCCCTTTTTTCTGCACCCCATACTGGGGATTCTGTTGGCACTGGATTGGTGGCAGTGAGCTTTTGTTGACAGATTCTTCTTTTATGTCTTTTATGAACTCGTCCCTCTGCAGCTGTAGACGCCAAGAAAAAGTTTAAATTACAGTGCAGGTGGCGAGAGGAGGAAGGTGATGAGGGATTTCAGGGCCAAAAGAAAAACAGATAAACCAAAAATTGTGTGGTTCACTCTTCATGCTCTCAATCCACCACATAGAAAAAGAGGCAAATGCATTTTTTATTTTTTTTTGTGGTAACATCTGGAACCTTTTGAGATCCTGAAAGCATTTAAAAAATATAAACCCGAGAGAGTAAAATGTCTTCAAAAATTGCTTTTCAAAGTTGTCTACACATGGATTTTATGGTAATAGGACCTTTACCCCAAACAACAGATCAGACAAGCATTCATTTTTGGAAAGATTTATAACTTATAAGAAATACTGTTTTTTAAAATTTTTGCTTATTACTTTTTATTACAGTTTTTCCCAAGGGACTTCAGACATGGACATTGGAATGACAAGAGGTTTTGTGGGCTCCATCTGGGTTTGCTCTTGATTCTGAGCTGCTGTGTCCGATGTTATAGCAGGATGCCTTCAGTATTTGTTATCTGTGACTTTCTTTTGCTACGGGCATGATTGCTCTAGTCTAGGGAGTAACTTTAAATGGCTAAACTGAGATCTTAAAATTCTCTCTTAATTACAATAGTGTAATTATCAGGCCATTCCACTGGTGTTAACGTTTATATCTCACATTTATAATAGCATTATGGGTCTTAAAGACGGTATTCTAACTCAAAACAATTGTTTTTAAATAAAGAGATTCAGATATATAGTGTTATGTGGTTTTGTTAATCCCCGATAAATGCAACATTTCTAAGGTTTTCTTAAAAAGCCAACCATACAAAACAAGAATATCTTGTCAAGGGGCAGATTTATTTCTATTAAATGAATCCATCCAGCTAAGATTTTATCTACACACACACACACACACACACACACACACACACACACACACACACTGTGTATGTATCCAGAATTGGAGCTTTATTAAAAATATGCCCATAGCAATTAAGTAGAAATATCTATTCCCTCATCTGAGTTATAAACCATCTGTGAGGAAGCATCAAATTAAAGATAGGTGTTGTTTTCCAAGTGGAAATCCATAAAGGCTATGCCACCTTCCACTTGAAGATTTAAATGTGATATTACTGGGTCCAATGGCAGATCTCACTCATTTGTGGAATATAAAGAACATTATGAACCGATGAACAAAAATAGATACAGAGGCAAAGAAGCATCGAACAGACTGTCACACTACAGCAGGAAGGCAAGGGAGGGTTGGGGGCGGGATAAGAGATCAACTGAAGGACTTGTATGCATGCATATAAGCACAACCAATGGACGCAAGACACTGGCGGGGGTGAGAGCTTGTGCTGGGGGGTAGGGGAGGCCGGGGGAGGTC
This sequence comes from Eptesicus fuscus, assembly GCF_027574615.1. Classification (NCBI taxonomy): domain Eukaryota; kingdom Metazoa; phylum Chordata; class Mammalia; order Chiroptera; family Vespertilionidae; genus Eptesicus; species Eptesicus fuscus. The sequence continues at coordinate 1,977,685 of NC_072494.1, read as the reverse complement.
AATGGGGAAAAATAGGAGACATATGTACTACTATTTGTAATACTTTAAACAATAAAATTAAATTAAAAAATAATTTAAATGTGAGACAGCAGAGATACATGTGAATTGCTGGGGTTGGGCTTACGGCACAACTAGATGCAGAGACAGTACGTATAATCTACCTCAGAGAAATTATACATTGTTTTCATTAATGGCTAAATTTGGGGAATGAAAAGAATGAGAATGAAAAAGATTTAGAATCAGAAACTCTGAATTTGAGTACTGTCTCTACCATAGATAGTATCCTATCCTTTGAATACATTTTATGAAAACAATTTGAATTCAATGGAAAATTAGTTAGAATGAATAATCCCAGTCAATGAATATTCTTTTCATATGACTTTTTTAAGCCGTTGATTCATTTTCAGCCCAATTTACTCATCTTTGCATTTATAATTGTCTAAATGTCATTCTTTAAAACGAGTCACTATATATAAAGAAAGTTCATAATTTTAATTAATAAAGTGTCAAAGCTTAATCAGGGTAAGTTAGACTTAATTACAGAACTGGATCTTTGGTACAGACTTTTAATAAATAATAAAGTGTTATTTCATTAGTATTAGCTGGGAGCTAACATTTATCAAGTCTTTGATACTTTGAACTTCTTCTATGCATTCTTTAATTTTAACTACGGTGACATGTGATTGCATCATGATTTCTTAACCAGAATTCAAACTCTCATCTGAAAATTTTTTACTGCCGTATAACGACACGGCAAAGTAAACAGATCTTGAGCATTTAGTTTCCTGCATTTTTACTCAATGAATTAAAGGGTATCCTAAAGACCTTCTCATGCCTCCTGTAGCCATCATCTACCAATGTCCATCGTCTTGATTAGTTTTGCCTATTCTTTAATAACAGCTTTATTGAAATACTAGAGCGTCAGTGCACAAAATCTGTGCATGGGTAGGGTCCCTAGCGGCTGCCAGCCGGGGGGCGGGGGAGTGTCTCCCTTCCCCTTGTACCCTGGTCAAACTCCTGGTCGAGGGGACAGTTTGCATATTAGGCTTTTATTATATAGGATAATTCACATTCCATGAAGTTCACTCTTTTAAAAGCATCTGATTCAGTTTTTTTCAGTATGTTCAAAGAGTTGTGCATGGATCATCACTAATTCCAGAACACCTTAATCTCTCTGAAACGTAACCGCATTACCCTGTGGCAACCACTAATCTTCTTTGGACCTCTAAGGACTTGCCTGGACTGTACATTTCATAGAAATGCAATCAGACGGTGTGGCCTCGTGTATCTGGCTTTTTCCCTTGGCACAGCGTTTTCAAGTCTCATCCATGTTGTAGCATGGATCAGAACTTCCCTTGTTATGGCCGAATAATATTTTCTTGTACCGGTATATCACTTCTGTATGTTCATTTATTATCTGATTGACTTTTGGATTGTTTCTACTTTTCTTTTCTTTTATGAATAATCCTATTATGAACATTTGTGCACAAATATTTATGCAGTTGTATGTTGCTCTAAATCAGGAAATAGGAGTTCTTCAAATTTTCACTTTTGTTTTTTTAAGAATATTTTGACTATTCTGGGACCCTTGTAATTTCATGTGAGTTTTAAGAGCATCTTGTCAAAATTTATAAAAATAAAACATCGAAATCCTGGTATTTTGACAGGAATTGCTTTCATATCTTCAGATTGATTTAGAAAGTAGTAAGATTTTTAACAATATCATGTCTTCTCATCCATGAACATGGGATATCTTTTCACTTATTTTCATCTTTTAAAAATTTTAGGTGATGTGTTATTCTTTTGAGTGCACAAATCTTATGCTTCTGTTGTTAAATTTATTTGGAAGTATTCTACCCTTGATTTTATGCTCATGAATGGAATTGCTTTCTTATTTTCACTTTTGCTTGGTTCACTGTAGCTGCCTATATTTGAGCTTCATATAAATGGAGTAAGTTTGCTCTGTACCACTCTCTGTGCTCAACACCATGGCTGTGCGGTGCACCCGTGTAACTGCCTGTAGCCACAGCGTGCTCAGTCTTACTGCCATGAAGTTTCCCACTGCATTAACATGTCATTCTTTATGCCTTCCACCTTGAGGTGCGTGTGACTTGCGTCCAGTTTGGGGCTCCTTTGAATAGTGGTCCGATCGCCGTTCTTGTTCTAGGTGGACACGTTGCACATTTGTTCCGGTGTTTTCCTGGGTGGGAGTGTTCAGCTTTGGAAAGGGCTGCCGAATCGCTTTTACCAAGTGGTCGCAACAACTTCCGGTTCCGGCAGCAGTGCAGTAGTTGCTTTTTACACTAAAAAGGAGCTCACTTTGTGCAATCTGTCGTTTTCATTTTAGTCATCGCCCACGTGTGTAGCAGCATCTCATTGTTTAAATTGGCATCGTCCTCATGACTAATGGCGGTGAGCATGTTTGCTTGGTTTTTTAATCGAATATGTGGATATTCCCTTTTACGTAGTATGTATGCAGTCTTTTGCTCACGTCCCATTGAGTTACTGTCTTTTTCATATTTATCTGTGGGGGTTTTAACTTGCTATGGCTGTAAGTAATTTAAATAGTGTGATAGTGGCACAAGTACATGAAATCGAGCCATCGGCCAGTAGGGACCCTGGAGACAGACCCAGATGTGCTGTGACTGGAAAAAGATGATTCTGAGTTACAGTGGGGAAATGATGGTGTTTGGTTTTTTTCCATAAATAGTAATGATTGAATTGATTACCAATCGGTGTGATTTCCTAACTCACACCATATACAGATATGGCATTCCCAGATGGATTGCACATCCAAATGTGAAATGTAAAATAACAAAGATTGGTGACAAATATAGGACAACACATTCGTAACTTTGAGGAAGTCAAAGCTCTCCCGCAGAGGCCACAAAGAGCACCAAGCATAGAGCTAAGCAGTAAAACACAGGGCCTCATGACACTAAGGATTCCCTTCGTGAAAAGACACTACGGAAAAAGTGAAAAGATAAAACAAAGGCCTCAAGAGGCTCGTTCTGATTTATGTAAAAAGGACCTGTTATTCAGAATTCAAATGATTTTGGCTACATTATGGTAATTTTCAAGATTTTTTTTTATTATAAAAGTATATGTTAAAAAGAATATTTGCCTCAATTTGGCTGAATTTAAAAATCAAGGTAAAAATAGAAGTACATATATACCCATAGATTTTAAATAAATGAATTCTTAGACATTGGAAATTATTAATATAAATTCTGTAATTTTCTAAAATCCAGCATACTGTGTGCAATTTGAGAATACAAAGAACACATTAATGTTTAAAATTTGATTACTTAGTTTTGCTGTTTGTTAAATTTACTAGAACACTAAATTCTATGATTAAATCCGGCTAAATTCTACATGAAGTCTAAAATGCTAAAAACTCCTATGGATACATTTTTTCAGTCTAAAGTTGAATCCTATACATAACGTTTTTAAAACTTACTAGGTCATGTAAGATTAAGTTTTAAATTAAAAAAAATAAGTTAAAATTGAAACAAAATTTTAGAAAATTTAACCCAGGAATGCTAAGAACCTGATATAATGTCACTTAATGATAAGAGATGTAAATAAACATTTAATTTATGCAATTGCTATTAAAGATCTTATACAATTTCAGTTCCAAAATGTGGGAGCCTTTTTTTTAAATTAGATTAGATCTGGGCTGTATCTTTTCATCGTAGTAAGTTCTAATTCATTTAGAACTAAATATTTATCCTGATCTTATTGACTTTCTCTTTTGAATTTAAATTGGCTTTGATATGGTGGAGATGAGTTCAGAGAACTGGTCTTTACTCACTTCTTCTATGTTCCCAATTTTGGAAAATTGGTCAAAAGATTTCTGTCGCAGCTGTATCCTAAGACGTTTTTATTTGGTTACTGTGGAATTCACACTGTCAATTTTAATGAATCCTACCCAATTACAGTGGTGTGCCTCTCTTTCAGGAGTCCATCATCAATATAATCAATCCATTTTTCCTAATTGCGCAGATATAATTTTTACCTCCGGATGCCGGGGGATTGATGCATTTTTTAATATGTTGCAGGATTGCGAGAAGCTAGAGAATAATTTCGATGACATCAAGCACACGACGCTGGGTGAGCGAGGAGCTCTCCGAGAAGCAATGAGGTAAGGCTGGGTCACCATGGCAACAGTCACAGATGTGGCAAAGAAAAAGTCATTCTTCATTATTGGGGGAACAAATGAGTTCATTGCCACCATTCAGCCCCGTTCTCTAAGGTATTAATTTGTCAGTGAGAGACTTCCCTGGAGGCTGTACTTTGGTTTTGAAGCTGCATAAATGTTAAGCCTCAGTGCACAGTAAAAAATGTAAATGTTTAATTTGTTACTTAAAATGCTTAAGGGGTGTCTTGTTTTATATTTATACTAAACTGTGTGATTGAATGGAAATATTGTTCATCTAAATTCTGCCTGCTTGTAACAAAGTAAACAGTACAATGGTGGCTGAACGGAGCAGTATTTCCTCCTAATTAATATTTAATTAAAAAGGAGGTAGTTAAAATTTTATATCGCATTAGATGATATCATGGTATTTTAAAACAGATTGACATTTTCATACCACCATAGAGCACATGGATTCACTTTTTTTTTTTTTTTTTTTTCCCCAAAGACAGTGGTCTTTAATGAGCCCGCTGGTGGTTTTTTCCGCGTTTGCACATGACGATTTGTGAATATTTCTTTGAATTTCTTCCCTCACTTGATGCCTTTTTTATTTATTTATTTATTTATTTTTAGCAAGCAGTATTTAAATCCATCTGGTCAGGGTCAAGGCAGGCTTTTTACTCGACATTTAAAAAGGGTGAGGTATAGAACACTCATCGCCCGTCTAATGATACTAACTCAGAAGTTGTGAGCTGAGCCTCCGAGCGTGATCATCGCCGAGGTCGTTGCCCAGAAGTGGCCTGTCTCCCTGTCTTTAGCCTGTGATGCAAAACTGGGTTTTTAAAACGCATCTTCTTCTCTCCGTGCTCATGTTCTTCTCGGGGTCTTAAATCAAAGCTAAACAGCAGTTAGAAGCGAGGAAGGAGAGCCACGAGGCGGTCGGGCCCTGTTTTGTTGCTGCGAGTCCACGGTTACCATCTCCTCCCGATTGCAGGCTGATTGCCAGGCACGGTTACCAGGCAAGCAGCAGGGGAAAGTAATTAAATTTAATAGAAGCTGCCCTCATTTTGAAGCCACTTCTATTTAAAACCACAGGGGGAGGTAATTAAATTTAATGGAAACAGTAGCTTCTACACAAAGATACATGGTACTTCTGCCTAGATGATTATGATGTCACGAAAAGAGGAATAATCTATTGCTAGTTCGGAGAAATTACCAGCTGGAGCAAAGGAGCCTGTTTTATTGTTTAACGTCTTGTTGTTAAAAAAAAAAAAAAAGGAGGGGAAAACTAAAACGGAGTACACAACGGAGGAGGTGTGTCTGCGTAGAATGCAGTCAGTCTCAGAAAGGTGAAGTTATGGAACAGAGCAGTGCATGGAGCATCGGGGTAAAATATACCGTGTTAAGGCTCCGGGCAGAACTGGTGCGCGGGCTCCCGGGTCTCCCTGGAGCTGCGTCCTCTCTCTCAGACGGCACGGTCGCACACGGAACACGTCGTGCCTGGTACAATCATGTGTGTAGACGAAGCGTGCGCGCCGACCTCTACTCCGGAAACCACAGCTGGCCTCCGCACGTTTGTGTCTGTTGAGTAGACGGTGCGGGAGGACAAAGAGGATGCGAGAGCTGAAGGCCAGAACCGCAGGGAGCACGGCAGCGGGGCGCGGGGCGGGGCGAGGGAGGGGGCGCAGGGGACGAGGACAGCCACCCAGGAGCACGGGCGGTCTCATCAGGGAGAGGAGCCCGCGGGCCCGGAGAACCGCGCCTGAAGTGACGGTTCCCTTCGCGGAACTGGGGATCCCTGCCTTTAGGCAGCGCCCGCGGGCTCTGCTTTGGAGACAGGAGAGCTGAACCAGCGAGAGAAACACGTGGCACCTGGTCCGCGTGGCCGGCGCCCGGTGCTCTGAGATAGGGGGCGTCGGATCACTCCAGAGCCACTTAGTTACATGGCTGTGCCACAGACTCGGTTTACATAGGTTGCATACATTGCACACACATACACACACGTTATTGGTAACATTGAGATTCGCAAAACACGGTTAAATAGTTGGATAACTAAAAGCAGTGAACAGTGGCCCGGCCGGTGTGGCTCAGTGGTTGAGCAGCGACCTAGGAACCAGGAGGTCATGGTTCGATTCCCCATCAGGGCACAAGCCTGGGTTGTGGGCTCCATCCCCAGTGGGGGGCGTGGAGGAGGCAGCCGATCCATGATTCTCTCTCACCATTGATGTTTCTCTCTCTCCCCCTCTCCCTTCCTCTCTGGAATCAATAAAACATATAAAAAATAAAATAAAAGCGGTGAACAGCGTAGTATACGGGCCTGGCCCTTGCTTTGGCTTTTGGTTTGTGCCTTGAGCAGAGAGAGCCTCCTTCCTTTACATCTGAGGTTCCTGTCAACAGTGGTGCGATCCACGTGACTGACAGGCCAGGAGGGGAATGTAGGAAGGGGCGGGAATCCCTCCTTCTCTCACCTGGGGTCGGTGTCTGGGTCCGACCAGGCAGTGGAGGGATGAGCGCTTTGGCCTGGGCTCAGGAAGGGGGTGGCAGAGGCGGGGGCAGATGCAGGGGGAGGGGATGGCACTGGGTGGGTGTGTGTGCAGGGGGAGGGGATGGCGCTGGGCAGAGGGGGGGCATGCAAGTGCAGAGGGAGGGGATGGCACTGGGGGGGTGGGTGTGCAGGGGGAGGGGATGGCACTGGGGGTGTGTGTGTGTGCAGGGGGAGGGGATGGCACTGGGCATAGGAGGGAGGTGTGCAGGGGGAGGGGATGGCGCTGGGCAGAGGGGGGGGCGTGCAGGTGCAAGGGGAGGGGATGGCACTGGGCGGGGAGGAGGGGGACGTGCAGGTGGAGTCCAGGACGTACCTGGCCTGAGGTAAAGGGAAACTTGTCCAGCCTTTTCTAATACACTTCCCCTCAGCACTCAGAGGCTGTTCCCCGTCAGTGACATCTGTCCTTGTTTGCGGAGGATCCCTGGGTGGAGCCGGAGCCGGAGGAGGTTGGCAGGGCTGATGGGAGCCACTCAGGGTCTCTGAGTGCCGGGGGGCGGTGGGGACAGGCGTGAGGAATTCCCCGAAGCCCTCAGTGGGCCGGGGGCTGGGCCCAGGAGGCGGCTGGACAGGTGTTTCCCGTGTCCGGGAGGCCAGTGACCTAACGCCTAGTCTGTCCTGGGTTTGGGGTTGGGATTCCGGAGAGAAACTAGGAGGATCATGTGCAGCTCCGTGGAGTCCGAGGGGGAGGGAGCCAGCGCGGGGCCGGTGCAGCGTCCGCTCCTGCCTGCACGTTATGGGGCAGCTGCAGTACCCCCGTGGACGGCATACGTGGCTCCTTGGCTTCCTGCAGAATCAGCACACAGTAGGTGGTCGGTAACTGTCTGTTGAATTATTGACAAGGGTGCACACACACGGGTGGGCAACAGGAGGTTTACAGTTGTTCGTCTGGAAACAGACGTGCCGGGTGTGACGGCTACCGGAGCGTCCTTAACTCCACAGAGCCTTCCAGTGCAACTGTGACCCTACTTTTGCTCACCCCTGTCTGCCCTGCACACACCCTCACTCTCAGAAAACGAAGAGTAAAAGGGGGATTGATAGCCCAGTCATGCGCGTGGAAACCGGAATTAACAGCGATGGCTTGACAGGGAGGCGACGGAGTGGCCGCGATTCTCCAGAGGATGATTTATACCTGGACGGCCCGCGAGCGCTAACCACAAAGGCGCCCCCGGAATTCATCAGAGGACTTAGTGAGGCGGCCAGACTCTGGATGGAGTCGGAGACTCACGGGGTTTCCTGTGCCTTCCCCGCAACCAGTTAGTGTTTGTTAGCGTAGATCCTGCGAAGACCCCGGGACGCTGTCCTCGGATCACAAAGTGCCCGCGCCTTCCCGGACGCGTGGGATTCCTCAGTAAGTGGTGTAAGAGGCGGCTGTCTTGCTGTCTGGAGAGAAGAGATGACTTCATGGTCTCACCGCGAGAACACGAGAGGAAACTCGTGTCTGTGGAGCACCCACGTCCAGTAGATGGAGGGAGGGACTGTCCTTTTGAGGTTTGATGAGGAGAGAGAGAAGCTAAAAAGCCGTTGAAGGAATCACTACGCTTTGACTGTATTGAAAAACTTGATGTGTCACAAAACTAATAGACAACATCAGTGTGTTGTATTGCATGTGCATAACATGTTCAGAAAGATGAGCTCCGTGGGTGCTTGGCCAGGTATGTTGAAGTAAGCCCGGAAAGCGTTCAACTCTGACAGCACAAGGATGTAAAGTCGGTAACAACAGCAGCCTTCGTATGTGGTCGTCGATGTCACCGCGGTTCAGCGGGAGGAGAGGGAAGATGGAGCGTCCTTCCCGTTCCAGAAGGCCGGGGGCCCGGACGACGCTGCTGGACGGAAGCGGAGAGGGCACCAATACGCACCCAGAGCCTTGAAACACGCGCTGTCCGCAGTCATTGCACTTCCTGAGATACGGTATGCAGCGGACCTGTTCCTCACACTTCAGAATATGAAGGTGAACAGGCTGAGTAGAACCTAGTTGTCTGCTGTTAAAGAAAAAAATAAGGTCATGAATATGTCATATATGTAACATGCCGTAGTATATAGATACTAGAGGCCCGTGCAAGGACCTTGGCTCCGGCCCTCGCCCGCCACCGCCGTGGCCGGGGACCTCTGCCGCCTCTGCCTCGGCCCCTGCCCACTGCGGCTTTGGAGGGAAGGACGTCCAGAAGGACGTCCGGTCTAATTAGCATATTACGCTTTTATTATTATAGATGTGTGTATATATGTGTGTGTAATGGAAAGTTGTAGCATTATTCACTCTATCTGGATATTTAAATGATCTCTAACATGATGCTTTTAGTGACATAAGAGTTCTCGTGTTATAATGTTCTGTGGAAAATACCACGAAAAAAATTTACATTAGAACGTGATGTCCACTACATGTAAGAAAAGTAGAGAGAAAGGTAGGAATAAACCAGAGCACAGTAGGCGTGACATCTGGGTGATGCGCTTACAGGTACTTCCTCACGCAGTTTTCTGTACCGGGAGCATTTTGTGAATGATTAGAACACCAATGAAGTAAGAGATGGAGACAATGGGAAGAAATGACATGAGCAGTAGGATAACTGGTAAAAACCAGAGATGAGACTCCAACTGTAACTTCAGCTCAACCTGTTTTTAATCTTACTTTTTTTTTTGTAATATAGGCTTAAAAGGTCTTATATGGAGAATAGGGATAACTTAGGACCGTGGTCGGCAAACTCATTAGTCAACAGAGCGGCAAACCACGGCTCGCGAGCCACAGTTTGCCGACCACTGACTCAGGAGCTGTGGAGAGCGGCTAGTGTCTGGATAGGTTCAAGCCTCGGACTGAGGAGAGGGCACAGTCCTCTCATGGCCACATGCACGTCCCAGCCTGGAGGGCAGAGCCTCCCAGCACCATTGTAGCCAACAGCTGGAGTTGTCAGCTTGAACCTGTGGTCCGAACACGTGGCCCCACGTGCCTGAGTGACGTGGGCTTGTCAGAGTTCAGGTGCGTGTAACTGAGTAGGATCGAAACCCACGAGGATGCTGTCAACATCTTGACCACGCCCTTCCTTTGCCTCGTGGCATCGGCTGTAAAATAAAGACACGGCCTGTGGTCCGTGGCGCTGTCGCTAGCTCTCCATCAGAGGACAGCGTCCCACCCAGACCCAGCTTCATCCTCTTGTCTGTCTTTTCTCCATCCTTCACCGCCCGTCTCAGGCACGGCACATAAGGTGCCTGGGGCTGAGTGTGCCATGGCCGTGCCGGCTCGCCACAAGGAGAGAATGTGTTGTGATTGATGACATATTAATACGATGAAGATAAGAAGTTTTAAAATGTTTGTATACATTATTCTTATTTAATGATGTATAGTGCTTATTTTAGTTTTAGTTTTTAAAATAGGTTTTTAGTGGCTTTTAGAGGGAAGGAGAGGGAGAAAGAGAGAGCATCGATGTGAGAGAAACATAGGTCAGCTGCCTCCTGCACACCCACTACTGGGGGTCCAGCCTGCAACCCGGGCCTGTGCCCTGACCCGGTGACCTTTCGGTGCATGAGGCGCTGCCCAACCAACTGAGGCTCACCGGCCAGGGCTAGCGTGCTGCTTCTAGAGTGTACACGTGTCCGACACGATGGGCTTGACTGGGAGCCTCAGTGTCGTCTTGGAATGCAGAGCGGCACAGGGATGTGTCTTGTCTGAGCTCATGGTAGCTCCACGGCTGTGTGGAAATACCGTACAGGATTTATGAAAACGATGAGATAAGAAAAAAGATTTCTCAGGGCAGAAAAAGAATGCATCGTCTCTAGCTTAAATCTCTGACTACAGTATAATAACAGTGGATTTAGAGGTAAAATTCTCAACTTCTTTTCATCACATTTTCTCCTTATCTCTGCCAACTCCACCCTGTGGCTGTGCCAAAGTGATCTGATTTCTGCATTATGATATCTTGCACCTGTCTTAGCTCTTGTAGTAAATTCTGCACATGGAGGGGAAAAGCGGGGCCGTTTTTTAACATGGCATCTCTCCCCTTTTCCGTTCTAGGGGCAAGTAGTGGGCCGTGCATAACAGAGCTACGAAGTGGGAAGGTATTTGAACTAAATAACTTGAGGAAAAGGGAGTTTTCAAATTCTGAAAAACAAAGGCACATAGAGAATAGAGCTCACAAAGAAGAAATATAAACTTGCTATGCAAAGCTTTTGGACAATAGTAATATCCAAACATATAGGTTGGTTGGATTTATGGACATACCTCTCTGGGGAGAATATACGTGACCTTTTTGGAGTGCAAACAGTGGCAGTTAGGGGTTAGTATGTTACGTGCAGAGCCAAGCCTGCTCGGTGAGAGCCGAAGATTTAGACGATGAGCATAGCATCCAACCACCAGGACATAATCTCTCCTCTACCCTGGGCTTGGCTTTGTCACGTGTTAGGAATCTGGCCACTAGATGGCGATGTTGGGTTGCACAGTTTCTTCTCCGGGCTATTTTTTCCTGGTGTATGTAATAGTCATTCTACCCGCGCCATTAATGCAAAGTTAAAATTTAAAGTATGTCTATTTAAACTTGGGCATTGTTTTAAGAGATGCAACACGTTCTAAATAGGAACTCAAAAGTTTGCAATCGCTTCAATATCCTATGAGTTTCTGCACTTCAGACTCGTAGATTGGAGAGGCGGAAGGAATCTAGTTCTCTAACATTTCATTGGAAGGCTGAGGCCTCCAGAGTGATTCAGAGACGTTTGAAGAATGCATTGTTTTAGTTTCCCTTCTAGATGCACTCGTCTAAAAAGTGGCATCTTGAATCTCTCTCCTCTGCCAGCACGCGGTGGTACTTGGCCTGTGTAGCATCTGATCTAAGGGCTGTGTGACTCCTGGCGACCCAATAATGTTTTAGCAGCTTATTGTGTTAGTTCAGTGGTCGGCAGAGCGCGGCTCGTGAGCCACATGCGGCTCTTTGGCCCCTTGAGTGTGGCTCTTCCACAAAATACCACGTGTGGGCGCGCACATACAGTGCGATTGAAACTTTGTGGCCCATGCGCAGAAGTTGGTTTTCGGCCTGGGCGAGTCTATTTTGAAGAAGTAGCGTTAGAACACTCAAGAGGCCAAAGAGCCGCATGTGGCTCGGGAGCCGTGGTTTGGTGACCACTGTGTTAGTTTGATCGGGCTTGCATCTCTTGCTAAGCATTGTGGTTAAACCACGGACGCTGATATTTCTTAAACTGGAACTTCCACATGACCTGGAGTAAAAGGCTGTCTCCATGAATAATTGTGTCCATCTGATTCAGACTTGAAGATAAGACTATTATTAGTATCCCATTTAATCTCATTCTTGTGGACAACTTTGTGTGTGCATATGTCATTTGTGTGTTTGTATATGTACATGTGTATTCTCTATTATCACTATATCATCTCTATCTCTATCTCTATCTCTATCTCATCTCTCTAAATATCCCCCTTCCAGTCAAGGAAATCTTGCAAGTGACAGTATTGGAATTTGGAGATCCCGTTGCTTTTCAGAATATCCGTTAGGGTTATAAAGATTTATGTACAAGAAGGTTCAATGACTTTGTTTCACAATAGTGAAAAGTAGGTGTAGGGGAGGAGAAGGCAACCCAAGTATTTCTGACTCCTGAATTAAATACGTAGTCTAAAAGAGGAATATAAGGCCATGAGAACATTGGAAGTGACATTGAAGAAAAATACATGAAAAGTCAACCCAGAAAGTATTAACAAAGTGCTTCTCGTGAAATCAGCAGGCTGTTTAATAGTATGGAAAGTAAATACATATTTTTAAAATTCAGAATGTGTTATGTAATCATAACAGTGATTATAGGTGATTTAATATTTGCAACATATATTTTGTTTTCAAACATAAACATAAGTTACGTTTATCATTGTAAGTGCCCGTGTGTGTGTCTATATGTGTTTTTTAACCACACGAGTAGCTTGCCCTGTGAAATTGGGTTTAAAAGCAATGTGTTAGCTTCCTGTTTCAATCAGATGCCATGACGCTATCAGAGGGTCAGTAGGAGTCTCTTGCCAGCACCGCCCCCCAGTCAGCAGGCTCCTCTTCTCTTCCACACAGAGCGCCTCTTGCTTTTATCCTCTCTGTCCTAGAGCAGCAGCGCAGGCCCTGGGTTCGGTCCAGGCCTCCCGCCGCGCGCACGGGGCAGCCAGCGGATACCGTGGGCGCCTGTGAGTCTCTAGGCCACCGCTTCTGCTAGACCCGCGGTTCTCAACCTGTGGGTCGCGACCCCTTTGGGGGTCGAACGACCCTTTCACAGGGGTCGCCTAAGACATCCTGCATATCAGATATTTACATGACGATTCATAGCAGTAGCAAAATTACAGTTATGAAGTAGCAACGAAAATAACTTTATGGTTGGGGGTCACCACAACCTGAGGAACTGTATGAAAGGGTCGCGGCATTAGGAAGGCTGAGAACCACTGTTGTAGAGCATGATGTTCAACTACCCTCATAAACATGAGAATGCAGCTTAGAAAATACAGCGTGGTCATTGGGAAAATGATCAATCTCATCACAGTCTGTGCCATTTATTGTACTTGAATATATATGTTATGGCGTTAACTTTATGTAGTTTGTGTGATATGAGCATACATGTGCAGACACATTTTACACGTGTACACATACACATACACACTGACACAGTGATCTGGGTCACCTGTTTACCACATACGTTAGGAATGTTACTTTCCTTTTCCTCAGGGGAGAGTGAGAGCAAGATTTGACATTGAGTTTCAGATGGGCCAAAGAGAAATTAACGTTTCCACCATTTATGGGGGGTGAGGGATAAGTCTCAGATTCATTCTTACCTAATGTTTAACAAAATCAAATAGATGCTTAGCACTAGTACCTCTGGGTTATTTATGGGTTTGGGTAGCAACTGGCATATATGACTTTGGAACTATGTTCATTTACAATCTTTTTCTCTACTGTGAACTTTGAATTTGAACTTGACTGTGAGTTATTGATTACATACTTATCAATTATAAGTTTTGTGCAACAACAACATGGGTGAAGTCAGGCATAGTCTAATTCCGTTGTATATTTGTAAAATGCATAATTATATTCATTAATCTAAGCATTGGTTTATTCAACTTGGTGCCTACTATGTACCAGCAAAAAAATGTTTATTTAAAAACAAGAAAAAAAAATCTGAGTAACTGCCGCTTTATGACCACGTAATACATTCAGAATGATAAAACCAGAAAAGAAAACATGTACTCTTGGCATCGAGGGTGCTTCTACTTAAAACAGCCACATTGGCAACGACGGGAATGGCATTGAGCCAAGGTAAACAAATGTATTTTTCCTTTAATAGCACAAGATTGTGTGTCAAAGACGGGGACGTCGGGGATGCAGCTTTTGTCTTACTCCCAAAGCTGAAAGCAGCGCTCAGGCCTGCTCCAGAATGCTTGCCACTGTAGATATAGACTGTGAATGAGCAGCTAATAGCTAAAATTATTTAGGAGATAAAAATTGGTACTGTGAGGATTAGCTTTAATTTTAAGTATCCATAATTGAAGTGCCACATTATGATTTTAATGTTGTGATAATCTTGTTAACAAGCTGTTGTGTCTATACTATCATATTTTAATGTAGTTGCGAAGCTTAAGTAAATCATAAAGTAAATTGCTTTTGGAATCAGGCTTTTACAAGTGGAAAATTGGTGGTTTACATGTTTTGAATACGTATTTTGTAATTATAGTTGGCGTTTTCTACAACTTAAGAAGAAGAATAGATGAGGTTTATAGATAATGCATTTTTGTGTATCAGGACTTTGGCATTTTTTTCTGTTGCTTGTGATTTGGGCTTATTCCACGTAGTCTGTGTGATAACAGGTGATTGTACTTTGTTCTGTAAGAGTTCTCTTCCGGGTGACATACATGTGCAGTTTAGATATTCCTTATTGCTCGTAGATTAGCACATTACATGTAACAGCAGGTTGATAGCTTTCTAGCCCAGCATTTCTATAGGTGACCAGGATGTAAACTACATTTCACCCCTTGGGAGAGCTGATTTTATTCTGGGGAAAACGTGCCCCTTGGTTGGTAAAGGTAGCTAGGACGTGAGGTTGGCTTCCTCTGAATTGGGGGCTCAGTCCACACAGTGGGGTGCTGTGACGGCCTGAAGCAGAAGCAAGCCAGCATTTTAGCTCAATGTCGGGGCAGTAACTGTGTCAGCTTTCTGGGTCGGAGGTCTCTGTTGCAGCTGCTCAGTTGTGCTGACGTAATAATGCACCCTCTAGAGCAGTGGTTCTCAACCTTCCTAACGCCGCGACCCTTCCATACAGCTCCTCATGTTGGGGTGACCCCCAACCATAAAATTATTTTCGTTGCTACTTCATAACTGTAATTTTTCTACTATTATGAATCGTCATGTAAATATCTGTGTTTTCTGATGGTCGCGACCCACAGGTTGAGAACCGCTGCTGTAGAGCCTAAGACCGTCGGAAAACACAGATATTTACATTACGATTCATAACAGTAGCAAAATTACAGTTATGAAGTAGCAACGAAAATAATTTTATGGTTGGGGGTCACCACAACATGAGGAACTGTATGAAAGGGTCGCGGCATTAGGAAGGTTGAGAACCACTGCTCTAGACAATATGTCAGCTAATCGCGGGGCAGTGTTGGTGAGGCTGTGTCCTAATAAAGTTTTATTTACATAAACTGGTGGCCAGCTGGGTTTGTCCTGGTGGGTTAAGAGCATATTTGTCCTAAATCAAAATACGTTTCAAGAATGTTTTGGTACATTTATTATGAGCGTGTGATCGTCTCTGATAGATTAATACTTAACAATACTATAGAGCGCTTCCAACTTTATTAGTAAACGTTTACTGGGACGTCATGTCTCCTAACCTCTGAGCTGTCCCTTGTCATTGAATAAGCTACATTTCCTAGATCACTCACTCCACTACATAGGCGAGATCGATCATGAAATCACCAGCTAAATGTGAAATCCCCAATATTCTGCCAACAGAAGAGATCAGCATCTTTTTGAGGAAACGGTTTTATTTTTGTTAATCCTTACCCAGGGTATTTTTTCATTGGTTTTTAGAGAGTAGGAGGGAGGGGGCGGGAGAGATACATTGATGTGAGAAAGACACGTCAATTGGTTGCCTCCCGCATGTGCTGTGACCAGGGCCAGGGATAGAGCCTGCAACCGAGGTACGTGTCCTTGACCAGAATTGAACCCCGAAACCTTTCAGTCCGTGGTGCGAGGCTCTATCCACTGAAGCAAACCGGCCAGGGCTATCAGTTATTTTATAAATGAACTAGAGGCCTGGTTCGTGCACCAGTGGGGTCCCTCGGCCTGGCCTATGGGATTGGGCCAAAACCGGCTCTCTGACATCCCCTGGAGTCTGGATTGCGAAAGGGTGCAGGCCAGGCCAAGGGACTCCACCGGTGCACCATAGAAGCCGGGGAGGGACGCAGGAGGTTGGCCAGCCCGGGAGGGACCATAGGAGGGCTCCAGGGAGTGTCTAGCCTGTCTCGCTCAGTCCCGATCGGCCGGACCCTAGCAACAAGCTAACCTACTGGTTGGAGCGTCTGCCCCCTGGTGGTCAGTGCACGTCATAGTGAACTGTTGAGAGGTCTTAGCATATCATTAGCATATTACGCTTTGATTGGTTGAACAGCCGACCTGATGACTGGACACTTAGCATATTAGGCTTTTATTATATACTAGTTAGGATGAAGAGTCATGATATCCATTAAAGTCCCTACAGGATACCTGACATTGATTGGAAAATATTTACTGTGATGTGTTCTGTGGGCCATTATTTTAACAACACTGTAAAGTTTTGTTTCCATGGGACTATCTAAGAATTGCTTTCATTTAAAAAAAATTTTGAAATTCAATCATTATTTATTTTATAAACCTTTGAATGATGAATACATATTTTTTCTCTAGTCCACAGAGAAGTTTTCTTAGGATTAACTGAGATACCGTATGGGATAGTCTGTGCTCTTTCTGAAAGTGCGCTTAATGCTCGTAGCTCAGTCTTCCTAATGCCTTCCAACGAGCCTACGTCATTTAGTCTAATTTGGCACATTTCCTAACTTTTAGCCCGCCCGGGCGCTCCCGTTTTAAGAGCCATTACTTTGGCCGGTAGATAAGAGGGAATAATAGTAGTCATTTTATTTGGAGATCTTCCGTAACATCAGCTCCCGTCGGGTTTTAGTGGAAATGGGTGTTCGTCATTGGACCACAGAGGTCATATTTGTAGTGGATATTTGGGCTATGTTTACAAACCAATTATCTTGCCAGTGTCTTCCGCTATCTTTCAGGAGAGTTGAGAGTAATTTTTTTTTTTTTTTTTTTAAGATGGGGAAGAAAAATGATTCACAATAAGGTTAAATTACTTACTGGTATCATATTTGTCATCGTCATATTTTTCCTTCATATTTCATCTCTTCCTTTCCTCCCTTGGATGTTGTATCTAATTTCACATTCTGTGAGGGAATACTGCTCGAGACATTTCCCACCCAGAGGTAAGAATTGGGTTGAAATTTAAACAGTTTGGACGAAAAAGCTGTTTGGGGAATCAGATTTTTTTTTAATTTTTAATAGTGAAACAAGGAGAAGACTTTTTTTTCACTGTAGAGAAAAATTACTAGTTTTGACACATAATTAAACTTAAATTATTGCACATGAATAAACTGTATAAAATAATGTAAGAAACATTGTGTAACCTACCGGTCGCCAACCTTTCGGACCGTGGACCACCGGCTGGCGACCGCTGGTGTAACCGGTTTGAGGCAGCTACCCCATTCATTGAAGGCTGCGCATCATCCCTTGAATTGGGTCATCCCACTGAGAGGAAGGTGTGTTGTTATTGGGTATTAATACAAGACTTGTCTTGCAATTTATTTTTATTCAGGATTATTCTGCTCATCTGAAGTTTTTGGAGAATCTTTTTTTCTTTTTTTTTCAGTAGTCCCATCAAAATACCTGCCCGTTTTTAAGGATCATGAGAAATATTTTTGTTCCACACGTTTCCGTAGGCGATAATGTCATTGTAGAGAGAGATCTTGACGACATCAACGGTAACAAACACCATTGGCGACTCACAAGGTTAGGAGCAGACTAACGTTTTCCAGACGAGTGTGGATTATCTCATGCCTCTGATTATATGTTCTTTTAGCTGCTTGTATCTGACAAGTACATTGTAAATATGGCTGTACGTGAAAATGATATATTTGAGCAAATTGCCAGCCTGTTTACCTCCATGAATAAATCTCCTTATGCTGTCTTATAGTTTATATCCTCCTAAGTATGTAACGTGATAGATTCCCTGGAGTTGACTAAGTCCAGGCTCTTGTGTTACTATTAAGATGCTCAGTTTTTAAAATGCACATTAGGAAGAGAAAGTTGTTGTTTGAAACCATAAATATGAAACACACTCCTGCACACACACAGAGAGACACGCCTTCATCGGAGCGGAATTCCAAGGGACTAGTCTGCACGCAGCACCGCAGGTCCGTGTGCTGGAAGTGATTGCAGTTGCCACGCGTGTTTGCTGCAGACAATAGCAGGCAGCCCTTCCTCTGCTCTCGGTTAGTCCACTCAGCCCAGCGTGGGCCTGCCCCGCAGGGAGGGGCCGGGCGGGCGCAGGGAGGCAGGTGAGTGCCGGGGGCCCTGCTTTCCCAGCACCGCGCTGCGGCCGCATTCATGGGGCCCAGGGGCTCCTTTGCGAGTGTTTAGGTGGAAGCCAGTGACGCGCACAACATTCCGTCAGTCTTTCGCGTGCACTTGTCCGGTTTAAAATCATGAGAGAAGAGGGCCACAAGACCAGGAGCCAGGAGCAGTGGAGAATCGAAAACGTTGGAAATAGTCCCCGGGGGCAATCGGTAAGGAAACAGGGACGGTGCCACTAGAAAGGGATGAATCTGCCAGGTTATAGCTTTTAAGATTTTAGTTTGTGTTTGGTGCTTTTCTGATTTTGATGCAATTCTTGAAATATATCCTTAGGAGGTTTCTATTTGTGGCTTGTAATTAATTTCTTTAAATGAGCGACCTCCGTCTCCTTACCTGTGATGGGTAGCTCAGTGGTATTAGGGTTTATCAGGACTATCGATAGGTGATAATCTGAGGGTCTCTTTCCATAAACACTGAATTCTAACCTGCAGTTTGGAAATTATAATTTGGGAAAAGTTGTACCTACTTGCGACATGGTTCTGTACTCCAATAGAATTTTAAAAATTTGTTTGTGGAGTGGAGTGTAATTAAAAATACTGATCTAGCCCTCGCCGGTTTGGCTCAGTGGATAGAGCGTTGGCCTGTAGGCCAAAGGGTCCCGGGTTCGATTCCAGTCAAGGGCAGTACATACCTTGGTTGTAGGCTCCTCCCAGGCCTGGGCCCTGGTCAGAGTGCCTGCAGGAGGCAGTCAATAGATGTGTTTCTCTCACATCGCTATTTCTCTCTGTCTCTCCCTCTCTCTTCCACTCTCCCTAAGAATCAATGGAAAAATACCCTCTGGTGAGAATTAACAAAATAAATAAATAAATAAAATAAAAATGAAATACTGATCTAGGATACAACTTACTGAATTGCAATAATGAAGTTATATTTTATATGCAAGTCTCAAATCTCATCTGTGACATCTTAGAGGGTTTGATTAAGAAAGAGGCCTATGTTGCTACGATTAAACTATTTATTATTTAGGGTAATGTTTGTATTTGTGAACCCATAGAATTTACATCTAAAAGGGTAATGCTAGGATAAGTGATGTAGTGTGAGATCATTGAAACACAGAGGCATTGAACGTGCGTGGAGAAAGCAATTCCTAGACATGGTTCATTCTTTCCAATATTTATTGAGTTCTTCAATATGCAGAGTACAAGTAGGCACTGGAGATACAATTAAGAGCAAATTTTCATGAGTTTTACCCTCATAGTCTAATGGGAGAGGAGGTGGACATTTATCAAATAAGCGCACATATGTACATACAATTACTTATAACGAAGGTGACTCCAGGGGAGAGGGAGTGTTGCTAATGCTGAGAGGAAGTATTGCGGAATGATAGGATGCTTTGACAAGGATGAGGTCCTTGCGCTGAGATCTGAAGGAAGTCTGGGAGGCTGTAGGCTGTAGGCGGAGAGGAGGGTGATACGCCAGTGACAGGCCATTGGGGTGCACAGATGTTTGAACATACGATGCATGAAAGGAACCTCAGCCACCCCAGACCTCCATGTTCCCACTAATTTACCTGTAGTTCAAGAGAAGTTAGCCCAGCCCAAAATGTGGGCTATTCTCACCCGCTTTGAGATCAGAGCACGTTCGAAAATATTGTTGACCCCCTTTAAAGATATATCCAGATTCAACACGGTCCCAATCGATAGCTCAACAGGTTATTTTGTGGATATCGACACATTGATTCTAAAGGGCACATGGAGAAAAAAAGGCCCAGAATCTCCCCTACGATATGGAAAGAGAAAAACACAGAGGACTGACTTGACCCACATTCTATGAAGCATACTCCGTCATCAGATGCTAGTGGAGGTGGTGGTGTTTGTGAAGGTGGAGGTGGTGGTGGTGGCAGTGGCGGTGGTGGAGGAGTTGTTATTGGTGGTGGTGATGATGTTAGAACTGGTATTGGTGATAGTGGAGTTGGTGTTGGTGGTGGAGGTGGTGTTGTTTGTGGTGGGGTTGGTGGTGGTGGTAGAGTTGTTAATGCTGTTGGTGGAGGTGGTGTTGTTGGTAGTGGTGGTGTTGATGGTGGAGTTGTTGGTGGCAGTGGTGGTGGTGGAAGTTGTATTGGTGATAGTGGTGTTGGTGTTGGTGGTAGAGGTGTTGTTTGTGGTGGAGTTGGTGGTGGAGATGGTGTTGGTAATGGAGGTATTGTTGGTAGTGGTGGTGGTGGAGGTGGTATTGGTGATAGTGGAGGTGGTATTGGTAGTGATGGAGTTGGTGTTGGTAGTGGAGGTATTGGTAGTGTTAGTGGTGGAGGTGGTATTGGTGATAGTGGAGGTAATATTGGTAGTGATGGAGTTGGTGTTGGTAGTGGAGGTATTGTTGGTAGTGTTGGTGGTGGAGGTGGTATTGTTGGTAGTGGAGGTGGTATTGGTAGTGATGGAGTTGGTGTTGGTAGTGGAGGTGGTATTGGTAGTGTTGGTAGTGGAGGTATTGTTGGTAGTGGAGGTGGTATTGGTAGTGATGGAGTTGGTGTTGGTAGTGGAGGTATTGTTGGTAGTGTTAGTGGTGGAGGTATTGTTGGTAGTGGAGGTGGTATTGGTGATAGTGGAGGTGGTATTGGTAGTGATGGAGTTGGTGTTGGTAGTGGAGGTATTGTTGGTAGTGTTGGTGGTGGAGGTGGTATTGTTGGTAGTGGAGGTGGTATTGGTAGTGATGGAGTTGGTGTTGGTGGTGGAGGTATTGTTGGTAGTGTTGGTAGTGGAGGTATTATTGGTAGTGGAGGTGGTATTGGTAGTGATGGAGTTGGTGTTGGTAGTGGAGGTATTGTTGGTAGTGTTGGTGGTGGAGGTGGTATTGTTGGTAGTGGAGGTGGTATTGGTAGTGATGGAGTTGGTGTTGGTGGTGGAGGTATTATTGGTAGTGTTGGTAGTGGAGGTATTGTTGGTAGTGGAGGTGGTATTGGTAGTGATGGAGTTGGTGTTGGTAGTGGAGGTATTGTTGGTAGTGTTAGTGGTGGAGGTATTGTTAGTAGTGGAGGTGGTATTGGTGATAGTGGAGGTGGTATTGGTAGTGATGGAGTTGGTGTTGGTAGTGGAGGTATTGTTGGTATTGTTGGTAGTGGAGGTGGTATTGGTAGTGATGGAGTTGGTGTTGGTGGTGGAGGTATTGTTGGTAGTGTTGGTAGTGGAGGTATTATTGGTAGTGGAGGTAGTATTGGTAGTGATGGAGTTGGTGTTGGTAGTGGAGGTATTGTTGGTAGTGTTGGTGGTGGAGGTGGTATTGTTGGTAGTGGAGGTGGTATTGGTAGTGATGGAGTTGGTGTTGGTGGTGGAGGTATTATTGGTAGTGTTGGTAGTGGAGGTATTGTTGGTAGTGGAGGTGGTATTGGTAGTGATGGAGTTGGTGTTGGTAGTGGAGGTATTGTTGGTAGTGTTAGTGGTGGAGGTATTGTTAGTAGTGGAGGTGGTATTGGTGATAGTGGAGGTGGTATTGGTAGTGATGGAGTTGGTGTTGGTAGTGGAGGTATTGTTGGTAGTGTTGGTGGTGGAGGTGGTATTGTTGGTAGTGGAGGTGGTATTGGTAGTGATGGAGTTGGTGTTGGTGGTGGAGGTATTGTTGGTAGTGTTGGTAGTGGAGGTATTATTGGTAGTGGAGGTGGTATTGGTAGTGATGGAGTTGGTGTTGGTAGTGGAGGTATTGTTGGTAGTGTTGGTGGTGGAGGTGGTATTGTTGGTAGTGGAGGTGGTATTGGTAGTGATGGAGTTGGTGTTGGTGGTGGAGGTATTATTGGTAGTGTTGGTAGTGGAGGTATTGTTGGTAGTGGAGGTGGTATTGGTAGTGATGGAGTTGGTGTTGGTAGTGGAGGTATTGTTGGTAGTGTTAGTGGTGGAGGTATTGTTAGTAGTGGAGGTGGTATTGGTGATAGTGGAGGTGGTATTGGTAGTGATGGAGTTGGTGTTGGTAGTGGAGGTATTGTTGGTATTGTTGGTAGTGGAGGTGGTATTGGTAGTGATGGAGTTGGTGTTGGTGGTGGAGGTATTGTTGGTAGTGTTGGTAGTGGAGGTATTATTGGTAGTGGAGGTAGTATTGGTAGTGATGGAGTTGGTGTTGGTAGTGGAGGTATTGTTGGTAGTGTTGGTGGTGGAGGTGGTATTGTTGGTAGTGGAGGTGGTATTGGTAGTGATGGAGTTGGTGTTGGTGGTGGAGGTATTATTGGTAGTGTTGGTAGTGGAGGTATTGTTGGTAGTGGAGGTGGTATTGGTAGTGATGGAGTTGGTGTTGGTAGTGGAGGTATTGTTGGTAGTGTTAGTGGTGGAGGTATTGTTAGTAGTGGAGGTGGTATTGGTGATAGTGGAGGTGGTATTGGTAGTGATGGAGTTGGTGTTGGTGGTGGAGGTATTGTTGGTAGTGTTGGTAGTGGAGGTATTGTTGGTAGTGGAGGTGGTATTGGTAGTGATGGAGTTGGTGTTGGTAGTGGAGGTATTGTTGGTAGTGTTGGTAGTGGAGGTATTGTTGGTAGTGGAGGTGGTATTGGTAGTGATGGAGATGGTGTTGGTAGTGGAGGTATTGTTGGTAGTGTTGGTGGTGGAGGTGGTATTGTTGGTAGTGGAGGTGGTATTGGTAGTGATAGAGTTGGTGTTGGTGGTGGAGGTATTGTTGGTAGTGTTAGTGGTGGAGGTATTGTTGGTAGTGGAGGTGGTATTGGTAGTGATGGAGTTGGTGTTGGTAGTGGAGGTATTGTTGGTAGTGTTGGTAGTGGAGGTATTGTTGGTAGTGGCGGTGGTATTGGTAGTGATGGAGTTGGTGTTGGTAGTGGAGGTAGTGTTGGTGGTGGAGGTGGTATTGGTGGTAGTGGAGGTGGTATTGGTAGTGATGGAGTTGGTGTTGGTGGTGGAGGTATTGTTGGTAGTGTTGGTAGTGGAGGTATTGTTGGTAGTGGAGGTGGTATTGGTAGTGATGGAGTTGGTGTTGGTAGTGGAGGTATTGTTGGTAGTGTTGGTGGTGGAGGTGGTATTGTTGGTAGTGGAGGTGGTATTGGTAGTGATGGAGTTGGTGTTGGTTGTGGAGGTATTGTTGGTAGTGGAGGTATTGTTGGTAGTGGAGGTGGTATTGGTAGTGATGGAGTTGGTGTTGGTAGTGGAGGTATTGGTAGTGTTAGTGGTGGAGGTGGTATTGGTGATAGTGGAGGTGGTATTGGTAGTGATGGAGTTGGTGTTGGTAGTGGAGGTATTGTTGGTAGTGGAGGTGGTATTGGTAGTGATGGAGTTGGTGTTGGTAGTGGAGGTATTGGTAGTGTTAGTGGTGGAGGTGGTATTGGTGATAGTGGAGGTGGTATTGGTAGTGATGGAGTTGGTGTTGGTGGTGGTGCTGGTGGTGATGCATATGAGAACTCTGTACTGTCCACTCAGTTTTGCTGTGACTGAAACCCTAAAAAGGTGAAGTTTATAAAACACTTTTATTTAAATGGTGAAAATGTTTGCATAAAAGGTATCACAACCCGCCCCAATGTGTATGCACGAATGGTTAACAGTAAGCTGACTGACAAAAGCCAGGTTTTGGTGTGGACGTGGCACAGCTACAAGCTGATACTGTTGATGGAGCGCTTCCAGATTTCACTGTCATCGACCTCAAAATCTGTTCCCTTGTGGCCCGAAAATAAAGTCGGTAGGATTTTTATCTTTAGAAAGGCGATTTTTTTCTCAGTATGTGGTTTATCCTAGGGGATGTTTCCTGTGGACTTCTCCAGAATACTTACTCTGCAGGTGTTGGGAGTAGTGTCCTATACATGCCAGTTACAGGCGGTTGACAGTGGTATGTAGATCCTTAAGAGCCTTACTCATTTTTACTTATGAAAGTGGTCATTATTTCTGGGGTAGTTGTTACCATCTTTACTATGACTCAGGTTTGTCAGATTTCTCTTTTGGGTTCTAACAGTTTGAATTAACGCCCCCTCCCCTTCTCTGCCGGCCTTTTAGAATCTCTTAGGCTCTGTCTTTAGCTTTCCACACGCCACGGAACCCTGCGTGCCAGCAGAGAAACAGACGTGTGCTGTCCTCTTAATTTCCCTGTTAACAGACCCCTTCACAATGCCAACGGTCACTAAATGTATTGCTATTTCTCCTCAGCTTATTGGTTAACATTCTCCCCTCCAGGAATTTAATTTGTGCCGTTTTTCTTGCTTTCTGGTATCTCTGATCCCTCTCACATGTGCTGTTTGTGGTTTATTTATTTAGCTTTTACCGTGTTTTTGGCATGCGGGTCTCGATCGGCCTCCTGTGACCCTCGTCCTGCCTAGAGGTGGACGTCCCTCCATCTTTCTCAGCACCTTGTTTTGATCGTCAACGTTATGGGCTGATGAAAGACAAGCGATTGCGTGTCATTATCGGTGTAAATAAAAACAAATCTTTTTTAATGACTTAGTTTTTGCTTTATCTGTTTTAAGAAGAATGTGTAATCACCATCCTTTCTTACTCCTATTTTCTCTGAAATATAGGCGTCTGAGGAGCTTTTGTCTCTGGTACCCTTCTCACGGTGTGTTCATGCCTTTGCTGACATCATCTGCTTCTTTTGCCTTTATTAACAGTTTGTTTTAGGGTCTCCTGAGTGTATATTAACTCCCATGTCACCCTCTCGTGTTAAAGATTTTTAAATTGGTATTTAGAAATTGGAAGGGGGGTGGAGGCAGAGAGAGAGAGAGAGAGAGAGAGAGAGAGAGAAACGTCAATGTGAGGAGAAACATGGATTGGATGCCTCCTGCACACCTCCCCCCGCCCGCCCCCACGGGATGGAGCCTGCAGCCCAGGCCTCACCCTGACCAGGGATGGAATCAGCCACCTTTCGGTGCAGGATGATGCCCAAGCACTGAGCCCGGCTGGGCTGCCGCGCCTCCCTCTGGAACAGCAGACCTGAGTTCCACATGCTCATCCGCTCGTTGGGCTCAACTGCCCCAAACCAGCGTTTGCTTCCTGTGCCTCCGGCGGCGCTCGGACCTTCCCGGGGCCTCGCTTTGGCCCCGTCCCTGGGCCTGACTCTAATGTTTTGTAAGCTCCTTAACCTCTGAGCCTTATTTTTCAAAACAGATTTTTCCAATTCATATTTCACTTAAGAGAAGTAGAGCTAGGTCATTGCTTATCCATCATCAAAAAAGTATTGATCTTTTTTCTTCCCCCTCCAAAACCAAGCTGATATATATTCTGGTTACCACACAATTAAATGAAATAATTCACTACTTTTATAAGAGTTAGTTATTAATTGGTCAAGTTGAACAGGGACAATTAAGGGCAGCTTGGTCCTAACAGCTCAGTTCAATGTTCAAAAGTGTAGGTTTACCAATCCTGAGAGACAAAGCTAAATTAGTTTTAATTGCGCTTTCTATATGACCACTTAGGCACTTCCCTTTCTGAAGTGTCTGTTTTTACAAGTAGATTGTGCAGCCTGTTATCTCCTCATTTCTTTAATTCCCTCCTCTTTCCTCGGGAGAGAGCTCTGTGGCGCTGAGAGTGCTACACTCGGGTGAACAGAATCAAATGATTCCGGCTTCGGTGTCGGAGATAAATATCAATGAGATACTGTAGGGATAGATAATGTCAGAGACGTTGTAGGATGTGTCTCATTAAGGCTTTATGAAATAAGTGCATTTCTTGTTCTTAATGAATCTGTGTAACGTGTTAAAATCAGGGCAGCCTGACCAGTAGTTTTTGGGACAGAGTTTTAGGACATTGGACCCCAGGATGTAATTTGCAAGATTATGTGGCGCTCCTTTCTATTTCTGGTTACCGTTATATTCACCAGTGCGTCTGTTCCTGGAGAAATTGTGCAGGAGTTTTGTGTGGCATAAAATCTTTTGGCATCCTTATAATCTGATCTTCAGTACACGCTGATAATCCTTAAAGACAAGGTGTAATTTACTTAAAACTCCAAATCAGATGTTACATCTCATTATATATGTTCTCTTTTTTCTTAAAAATTGTCTGCATTCAACGACTACTAGGGTTTGGAAAAATAACTTTCCACAGACTAACAACTTTGCTTTTTCCTAAATTGAATGTGATCAGGCTTTTCATTGCTCACTGGAAATGAAATTGCATTGCTATTAAGCACGATTGTTCATAAAGCGACTCCTGCTTAAAAACCGTTTAAATGAATTCTTATTACTTCACTGACAAAATAAATTCATTAAAAGTTATTTTTACTTTAAAGATGGGCCGTAGCATGTAGAAGCCAGAGAAAGAGAGAGAGAGAGAGAGAGAGAGAGAGAGAGAGAGAGAGAGAGAGAGAGAGAGAGGCGAGTGAAGCGTTTTCTGAGGATCCCTTTTAACCCTTCGATGAAGGTGTTAACACTTTCGTAAACGTTCTTCATTTGGACAGAACTAACCCTGGGTCACGTGATAACATATAAGCATCATGGAGCATCACCCTACATGACAGGCCCCAGACGTATACCGCAAGGCCACATTGCATTCAAGGAGACTTTGCTTTTAGGCTGTATTTGACTCCATCATCAGGAGAGGGGAGAAACCAATAACTTTGTAATCTTTGAATAGTAAGACATAGGCTGTTGACTTTTTTTTTAATTCAGAGAAGACCCCTTTGTCAGGACACTTCTGAGTGGCGCCAGTCACCGGTCGCTAGAAGCCAGTGAGTGCCCGCATTTCCACGGTCAAAATCCAGACTCAGTCACGTCCTTAGGAACGAGGGCCGGCGTCACAGCGCTTCCAAACCACCTTTTTGATGGGAGCCGTTCACGTGCTTTTGCCGTCCTATTTTACTCCTGAGTATGAAATGGTAACTCAGGAACTCTGACGTGGTCTGTACAGGGAGATCAGGCGAGCAGCGCGACGGTGGTAGTAACTCCGTGATAGATTATAAAGCAGAGCACTTCCTGTGGGGCAGTCCAATTACCAAGGAGTAAAACAGGAACACAGCACAATGAAGTGCGTTTCTTCTATCTGTTTCAGTGAGTTTAGCACAGCAGGGGGGCCGTGTTCCTATGGCTGGCGCCTCAGACCTGCAGTTCGGGGTGTAATTGCAAATGGAAGTTGTGTGGAAGGCATCATATCTGAGCTAATAACCTGAGCCCCAGAAATGAGATAATTATGCAGCATTTAATAAATTTAATTTGCTTTTATTGTGATCATTTCATACCTTTGGTTTGAGAAAACTGTGTTTGTTTGAAAAGATTAATGAACTTGGATATTGAAGACACGTTGGATACCGAGAGCCAAACTTCCAATCATTTAATGCTGTGTTTTTTTTTTCTTTTTCTTTTTTTGCCTCTGAATCAGGTTCTTGCAGAGGTCTGTTTATTCCTTGACTATTTCTTGATGAGACAATTCTGTTTAGTTTCTTGAAAAAATGTGACTGGTTGTATAAATTTAACAATCACTATCATGACCAAAAAATGTCAGTTTCAAGAGAACGTTTGGAAAAAATAACCCGAAATCATTTCAGAGCCACACCTTGGACTGTAGCATGAGAGGAAAAATATGTTCGTGATATGGATTTGTAGAAATTTAAAACATATTTATATAAATGGCAAGAGGTCTTGCTCGGCCAGTGTGACTCAGTGGTTGAGCGTCAGCCTATGAACCAGGAGGTCACGGGTTCCATTCCTGGTCAGGGCGCAGGCCCGGGTTGTGGGCTCCATCCCCAGTGGGGGGCGTGCAGGAGGCTGCCCGGCAATGATTTTCTCTCACCATTTATGTTTCTCTCTCCCCGTCTCCTTTCCTTTCTCTGAAATCAATATGTACATTTTTAAATTAAAAAAAATATATATATATATGGTTTAAAATGGCAAGAGGTCTAGGTTTCAGCCAAAACAGGAAGGGTACGTAGCAAAGTGTAGACAGCTCCGCTAAAGAGAGCGGGGCCCAGAGTCAGGTCCCCGACAGGCAGTCCTGGAAGCGGAGAGCCGGGGCCTCGGCAGCACCCGCACCGGGGACCGGGCCGGCCGCCCACAGCACGGTGGCGCCTGGGGCGGTAGGACGGGCAGCGGCTCGGGGTCCTTGCACTTTCTCACGCGGGTTCCTCCTGGGGCAGGGGCAGGGGCAGGGGCAGGGGCGCCCGCCCTGCCTGCGGACGGCTCAGGGGTCCTTCGCAGCAGGTGCAGGTGCCGTCTGCAAGGGTGCGTCCAGGCAGCAGCTCCTCGTCCCGCCCTCTGACATCTTGGCAGTTCTTACTCCGGCAGGGGGAAGACCGGTCTTAATTACGGCTCCTATTCACATGTTCATCATTAAAAAGCCTTCACAACCTCAGAGAATTCACTAGGAACCACTGTCAGAGCTGTGCCGGGTGCAGCACCAAATCCATCGGGGAGGCGTCCCCCGCCCACGCTCCCGGCTGCGCGCCCGCCTGCCTCCCGCGTCCCTCTGCCCGGCAGCTGGTCGGCATCACAGCCTTTACAAGGTACCGGCTCAGCGCACATACCGGTGCGTGTTAGCCGGCTTACTTAGTTTTTAATATGTTTTTACATTTATTTCAGAGAGGAAGGGAGAGGGAGAGAGAGAAACATCAGTGATGAGAGAGAATCATGGGTCAGCTGCCTCCTGCACGCCCCACACCGGGGATCGAGCCCGCAACCCAGGAATCGAACCTTGACCTTCTAGGTCTGTGCTCAACCACTGAGCCACGCTGGCTGGGCTTCATCGATTTATTTTGTTATTTATTATTTATATCCTGCTTCTTTTTTTTTTTTTATTGCATCCATGGGGTTCTTAGGCAGCCTAGGACCTGTTGGCCGTGAAAAGGAGTATGAATTTTATTTTCACAATTATAAGAGGAGACGGCTACCCTGGATCCTTTTTTATAGATAGAAAATGAAGACTCAAAAAGTTCCAGAATTTGCAGGTGGGAACTCTCCTAAGTGTTCTTCCTCCCCCCCTCCCGCCCCCTCAGTGCCATTTACTCCTGGAACATCGTAGATAACGCAGCAGAGGGCCTTGTACAGGTATGGGCGGCGTGGTGTGGCAGACAGTGTGAACACATATTGAGGACTTGGGATGTGTTTGTTTAATAAAGTATAACAAGGACCTAAATGTTGGTCGTGGTCTTTCAGTGTTTTAAGACTGTGCTGCAGATTTGCATGGATGACCTTGTTTCTTCATCATAACAGCCCCATGTGAGAGTCCAGTGGGTCCAGAACTTGCTTATGGTCATAGACTGAGCAAGTGGAAAACTCACAGCAACAAAACCTGGTCACTGTTTCTGTGATGGTCACGGAGAATGCCGGTAAACCATGGTTTGTTAGTCCCGTTTGTGGTTAGCCTGTGTGCGGTTAGTATTCAAACTAACATAAGCCATAGCTGGTTTGGCTCAGTGGATAGAACCTCTGCCTGTGGACTGAATTGTCCTGAGTTCAATTCCCGGTCAGGGCACAGGCCCGGTTTGCAGGCTCGATCCCTAATAGCGGGGCGTGCAGGAGGCAGCCGATCCATGATTCTCTCTCATCATTGATGTTCCTATCTCTCTCCTTCTCCCTTCCTCTCTGAAATCAATAAAAATATATTTAAAAAATACTAAAATTAAATAATAACCCGTGACCTTTCCCAAGACAACTGCAGAGAGAATATCCGGAAATCTAAATCGGGGGGACGATTCTGGGGGTGGATGTTGAGCAGAGCCCTGTACAAGTAGGTCCGCGTGATGTCCTTACTGGGAGTTTGGCCAAATTATAATTTGGAGAATATTTATTCACTTATTTAACAAATATTGAAAATCTATGTGCCAGGCACTTGGGGGGAAAGAAGGGAGGGGGTTGGTGGGTGGGAGCCAACTAAGATCAATAAATTCCCGCCTGTGACTTAACGTTTTTTCTCAGCTTGTCAGAATCTAATAGCCCCGAAAGCCGTTTGCTGCGGTGGATGGGAATCTCTGATACCCGAGTGGACGGCGTTCTCGTCACGGTGTTGGAGGAAAACGTGCCCCCACAAAGCGCACCGTGAGCCTAGAGATGCCGAGATAGCTCCGGGTCTGGTTTGATCGCGCAAAAGCAAAAGCAGATTTTGAAAAAGACTTCCTGAACTCTGAAGGAGTCACATTTTCTATCTGAAGAACGACAAGGCAGTGCTAGTGTGACGATGCTTGTTTTAGCACAGACACAAATGTTAAGTCAGACTAAAGACCCATCCCTTCTCATCCTGGGAGGGAGATCCTTCTGGCTGGAATCGGGAACACTGGGGAGGAGGGGGAGCCTGGCAGAGCGGGTCTCGGCCTCGGGGTGTTCAGCCCTCTGAAGCTTGGGGGGTGTGGAGAGCGGCTACAGTGTCTGGACAGGTTCAAGCCTCGGACTGAGGAGAGGGCACAGTCCTCTCATGGCCACGTGCACGTCCCAGCGTGGAGGGCAGAGCCTCCCAGCACCATGACAGCCAACAGCTGGAGTTGTCAGCTTGAACCTGTGGTCCGAACACGTGGCCCCACGTGCCTGAGTGACGTGGGCTTGTCAGAGTTCAGGTGCGTGTAACTGAGTAGGATCGAAACCCACGAGGATGCTGTAAACATCTCGACCACGCCCTTCCTTTGCCTCGTGGCATCGGCTGTAAAATAAAGACACGGCCTGTGGTCCGTGGCGCTGTCGCTAGCTCTCCATCAGAGAGGACAGTGTCCCACCCAGACCCAGCTTCATCCTCGTCTGTCTTTCCTCAATCCTTCACCGCCCTGCTCAGGCTCACCCTTGGCCGCGCTGGCATGGCACAGGGGGGCATGGCATTTTTATTTATTTATTTTAATATATTTTTATTGATGTCAGAGAGGAAAAGAGAGGGAGAGAGAAACGTCAATGATGAGAGAGGACCTTTGATTGGCTGCCTCCTGCACGCCCCCTATTGGGGATCCAGCCCACAACCTGGCATGTGCCCTGACTGGGAATTGAACCCTGGACCCTTCAGTCTGCAGGCAGACTCTCTATCCAGAGCCAACTGGCTAGGGCAGGACTTCTTATGATATCATTTTTAAATGCACACCTCTAATTCAGGACTTCTTTTTTATAAAATGTTTTTGTTGATTTTAGAGGGAGAGGAAGAGAGAGAGAGAGAGGAACGTCAATGATGAGAGAGGATCTTTGATTGGCTGCCTCCTGCACGCCCCCTACTGGGGATCCAGCCCACAACCTGGACATGTGCCCTGACCAGGAATCGAACCAGGCACCTTGTGGTGCACAGAACGATGCCCAGTCAACAGGGCCACCCCTGCTAGGTCAGGACTTCTTACGATACCAGTTAGCTGTGCCCTGCCTTTGCTCTGCGTGCTGCTCTTTTCCATATCGCATGCCGAGAAAGCCGAAATGTAAGCTGTTACCCTTCTGGCCACGTGTTCAACGTCTCCTCCTGCCCTTTGAAGGTAGTCGGCTGCACATGTCACAGATCTGCCTTCTCCAGCGAACTTCCTTAAGCAAAATTGTTTTAACACTAGTTCTGGTATCTTGATTTAGACCTACGGGTTGCCTCGGCATCAGCCGCATGGCCGATTTTCATCGAGCAGGTTTGCATGGGCATATATACACGTGTATGGCTCCTGATAGCATAGTAATCATTTCAGGGCAGGAGAGAGGAGAAAGGAGCAAGAGGAATGCATTACATTTTTATCTTTCCCCCTTGCACTTTTTTAGAGCTAAGAAGGCTCTGTTGCTAAATGTGAACTGGCCATTTGGTCATTCCTTGCATTTATTGGAGCTACTACAGCCAACAGATAATGGACATGGGATGCAGAGAACCCTTCGGTCAGCCCTGTGGCTCTTCCCAGGCGATTGTTATGCTCTCTGTATTTTTTTAAAATACATATTTTTATTGATTTCAGAGGGGAAGGGGGAGAGAGAGATAGAAACATCCATGATGAGAGAGAAGCATGGATCGGCTGCCTCCTGCACGCCCCCCACTGGGGATGGAGCCCGTAACCCGGGCCTGTGCCCTGACTGGGAATTGAACCATGATCTCCTGGCTCATAGGTCGACGCTCAACCACTGAGCCCCGCCGGCCAGGCTGCTCTGCGCATGTAGATAGAAGCTTTCGCCTGTGTAATCAGCTTGCTGCTGACCACATTACTGCCAAACATCCCTTCTCTATGGTAGCATCATGCTGTTACCAAGGAAACAGCGTATGGCCAACGTGTACAGTATTGCCTCAGATTAACTTCACAGTTATCAGGGTAGAGGGGATAGCAGTGACGTGAGCTACTGTGGGATTACCGTGGTCCCCGTGGAGTGAGAGTGTAATGACCACTTCTGTGGTAACGAAGCACGTGATGCACGTCACCACTTCTGTCCTCTCTCTCCCCCCTCTGTTCTCTCTCTCTCCCCTCCCCCCTGAAATGTTTCCCTCCTCCATCTGCTCAGAATCTCCTTGGCACCTTTTCTCCAGGAACAAGCTAGCGTCATTTTTGTATTGGCATTAAGAGTTACAATGAGTTGGGGTGAAAACATATTTAAGTCATGACCACAATTAGGATTACTTACATCAGAAATACATAAGGACTGAAAATATAGATATTGCTAGTGTAATTGAGAGGATATGTGCAACTCACAATTCATGTGGAATGAGCAATTGCAATCTTATTCTCATCAACATTAAATCTATATGTTGCGTAGAGGGACCCATTTAATGTGATTGAAAACACTGAAGAAAAGCAAATGGTTCCTAGTTAGCTGTGTGATTTGACACAAGCAACACAAGTTCCATCAGCCTCAGTACTTCCATCTGTAAAGTGGGGATGGTGATGCTCTCTGCCTAACAGGATGGGTATGTAGATGAAGAGGGATTTTAAATGGCACAGCACATAAGAGTTGTAAGATGTTAGAGTCTTTAATGAGGGCATCTCGTAATAAAATACTGTTCTGGTTAGTAGGCGAAAACTTATAGAAGCACTTGAAAATATTAATAGTATCACAAGAAGGATCATTTTATTAGAATGAGAAATAGTATTTTCTTATATTTGGGGTACAACAAAATGAGACATGTAATCACTGTAATATAACAGTAATTCTTAATAATGAATTTCCTCAGAGGATGAATTTTATTTTATACTCTATTGAACATGTACTGGTATATATGTTATATGAAAGTTAAGCACTGAAACATAAAGGTATGTACAATATGTTCATTATTTTAAAAAACTACAGTGATGGATGTATGTATAAAAGTTAAATTGTTAAGATAAAGGTAAAAATATAAAAATAAAAGTCAAATTTATGTAGGAATATTTGCTCTGATTCTTTGCTGTAATATAGGCTATGGTCTTTATTTTTTACTAGAGGTCGGGTGCATGGATTCATGCACACTGGTGTGGTCCCTCAGGGGGATGTTGGACTGCCTGTTCCAGCCCGATCCCCGCAGGCCAGGCCAGGGGACCCCACCGGTGCACAAATCCATGCACTGGTCCTCTGGTATACATATAAAATCTTTGGTTAATCTCTTACCGCCCTTCCCCCTCCCCCCCGAGATTCATCAGTCTGTTCCATGTTTCCATGCCTGTGCGTTGAGCGTCTGCCCCTGGTGGTCAGTGTGTGTCATAGCTACCAGTCGAATGGTCGAACGGTTGGCCAGTCACTTAGGTTTTTATATATATATATTTTGTTGGTTTTCTTTTAAATATATTTTATATATTCTATTAGGGCCCACATATGACTTACAGTTAACATTTCCTACTAAATGTTCAATAGTTGATTGCATATCTATTTAGTATTGCAGCGCTGTAAGTTACCCACCCCTAGCATTTAGAACCCTGCTGCCCGATGGAATAAAGTAACTGGAGGACACTTGTTGCAGGCAGACACCTCTGTGGCATGAATGAATGATAATAAGCTACCTCCCTTCGATGAATATCCTTTTGGAGAGGATAGGAGGTGACAAATAGAAACATTTTCTCCCCTATAATTTTACACTACCCATTAAAAAATATATCTGTATATACATATATATTTATTGATTTCAGAGATGAAGGGAGAGGGGGAGAAACATCAATGATGAGAGAGAATCATGGGTCGGCTGCCTCCTGCATGCCCCACACTGGGGACCAAGCCCACAACCCGGGCCTGTGCCCTGACCGGGAATCGAACCGTGACCTCCTGGCTCATAGGTTGATGCTCAACCACTGAGCCACGCCGGCCGGGCTATGCTACGCGTTTTGAAGTTACCGGTCACTGTTAACTTCCCAGAGAAGCTCGACGTTAATGGAGCTTTCTGCTCATGTCATTCCTCAGCACCGTTCTCTCTCAGTGTTTTAATGACACTGTGTGTGTGTGTGTGTGTGTGTGTGTGTGTGAGAGACAGCTGGGGGTTTAGCTTCATCCTTGGTAAAGTGGAGAGGCTGTGAGGACAAGGGGGGCTGATGCAGGCCCTAGTGCTTGGTTCCCTCCGGGGGATGGATGAGGTGATGCGACTAGATTGGTGTCAGGGCAGCATCTGGGATTAAGCTCTTCTTGCCGCCCGGTCCTTTTTGGTGGCTAATGGGCGTGCAGCAAACCGTGGTTAATTGCGGCGTCTCCACTCCGCCCAGTCCTGTGACTGAGCAGGAGAGGTGAGCAGAGCAAGGCTCTCTGGCTTAGCGCTACTAAGAAGCATGACTCTATCCCCTCTTTTCTGTATATTTATAACTTTTTAAATAACGTTTCGAAATCATCTTACACCCAAAATAGGACAAACGCCGTGCTTCCTAGAGCAATTGAGAATTGAGATCTTGCGAACCCCCTCCCCCCGCCTCTTTTCCCATTACTAACTCCTAGCCCTTGTCTTTCCTCACAACTTAAAAGAGAAATCTAATAAAATATTAGTGTTGCTGAGTATTTTTAAAATATATTTGGATCAATTTCAGAGGAGAAGGGAGAGGGAGAGAGAGAAGGAAACATCAACGATGAGAGGGAATCATTGATCGACTGCCTCCTACACCCCCCCTACTGAGGATCAAGCCTGCAACCCGGGCATGTGCCCTTGACCAGAATCGAACCCGGGACCCTTCAGTGCCTCTTAAGAAACTGGACACGACTGAGCTGTTATATCCAGTATTTTGTATACCGTGTGCATTCAGCTCTTACTTAGATGTACTTGGGATGAACCAACTGCCTCTTGCCCAACTGATATATAAACATTAACAAACAAGCTGTAAGCTCAATAGAGTAACGTATCTATTTATAAAATATATTACAGTCATTTATTTTTTGATTGCAGCTTATTCTAAAGCCAAGGAGGACATATACCACGTGATAATTGCAGATCACCTTTCATCGTGCCTATAAATGTGATTAATTTACCTATTGATTTTCCCACCCCCTAATCGAATGCTCTGAACTCGACAGAACGTCCTCGGAAGTCATCCCACTCTTCCCAGGAGGAGTGACCTCACCTGAGGGCGGGCGTTGGAAGAATTCTTAAGTGAAGAGGAGATGTAAGGAGAGAAGCAGATTCTGTCCAAATGCTAGGAGAACACGGGAAGTAATCACCCCGTGTCTTCCTCTCCCCGCACGTGTGATGACCCACATCCTGCAGGAAGAGAGAGTGTAGTCAGGCCGTTTCTGTGAAGCACACGTTGAAGACAGAGGGCACAGACAAAGCACACTCGGTGCCCTGCGTGCACACGCTGCTTCCCTTGGAAATGCGTGGATTCTGCAGGAACTCCCTCTCTCCCGGGCCCTCACGCAGAATCCCCGTGGGCGTCGGACCATCCCTTTCAGGATCTGTAAGAAAGAACTTGCAGAGAGAAAATGCTAAAGCACCACTCTGCTTATGCAACTGGAGTTACCCCTCCACCCGCGACTCTTGCCTTTTTTGTTTTTTTTAATTGAATTTATTGGGTGGCATTGGTGAATACAGTCACACAGGTGTCAGGTGTACAATCCTGCAAACGCCATCTGCATAATGTTTTGTGTGTTCACCACCCCAAGCCAGGTCTCCTTCCGTCACCATTCATCTCCCCTTGACCCTCCTCTCCCTCCCCGCCCCGTCCCTCTGGTAATCACCCTCTGTCGTCTGTGGCCGCGGGTTCGCAGCGTGGCCGCGGGTTCACAGCGTGGCCGCGGGTTCACAGCGTGGCCGCGGGTTCGCAGCGTGGCTGCGCAGCACTTCATTGGTCCCTGGAAGTCATCCGAGCAGCACAGGCTCCAGGGGCGGAAACAGGTTCCGAGCCTCCGCGGGGGAAGCAGCGTGAGGCGGGAGCACCGCTGTCCCCTCTGAAGACAGTCAGCCCCGTCTCACAAATGAAGTCGCGGGCGCCTGGCATGGCAGTTATTATCTCGGCTGTTCCCTCCCGTTCCCCTCTGTGGCACGGCGTCCTAGGGGAGGACTCGTCGCCACCCTGTCTCTCAGCTGTGCCGCAGGGGAGCCGGCTGCCCGTGCCCAGTGCGTCCTCGGCGGGTGCGCGGTGACGGTGATACTGTAGTCCAGCCTGTGTTCCAGCACCGACAGGAACTCCTGCTATTTTCAGAAGAGGACACTTGGAGAAGATTAACTCTATTCTTTTCATCCTCACCCCAGCATATTTCTCTCTTTATTTGAGAGGGAGAGGATGGAAGAGAGAGAGAGAAACATCGACGTGAGAGAGAAACAGCTATCAGTTACCTCCCAGGTGCACCCAGACCAGGGATCGAACCAGCAACCTAGGTATGTGCCCTGACCGGACTCGAACCCACAACCTTTTGGTGTTACAGGGTGGTGGTCCAACCCACTGAGGCACTGGATGAGGCCTTAACTCTATTTTGAAAAGTATCCTCATTCCCGTCGCTTTACTCAAAGTATTACAAATGTCCCTTTTCCCCCACTGGCCCCTCCGGCCCGGCCCCGCTCCAGGACTTCGCGGCCCTGTTGTCTGTCCCGGGTGACGCACAGATGCAGCAGGTTCATTGCCTGATCTCTTCCTACCCAGCTCCCGCCCTGCCTCCCGAGGCTCCACAGCCTTTGTTTGCTTAAGTGGAGGACAGCATAAGAATGGCAGATGGCTTGTGATTTTTGCATCTTAGACTTGTCGCCTTTGCCAGGAATCCTTCTCTAAAGGGTCTGCTACTTCTCTGCCTCGGCCTAAGCTGAATCTTGCCAACAGCCCTCTTCCCGCTGGCATGGGCCCTGCCATGGAGACCAGTTGTTCCGGCGGAACTAGGAGCGCAGGCGGACAGTTCAGGCCAGCGGCTACCATACGGCATCCCGGACCTTCCCTTCTTCCCAGCGCGTGGCTGTTACGGCCTCTTCCACCGTCTGGGGTGCGCGCCTCGTCGTTCCATCTCACTGGAGACCTCCAGGCCGCTGTGGCTGATTTACGTGATGTGTTCAAGTGCATTCCCCGCCCGAGTCCTACTGGGAGCCTGCGACCTGGGGGGGGGGGGGGGGGGGGGGGGAGGTGTTATTTCCTTCCTGAGTTTAGGGATTATTTGTGCGCATGTACAACCTGACAATTTTCGTAGTCTTTTCTGGAGTTGAACAGAACGTTCAATTTTTCTCATTACTCTTGTAGGGAGACTAGAAGGCAGCATCCATATTGTAAGGACTGCTCTTAGCATACAGCGACCGGTGAAGTCCCCACCCCCCACCCCTGAGCCAGGGAAATAAAACATAACATGTGAAGCTGTGATGAAGTAGTCTAGACGTTAGGAACGGTCATGCAAAAAAGAAAGATTTACGCAATGCCCTCCCCTCTTCCTCCCCCCCCCCCCCCCAAGCAGGATACTAGCCATAGCATTTAGCTCCACCCAAATTCTTGCAGGTCTGTGCTATATTTTAACAAGCTTTGCCTTTGCACATTTTTGTTATTTTTAAATCAAACAAACGAAGCGATAACTGCTTGTTGCCATGAGAGCGTGAATGAACTCCCTTGGCCTCGCCATGTGCCAAGGGAGGGCGGCCTCAGAAATCGCACTCCTCAGCCCGAGAGCGCGGTGCTCAGGAGTGACCCTGGGGGTGTGTGACCCGGGTGTCCCCTCCAGGTGCACCCAGAGGGGCTCCGGAGAGGCTGACGGCAGGGTGCCCTCGGGTGGGGCGGTCCGTCCCCTGGAACAGGTACCAGAGGGGAGGGTGACTATGTAATGGATGCTCCTTGTTAGCAAATGCAATCATCTCTGACAGATGGTGGTTTTAAATGAGAACATTACAAGCATCCAAAGTGGACTGGGCACATTTTATCGTTTTGCTTTCTTTAAACACACACACACACACACACACACACACACACACACACACACACACCACTCGTTTACAAGGCGGCGTCTTTTGGGCAGTCACACACACGTGCACACTTTCATACATCACCCTGTTTTTTCTCCTCTGGATGTTCAGAGAAGGGATGGGGTTCCTTACAAATACCCTTACTTTTTTTAAGGCACCAACCACCAAGTTTGATAAGTTTGGTAAAGGTTATACTAAACATGTAAAAAGAGAAGGCAGTGATTTCTGAAAAAATGCCTTTGTTCTTTTTAGATAAGATTTAAATGCCATCCATCCTCGGTGATTGTCCTGAGTATTTTGGGGAAATGTTGAGTCCTTTTCTTTTCCCTTTTTAATGTGGCCGAGGCACAGGGATTGACAGTGAGGACCGGGGAGGCGGATCCCCGCAGGAGCGGCCTGGAGGAAAGGTCTTCTCCGCTCTCAGCAGCGCCCCAACCTGCTAGTGACCAGGGAGGAGTCGGATGCGCGGGGAGGTGGCTGGGGTCAGGCTTCCTTCTGCTCAGGGAGCGGCCATGCCACCATGCGGCCTGGGAGACTGCTGACTGTGGGCGGCCTTGCCCGAGTGGAAGCTTCGAATCACAGGGTGTGTGTGTGAGCAGTTCGTTTGCAGCCTTTGTGAAATACTTTGTAAAATACTCCTCTAAATATATGTTCAAATGGGTGAACGTGGGCCCAGCGGGGCTTGGTACTTTCAACTGTTGGTGTGAAAAGCGGAAAGGTGGGTTTTATGTGCGGTGTACGAGGAATTAAGGAAGGAAGGAAGCAAGCCGGCATGGTCCTCCCTCCGGCAGCTTCATTGCTTGAGGGGCCATGGTCCCGGGCACTGGTGCCCCGAGTTTTGCTTCTGTTTGTGGTCCCTCTCCAGGTGCACATGCCTCCTCTCTCAGGGACAGAAATGCAAATGCAGCAGCGCCGGCGGCTCGTGTGACGCGTGCCTAACAAAAGCGAACGCGGGTGATAATGTCACGCAGTGTCGGTCCTACACTCTGTTTAAGGTTTCTGCTCTGAACCTGCTTCTCCTGAGTGTCCCTCTGTTGCCATGGAAACAGTTTTATTACAAGTAGGAGGGGTTGTGTGGGAAACCTGCTGCTTCCTGTTTCGAGGAGATGGGGTCAGGCTCCGGATTCAGGGTGAAGACCCACCTTCAGGCAGGTGTGGCCCTCCCGGATGCTTTGTCATCTGCATCTCCTCCGTGTTCTCTCTCTCTCTCTCTCTCTCTCTCTCTCTCTCTCTCTCTCTCTCTCGTGTGACTGCTCACCTGAGGATATTTTCTCATTGATTTTTAGAGAGTAGAAGGGAGGGGGAGAGACACAAAGTCACACTGCCCTGACCAGAGTAGGGGATCTAGCCTCCAACCCAGGGAGGTGCCCTTGACTGGAATCAAACCCGGGGCCCTTCAGTCCGAGGGCCGGCATTCTATCCACTGAGCCACACCGGCCAGGGCTGCTCCGTTCCTTCTTCCCCAGCTCTGGCCCTGTAAGCTGTGCCTTCGTATTCCTGCCTGAAGGTGAAATAGTGAGATTTTTTTCTGGTGGATACATGTATCTGGGGTAACACCTCTCCGCGCTCCCTCCATCAGTGAAGAAAGCACACCTGATGTTTCCTGGGCTCCGAGTCAGCTTTACAGAAATACTGCTTTTACAAATAACAATCACTTCATATCCATCAAAACTGGGCCATGGGTGCTTTGTCCTGTTGGAAAGGACAGTTCCCCCTGTCAAGACTATTCAAACATTATTTTGTCAAAATCAGAGATTTTTATTTTATTGTGTTTCAATGTTCCACAGCCTTGATTCTAGACACAAGAGAGAGAGAGAAAGATATGCGAGAGAGACACATCAACTAGTTGCCTCCTACACGTGCCCCAATCAGGGTTGGGGATCAAACCTGCACCCCAGATATGTGTCCTTGGCCGGACTCAAACCTGTGAGCCTTTGGTGTGGGGGACCCGCGCTCTCGCCAGGGAGCAGCCCTGGCCAGGGCTGCTTGTGTTCTAAGGCTGCGGTGTGTTTCCTGGGACGGCCCCAGCCTCTGCCCGCTTCACGTGTCATCGGAAGCATTTTGCCAGTCGAGCGACCACGTCTTTGAAGCCGAAGGCTTGAGGGGAGTTCTCCACTTGCGTGTGACAAGTGGCATGTTTCCTGTCTGGCTTCCTTTCAGCTCAAAGGAGGTGGTTGTTTTTCGTTTTGTTTTCATTTTGTGGAGTGCTCCTTGCTTGGGAGAACTTGGAGTGTGCCTCCTTCCGAGCTGACAGCTGCCACAGTGTGTTCGAGAAGGGCCCACGGTCCCTCCCCACGGCGGCAGCAGGTGCTGGGGCCCGGAGGAGCCGAGCGTGGCGCTCGCTCTTCCAGATGTCTCCATTGTGATCCGCATGCGAGGGCTCTCTAGATTAAAACTCGGGGCAAGCAGCAAATCAGTAATTACACTGAGCAATATGTCATTGCACACGTTCTATTTTTTTTTTAATTTTTGTTCCTTTGCCCATAAACTTTAAACAAGAATGGAAAACTCAAGTGCATTGTCAACTGATGTCCTTAACAGGACAGTGCCCATGACGTTATTATGTTCTTTATTCGCCAGTTCCTCATTTGTCTCCGTTCATGAGCTAACTAACCTCACCGAGGAGTTCAGTGAAATACTTTTGTTACTAATTCTGCACAGTTCAAAGCCAGCATGAAGGTGCAGCACAATGAGTTAGTCCTGTTTTTCCTTGATTCTAAGACATCCCTAGTTGAAAAACTGCTTTTGGCAAAGAATACTACTGCATTCCACGTAATTATAAAATATAACTCGATTTCAGAGGCTTTGTTGAAATAAAACACGTGGAAATTGAGGTATATCAGTGGCCATTAGATATCAGGCCCCCGATAAACGTTCGATATCTCTAGGCATTGTCTCTAATCGTTAGGATAATTGTCTGAGGAAGACATTTTCAGTCCCAATGTGTAAATGGCAAACCTCTAGTTTGTCCTGCAGATGAGGCAGTAAATCATGCCCTGCAGCTGCTGAAAGTGAGAGCCGGCCTGGCGATGCAGCTTCCCGAGCCTGGATTCTTCCCACAGCACCAAGCATGGACGTGGAAATGAGAGTAACGGTCCTGCCAGGCCAGAGTGGAAATAGGCAGAGCGATAAGACGCAGCCAGGAGCGATGGAACAGCACAGCGTGCACAGCGCTGCTTACAGCCCCGGCCAGTGCGCACCGTGCGTTCCCCCGGGCGGACTCTGTGGCTAACGCGGAGCAGGGAAGAGAGCCCATTACACGCATGAGTCACGGGGCCCACGGAGAAAACTAAACTAGCTATTGGGTCAAAGCTCCATGTTCTCTGAACAGTAGAAATTTCTACTCTGTACGTTCATAGAGGCGCTTCATTTTGTAGTAGTCATAATATTGCATAGCAGTATTTTGGGGGGCTTCTTTTAAATTCCACATAGTCGTGAATGTATTCAGGTACACAGTCTTTTCTTAATTTTAGTGTCTCTTTCCCCTATAGTTCCTTCCGATCGGCGCCATTGACATGTTGGGGGGTGGGGGGTGCTGTATGCCGTGTTACAGATCCGAGCAGGGGCAGATACTCTGGATGTCCCTTCTAAAACTATAATTGGAAGATAGACTCAACGTTTCCGGTCCATTGCCGGCGTGTTATGTCCTGGCCTCTCAGGTTTAGGAACGGTTATCTCATGTCATCAACCTCATCACGTTCTTCAAAACCCAAAAATAGTCCCTCCAATAAGACCCTCCCCTCAGGCGGCTTTCAATAGAACTTGTCATTTTACTTACTTTTTAAGTCAGGTGATTTCCGTACTTTATGGTCACATATTCCTGGCAAGAATTTATTTTCAAAACAGAGTTTTCTGAAAATTAAGGTATAAGGAGAATTGTCATAAGGTGGCAGTGTGTTTCAGTGGTAACTGTCACTTTATGGAGAGGGAGTTCCTTTCTCAGCCAGTGTGGAGCTGTGCGTAAAAATTCACTGTACTCCCCTGGCTGGCGTGGCTCAGTTGGTTGAGCGTCATCCTTGCACTGAGAGGTCACTGGTTCGATTCCCATTCAGGGCACATGCTCAGGTTTGGGCTCAATCCCCAGTAGGGGGCATGGAGGAGGCAGCCAGTAGATGTTTCTGTCCCTCTATTTTCCTCTCTCAAATCCATAAGAACCTTAAAAAAAAAAAAAAAAAAGATTGAATCTAAGGTTTTCTGGAGGAAAATTGAGCAACTATTTCTTAGTGAATGTGTAGAAAATGGTCAAAGATGCTACTCGGGTTTTACTAGTGCCAACTCCAAAGATGGTTGGGAAGTGGATTTAGGTCCTCACTTCTCTGTGGAGGGGACCTTTCTTTCCTTCTGTGTCTGTGGGTGGTGACGGGGCAGCAAGAGGCAATGCTTGCATCCGCATCACTGACATGGCTGTAGGGAGCAGTGATGAGTTCACTTCCATGTTTCAAGAAACATAATCTAGGTGATAGTCCTTTCAAATGTTAAGTGTAATAATTACAATTTTCATTTCAGTGGTATTGAATACAGGAGGTATCGGACATGGTTTAATTAACAGCATTTGTCTGTGGAGAACTGATAGAAAGAATTTCAGCTTTTTAATGAAATGGACCAAGTTTAATTTCCTGCCTTCCCACTCCTTACCTTTGACATGCTGAGCCCGTTCCTTTGCCTCCAAGCATTTTCTTTGTGTTAGTCATTTGTAGATAGTCGTAATGCTCACTGAATAGGGCTATTGAAGGACTCGGTGAGATGAGGCTCTTGGTGTGCTTGCTTACTAAACTTCCCAATATTTTGTTAATCATTGCTACCGCCACAGAACGTATTGGACCTGTTTCTGAGTATCTGCTGACATGACCATCCTTTACGAGGAGAATCTGAGGGTGTTTGGTCACATGATTATATGACACATAATTGCTCCGTAACCATGGCAGCCAAGCTAGAGCAACAACAGGGAGACAAAAGCATGTCTTGCTCAGTATCCATCATCTATCCGCAGTTAAGCATTTTTCACTCCCTGCCAATACTGCATGTGAAGGAGGCCACTGGGCCATAGAGGACATCATGGCTCTCCTTAAATAAAATCCCATTTGGCTCGAAAAATAAAACTGGATAAGAAATTGGGGGACCTGGGTTCTAGCCTAAGTTCTGCCGTGAGCCCGCTTCGTGATCTTGGGCTGGGAATGGGCCAGATACTAAGTAAAAATCTCCTGTCACGGGGGTGAGTTGTGGTGCCGGACACTCTCTCTTAATTATGGAATGCTAGAATTGTACACATCTGGTGCAGAGTAAATGCCTTACGCATTTAGTTACCTGCCCGCCGTCCCTCAGGGTCTCCTCTCTCCCGGTTTTCCTCTCCTTTCTTTCCATCCTCTTTCTTCTTGTCTCACAGTTACTTTTTAATGTATATTTAATCCTTCATCAGGTCCTTCCTTTTATATTCTCTTCTTTTCGTGCCTTTTTCCTTCGTTCTCAACATTGTCACCTCTTTTTTCTCGTTTCCGAGGCTCCCTTTCCTGCCTTTTCCTCATTCTTTCCATCTTGTTCAAAAGATTGTCAACAATGTTCTCCTATTATTTTTTAAATATAATGATGATATTTTTACTTTATGCTCATTGTAAATTAATAAACTATGTAGTAGCTATTAGTGCAAACAATTATGAACTGACTGGGAAAAAAACAAAATCCTTCAGGCTGTCTTCACACACAATAAAGGCATGCTAATTAGGCTGGTATGCAGCTTTATTTTCTGAGCGAAATATGATTCCTAATAGATGTTGAGATGAATATTGAGAATTTTAATATCCTATTTGGATTTTTCAATCCTCATTTCAAGCTCCCTGGAATACATCCAAGTAATCAAATTAATAAATCATAATAATTTAAAATATGCATTGCCTTTTTATATGACGCATCCTGCTGCTGTGCAGAACCCTTTTAACAGACAAGGGGGTTATTCACGTCAGTTCAACGAAGTTGAGCTCCTACTATGTGTGAGCAGCTAGGCCAGGGAACAGAATATATTACTGGACATGATAGTTAAGGTCCTTTCTCTTTCCTCTCTTGATACTGGAGTCCAGAGGAGGGACCGGTCAGTTTTGAGGGAGATAGTGAAGCAAACCAGTGGAAGGTGTGTATTAGTTGGGCTTTTGGCACTGAGAAGACA
The DNA here is from genome assembly GCF_027574615.1 of Eptesicus fuscus. Classification (NCBI taxonomy): domain Eukaryota; kingdom Metazoa; phylum Chordata; class Mammalia; order Chiroptera; family Vespertilionidae; genus Eptesicus; species Eptesicus fuscus. The sequence goes on along the minus strand of NC_072494.1, from coordinate 1,933,095 downwards.
GCTTAAGGGATTAATAGACGAGCAGGAGAGAACCAGAAATATAAAGACAATTTAAGACCTCCATAGTGTGCTTCAGCTGTGCTTGCTCCTCTTTGTTTCATCTCTGGTCCATTGAGGTATTTCAGTTGTTATTTACATTGTCGCTTTACTGTTAATATTAAATACTAGAGGCTCAGTGCACGAAATTCATGCACGGGTAGGGTCCCTAGGCCTGGCTGGTGATCAGGGCCAATCTGTGGGGCGACTGGCAGGGCGATCCAGGGGCCCCGCTGGCACCCGCCTTGGCCGGCCTGGCACCACCCGCTCACCAGCCCTGCCCCCCACTGCTGCCGCAGGTCACATCCCTCTGCTGGCACCTTGAAGGCGACTGATGGGGTGATGGGGGGGGCAAGCGCTGCCCACTTGCTGTCCAGCCCTGCCCTACCGGCAGGGCAATCGGGGGGGCCCCGCTGGCACCCGACTTGGCTGGCCTGGGGCCTGCAGGCTGGGGGCAGCTCCTGCATTGAGTATCTGCCCCCTGGTGGTCAGTGTGCGTCATAGCGACTGGTCGTTCCACCAGTTGTTCCGCTGTTCGGTCTATTTGCATATTAGGCTTTTATTATATAGGATTGTGTGTGTGTGTGTGTGTGTGTGTGTGTGTGTGTGTGTGTGTGTGAGAGAGAGAGAGAGAGAGAGAGAAAGAGAGAGAGAGAGAGAGATAAGACCATATGTTTGACATGAAGATGAGATTCAAATTAAGATTGTATAATGCCGTTTTAGCCAGAATTCTTAGAGGATTAGTAAAACTTAGTTCTAATCTACACTAGATTCCTGGCCCTTTTTCCTTTCCTTCCAGGTACCCTCAGTCAGGGACCTAGATTCAACCTCATGTCCCACTTTGTTCCAAACTCTTGCTCATCTGCTTCTCCCCCCGGACACCCCTTTCCAGTCCCTTTCTGTCAGCATCATTATTTTTTAAGACCCAGGTCACAAGCCACTCTCCGTGGAACAGTTCCCACCATGACGTCATCCTTTCTTTACGTTTGCCGAGCATGTGGTGCATCCTTTTAATTGATCACGTCTTATAGTCAAGGGCTGGGAGTCTGACGATGGGGTGCCCAACGATGTGGTTACCGTGCGAAGTCACGGATCACATTTGGAACCCTGGTGCTTAGTATGTTATTTGTCACGTGGTAGGTACTGAGAAAAGGCCTGGTAAATAAATGTGTGTTTATTACTAAAACAGATGAATTAGATTAGAATCATGTCTTTTCTTAATAACATCTCACTGTAGGAATGTGAGCTTAATACAGATATATATGTATGTGTGTGTGTGTGTGTGTGTATGTATCTGTGTGTGTGTGTGTGTGTGTGTGTGTGTGTATATGTATGTATGTATATATATGATTGTAGACAATGGCAATACAATAAAAAATTTCTGTATCTTACAAATATTCATGTAAAACACAATGTACTAAAAAAAATCAGTGTGTAATGGTTTCCACACAATATTAACGGAAAATATAGTTCCTGGCTTGCCTTCTCAGAGAAGTACACCAGTGTTATTTTGAATGAAAGCTCCTTTTCACTGCTATAGAACTTGATGGCCAGGAGGGAAAGAAAATATCAGAGTTGGAGGTTACAGCCGTGTGGATAAATTTGTTGGATTACCTCAGAGTAGATGAGCAAACTATTAAAAGCCAAATGGGCAGTAAAGACACACAAAAAAGTCAGGATCGTAGCAATTTTAAGAAGCATAGACTTAAGAACAGGGAGAAAGACAGGACAAGAGGAAGAAAGAATGTGACCAGATGCGTCGGCCACAGATGCTTTGGCATTTTAGGGCCTTAGGAAAATTAGCGACATGAGTATCAGTCCCGCCCAGGTTCAGGTCTGTGGGATTTAGTGATGCTGGTGTATAGCCAGGGCAGCAGGTAAGGAAAACGCCAGGCAGCCACAGGTGAGGTGTTGGGGTGGGGTGAGCACCAGCCAGCAGAGCGTAGATGTGTAAAGTGTGCGTAGCCCGACTGGCCTGGCTCAATGGTTGAGGGAAGACCTATGAACCAGGAGGTCACGGTTCCCTTCCCGGTTCAGGCACGTGTCTGGGTTGCGGGCTTGATCCCCAATAGGGGGCGTGCAGGAGGGAGCCAATCAGTGATTCTCTCTCATCAGTGATGTTTCTCTTTCTCCCTCTCGCTTCCTCTCTGTAAAATGAACAAAAATATATTTTTTTAAAAAGTGTGCCCAGTACTGTATGTACATTATTGAATTCTCATGATTTTCAGGTATGATCTCATTTCCCAGAAGGAAAGTTAGACATATAAAGGTTAGGCAACTCGCATAGGCCCGAGTCTCCAAGTAGCAGTGACAAGATATTAACCCATATTTTAACCCAATATATCCCCCCATAGGTGTTCTTTTGATGATTTTGTGGTACAATTTCTGGGAAGGGGTTTGACATTCCCTCCGCAGGATGTAGAACGGCACGATAGGAGAGAGAGAGATGGGAGTGTCTAACTGGTTTAGGTGGAGGAAGCCAGTGCCTCCCCCTTACAAGTGGATTTTCTAAGGGCTTCATCCAAAATTAAGTCAGGCTGCCAGGAAACACCGAGTGGAGAAATTGGACACATTCTGTACCCTCGTCACTTACTGTAGCTGAACATTTTTGGACGAGGTCAGGGTTGTCAGATATTTTACCATTTTTATTGCTGTTGGTTGGAGTTCCTTCACATTCTTCACATTGCTTTTCAAATGAGGATTTCCACACTGCTCCTGGAATTTTAAGAGAGGTCCGTCTCACTATTAGGTTCAAACTGTGTTCCCTGTATTGAAAGATTTATTTCTCTCCTTTTCAAGGAAATGTTCAGTGTTTTACATTTTAAGGTGTGGTTTTTTTTCTTCTCTCTCATGATCTAACATTTGAGAAACTTACTGGGTTCAAACTATGTTCCATTTTTGAAAGGCTTATTTCTCTCCTTCTCAAGGGAATGTTCAGAGATTTACATTTTAAGGTTTTTTTGCTCACACGATCTCCTCTAACATTTGAGAAACGTGAAGAGGATGCAGGATCATGGTCCATTTATGTTAGAAGACACTTTGGAGACCCGCTAATCACACTCCTGTTCCTAAAAGACAAAGAAGCCAAGGCCTCATCTGGTGAATGGATTTCATCAGGGTTTTATAATCTGTCAAGAACAGAACAGGAGTCCGGCTGGCGGGGCTCAGTGGTTGAGCCTTGCCTTATGAACCAGGAGGTCACGGTTCGATTCCGGATCAGGGCACATGCCCAGGTTGCGGGCTAGATCCCCAGTTGGGGGCGTGCAGGAGGCAGCTGATCCATGATTCTCTCTCCTCATGGATGTTTTCATCTCTCTCCCTCTCCCTTCCTCTCGGAGAGCAGAAAGCCCTCTGTGTCCAGGGCTCTTTCCATGCACAGGAGAGTTTATCTTTAGGTGTCCTTTCCCCATGGCTGGATCACTTTGTGATGGGCGATACCTATAAAGGAGATAGTCAGGTGTTCCTTTTTCTCGGGCAGGGTGCATCATGGGAATTCAGTTGTACAAACAAAGGAAGAGGTTAGTGCCTGAGCGGCCTTTTTGGCGTCCATTTGGGAAGGCTACTTGGAAAATGATCATTTCCCCCCTCAAGATGTTATACAATATACATCCCTATGGAATCTGCAGCAAAACTTTGTAAATATTATAAATGTTTCCAAGGGAAGCAGATGTATGTGAGATGCCTGTTTTTTTTTTTCACGGCTGCATCATAAATACTTTATATATACTGTGTTTAATACTGAGTTATGGCTCTCCAAATTGCTTTTAAATATATGGAAAGGGGAAAGTCTTAACAAGGCAAAAATATTCCTATTTGTGGTAATGGGAAGTAAATTACCTTGTAAAAATTCTAATTTCCCCAAGATAGGAATAATATAAACCTCAAAATTCGGAAAGTGCACAGCCCTCTCTTTATTATTATTGTGCATTTGTTTATTCAACACACATTTGTTGAGCACCTGCAGGAAATACAGACTGGATCGGCTGTCTCCTCTCCCCTGTCAGCCCCCCCCACCGCTCCTGCTCCGGGCTCCTGGTTTTCCTTCAGAGCCTCACTCTGAGCCTCCTGTCCCTCCTGGCATCTGCACACCTGTTTCCGATGCCTGCTCCTCCCCTCTCCCCTCTCCTCTCCTCTCCTCCTCCTCCTCCTCGAAGTCTGCCCTGGCTGGAGGACTCCCCTGGCCCCTGCTCTATGCTCTCATAATTTATCTTCCCCTACCCTGAGATCTTCATTTGTTGTTGTTGTTTTTATTGTTTCATAGCAATGGGCAGGCTTGAATAGTCAAGAAAAATGAAGTCTCTCATGCCATTAAAAACGCCGGGAATTTCACGCAGGCATGAGACTTCTCGTTCAGCCTTCCTGGCAATGTTCAGAGTGAGAATCGCCTGTAACCACAGTGCCTGTTACAGCCCCCGAACCTCGTGATTCTGTCCTGTGATTTATACGCCGTCTCTTCATATTTTACAGAGTCTGCCTTGCTCACTTTGTTAACACACCCTAACCCGCACCACTTCAGGTTATGGACGAAGAAAGAAGCCAGCAGGCGCGTCACCCATCTCCTCCCGCTTGTGACAGTGAGGGCTGACGGTGTATTGAGCTCATTTAAGAAAAAAGTAGAAAGCTTTAAGGTTTACACACTTGGGTAGGACTATATAAAAGAAATACAAAATTAGATCCTCCAGTGACACGTCTATTAGTGACTAAACCCACCACTTTTAAGTTTTGGATATATTAACTGAAAGCTGTAAGAGAAAATGAGCAGTGCAGATTTGCGTAGAACATTTTAAAAAGTATATTCATGATATGAGGGAGAAATAAAAACAAAGGAAATAACTTATTTTATAACTTGTTTATTTGTTTTCTTAACCCCGAGCTGCGGAAGGGACTGTATCTGTTTCACTGGCTGGCATTTTCCCGGGGCCTCACACCTGAAATGGAACTCAGACCCGTGTTTGTTGAATGAATGAATGTCCTCCTGGGACCCACCAGCCACTTGAAGATACCGTTAGTTAAAAATGGTTCCAGTATAGTGTGAGAATGTGGGGATACAAAGAAGTCAATAGCCTTTAGTGGGGGGGTGGAGCAGGGCTTCTCAGGAGATGGCCCTCCCCCCCCCCCGGGGCAGGGTCCTGAGGTTCCTCGGGGCATTTGTACTGAGGAAAGTGCAAGAGCACAGGCAGGAAAAGGGAACAATGTAGGGTTTGTTTAACTAAAACACTGCGTCCGTCTCAGCATCCCCCCATTAATCCTGCACTGCCGTCTCCCACGCAGCAGTTCAGCAGCACCTCAGAGAGGATGTGTGCGCCCTCGCTGCCGGGCTGCGGACAGATTCCTGTCCTCCTGGCTGCAAAGCAATTTCCTCTCAGTGGGTTGTTGTGAGAAGTTCATCTTAGACACAGGCAACAGCGTGGTGATGAGCGGAGGGAAGGGGGTGGGGAGGTCGGTGAGGGTACAGGGAGATGAATGGTGAGGGAGGGAGACTTAGCTTGGGGGGTGAACTCACAATACAACACACAGATGATGTGCTCTAGGACTGTACCCCTGAAACCTGTATAATGTTATTAGCCAGTGTCACCCCAATACATTCAATAAGAGTAAACATACATATGTGTGTATGTATGTGTGTACATATATGTATGTATATGTAAACATATGTGTATATCTCAAGAAGATGGGGCATTTTCCAGCTTCAGTGAAATGGTAGTGCATAAGAAAAATTTATTCTCTAAAATTATTTTCAAAAATAAGTTTCTCTTTCTGTTTAAAGTAGTAAATTTGGATGTCTCGTCATCTGAAATGCAGTCACATGTTGGAAACGTACCCATTTTACATTTGGAAGTAAAGGGGGCAGCCAGCCTGTGTCCGGGAACTTCATGAGAAGGAGATTCATCTCCTACACCCACCGCCACCGCCACCCTGGGCTGCAGCACCCGTCAGGGCCCGGACGCTCACCCGCACTCACTGTGGGGCCTCAGGGCTGTGAAGAGCTGAGGAGGAGGAGGTGCTCGGGAGGAATGAGGCCACGTGGCCCAGTCCCCGCTCCCGGAGGGGCCCCCGGGGGGCCTGCTTGGAGCTCAGTTTACCTTCTGCTGCTGCTTTTGTTACAAACTGTGGATGCACACGGCGCCCACGTGTTACATGCCTGATTTCTTAGGACCTCACGCTTACACATTCTGCTTTTATCTGAAATGCTGCGACATCCCTTCCGCACTCCGCACACCCCCTTGCCCTGGCTCGGAAGATGGAGACATTTTCCACGCGGTTTCCTGGTTCTCGTTTATTGAGCAGCTGCTACGGGCCTGACACGGCTGTCGGGGCTTCTCTTAATTACGCCCTTCAGTGTCCCCGTCCCCGGTGTGGTCGTCGTCATTTTACAGCCGGGTGTCCTTCCCGGCAGCTGTTGGAAAACGGCGCTCGTTCACGCCACCGTGTTCACCACGGACCAGATAACAAATAATACGTGCGACACACAGCCGTGATTTACATGATTGAGCACACGCTCTGTGGCAGGCGGCACATGTTGTTTCCCGTCTGTTAATTTCTTTAATCCTCTCTGTAACGATGTGGTGCCTAGCCTGTAATTGGCAGGTGAAGCAAGGAGGCCGGGACACTAAGGGTGTAAGGAACCGTCCCCAGATCACACAGCGAGTAGTTGCTAGCGCTGGATTTACATCCGGAACCCATCACACTGTTGTCGCTTCCGGTGCTGGGTTGTGATGGGAACCTACGGTACGGGGCGTGGGTGGAAGAAGAGGTGGATGACCTATTTGCAGTGGAGGTGACTCTGAACGCTGTTGGGCAGAGAGCTCTGTGCCACTTCAGGGGGTGGTAATCAATACTCTTTAGAACTTAGGTTCAGTATTTCCGTCAAGCCCCACATGACTTGGCCTGCCCACAGGATACCCCCTCCCCACACACACACCCCCTGAAGAAACACATGCATGCTTTGTATCATCCTCAAGGGCATTGAAGATAGAAGGATGAAAAGATGGGGGCACCTCTAGACTCGGGGTGCATCTGTCCATCTCCCACCTGTTCCATACCGAGAATGTGTGTTCATTTCTATGACTTCTTCACTGTGAACTTTTTAAAAAAAAATAGTTTTGTTGATTTCAGAGAGGAAATGAGAGAAAGAGAGATAGGAACATCAGTGATGAAAGTGATTCACTGATCGGCTGCCTCCAGCACACCCCACACTGGGCGTGTGCCCTGACCGGGAATCAAACTGTGACCTCCTGGTTCATAGGTCAACGCTGAACCCCTGAGCCATGCCGGCCAGGCTTCATTGTGAGCTTCCTAAGGGCAGAACCTGTCTCCTGTCCCGCTCATCTTGGTCTCTCCAGCACCTGTCCAGGTCCGCAGCCAAGAAATGTTCTCTGGAAATCAGTTGATGGAAAAAGGGGGGGAGGAAAGCAAGGACCGAAGGACAAAGGAAATAATGTGTTAGCATTTCACAGGCCACAAACACATGTGACTTCTAGTCCCACCCCTCGCCTTCTTCACCTGCCTTTCTTACATTAACTGTGTAATGATGGCGGCAGCATCTGTGTTATAATGCATTTCATTAGAAGCCTTGTCGATGGAATTTCCCATTTTTAAAAGTATATATATGACTTGCCCTGCGCTTCTTTATTTTTCTGTTTTTAGAGTGTTTGTCATATTAAGCGGATGACTGTGCTCAAGATATTACTTCTGAACATTGTGTCCTTTGGCTTCTAAGCTAATTTTATTTTTTCCAAAAGCCTTCTGATAGTGATCAGAGCATCGTCCCATTAGTTCATTTTCCCAAGCAGTGTTATTGCCTGAAACCCGGTCCGTCTTCAGATGTGGCTTAAATGGAGAAGATTAAACATTTATACTCTTATCTGTTTTCTTTCATAGTCATTAATTTCCTGAAATTTCTGCATGGTCTTCATGGGCAGGGCTGGCATTGACCGGGCAGTAAATGCCCAAGGACTGAAAGAGTGTCCGTGTCTCTCTGTCAGAACCTGGAGGGAAGCGGGAGTGGCCTACACAACAGCTAAGGTTCGGGGCTTACCGACTCCTTTTGCCACAAGGTATAAGGTTCCAAGTGTTGAATCGTGACACTTGTTTGAGGCTGCGTCGTGATTATCAACGTTGCCTATGTTTTTATTGCATCTCTCATGACTCATATCTGTGATATTTCTACAGGTTGTTTCTACTTGTTTTTATTTTGTCTGTCTGGCATTTCTCCTGGCAAGGTTGATCTTAATGATTTGTATAGGTCATTTATGTCCAAGAAAATGCCTGGTCAAGAATAGCAAGAGAAGCTCCCTCAGCGAGCCACACCGGCTGGGCAGAATCCCTCCTTTTAAGCAGAGAGTGTCAGGATCAGAGATGGGTTATTCTAAAAAGGCAGCCAGGATTGTATAAAACGTAAAAAAAAAAAAAAAAAAATTTGTGCAGAAGACATTATTCTTTATCTTGGGGTAAGAAGATAGATTTAGATAAGTAAAAGAATAAATATTTAACTTGAAATTTAATTTTGTTTAAATGTGGGTGTGTGGGGGTTTCTTTTTACTTCAAAAAAATGGGAAAGTGGCATTCTTTTCATGGAGTAAAACTTGTAGACACTCTGTTTGGGCTCCACGTATTGGGACGTTCCAGCCGGCAGGAAACGCAGCCTGGCGATCACTCCGAATCTGTGCTGTCAGCACCCAAAACATTGCAGCCCCTGCTGCACACCCAGAGAGAAACAGGCTGGGCAGGGACCTCTCCCATGAAGGGAGCCTGGCATCCTTTACAGCACCATCTCCCCGGCCTGTCAGCGACTCCTCCCCTCCACCAGCACAGCACTCCGCACCCGGGAGCATTTCAGTAAATCATTTTACATGGAGTTGTTTCTACTCCACCATAACATTTACAGAAATAAGGTGCGGGTACATTTCTTCCTTTCTAAAGTCTGATATTGGCCCATGTTCTCTTATCATTTTAAGGCCAAGTACTTTCCTACACTGTTAATTTACTATAATCAATGAGTCCCATCCCCCCCCACCCCCTCACCCCCTTGCTCTGGCTGGCGCGTCTCAGTGGTTAGAATGTCGACCTGCACACTGAATGGTCACAGGTTCGATTCCCAGTCAAGGGCACCTACCTGGGTTGTTGTTCACTCCAAACCCTGAGATTGGGCACGTGCGGGAGGCAACGAATCGATGTCTCTCTCTCACACTGATGTGTCTCTCTCTCTGTCTCTCACCCCCACCCCACCCCTTCCTCTCTCTCTCTCTCTCTCTCTCTCTCTCTCTCTCTGAAAAGCAATGGAAAACAATACCCTTGGGTGAGAATTTGCAAACATAAATGAGTAAATGACAGTGAGTCCCTATGCTCTGCGCTGGCACTGATTCTATTTCTTTGGCCAGAGCTGACCCTCTGCTCTGTGACCACCAGCTACTCAGAAGTCTGTTCCATGTGCTCATCCTACTAAAACTGCAAACCGGACCCTTTGTAAGACTGTAGGAGCTTTGCGGGGAGAGGAAAAGAGTGTGGGGGCACCGTGGGTTTTCTTGCGCCGGGTCAATTCTAATGGCCCAAGTCAAACAATAAAAATTCCACAGGATAATGTGATTTTAGTTGCCAACCACATCCACGTCTTGTCTTTTCTTTTTTAATTACATGTCATACTTGCTCATTGCAAAAGAATGTAAATAGTATAGCATTCTATAAAGTCAAATCTATCCAAAATCTTAGTCTACATGCCCTTAAGTGGGTTTACAGATTTACACAAACATTATTTCTTTCATAACCAGCATATGCTGTAAATCTAGGATCGTATCGTGATAAATAGCCTAAGTATGGCTTACCTATTCGATCCTGTTCCTCTGTTACATCTTTATTAGAAACAAGATAAAAATCTCTACGTCAGGTTTACTGTGATATTACTTCTGAAACTTCTGAAACTGCCTGCAAGAAGTCATAAACTATACAGCTTCTGAGTTTTGAAATTTGCTGGAAAGTTGACTCTTAGCGCCCCGATGACTAATCTGTATCCCTTTTTTCAATGCCCTACCCAACGGGGCGTCACTGACATGAAGATAAACACACCACAGGGGTTCCCAAGTTCCAAAAGGTAACTTGCACAGCATATGGAGAGGCTGCAAAGAAACCACATCTTTTCTCTAAGACGCCGGAAGGTTCTCGATATAAATCAGAGACGCTCTGACACGGCCGGGGAGTGGTGCCGGGGAGCTGAGATGACCGAGGAGCGGGAAAGCTGTGGCAGAACCGTCAGCACCGTCCCCCGCATCCCCCCAAGGGCTGGAAAGGATCAGAAGTAGACTGAGCATCATGGAGCAGCTGGTCAGAGTGGCAGGAGCGCCACGTGGTGCCCAGCAGCCATGTGCTGGCTCGGAAAACAATCACATGTGGCTTGTTGTGGTTCAACCAGAAATGGTAGGTTGGACTGCAAAATGCATGGAGAAACTTGGGTTTTTTTGAGAATGGCTACATGCTAACTAGACTCTGCTGATCTTGGTGACTGGTCTGTGTTATGTGTATATAAACACTCCAGTTACAATGGTTTATGACAGTGGTCGGCAAACAGTGGCTCTGTTGACTAATGAGTTTGCCGACCACTGACCTAGACTCTCGATTCCAATAATTACAGGCTATTGTTGTTCCTTGTGATTAAGCCCCTATCCCAGTGGTTGGCAAACTCATCAGTCAACAGAGCGGCAAACCACGGCTCGCGAGCCGCATGTGGCTTGCGAGCTGCAGTTTGCTGACCACTGGTTTATGAAATACAGGTCTGTTAACAGTTATTAGAGAGACCATATGTGTACATAGGCTGCATGTTTTGTCGGGAAAATGCGACCCTCCTCTGGAGGGTAAGAAATACCTTGTTCCCATCTCACCAGGCGACAGACGTTGAAAGGGGAAGCCCGGAGCGTGTGCCTGACATGGGCCTTCAGTGCACGGAAGTGCAGGCGGTGCTGCAGAGCAGGGGTGAAGGAAAGCCTGCTTTCATTTACTAGTTGATCCTCTAGGCACTTACTCGGGGATACATCCTTAATGGTTCTCTGACACAGACTACAGAAAGGTGGTAGGAAGGTCATTTGCTTATTTAATACGTTTTTATTGATTTTAGAGAGAAAGGGAGAGGGAGAGAGAAACATTGATATGAGAGAAACATCTATTGGTTGCCTCCTGCACGCCGCCTACTCTGGATCCAGCCTGCAACCCAGGCATGTGCCCTGACCGAGGAATGGAACTGGTGACCTTTTGGTGCATGGGACAAAGCTCGACCAACTGAGCGCCACTGGTCAGGGCTAGAGATGTTCTTTAACTACACTTTATTCCCAGACTCGTGAGCAAGATCGCCCAGCAAAATGTTGTGACCATTGCTTGTGTGAGTGTGCACTGTTTTAAATGCTGTTTCTTTGGCGGCGTCTCAAAGTGCCCACAGGTGAAGGGAAATTTCTAGTAAATAGCTCTATTGAAAAATTATGTTTTGGTGCTAACCTGTTCCTCCAGATACATATTAAGGGCCATAAACATGAACATCATGTTGGAGTGTTTGAAAGGCAGAATGGTGCACAGCATAAAAAATGCAGTGACTTCTAATGATGTTGCCACAGCTTTCTAGCCCAGCAGATGTGGAAGCCGGGCCAAGACGCACATCAGAAATATTCAAAGTTAGTTCCAAATACCCCCGAGCTAGAAAGAACCAGTGTCACAGAGAAGCGGGGAGAGTTATGGAAGCTGAGAATGGCTCTTTTTTTGTTGATGTTGTTGACAAGAGGCCCGGTGCATGGATATGTGCACCAGTGGGGTCCCTCGGCCTGGCCTGCGCCCTCTCGCAATCTGGGGATGTTGGACTGCTGGTTTTGGCCCGATCCCTGCAGGCCAGGCCAAGGGACCCCACTGGTGCACAAAGCTGTGCACCAGGCCTCTAGTATGCATATAAGATCTTTGGTTAATCCCTTCCCGTCCTCCCCTCCTCTTCCCTCTGAGAGTCATCAGTCTTTCCATGTTTCCATGCCTGTGTGTTGAGCATCTGCCCCCTGGTGGTCAGTGCGTGTCATAGCTACCTGTCAAATGGTTGAATGGTCACTTAGGCTTTTATATATAGACCCAATGCACAACATTCATGTACTTGGGGGTCCCTCAACCTGGTCTGCACCCTCTCGCAGTCCGGGAGCCCTCGGGGGATGTCCGACTGACAGCTTAGGCCCGCTCCCTGGGGGGAGTGGGACTAAACCAGCAGTCAGACATCCTTAGCGCTGCCCTGTAGGTGCGAGAGGCTCCTGCCACCACAACATGCTTGCCCAGCCGTGCGCCTGTCTCAGGGCTTCTGGTTGAGTGGCTCCCCCTGTGGGAGCGCACTGACCAGCAGGGGGAAGCTCCTGCTTGAGCGTATGCCCCCTGGTGGTCAGTGTGCGTCATAGCGACCAGTCTTCTGCTGTTCAGTCGATTTGCATATTAGCCTTTTATTATATAGGATAGTATTACAGATGTCTCCCATTTCCTCCCCTTATTTCCCCTCCTCCCAGCCCTTACCAACTCCCTCCCTCAGGTCTTCACTCTCCTGTTGCCCGAGTCCATGGGCTATACCTCTAAGTTCTTTGTTTTATCTCTTCTCATCCCCCTGACACCACATTAAAGTATGTCAGTCTGTTTCATCTCCATGCTTTGGGTTTTATCTTGTTGGTCAATTCATTTTGTTCATTAGATTCCACAGAAAGTGAGATCATGTGATATTTGTCTTTCTTAGCTTGGCTTATTCCACTTAGCATAATAGTGTCCATGGCCATCCATGCTGTCCCAAAGGGTAAGAGACCCTTCTTTTTTTTTTTTACAGCTGCATAGTATTCCATGGTGTAAATGTCCCACAGCTTTTTATCTGCTCCTCTACTGATGGGCACTTGGGCTGTTTCCAAACTGAGAATGGCCCTTGACTGTTGAACATATCAGGACACTGCGTTAGTTCCGTTCCGTTGTGTTTTTATTAAAGAGACCAACCATCTTTCTTGGGCCCTTTTGTTATGACAGGATCTGGCTATAGGGGACCAAGCTGGGGAACTCAGACACATGGTGACACTTCTAACCTCCCTGCCTCTAGTCACTCTCCTTCCCTCACATTGTGGATGCTCGGGTTCCAGAGAAATGTTGCCGAGTTGGGGGAAGACATTGGACTACATAGTTATGTACATGGTGGTTTTAGGGTGAGGAAGTTAGACCCTACACCCAAATGCTACCTCTCACTCACACATTCCAAATGAAGGAGCTGAACACCAACGATCTGAGGAAATGCATCCATATGAGGAAAACATTTTATTTTTTTAATGTAGGTACTAACTTGCCCGGTTTGATTACATACAGACTAATATAGATTAGTAGAGGCCCAGTGCATGAAATTCGTGCACAGTAGAGTCTCTAGGCCTGGCTGGTGATTGGGGCCTTCCAGTTGCCGGCTGAGGCCTTTCTTCGTTTCACACCGCCCCCTGGTGGTCAGCGCATGTCATAGCGAGCGATCAGTCTCCTGGTGGAACTCCTGCAGGGACAATTTGCATATTAGGCTTTTATATATGTAGATACCTAGCTTGATGAGCAGGGCTGACTTGATTGAACCAAAGTCTAACAAAACAAAAAGAAAATACAGTGTGAAGTTTTAAGGTTTTCAAATAGATTTTGTGATTTTTTTTTTTAACTGAAAAATTCTTATTTAAACACATGGGTTAGAAAACTCTTTAGCAAGCGTAGGCTGCAATTCCAGCTGCTGGGATGCATCACGATAAAAGACCCAGGCACCTGCTCCGGACGTGTGAGGGAGGGCGTGCCGGCGTTCCTTCCTCGCTCATCGTTTGAGTAAACCTGCACAGCCCCGCTGGCATTTGGGAACAGGCCTCTTGAAGGAAGATCCTCGATCGATACGTCTCCAATGATTTTTGTCCCATAAGTAGCGGTACTAACATTTTATACAATTTTTTTTAATGGTCAGACTGAATCATGAAGAATTAACACCATTAAGGACTCTATATTTTGCTTTTAATGAAATCCATTGTGATGCTCTCTATTCACGATGGAAATGAGAAAAGTTTATCACGAGTGAAAAATCTAAGATGTTTCATTGCTCTCAAACATAATCTAATATATGCTTCTCTTCGTATAAATGTAATTATTGGGGGATTAAAATATTACATCATGGTTTATCTGTTTATCTGAATTAACTCTCCCCCTTTGCGACATATTTAAAAATAAACTACCTTATAACAGAGTAACGTTGAGACTTAGAAGGGGAATTAAACGACGAAAGATAAAGACAAGAGTCATTTAAACGTTACTTCGAGGGGAAAAATGTACGTGGAACTGTGGTTTGCAATAATTGTTGACATATTCCCCTAAGTACAGTGCCTGCGATTTTTCACCATATCAGTCATTTAGAGCAATTTGGGTAATAACAGTCTGACATGCATTTCTGCTATTTTATTTACACCATTTGCCTCCATCGTTGTGATGCGGTACCTTTCCGATCGGGTACCGTAAATGCACTCGGTAATACCTATTATGGCGTGGTCAAAGGATAATTTATTGTCAAATAGAAAAATAGGTCAACAGGAATGTCACTGGATGATCAACCCCCACCACGTTTAATAAAACATCTCGCTGGCGTGCACGCCCGTGCCGCGGCTGCTGTTCTATTAGGACTACCTGGCTCCGGCGGAGGTGTAATCACCGAGCCGTCAGAGTGATAAGTGGGATTAATGGCAGCCCCATGCACTTTAGGGCTGCCGTGCGCTTAGAGGATTGCAAGACGGTATTATTATCAGAGTCAGCCGGTTCCCGGCATATTCATGGCACCGAAGGAAAAAAAAAGAAAGGGTGCTGCAATTCAGGCCTGCTTCGCCCTGCCTCATTAGCATCTGACATTCCCAACAGCTGTTGTTTGTGAACTAGCTCCCTAATAAGAGGAGAATTATTTGGTAAAGAGGCTTAATAACCACCACCAAAAACCCTTGCCTTGTGTCAGGGCTGCTGGGGTGAATCTGTTTGGGTCGAATCTTAAGATTTTTCTGGAAGCCTAGAAAAACCCACACTGGACACTAATGTGACTCGTTCATACCTGCTGACATCATAACTTTATTTTGCAATTGCCTTATTATTCAAGTTGGGTGGTAGGGGTGGTGGAGGGAAGGCAGAAAACGTGTGACTTCATTAGGGAGAACTCGGCTCCATATAGCTGTTGCTGTATTTCTACGCAATGACAGGTATTTAGAAAGATGTTGAAGTGACTTTAAGAAAATAAATTAGAAGGTATTTAAGATGGCATACGATTGGCTACATTTTCAGCTCTTTCATTTTATTGCATCCCAGGACATGTTCTCAAATCACTGTTAGTGTTCAGCGCATTACCTCATGCGAAGGTAACACAGGTGTCACCTCGTGTCGGCGTCGCGGACCGAATGGGCTCTTTTTGCATTGTTGTACGCCGTACGCTGCTGATCACGCTTCCAAGAAATTCTTCTTGAACTCAGTGACATTGTTTTAGGGTGGAAACCATAAGTATGAGAAGATAGGGATTCTACCACATGATAGATGCGAATCTTCACAATGGCATTTAGAGACAGGACGGGAGAGAGGTTTAATGACTCCGTCTCGGAGAGGACAATTGATTATGAAAAGCCTTCGGTACTCATTGTGTAGAATTTAATTTAGAGAGAAGGCTGAGGGCACAGGCGGGAGAAAGGAGATCAGATGTAGAAACAAGATATTAATTAGGGACCGAGAAGCCGGTTCAGCTAACGAAGAGGCCTCATCCCCTCACAGCAGAAGCACAAGGAGCCGGCATTGTCTTCGCCCGGGGAAGCGGGCAGACAGTGAGCTGGCGGCCACCTTTGTCAGTGGGGCCACGGAGGGCTATTCTCAGTGAGATTCTCAGAGGAGTCTGGTCTCCTGACAGCTGTGACAGGGTGATAGCTGACGTTTTAGATCTCTGGTCTAATATTTTTCCTACTCCCTCTCACTCTGTGCCAGACCAAATTCCACTGGTTCACGTCCCCATCATGTTCTGTTCTCGGGTTGTTGTCTTGAGTGACCCTTCACTTCCCTAATGCCCACTGATGCTTCTTCTTAAGTATATTTTTATTGATTTCAGAGAGGAAGGGAGAGGGGGAAAGAAATAGGAACATCAGTGATGAGAGAGAGTCACTGATCAGTTGTCTCCTGCACGCCCCACACTGTGGATGGAGCCTGCAAACCCAGGCCTGTGCCCTGCCGGGGACTAGAGCCGTAACTTTCTGGTTCAGAGGTTGAAGCTTAACCACTGAGCCACCCCGGCCGGGCTCATTAACTACTTAAGAAAAGAATGAGTAAATGAACAAGCTGACGTTAATGTGTGAATTACAGACCGTTCTACCCAATTTCAGTCCAGAAGGAGTCATTGTAGAATTGTGATTCTCACTAAGCGGGTCCAGCCATCGACATTAGAATCATCTCAAAAGGTTTTTCCCCTTAGAAATTCAGATTCCCAGGCTCACCCCTCAGCCTGGCGAGGGGCTCCTCTGTGGGCCCTGTGGCATAGGTCAAGCTTCCCAGGTGGTTCGGAGGCACAGATTCTGAGATGAGGTGGGTATGCGGGAGGTTTGGCAGACCACCAACCTCTGGACAAGAGAGAAGGAATGGGGATTGGACGGACAGAGCCACAGCCCAGCCTGCAGTGGGTCCCTGCGGACCTGTTCCCCACGTGAGGGCAAGGCGTGGGCCTCTGACCCCCTCACTGGCCTGTAACGGCACATGGCCTGCCTCGGACAAGGGGGCTTGATCCTGGCCGAGCCTGCTCTCTTCAGCCAAGGGCACAGCCCTCGAGGGAATAAAAGCTTCAGTGGAAGGAGGTGGGTGTGGGCCGTGCACCCAGGCAGCTGCCACAAAGCCCAGTTGCCACGTGAATAGCGTGTGGGTGAAAGACATCAGAGAATTGGACAGGGAGGGATGGCGAAAGCAAAAGAAAAAGGGGACGATGAAAGGGGGGTGGGAGGGGCTTAAGGGAGGAAGAAAGGATGCTGCAAGTGGTAAGATGAGGAACGTTACCTCTGCTTTGTGTGACGATTGTGGTGTACAGGCAGGCAGAACTTTTATCCTAAAAGATTGCATTCTCCAGGGCTACTCGCATAGTAAGGGAGCAAACAAGACTGGTCAGTGCGTGAGTGATGGGTCTTTATGTGGTTGTTAATCCGCACCTGACGGATGTGATTTTTAGAGAGTGGAAGGGAGGGGAGAGAGAGCAACATCCATGTGAGAGACACATTTATTGGTTGCTTCTCGCACGTGTCCCAACCAGGCCCGTGCCCTCGACCAGACTCGAACCCGTGACCCTTCAGTTGGAGGGCCGACACTCTAATCACTGAGCCAAGTGGGCCAAGGCTGAATGTCGGATCTTAAATAAGTCGGAACCTCCAAAACCCTGAGGAGGAACAAGGAGAGCAGGGTGGTTGTCAGCCTGCTACGTTATACATCTCCGCAGGCGCGAACAGGGGGAAGAATATGTTGGCTTGATTGCTTAAAAAGGTTTTGAACCTAAAAGTGGTTCGGTTTTGTTTGTCCTTACTGTGCACTCGCTCTGGCTGGGTGTAGGGTAGAGGATGATAGAATATATCTCAGTTACTTGGTAATTTCTCTAACCAGTTGTTTGACTTCCCAGATGCCTCAAGTGTGCGGACGCCCCGTGTCAGAAGAGCTGCCCAACGAATCTAGACATCAAATCCTTCATCACCAGCATCGCAAACAAGGTAAATTCAGACTCAGGTCTGCAAATGCAGCCTAACAACATGTGTGGATCCAGGGCTCTGTGGTGACCTGCGACGAAAGCATACAGCGTGCCTGAGTAGATTGGTAAAGATTGAAAATGCGGTGTCCATAGGTATGCGGAAATGGGGCGCCTGGCATTGATTAGCCCCCTCCACGCCGTGATGTGATGCGTGTGAAAGTGCATACTGTTGCTTATCGTCTCAAATATTAGTGCATGTTGACATGAATGTTGTCTAACGTACGTATTCTCCGGCTCGATGGACTCAGCGTCAGCGTGCTCACTGCTTGTAGGTGGGAACTGGCACCGACCATCGCAGCTCGCTTCTAATTGGGAATGCCTTTGTTTCAGAGTCTGGCACACCGAGAGGCAGCAAAGGAGTGGGATGGACCCTCCGTTCCGCTAACATTCAGTCATTTGTCTAAGACGTGGAATCAATCAGAGAGGCTGACAGAGCTGCAAACAGAAAATATCCCCACCACAAATGAGCAAGGTGTAGAAAAGGGGCAGGAGTAGGGCAAAAGGAGTTTTGATCTCTACGTGTTTTGTTTGTTTTTTAAATCAATGAAAGGCTAAGCCCAGTTTTCACCCACGAAGTGCATGGTGGATTGATTGAGTGATTAATTAATAGCACCTTTTGTTGTGTCTTACCCTTTAACAAGCCTGGGAAGTCTTCCGTAGGACTCCAAGAATCCTGTCCGCAGGCTTCAGACTCACGTTCTAAAACGCTACACAACCCCGTGTGCGGCCCACAGCCAGGGGGCTTTCCAGAGATAAAGATCATTTCTCAATATGTCAATTAGTTTTTAAAAGATCATTTAGGAGAAAAATAATGCATTTATATAGCTGTAGGATTTCAAAAGAATTATTACTGAGGCTATTACTGGGGTAAAGGTCATGGTATTAACCTACATCATCAGATTTATTGGGATTTGATATCTAGGTGGAATTTTTAGTTTGACCTCTTAGAGTGAATACAGGAAAAACTATCTCTTTACTTTAATATATATATATATATATATATATATATATATATATATATATATATTTTTTTTTTTTTTTATTGATTTCAGAGAGGAAGGGAGATGGAGAGAGAGAGAGAAGCATCAGTGATGAGAGAAAATCAGTGATCGGCTGCCTCCTGCACACCCACACTAGGGATCGAGCCTGCAACCTGGGCATGTGCCTGACCAAGAATCAAAACATGACCTCCTGGTTCATAGGTCAGTGCGCAACCTCTGAGCCATGCAGGTCGGGCTTATCTCTTTAGTTTTATTTATGAAAGATAGTATTTGTCGTACATGGTTCGGTATACACTGAATAATACTTGTAGGTGAAAATCTCTAACATAGTAATCATTCAGGAAATATTTTGTTGATGTGGAATTATTAATTTCCCTATTCACTCAATATGGTAAATACCATATAAGTATTTACTACTTTTGTAGTTGTCATTTATTGAACATCTACTGTGTACCATACACACCTGCCTTTTTGAAGTTCATAATCTATGAGCAAGAACACGAATGTTCAAAGAATAACCATAATTCAGAGTGGTTAATGTTGCAACCCAGAAAGAGTATTTAGCATTTGAAAAAGCAGGAAATGTGAGCATGTATGTATCAAGTTTAAGGGAAATGTAATAAATTCACTGTGGCTAGGATAGAGACAAGGCCATTGGATTGGGATTAGGTTGTGAAAAAAATTTGAATTCTGTGCTCAGTATTTGAGATTTAATCCTGTAGGTGATATGAAATATTCAATGCTATGTATTTGTTTTGTAACTAATAAGATGGATTCTGGGAAGGGATCTTATTTATGAATGTTGGAGTATCCCAAACAGACATCCTCACAGGAATTTTGTCAGAGGTGAAAATGAAGGGCTTATGTGAGACATACATAGGAAATCTTCCTTAATTATAACCTCATGAGAAAAGGAGTGAAATAAAGTGTCCAAAGTTTGAAGTCCAATATGTGTTGGCTACAATTATACCCAAGGCAGTACTCCTTGGGTATAAGCATGAGAGAGATTAGAATTATGACTCAGGCTAGCAAATTCTCCCTAGAAAGTCTAACATTCAGTAGGGCTCTGAGATTCTAATAGTGTATGCCCCCTTCATTCAAAATTAAATAAAAAAGACAGAAAGGGAATACTATCCTTTGACAAGTTTATAAAAGGTCTAAACAAAATCAGAATCATCTCTGAAGTAAGACCAGTTTCTGTGTGGTTCATCTGTCCCCATTCTTCACCACCAAGGAGGCCCTGCACTCGGTGTTGAGTCCTCAGAGTTCCACTCGGAGGGCAGACATTTGGAGATAACTAATGGAAAGGGAGTCTTCGCCAGGCACGGAGGAGCCCTGTACGCAGTGTGCTGGTGCGGCATCGCTGTGGCCATTACCCAAGGCCGGAGGCTCTTGCTTGTAAAGCCTGCAGCCTCAGAGGCTCAGCGGCCTGCAGTGTAGGCCTTTCCGCCTCGCTCTGCTGCGGACCTCGCCCAGGCGGGTTCTTCCCAGGGGCAGAGGGTAATTGGATGCCCAGACTCAATGAGCCTTAGTCTCCAGAAAAGGATGCCACTCGCGTCACGTCGTGCTGGGTCCCTGTGATTCAGCGGCGTGTGTGGGCCAGTCCTTCCACTCTGTCTTCCCACCCACGGGAGGAAGCGCTGGTTCCAGAGGTGCAGGCGGTGCCGCCGCCCGCCTCCCTCCGTCTTGCCCTGTTTCCTCTGTGCAGGGTTGTTGGAGATTGTCTCTCTGCACCGGAAGCTCGCCTTTCCGAGTCACCAGGCTGGGGAGGCTGGGCTGTATTTCTTGCTTGTTTCCCTTTGAGCAAAAAGCAGGACTTTATAGAAGAATGCCTGAGGTCAGTCTATAAATGCAGTGTGTGTGTGGGGGGGAGTCACTGCTTTTAAGGAGATTTCGTTGTTTGCTTCATTTTAAACAGTGGAGATTTCTTTTGTTGTTTTTAAAGTTACATGAAACTGGAAAGTGTTAATTTTTCCACTGTTTTGCATATTTAATAGAATCTCTGTGCTTTTGTATGCCTTTTATATCTAGATAAATAAATGTAATATACACGTTAGAGAAAAGCTTGACTACATGACTCAGTGTGAGATGGAAGAGTCTTTAGCACAGATCCCTAGTGAAAGTAACCGGCAGAATTTATTGTTATTGTTGTAAGTATCAGTAATACTTATAAGAAGCTTCTGAAAAATAAGACAGAAAGATCTGCCATATCAGATATTGAAATTCCCTATACGGCTACTCTACTCAAAACAATGAGGTGTTGGTAGAACGATACACGTTTCTGGAACAGATGAAAGTTTGTAAATAGAACCAAGTAAATATGAGAACATAATACTATATAATGAAGAGGACATTTCAATTCCTTTGGAAGATGATGGGTTCTTTGAAACGTGGCGATGATATAATTTTGACTTTACCTTTAGGATCCTCGGCCAGGCCATCTAACAAATGTCATATGGATTATACTTTCACCTATAGAAAGAAACATAGGTAAGGATAATTTTGAAGTTCTAAACTTAAGTGAGAGCAAATTTTGCGGTACACATTTTAAAATGTATTTTTAACATAGTAACTAACCAAACATGAAACCAAGTGAAAATTTTTTGCCATGCATGTGTAAGGCTAACTGGTAACTTCTCTGTTAATCAAAAGAGTTTCTGAAAATGTGAAAGAGATTAATAAGCCAACCCAGGCGATGCGAGGCAAAGTTATAAACATTATAGAAGAGGTGATACAAGTGATTAATAATGACATTGGAAAGGTGCTCCTTTCATATTGCTCAGGAATAGGTCAGTCAGAGGATGGGACACCAGTTTCTTCTCATCTGATGGTTGAAGTTAAAAAGTTCAGTAACCTTCTATGCCATTCAGTAGGAAGAAAACAGGAAGTCTCATACCGTGGGAAAATGCTTGACTCTTGCCAACATTTATATACTGTTGTGCCAGAAATGCTTTATTATTTGTCCTTCCGAGAGAAATAAAAGTACCGCCATGTAATAGCCTACGCACAGGAGTAGTGATTGTAGCAATTGTAGGATTGTTTTGAAATAGCAGAAAACTCGAGACAACTAGAGTGCCCATCATTTTAAAAAATTGCCAACTCTGTTACACTATATTTTATAGAATGTTATGTCTATGTTTTAGAAATGCATTGCTGTTATATTTATTGATCTAGAAGTATATCCTTATTAAGTGAAGAAGCGTAAGCAGCATCTTAATATGAATAGTATGGCACTCTCTTCAGAAAAAATTCGAACTTATATATAAGCTGAACATGGACTAGAAGGATTTAATTAAACTTAATCTCCTTCATTGATTGAGGTTGAGGGAGGGGAGGAGAGAAGTTATTAGCATGTTTCTTATAAATCTCCATATTACTTCTACAATGAGCATGTCTATTTCTAGTAAAAATAATAAGTCAAAATTTAACCTTTTGCACTCGGATGTCGAGTGTGACGGTTATTGAATGTATCAATAATTTGAAATATAAAAAAGTCCAAATAAATAAGTTTGTATGAAAAGAAACTCCAGTTTTTTATTCTACTGCCGCGCTTTGTAAAATCTGGGGTATTTAAAAATTTAGTTAAATCCCGAGTAGAATGAAGGAATCGAGAAAAAAGCAAGCGAGTGCAAAGGGTTAATAGAGAATTAAAATAGAGCCCAAAAGTTACAGAATAACATGCGACAGGCCCTATGCTAATTTTTTGTTTTGGTATCGAGTGAGGGAAAGATTTGGATTTTTTCTCCCTAAATGACTAATTGTTCCAAATCTGTTTGTATGTAGTATGTTTTCCCACTATTCTGAGGTGCCACATTTGTCATATATTTAACTCTGTGTTTGTGTAGGTATGTTTCCAAACCATCTGTTTACCCTGCCGATCTGTCTCTGACAGGTCTACAGTGGTTTATTCCTATGCTGTGTCATGTACGTTATCAGTAAGTAAGGACATTTCCCAGATATTGTACTTACTTTCCGAATACCCTAACTTTTCTCTATGTGTACAACTAGTTTTACAAAATGGAATAAAAAAGTTCTACAAAATAATTATGGATCACTGTGTTCAGACCATAATAAAATATTAATTTACAATTATCAATGCAAGTGTAAGCTCATTTTTGCCTCATTTGTCAGCTGATACAACATTAACTGAATTTTTCAGAATTCAACCTTTAACTTTAATCTATAACTTCCTAATGTTGAATCTGGCAAATGGTAGGATACTAAATTTACTCATTTCAAAACAAAGGGCTGGCATCTTATTTTCAAAATGCCCCATTTTCTTTAATGTGTTGTGGGGAAGAAGATAGATGAATGTACCCTGTCTAGTGAATCATTAATGCTTAGCAAAATCTATCTCGTTTCTGTTTTGTAAAACATGCCTTTGGGCCTTTAAAAGATCACATTTCTACTTTTAATCCCAGCCAATACAGTGTGTAATGGTAACTGCTTTTCTTCATATTTGCTTCCAAAGAAGAACATTTAGTTCTGAAAAACTTTCTATAACTCACAAATTGTTAGTCAAGCCATTATAAAATTCAAGCAATATAAAAACTAAAAGTAACAGCAGTAGAACTAAAGGAGAAAGATGTTCATTGTGCATCATAAGCCAGTTTCATTTGAAACCAGTAATAACACGTTGTTTGTGGTTGTGCGTCTGTGTATGGACACATTTAAATATATACTTTTGTAAATATTTTTGAAAATGGAAACTGTGCTTAAAATACAACAACATTATGTGGTCCATATTTGCATTAATTTACATAATTAAATTTTTTCTTTAGTGTCATCAAGACAAAGAGTAATTGGTACAAACACATAACATCCTAGTTAGAATATTTTTAATGTTAATAAGTAAAAGTCAACGGAACAGAAGCTAGAAAAATGAAGTTGTAATCTAACTGGCCATCTCATTGTATGAAATAAAAATTTGGAACCCAGCAAGGCTAACTGACTTTTCAAGGTCATGCAACCACTTGGTAATGTAATTGAATGTTCCAAAACCTTGTCCAGTGTGCTTCTGTCTGCCTCACACTGCACTATCTGTATGAATACTCGATCTATACTCCAAGTTATTATTCTGATATGATGCCCTAAATAAGTAACCCGTGTGCTATTTGTGGGAATTTTCTAAGTGCTATTAATATCCTTTTCAATTTTTATTTATTTTAAGTATATTTTTATGTATTGATTTCAGAGAGGAAGGGAGGAGGAGAGAGAGAGAGATAGAAACATCAATGATGAGAGAGAGTCACTGATTGGTTGCCTCCTGCACTCCCTACACTGGGGATCGAGCTCACAACCCAGGCTTGTGCCTTGGCTGGGAATCGAACCATAACCTCCTGGTTCATAGGTCGACACTCAACCACTGAGTCACACTAGCCTGGCCTGTTAACATCTTGAATGGTGGATAAAGTGTGTAACTTCATCATCAAGAAACTGCAGCTTTGTGTTTTGAAAATGACTTTGATAAATCTAAGAGTGTTAACTTAATATCATCAAAACTAATTCTAATTTTGAAAGCAGTAATGGGTTTAAATTAGTATCCATGTCAGAGAGATTGCTCTAATACATCTATTTGTAGCCACTGTACAAACAGTGTCCGACAGCTGTCATCAGCTCTAATGTCATAACACAGTATGCTACACACCACCACACCCTGACAGTTAGGACAGCTCTCATTCTCATCAGGAAATAGTCTGACTTTATTTTTTTGAATAGAAGAAAACAGGAGTGTTCAATTTTAGTCTAGCTCGAATAGCATAAATAAGGAAATTCTGAGCTTATTAAGTAACTAGAGGCCTGGTGCATGAAAATTCATGCACTGGAGGGGGAGTCCCTCAGCCTGGCCTGCCCCCTCTCACAGTCTGGGAGTCCTCAGGGGCGGGAGGCAACCCCCATCACTCCTCTGCTGCTGCCATTGCTGGCAGTGCAAGCCTCGGCCGGCCCTGGTTACCTGAGCTTCGGACGGCCCTGGACGGCTGGGCAGCCACCATCTGAGGCTTGCCTGCACCTCAGGAGTCGGCTGGGCAGCTGCCATCCGAATCTTCCCTGCGCCTCGGGCCAGTCCTGGGTGGCTAGGGGGCTGAGGGCGGGTCCAGCCACACTGTGCACCTGCTGCGCCCTCCCCCCCTGGCTGGGCTGAAAGGACTGGGGGACTCCGCTGGGGCTGAGGGGACTGGGCACCGCCATATTGTGGCTATGGGCGCCACCATCTTTGTGATGGTGTGATGGTCAATTTGCATATTCCTGCTTTATTAGATAGGATTGTCTTATACGTATGGGCTTGTTTCACGTCTTGTTTGGGGTCAGATTATTTGGGGTGAGATTGTCTTGAGCTCTTTCTCACCTTCGGTTTATAATTTTGCTATTACATGTATTTGTTGTTGGGAATATAAACTTATTTTTAAAACTCAACTAACAATTTGACTTGAATATTTTTGCCTTTTAAATTAACAAATGATTTTTTAAAAACAAAGAAACAAGAAAAGCCTCCACCATTTTTCTCTGTGTTGCTGAATATTAGTAATCAGTACATTTTTTTTCTAGTGTATTTTATTTTATTTTTATTTTTATTTTTTTTTAATATTTTTATTGAGGTATTATATGTGTACATATCTTACTATTACCCCCCCACCCCACACCCACACATGCCCTCCCCCCCCAGAGTTTTGCGTCCATTGTTTATGCTTATATGCATGCATACAAGTCCTTCGTTTGATTTCATAACTCCCCCACCTTTCCCAAACTTTCCCCCTGTAATTTGAAAGTCTGTTTGATGCTTTACTGTCTCTGTATCTATCTTTTTGTTCACCACTTTATAATGTTCTTTACTATCCCTAAATGAGTGAGATCATGTGGTATTGATCTTTCATTGACTGGCTTATTTCACTTAGCATAATGTTCTCCAATTCCATCCAGGTTGCTGCAAATGATGAGAATTCCTTCTTTTTTATGGCAGCATAGTATTCCATTGTGTAGATGTACCACAGTTTTCCGATCCAGTCATCTGCTGATGGGCACCTAGGCTGTTTCCAAATCTTAGCTATTGTAAATTGTGCTGCTATGAACATAGTGGTGCATATATCCTTTCTGATTGGTGTTTCTAGTTTCTTCGGATATATTCCCAGGAGTGGGATTACTGGGTCAAATGGGAGTTCCATTTTCAGTTTTTTGAGGAAACTCCATACTGTTCTCCACAGTGGCTGCACCAGTCTGCATTCCCACCAGCAGTGCACGAGGGTTCCTTTTTCTCCGCATCCTCGCCAACACTTGTCATTGGTTGATTTGTTGATGATAGCCATTCTGACAGGTGTGAGATGGTACCTCATTGTTGTTTTGATTTGCATCTCTCGGATAATAAGTGACTTTGAACATGTTTTCATGTGTCTCTTGGCCTTTCTTCTGTCTTCTTTTGAAAATATTCTGTTTAGGTCTGTTGCCCATTTTTTTATTGGATCATTTATCTTCCTCTTATTAAGTTGCATAAGCTGCCTGTAGATGTTGGAGATTAAACCTTTATCAGTGATAGCATTTGCAAATATGTTTTCCCATGCAGTGGGATTTCTTGTTGTTTTGTTGATGGTTTCTTTTGCTGTAAAAAAGCTTTTTATTTTGATGTAGTCCCATTTGTTAATTTTCTCTTTAGCTTCCATTGCCCTAGGGGCAGTGTCAGTGAAGAAGTTCTTGTGGCATATGTCTGAGATTTTGTTGCCTGTGGATTCCTCTAGTATTTTTATGGTTTCCCGTCTTATGTTTAAGTTCTGTATCCATTTTGAGTTTATTTTTGTGTATGGTGTAAGTTGGTGATCTAGTTTCATTTTTTTGCATGTATCTGTCCAGTTTTCCCAACACCATTTATTGAAGAGACTGTCTTGACTCCATTGTATGTTCTTGCCTCCTTTGTCAAATATTAATTGAGCATAGTGGTTTGGGTCGATATCTGGGTTCTCTATTCTGTTCCATTGATCAATATGTCTGTTCTTGTGCCAGTACCAGGCTGTTTTGAGAACAGTGGCTTTGTAATACAGCTTGAAATCTGGTATTGAGATCCCACCTACTTTATTCTTCTTTCTGAGGATTGCTGAGGCTAGTCGGGGTCTTTTTTTATTCCAGATGAATTTTTGGAGAGTTCTTTCTAGGTCTGTGAAATATGCTGTTGGTATTTTGATGGGGAGTGCATTGAATCTGTAGATTGCTTTGGGTAGTATGGACATTTTAATGATGTTGATTCTACCAATCCAGGAACATGGTATGTTCTTCCATCTGTTTACGTCTTCCTCTATCTCTTTTTTCAGTGTCCTGTAGTTTTCTGCGTATAGGTCTTTTACCTCCTTAGTTAAGTTTATTCCTAGGTATCTTAATTTTTTTGGTGCGATGGTAAATGGGATTGCTTTTTTAGTCTCTCTTTCTGTAAGTTCATTATTGGTGTATAGAAAAGCCATAGATTTCTTGGCGTTAATTTTGTATCCCGCTACATTGCCGAATTCATTTATTAAGTCTATTAGTTTTTTGATGGAATCTTTTGGGTTTTTTATGTACAATATCATGTCATCTGCAAATAAGGACAGCTTCACTTCTTCTTTTCCAATTTGGATGCCTCTTATTTCTTCTTCTTGCCTAATTGCGATAGCTAATACTTCCAGTACTATGTCAAACAGGAGTGGTGAGAGTGGGCATCCCTGTCTTGTTCCTGTTCTTAGGGGAAATGGTTTTAGTTTTTGCCCATTGAGTATGATGTTTGCTGTGGGTTTATCATAAATAGCTTTTATTATGTTGAGGTATGAGCCTTCTATTCCCACCTTGTTGAGAGTTTTTATCAAGAAAGGGTGTTGGATTTTGTCAAATGCTTTTTCTGCATCTATTGATATGACTATGTGATTTTTATCTCTCAATTTGTTTATGTGATGTATCACGTTTATTGATTTGTGGATATTGTACCATCCTTGCATTCCTGGAATAAATCCTACTTGGTCATGGTGTATGATCTTTCTGATGTACTGCTGGAGCCGATTTGCTAGAATTTTGTTGAGGATTTTGGCATCAATGTTCATGAGGGATATTGGCCTGTAATTCTCTTTTATTGAGTTGTCTTTATCTGGTTTTGGTATTAGGGTGATGCTGGCTTCATAGAAGGAGCCTGGAAGTGTTCCTTCCTCTTGAATTTTTTGGAATAGTCTGAGGAGGATAGGTTTTAGTTCTTCCTTAAAAGTTTGATAAAACTCTCCTGTGAAGCCATCTGGCCCCGGGCTTTTGTTTGCTGGAAGCTTTTTGATGACTGCTTCAATTTCTTCCATAGTTACTGGCATGTTGAGCTGTTTAGAATCTTCCTGATTGAGTTTTGGAAGGTTGTATTTTTCTAGGAATATGTCGATTTCCTCTAGGTTGTCCAGTTTGTTGGAATAGAGTTGTTCGTAGTATTTTGTAACAATCCTTTGTATTTCATCGGGATCTGTTGTTATTTCACCTCTTTCATTTCTGATTTTGTTTATTTGGGTCCTCTCTCTTTGCTTCTTGGTGAGCCTGGCTAGAGGTCCATCAATCTTGTTTATCCTTTCAAAGAACCAGCTCTTGGTTTTGTTGATCTTTTGTATTGTTTCTTTGGTCTCTATGTCGTTTATCTCCGCTCTGATCTTTATTATTTCTTTCCTTCTGCTTACACTGGGCTTATCTTGTTGCTCTCTCTCTAACTCTTTGAGTTGTTGGGTTAGGTAATTTATTACCATTGTTTCTTGTTTTTTGCAGTAGGCTTGTAGAGCTATGAACTTCCCTCTCAGGACTGCTTTCGCTGTGTCCCATAGATTTTGGATTGTTGTGTTTTCATTGTCGTTTGTTGCCATGATGTTTTTTATTTCTTCCTTGATGTCTTTGGTAACCCAGTCATGGTTTAATAGCATGCTGTTTAGTCTCCAAGTGTTTGATTTCTTTGGGTTGTTTTTATTGTAGTTGATTTCCAGTTTTATGCCACTGTGATCTGAGAAGATACTTGATATGATTTCTATCTTCTTGAATTTGGAGAGACTTTGCCTATGTCCTAACATATGGTCTATCTTTGAAAATGACCCATGTGCACTTGAGAAGAATGTATATTCTGTGGCTTTGGGGTTAAATGTTCTGAAGATGTCGATGAATTCCATCTGTTCTAGTGAGTCATTTAGGATTGATGTTTCTTTGCTGATTTTTTGTTTAGAGGATTTGTCCAATGGTGATAGTGGGGTATTGAAGTCTCCTACCATGATTGTATTACTGTCAATCTCTCCTTTGATATCTTCCAGGAGTTTTTTAATGTATCTTGGTGCTCCTGTATTGGGTGCATATATGTTTACCAGAGTTATTTCTTCTTGTTGGATTTCTCCCTTTAGTATTATGAAGTGGCCTTCATTATCTCTTGTTATGTCCTTCACTTTGAGATCTAATTTGTCAGATATAAGTATTGCAACCCCAGCTTTTTTTTTATTTCCATTTGCCTGGAAAACCTTTTTCCATCCCTTTACTCTCAGTCTGTATGCATCCTTTTTTTTGAGGTGGGTTTCCTGTAGACAGCAGATATCTGGGTTTTGTTTTCTTATCCAGTCTGTTACCCTGTGTCTTTTGATTGGGGCATTCAATCCATTTACATTTAAAGTTATTATTGATAGGTACTTATTTGTCGCCATTTTTATTCTATACCCCTGTGTTCCTTCTTTGCTTCCTTTTTCTTTCTTTTTTTTTTTTTTTTCTTTTTTTTTTTTTTTACAGCAGACCCTTTAGCATTTCTTTCATTGCTGGTTTGGTGGTGATAAACTCCCTTAGTCCTTTTTTGTGTGTGAAGCTCCTGATTTCACCTTCAATTTTGATTGATAGCCTTGCTGGGTACAGTATTCTTGGATTTAGACCCTTCCTTTGCATGACTTGGTATATTTCATTCCATTCCCTTCTGGCCTGATGAGTTTCTGTTGAGAAATCAGTTGCTAGTCTGATGGGGGTTCCTTTGTATGTAACTGTCTGTCTCTCTCTGGCCGCTTGTAAGATTCTTACTTGGTCGTTGGTGTTTGCCAACTTAACTATAATGTGCCTTGGCGTCGGTCTTTTGGGGTTCATTTTGCTTGGAACTCTGTGAGCTTCTTGGATTTGTGTGGGTTTTTTCTTCCCTATATCAGGGAAGTTTTCTGTTATTATTTCTTCAAACAGGTTTTCTATTCCTTGCTCAGTTTCCTTTCCTTCTGGCACCCCTATTATCCTGATGTTGTTTTGTTTTGTATTGTCCCGAAGTTCCCTTACGCTCTCCTCAATCTTTCTAATTTTTGTTTCTAGAAGCTGTTGTAATTGGGTATTTTTTTCCATCTTGTCTTCTAGCTCACTTATGCGGTCCTCTGCTTCATCTAGTCTACTCTTGATGCTTTCTATTGAGTTCTTTACAGCAGCGATGTCATTTTTCATTTCTTCTTGGTTCTTCTTCATTTCCTCTTGGTTCTTACTCATATTGTCGAATTTGTCTTCCATCCTTTTCAGCCACCCTATGATCATTTCTCTGAATTCTTTCTCTGATAGGTTGTTTGCCTCTAATTCGTTTACTTCCTTTTCTGGTGATGCCTGCTTCTCTTTCCTATGGGGGTTATTTCTTTGTCTCCCCATTGTCTCTCTTCTCCGGATGTCTGGTTATATAGATTTCTCTCTCTGGCGTTGATTTAAAGGTATAAAATACAACACAACCAGGCACAACAGACAAGGCACTGAACAGAATTGTATTCACGATATTAATAACCTCCAATAAAGGTAACCACCAGAGAAAGACAAATTAGGGAATAGGAGTGGAAGAGGGAGAGTAAAAAGAAAGAACAACAACGAAAAAAAAAAAAAGTGTGAATATGAACTTGGGAAAAGAGCAGAAAGAAAGAAAAGAAAAAGAAATAACAGAAAAGAAAAAGAAAAGAAGAAAAAAAAAGTAAGAGAGACAAGAATGATACTAAGAGAGAAAAGGGGAACAAACTATATATATGGGGAGTAAACTCCACTAGAACAACCACTATTCCCAGCAAATTCCAGCAACACGAGCCTGGAGATTAATACAAACTGCAACAGCAGCTAATATCAAGTGAGGCAAGGGAAAACAAAAGTAAAAAACAAACAAAAACAAAGCAAACAAAAGAACCAACCAATCCAACAAAAAGAATAATCAAAACAATCTCATAAAAAAGCATAAAAATTCAATCTAATCAACATTCAAGCAAACAACAACAAAAGGCCCGAGAGAAAAATAATTTTTTTAAGGTAGCATAGAGAGAGGTTTGTATGGATTTGGAGCAGGGGGTTGGGAATTAGATATATAAGTAGGGTGAAGTTTTAGCAGGGAGTAAACTGAAAAAGTAGGGAAAATCTAAAGCCAGAAAGGGTTAAGATAAACTGGGGACCAAGGGGGAAAGGTTAGGAGGAGAGTGATGGCATAATGTTAGCTTTGAGATAGGGTAAAGCGATTGTAAGGGAAAGATGCAAATCAAATGTAGGACACTAATCCAAAAATAAAAGAAAGAGAAAATCAAATGACATTAAAAAAAAAAAAAAGTAAAATAATAGTAATAATATTGCTGATTGAAAATAAAAATGTAATAATTAAAAAGGTGAAAATCGAGTGAGGAAAAAGAAAAAAAAATTCGTTTCTTAAGTAAAAGATGCAAAAAATGCAAATAAAAAATATGAGAATAAAAAAATTAAAAAATTGAAAAAAGAATTGAAAATTAAAAAATAGGAAGACTAAAATGTGCAGTAGCGGCTGTCATTCACTTCGTCTATTATTCTGTTTGGTACGCCTTTTTCCCAGTCTGGGCGGTATTTCAGTTCAGCTTCATTCCAGGGCTCCTCAGTGTTGGAAGCCAGTCCTGCTTTTTAAGCCAGCCGTGTCTTAATTTCTCGTATTTATTTTTGATTACACCAGAGACAATTAGCGTTTCAGCCCTGGGTGGCAGTGTTTCTGAATTGACTTCCGGGCCTCTCTAGCTCTTTTTTTTTTTTTTCCCCTCTATGGCACTCTCTACCGGTTTGTGGAGGTGTGCCGAAAAAACACCTTCCCCCTGCAGTCTTTCAGGGTTTCCACCTGGGTTTTTCTATGTGTTGGGCTTAGCAATCAGAGTCAGAAAGAGCCCAGGTGTGCGGACCGTGGGTCTGTGCACCAGACTAAGGAGCCTGCACTCCTTTGAAAATTCTTAGTCTGACCCTCCTCGTCAGATTAAAATGAGTTGCTTTCAAGAGGTCATTTCTGTTAGCAGCTCAGAAGACCCCCCTCCTCATTCACAGATCACGGCAGTTCCAACTGCCGCAGATTTTTCTAGGCACAGAACTCCCGGCTCCTGCCGGTCCTGCGGCTGCCGCGCTTCCCTCACCCACCGCGGGGATTAGAAACCGCCCCTCATTTCCGGCGAAATCTGACCTTTCCGTGGTGCAGTGAAGAGTTTCTTTGAATCCGAATGTTTGCGCTGATAGGGGACCGGTGGTCTGGTGCTCCCAGCAGTTCAGTTTTTGCAGTTGTCGCGGCAAGTCAGGTTTCCACTAAAATCTTCCTTTCCTTGCAAGATCTCTAGTGTATTTTAAATTAAATCAGAGAGGGAGTAATTCTCCATTCTCTCCTGAGTAACCAGTAACGCGTGATGTTGCTTTGTTTTCAGTATCACATCTTTCAGAAGAGAGAGATATGAAGTTTAATAATACATCCAGATGCTAAATTTCTACTTCAAAATCCAGGACACCAAATGCCCCAGTAGTACATTTTTGTCTGCTCAGGTAAAAATAATAATAGTTAAGCCATAATTCTGGTTACTTTTTAGAAAGATACAACTTAGCTGAATTTTTAAAATATATTTTTATTGATTTCAGTGAGACAGGCAGAGGGAGAGAGAAACATTAATGATGAGAGAGAATCATCCATCAGTTGCCTCCTGCACGCCCCCTGCTGGGGATCGAGCTGAGACCTCCTGGTTCATGGGTCTATTCTCAACCACTGAGCCACAGTGGCCAGGCAAAAGTAAAAGTTGTCTTAAAACAACTTGCATAAATGGCCCATGTTTTGTACCTTAGAGCATGATTTGAAAACCCCAGCGAGTAACAGAGAAGTTAATGAGTAAGTTAGTGGACAGGAGAACATTCAGTGCCTATTCTTTTGTGTTGATATATACAAAACAAACATAACCAACATTTTTTTCTTTTTGCCTTTTCAGTTTTGGTTTAGCAAAGGGGTACAGTTCCTCAGGATTTATGCATAAGATAACTCTTCGCACAGATCAGACACGGGTTTTATCCCGCCCTACAGGGTCCTGCCCGTTTCCTCCACACAGTGGACGACCAGACACTTGGGACTGATTGAATAGCGTGAAGACGCCAGTTGAAGTGGTTCTGAGTTTTCTAGAAGGAGCCGGCCGGGTGTCTCTGAAGTGCCCTTCTAAATTTAAATGTGATAGCCTTTACTTTTAGAAAGGCTTGAGAGCTCACAGACGAGGCGTGAGACCTCTTGTTTAGGAGGAGGACTCGGGGAACCGGCCCACTTACCAGGAGAGGAAAGAATTCACGTTGATTTTGACGGGGTCCGTGGGCAGAGTTGATGGGTGCTCCCTTTCGCGTGGGTTTCTGAGCCTCTGCCTCGGAGTACACAGATCCCCGTGCAGTGGGTTCTCGGCCACGTCTTCACGCTCACTTGTGAGAGGGGGTGGTGAAGACTCACCACGGTTACGACGCGTCTCTGTTCTGTGGCATGGCGATGCTTTCCTTTTTGAGATACCATCCTGTCTTCTTTACGTTCCTATCATTTCACTTGTTTCTGAGAATTTCCACATTATCTGTACAATAATCTTTTTAAATATACATGTATATATATTTATTCATTTCAGAGAAGAAGGGAGAGGGAGATAGAAACATCGATGATGAGAGAGAATCATTGATTGGCTGCCTCCTGTACGCCCCCTACTGGGGATCCAGCCCACAACCCAGGCATGTGCCCTTGACCAGAATGGAACCTGGGACCCTTCAGTCTGCAGGCTGACCCTATCCACTGAGCCGAACCGGCTAGGGCGTCTGTACAACAATCTTCCTGGCTGGTCCCTTAACACTGACACCTTCCTATGAAAAAGTGCCAAAACGCACCCTCAGGTTGGTAGTCGGGATTCTCCGTAGTTAGGTGCCCACTTTCCAACTATATCTAGGATCATCACTTCCTAAGTGAGAGAATGAACTGATGTAGCCAGATTGCCACGTGATTACATCGAGATGTTTTCCGAGCACTCTTGAGTATTCCCCGTATGTCACTCCCTCTCATCGTAGCCCTGTCACCCCAGAATCATTTACATGGCCACCCATGCCAAGCTGACTCTACACCGCAGTCTGACACGACTTCTTCCCTCTGATACTGGCGTCTCAATGTCAGGGAGCAGGCATTTGACATTTCCAAAAATTGCTATGGTGCTTTTTATTTATGAAGCATTCAGTCATTCTTACTAATTTTTAAAAATTTCATAGCCTCTGACAATTTTATTTTGGTGTAAGGTTAGACTTGGAGTCGCCGGAGTGTTGAAGAATCACTAACCGGTTTCATTGTCGGTGATCTGCTGTCCTCAGGAGTGTGACAGAACGCTTGAGTATCGGCTCATTCCTGGGCCTCAACAGGTCAGGCATACGGCTTTGAATCCCAGCTCTGCCGGTTACATGCTGTGTGGTCCTGTGGCAAATTATTTAACCTTTCCCCCGAGGTCACCTTGTGTATAGGTTTCACTTCACAACACATTCCTCCGACGTATTCAGAAAATGTGTACTGAAGAACCCTTCTCATGTGTCAGACATGTCTTGGTTGCTAAGGAGACACATTGAATATGACAAATGCAGTTAAATCATTGCGAATGCTGTTAAAAGTATGCATTAAAGTCTATTTTTAAATGTGTTATTCCATTGCAGAATGTCAGTTTGATTCTTTTAAAACAGATTTTAGTATTCTGGTTATGTTTTGCATTGTTTCATCTATTTGGTTTGCCTTTTCTTTGCCTGAATTGTCATCAAGATTATTTTAAAGTCTTTTTCTGCTAACTTCAATGTCTGGGTCACCTGGGCTCTGCCTCATTTACCTCTTATTTTCTCAGATCATGAGGCATTTAATTGTCTCTTCTCGTGCCTAAAAGTTTTTTTATTGAGCGCTGTACATAAGATGAGTGGGGATAAAGAAGAAATAGAAAGGCGTGGCAGAGTGCTGGGAATGTACCAAAGTGTCAATAAGTAGTAAAGGTTATTGTTGTTTATCATCATCAGTAGTCTATAGTCTCTAATAATTAGTATTTATGCTTGAAGTTATTCACAGAAGCCATGTGTGTGTTTTCAAAGACCTTTAAAAGGATTTCACACAAAGCCAAAGGTAAAATAAATGCATGAGTTTCGTATTGTTAAGTACATTCTACAATCTCTTTTTAAGACTGTATTCTTATTGCAGTTTTATATTTACAGAAAAATTGTGAAGATTGTGCAGAGAATTCCCATATGCATCTGCACACAGTTTCCCTTATTGTTAACTTTCATATTTTAGCACATTTGTTACAATTACTGAACCATTATCATGAACTAAGTCTATAATTTCTTCAGATGTTCTTATTTTTACCTAGTCCTTCTTTTCTGATCTAGGATTTTGTCCAGAATAACATAGTACATGGAGTTCTCCTGTCTCCTTAGGGTCCCCTTGACTGATAACAGTTTTTTTCAAATTATTCTTATTTTTTTATGTACTTGACTGTTTTGAGAATTACTGGTCAGGTCTAAATCTTTCTTGGATTAGGGGGAAAAATGGCCCCGAAATATTAAACTGGTTACTTTTGTTCTTTATTTAGTAAATAAAGACATAGCTCTACCATTTTTGGACAAGTTGGGTCCCACAGCCTCTGGACACAGTGGGTGGGATTCGGAGCTGTTGGTGATAGCCAGGTGTGTGGGAGGGAGGGGCGGAGGGGAGCTTGTCAGGTCGGGTCCAGGAGGGCCTGTGTAATGAGCGTGGTCTGCACCTTTGGTTAACAGTATGTTAGGATGATAATCAGCATGGGGTTCTTTTATTTTAAAATTTTTACAGAAGTTTATTTGAGCCATGTGGGGGAACTAGGAGACTTGGTTGGACAGTTTGTAAGGAGGAAAATTCTGAAAAAAGGAGAGCCCACCCTGTTTATCGGAATTTTCCAAAATCCTTACAAACTTGCAAACCAGGTCTCTGAGCTACGAAGTGCGTAATACACCGTTTCCCTGCAGATGTCAGGGGAATGACGAGAAAGAAGCCCCAGCTGCTTCTAATTCAGTTACATGGAGAATAGCCTAAATGTCACTGTGTGTTTTTTAAGTTCTGAGATTAAGGTTTTGCCCAGCAGACGTGGCTCAGTGGTTGCATGTTGACCTATGAACCAGGAAGTCAGGGTTCACTTCCCGGTCAGGGCACAGGCCTTGGTTGCAAGTTCTATCCCCAGTGGGGGGCGTGCAGGAAGCAGCCGATCAGTGTTTCTCTCTCATCATTGATGTTTCTCTCTCTCTCTCTCCCTCTCCCTTCTTCTCTGAAATCATTACAAATATATTTAAAAAAAAGATTTAGGTTTTAAGTTTGTACAAGCAATACACCTCATTTACCACTGATAGAAATGAAAATAACTTAGGGCAGGCTATAGCTAGATGCCTTGTGAAGAAAATGATTCCAGAACGCTTATATTTAAAGTTCAGTTTTCCAAAATTGATGAATTGTTCATTTATCCATTTGCCCTATACTGAATACTCCTAGGTGTTGCATCCTCTGCGGGTTATTCCTGATGGGAAACAGTATTATTGAAAGCTTTGCATCTTTTATGTCTTGATCTCCAACTCCATTACCTCATAGAACAGGCCGTAATTTGAGTGTTGAAGGTACGCTGGTACAGCATAACTTTTATTTTATTTTGGCAGAACTATTATGGAGCTGCCAAGATGATTTTCTCGGACAACCCCCTGGGTCTGACCTGTGGAATGGTGTGCCCAACCTCCGACCTGTGTGTGGGCGGCTGCAATTTATATGCCACGGAGGAGGGGCCCATTAACATCGGGGGCCTGCAGCAGTTTGCCGCCGAGGTAAGCCGTGCCCATTGCTTTGCCCTCTGACAGCGTGGAAAGGGGAACGTCACTTGATAGTCGTCGGTGCTTTGTTGATATCCAGAGTGGTTAGTGTGATAACACAGCTAAACTGTGTGTGTTTTGTGCCCCCGACCGTATTTTTATCCCACTACTTGACTAGAAAAAAAAAAAGAAATTTCATAAAACCATATGTCAGACGAACTGCAGCCCCAGAAGGTTAATAAAATACTTGGACTAAAAGTTGCATACATTAGAGGATCTGAAAGTAGACGGTATTCATTAACTTTACATCCGAGTGTTTAATTGTGGGCCCCGCTACGAGCGGGCGGTCTCGCTTAACTGGTTCTTTTCCCGGGAACTCCCTGTAGTCTTCACAGCTCGAGGTAACCGCCGTGTTCTTCTGCACTATCGTGTGAGCACCGGGGGTTAGAGCGTTTCCACCAGCACCCGAAGACGGTCCATCGGCGTTAGGTTCTGGGGACGTGCTGATCTGAAGGAGGAGGCGGCGAAAGCGTTTCCCCTGTTTGCCGTGTGCGTTCGGCCCGGCTTCCTGTCCGGAGCCCTTGGTGAAGGACGGGCTCCCTGGCGTCTCCTCTGCGCGCTGGGCT
Source organism: Eptesicus fuscus (assembly GCF_027574615.1). Taxonomy (NCBI): domain Eukaryota; kingdom Metazoa; phylum Chordata; class Mammalia; order Chiroptera; family Vespertilionidae; genus Eptesicus; species Eptesicus fuscus. The sequence continues at coordinate 1,895,596 of NC_072494.1, read as the reverse complement.
TTCTTGGGAGTCAGCGACCCGGCCGCTCCCATGTATCATGGAAGGCTCAGCTCCCCCGGAGGCTCTGGGAAGAGTTTGTAGCCCCGGGGTCCAGTTTGCTAAAAGGCCAAAGTGAATGCCTGTCAGCCCGGCTGTTTCATTAATGGCTTCCCTCTCCGCCTCCGTCAACTTCAGCCGCACGCACTCTTTCCTTGAGGACCCTCCCCCTAATGTCCCTGCAGCTTAAGTCTCACTTTGCTTTCGGTGATAAATCAGGGTTATTCCCCCCTGCCTTCTGACAGGTTAATTCCCGGGAAGGGCTCCTGGGGATGAGAAAATAGAAACAATTGGAGGTTGTGAGTCGTTGCAATAAATTCTGGGATTTAATTTCTTTCCTTACTGAGTGCACCATCGCACTGCCAGGTGCACCTGACCAGTGCGAGGCGGGCCTTTGCAACCCAACAGCACCCTTTGCTGGAGGAGAAGATGCACTTGCATCCGCCCACAGGTCTTTGGGGACCCATCGTCTCTTCATTAAACCAGGGCAAGCTTGCAGGGAGGCAGTAACAAAAGGTCACACAGCATGTATATGAACTAACATCGCTTTCCAAAACAAAAGGAGTTAAAATAATATTGTTAGGTTTCCTGGCCCTGGGAGAGGAGAGGAGAGAGAGAGGGGGCATTCCTCTGAGAACTCGCACTTGGTTTTAATGAGAGTCCCACCAGCCCTTCCCAAAGCAGAGTCTATTTATTTAAAACAGCACAGGTTAGGACGGCATTCGGTGCATTTCCAATTTCATCTCACCATGTAATTGTAGCTTCAAATAGGTCTATGAAACCATTAAATAAAAATCTCCCAGGGAAATTATGTGGGAGAGCTTTCCATCCATTCTTTTAAGTTCATTGCTTAGGGCAAGTTATTCTAGAAAGTTCTGTCTTCTCTAAGTCAAAGGGTGGTTCGCTTAAACTTACCCACCTGCCAGCAGTGTGGTGAGGACAAGCAGCACACACACCAGGCGCTGATGTGCCGCCGGTGAGAAGGAAAGGGTCACGGCAGATGCCACCGTCCTTCCACACGGTGATATGGGCGCTTCGGCCAGAGCAGAACGCGGTGCACACACGTTGCCTTGTTGGTTGTCTGATAAACAGTGACTGATGTTTGACCTTTCAAGAAATCTAAATCTGTTTTTTTCAACCAAATTAAGTAAAGGTTAGGAGAGCAGACTAAAATAGTGTGATATTTTCCAAATTGTTTTTCCTGTAACTTTTAAGAAGTGATTTTTAAAATATCAACTCTGTAGTCTGCCATTTTTGGTTAAACCCATACCTTACACTTTTCCATTGGAACCTGGGCATGCGACTTGGAGGGACTGTGGTGGAAAAATACGAGTGGCACAGAGATGGCCCGCTGCCTTTTGTGGTGTGTGTGTGTGCGTGTGTGCGTGCGTGTGTGTGCGTGGTCATTTTATTCAGTCCTTTGCTGGCTGCACATCTGCAGGGACCTTGCTCAGACACACGTGTGTGCCTTCAGGACGCACAGGCCACGGGCTGGTCCTGCCTCTGAGGGAGGCACTTTCCTCTCACTCAGGGCGGTCTAGCAGTGTGGCTTCTGTAAGATCGTTTGGCACTAATAACACTAATCCTAATAATGTGGTTTGGATTTTCTCATCCATCTCATGGGGCTTTTGAAATGTCTCTTCTCGAGTGTAACCCTTGAGATTTCTATGTTAACATGTGTTGGCGTACTTCATTCAATTTGTAAGAAATCATGTATTTATCACATTTAACAGGCCAACTCCATTCTCATTGCCTCTCACATGAAACTAATGAATTGTTGCAAAAGGAGAATGAAACGAGAATGGATCTTTCTGCTTGTTTTCCTGAAGTTTGAAAAGATAACTCTAAGTGGGTTGTTAGCTGCATGCCGAATCCATTTTCTCCTGCTGATGTTATTGAGTTAGGGAGGCAATGTAGGGAAATTAAAAGTAAAATTCCAGGGCTCTCTAACATTTGACTTGAAATGTTGAAGTTAAGTTCAGAGGATTGGTATTAAAATTGCTGCATCAATTAGGCACTTTTAGGAATACATTAGATTTTGATATCTAAAAGTGGTATTTTTTTGCAATAAACATTCTATGAGATTATTTTTTAATATATTTTTATTGATTTCAGAGAGGAAGGGGGAGAGCAAGCGAGAGAGAGAGAGAGAAACATCAATGATGAGAGAGAGTCACTGATTGGCTGCCTCCTGCGTGCCCCACACTGGGGATCGAGCCCACAACCCAGGCATGTGCCCTGACCGGGAATCCAATCATTGACCTCCCAGTTCATAGGTCGATGCTCACCCACTGAGCAACACTGGCCAGGCTATGAGATTATTTTAATACCCATTACATATGCTCTTTGTGTGGCATTACTTCTTGACATTGTACTTTTAGTTTAGTTTTTATACTTTTAGTTAAGCATGGAACTGACACATGAAATTCCAGACTCCTCAGGGAGCTCACTGAGAAGAGAATTCCTTCTTAGGTGTTCTATTAACTGTATGTCTCAGTGTATTTTTAATATCACTTCTCACTTGACATGCCCACTCCTTGTCCCAACATGGTACACTACATATACACCATTGTAGACTATATTTTATTAAGTGAACTCCGTTCACATTCATTTAATCAGTACTTATAATACAATAAGAATACAGTATTATAGTTTAAACAGCCAGGCCTCACGCGACTACACGAAAGAACATTTAACAGTTACTTAAAAGGTACCAGCATTTATAGTTTGCTTCAGTGCTACAATCATTAGTTTGACAAATTGTGAGTGAAGAGGGAACATGCTTACTTGTTACTTTGTGACCATTTTACTAGAAAAACAATACTTGTGCCTTTTCTTTTGGGACCAGGGAGGTCACAAGGAGCCTTCCACGTTGGCCTTGCACAAGCATATTCGAGGAGATTCTAGAAATACCTGTACTAATACAGAGTAGAGTATTGCATGTCCTCTCTCCAATAATGTGTTTCTGTGATACATCCCATCTGTCATAGGAAAGTGGAGACAAAGAAAACAAACAAACATGTGTGCAGTCCTCAAATGAAAGCCAGTTATCAGAACCAAACAAAAACACTGTACGTGCCCTGCAAGGTGCGCTTGGCTAGGCTCCTGCTGTGTGTTTGGCCTCTGGGCTGCTTTGTGAGTGAAGGGATCAGACACAGACACTTTGGAGAGGACGTGCTAATCATGAGCCCAGGGCAGCCGGCGCAAACCGGACCATCCCGGGCGGACGGGCGGGTGCGCACACCCCGCGCCCTAAGCTCCCGCTGGGAAGGGATTCAGTGACTCAGACCAGCGTTGATTGAGCATCGAGGAGGCCCCCTGTTGCTGAGAGCTGCTTCTGAACTGCAGGGCCTGAGACACGTTGGCGTTCCTCAGCAAACGGTAAAAGCCGGCAACTGAAATGTCCTCGTCACGGTCGTACGTGTGCTCACATCAGCACCCTTGGACTGACGGCCCCACCTTCGTGCATTTGTGTCACTGGTGTTGGAGGTGATTAGACCTTCGTGTGAAGAAGAAGCTCGGGCAGGGGATGTGCAGCTGCAGTCGCTGCCAGTGGCCCAGGACGTCCATGCATTTGTGTGAGATCTCACGTCACAGTGTGGAGAAGCGCCCTTTGAGACGTCAAGGAGGTGATGGTTTGTTTTCCCCCATTTGGACATGAAGAAACGAAGGATTAAAAAAATCACAGTTAACACACTCCTGTTGTCCTGGAGCAGTGGTTCTCAACCTTTCTAACGCCGCGACCCTTTCATACAGTTCCTCATGCTGTGGTGACCCCCGACCATAAAATTATTTTCGTTGCTACTTCATAACTGTAATTTTGCTACTGTTATGAATCGTCATGTAAATATCTGTTTTCTGATGGTCTTAGGCTCTACAGCTAGCAGGGTCGCCTAAGACCATCAGAAAACACAGATATTTACATGACGATTCATAACAGTAGCAAAATTACAGTTATGTAGTAGCAATGAAAATAATTTTATGGTTGGGGCGCCCCACAGCGTGAGGAGCTGTATTAAAGGAAGGGTGGCGGCATTGGGAAGGTTGAGAACCGCTGTCCTGGAGGGTGGCAGGCACGTAGAACTTGACGGTCCTCGATCAGAATCACCTGCGGGTAAGCGCGCTCGTCTCCATCTTACGTGTAAGGAGCAGGAGGCCGTGAAAGTCGTTAACTTCCACCAGCTTGCACCCCACAAGGGCAGGTCTGGAGCCCACAGCCAGTGCTCCCATTAGTGTGATGTCACAGACACGCACTGGCCTCCGGTGATGTCACAAGGCACCTGCGCCCGCTCAGTGTGAGCCAGGTCTTCTGGCTGCAGGTGCCCAGATTCCACCCGGAGACGCCGCCCCGGGTGCCCCGGCCACCGCGCATCCGCCTCTGAGCGAGGAAGCGCCTGCAGCAAAACCGGAGTGCAAGCCGGACACGGAGGGCTCGGTCGTTGTCTCGGTCGATCATGTTACCAAAACGCTGTCCTCTTTTTCTTTTCCTTTCTGACCGTCAGAGGCTGGTTGCACATGCAGCCAGGCGCCAGGTTCTGTGGGGCCCCCGACGACGAACTGCGGGTTTCGTTCATGAAACGTTACGGAGAAGCACTCGCTCCTGCACAGTTGAAATCCGGGCCTGGGAAGGGGCCGGTGCCGCGAGTGCGGCTGAAGCTGGTAGCTAAGGAGTCATTTACTGTGGGAACCCCGAGCCTGGCTGCGGGGGGGCTGGGCCACGAGCACCATCAGGAAGCCGTCTGGCATGTTGTGAAGCAGTTTGACCAACTGACCGATCAGGTCCATCGGCTCACGTGTCAGAAACGAAGATGCATTGCCGTGATAGTGAACGAGAACCAGTATTCATCACTAATGCCTGTTACGGGCCATTTAGAAATAGGATCGTTGTTCCATTAATGACACCTCACACTTGCCGATTGCCCCCAATCTGCATTGTCTCTGAATAAAATCTCTCCATACTACTGTTTAAAACACACACACACACACACACACACACACACACACACACACGGGAGTATTTCTGGGAGAAAAAAGATGATCATGAAAGGTATTCGTTAAGCAGTCATAAAACGGACAGTTTGTCCCCTGGTGAAATGCTGCTCTCGGGATACCACTGCAAGTCATCTCTGTTAGGGTGTGATTTGTGTCCCTCCTTTCCATCTTAATGCGATGATTAATAGAAAGGAATGATGTCTTGATAGATTTCACTAAATAGCTGACGTTTTTCTCCAAAAATGTTTAGAAATCTATTAAAAATACTCAGTGCTGGCACAATGGCTGATAATCAAACCATGGGACTGAAGGAAGTGCTCGCTGATTTTCATCACAATATTTTAGGTTGTTTTAAAATTACATATGTGGACCTGGAGCTTTAAAATATGAGGATACATTTTGGAGATTTGAGGCAATAATGTTGAAAACGACCCACATTGCATGATGGCTGGGATTATTTGCTATTGGGCATTTTTTTACGCTTGTGGGCACCTTGCAGTTTAGAATGATGGACTCTCATCGATTTGAGTCTGAGCAACTTAAAAACGTGCACTTTTCTAAGTCTGTTTTATGAATAGTAGTCGTATAAAGTGATGACACTGTGTCAGTATGAATCCCATGTAAGAGGCATGGTGCTCTGAGTGAAGTTGTAAACCACTTGTTTGGCTCCCAAGTGTAATGATAAGAGAAATATAATAAGTCCACAATAAAAATTAATAGCTGAAGTCAAAAGGGAGATAGAACCATTTGGGCCAGAAATGGGATAGAAGTATTCAGTGGTGAGCAAAGGACTCAGGCCTCTCTCTGCTGGGCTCTGTATCACAACCGGGGCTGAGCGGGCATCTGGCCCAACTTGTCACCTTGTTGGGCCAATACAACGTCTAAGAAAATGCACTGCTTATTTCTATTAAAAACACAAATGCACCGGCCTGTGTGGCTCAGGGTTTCAGCATCAACCTGTGAACCAGGAGTCACAGTTTAATTCTCAGTCAGTGCACAGGCCTGAGTTGGAGGCTCCATCCCCAGTGTGGGGCATGCAGGAGGCAGCTGATCAATGATTCTCCCTCTCCCTTCCTCTCTGGAATCAATAAAAATATCTATATATCTATATCTATATATAAGCCTAAGCGACCGTTACAACCAAATGACCACAACAATTGGAACGACCGATCGACCAGTCACTATGAGAGGGAAGGAGGAGGGGGTGAGGGAGGCGGGGAACCACGCCGTGGTGTGGCACTGACGTTGCATTGGCATCCGGCATCTGTTCCTTCCACGCCCGGCCTGGCCCCACGACTGTCGCCTCCTTTCCCGGCCCTGCCAGGGCCTTTGGGCCCCAGGCTGGGACAGGGAACTCGGGGTGGGTGGTGGTGGACATGGCCCCTTTCCCAGGGGGGCCGAGGACTGGCTCCCTCCTTGGGGACCAGCAGCCAACCTCCCGTGCCCCATCCCTCCCCCCAGCCGGCTAAACTCCTGCAGTCCCTCCCCTCTCTGTGTCTCTCCCCCAGGCCAGAAGGCCCTGATTGCTGGTTAGGCCTAGGGACCACACCCATGCACAAATTCGTGCACCAGGCCTCTAGTATTAAATAAAAATACGCATACATTTGGCACATTAAAACAATGCTTGAGGATGTAAATGTTTGTTTAAAAATAGTAACCATGGCAATTGGTTTCTCCGTAGGTGTTCAAAGCAATGAACATACCCCAAATCAGGGACCCGTCTCTGCCTCCCCCGGAAGAGATGCCCGAAGCCTATTCGGCAAAGATCGCTCTTTTTGGTGCCGGCCCTGCAAGTATAAGTTGTGCCTCCTTCTTGGCTCGATTAGGCTACTCGGACATCACGATATTTGAAAAACAAGAATACGTTGGCGGGTTAAGGTAAGGCCTGCATTGTAGTATCCGCTCTCCTGGGGTAAACCAGGTAATGAATATGGTTGGTTCATAATTATAATCAAACTCCAGGCACACAGATGGTATTTTAAATGTGCTTTTTCCAAACGCTCACATTCTGATTTTGTTATTCAGTTTGAATTTGCAGTTGGCTTTAAGCAATATTTACTTTGACATTCCTCTGTCTCATTCTGTGAATTCAAGAGAAATCTCAGTAAAATATTTTATGGGTAGAGGAGCCAATCACATGAAAACTCACGTCATCCCTGTGAGTGTGTCCTCTGGTGGAGATATGTCTGGAACTTAGAGACACTGGAGATGGGAAAGCCCGGCTCCGGAGGCCACAGGGCGGTTTATTTTGTTGAGGGACGGACACATTGTCCTGCTCACATATTTTCAGTTTAGTCTCTTATATTTTGCACTTGATTAAGCTAGCGCCTACTAAACATGTCTCATTTTCCTGTACATCTACGCAGTTGATCTCATAAATGCCATAAATATAAAAAGTAGTGTTTGATAGTAACCAGTATGATTATTGTGTTATCAAGATTCAGTCATGTGGGCTTTTATTTCCATGAAGAGTAATACATGGAAATGGAAAATGTTCATTTGTATCAGTGACTTTCAGATATTCGAGCCGAGCCTGGAAATTGGATGGAGTTTCCGTTATTTAAGATGCACAGAGCTCTGGAGTGGAGGGAGATTGTATTTATGATCGTAAAGAGGAAAACTTTATTATAAGTAGGAAGTGAATATTGCTTAAAATATTTGGTGTAAAAATGAGAAAGTATTTGGGCAGTAAGTTAATAATATTACTCAATTTGTTATTTTCCATAAATATCTCGTCTGGCATCAGAAAATCATGGATTGTAATATAAAACCATTTTGCATATCTGTTGCTATACTTAGCATTTAAGTTTTGATGGCTACTGAACTATTTTTTAAACCACATTTTTCATATTTAATAATCACAAAGAATAAATTTAATCAAGCTATGGCTAAAATGTGTGCTCCTGTTTTTTTATGTTTTATGACACCAAAAACGTATGTCACTAAATGTATAAATTTCAATATTGTTCAAATAATAATATATACTAAAACAAAGATAAACGTGCATTAATGTAAAACTATTTGACTGAATCATCACGCAAAAATATTACATAATAGGAAGACCGGTAAAGGTAGGTATGAAGAATAACTGAAGAAAAAATAACCGATTGCCAAGAAATAATTATTTTCTTATATAGACGTTTCGCCACTATGGGTTTTAAGGGATTACACATATTTTACAAACTTCTTTATATCCTAGAAAGTAAAATACCCAATATATTATTTTGCCGGAATGCATTAGACTATCTTTTATAATGGCATTTTACTGCAGCTTTATTAATTAGGAGAAACATAATGTATTAGCAAGATATGTAAGCATTGTACGTTTTTTTCAATTATACACATCAATGAATACATGAGCTAATTTAAAAAATATGAATGTAACTGTTGTATACCCTAGTAGACTAGGAAAAATCTTTTTGCCCTTAATTGCATTTGCAGAAGCCTAAAATGGAACAAGCCCGGTTTGTGAATTGTTCTGTGTTGACGATTTTGGTAGATTGTCATGGTTGTTAGCATCTTTCTCTCTGAGCTCAAATGCAGGAGAGACAGGTCTACATCATAGAAATCGACACTAAACTTGTGTTTTCATAGATTTGCTGGACACTGTCAAGTGGGACAGATTTTCCTGGATTCATGACCAAACATGTTATTTTTAAAATTCTTTCTTGATTTATTTCCTTCCCTTTGCCTTCGTATCTTCCCGGTGGCTCTCCTCGGACCATCTAAGGCGGTCACTCTTACAGGATTATAAGCACCGACGCTGGAATTCAGCCGAATGACAGCCACAACACGTTCCCCTTCATTTATCTTCTCACTTACAGATGTCTTTCATCCTCTTGTCCCTTCAAAGTGGCTAAAAAAGATTCGATTAGCTTCGTATTTGAAATCAATTGCTTAAAGAGGGGATGCCAGGTTTTATCTTTCCTTTTCCTTTTCATCCAAATAGATTCTTTTCTCCCCAGTAAATTGAGATCCCAACTACTTTGCAGGAAATCACTCGAGCTGGTGAAGGAGACCCAGTCCCCACTAGATTGAACACAACCAACTGCTTATTTGTGATGCCGCAGCAAATGTGCAAGATAATCAGGAGAGCTGCTTCCCTCCAACTGCGGCTTCTATTTCCCCCTCCCCACCTCCCTCCCCCGCCCCAGCATGTGAGTTTAAAAGGGTTGAAGGGTTTGCTGTTACCATGACAAAGATAAAGGTGGTGTCAACAGGCTTTCAGGGCCATGCACGTGTGCACTTCCTGACTTTGTCTGTTACTTATAAAAGGGAAGGCCGTGTGATCAGGACCAAATCCAGCCCCTCCTTTTAGAATCTCCCCTTCCACTTACGGTCCGAGGAGACGCTTGCAGGGGCGATCCCCACACATTGGTTCGTTTCACGAATGTGCTGAGCCCTGTGCTCAGTGTTGGCTGCAGAGCTGTGGGCCGTGTGAGGGGCCAGCATCTAACTTGCTTGCATGCCTCCTTCAGTTCTCAGAATTATACTTTGTGCCCGGCTGGTGTGGCTCAGTGGTTGAGAGTCAACCTATGAACCAGGAGGTCTCGGTTTGATTTCCATTCAGGGCACATGCCCAGGTTGCGGGCTCGATTCACAGTGTGGGGCATGAAGGAGGCAGCTGATCCATGATTCTCTCTCATCATTGGTATTTCTATCTCTGTCCCTCTCTCTTCCGCTCTGAAATCAAATTATTTTTTAAAGAAAGAATTATACTTTCTGCTTGCTCAGGTTTCCTCCCACTCAGATGGGTCTGTCCTCCTTCCTTGTTGTCTGCTCTTTGAGAGCGATTTCTTCGTGCAGAACCGTTTTTCCTTTTATACCATACTAGAGGCCCGGTGCACAAAATTTGTGCAAGGGTAGGGTCCCTAGGACTGGCCGGCGATCAGGGCCAATCGGGGCCTTCCAGCTGCCGGCTGGGGCCTCCCTTCCCTGGCTGCTGGCTGCCGGCCAGGACCTTCCTTTGTTCTGCGCCACCCTCTGGTGGTCAGTGCATGTCATAGCAAGTGATTGGTCTCCCAGTCGAACTCCTGCGGGGACAGTTTGCATATTAGGCTTTCATATATTATAGATAGATATAATACATATATTATAGATCTCTCTCCTACTGAGATCCCATACAAATCCCTGGTGGGGCTGCGTCAGCCTCACAGTGTATCCGCCTATGCGTGGAGCCTTACCTGGCTGTGGCTGCTTGATTTGGCTGGAATTCCTTATTCACAGCCCCTTGTTTTTCCTAAGCTGTCCTGAATCGGAGGATCTTCATCAGACCGTAATTTCCGTTCATTTCCATATGGCTCCATGCCTTTCAAGACAGGGCATCTGGCCCTTGCCGGTTTGGCTCAGTGGATAGAGCATCATCTCAGGCCCCGCAATGATCCAGTGTCATCACTTTATACGACTACTGTTCACAAAACAGACTTAGAAAAGTGCACATATTTTTAAGTTGCTCAGACTCAAATCGATGACAGTCCATCATTCTGAACTGCAGGGTGCCCACGAGAGTAGAAAAATACCCAATAGCAAATAATCCTAACCATCATGCAATTTTGACCAATTTCAACGTTATTGCCTCAGATCTCCAAAATGTATTTTTATATTTTAAAGCTCTAGACACAAATAAATAATTTTAAAACAAACTAAAATATTGTGATGAAAATCATCTATCAGGTTGAGGGGTCCTGGGTTCAATTCCAGTCAAGGGCACGTATCTTGGTTGCAGGCTTGACCCCTGGCCTTGGGTCAGGGCACACGTGGGAGGCAACCAATCAATGTGTCTCTCTCACATTGATGTTTCTCTCTCTCTGTCTCTTCTCCTCCCTTCCACTCTCTCTAAAAATCAATGGAAAAATATCCTTGGGTGAGGATTAACAACAACAATAACAACAAAATAAGACAGGCTGTCTGTTGGTGCCCACATGCAGTCCACAGTGCTTGAGAACCCTTTTGCTTAGCCCTTGAAGACACAGGGAGGAAGAAGTATCCTTTAGCCCAGTGGTTGGCAAACTGCGGCTCGCGAGCCACTGCGGCTCTTTGGCCCCTTGAGTGTGGCTCTTCCACAAAATACCACGGCCTGGGCGAGTCTATTTTGAAGAAGTGGCGTTAGAAGAAGTTTAAGTTTAAAAAATTTGGCTCTCAAATTTCAATCGTTGTCCTGTTGATATTTGGCTCTGTTGACTAATGAGTTTGCCGACCACTGCTCTAGCCTCTTAGCTTCCGTGGCTGGGCCTGTGAAGTAACTGTTTATGGACACCTGTACCGGGCATGCAGGTGGGAGAACTCAGTGATGAGTCCCTCAGGTGGGGGAGGGGTGTCAGACTTGAGGCTTGTGTAGCTTGTTTACAAAGAACAGTGAATTAGTGGAGAAGTGACAAGACCCGATGAAAGGGGGTTTGGGGGCCGCATCCTGTGGGAAAGTGGCCGAAAGAGGGAAGCTCCTGGGAGAACACGGTCATTGAGGTCTGTGGTGTAGATCCCTCTAGGTGCCCCTCGGTGCAGATCCGTGCCCAGACTTGTCTCGGTGATGCAGAGTTGGCCCTTCCTGGCTCGGAATGGGAGACGGGCCTGTGCGAATGTATGTCCTGCTTTTAGACAGAGAAGCGGGGGCGGGAGCTTTCCAGATTGTCTCTGCTTCTCACCGGCCTTCAGCTGAAGATAACCCTTTTGTCAACGAGGGATCTGGGAGTGGAATATTTTGAGAGATATTCAGAGCGTTGTGAGGGCGTGGGAGGGCCCGGGATGGTCCGAGTTCACAGGTTAGCTTGAGATTCTTATCCCAGACTGAGACCCGAAGTCCTTCTCACTGGAGTCTTGCATCCTAACTGGTCAGACAGCTCTGGTAGTGAAGGCCTTGATTTCACACTGTTAATTCCGTGCATTGTCTGTCGCTCAGAGCATGGTGCCTTGCCTTGCTGATTGTTTGATGTAGAGAAATTGATTGAATAATCAAGTTTGTAAGCCTAAGGAAAAGGCTGCGTGTGCGCCTTAGAAGACGGCTTTGGGCCACCCAGGGGTTTCATCAGCAGCTCTTACTTATTCACCTTACACTTTAATCTCTGTCTGGCCTGGACGGAGCTCTCATTACATGCACTACATCCCTTCGTAGTTATCTGTTTCTGGAACTTTCCCCACCAGCATGAGAGCTTATTGGTAAAATTCACCATCAAATCCCAGTCGCTAACACTGCGCCTGGCACTCTGCACATGCTTGTTAAATGACAAGATAAATGAATAAATAAATATTCATGGACACATATAGCCTGTTCATTATTGTATAACACTGAAAAGTTAATTTTGCTTAGCTTTTATATTTCCCTAAATTATTATAGTATAGAATGATTATATTTTATAAATAATTTTTCTTGTTGTTGTTGTGGGGTTTTTAAGGGCAGACAGAAAGCCAGTATTGACATTACTTATTTATAACTGTGTCCTTCAGGGATGCTTATTTCTTTCAGAGAAGAAGATGGGTTTACTACAAAAATGTTCTCTAGGCCACATGGAACTAATCCTGCCATGTCCTGAATGGCACAGTAATACAGAGTCACAGATTCCACCCTGAACAAGCTCAAACAGCGATTTTCAACCTCTTTCAGCTCAGGGCACACACAAACTAATTTCTAAAATTCTGCGGCACACCAAAAAATATATTTTTTTGCTGATCTGATCCCCCAAAAAAGGTAAAATTTTGATTCATTCATACCACATAGCTATTGTATTGGCTGTTGGTCATTTTTTTATTTGCCAATTTATGGGAAAAGAGGCCAGCGCCCCAATTAAATAGGCATCACATGTTTTAAACATGCTTGCAGCACATGTGTTGAAAACAGCTGAGCTAGAGGAATCTTGATAGAATATATATGAATGTACGTATATGTATGTATATGAAACATGACCTATTCTTTCAACTAACTTTTGGTATTTAACATTGCCTTTTGTTAGGAATTTCTTATATAATTACTAGAGGCCCGGTGCATGAAATTCGTGCACGGGTAGGGTCTGTAGGCCTGGCTGGCAATCTGGGCCAATCAGGGCCTTCTGGCTGCCGGCCGGGGCCTTCCTTTGTTCCGCACTGCCCTGTGGTGGTCAGCGCACGTCATAGCAAGTGATGGGTCTCCCAGTTGAACTCCTGCAGGGACAATTTGCATATTGGGCTTTTATATATATAGATTAATAGACCATAAACTTAATACTTTTAGAAATGCTTTTTACCAGTTGTCTACTTATTACTCGTTTTCCGTAGTTTACACTTATTTATTTTTCACATCACTTTCTACTCTATCGACTGTAGTCCCTATAATTTAATATTTTATCCTGTATGTAAAAATGTAGACTGTAGTCCCTATAATATTTTATCCTGTATGTAAAATGTGGATGCCCCCACTGGTCTCATGTTCTGTGAAATGCAAACACCCTTCGAAGAGAGAGTTAGTCCTTTAATATTGGTCAGAAAGACATGTTGCATTTTTAAGATTGATGGTTTTTCAACAGGTGCTTCTTTGTCTTCTTTCTCTTCTCTTCCAGCACTTCTGAAATCCCTCAGTTCCGGCTGCCCTATGACGTAGTAAACTTTGAGGTTGAGCTGATGAAGGACCTTGGGGTGAAGGTAAGTGAAAGACCACACATGGCTGTTGTTCAGAGAAAGGCGTGGGCTCCGCAGCCGCTCTGAGCAGCACAACGGCCCACGTGGTAGGGAAGAACAATTAACAGCGGCTCCGGCAGCAGCAGCAGATCTCTCCTTGCTTAGGGCATTTGTCTGTCTGCCTGTCTGAAGGCCACCAGCCTGGAAAAGGGCGATCGATAGCGCTCATCTGGCACGCCCGCACGTGATTAATTGTCTGTGAGACACAGATTCCTCAATTGCTTCAGGGGTTCAGTGTGGAGAAGGGAAGGGCTTGGTTTCTTTAATCACGCTTTTGTTTTGTTTTTCTGTTTTCATGCAACTTCCATGCACTCAACCATTCGTATTTCACAATATGGAACATAATTTCTTAGAGGCTCATTTTATTTATTCTCTGCATCATGCCAGCGTGCCCATGTGATCATGCTTTCTCCGCATGAGCAGGAGATCCGTGGGGAACAGTCTGTCTTTCTCATTGTTTTGTGGAATAAACATTGTGGCGTTCCTTTAAAGGTGGTCAAAAAGTTAACACATTGTGGGCTTAAAATAGAGCTTTAGGAACTCCTTTTTTTTAGCCTTGAGTTATGTACTTTTTAATTTCTCTAGGTTGAATAATAAAACCATTTCAAATTATTCATTTCTTTTTGAAGAGATCCTTGTGGGCATCCATGTGTTCCTATTACTGTTATGATTATTTTCCTTAAGTAATTGTAGTTTTGTTTTTCCCTTTAACACAGAGTTGTTTAGGGTAATATTTTTCTTTGCTTCTGCATTCTTATAACATTCAAATTTTTATTTTTTTACTTTACATGATCAGCAAGATAGGCAATTTCTAATTTATCAAGTACACTCTCAAGTGATTTCCCATCAAAAGACCATTTCTAATAAAAGAAACTACTTTTTTTCTTGAGAAGAATTAGCCTCTTAGCTGTTATATTTTGATAACATCTCGGTGTTATCATAACAGATCTAAGGTGAGACACTGCAGATCATTTCATCTTCCGGTGACGAATGAAGGCTCCTGTGATGTGTGCGCCAGGCGCTGATACTCGTCTTTCAGACTCCATGCTCTCGTCGTTTGTCTTGCAATAGCGAATGGGTGGGATGGGGACATTTTTGTCTCTCAGTGTTTATGATATTTCTAATGGCTTTCAATTTTAAAGCTAAACATGTAAATCTGCATAAAGCTCTTGCTTTTTTTGAAATATGCTTTAAACATGTATAGTTGCCATTTCTCAGAATAGGGTGAGAGAATTAAGTTTTGATTTAACTTAATTTGTAATTGCGAGGCACTTCCTCTGCTTCCTGATTTGAGTAAAAATACCTCCCAGGTCTCTTTCTGGATGAGCTCTCTTCATTGTCTTGTTTTCCATTACCGTTGCCGGAAGCAAGCATTTCCATTACAATAGGATGCTATTGGGAACTCATAAAATCTTATCAATATCTGCACGGGAAGGAGAGAAACGTACAGTAATAGTTGACAAAATAATTGGTGTTTCTAAAAACAGCCAAATATTTTAAAAACTCTTCCGGCTGATCTGTCTCAGAGATTCTGGAAATATTTTATCTCTTTAGCCAGAGCTCCTATCAGAGATGTGTGGAGAACATGTACACTTGTCTCCTGTGTATTTTTATAGTGGCATCACAGTTTATTTACAGAGTTCCCCTCCAAAAGCAGTTATAAATCTTAATCCTACATGATAAATATTACTATTTTTAAAAGAATTTATCTTCATTGTTGAAAGTATTACAGATGTCCCCCTTTCTTCCCCATTGACCCCCTCCACCCCCACCTCCCTCTCCCCGGCCTTCACCACACTAGTGTCCGTGTCCAGGGGCTATGCACATATGCACCTGCGCTCGCAGGCTAACCTCGCCCACCCCTGCAACATGCTTCTCGGTGTGAATGCCTTTTGTGGGTGGGGAAAGGAAGTTGTCCTCAAGTCCCAAGTGGAGAGTAGATGGAGCTTTGCGTCAGGCCTTATTATATGCAGCCCGCGTATTGGATTAGCCATAACTTACGCCGAAAACGAAGTGGAAGGAATTTTATTCTGAATTTGGCTAAGATGTTTGAGTGCCCAGTCATGTGTCACTAAAGCCATTCGAGGAAACTATAATATAGTCTATAATCCACATCTATGAATATCAAGATGGCAAAACATTACAAATATAAGAGTGCAGGGAATCAAGGAACAAAACCATGATCAACATGCCCAACGGGGGATTTTCCTAACATTGTATCTGTTTAACCAATAACGCTAGGATTTCAGAGTAGCAGCCCAGCAATGTTTTTTATGTCTGCCATTTTATTTTATTTTATTTATTTTATTTTATTTTTTTTATTTTATTTTATTTTATTTTATTTTATTTTATTTTATTTTATTGTTAATCCTCACCCGAGGATATTTTTCCATTGATTTTTAGGGAGAGTGGAAGAGAGGGAAAGATAGAAACATCCATGTGAAAGAAACACATTGATTGGTTGCCTCCTGCACATGCCCCAACCATGGGCCAGGCCGGGGAGGAGACTGCAACCAAGGTATGTGCCCTTGATTGGAATTGAACCCGGGACCTTTTGGTCTGCAGGCTGACGTTCTAGCCACTGAGCCACACCAGCCGGGGCAGTGTCTGCCCTTTAGAGTTCCATTTCGACGCACTGCTGCATGCGCCCATGGGTTATGCATATATGCATCCTCTGAGCTCCCGCACACCTGGTCCCACTGTCTCATGTTATATTTGTTCATGTACATCTTCTGCACAGATCTTACTACACACTAGGCAGAAACTGTCTCATGTGTCATTTTCTCATTGAAAGTGCCCCCACATAGTGCTTTGAGCATATTAATTAAGCTATGAAAGTTCACCCACTTGGCTTTAAATACACTAGCTTTTATCTTTGTTACTTTTATTAGAAGGCAAAAGAGATGCATTTAGCCCTTAAGTAAAACGTGTTAGTGTTCCACTTCTAACAAACATATTTCCACACGTTTGAATATGTATATATGTATACACACACACACACACACACACACACACACACACATATATATATATCCAGTTCCTGTTCTTTTTGATATTGAAGGTCAAGATTTTAGTAATCAGCCCATCGTTCAGTGGTTGAGAGTTGACCTATGAACCAGGAGGTCACTGGTTCGATTCCTGGTCAGGGCACATGCCCAGGTTGCAGGCTCGATCCCCAGTGTGGGGCATGTGGGAGGCAGCTGATCCATGATTCTCTCTCACCATTGATGTTTCTGTCTCTCTCCCTCTCCCTTCCTCTCTGAAATCAATGAAAACACATTTTAAAAAAAGTATCCCAATAAAAATTCGAAGTGTCATTATTCGCATCTTGTTTCTTACAGATAATTTGTGGCAGAAGCCTTTCCGTGAGTGACATGACTCTCCGAACTCTGAAAGCAGAGGGGTACAAAGCCGCTTTCATTGGCATCGGTGAGTAGCTTCCTTTTAAATATTGTTCTGTAGCATACTTTTAAATTTTCCCTGACAGTATCCAGAATAACTGCCTTCAGACATGTCCATGGTCAAAGTGTCTGCTCAGAGAAGAGCAGACGGAAATGAGTGGAGATCGCTTTGTAATAAATGTGCTGTCTCCTCTGTGAGGGATGGACATTGGCGAGGCCATGTCTGCTCCCGTCCTCTCCCCTGGCCACCGTCACCAGCCAGCATCTCCGGGAAGTGCAGTGTTTCCAGGTCCGGCCACGGAAGCTCAGCGTTCGGGCTTAGAGAGGTTGAGATGCTCCCGCTCTCTCTGATAAAACAAATGGGCTGAATTGATAATAACGGACAGAAGTGGCTTGTCTTCCTGCTCTATTCCTTTTTTTTTTTTTTTTTTTAAGATTCCCTAAAGATTGTTCATATCTGGCTGACTTTTACAGATGTGTAACCGTAGTCTGGAAGCCACACAGCCGACGCATGGCCGCTAAGGTTGTTCACGGGTCAGAGGGTCCCACCTTTTGCCGACATATCCCAGGGAGGTCTAGTTTTCTAACGTTTTTCTCTGTCCACTGATTGTGTACTGAGGGGCCAGAGAGAACAGTTGGTTCAATTTAGCCTTCGTCTCGTGAGCTTTGTCGTCATCCTCTCAGGGGGCTGGACTGGGGACAGTTAGTGGCCCACAAATGGAAGAGGCCCATCCTGATGTCTTTTGGTTTGTCTGTCTCTTCCTCCGTTCACACACTGCGAATATCAGTCTGTAAGTGACAGATCTACACGGAGGCGACAGCTGTTCCTTCTCTTAGCTGATCACACGCTGAGCCCCATTGTAGGGTCGGGGCCTGTCCATTGCCTAGCCCAGTGGTCGGCAAACCTTGGCTCGCAAGCCACATGCGGCTCTTTGGCCCCTTGCGTGTGGCTCTTCCACAAAATACCATGGCATGGGCAAGTCTATTTTGAAGAAGTGGCGTTAGAAGAAGTTTAACTTTATAAAATGTGGCTCTCAAAGGAAATGTCAATCGTACTGTTGATATTTGGCTCTGTTGACTGATGAGTTTGCCGACCACTGGCCTAGCCTTTTCAGAATGAGGTCATCAGGAATGCTGCTCAGCCCGCTACTAATTTTCTTATCCGATGCCAGGCCCTCTCTTTCTAGATCATTGCTCCCAAGTCTAGGACCATTTCTGTCCCTCTCTTTGTTTCGATGAAAAATGGAAGAGAGAAAAAGTAAGTTTTCACATTCTCCAGCTTCCGGATGTCTGCAGGAGCCTCCTTTCGTTCAGAAGCTCAGTGCCGCTGTCCTCACTGTTCCTCTGTGTGAACCTTCATTTAATTACAAAGCCACCCTGTAGATCAGGGACAGGGGGGAGGAGAGTCTTCATTTTCCCCAAGTTCCACGTTTAGAGGCATTAGAGCGACTGCGGTTTTACCTTTCAACTTGACGGTTGAGTGGAGGGTTTCACATAAACAAGACAAGTGTCCATCACGTCTATTCTGCTGGCGTCTGCAGCGTGAGCCCAGTAATCGCTGCTCCTCTCCACAAGCGCCCGTTCAGAAATGCTCGGTTAGTAGTAGATGGAGAAGTTAGCCAGGCAGTAGGTCTGAAATACGGGTGATGTTTTCAAGTAGCTATTGGAAATTCACCATTGTGGTTTCCCGCCGCAGTCCTGTAGTGGAGATATGTTGTCCATTAGCGGAGTTGTGTGGGGCAGGGCAGTTTTGTGTATCTCTATGAACGTTACCTACAAAGCATCTCTGTACTGAAGAGACGGGAGCCAAATAAATCCCCAGCGTGTTGAAATAGCTCCACCTCAACGGCGCAAGAAGCAAATTACAACTCCTGTTTGGGATCATGATAGGGTTTGTCGCTCCGAGTGTTTCGACTGTACTGTTATCTTCCGCCTATGAGAATCAACAGTGGTTCTCTTTTTTCCCCTTTCACTTCATTCCATTCCATTACGTCCGCTTCCATAAGTTATTGGATCATGCGACAGCCGTGCACGATGCTCCATTTGACTGGGCACCGGGTGCGAACGCAGCGTTGGACACGCGGAGACCTTTCCCATGGATGCCGCTGCTCACTTTCCTGCTGGGAGCTGAATATTTGACATTTGGTGTCGTGATGAGTAGAATGCAGTTATGTTCTAGTTCAGTATTTGATACGATAAGAATATATACAAGAAAGTTTCATCTCGTCAAAAAAGGAAGGAAGGAAGGAAGGAAGGAAGGAAGGAAGGAAGGAAGGAAGGAAGGAAGGAAGGAAGGAAGGAAGGAAGGGTCTGTGTGTAGAAGACAGGGAGCCGCCTCCTCCAGGAACTGTTTCTGTGACACGCGTCATGGCAGGTGGGAGCACGGGACCTTTCTGTGACCACGCCACTGCCCGCCACTTGGACAGCCTCACGTCCCTCTTGCCCTTGTCGTCAGTCTTGCTTCTGCTGTGATGAAGCTTCCCGCGCTGTTTCCTCTCCCTCCCCCTCCTTTCGGAGATGTCCGCTTTGCAAAGGGATTGTGTGTTATTTAGGACACAGGTGTGGCCATGTTAAGGAGGTGGCTTAAACAAAATACTCATTTAGTTCTCTGTCATCTAACCGTGTGAACCATCCTCAGTGCCTGATTTGTAAAAAAATATATTTTTAGCCCTCAACTGTTTGGCTCAGTGGATAGAGCCTCGGCCTACGGACTGAAGGGTCCCAGGTTCGATTCTGTTCAGGGGTATGTGCCTTGGTTGCGGGCACATCCCCAGCGGTGGGGGTGGGGGCGGTGCAGGAGGCGGCTGATCAATGTTTCTCTCTCATCGATGTTTCTAACTCTCTATCCCTCTCCATTCCTCTCTGTAAAAAATCAATAAAATCTATTTAAAAATATATATATTTTTTATTGATTTCAGAGAGAGAGAGAGAGAGGAGAGAGAGACAGAAACATCAATGATGAGAGAGAATCATGGATCGGCTGCCTCCTGCACACCTGCTACTGGGGATTGAGCCCCCAACCCGGGTATGTGCTCTTGACCGGGAATCGAACTGTGACCTCCTGGTTCATAGGTCGATGCTCAACCACTGAGGCATGCCAGCTGGGCAGTGCCTGATTTTTATTTTTGGCCCGTGGGTGGTCACTTTGGCCACATTGCTCCTAACAGAATGGGACATAGGGGAGGGAGCCCCTTTCTTTTTAAGTTCATTACCCAGACATTGCATAGGTCACTTCTGTTTTCATCTCACTGTCTACAACCTGATCCCTTAAACATGCCTTGCAGCTGAGGGTGTTGGGAAATACACCTCTAGCTGAGTGGACACATGCCCCCATTGAACTTCTGTTACTATAGGAGGAGAGGCTGGTAGATAAATAGAACAGAAGGGACGGCCTCCGCCATGGCTCTGCATCAGCCTGGGCATTGGCATGTGAGTTCCTATTGGGAGAGCGGTGACGCGCTCAGTAACAGCAGAGGGTTTGCTGTTTGAACTTGGCGCTTGCGTGTTGGTTAGGCAGATCCCGTAATGGAAACGGAGTGTGTGTCTCTCAGTAGTTGGAGATGCCGTATTGTAGATCTCATGTTTATAATCACGTCCTTCTACGTTCATTTAAGAGAACAAGGACTTCGTTATGAAGTAGGATTTATTACGTTTAGCTTAACAAATCCATTGCCTCAATAGGAGTGTGCTCCCACGATTTCTGACTTTTAACACACTGCAGACCAGTAGTTTCATTGCTAGCTTTACCCAGTGGCCAGATAAGTTTCTATTGAACGAGTACAAACAACGCTTTACATAAATGTTAAAGGCACACTTTAAAATTAAATACCCATTGCATTTTGAAGTTATTTATTCCATGTTCTTACAAGTTACTATCTTTTTAAAGTATGGTACTTGATAAAACACTGTGTAATATGAAGCGAGAATCCTCGTGATCCGTCCGCAGTGTGTTAATGCTGTGTGTGATACTGCTGCTGAAAGGTCAATCACTTGCAGGTTCTTCTTCTTCTTCTTCTTCTTTTCTTTTTTTTTTTTTTGTAACTAAGGCTAAAGAAATGATCTCATTGTGTATAAATCATGATGAGACTTAAAGGGTTTTATCTCTTTGCCCCGGTGAGATTTAATTTTTTCCAAGAGGAATAAAGATAAGTGAGAGAAAACTCTGTGTCTTATTCAAAATAGATTCTGTTGTTTGGAGACAATGGGATTTTTTTTTAAGACTCTAAAATTTGGTGCTGTCATTGCAATAATAGCCCCAGCAGAGTCTGATAGTGTCCGTGCTCAGAAATAGTGAGAACATCCCGTGTAAAACGGCTTTTCACAGGACTGGATGGTTCTCTTGGGTTGGTATTGCAGTCAATGTAATGAACTGCAGCCACCATTTCTTTATTTTATTTTACAAAAATGAACACAAAAGGATAAATATCAAAGTGTGTGACACATGGCCAGGGTAAGAGCTGCTTTGTGAAGGATGTTTTTCAGTCGTGTGTATATTTGTTTTGGGTGTGTGCGCTCACACATGCATGCTGCATAATATGAAAAACGTATTTTTGAATGTTACTTAATAGTCAGCATTTGAAAGCCACCGCTGTATGTTGTAAAGACCCGGAGATACTAATAGCCCTTTTCCCATAGTGTGCCCATCGCCTATCAATAACTGCGGAGTGAATTAAGTAAACATGGAATGACTGCAAGGTTCCAGGCTCTGTGCTCAAATTAAACAGAGAAAGAGAGATGAGTTCTGTTTTTAGTTGGATTTTAACTTCAGGGATGAAGGGTTGACCCCTTCATCTCTGCTTCAAGGGAGCTCGTTTTCTTTATTTTTTTCTGGTGGCCCATTTTCTGCTCAATTTTAATGTAGTTTCTATGATGAACTCTTAAGATGACCCTTGAGGTGGATATTATTAACTCTATTTTATGGGTAAGAAGATTAATATGAAAAAAATAGTAAATAGCAATGAAAACATAGAAAGTGAATTTTATGGAGAAGGTAGGAAACGTGACAAATGCAAATACCCATATTTTTACATATGAACAACTGTTGGAGACACTGACTCAAAGCCAACAAGTTATCTGGTGACGGCTGGCTACATCGAGGCATCCAGCTTACAGATCCTGAACGTGGGACCTCTACTCTGCAAGAATGAGTCGTCATTAACAATTAGTCTCACTTTCCTCATTGTTGCCACCAATTGGTTTTCTTTGGTTACCACAGAAAAGAATATTTTTAAACTATGATAATTCCCAAATATTATAACAGCTGAAGAAGAGATAATTACAATTAAGAAAATCCATTGAGAGATTGTGGTATTAAATGTGCTACAGTGTGGCCTTTATTTAAATCTCTGGTGTCTTCTTGGAGCCATAATTCTTCCCTGTAAAAGTTATTCTTAATTAGCTTCTTAATCAGGAGTTTCTAAATTGTACACAACCAGCTATGCTGCGTACTTACATGGAATAAGGATTTTAGGCCATCCTTTTTACTTCTGTCTACAGATAAAAACTACGGCTGTTTGGGGATTATGCACAATTCCGAATAGATCATTTTAAAATAATAAACCTGACTTAATGTTAAGCAAGGGGAAGAAAGGGGGGGGGGGGCTACGAATATTTTGCCAATGGACTTTTTAAAAATGTGTGATATTGTCTAATCTAGTGTCACTTGGAAGGTCTTGGGTACAATTGTGAGATGGCTTCCAAGACCTCAGAGCAGAGAGAAATAGAATTCCAGCTGAGAGTTCATTAAATCATCACTAAGGAGCCCCAGCAAGGCCCCCAAGGAGACAGACTAGATGGAGGGCAATTCTTCCTTGATCTTATCAGCAGATCTATAGGACGTGCATCTTCATCTGCAGAATCAGGAGAGGGGGACTAGTCACCTTTACAAGCACAGAAAGGGGGAGAAAGAGAGTCTAAGGAAATACTGGCTGTCTCTATTTGTTTATTTACTTAATATATTTTTATTGATTTCAGAGAGGAAGGGAGAGGGAGAGAGGACGGAGAGAGAGAAACATCAGTGATAAGAGAGAATCATTGATCAGCTGCCTCCTGCACGCCCCCTACTGGGGATCGAGCCCACAACCCCGGGCATGTGCTTGGACCAGGAATCAAACTGTGACCTCCTGGTTTGTAGGTTGATGCTCAACCACTGAGCCACATCGGCCAGACTTGGCTGTGTCTCTTTGAAAGCACCTAAATTAATGGACCTGGAGCCCATATCATGAAGATATATAGGTAAATCCACTGTGAAGACCTCTAAATCTCCATGTTGTGATTTCAGGTTCACCGAGCTGATACTGCTTCCTAAATAGTTTGATTAGAGTTGGAGGCAGTGCTAATCAGGTCAGTAAGTAACCCGGGTCCCTCTGAGGGTTGTCTTTGTTGCTCAGAATCACTCTGCTTTCTCTTAGTAATACGGTACTTCTCTGAAAGGTGCATCCAAAACGGTACGCCTTCATGAGGCCGTGCCTATGTGAATATTTAAAGACATGGCTAACATAGGCAGACCTGTGATTTTTGCTTATTTTCTCAGGTGTAATGTTTTAACTTTTTAATCCTCAGTCAATAAGCACATACTTGATGTCATAATTAAAGAAAAACAAAAATGCATCTAGGAATTAAAAACACAGGAGGAATGAAGTGAGCACTGAAATTCGTTTTCTATAAAGTGATTGGCAGTTCTAAGGTGTATCTTAGAAATTGTGATTAATGATTAGTTTTATAAATTCTCATCAGTTTCTGATCAGTTAAGAAAACAACATAGACACACAATAAAAACCTTTTCTGCTTTTAGGCTAGGACTTGATCTATAAAATCTTTGTAAATTTTGCTTCTAGTTTATTGTTCTTTCTCTCCTTCTCCCTCTCCAGTCTTCCTCATAAATTGTAACAGTTGGGACCTATTAATTCAGCCAGGAGGTAGGAGAGAGCCCTTCACACCATAGTTCCTCATATTCCCCGTGCTCAGGGAAGTAAACTGGGCATTCTTCTGAAATATATCCTTAAATTATTATGCCAGTATATATATATATAATTTCAATATAAAAGACAAGATGTTTGTTATGAGTAAAGTTAAAGACCATTGACAAAGGATTAGGCAGACATGAAAGAGAGATGCATGCAACTAGATACTAAATAAGAAAAACATTGAAGATAGTGATTAGAGTTTGTGATTTTTTTTCTTATTTTTTGAAAAACTCTTCATCCCAGGAGATGGTTTTTTAATTGATTTTAGAGACAGGAAGAGAGAGAGAAACATCGATGGTGGAAGAAAAATGAATAAAATAATGCATTTCGTGGAGCAGAGGGAAGAAGAAGGATGATTCCTTTCCTGAATGTTGGCTTTACTGCTTATTTGTAATTAAAACAACAGTAATATCTCCTGAACTTCTTCCAGTGATGCCAGTGATTATTTATTAAATGGATATTCTAGGAGCCCTGCAAAGTTATTATCCCTTTAAGCATATAAAAGTCAAACCAACACAAAGCTGGTTTGAGCCAGTTCCTCCAGCTATGAGTTATACTTAGGTTGTAATTAATTGCTTTGAAAAGGAGTTAATTCTATCAGGTCATTGAATAACCCCGTTAGTAAATTATTATGACAAACATATCATTTGCAGAAATATCAGAACAGTAGCATTTTAGCAATTTGTAGTCCCTAGCAACAGCCTGCGTTCCGCCGAAGCATAGTGATAGAAGCAGCCTCATGCTGTTTGAGACTGTTACTATTAGGGAAAAAGCAGGCATTTTGTACGTTGAAAATTGAAGGTGAATTCATCTCTGAGCATATCATGTTATGTTGCTGTAGCTTTGTAGTCTGGGCTCCTGTGAAAATTGGATCGCCATATGAACATACAATATTATGGACAGTGAGATGGGAATGGAAGAAATGGAGGCAAATAAGACAAAAGAGACACAAGAACAAACTCGGTGCACGAGAAATTCCACGAAGGGCAGCCTGGCTTGGCATTCATCCGGAAGCCCCAGGTCTTGCCCGATGTGCCCGTGGTTCACTGTACATAGTCTAGGTCAACTATGAAGCATGGCGTGATTGGAAAAGACGGCAAGTAGGAAGAAGTCATATTTGCTCATTTGAGGAATGAGGGGACTCATTTTGAGCTGAGCCTGTAGGCAGTAGTTTAGGAGAAGAGTTCTCACTTCTGCCAACGACTTAATTAGCCATATGTTGAGGAACAACAGTTCCATCGATATGGCGTGGAAAATACTTCTCATTATGGATTGATCTTTCTACACTATAATTATCCAGAGAAATAGATAACCGGAGAATGGCCATCGCTGGCTCTGTGCAGCCGATCCCACCCACACGCCAAAGCACACACTGAATTCTGAAGTGTCACATTTTCACTGGAATCTTTCGCCAAATCTCATAATTATATCAGAACTATATATTCATTCTACAAGTGTTCTATACTAGAAATAAAAAGCTTTTAGATCTCGCCCAACTGGCGTGGCTCAGTGGCTGAGCCTTGACCTATGAACCAGGAGGTCACCTGCCTGGATTGTGGGCTCGGTCTCCAGGAGGAGGCAGGCAGGAGGCAGTCCATCCATGATTATCTCTCATCATTGATGTTTTTCTCTCTCCCCCTCTTCCTTCCTTTCTGAAATCACTAAGAATATATATATTTTAAAAACTTTCCAGATCTTTCTAATTCCCAGTGATCTTAACAATTTCCAGCTTAACCATCCCTTGCATGTGAAATTATGGAGACAGTGAATTTAGGAGCTGGAAGCTCTGGGTTAGAGAGACTTGGGTGTAATCCCACTGTGTGTCTGACTAGCTGTGTGCCTGGATGCGATTTACCCACTCGCTGTTCGGTTTTCTTACCTGTTAAGGAGACGATAATTTGCCTTTCAGGGGTCACTCTCATGATTGAGTTAATTCAGTGCAGTGCCCTGAGCCCAGACACAGTGGTTGTTAGTATAAGCTCATCAAATTAAGGATTTTCCTTACAAGAAATATTTGTGATTATTAGGTTAATAAAAAAATCATTTTACATAGGAAAAGAAAGAAATGAAACAAAGTTAAGGTTTGACAAATAAGCTGTACTCGGTCAAAATGAAAATTTCTCCTCAAATGAATTGGCAGGATTGGAAGAAAATAGTCACAATATGCAGGGTGGGCAAAAGTAGGTTTACAGTTGTTCTTATGGAAAATAATACAATAATTAACACTACCCAAATCTGTGGTTCATGTACTCACAACTGTAAACTGACTTTTGCCCCCACTCTGTATATATACCAGGTTACCGGTTAATAATGGCGGATTTTATAATAAAAGAAAACACGATAATTTCAAGAGAAATATCAAAAGTGCTTTATTCGAAGTAATGTCCATCGCTAGCTACACATTTCCCCCATCTTTCAGGTAATTTGTGGATACCATCCTAATAGAACTTGACTTGTTTTGAGGCAAACCATTCAGAGACCCAATTTTCCACTTCTTCATACGTTTTGAAGTGCTGCTCAGAAAGTGCGTGTGCCATTGATCAGAACAAGTGGTAATCTGAAGGAGCAAGGTCTGGTGAATACGGCGGGTGGGTTCATACTTCCCAGGCAAGATCTTTTAACGTGTCTTTAGCTGGTTTTGAAGTGTGTGATGGTGCGTTATCATGAAGCAAAATTACTTTGCCGTGTATTCTGGCCCATTCTGGTTGTTTCAAGATCAAAGTGTGGTTCAAATTGATTATTTGTTGTCGATAGCAATCAGTATTAACAGTTTCACCTGGTTTTAGAAGCTCATAATGCACCACACCTTCCTGATCCCACCAAACTCAGAGCATTGTCTTCTTTCTGAAGTGATTTGGCCTTGCAGTCGATGTTGATGGTTACCCTGGATCAACCCATGATTTTGTGCGTTTGAGATTCTCAAAATAAATCCACTTTTCATCGCCAGTCACAATTCGATGCAAAAAAGACTTTGTTTCTTGCCGTTGAAGCAACATTTTACTGATGACTTTTCAGTTTTCCATTTGTCTTTTGTTCAGTTGATGTGGCGCCCATTTTCCTTCCTTTAAAATCTTTCCCATTGCTTGTAAATGATCGGAAATTGTTTGCTGAGCAATGTTTAATCTTCCTGCAAGTTGTTTTTGAGTTTGACACACATCTTCATCCAATAATGCTTGTAATTGTTGGTCTTCCAACTTTTTCGGTTGACCTGGACATTCTTTGTCTTTCACATAGAAATCATTACTTTTAAAGAGTTTAAACCAGTGTTCACAAGTGTCTTGAGATGGAGCATGTTCACCATAAGCTTCCCAAAGTATTCAGCAACACTTTTCTTCAAAATAAAGTAATGAATTAAAACTTCCCGCAAATGCTCCTTTCTTGGCATGAAATTTGACATTTTTAAGGGTAAAAATATCTATGATGTTAATACCTTCAGCAAATTTGACACATGAAGTTTTGAAGCTTGCTGTCAATACAACAAAATAGCATACATATCAAATCGCATATATGTCAACATATGTGTAACTCCATCTATTGAAAAAATCCACATTATTAACTGGTACACCTAATATATCTTACAAAGGTATGTATCTATTTTCAGAATATGCAAGGAATTCTTTAGAGTATATAAGATAAACAGCCCCGTTTTTAAAGTTTGAGCCAATAAATGAGGACATAGGAATAGCCAGTAAGCACACGGCAGGACGGTCGGCATCATCGGTCATTAGAGAAATGCAAATGAAAACCAGAAGGGAAACGATGTCAGCCTATTGGAATGACTAGAGTTAAAGATGCCACTGATGCCCGAGGTTGGCAAGGGTTGGAGGCACCTGGGCTTGTAGTACTTGCTGGTCAGAGTGTGCGCCATACTTTGGAAAACAGGCGAGCCAGGTTTCCTATAGTCAGACTTACACCTACCCTGAGGCATGGAGGCCACTCCCTGATATTTATCCAAGAGAAACAGAAACATGTCCACAAAGAACCCCACAGGAAAGTGCATTCAGCCCCAAACTGGAAACAAATGCCCACCAGCAGGTGCATGGATTACACGGATTCTGGCGTGGTCGCTCCCTGGATGACTACCCTCAGCAACCAAGGGCACGCGCTGCTGACGGGCAACTTCACGAGGGCACCTCACTGGGTGCAGGTTGCATGATGGCAACGCAGCGGGGCAGTGTGTGTGGTCACAGGGAGTCCCGAGTTCCCTGGGGCCCGTCGGGGATGCCCAAGGTTACCCATGACCCTGGGGAACTCGCGGTCAGGATGTTGACTGGGGTGGGGAAAGGGAGTTCTGGAAACTCGCCAGAGGGAGTTGGAGTTGCAAGGATAATGAGGAGTCAGCGGAAAAGGGGAGTTGCAGGGGAGGGGTGTCCTGGTGGAGGACGCCAGGGAGCGGGATTTCGGAGAACCAGCATGACACAGTCTCAGTGTAGTTTCCTGGGGTGATTGAGATCTTGATTGCCAGTCTTCGGGCTGCAGGGGGAGTTAGGCAAAAAGCAGCTACGGGGCCTTCTTGGCGTGCTAGGGAGCGCAGGCTGTGAATGTAGTGCATCTGAGACCCGATAGAAAGGTTTCAGGTACCAGAGGCTCTCTGGATAGAAGATGAATTTCAGAGTGACGACACTGGACTTGTGGAGAAGACGCAGGGAAGAAATGATTAGAGCTTGAACTTGGGCAAAGGCCGAGTAAAATAATCTATATTTAGTCTAAACGCTTCGGTCTTTTTCCTTATGGTTTAAAATCACACATCTTAATGAGAGCATCAGGAAATAAGTGACCACTTAATAAATAGCTATTACCATTACACGGTCTTTTACTTCTAAATTCCTACGCTTCGGCTTGTTAATGGTGTATTACTCTCTGTGTACATAGGATAAAACCTAACATTATCATAACAGTCCCAATGATTATCTTCACCCAAGTTTAGCTATATTATCCCAGCATCAGCATTATTGAAAGGATATATTTTGTTCAGCATTTGCAAGTTACATAAGATTATTCCTATAATTGGTTTGAAAGCATTTTTCTCATATTTATCTCCTTGAATATTAAAGCTCATTAGGAAATGTATATTTAGATATGTAGAGAAGATTAATTTATAAAACCAAAAGTAAACATAACTAATTGAAATGCTTAATAGAGCATTCACCGGAATTGAATTCTGGGATAACCGAACAAGATGTTTTCTGAGTCTTACCCTGGTGGCTTATTTGATGCAAACTGCAGGCTCTCGCTGTAGAATAAAACGAATATAATCTGAGGAACAGGAGCAAGTGACTAAATATTTTTTTAATTGTGGTCCTATAGGTATATTTCAATAATTCGCTGGCCTTGAAAACGGTTTTATGTTTTTGTGTGAAGTTCAAAAAAGCATAACTGTCTATGTTGTAGCAGTTATTCAGGGATCATTGTCCTGAGCCAGTTTTTTTAATTGGACAATCTGGAGAACGGTGATGTACACGGACGATCTGAGAAGAATTTAGGGAACAGCGAGCCTTCAGTCGTCCCCATGAACTACATGATACATAGATTTCTAATTGGAATAGATCATGGAGGTTATCTTACCAGTTTTCTGGTCCCACTATGAAGAGAAAAATGCAGTGTAGACGGATTTTTCCGATACCCGTTGTTCCTTTGTTAGGAAGACATCTTGGATCGGGTGTGTCGACCACAGCAGGATGGATGCTGGCTCATTGACATGCCATGGACGAACGTCGAAGCCAGTTGGTTCCTCAGGAGTGGCCACAGGATGTGTAGTCACTTCCTGCCAGGAGCCCCAGAGCTGGCAAAGAAAGGATTGGGTCCATAGGGCGTTTGCCTCGAGAGACTATTGACAGCTTCCAAGGCACAGATTGAGGCAAGTCACGGGCGAGACTGCCCGTGTTAGCGTGGAGAGGTTTCACGTGGAAATACAGATTTAATCCTCCAGGATGTCTGGTAAGCGAGGGCCGACAGACAGTGCGCCCGGTTTTGTCCGTCCTGTGTCTTGCTCCCGGCTGTGCTAATGGAGCAGCGAAGGTGCTAAGGGATAAAGGTATGCAGCAGGCTTACCAATGACAACCGATTTGGATATCAAGCTCAAGTTCATGCCCAGAAAGAAGACCCAAGAAGGAAAAGTCACACCTACAAATACATGTCCTTGTTCTAGTCAGCCTTTCGAAAGGAAGCTAGAAAAGTCCCCAAGTATTCACACAAATCGAGATAGGGAAATTCTTATTCTTATAATCAGTCCAGTGAGACGTCCGTCTGAAAATGTCAGGCGATGCAAGCCGACCCTTCGGTCCTATCCTGAACTGTGACTAAAATAAAAGCAACGGGGTTTTTCACATGTCAGCCGCTCGAAGAGAAAAGAGGCTGGAGAGGAGACAACAGTGGCCCTTTGCCGAGGCAGGCCTCGCACCCTGAATCCCGGCCCGGACCAAGGAGGCCCGTGACCATGAGGTGCACTGCCCAGTCTGCGTGGAGGTTCAAGGCTCCTCACTCCAGTGAGCCGTCCGTAGTCCCATTAGCTGCCTGACAAACGTATTTCTAATGGGAATGTACCATTGGTGTTATCCTACAGATTGACTGGGAAAGAGGGCCACATCGCCCCCTGTAGCTTTTAGCGCCATACTGTGGGGGTGGGGGTGAAGGAGAAGAAATAGAACTGATAGAGAAAAAACTGTATGTGTGTGTGGGGGGGTAGGGGGTGGGGATGACCTCATGAAATGTAAGGACAGGAAAATACCAGGGTCCATCTGAGAAATCGGAATCCTGACTGCTAAAGTCAACTTTTACCCACTTCCATCATTTTATTCAATTATTTGTAGTATTTTTAGCAACTGTTGTTGGTCCAGGCACTATGCTGGTCACTGGAGATTAATGATCATTTTAGGCGTCCTCTCTCCCCGGAGCAGCGCATCAGCTGTGAGGGAGTGACAGTCACTGCTCACGTGCAGAGGGCGGACAGAGAAGGTATCTCCTGACCGGCTGGAGGGCTGGGCCTTCCCCTCGAGGGCGGGGCTCCGTTAGAGAAGGCGAACCGAGCCCACGATGGGCAGGAAGGTGGGTCCCATGACACGAACATGTGTAGGAACCAGATGAATTTGAAAACGGGGACTGATCCAGTGTGGTGTGGTCCTGATGGGTGAGAGGGTCAGGAGTGAGTGCAGGATGGCAGGTCACCCTGGAGGTTAGGCCGGTCCTGGAGTTCAGGTTTGGCCCGGAGGCCGAGAGGCATAGACTTTCGGGGCTGGTGTCATCGGGGTGCTGCCTCAGTCCCTGGTGCTCACTCAGGAGGGTCACGGTGCTCCTTGGTCGGGTTCGCTGAGACACGTGATGTCACCTGTGAAGTCCGGTCACATACATTTCACACGGCTTTCCTCATTGACTGGGGGTCCCTCAGATCTGCATGGGGAAGGTGCCGCTGCCCAAACTCACGTCGTTTTCCCTATAAACGTACGGGGGGTGGGGGCGGGGCCAGGTGAGCAGGAATAGCTCTTAGAGCCACGCCTTCACGGACGAGGGCTCTGACTAACCCCTGCGACCTCAGGAATGACGAGGTCTGCTAAACATTCCCTCATGCTTAATCGCATGTGCTCTCCAGTCCAGGAACTCCTTGTGAGAGAAGATTCTGACATGATTGTTGGCTTCCCTTCTTACGGCTCAGGATTTGTTAGGCAGAGAGGGCACATCACACTAGTGTTTTGACGAGGGAATGGTCGGTGGTGGCTGAAATTCGGTGTTGGCCGCTACAGGTGTTTACCTGTATCACCGGGAGGTTTTAAGGCGGTAAAAAATGCAGTTCATATCCGATGTATTAGCTGTAGGTCCTAAGAATGTTATGGGGCATCTCTAGTGGCTCATGATCCATACGATCATCTATCTTGTATTGCAAGTTGATCCATTTTCTCTCATCCATTTCCTTAGAGAAGAGAAAAAATGGGTAACGATTTCACATTTGTCTCTAAATGTGTTCCCATTTCTTTTTGTGGGCTTAAAAAATCACTGTAGACAGACAAATTGCCCTTCATTATCTTCTGAAATAAATGAAATAGCTTCAGCTAAAATTATGGAAAGTATGTTTCTGCATCTATGTTCTAGAAATTTGGTGAGTTAAATATATTGGTAGGAATACAGCTTACCCCATACATGTATTATTTTCATGGCTCTCATGTCACATGGATGCTATGACTGCATGCATTTGCCATTCTTAGGTATCCAGCTGATTTAGCTCAGGGTAGAGCAATATGGAATTCAAAAAATGTATGGAGTGCCACTGAAAGGTTTTGCTGTAAAGTCTGTGATGCCGTAGGAGGTGGCACGTTTCTAAATCCGAGAAGCGAGTTGTGTGGGGCCAGGGACTCAGCAGTGAATGGACGTGGGAGCTCAGAGCGAGGCGCCTCCCTGTTTGCGGCCAGGCCTTGATGGGGACTGATAGCGGCTGATTAACGAGCGGCGGCCTGCGGCAGGGAGCGCATCTGCGAGGAGTGATTTATGGCTTCCCAGGTACTGGAGGCTCCTGGTATCTTGCGGATGTAAGTGTGCGCGCCCGAATAAAATAAATGAGATCAACATGTGAGGAATGAAAACACATTACTTGTAAAGGAGGTGTCACGCGCCGGCATTTTCGCTCAAGTACACTCTGTCACGGGGGCTTCATGCCACTCGGAATACAAATCACTTAACTGGGTCGTACAGCCGCCTCGGTTGGGGTTCTGGCATCCATCATCCGAGATGTCAATGAGGGTGACACTTAATGGGGTGTGACAGCCCCTCAATGTTCACATTTCGCATCATCTAAGACTATTAAAGTTGCGCATATGTTTTATGGATAAAGATGAATACATTGTGGGCACTTAAAACAACAGCCCCCAAACAGAGACCAGGTTTGATGTCCTGAGGTCTCATTGAACGCTCATCAAATACTCAGAGGTGAGGGTTTTCACCGCCCCTGTATGGCTAGGCATTTGCATAATCTATCATTTTATGATTGAACAGTTCTTAGTTACAGGATCAATAGTGAATGCGAAGATGGGAACGGTGCTCTGTGAAGTTCTGCATGGCCGTCTTGTGCGCATACACATACACCTTGAATCTTGCACAGGGCAAACCCATGCTGTTTCTATAAACGTAGCTACCTTATATTTCTCATATGCTAAATTACTATTTTCAGAAAGCGAGATGTCAGCCTGGCCAGCGTAGCTGAGCTGAGTGTTGACCCATGAACCAGGCGGTCACGGTTGGACTCCTGGTCAGGGCACAGGCCTGGGTTGCAGGCTCGATCCCCAGTGTGGGGGGTGCAGGAGGCAGCCAACCCAAGATTCTCTCTCATCATTGATGTTTCTACCTCTCTCCCTCTCCCTTCCTCTCTGAAATCAATTAAAAAATAATGTAAGACTTAAAACTCTTTCAAGTTATTAGTAACCTGATAGTAAGTCCGAATGGGCTAAGCCTAGCCGAAAACAGCGGGAAAAGCAGCAGCACAGCGGGGCAGGCACGCCGCTGAGGCCGCCTCCTGTGGGTGCGAGATGCACCGAAAGGCTTCTCTGCGAAGTTGGGCGTGGGAACTCTGCGGAGCCTACGCTTCGGATCCGCTGATTTAAAAATAATAATAATAGCCGCCACCATAAGCAGGCCGCATGCGAGGAAGGAAAATGTGTTCCAAAAGCTGTGATGGAACTTGATCACTGCATGCATAATTTTTAGTGGAAGAGAAACTGAATCGGGGCGTCCCTTGGGACGACGGCAGCCCGAGGACTGAGCAGAAACCAAAGCCTTCTGGAACGTGTGCTGAGTGACTGAGGAAGTGACAAGGCTAGTGAAGGAAACGGGATGCGTGGCGATTTCGCTCATGGTCTCCTCAACCTTCTGTGTGCGACCCAGCCCTGCTCCGCACCTCCAGGGCCGGGGGGTCAGATAGTAACTACTTCACAGATCCCGCAGTGAAACATGGTGAGAGGCGATGTGAGTGATTAAAGGGGCTGTGAGGGGCCACTCCAGGGGGTCTCTCCTGAGTGGGGGACAGGGAGGGTCCCGCTAGCTGAGCTGGGAGAGATGCTAGGTGGCCGGGTTGGTGTGGGGTAGAGGTGGGAAAATGGTGCAGGAGGCGTTAGTAATAATAATACCGAGGATGATGCACATTCTACTCCTCTCGGGAACACAGATCTCTGCCTATCACAGTCCCTCCACCTCTCCCCTGCCCCCCACTTTCTCTCTTCTCCGGGCGTGGCCGTGGCCTAGAAATAAGGGTTTTTTCCTCATTACTTTCCTCATTACTTAGAATGATTTACTGAGTCTTAACTACCATTTAAATGAAAGACGGTGGTACTTGTCTGGCAAGGAGACCATTCCAATGTGATGGTCTTACATTTTCAAAATTTTGACTCCACTGAAATGTCAAAAAATCCGAAGACCACCCTTTTATTACCAAATAGAAATACACGATTAACCGCATTGTGGTTGGACTGAAACACGTTTTCAGCCACAGAAACATTCAAAGCAGACAAAGAAACATGGTTAAGTCCACATCCTTGTGCCAACAACATCGTAACCAGAACAAGAAAGCTGAGGGCGATTCCGTCGCGTTGACAGGAGGGTTTCTGTGCTCTCTGTCGGCTGGCATTGCTAACCTTCACGTCAGGAACATTCCCTCGCCTTTGCTTTGCGCTCTCGTAAGTCCGCTTTGCAGGGGAAATTGCCTGCTCGTCCTGAGAGCTCCTCATGCCTGAGCGTCGTCCCCACACGGACGCCTCCGTGCTGAATAATTGCAGTTCCAATTAAAGACGAAGCGCCGCTCCCCCGATTAAACGGAGCCAGGTCGGCAAACACCGGCAAACACAAGCCTCCTAGATTTAGGAGTTTTCTCAGAACTCCTTGCTAAGTTGTCAAATATTCATATAGCCTAACATCCTTAACATCAAAGGACATGCCGAGATACGTTCTCCTTCCTAATTATGTAGGTGTAACATGTGTAAAACAAAACGGAGATTCAGGGCATACTTAGGAGGGCTCTAATAAGAATTAGAGGAAGTAGAGGATGCTGGTTTCCGGTTTTCTCTCTGTCCTGAACATGCGTCAGCCCCCCCGGGCAGGTCACACCCTTCCCCGCTCCCAAACGCAGGGTCCTCGGTCTGGGGATGAAAAGCGATGCCCAGCCCTGGCTGTGTTGCTTGCGGTGAGGGCATCAGCCCACCCCCCGAAGGGTCTCGGGATTGACCGCCTGTCCAGGGCATGTACCTGGGTTGTGGGTTCCCTCCCCGCCCTCAGTTGGTATTGATGTAACAGATACCTGCGCCCTAAACTTGGATCCACGTTCCACATGCCGCCCTGAGAGAGGGTAGCACAGGTCACAGAAAAGGAAGTGAAGATGACCTTGAAACAGCAGAAACATGCTCACCCTCGTTCCTCACAGAAGAGATGCACATTAACCCTCCCCCGAGGTACCGGCGGCCCAGGGGGCTGTGCGGGAACAGGCGCCGGTGCAGGGCGCGTGTGAGCATCCATCCCGCTTGTGGGAAACGGTTACATGCGTGCAGGCATGTGTCTGCGGGCCTGCTAACAGCAGGGCTTTTCACTGTGGCCAAGTAACAGGAACAACCCAAATGTCCACCCAGAGGGACCGGCTAATAAACACACAATAAATGCGTTCTGCTTACACTCTAGGCCAGCGGTCGGCAAACTCATTAGTCAGCAGAGCCAAATACCAACAGGACAACGATTGACATTTCTGTTGAGAGCCACATTTTTTAAACTTAACTTCTTCTAACGCCACTTCTTCAACATAGACTCGCCCAGGCCGTGGTATTTTGTGGAAGAGCCACACTCAAGGGGCCAAAGAGCCGCATGTGGCTCGCAAGCCGCAGTTTGCCGACCACGGCCCCAGAGCATGAGGAAGCCCTGAAAACCATTGAAGGTCTGTACATGCTGATGGGGAGTCGCTCTGAGATGGTGGGTCCCATGAAAGGAGCTGGTGTAAACAGCCCATGTTGTCATTTGTGCAAAAACAGGTGCGACGTGCATGTCCACGTGTCTCTATGAACAGCCCAGAGCACAGAGCGATCCAGGAGCCTTAAAGCGGGGGAGAGCAGGCGGGGGGATTTCCACACCGGAGCTTTGCACAGCTTCTCTGGGAACCCCGAGCATGCCCTGCACATCCCAACACGGAGCCTTACCGTGTTTTCCTGGGGAGACAGGTGGCCCACAGGTGGGGTGTCTCTCTGTGTCGTGCGTCCCCTCTGACGTGCACCCGGCGGAGCTGGGCAGCTCTGGAGCCCGGCCGCCGAGGGGAGGAAGAGGGTGGAAAGCCACGGGCAGGGTGTTTAACGTGACCTTTCCGTCGTTCTCTGAAATCGCACATTTCCATTGCACTCAGAGACGGAGGAGCCTGAGATTCTCCAGTTCGAACCCTCCCCCTTTTGTAGACACTGAGGCTCAGTCAACACTGTCAGTGTTTGCGCTGCTGTTCTCAGCAGCGTCTCCTCCGAGCCCCGCGCCCGCTCAGGCCAAGGGGGGTTCGCAGCAAACGCAGACAATGAGACCTTTTCAGCTCCGGGGGCACTGGGAGGCACCATGCAGAGAAGTGGCCTTTTTTGCTTAATCCTCACCTGAGGCTATTTTTCCATTGATTTTCAGGGAGAGTGGAAGAGAGAGGGAAAAACAGAGAAATATCGCTGCTGCGAGAGAAACACGTCAATTGGTTGCCTCCTGCACATGCCCTGACCAGGGCCCCGGCCAGGATGGAGCCTGCAACTGAGGTATGTGCCCTTGACCAGAATCGAACCTGGGATCCTTCGGTTTCCAGGTCGACGCTCTATCCACTGAGCCACACCGGCCAGGGTGAGAAGCAGCCTTCTTCATTCCCTGGTGGCCAGACACTCATTTATATCTTTGTTCATCTCCATCCCCTGCTTTCCTCGACACCTTCAGATGTGCTGATTGGACATGCGCCCAGGAGTCTAACCCTCTGTGTTACAGACCTTGACCAGATTCCCTCCACAGATGGCCTGGAGCACCTGGGTGGATAGGTCAGAGGTCAGGACCTGTGTTGGGTACGCATCCCCGTCCAGTTAGGTGTGTCCAGATGAAGGAGCATTTGGGTTTTCCCAGTGGGCGGCTGGGGACAGACGAGGCTGTCCCACGTGTCGTGTGTCCCATCCCCACGTCAGCCGCAGCCATGCCCTTATTGTAAGCAGATGCAGCCAAAGCTCCCCGCTCACGCCGGAGAGGAAAAGTGAGGCCTGGGCTCCGCGGTGAGCGTTCCGTGGGGAGCAGCTCGGGCCCTGGAGCTGGAGTCACAGAGTCCGGTGTGAGCCGCCCTTCCTGATGTCACTGCATCGGCCTCCGTGGCTTGTCTGTGAACGTGGCCGTTTTGTCCTCCAGGGAAAATGTCCCTGTGACGTGCCTCACAGGAAGGGTCCGGGGCTGAAGGCGAAGGCAGCTGCGGCCTGGCCGGCGCCGGCTCTGTCCCTCCGTCTCTAAGTCTCCCAGGGAGCCTCTCCCCGGACCTGGGCCATTAGAGACTCGGACCGTCTCCTAACAGGAAACAACATGCAAACAGAAACGCTCTGAGCAGCTTAGGAATTTCTTCTTAAAAACCAGTGAGAGGCCCGGCCGGCGTGGCTCAGTGGTTGAGTGTTGACCTATGAACCAGGAGGTCACAGTTCATTCCCGTTCAGAGCACATGCCTGGGGGTCGTGCAGTGCAGGAGGCAGCCCGCCTATGATTCTCTCTCATCACTGATGTTTCTACCCCTCTCCCTCTCCCTTCCTCTCTGAAATAAATACAAATATATTTTTAAAAAAACACAAAAAACAATGGCAGAATGTGTAGTCTTCACACCCTGGAAGTCACTCCCTAACCTGACTTCGTTCATCTACGTGAACGCGCTGCTGAGCTGTCAGGTTGATAAGCAGACTAGGTAGATGTGTTCTCTGATGACCAGGGGACCTGCGGGGGGCTTTGGTCTTCAGTCTCAGGGCCCCCACGTTTCAGGTGGGTCGCGTGGAGTGAGAACCAGCTTTCACGTGTCTGTTGGCCGCCTCCGTGTCACTCAGAAACCACATGGGCTTGCGGAGTGCTAAGCGTGGTCTAGGGCACATCCATGTGTTCCAGGATCTAATATTTTTTAATGCATCTTAAGCTTCCCGTGGGCTTCTTGCATTAATGATGAGCTCACTGGAATCAGGGTTGTAGACGGAAACCTTATTCCTGTTTACCTACCAGTTGGATGGAATTGTACATGCACCACGGGAACTCGAGGGCCCGGCTTCGTGGAGCGTCTGTGAGATGGCCGTCGTGCCTCAATGAGGCCATCGATTATTGGATAGAGCACTTTATTGATCACTAGAAAGGGAGACTTTTTTAAAAACCTTCAGAAAATTAGACCGTTTCTTACTTATATTTAAAAAAATGCACAGTGCTTGCCATTTCTTTTTCCCCCCAAAAT
The DNA here is from genome assembly GCF_027574615.1 of Eptesicus fuscus. NCBI lineage: Eukaryota > Metazoa > Chordata > Mammalia > Chiroptera > Vespertilionidae > Eptesicus > Eptesicus fuscus. Next base: position 1,857,134 of record NC_072494.1, on the reverse strand, counting down.
TGATAGCAGAGGTAAGAAAAAGATAGCATGGGAGGAAACAACCAAATGCACATGCACAAAACAGCAGTTAATATTCAGTGCCATGCAGTAATTTTGTTCAGTGTCTGAGCCACGGCTATAGATAACAGCAGGTAATAGAATATTATTATTAACTTAATACATGCATTTATTTTACAATAATGGCATTACCAATAAGGGGGAAGGAGTGAGCATTTATCGAATGTTTATATACACCAATCATTTCTTTTTAAATCACTGTAGCTATCCTGAGGATAGACAGGCTTATTCTCGTGTCACAAATGGGGAGACCAAGATTAAATGATGTAAGATCTTTATCGACACCCCAAAATCAGCCAGTGGGGAGAGACCTCCCTGGCACCCAGCGTCCATGTTCTTTCTGCCTCACCCGTAGGCTGCAGACAGACATTGTCTTAAGACACAGCCATCACATAATCCAGCGGCTGTTCTCTGGAGAAAAGTATGTGCTCACAGCTCACAGCTCACAGCTCACAACGTATGTATTGAGTCATTAGGATATCATCTCCCGGTAGGAGGGTTATCCCTAACAGGGGATTAGGGACTTCATCCTTAATTCTTGAGCCGTCTGAGCTGCTTCGCTGCTGTCATCAATAATAAAGATTTGATACGAAAAGGCCTGGCCTTTTATGAGGAAGCATCTCCTCCCAGGTGATCAGCAGTCCGGGGCAGGTCCCCACCCCTGCCGGAGCTCGTCCGCCTCACTGTGCCAGGCACGGCTCCCTGGCACAGGGTTCTGAGCCGGGACAGGCGAGTGGATCATAAGGCAGAGGGCGACATCCCCACGTCTGTGCGCCTCCCTTCCCCAGGCCTGGCCTGCCGGACAGGGCCCCGGAGCAGGACACCCTACCCGAGGGATTTCTGTCTGTAATGCTCTGCTTTCCAGACGCAAACCATTGTTCCAAGCCCGAGAGCAAGGAAGAGAGCCCACAGCCCTTCCCTGGGAATCCCATTGAGATTTAGTGCAGCCCGGCCGGTGTGGCTCAGTGGTTGAGCGTAGACCTATGAACTAGGAGGTTACAGTTCGATTCCTGGTCAGGGCACAGGCCCAGGTTGCGGGCTCGATCCCCAGTGTGGGGTGTGCAGGAGGCAGCCGATCAGTGATTCCCTCTCATCATCACTGATCGCGCTCTCTCTCTCTCTCTCTCTCTCTCTCTCTCTCTCTCTCTCTCTCTCTCTTTCTTCCTCTCTGAAACCGATAACAATTACAAAAAAAATTCTGTGAATCTCATTTATGTCCATTTGGGGCAAGTTGGACACATCTATATACCTGTGTGTCTATAGTAGTATGACTGACTGTGGCCGTGCATTTCTCTGTAAACAAACCTCACAGGAGCCAGCAAGGTTGTTTACATGAGCAGAATCGTGCTGGGGTGGAGGCAGCTCTGGACACAGAACCGCGGCGCTCGCTGTTAAGCTGTGATGGCGCCAGGGCTCCTCTTGGCTGGCTAGCATGTGCGACTTCAGCTGAACTTGGAGCGAGCCTTGAGGATGTTTCGTTGAACGTGTGGCATGGCAGCCAGCCAGATACATGTAGCCTAAGCCCAGCTGCCGGCCTGGTAATGAGGTGGTGATCGATGACCGCAGCTTCCTTATGGAAACCTGTCCGGCGCTGGGGGAGGCATTGCGGGCATTTTGCGCCCCGCTCCCCGTTACGTGACTGACTTACAGCAGACGGAGTTTCGCGGGCTGATGGTGGGCACTCTGGGCGTTCCTGTCACGTCACTGCTGAGCAGCAGCGCGGAGCTTTAGAAGTCCAGCCCCGTGGCTGTGTGTATGTATTATTCAAATCTCACTTTCAGTGGCGTCTTTAAAAATGGTTTTTAAAAAACCCGGAACTGTGTTACCCATAAAATGCTCCAATATTCTTTCTGTGGATCCTTTCAGTGTTATGGTTTCTCTGAATTTTTTATTCCTCTACTGTATTATAAAGATCTCTCCACGAATGTCTCTCCCCACTCTCGTAACGTTCAAGGGCTGGTGACCTGACAGACGAATAGGCAGCCGGACATTTCTCCAGCACAAGGAGTTTACTTGGCAACAACATAGAATTGCATTTTGGGACACGTGGTCTAATGGTGAACCACATGCAAGTCCAGAGCACAGAGGAGAGGGATGGTCTTTCATAGAGGAAAGGGGCGCTCCGAGCGGTTGTTGCCAACCAAGAGTCCACTGGAGGAAACTGGAAGTTTGAAGTGTAGTGACTTTTCATTGGCTGAGTGGTTGCCAGGCAAGGAGAAGACCCTCCTCCTCCCAGCTGGAGTAGAAAAACAACTTCCTGTTGGAGATGGAGAGTAATTTCTTCCCCTTTGGGGTAACTGACAGTGAATGTGAGGGCATGAGAGCTCCCCTTACAGGCCCTCCCAACTCCAGTTTAAATGAGATTTCTATTTATTAATCTTCATATAGCAGATATTCATCCAAAATTGCAAACTATGCTTCAAGAAAATTCTGTTTTTTATTCTTCTTACATTTCAACGGTGTGTCCTTTTTCCTGAATAAAATATAGAAAAATGATTATTTCATATCTATTTTTATACATGCAACTCCTTTGACTTAGTTTTGAGTAGAACATTTCATAGAAGCACCTTTGTTTGTTTTTTTGTTTGTTGGTTTTTGATCCATTTATTGTTTTACACATTTGCTCTCTGGCCCATTGTCAACATAAATCATGTCTCAGATTGGCTTCACATAAGCGCTTATGATTGCAACATGCCACTTTCTGAAACAACCACTCAAGTTGCCTCGCAACCTGGGATACGTGGAGCAAGGCCCAAGATTGACATCTCACCCTTCACGAGTCTTGCTTGTGGAAGAGCCAGCAACAAACAGGCTTGGCTGGGAGTGACAAGGGGAAGTAAGCTGTACTCCGGGCCGGCTTGATCGAGGCGTGCCCGTCAGAAGACAGTCCGTGCCCCCTGGTGCCTGCATCTGCTCCTGCCTCGGGCTTGGAGTGACCCCGGGCATGCCCCAAACTCCTGGTCCCAGTCCCATCACTGGGGCAGCTCGGTGACAGTGTGAGGTGACAGGGACCTCCTTCTGGGTCCCCATAACCCACACTGGGTGGTTTCTGCTGAATGAGAATTAGTAAGCTGCGCCCAGAGGCCTGGGCGTACTTGGTTTTTGTGCTTTTCTTTTCCCAAGGACTTTAATTCTCCAATTATTTAAGTTAGTAGAGAACTGAGCACAAAGTACATGGAGACAGAGGCGTCTCCGTGTCCCTGGGAGGTTGGGCTGATCTCTCGGAGGCGCTGACAGCCCCCGCTGCGGACAGGCCCTGTGCCAGGCGGGTGTCCCGCCGCTGTGGTTCTTCCCCCGCTCCCATCACAGAGCAGCAGCGTCCGTGTGGCACCAGAGTGGAATGCTTAGGCCTCTGCATCTTTTTTTAATACGCTGCTCGCCGCTCTTACCACCAAACCACGCTTTCTCAGTGGAGAGAAAGAGACTTGCGATTTCCCGGGAAAAATTTCTGCTAGCGAAAACGTGACCTGGAATGAATTATTTACACCTTGAGAAGAAAGACTTGCTAAGTCAACGCTCCAGCCAACACTTGCGCGGAACAGCTTGAAGCTGATGAAACGCAGAGCTCAGAGGACCCGGAGGAGCAGCGGTGCGGGGCCTTGTTAGCGCGGAGCTGCAGGGGAGACCGGCCGGCGCTCAGAGGAAGGCGGGGCCCCACAGGAAGAGGCGAGGAAGCAGGAATAGAAGGCTGCAAAGTGGGGGGGGGGGGGGGGGATGGGGGGGTCAGGCAGAGTCCTCGAAGGAACTCAGGAAACAAACACCGCACAAAACAAGCAAGAGCAAGGAGGGGGAATGGGGAAAGAAAGAAAACGGACAGGAGCCCTTTGGATGGAACACTGTAAAATATCACGTATGAGAAAGTCACACTTGTTTTACAGAATGTTTTGTCGCCTGTTTCTATTGGTTTACTCCATTCTCCGAGCCGTGGGGGTAGTTTTATTATCCCCATTCTTCAGGTGAAGGGGGACATTTTACAGCCCTGCATCCAGGAGGGTGTTGTTAGATCCTCATCTCCAACTCCCGCTCCTGGTCTTGGCTGGACACGTCGACTGAGGACAAAGATCGCCAGCGTTTCACAGACATGTTTGCCTTTGAGATGGGTGGGACACTGCTTTACATGTGACGATCAGAAATGGCCTCTCTGAGGAGACTCACTTGAGTGATTGGATTACGTGAGGGTGTCAGTGTTGCTGACTTGAAAGATGCTGATAAAATATAGCTGTGTCGCCTGGCCGGAATGGCTCAGTGGTTGAGCATTGACCTATGAACCAGGAGGTCAAGGTTCGATTCCCATTCAGGGCGCACATAACTGGGTTTGGGCTCACTCCCCAGTAGGGGGCATGTAGGAGGCAGCCGATTGGTGATTCTCTCTCATCATTGATGTTTCTCTCCCTGTGTCCCTCTCCCTTCCTCTCTGAAATCAATAAAGACATTTTTTTTAAATATGATTGTGTCCTGCTTCTCACTGCCTGAGTCCGGCACCTGCCGCTGACAGCAGTTGGCCTGTGTTGGCCGTTTGGTGGGAAATGTGTGAGTCACGTCCAGGGACTGGAGACTGAGGAGGAATAGCCGGGAGCTTTGCCATTGCTCGGGAGCCACCGCTTGTTTTTCCCCGTCGTGTGGAGTCACCAAATGCATAGGCGCAGGGGGGTGTCGGCGCTGGGAGCATTCACCCCCAAATTAAATGGCGATTAGAATCATCTTGAGGAACCTGAAGGAGCTGGATATTTGCATGCATTTCCCCAGGCCTCATCATCGTTTCCTCTTCGAGTTCTGTTGGTGTCATTGACATTTTAAATAATTACAACTTCGACTAGCGCTTCCAACACTTTCTCCTGTTGCTTTGTTTCAGCAAACACGAGGAAGTGCTGGTAAAAGCGAGAGGCTTGGCGCCGTGGGGAATGTGAAGTCCTTCCGTCCACAGATACTGATGTTTTCCCTGCCCTGTCTCCGCGTCTCAGGCCTCGCTTTGCCCACTGGCGGGTGGGTCCTCCACAGCCAGGAGGCGGGCTTTCCTGTCGCTGACTCTGCAGGGACCCTTTCAACCTGGGTCCGCCAGCACCAGTGCCGAGCGGAGCCTCTGGTCCACGCCCTGTGTGCCTGCGACAGGGAGGCTGCCGAGTCCCCTGGGCTCCGAGTGAGACCCCGGCGGGTCGTTACAAATATGACAGGCGGACTGGTCTGCTGCAGTCCCCATACGTCCGTTGTCTGTAACCTTGGTAAATATATGTATTCCCCTGAAGTCATTACGCCGCTATTGGCAATTAATCTTTCTCCGTGTGGATGGGGTCAGCGTTCGTGCAGGGTAGTTTGCAAAACCGACTTCTGTGGACTCTTCATCTCGTGGTTCTGGCGAAGAAAGTGGGGGGCCATTAACTGAGCATCATGTACGTGTGCTCCATACCTAAGCCCATCTGCATGGGTAGGAATTGGGTCTTTGGATCACATATGGAAGGAAGGCAGGAGAGACGGAAAGAAGGAAAGAATTTTTATACCCTTAGTTTTATTTATTTTTTAAATATATTTTTATTGATTTCAGAGAGGAAGGGAGAGGAGAGAGAGAGAGAAGCATCAGAGATGAGAGAGAATCATGAATCAGCTGCCTCCTGCACGCCCCACACTGGGGTTCGAGCCTGCAACCCGGGCATGTGCCCTGACCGGGAATTGAACTCTGACCTCCTGGTTCATAGGTCAGTGCTCAACCACTGAGCCATTTTGGCTGGGTGATAGCCTTAATTTTAGAACAAATCTGTGCTCTAGTAAACTGAGGAATTTTAATGCAGCAGCAGAATATTCACTCTTTGGGCTCTCTTTTGTCCATAGCATTAAGCACTGAAATGGAAAATGATGGTGATTATGTCTAGTATTGTACACACCCTTCACCCAGGATGTATAGTTTTTTCTTTTTTGTATGAACCAGCTCTCCACTTACTGTGTCCCTGCAGTTATCTGAGCACTTGGTAATTGGAGCTGATATGTGGGGAGAGAGTTATTAATATTTGTGATTCTTAGATTTACGACCTGGCTGTGCTTGCAAATCCTGGTTTGAGCCCATCCACGTTGTTAGTACAAATAATAACTGAACAATAGGAAGTATCTGAGGTCCCCGTACTGTCCCCCGGTCTCTGAAGGATAATCAGTCCTATCTTGTCTCAAAGAGATAATATTTTGAATAAGAATTTTCTCAGAATAATTTTCAGTCTCATTATTCTGAAATTACATGGAGATCCTTGGATAGGAAAGAAAGGATGACTCGTTCAGGTCACATATGCAGGGAGCCTTGCCTTTATGATGCTGAGAAAAACTGAAAAACGAACCGGCGATAGCCGCATGGACCATTCCTGTGGTGGGCTGCCATTTGTTGAACACATACTGTGCGCCAGGTAGGAGAGAAGACAGAGGAGGAAGAATAAAGCAGGGGCTTATCTGTTAAAAATTCGCAGACAAAAAACTAAAAATTTAGTCTGGCCGGTGTGGCTCAGTGGTTCAGCATCGACCTAGGAACCAGGAGGTCACAGTTCATTCCCGGTCAGGGCACAAGCCTGGGTGGTGGGCAGGATCCCCAGTAGGGGGTATGCAGGAGGCGGCCGACCCGTGATTCTCTCTCACCACTGATGTTTCTCTCTCTCTCCCTCTCCCTTCCTCTCTGAAATCAATAAAAATACATTTTTAAAAAAAATAAGAAAATGTCACAATTAGATACAGGCCTCTTGATGGAAAAGCGGCTCGCAGCTTTGTGTCGCCCTCGATTGTGTCGGGTTTCGCAGCTCATACCCGCGGGGGAGAAGCTAGAGCCACAGCACAGCCTCGTCTAGCCCTGGGTCTGGCCGGACGGTGGGGGCAGGAGAAGCAGACGCTATTGCCGTCCTGTAATTGGTCCTGGGGTTTTGGAGGCCATTTTTCATGTAATCATGAAAGCTAAAATGAAAGCAGTATTAAAGCCGACATTAAAGATATCATTTGCTGCCTGGTAAACGATGTATGCTTTATAACCCCATTAAGGACGCTACCTTCCTTAATTTTCGCAGACCCGGAGACTTGCAGGGAGGCGCCTATTAACCGCCGAGATAATGTTCCTAAATCTTCATAATTTTAAATGAGAAACACTTGAGCTGTTTCCCAGCCACACGGGGAGAATCCTTCCCATCCGTAAAGGCTTATTTTACCATTAACCCCTTCGCCGGAGCGGTGTGGAGAGCCGTGTGTGAGGCATTCGTTCTTCCTGCGTTGGTGCTAACGGCCGGTGTCGGACCCACCGGCTGAGGGGATTGAAAGCACCGCATCGGGAAGCGCCCGCCTTCCGGAGATTAATCCTCGTTAGAGCAACCTGGCGGGGACGTGGCGCTTGATTTCTGTTTATTGATCAGATGCTTCCTGTTCCTTTATCACGTGAAGTGAAACTCCCCCGGAGACGGTATCACAGTGCATGCACAGGCTGGGTCCAAAAAGGCAACGCGCGAACGTTGGTCTCCTTTGACCTTCTCTCCTAATGCACTCCCTGTCCAGGCAGGTTTTCCGCGGAGATCCGTGGACGTAGGACACGCCCTAAATATGGGGCATTATGTCCCAAATAACAGACGAGCCGCTCATGCTCTTCCTGATCAGACACCAGTGCTCCGAAGCCGAGCTGACAGTAAAGCTCTGGGAGTGTTTGCTTCTGTTTGTTAGACACTCGGGTTAAGGAGCCTGTGACAAACAAAGACCTGAAGCAGGAGGCCTGGAACCGACGGACACCTGCATGTGGGGTTGGGGGACAAGAAGAGATAAACCAGAGAACTTGTACGTTTATAGGCAAAGCTCACGGACACGGGCAGTGGGTGGTGAAGCCTTCGGGGGGGGGGGGGGGGGATGGGAGATATCTGTAATACTATCAACAATAAAAAAATACATTCAAAAGCAAAACAGATTCGCTCAGGGTTGGTTATGTATTTGAAAGAGGAAAGGGACCATATGTTCGTGTCTTCTCATTTCTCAGATACTCCCAGCCCTTCCCCTCCCCCACTGCACCCCGCCTTGTGGCCCTGTGAGCTTAGGAAATGTCTCCAGGCCTCTCATCCTCACCTTCGCTGTGCTTTGGCCGGTCCCGGCAGCGACATTCCCGCACTGAGTGACCGGCAGAGCCTGGGCGCAGACCCAGCCGAGGTGCGTCAGCCCTGAGGGGCCTGGTGGTGAGCGCTGATTGGCTGACACTTCGCCTGGCCTGGTGGTTGGCTCATCCTCCTTTGCCGGGTCTTGAACCACCGGATGGTGGCAGTCAGGGCATCCTTAGTTCTTACTTCTCACAAGAAGGTTGGAGAGAGTGGGGGATGTGAAAAGTAGGAAGATGAGAGCCATTCCACCTGGGGCAGCTCTGCCTGCTGGTCCTGGGATTGGCTCTGACTGTGCGAGGGGCCCAGGGACTCATCTTACTTTTGGATAAAGCTACTAGTACACTACATATATTATTCACAGATCCCTCTAAAATCCACACGTATGCCCCGCCGGTCTGGCTCAGAGGTTGAGCGTCAATCCAGGAACCAGGAGGTCACCAGTTTGATTCCCAGTCAAGGGCACATGCCTGAGTTTGGGTTCGATCCCCAGTAGGGGGCATGCAGGAGGCAGCTGATCAGTGATTCTCATCATTGATGTTTCTATCTCTCCCCCTCCCTTCCTCTCTCTGAAATCAATAAAAACATTTAAAAAAATAAATAAAATGCACACCTATCACACAGATAGGTAAGTAGGTAGAGGTCGATCTTCCTCATGGACTGTGGTGTGAATGTGTGTGCACATGTAATGTATCTCACCCCCACACCCCCACACACTCACAGTCTGCCCTCAGTTAATATGAGTTGGACCTCCCAAAGTTCTGTATATAAGTTGGCATTTACAGTGGCATATTTGTAGCAATTTTTTAAAAGAAATCAAAGAGTCTAGTATTTCTCAGATATCTAAGGGAAATGTTTTCAGTTCTCTAAAAACTCCCCTGAAGGGCGAGTGTTCTCGAACTATCCCCCTGACTCTGGCTCCCAGCCTCCGTCCCTGCAGCCTGCCTGCTGTCTGTCTGGGCGGGCTGGGCCGGCCTCCTGCTGGTCCCGTGGCTCTGGGCAGCCTCTGCTCGGACAGCAGTGCTTGGGCTCACCTCTCTGACCACCTGACTAGGTCTGACACGGGTTTATTTTACCATTTAAGAATGCAGCACATTCCTGGTTTCTTTCTCATTGTACCTCTAAATTTAGCCTGGTCTTACCTACGGGGAAAAAAAAAAAGAATGAATAGTTTTATTACCTTCATAGACTAGCTCATTAAAACTGAAGAACATTGAGTGTATGTGGAACAAGGGATTGGACTGGCCCACTGGACAGGTTAAAATGTTACTATCTTTTAAAACCAATATACGTTTTAACTGTCTGATTGATACTCATTTTAAGAGACAGAAGGGCCTGGATGGCATGGCCCCGTGGTTGAGCATCGACCTATGAACCAGGAGGTCACAGTTCGATTTCTAATCAGGGCACATGCCCGGATTACAGACTCGATCCCCAGTAGGGGGTGTGCAGGAGGCAGCCGATCCATGATTTTCCTCTCTCATTAATGTTCCTATCTCTCCCTCCATTTCCCTTCCTCCTTCTCTAAGAGAGAGAGAGAGAGAGAAGGAATATAATTTTCCCTTATTAAAATTTGCATAGAGAAACGGGTTCCATTACTGAGTAACTTCTGTTGGCTGAGGCAAAGCCATTGTTCCTAAACTAAAAATGCCAAAACGATTCCCACTTTTTATGTTTTCTTCTCATAAAACATCGAGTTGTGCTGGGCTACAGTAAATATTTTAAAGTCAAAGGATCACTTCCTGGCCCGTCTGGTAAACAGCCCGCCCCCCGCTGCCTGTTGTGAGCCCAGCCGTGTTGCCTGTTAGCAGGGGCCCCGGAGCAGGGAGGGGGACGGGGAGGGAGGATAGAGCAGACGCGTTCTCTCCTGGAATGCCCGTTGAATTAAACCTCTCCGTCCCACGGACGAACCTACCATCTCTTCCAAGATGAATCCAGAAGCAGGAGTCTGCCTTCTTTTATTCGTGGTCAGGAGATTAAAATTGATCACTGGCCACACAGGGAGCCGGCCGCGGGCCGACAGCTCAATGCCGTTAACTAGGACGGGGCTCGCCTCCTGTTCCCCCTAACTGTGCACTTACACGTTGCCAATAGGATCGATGCCGGGTCATCCCAGGCTGCGGGCAGCTGTGTGACCTGACCATGTTTGCTGTGGGTTTTTTTAAAGGATAATGCCATGAGCCCTGATAGCCACGTGAGCAGGTATACGATTAAATTTGACAAATGAAGATGTGTACTTTCTTTTTTTTTGGAGCTGGCAAAACCCTTCACGTGGAAATAATGAATGAAAATTTGATGGTTGATTTACTGTAGGTCCAATGACTTGCCGTGGAAGAAGGAAAAAGAACACTTTAATTATTACCCTTTCATCACAGGGAGCTGATGGGAGGGCTGCCATTGTAGATCTGGGCTTGAAGGAAGACCTTTCACGAGGCATCAGGCGGATGAAAGCAGGCGCCGTTTGCTTACAATCGTCTGAAAATGGAGCGTAGGTGGGATGATGTGTGAATAATTACCTACTACTCTTTAAAGCATGTTGGGGTTTTTTTCTTTCTTGTGAATAAAGAACGACTGTGTTAACATTCAGAAAATTGAAAGTACCGCCGATCACTATGTGCTAAATTTCAAAAGGCTAGGCTAAGCCCTCCTTTCTACTCCCTGGTAATGAAGATGTGTGTGCTCTCCTAGATGTGTGTTTATTTCGTGGAACGGAGGGAGAGACACCGTCTGCCGGAGGTTTTCCTGGATTAAATCTGGCTTCGGCGCTAATGGGCTCTGAGAGGTTAGAAAGCTTGTTTTCCTGCCTCGGGCCTCATCTGTAAATGGCCATAAGATACCTGCTCTGGCCCAGCCCGGCTGGAGTGGGTCCATTGGTTGAGCGTCATCCTGGGCCCCGAAAGGTTGGCGGTTCAATTCCCGGGCAGGGCACGTGTCTGGGTTGTGGATTTGATCCCCCGTCAGGGAGTGCATGGAAGTCAACGGATGGATGTTTCTCTCTCACATTTATATTTCTCTCCCTAATTCAGAGCTTCAGTTTTGACAAAAATCTTAGCCTGTGAAAGAAGCCCTTCTAAAGGTTGAGTTTAATCAAACAGATATCGAAAGGATGTGGTTTTCTTCTCCTGTGTCCACAGTCGGCATCTGAGTGAGTGCCCTCGTCCCCCCTGCAGTTGCTGTAACAGGGGAAGGAGGTAAACACACATCTCTAGGAAATCTAGACGCAGTTTCCAATGCTCTGTACAGCGTTTCTTGGAAGCATTAGCAATTCATTCAGAGTCTGCATCTTATTCATCCATGTCTGCATAGCTGTCTTCATGTGAGCATCATACTTGAGATGACTCCTCTCTGGGTGGCAGCGTTGCCCCAGGAGGGTAAACTGTGTTTGTACGGAGGTCGTAGGCCCGTCCTGCCATGTGTGTGAGTGGAGGCTCCCAGTATCCCAGGTGGGGAACAGGTGAGTGCCCCTGTTTCATCCGAATCCCTGCCATGGCCTCCTGCCCGCCTTCATCCCCGCTGCCTGCCTGTCCACGCCACGCACGTCCACCCACGCGACCTTGTTGACATTCAGAGCTGATTCTATCACCGCCTGCAGGGTCTTCTCAGTGTGACATCCACGCTCCTCAGTGTGACCTGCAGGGCCCATGTAACCTGCCCTCCTGAGCCCTCCTGTCGGCTCCCCTGACCACGCCCCAGGTCCAGGGGATTGAACTCTCACTCAGTCCTGCCTTTGCTCCTCCTTCCCCTCCTTCCACCACTGGGAGCACTCACCTCTAGGGACCCATTGTGGTGTGGCTGTCTGCAGGCCGTGTGACCGGAGTTTGGATGCTGGACTGTGAGTCCCTCTATCAGAGGATGAACCTGCCGTTTCTAACTTCCTGATTACATATCCTGGGAGCTATGCATCTACGTATCCCCAGCACCTACTGTGTTAGCTAGCACATAGTAGGCACTCAATAAATATGAGTGAAGAATCAGTGAAATTAAGTAAGCATCTAAGTTCCTATTCCCAACTGATTGTAATTATAATTTAAAATTCACAGCTGGGCCCTGGCCGGTGTGCTCAGTGGGTTGGAGTGTCGACCCATACACCAAAAAGTTGTGGATTCGATTCCCAGCCAGGGCACATACCTAGATTGCTTGGTTGATCCCTGGTTGGGGTGCATACGGGAAGTAACCTGTGGGTGTTTCTCACACCGATGTTTTATCTCGCTCTCTTTCTCTTTTCGATAAAATCAATAAACATATTTAATCCTTGGGTAAGTATTTTAAAAAAATCACAGCTGGACCAAATCTAAAAGTGCAACATGATAAACTATATATTTATTTGGCATTTTTTGGTAATTTCAGAACTAGATATGTTACAATTATACATTGACTCTACCAGGTTTTATGTGCTCATATTTAAAGAAATTTTAACTGGCACTAAGTTTAAATAAATTATCTGTAGTTTTGTCATCGTTATGGTTGTTGTTACGGTGTTTTGTACCAAAATTGTGTTCAACATCAAGGAAGGTACGAGTGTAAAAGTAATAGGATTTTTAAAAGTTTAAAATACATAAAAGCTAACTCATTTATTAGCATTTGTCATACACCCGTCACTGGGCTAAGCAATTATCACATTATTGAGATATATTATCTCATGAATCTCCCTGTGAGGCAGGTTTTATAGATAAGGAAATGGAAACTTAAAATTTAAATAACTGATTATGCAAGGTTACACAGCTGATCTGCGGTGGAATGGTGACAGGAACACAGGTGCGTCTGATGTCAAACCCGTGCCTTCCTCTTCCCCCCGGGCTGGCATACGTACACATTCTTACATAAACAAGCGTTCCTTCTCAGTGAGAGTGACTGACAGGTGTGGATAATTACCTCGCATTGTGGCATTTGTGACCACACTCTCTGAACTTGGAATGGTATCTGGATAAGAGGGACAGTGTGATGGATTTAATCTTGGTGCATGTGACTCTTTAACCCACTTGTGAGGCACGGCTCTTACAGAATGTAATGCAAAGTATAACCCCTCTATGCACACACACAATACCATGCATGCATGCACAAAGATACATGTTTCTTAGCGTCTTGGGTTTCTTGAAAAACCCAGGCCAGGTTCAGGCTCTGCTTCTAGATAATCTACCTGTGTGGTGGATGAACACACGGGTTCTAGAAGGTCAACCACATGGTTCTGAAATTGTTGACCATGGCTGCCCATCAAGAATGACTTTGGGAAAATGACTACTTTGTGGAATTTTCTGAATTCCGAGAAAAGTATTCTCATTTCAAGACTCTTAACTCAGCAACAAGTCGATAATACTAAATACATTCCAAGTATATTTAAGCATGGGACTAATTTTTTTTATATCACACACTAGAGGCCTGATGCACGAAATTGGTGCAAGAATAGGCCTTCCTCCTCCGCCCCGCCCCCGGCTGCCGGCACCGGCTTCCCTCTGGTTCCCGGGACCCACGCTTCCCTCATAGCCCTGGCTTCATCTGGAAGGTCTTCTGGAAGGATGTTGGGTCTAATTAGCATATTATGCTTTTATTATTATAGATGTTTTTAAATAAATCTATTAAGATACATTTTATGCTAAAATTTATAGAATTATGGTAGTGATTTAGAGTAAGGTGGATTGGCATAGAAATGCGTCACTTGACTCTAAGAGGAAAATGCATAATTAAAATGAAATGACACTGAATTGTGAATATCATTTCAAGATGAAAGACCTATATGGTAGTATAACCAATATCTATGATTATAAATTGCTTTTTCTGCCTGTGAAATTAAGTAGTTACAACAATATAGAGCTATAGTATGTTTACTTGTCCCAATAATAGTTCTATAAAGAAATACATTTTTGTGACTCTTCTATTTTTACTTTATTTTTTTAAAATATATTTTTATTGATTTTAGAGAGAAAGGGAGAGGGAGATAGAAACATCAATGAGGAGAGAGAATCATTGATCAGCTGCCTCCTGCACGCCCCCTACTGATGATCGAGCCCACAACCTGGGCATGTGCTCTGACCGGGAATCAAACTCTGACTTCCTGGTTCATAGGTCGGCGTTCAACCACTGAGCCACTCCCATGGGACTAACTCTTCTATTTTTAAAGATGAGGAAATGGAGGTTTAACGTTGAGTAACGTGAGCATGAACTTGTAGAGAAAAGCTAATATGTACCAGACTCGGAGTGCATTAGAGGTTGTCTGACCGTGACCCAAGGTGCTGTGCATTGCCTCACAGAGGTGCCTGGTGAGCATCCAGGGATGAGAGAGCAAAATCTAGCAGCCAGGGAGCCTCCAAGCAGATGGGGTGCCCGGTCTGTGTTTGGAAGCTGCCCCTTGCTTCCTCAGGCTCACATCGTCTCACTGTGCAGAGTCTGAGGCCAGACATCACAGAAGTAATTCAGACCCATGGCCCACACCCTTGCCTTGCGTGTCACCTCTTCGCATGCCAGGACTGTAGCTAAGAGTAGCATGGCTTTCCAGGAACCCGTCTAAGCACGTGACCTAATGCACGCTGTGTTAAACATGATTGCCTAGCCCAGCCAGCATGGCTCAGTGGTTGAGCATTAACCTATGAACCAGGAGGTCACAGTTAGATTCCCGGTCAGGGCACATGCCCAGGTTTCCAGCTGGATCCCCAGTGGGGGGCGTGCAGGAGGCAGCAGATCTATGATTCTCTCTCACCATTGATGTTTGTCTCTCTCCCTCTCCCTTCCTCTCTGGAATCAATAAAAACATATTTAAATGCACATTATGTTAACAACGATTGCCTCAAATGGCTGATGTGCAGAACACTTTAGGCTCACAACAGAGTTGTGAAAGTCTGGAGGACAATGACACAGAGGGGCTTGCGGGTGCCTGCAGTTAAGAATATATTTGCGTAAACGATAGAGATGTATAATTTTTAAAAATACCTCTGAGAAAGTAAGGGATCCAACCCGATGGGCGTGTGGCGCATTTGCTGGTGATGAGCGTGTCAGCCATACCTCTGAGACCCCGTTCGTCCAGGGCCTCCCCTGCCCGGGATGTGTGCTCATGGTGGCAGCCGCAATGCCTTCCCCGCTGGGCCGTGCACGGACCTTGCATTTAGGTGGCGGGTGGAGGGGGTTTCTGTTACGGATGTGGATGGAGATAAGTGTTTTAATTACTTTTTTAGTGTCTGTGCTTTTGTATTTGTCTCTCCTCTTCCCTTTTATTTCCTGCTGTTGAGATTATGGCCTCATCGCCACAGCAGGTGGCGGTGGCAAATTTGTTTTCTTTGCAAGCCTGGGAGATTTATTTTGTAATAGAACTGTTCCTTTTTAGTCTTTTATTATTAATGATTTCTTTACTTTGGCATATAGTATACGTACAGAGTCCTAAATAGTCATTTCCTAGCACCATCTAAGAATTCCAGTCGTTAACGAAAAAACCTTTGCCTCAGGCGTATTGTTTGATTTTTATTTTATTTGTTTTATTTTTTGCTTCACAATGTGAGGATTAAAATGAAAGGAAATTGTTTATAGTAAAAGCCAGATGAAAATGAGAAGCAGAGAAAAGAGAAGGAAGGGGAATAAAGAGAAGAGAAGTGGTCCAAGAGGTAAGTCATACTTTACTAAATAATACCAAATAAACAGGTAGACGTTGTTGACAGTTATAGGAAAATACGTCGATACAGCTTTACTAAAAGAGGGATTTGTAAGATCTTGTTTATATTAAAATTAAATTTTAATTGTTAAAATAATTTCTGCTCAGTATAACAATATTAGAATATTACAGAAGTGTAAAGAGAAATATCTTTTTTTTTTAAGTCCAAGATTATGTCATATTGGCTGTTTTCTATGCCCCTTTATATGGAAAGAACAACAGATAAGAAGGTTCCTGAGTATAGAAATGGTTTATCAGGAAAGTAAAATGCACTCGAGGATATTTTGCCCATCTTGGAGTCCTTGGGCATCATTTTATTAATTAAAAAGAAGTCTCTGTATTTTTTTCACAAATATGTAAAGGCAGTAAACATGACGAGACCAGAAAGGAAGAGCGAGTCACATTCTCACTTTGTCGCGTGGGCTTGCGGGATGTTTTCTGACAGGTGAACACGCCTCCAGAATTGTAACGATGACACTCAGTTTGTTCCATACGTGTGACACTGCTTAACGCCCTTTCTTAACATGTTTATGTAGTTGTCACCTGTACGCGCTCCACATTGGAGCCCTGAATTAAGTTCTCATATGAAGTTACATGAACCCATCTCATGGGCGTGATGGGACTTGTGCAGATTTTCTACAGGAAGTTATGAAAGTGACCTGAAGTACATTTTTGCCTTAACTTTGTGGGACTTATCATCTTTGGTTATTTCATTCCCTTCCTCAAGGCTCTTTAAAAAGGTATCAGACATCTTACAAGTTCAATACAACAAGTGGGCCTTCCCTCAGCATCTGTCAGGTTTTCAGAATGGCCCAAGTGCCCAGTACTTCCCTCGGTCTGGACTCCACTTATTATATGTACCGTATGTCATGGGGGAAATCCTGGTTTGAGATGGTGACTCCCATTCATAACATCTTCATCTGGTTATGCTCTAACCAGCTGCGTGCTGCACGCCGTGAGTGCATGTGGTCACGCTGAGAGAGAAGTAGGCGGCAGTCACACGGAACAGATGTTGAACGGGGATCTGACAGAGGGTGGAGTGAAGACTGTTGTGATGCGTGGTGATTGATTTCACGCGTGTGGTAGGGAGTCGCTGCATTCTCTCTGATTCGGTCCGAACACTCAGAACCAAGTGTGCTTGCTGGCAGGGGGACAGCGGGGAAAAGATGGGGAGTTTTATTGAGAAAAGAAGCACAATAGGGCTCATAGAGCTCTTTCTAATCAATATATAGATCCTAGGAGTATAGCCCATCTGGCACCGTTGTCCCTTGGAAATAAGATACAAGTCCTCCGGGTCATATGCGTGATCTTTAAGTGACAGGTGACGAGCTTTGTAACCCGCTGTGCACTGTGCATGTTGGACCCTCAGGGGAGCGTGCTACTTCTCTGCTGTGACCCCACGTGTCGGGCTGGGTATAGGAACAGCCTGCCTTTTCTAAATATTAATTAAATACATGTATTAATAGATACATCCATCTGTGATTTTATACCTACATTCACACATCTTGTAAACACCCATTGAAAGGGCTTCCTGTGATCCATTCCGATGACTTTTGTCTTTGGCACTGTTTCCTACGACTCTTTTTGTCATGTGTCTTTATTTTTCATCATTTTTACATTTTGCCCAAGACAGTGATAATGACTAACATTTGAAGGTTGCTTTAGACTGCCCGGATGGAGCGCTTTTGAGCGCACATCTCTTTCTAAGTTTCAGAACCCCCCTACATCAGGCAGGGCTTCTTCCTCCCAGAATCAAGGAGCTGGAGCGTCAGAGTGGTGCGGGCTTTGCCCAAGGACAGCTGGAGAGGGGAGATCGTGAGACGGACTCCCGGTCAGTCTCACCTTGCTACCTGCCTGGCCTTGAGGCTCCCGTGCTTTGAGGCTGTTGAATGCTGTGGACCAGATGAGGCTAGAGTACCCTTGTCTGGACACAGCCTCTTAGTGAAGCCGAAGATGCCAAGTTTCATGGACTCTGTGACCCACCTGTCAGCACCGACCACTTCGAGGTGTGACAGTATCCACCGTGTGTATCATGGATGAGATGACGTTTAATGTACGGCTCGCCAAGTGTGTCATGTCAGTACATTGAACCAAGGCTGGTAGGGAGAGGATGCAAAGAAAAGGGAACATTCACTTCACATACATTGTTCTCATTTCATTCTCCCAACAACACCCCAACGAGGCGGCGGCTGCTCCGGAGAATAATGGACTTGCCCAAGGTCGCGGCAGAAGTAGAATTTTAATGCAGGAAGTCTGACCTCCGAGGTTTTCTTCGGATTCCATATACGCTGGGTTACAAATAGTTATAGAAATAAGCCAGTCGCATGAAGGCATCTTTAAAAGATTAAGTGAACAGAAATAAAGAAACAGAACGGTCACAGAGACAGCGCATTAACAGTCGCAGGTGCGTGGCTGGGGGTCCCGGCCTCGTGTCCCTCCATGAGTTTGTTTCACGAGCCTCTCTTTCGTCTGCGATTTGAGCGGCCTTCGGCATCACCGCCGGTCCCAATCCGGGTGTCGGCCCCGGGGGCTGAGGTCACACGACAGGCTTTCTTCTTCGAGGAGAAAGTGAAACCCCAGATACGAAATTTCTTCAAAAAGTGAGAAACGCAGGACTCGCACCACTGACTGCGTTTGGCTGTGCTCAGCCAGGGACCTTGAGGGGAGCCCCCTGCCCAGTGGATTCCGTCTCCTAACATCTTGTGGGAGAGAGACCGAGGACCGGTGTGCCTGAGGGGGCTCCGTGCCCCTGCTGTGAGCCGCCGGCCTGCGGGGGAGCCCCAGAACGGCTCTGGTGCCCGGTGCCGTCCTCTCCACCTCCCCTGGCGCCCTGAGGCCCTCCCCAGCGCAGGTCTCTGCCATCGCTGTCTCCCACGGTGGCTCAGCTGCCGCTCACATGGATGCCGCCAAGAACGAGCGCCAGCGCACCAGCGCCTGCTCAATTCAGTTAACACTGAGGAGGTGACCTGGTAAAGGAACACAGCAGACATTCCAAAATCTGAGAGATGCGCAGACGCCTCCTCGCAAGGCTCCGGAGACGCAGCTCACTCCTCCCGTTACTCCCGAGACGGGCACACCACAGAGTCTGTACCATCTTGTTCTTGCTCATTGAAGTGTGCGCAGCTTAGCAACTTACCAGTAACATGAGCACAAAGAATGTCCTGTGCACATTGCCATTCTTTTTTTTTTTTATAATATATGTTTTTAATGATTTCAGAGAGGAAAGGAGAGGGAGAGAGAGATAAAAGCATCAATGATGAGAATCACTGACTAGCTGCCTCCTGCACCCACCACACTGGGGATCGAGCCCGCAACCTAGGCACGTGCCCTGACCAGGAATTGAACCATGACCTCCTGGTTCATAGGTTGATGCTCAACCACTGAGTCACGACGGCCTGGCCACACCACTGTTCTTTATTCTGTGGTTGTTGCAGAGGGGGAGGTGTTTGGGAAACAAAGCAGAGATGCATATTTCAAATATGCATCAAGCAGTGTGGGATATTGAGTAGCCATTGAAATGGATTTGTTCAGCCATTTGTATGATGAGTATTTAAATGCAACAGATTCTAGCTGGTTTGGCTCAGTGGATAGAGCGTCAAAGGGTCCGCAGGCTCAATTCTGGTCAGGGCACATGCCCAGGGTTGCAGGCTCGATCCCCAATAGGGGCGTACAGGAGGCAGCCAATCAATGATTCTCTCTCATCATTGATGTTTCTATGTCTCCCTCTTGCTCTTTGAAATCAATAAAAATATTTTTTAAATGCAGCAGATATCATTTCAGGTGACTTAACATGAATGAATAAAAGTCAATGCTATTGGATAAAAAAAAGAAAAGAAAGTAACCAGCAAATCACCAAGGGGATGCCCGCACAAAGGGAAACATTCCAGAAAGGGTTGTACCAGGGAGAAGAATCACAAAACAGAGTTACAGCCCGAGGCAGCAGCCAGCCTTCCCTCTGCCCCCAGGCGGGAAGCTGGCCACACACATTCTGGGCTGGATGCGTATCCATAGACGTAGAGCAGCACTGAATACTGGATGTGGAATGGTTCGTTCATTTATTTATTTTTAATTATATTTTTATTGATTTCAGAGAGGAAGGGAGAGAGAGAGAGAAACATCAATGATGAGAGAGAATCATGGATCAGCTGCCTCCTGTATGCCCCTTACTGGGGATCGAGCCCCCAACCTGGGCATGTGCCCTGACCGGGAATGGAACCATGACCTCCTGGTTCATAGGTCGACGCTCAGCCACTGAGCCAAGCCGGCCGGGCTGGAATGGCTAATTTAGATACCACGTAGCATCACATTATAGCGGGGCTCACTAGTAGTTCCAACCTTACACGTGAACAGGGCAACGGACTGCCCAGGTTGGAAATGGGCTCTGCTGCTCACCTGTCCTGTGGTCCTCTGCAGTCCCGCCCTCTTCCTGAGCCTCAGCTCCCTCACACCTGGAATGCGGATCACACTGTCAGTTGTGTGTAGAGTTGTTTTGAGAATTAAGTGAATTATGTATTTTTAAAAAATCACCGATAGGCCATGCATTTGGAACAGTATCTACAATGTATGATCAATAAATGTTCAATTAGATTTGTCACCTAAGCAAAATTTTGTTCATTTCTGTTCTTTTTGGAGAACTTGAAAATGATCATTTTTTGGTAGTTCTTACGGAGGTGTTCCTTTGTGTAAATGCATCCTGAAACACCAGTCTCGGTGTCTGTGCAAGGGGAACAAAGAACCTACTTGGATTTCATGAAAGACAAGAAAAAACAGTCTCCACGCCGATCGGTTGCGTTTGTCAAATCTGTGTCAGTTCCTCTTCATTCATAAACCTCCTTCTTCCCACTGAAAAGTGAATTAAGAAGTCATTTCAGTGTCATTTTGAAATCATCCTGGTGTAGACACAGGCCTTATTTATTAATACGCCTCCTCCTCTCGGGGAAATCTGCCTTTGATCGATGGGTATTTGCAAGTTTCATTATCTTTCATAGTTCACTCTCAGAAGCTTCATTTGTCTTTCTTTGTAGCCCTTTGTTTAATTTGCCAAAGTTTAGTACTTTACTCTGATTTAAGCTTTATTCTTTCCTTGACATAAGATGTGAAATTTGAAAAAAAAATTGATAAAAATTCAGCTACTTCTCTCTCTCTCTCTCTCTTTTTTTTTTTTTGCATTAACCATTTTTGCACATTAAAACTTTATTTGTATGTCTTAGTGCTTCCTTAGGATAAATTCAAAACTGTTTTCTAGAAATTGAGCACTAATCTGTGTGTCTATCAGAGGAATGTAACAATCCATCTCTACCCTTGCCACGAAATATAATTCTCTTAAACTCTTTGTGTATTAGAAGAGGGGAAATCAGATCACAGTCTTAATTCATAGTTCTTAAATTACTTAGTTAAGATGTTTGGTGCTTATAAGGTGTTTATATTTTTTCTTATACCAGTTTTTGTTGTTCTTTGTTTATGACTGTTGAAAAGCTAATGTTCTATCTTAAAATTGAGAAACTTCTTTATAGAGACATTTTATTTGTTAAAATATTCTCCTGGTGAATTATTTGCCTTTTAATTTGCTTACAATATTTTTCAATATAGAAGTAGCTGAATTTTTATGCTCAAATATATTTTTTCTTTGATTGTTTTAGTTTTTTTTTGTATCGATTACTTTTTTTTAGTTTTTGTGATTAGTTTTTTATATTTAGCAATTTAATACATCACAACTTATTTTTATTTATGTCATGAGGAAAGAATATAACCTGATCCCAGCCATTGTGGCTTGGTAGTTGAGCATCAACCTATGAACCAGGAGGTCATGGTTTGATTCCCGGTCAGGGCAAATGCCCAGGTTTCGGGCTCCATCCCCAGTGTGGGCGTGCAGGAGGCAGCTGATCAATGATTTTCTCTCATCATTGATGTTTCTATATCTCTCTCCCTTTCCCTTCCTCTCTGAAATCAATAAAAAAAATTTTTTAAAAGAATATAACCTGGTTGTCTCCTGAACACTATATGCACATGTGCATCCATGCTTCTGTGTATGATTATGTGTGTGTGAAGGGGTGATGTGATGTTTGATGTGTGCCTAGTTTTATATTAAAGGTCTCCTCTGAGGTCTGTTACATTGTATTATGAGCATTCTTTCATGTGGATTTGCTTATAGATTTTTTTTCCCCCTCTAAGAACCACCTGACTTTAATGATGGCAGCTTTCTACGTTTTTAACTACCTGATAGAAAACATTTCTCCTCCTGCTAATGACATTTTATACATGTTTATTCTCAGGTTTGCCAGAACCCAACCAAGACCACATCTTCCAAGGCCTGACACAGGAGCAGGGCTTTTATACGTCCAAGGACTTTTTGCCTCTTGTCGCCAAAGGCAGTAAAGCAGGTAAAACATAGCATCTTCCGTTCCTGACGTGGTCGGGTGGATTATAATTGATATTAAGTCCAGGCTGTAAGATGTTGTGCAACCTGATCCTTCAAGACACTCATCCGAAGAAGGGGTGGGGGTGATGTCCCCATTTGCCAGCGTCTACCAGTGCGCCCTCAGGCAGGCGTCCCTGGAGGAGGCTCACTCTTGCAGGCAGTTTGAGCTGCCTCCAGAGACATTGCTTCTGAGTGAGAGAGTCGGAAACAAACCATGGAAGATGTTCTTAGAAGGAGTGGCAGGGACTTCAGTTTGGATACGAGTGCATTTAATCTCTTTATTTTGAAATTGGACAACTGGTTGTATCCAGCAGGCAGGAAGATGGTCTCTCCCAGAGCAGTGAGTGTGGAAAGTTAAAGGAAAACATTGGACAGACGCCCTGGGCCATGCTGTCTGTGTGGAAGCACGTCCTGAGCTCAGGAACAGCCTGGAGCTCGGCTTCATCTGGGCTGGAGTCATGTCTGAATGATAAAGAGGCTGAAATACATTCTCCAAAAACAAATCAGATCAACCCTTTAAACACACATACTTTGTTCTGAAATATATTTTTATTGATTTCAGAGAGGAAGGGAGAGGGAGAAAGAGATAGAAACATAAATGATGGGAGAGAAACATGGATTGGCGCTTCCTATACGCCCCACACTGGAGATCGAGCCCACAACCCAGGCATGTGTCCTGACTGGGAATCGAACCGTGACCTCCTGATTCATAGGTCAATGCTTAACCACTGAGCCACGCCTGCTGGGCAAGCATATATACTTTTAAAAGTCTATTTTGACATCTATTTGCATGTAGAAAAGATAAGAACTTACATTTTTTCTCCAAACATTTTTTTAAAGCCACATCTTTTTCTATAGATTATTTTGTAGAAGTTTACCGCTAAAGATGTGTACCACCCCCTCTTCCTCCTTCCAAGCGAGCAGGATATACATGTGACTGAGATGCTTTCTAAGGAAGGTCATAGCACTCATGACCTTACTTGAGAATTGCAGAAGCTGGGTATGTAATCCCAGATACAGACTCTCCCAAGCAAATTGATTATTATGTTCATGGCAATTATAGGCCCATGCTAGCCAAGATGCCATTTCAAAAATTATAGTAATTTATCTTATCAGCAGTTGTATTTAATCCGATAATACATACCTCTCAAGACAGAAAGAGCACCTGCATTTTACCATTTTACGCGAATTTTCATCGGGACATCAAATCTTCATTCATATCGGTGCTCTTGAGAAATGCACACAAAAAATTCATCATTTCCCTTTAATGCTCACTTTTATTAAAAGGAACAGAAAAATGGTCAACAGGAGGAAGTTTTATTTTAACTCTTTAAAAAAATAGTGTCAGAAGTTCTTCAGTTGCATAAAGAGCACTTATTCACATCGTGTTCATTTTTAATGTTCAAAGTTTCCTGAATGGTAATGTATAGTGGGTCTGTTCGCCAGAAGTCTTACCACATCATGGCTGAGTGACATACACGCAGGACACGCTGGGGGTGATGGGCTCAGGTCGTGAGCAGCACTCCCTTTTCTTTTAACGGAAATTAACGATGACACGAGAAAAATATAGGCTACCCCTTGCCAAAAGACTCTCATCGATTCTGGCTTGTTAGGACCTGTGCCCCTCGAAATGTGTTACAAGCTATCCTAGAAGGAAAAGGGAGGCTCAGGTACTGACCATGAAATTACATATGAGCCTTTTTATTTTTATTATATATATACTAGAGGCCCAGTGCATGATTGAATCATGCACGTGTAGGGTCCCCTACACGCTTTCGCTTTCGATCACGGGGGAGCTGGGTGCCTGTCCGCTGGTGCACCAGGCCTTTCAGAAGCCTCCGCCGCGCCGGCACCCAGCTCCCCCGCTTTTGATTGTCCGCGGTGGGACATGAGCTCACTGCCCCAGAGGCCCCTTCTGTGCCGCAGCACAGCCATGGCGCAGACGCTGAGCTCGAGCCACCGCTGGCGACGCGAGCTCAGCGTCCTGCCGGCCAAATCGGCCACCCCGAGTCCCGCCCCCCCGCGCCTCCTGGCCAATCGTGGGCATAGCGAAGGTACGGTCAATTTACATATTTGTCTATTATTAGGTAGGATATAGTTATTGATTTCAGAGAGGAAGCGAGAGGGAGAGAGAGATGGAAACATCAATGATGAGAGAGAAGCATGGATCAGCTGCCTCCTGCTCGCCCCACAACCCAGGCTTGTGCCCTGACCGAGAATCAAACCATGACCTCCTGGTTCATAGGTCGGCGCTCAACCACTGAGCCATGCCAGCCAGGCCATGAGCCTATTTTAAAAATGAGAATACAACTGTTTTCCAATGAAGCAGAGTAATTCGATGGGGACACTCGGTCCCGAACGCTGCGCAGTGCTGTTTTCCATGGCTTCGAGGACAAGCATGTTTTGAGCTGTCTTGCAACAGTAGTTTCTCCACCTAAAAGCATTTCCTTCCGTCGCCCAGGAATGTGCGCCTGCCGCGCTCCGCTGCCGTCCATCCGGGGGGTCGTGATCGTGCTCGGAGCCGGGGACACGGCCTTCGACTGCGCCACCTCGGCCCTGCGCTGCGGGGCCCGCCGCGTGTTCGTCGTCTTCCGGAAAGGCTTCGTTCACATCAGAGCCGTCCCCGAGGAGGTAAATGGAACGAACCATGGCGGGGAGGGGCGGGGGCGAGGAATGGGGGGCTTGTCAGGCAGCAGATTTGGGGAGAGGAGACTGTCCCGTCTGCGAGGCTGCCTTCTTCCCCTGTTCCTGAGGGGAATGCAAACGTGAATGTTTGTGGACTAAGCCCAGTTGTTTGTCTAGCTCAGACGGTCAGCGTAAAAATGATTCTGTAAGGACTTTGTCTATCTTCATCGGTACCCACGTGCTTCTTATCCTCAGTGTACCCATCTTTGGCACGTACTTAACTAGTCACAGTGACCTCTGCTAAGCTCTCCGTATCCCTAACAAGAGGTGCCCCATAAAATGTGTGGCTCCTAGGAGAATGCTGTCGCTAGAGACATTCAGAATTTCCCAGGAGCCACATGTGCACCCGCATTCAGAGGGGCTTGGTCGTCCTGTCCGCTCGCTCTGCTGGGAAGACCACAGAGCAAAGACACGTTTATTTTTCCAAGAGCTCTCATGCAAGCTCTCAATGCTCTCATGCAAGCATTGTTTAGGTTTATAATTAGTTCAGATTGAAAAGCGCCTCCTTCTTGGGGGTGACTGGTGACTACGCGTGGGCGAGGCCTCGGCTGGGGGCAGGCCCCACGGGCGTCTCGAATTTTCATGCTGTTGGAGCAGGCGGATGCCGCACAAAGGTGTTAGTTCTGAGAAGGGAACCCGGGATCTTTAGAGAAAGATGAATCACTCATTGTACCCAGGTCCGTACGATGAATTCGATTTGCCGTGGAATGCCCAAGCATGTTTGGAGTCTCTCTACGAGGCAAGAATTATAACTGTAGTCAACAGGTGATTTGTCTCATGGGGAGTGACCGTGGTGGCGATTAATCTTACGAGACCCGCAGAGTCACCGCTGGCTCCTACGCTGAGCCTCACGCGTCGCCGTCTTCTCTGCACTGGGCTCCATCCAGACTCCCCTTTGACAGCTGTGAGTTGTGCCGAAGTCCAGGGACCACGCACAGCCAAGGCTGTAACCCCCACACCACCATTGGATCCCCATGGCTTTAAGGGATGGAGCTGGGAGGCGCCGCACAGCTGGTGCTGCAGGGATGGCTGCGCCCCCTTTCTCTAACACGGGTCCCCGGGCTCCCCTGTGCATCAGAACCACCTGGAGGCGTTTGCAACAGAGCGTGCTGGGCCCGGGTTCTGACTCAGTGGATCTGCGTGGGCCCGAGATCGTGCATTTTGAGCGAATGTCCCGGTGGGCGGTCATGGCCGCTGCTGCTCTGCGTGCCATCCACGCCGGGTCCGGCTGCCTCACTAGAGCCCCCGCAGCGGCCGTGGGGGGCTCGCTCCATCTTCCTTAGGACAGCAGCGTTCCTGCTGCCGGATGGAGGTTTGATCCCAGGAGGACGGAGCATCCTCGCGTGGGGATGGAACTCGGATCCCAGCCCTCTGCGACCCCCTCGTGGCCTCACACACATGCTAAGTAGGATGCTGCTGACAAACTCACTCCTTGGCCTGGTCCTGAGGGAGTCCGGCCCATCGAGAGCGCTGTCTGCGAAGACTGAGGGAAATCTGCTAATAATTCCCTCCAGTGCTTCCCCGCACGCTGAACGCGGGAGATTACATTTCACAGGATAACAGAATCCCCCCAAATGCAGGTATTAAGAGCTGTAGTTAGATCAGACAGAACTTCTAGAACGCTCCAGGCCTGGGGGATCCCTAGGAGGAGGAGAAGGTCAGGACTCGCAGCCCTGCGGAGTAGAGGGTGGTAGAGGGAGGCGGGGAAGGGCTTTGTAGTTCCCATTAGTTATCACCGAGGGGAGGATGGAACAAAATCGCTTTAATAGCTCAGCCCCGCACACGAAGGGTCGTGTAAGAATCTATTGTTCACATATTCGACTTCCCGAGCAGCCAAACAAGACAGGTCTTTAATTCCGCCCTAATTCGCATGGGCTTCCAGACCTCTCCCTGTGCCCTGGGCTGTGCCCTTTCCCTTTGCTGAAATGGCAACTGGTTTAAGGTGGATTTGTCTACATCCATATAGGCTAACATTCAGAAGGCCAACTGTTGTGATCATGAATGCTCCTTTATTCATTTTAATAATAAAAACAACAGTACCAGATTGCCTGGTCTGTTACTCAGGAATATCTTCATCGGTTAAGGCAACTCTAAAATAATTAGCACATCTTTTTAAAAGTATATTTTTATTGATTTCAGAGAGGAAGGGAGAAGGAGGGAGAGATAGAAACATCAATGATGAGAGAGAAACATTGATCAGCTGCCTCCTGCACGCCCCACACTGAGGATCCAGCCCACAACCCGGGCATGTGCCCTGACCGGGAATCGAACCGTGTCCTCCTGATTCACAGGTCGATGCTCAACCGCTGAGCCACGGCTGTGAGCACATCGTTCTCTGAAAGCCTGTGCCTTTCCCCTGCAACCTCTGGGACCACACCCACGTGCCCCTCGGACATCATCCACATCAAGTGGTCCTGGCCGAGCCACACTCAGGTTCTCCTCATCTGCATCGTGCTGACTACACCTGCATTTTCCCACCAGTCACGTGCTTTTCTGTCTTCACTTAATGATAAGAACTGGGAAGCTGGGACTATTTTTAGCCAATAACCTGTCTGAGCCGGCAAATTTGGTTTTACTTGGTAAGGGTACTGCTCCTCTGGCTCCTTGCACATGCGTCACCTGACGTGGAGCGGGATCTGCAGGGAGAGGGATGGGAGACCTGTCAGCAGGATGGGATTCAAAGATGCCTGCAAACAAACAAACATGCGTGCCCCAAGGGCGCAGCGTTAATGAACGGTCCTGGGGACTCCCTGGGACTAAGACAGGAAGTACACCTTCAGTGCTTGATGATGACATGAATGTCAGAATCTTTTAAAATATGTTTCTATTGATTTCAGAGAGCAAGGGAGAGGGAGAGACAGAAACATCAATGATAAGAATCATGAATCGGCTGCCTCCTGCACGCCCCACACTGAGGATGGAGCCTGCAACCCGGGCCTGTGCCCTGACCGGGAATCGTACTGTGACCTCCGGGTTCAGAGGTCCACGCTCAACCCCCGAGCCGCACCGGCCGGGCCAGCAGGTTAGAATTTAATGTGCGCTGGCCTGGCTTTGTGTTCTGCTCACTAGAGTGTAGAACCTATGCGTCCTTTGCCTATATTCGACCTCACCGAAAACTGTCATCATGTTTTTAATTATGGTAAATTAAGTTGCTTCATCGTTTCCACAGTACGATGCCTGTAATATTAATCAGATCAAATCATCCCGTTACATAAAGTTAATCATTAAAATGATGATCGTGATGGCATGCTGGAGCACTCTATTTTTATGCCACTCGGCTTCGGCCACAGAGCTTCCGTGAATATGGAGGTACATATCCAAGCTAAGAAGAATTTTTTTCTCCACTTCCTCTCACGGTATGAACATTAAGTGGCAAGTGGATTCATTGACCCTCAAAAATGGAACCTCCTGGCTGTTTCCTCTTGTGTTCCTCGGAGTTGTTACTGACGGAGCCAAGGACTAGCGGTTTGTTCATTTGGTTAATGCACCCGCTGTCTGTCGGGGGACAGGTGCCATCAGACAGATGAATACATATGTGCACCGTGGAGCCCGGTCGTGTGGTTCACTGTTGAGTGCTACTTATGAACCAGGAGGTCACGGTTTGATCCCCGTCAGGGCACAGGCCAGGGTTGCAGGCTCCATCCCCAGTGGGGGTGCGTGCAGGAGGCAGCCGATCCATGACTCTCTCATCATTGATGTTTCTCTCACTCTCTCTCCCTTCCTCTCTGAAATCAACAAAAATACATATTTAAGAAATATGTATGCCATGGACACGAGTTCATACAGAAACCTCACCGACATGCTGAGCACCTGTGGGCATGACAAGTGTTAGGTTTTCAAAAGCACTCACCCTGGTTTTCCATCCCCATGTGGCTCAGATCCTTCCTAGTTTGGAACCTCACGCACAGCCTCTCTGCCTCCCTTGTCAGGGTCCTACTGAGACCACCTGTCAACCTCCTCGGACGATGTTTTCACCTGTTTGATAAAGAATTCTCCGCCTACTAGTTATGATCACACTGACAAAGGCCTGAATTCCCCCCACCCCCCAAAAAAAAACAGTAAAGAGGAAAATGAGCGAACAAGCTCTTATTTGCATTCTGTCCTATGAACATCCGTGATGGGCGTGATAATCAACAAAAACGAGGGCGCCCTCCTCCGGCAGGAGGAGTGATGTGAGGGGAGACGGGCTTCCGGAGGGCGTGCTTGTGTCATGATTACCACTGCCACTGGCTTCTCTACCAGAGTGAGAGACACTCCCCTCTCCGGCCCACGGGGGCCCTTCAGGCTGCGTTCTCCCGCCCACGCTTCTGGTCCTGTGTCCTTGGCACAGACGGGCCCACCCACTGGGCTGACTTTTTTTCCGGCTTACATGTATGCACCGTGGTGCTAGCCAGCAGGATTGGAAAGAGGATGCAACCTGCAGACCTGAGAGCAGTGGAGAACAGGCTACTCTAGTCAGGGACCTCACACACACACACACACACACACACACGCACACACACACACACACCCATAGGGCAGGCACACGGTGCCTCCAGCTCGAGAAACACCTTGTAGTGCCATGGTCTCTAAGCCCCCACAGGGCAGCCCCAATTCAGGACCCTCCCAGGTCAGTGAGCTAGAAAGTGAAAATAGCAGATAACTGAATCTCAGCTTTGGCGATAGTCATTGTTGTTGTCAATCCTCACTGTTGTTAATCGGTGGAGGATATTTTTCCACTGATTCTTAGAGAGAGTGGGCGGGAGAGGGAGAGACAGAGAAACATCAATGTGAGAGAGACATATCGATTGGTTGTCTCCTGCATATGCCCCAACCAGGGCCAGGGATCCAGCTTGCAACCAAGGTACATGCCCTGGACCAGAATCGAACCCAGGATCCTGCAGTCCATAGGCCGATGCTCTGTCCACTGAGCCAAATGGGTCAGGGCTCAGCTTGACTTAAACGGCCCCGCTTCAGGCGGCGCCATGAGAGTGGCACACCAAGTGTGCAGTGGAGAAGAAACGTGCTCACGTGTTTGCCCTCTGCTCTCCTTCCTTTAGATGGAGCTCGCTAAGGAAGAGAAGTGTGAATTCTTGCCCTTCCTGTCCCCGCGGAAGGTCCTGCTCAAAGGCGGGCGGATTGTGGGCATGCAGTTGGTGCGGACGGAGCAGGACGAGGCGGGAGTCTGGAGGGAGGACGAGGAGCAGCGGGTGCAGCTGAGAGCCGACGTGGTCATCAGTGCCTTCGGGTCCGTCCTGAGTGACCCTCAAGGTACAGAGGCGGGCGCCGCGCGGGCTGGGCCGTTGTCTGTTCTTGGGGCGCCACCGGGGCTCCCAGCTTCTTTCAGGGGGTCGTGGGTGGTGGTTTATGTTTTTACTCGAACACTTATTTCCTTCTTCTGGTAGGAAATGCCAGCAATCTTGATTTAAGAGGCTTAGAAATAACATTCAATGCATACTATACAGGATTATTTTTTTTGGGGAGGGGGGGATTGGAAAAGAACATTCATCTTACATTTAAGCCGATAATCAAAATACATGTTTTATTTTGTTCAAATGTTTGCCTTGTTTATTCTGTAAGAATGGCTTTCTCACCCCGTCGGCATGGCTCAGTGGTTGAACGTCTACCCATGAACCAGGAGGTCACAGTTCGATTCCCAGTCAGGGCACAGGCCTGGGTTGTAGGCTCCATCCCCAGTGTGGAGCGTGCAGGAGGCAGCCAGTCCATGATTCTCTCTCATCATTGATGTTTCTGTCTCTCTCTCTCTCCCTCTCCCTTCCTCTCTCTCTAAAATCAATAAAACAAGACATTTTTTAAGTAATAAAAGAAAATAAAGAACAGCTTTCTCTTCAATCAGACCTAGAATAAGACAGTGTGACAGAGCTGTTGTGAGAGCCAGTCTTCAGTGATCCCGATAAAAGGCGGTCTGATAAATGGGCAGAAACAGGGTTTATGGGGAGCACTGTCCTCCTGTCCAGCCCACCAGAAGCAACCCATTGGGAAGTGTGAACTTGGCTCTTTCCCTCTAGATGGGGACATGGACGCACTGAGGAAAGGAAGGAGAAAAGGCTCTAACGTAGTGAGGAGAAGAGAGTGCTTTTTGTAGCATTCCGCTGAAGGGAGGCCACCGGGAGAGGCCATTCTGTGTCATGTTTCCCACACGCAGTGTGTCTGGCCGCTGACCGTGGAAGCTCCTGCCCTTTGCAGATCCTTCACCTTCGGGCACACACTGTGGGAATGACGGCTAACTCTTTTATTTGCGGAAAGCAACATAAAAGAAAGACGTTTCTCTCCATCAGAGACTCATTAAGAACAACAACCGCCCTAGCCGGTGTGGCTCAGTGGATAGAGCGTCAGCCTGTGGACTGAAGGGTCCCAGGTTCGATTCCAGTCAAGGGCATATGCCTGGGTTGCAGGCTCGATCCCCCCACTCGGGGTGTGCAGAAGGCAGCCAATCAGTGGTTCTCTCTCATTTATGTTTCTATCTCTCTCCCTTTCCTGAAGGAGAAATCAATAAAAATATATCAGAAGTCTGAATAAAAGTTACTTAAAAAAATAAAAATAACCAGAAAAAACCTAGCTCTGCCCGTGACTTCCTGCTCTAGCTGAGCTGAAAGACACTTGTGTCTGAGGCAGAAGAGACACTTGCATGCAAATGTGTGAAACAGATAAGGGAGACGCGAACAGGCCTCGGGATAGCGTATCTGCAAGACATCACGCATCTCGGTATCTGGAAACTTCCAGATGCTTAATGCCATCAAGATGAATGTTTTCAAGTAGCTGGACGATGGCCTGGGCTTGTCACTTCTCATCGGGATGTCTCTGTGACACGTAGGCACCGTCACAGCGTGGTTTGTTTATTCATTAACTGGGTTCAGGGAGAAAAGCGAGAGCAGTGAGTACATTGCATTCTGCTCTCCAGAAACTCCGCTGCTGCCTCCTACTCTGCACATCACCGAAGCCAGAGCGAAAGCTGAGTCGGGTTTAACCAGCAAGGCTCTTGGCGGTTCGCCTGTCAGTCACTTAGCTCGCCCGTTTTCTTGACTCCTCCCTTGACGGTTCCTTCCCCAAGCCCACCCCTGGTGGAGGCGAGGCCCCTCATGGCACCGGGTTATCTGGTCACTGTCTTCCCAGGTCCTGCTACCCCAGGCACTGGCGCGGTTCTGAGGATAAAGCAGCGAAGAGGCAAATGCAAGCCTTGCCTCCAGGAATGGATGCACGGGAGACACCCAGTTCCCGTAGATTGTGCGGGGGGAGGTAGATGCTGGGGAAGCACCCAGCACAGTCTGGGCGTCCAGAGAGGCCTCCCGGAGGAAGCACGTTGGCCCTGAGTTCGGAGGAGGCGGGGTAGCCAGGTGGAGAGGGGGTGGAGGGCGGGAGCAGCAGGGAAATTATGCAACTTGCTCAGCACACACTGTTAGATTCAGCAGGCATTTTGCAGTCACTTTAAAAGCTCTATTAGGCAGGGAGGGGGGTGGGGGGGGGGAAGCCTGTCTTTAGAACATTGTCAACAGCCTCCGTAATTCATGCATGTTCTCCTCTTTGTAAGTGAAGAGCTGTGCCTGCCATTTTATTGCTGAAATGGAACTGTGCAGTGTGGGAGCTCTAGATGCATTGTCTCCCTCTGCATGGTGCAGTGGGCGTTTCGTGGTGTCCGGCGAGGTGATGGGCACAGGCCCGGGGAGACGAGACGAGCGAGCATGAGAGTCCGCGCCTGTCAGGCCCTTAGAGGCTCGTGGGAGAAGCAGGCATGGAAATACATATGTTGCCACATGGTGTGCTAATCAGAGGGCACGTCTGAACTGGGTTTCACAGATGGAATAGGAGTTTCTCTCCTAGAAGAAATGTCATGCCCAAAAGTCTGAGCTGATACATGGCCCCGTGTGAGAAGAGAGAGGTGAGGAGTTCTGTGTGGCTGGAACAGAGGCTGGGAGGTCAGACTGGGTGGAACGTGTGGAGGGATGCAGGGGCAGGAGATGTGGCTGCACATGTGTATGGGCTCCAGAGATGTGCATGCTAAGCTGGGGGCTTTGAGTTACGCCCACTAGGTGTCCAGGGGACCAGTGAGGAGGTTTGAATACGGGGGAGGTTTTTGGTGTTCATGAGACCATTGTGGTAGTGTGTCCGTTTTCCTTTTCTCTGCTTGGGCGTTGAGCCTTTCGAAAGGGTCTTCCAATAGTTGGAGATCAGCCCTAGCTGGTTTGGCTCAGTGGATAGAGCGTCGGCCTGCGGACTGAAGGGTCCTGGGTTCGATTCCCGTCAAGAGCACATGCCCGGGTTGCTGGCTTGATCCCCAGTAGGAGGCGTGCAGGAGGCAGCCCATCAGTGATTCTCTCTCATCATTGATGTTTCTAGCTCTCTCTCCCTCTCCCTTCCTCTCTGAAATCAATAAAAATATTTTTTTAAAAAGCAAGTGAGTTGGCATCAGCAGCACATCCCTTACAACTCCCTCGGACGTCCCCCCGAGCACAGCACACTGTCTCTGTAATTCTTTTTCCTCCCTCTGCTGGCTGCGCGCGCACAGGTGTGCTTCCCCCCGTGGTAGCTCTGCGCGGAGCCTTCCCTTATCTTTACTTTCCAGGTTTCACGGCGGTTGATCGCATGTGCATTCTTGCAGGGAGACGGTGGGTAGATCCGTCGTTTTCCCATCAAATCAAAGATTACATACAAGCAGCAGAGCAGCGGCATGTTCTAAGAGTTGCTGGGGGAAAAGGGTAGGAAATGGAAAAAGAAGTGGCATCATTGTTTCAGAGAAGAGAAATCAGAAGACAGAGCCGATGGTGCTCAGCCTGGAGGGGCGGCACGGGGGTCCTGGGCTTTGTTGACCACGGCCCATCACCTTTGTCTCTCAGACGTGAGTTAGCGCGCGGCGTTCCTGCGACGTAAAAGCAAGCACAGAACCTAGGAAAGCGTCACAGCCATGGTGTCGATGGTATGCTGATGTCCTCGGGAACGAGTGTTTTTATGTGTGTGGCACATTCTTTTAATTGTTTGCATTTGTGTTCTTGGCTCAGAGCACAAGATAAATGTACCCTATGCCTTTTAAGATGGTCTTTGGTTACATTCGACATTGACCTCCATAGATGTGTGTGATAACTGTATAAGTTGAAAATTACATTGAATCATATATAGTATCTATCCCCGACATATGGAAGCTACCCAACACCAAAGTCATGCATGTGCGCAGGCAATGCACTAGGCAGCCCTGCTCTCTACCATCCATGGAGGTCCCACCAAGCTTTATGTGGTCTAGTGTTCTCCAGGGCCAGCCTTTTCCCTGTGCTAGCCGTACCTCCACTGTTTTTAAAATGTATCTTTATTGGAAGTATTACAGATGTCCCCTTATTTTCCCCATTGACCCCTTCTAGCCCTGCCCCCCAGGCCTTCACCACCCCATTGTCTGTGCCCATGGGTTATGCATATATGCACACATGTTCTTTGGTTGATCTCTTCCCACCCGCCCATGAAGGAGCTCTTCAAAATTTATTTTCTTTTTAATGATATATTTTTATTGATTTCAGAGAGGAAGAGAAAGGGATAGGGAGATAGAAACATCAATGATGAGAGAGAATCATTGATAGCCTGCCTTTTTGCATGCCCCATAATGGGAATTAAGCCTGCAACCCGGGCCTGTGCCCTGACCAGGAATTGAACCATAACCTCCTGGTTCATAGGTTGATGCTCAACTACTGAGCCACGCCCGCCAGGCAGAAGCTGTGGTCCTGATGTGTGTGTTTACTTATGCACAAAACCTGTTGAAAAGAACGCTGCTGCATGTCTGAAGCCTGCACGGAAGGATGCCTCCAGCCGATCGACAAGGGAAAGGAAAAAAGCTGTAAGATGGATATCAGAAAATAACATTAATGAGCTGCTAAAGCTAAAATTACAGGAACTTATGAAATTGGTTAAACATAAAAACCATTAAACTGTTTACTGAAGCTTCACAGATATACTGCAGCTAATGAGCATTCTGCTGTTTAAATAAGCCCAAATTGAACACACATTCCACGGGTACATAATTAGTCATGGCAGTCACACTCACGTGGGCTTGCTTTTAAAGCTCTATTTAGGGAATCTTTTCCATTTGATTTATTTTGTTAATTAAAATATTTTTCAGTATTCACTTATATTTTAATATTGTTTCGGCACGCTGTATAATTTACTACTGTTTTTACTTAGGCTTCAAATGCAGCCAATGGGGAATCTTAGAGTAAACATTTTTCTTAACCCCTTTCTGTCATTATTTGTATCCCTTCACGATCTCATTCGGCATTCTGGAAAGTTCTCTGGCTGAGGAGCATGTATAAAACATCCCGGGAGCCTTTCTACTTTCTTTTTCCCTGCCTCCCAATTATCAAGAAGTATTAAGCACCCAAATGTGCATAGAATTATGATGATCAGGGTCCAAATCAGATTAAGGGATGATCTATTCCTTCCAGGAGTGTGTGGTCTTAAGTAGATGGTATCATTGAATATAAATAAGCAAATCAAAGTGTGGCGTTTGGGGACCCAACAGAGAATCTGAAAACAATCCCCACGCATTTCCTTCAAGGACACTGGCCTCGTGGAGGAGATGGCTTCCAGATAAAATGAAATCAGGTCTTCAAGGAGTTTCTAGGTTTAAGTAGATGGGATTACTGCAGAGAAATAAGCAAATCAAGGTGAAGTGTTTGGACCATTTTAATTCTGAATTGATTAGTTGGTCAGTTGAGGAAATGAGAAGGAGGCTCCCTGGGGAATACAAGGGAGACAGGAGGAGTTGCCATGGGCGATTATTGATGTCCATCTTTTGTGTTTGACTCTGGGAGCCCCAGCAGTCCTGAGCATCCCAGGGAAGAAAATGAAATCTGTGTTTTCTCGCTGCCTGGCTCCTACAAGCTTGTTCAAACTGCACATTATTTAATCATAGTCATGGGGACATCAAATAGTTAAACGAAGCGAGAGAGATTAGCCCAGGGCCTCTTCTTCCTGAGGCGTGGATTTGCCGCTGGAGACGTTTTATTTTAGAAACTTTAAAGAAAAAAAAAAGGAAAATATTTGCATTTATTCTCCACAATGGCTCTCTAATTGTGAAAATAATAAGACAAGAAAATTAATAAATTGATCCTAAGTTATGCAAAATTAAATATGAATGCTAACTAATGGGACAACAGCTATTACATTTTCCATATTACTTTTTTCAACCAAAAACTGTGCACGAGTCGCTCCTATGTCCCAATGACAGGGCTAGATGCCGGGGAAAGGTGCTGACTCAGATGTCCCAAGACTCAAGGAGAAGTTACACGGTTGCTTGTTAATGGAAGATGGTTGTGGTTAATTTGACATAAAGGGACATGAGAAGGTCCCAGGGGATGAGACGGTCTAAAGGCTGTATCCAGAAACCTGGCCAAGACCAGAATCCTTTGCTGTCCCTCTAACCCCCATTGCTTTCTCCTAGAGCCCCAGTAGTGAAGCTTCAAGAAACTTCGGGGCACATGCCTCGCTTTCTGTACCAAGGGTCAGTGGCAACGAGGACTTTGGAGTCAGAAATAACTGGATTCAGATGCCAGCGCTGCCACCCATTGGCTGTTTTCAGGGTGATAATAGCTCCATGAAAGAGTTCTGTGGTCTTAGTGCGCTCATGCCCCCTTGTACAGGAAGTCCATAAATGCGGCTCACTTTCCTTCCCAGTCTTCCCTCGGCGCCGGTGATGCCAGTGAGACGGAAAAAGTCACCTGGAGAGAGTTGCCTTTGGCTGAACTGAAGCCCCAGAAAGAGAGTTTAGAGATGGGGAGAGCCCAGATAGAGGGACATCCTGCCAATCAGAAAAGGAGATCAAATTAACGGGGTTCCACCATTGGATGCTACGGAAAAGGCCGAGGGAGGAGGCCCGAGGTCTCAGAACTTGCTTTCTGTGGAGACCATATCTCCCCTCGAGGGGCTGACTGGCAGGAATAATTGGGTGGTGAAAATAATCAATAGGCAGTGTAAATTATTCTAAGAAACCAGGTAAAGAAAGATGTTAGTGGGGCAATGAAAAGAGAAAACCATTTTTCCAAAGGAGAGGAGACGAGGAGAAATGCAGTATTATTCTAAGGAGGGTCCCGGAGGAGCGGACAGGTGCAGAAGCAGGGTTGACTTTTTTGACTGGAGGGGTTGTGAGAGACCATGAGGACTCTTCCTGAGGCCCGTGGTGATGGAGAGTGGCTGGCATATTGCTTCAAAGACTCCGACGCGACAGCGATGTGAAGACTGACCCACGCCCTCGGATTTGATGACTCAGTTGTTGAAGGCACTCTCTGGCCTGGCCCTTCCTCCCCCAGGTTCCTTAAGGGGACCTCTGACCCGCTGGCCCTGTCGTTAGAGGTGGTTTGCTCTTGCCGAGATGTTGCGCTCAGCGTTGATTTACCGGGGATGTGGTCTCAGCTCGCTGGGTGTTCGCTGTGCTCTGGTCCTCGTGGCTGATGGTTCTGCAAAATGAAACCATAAGCACAGGGATGGTCCAGCTTTGTTTTCAAGATGCCGTCGTGTTGTAAATGTTGGGTTTTCTGTGCCTCTCCCCTCACGCTAGAACATCTCCAACTCGGCATAGAATAGGAGCCATCCTTCTTTATTGTGATTCCTGTGTATTGTTTATGGAGCATTACTTTACATTTATGCTCCGAAATACCACAGCCTTGACACCCTTTTATGAATACCGAGAAATAGACTTGTCATATGCTTGTGGGTTGCTTGTCTGCCAATACGACAGCGCAGCTCCATCCGTCTAATTGACCTTGGCAATCTGTGTCTCCTGGTGACGGGTCCCTGAGGGCCAGCTGCTGCGGTTTAAGCTGTGGCTTATTGAAGAACTTGTGTGTCACAATACAATTAAGTCTATACGGGGGGAAATCATTCCATGCATAACATTAAATTGACTAAAAGTTCCTACTTCAAAACCATTTCTTGTTTGAAAGCTACCTCAGTGTCTT
This sequence comes from Eptesicus fuscus, assembly GCF_027574615.1. Taxonomy (NCBI): domain Eukaryota; kingdom Metazoa; phylum Chordata; class Mammalia; order Chiroptera; family Vespertilionidae; genus Eptesicus; species Eptesicus fuscus. The sequence goes on along the minus strand of NC_072494.1, from coordinate 1,819,325 downwards.
TAAAAAACACACAACTCATTAGAACATAGTAGTAATTAAAGCCGAAAATTAACATACATCTCCAATGTTTGGTTAAAATTAGGGATGTTTTCCTTCTTTTGAAAGACTGCATGAAATTCCAGGCACCCTAACATGTAACACGCTTCTCTCCCGTGTGCAGAGGAGTAGAGACTGGGCATCAGCAGGGCCTGGGTTCTTTGTCCAGTTCTCTTTCCGTCCTGCTGCCGAGCTTCCCGGGCCTATGCTGCGGGGCCCTGCAGGATGCAGTCTCGTCGGGATCTGTGGGGAAATGCCTGGCCCCAACAGGAAGTCCCTCCCCACCCCATTAGGGTACAAACAAGAAAGAAAGAATACAGCGCTTCTATTAATCCCCAGTCGCCTCTGCCTAGGAAACGGCACGCGGTTATTTGGTTTACAAAGCTAAGCATACCTTCCCATGCCCTTCGCCTTTCACTCCTTCCACGCTGGATGAAGGCGGAGCAGGAGACGCGCTCCTGGGTGTCGGGTTGTGCCCCTGGGAAAGGTGTCCGCACGGTGCGCCCGGGAGCGCCGGAGGAGAGGTTACCTGCACAGGGAAGGTGGAAGTCGTCTTCGTGAGCAGCGCCTGCGTGGAGGGACTCCCTTCTGACAGACGATGAAGGAAGTGCACATGGGCTTTGTTTTTCTTTTGACTGAATCCTTGATTTGATTTCTATGCTAAATCCTCTGGAGCTTTAAAGAATATGGTTAAATAACAGAAATAGTGGTTATCTTGCAAAAGAGTCCATTGGAATGATGAAAGATGGTATTTGGATTTATAACATCAGTTCCAACAACGTTTTCATAAGCAAATTCATATTCTGTCTACCTATCTGCCGACCCCCTGGCTCTCCATATACACTTACATGGAGGCCGCTGTGCCTGCAGGCAGGTGATGCTCACGGACCTGTATCCCTTGAAGATCAAGTTGCCATGAAGGGTCATCCTGGCACTGGCTGCCTAGCGCCCTGCTGGTCCCGTTGCTTATATTCCTATAAGTTATTAAAGTCCTACTTTTTCCAGGATCCTTTGAAGATCCTGGTAAGTCAACATACTAGATATTAAATGGAAACCATTGGTTTCTAGTTCAGTTGACATAAGCTTTGCTATAATATGTTAAATACCCTCATAACCAGCTGTTTGACCTCTTATTCGCTGTCCTACTTATTTCTTTTTTTAAAATACATTTTTATCGATTTCAGAGAGGAAGGGAGAGGGAGAGAGATAGGAACATCAGTGATGAGAATCGTTGATTGGCAGCCTCCTGCACGCCCCCTACTGGAGATGGAGCCCACAAGCCAGACATGTGCCCTGACCAGGAATCGAACACGGGACCTTCTGATTCATAGGTCAACGCTCAATCATTAAGCCATACCGGCCGGGCTATATTCTCCTTTGAATTGGAGTGAAGAATACCTCCTTCAATCTGTCCTGAGAGGCTACATTCAAATTCATGACACAAATACTGGAAGAGAACATTTTCTCCTAATCGTGGCTCAGTTTGCTTCATCACATATGGTGCCATCTACCTTTCTTCCTGGTCTTGATCCACTTTGTCTCTTCCAACTCTCAGGACCATGAGTCCAGTCAGAGCTTCCTCCAGGTATTTTTCTTAAAGGAGCTCTCCCTCTTCCTTGAATGCGTTGGGACACAGAGTACCTCACAGTTATTTCAGTCTATCGGAAGCTGCTTTAAGGGGCTAATAGTCATGTTCGCCTTTGTTAACGTTTACAAAATAAACACAACAAATTAATGACTAAAGGGAACGCTCTTCCCTTTATTATTAAATTGTTCCACATTAAGTGCGAAAGAGTCAGTGTCAGGGTGGAAGACTTGGTACTGTCTTGTTTATAAAACTTACTGTTGTGCAAGAAAGGAATTGGCCATTGACCCAAGTTCACAGAATAACTTACACCTGTGACACAAAGGAACAAGTTTGGGAGCATATGAGTAACAAATCTGAAAACTGTGGTTATGGACAAAGAAAGTAAGTCAATACTTTGAATGCGTTCCTAACTCAGGTCATTAACTTTCCATGTTTATGCTTCATTAAAAACAGTTGTTTGACTCCCTAGAACAATCATTAAATCATAATTTTTCTTAATTTTCAGATTATTGTTACAAGATGCACAGATTAGTCATTATCTGTTGTCTTTCACCTTTTTTTTTTCCAGTGAAAGAAGCCTTGAGCCCTATCAAATTTAACAGATGGGGTCTCCCAGAAGTCGACCCCGAGACGATGCAGACCAGCGAACCATGGGTGTTTGCAGGGGGTGATATCGTGGGAATGGCTAACACGACCGTGGAATCGGTGAATGATGGAAAGCAAGCCTCCTGGTTCATTCACAGATACATACAGGTAGGTATATGCAGTCGATCCTGGTTCATTTCACCCAGTGGATAAATACTTTATTTTTACTGCTTGCTTGTTCATATCAACATGTCTATAATATATAGAATAACTCTATAGGAAATCGGTCTCATACATATTTACTTGGAGAAATTCTTTGTGTGCAGTCCAAATTAGGTCGACCAGACATCTCGTTTACCAGACTGTTATCTCCTTGAAGGAATGAAAGGAATCAGATACGGCTCTGGGGCTAGGCCAGAGGGAACCTAGAGAAGGTGGAAATTCAGTTTGCAGGAGCGAATAGGGTGGGAAGGCGGATGGGCAGGGGAGGTTGGAAAAGGTGAGATTGAACGTGCATCCATGGGGAGTGGGAGGTGTTCGTTTCTCCCCTAAAGTTTTAAACCCACTTACAGCTTTAAGTTAGACACACAGAGAAGGTTCACTGCAGGCGATGACTGTGGTTTTGTGGTGCGTTCCGTGGCCTCCGGGAAGGAATCGTAGGGCGTTCTTCTGTTGACTTCCCTGTTTCCCTGAATCTGGCCAACGCCCTGAGGAGCGGGGCACTTCTTTCCCTTCGCTTCTACTCACTCCTGAGAGGGAGGAACAGACTTGGAGGGCTGATGAAAAGAAAGAAAGGAAGCAGACCTGCTTTAAAAATGCATTTTGCTAAGAGTAATAGTGTTTGGAATATAAAATGGAAAATCTGTGACTGGTATGAGGTGGGGGCTTGGCTGAAGGATTCAGACTCGTCCAACATAGTGTTTGTTGAATTGCCTTTTAAGATTGGAGTAGAAAGGGAAGTCGGGTGTAACATCTGGGCACCTCCCCCCTCCCACTCCCCACCCCCGGCCAGGGTGCTGGGTGCAGAGTGCTAAGACTAAATAGGAACAGACAGACAACATGGATGTTCCCCTGACTACACTACCATTAACTCAGGCCTGGCCTCTGTGGCCTCTTAAAATTGTCTCCACTCCCTCCCCCTCGAGCTCAGTGCCCTGCCCTCGCCAGGTCACCTCCCTGGAACACAAGTTTGACCCCAGTGTCTTCATGGAAAACCCTCCTCTTTGCATCAAGATAGAAGCAGCGAACAGACTGTCAAGCCTCAGGGGGAAGGCAGGGAAGGGTGGGCGGCCAGTTTGGATTCCCCAGCACACCAACACTTCTCCGGAATTGGCCTTTCCCCTCCTCCGTCCCTTTCTTCCGCCTGGACCCTGGACCCTGCTGGTCCGGCGGGTCTTGCTCCCCCCTCTCTTTCCTCCCCGAGTCCTCAGGTCCCCCAACAGGAGCCTGCTTCCTGGTCTGTCTCCACACAAGCCGGAGCCCAGGCCTGTTTCTTGTTCTGCCCTCAGAATAAACAGTGTGTCCATCTATCAAGCAGGGAAATGCGTGCAGGGAGAGCGTTCATTCCCGAGGAGTTCCAGAGGAGTTAGGAAAACGAATGGGTTTGTTACCCACGTCCACAACCGCTGGGGATGACTCGTTTCCTTTCAGGTGAGGTGCTCCTTAGGAGACATTTCTGCGGTGTCTGAAGAGCGTTCACCAATGAAGGTGTACAGCACCTGGCCTCGTGGCTTACTTTAGTTTTCAGGGGAAATGTATCACTGCTTCGTATACTTTTAAAGATGATTTAATGCACACTTTCGTAGTAAAGACGCATGCCGCATTCAGTGCAGTTGGCTGTTTAGGATTTCTTTGTCATATACTTTTGCAGATCAAGGTGGTGATGTAAAGACATCCCTGTTGGGGCCACCATAATCCCCACAGTTGTCTGAGAGAGCGTCACCAGTGAGCTTAATCAGTTACCCTTATTGAGTGCCAGGTGCTGGCTCACACTTGCCGTGGGGAGGGACCTAGCGTGGCTACCTGAGGAGCGGCTAATAGAGAGGTTAGGAAGGCGGGCTCTGAACTAACCAGGCCTGCTTTCAAGCCCAGTCCCCGCACTTCCCAGCGGTGTGACCTTGGCAGGTTACCCACAGCTCCAGGGCGCGGTCTTCTCGGGGTCAGTGATAACTCTCGCTGCCCCCCATGGGGTTGCAGCGGAGATGACAGAAGAGGACAGTGGACCGCGCTCAGCTCAGACTCTGAGCTACAGATGTGTGCTGTGTGTGTTGTGTGGGTAATTGGAGGTCCTTTCCGTTAGGTCGTTAAAATGGTGTTAGAGAAAAATTAGGAACTAGGAGAACTGAATAGAAAGACAAAGTATAGAATTTTAACAAAGATTGAAAGAGGCTGTTTCAGGTCATTTTAAAAGCATTTTATTTAGGCATTGACTTATTCACCCATAGACATCCATCTGTCTGTCATGTCGTCATTCATGTGTGGTTTCTTTGATTGATCCATTCATTCAATAAACAATAAACTTTCCAAAATAGCAATATCATTTTTTAAAAGAATGTATTTTTATCGATTTCTGAGAGGAAGGGAAATGGAGAGAGAGATAGAACATCAGTGATGAGAGAGAATCACTGATTGGCTGCCTCCTACACGTCCCCTACTGGGGATCGAGCCCGCAATCTGGGCATGTGCCCTGACCAGGAATCAAACCATGACCTTCTGGTTCATAGGTCGAAGCTCAACCCCTGAGCCACACGGGCTGGGCAAAGCTTAGATGTTTTAATGAACTTCCCTCTCAGTGGATGTGATCCTGCTCAGGTGTATAGAGAACAGGGCTCTGTTTTGAAATAGGTGTTTGTAAATTTCTTCAAAACTATCACCCATTCCGTGCATTAATGACCTACTTTTCTACGGCTTGAGGTTTTGTGTACTTTCTTCTGATGCGATCGAGGCATATCAGCATCCCTAGTTGCTGGGGGAGCTAGGCATCTCAGAGGTTGGCTACAGTGCCTGGTCCCTAGTTCAGATGTGCCCCAGGTCAAGGTTGACGGAAAGCCATTACCATCCAGTGGCAGGTCGCTAGCTCTGAGAAAGGGATCGGTGATTTCCGCGCCTCGTGGAGAGTTTCATGCCACGGCCGACCCTAGGGTGAGTCAGCTGTGGTTTTCATTGGAAGAGAAAGGAGGAGCTCGATTATTGCTAAATATTTCCATGGTTTCCCGTGAGCTCAGCCTCCTCTTGGAGAACCTGTTGATGGAATGGCATGGGACCCAAGGCTTGCTTTGAGATTGGGGCCCGAGGCACATCCGTCGGGATCCCTGTCTGTCCCTGTTGGAAATGAGGAACTATTCAGCATCACCAGATTGCTGTTAACACACGTGATTTCACTCCGTGTGGTGATGAATTCAAGATTGAGAGTGTTATATCATTCGTGTCTCCCGTTTCTTCTGCATATGATTTTTTATCTTTAATTTTCCTTTTTAATCGTATTATTAGTTTTACCTACGTTCGGACATACCCTGGACCCTTAGAGAGGTCCATTTGTGCTGCCGGTCTTTCACTTGGGAAACACGGCGTTAACCAACAGGAGTAGAAAGTGGTGAGCACGCCCTGAAGACGGGGCACTTGAGACGGAGCACAGCGTAGAGGGTCAAGGCTGTAGAGTCCATTAGATCATGTGCGTTCATATCAATAGATGAAATCTTTCATCTTCTGCCATTTTTTTAAAGTTTGAGGTTATGGGAAGGACTTTGTCTTTCTAATATCTCTGCCTGGTTATCAACACTTTCTGATTTGGAGTCTCTTTAAAAGGAAGTACCTTTCTAAAGAGGAACCAGGCAAATGTTTATACCTGAGAGATTTGTGAGAATACAGCACTTTCTTACCACTGGAATCTTTGCAATTTTATTTTCTGTTGGGCTCAGTGAGTTTCAAAAGGAGCCCCACATTGTCGAATCATAAGAATTTTTAAAGCTACCTCTAAGAATTTTTATGATGTGAAAATACCTCAAGAATGATCCTAGGCGTGCCTCGTGTTAAAGATTTCTGCCGTGGACAAAGATGAGCAGTTGCAAAAAAAATAAAAATAAATATATATATATATATATATATATATATATATATATGTGTGTGTGTGTGTGTGTGTGTATATGTATATATATATATATATATATATATATAACCATCAGGGCTTTTAGAAAACCAACTCAGAGGAACTTATCTGCGTCCCCGTCTCTGTGGCTTCGAAGTACCCCTGCCCACTCAACATAGAAGACACTTGTTATCGCTGCTTAAAATTCCACTTTAATTTCGCATCTTCAAAGGCATCCTTCTGCCCTGAAACGCACCGGTGGTTTCGACGCTATCTGCAGAACCAGGATTTGAGAATTAGAAATTTAAATGGCCCCGGCTCCACGTCGGAGTGCTCCCCTTACCCTTTGCAGGTTTTGCGGCAGCTTATTCGACCTTACAGTCTCACCGGGGAGCTAATGGGAAAGCCGGCAGCGTCTTCACCGGAGAGATTCCAAATGTCAAGTGTCATCTTTCCAGCTGCTAGATGAATGGGTAGCCATGAGGCATGCATGTGGGTGTGCAGCCCTGTGAAACCCGGGGGAGGCAGGAGGAAGGCTGGAATGGGGGTTAGTTTGCAGCATTGGTGAGCTGCCGAGCGGCTGGGCCGGCGGAGGACTTGGTTTGGAGCTTTCGCGGTGGACAGCCAGCTGCCCTGTTCCTGCACTTAACGTGCCCTAAGGGGCAGAGGGGATGGGGGAGCATCATCGCTGTGTTGTGTTAATTTTTGAAAACCCCTCAGCTTTGGATCAGAACAGTGGTATCCACAGAGCTGGCTCCTACTTCTCTAAACCCTTCTCTTCCACTGAGCAGGGGGAAGAATGGGCTATTCGAATGACAACTGCGCTGGACTCTCAAGACCTATTGACAAAGTGTCCTTGCGTTTGTAAGATACAGTGCCACTCTTAAATCCCTGTGGGAAAGAAGGCTGATATTAAGTCATTGGCCACTGTCAGGTTGAAAACAATGAATTTCAATCAAATCCCAGTTATAAATCCTAATGGATTATGTTGGAAATAGAGATAGCTTCCGGAAAAGACCATCAGAGTTGGTCATGGCTAAATGCAGCTTCCACACTGAGTTTTCCCACGTGGTCCAGGTCTCAGAATTGAGGCGACTCCAGACGGTTTGTCATGAGATGGAACTGGAGTTAGAAGGGCACGTGATCTCATTTTTATCCCTTTCCGGGGGAAGTAGTCAAAGTCAAACGTGCTCACAGTCATTGAGGCCTGAAGTCCATTTCAGGAGCTTGTAAACAAACATTCCGTGGACCCCGTAATGCCCTCGGCGGACCTGGCCTCTCGGATGGCACATCCGGGTTGGTTTTGGGTGTCCGCCCTGGGTAACATTTTAAAATAAGTATTAAGTATCAGAGCCAGGACACCATTTCCTATTAAACATTCTAGCGGTAATGCAGCTTCTCGGGTGTGAAGGGGGGTTTGTCTTTTTAGACAACACCTACATGTTGTAAGAGGGCGTCAAGGAAAAAGAAGAAGAATGAGCCTGTATCTAATGGAGCCATCAAAACGAAGCAGCGAGGTGGTGATGGGAGAAGAAAGTGCCATGACTAACAAGTGATTTTTATGCCTCTCAGTGACTCCGTGTAGGGTTCCAAACCTTATTAAGTGGCAGCGTCTGACCTGAAAGTAGTTTGAAATGAAATGGTCTCCATGAAGGCAGAATATCTCCTGACCAATATAGCGGTAGATTGCTACTTCAGGCAGATCATGCAGGATTAGAATGGGTCGAGGGGAAAATAACACTGACAAATCCAGCCCACTGGACAGAGCCTGACTCAGTGAGAGCCGAAAGAGAAGGAGAGACATTGGCAACTCGCAGGCGGCAACATGGGCTCTGGGTGCTGAGAATTGCCTGCTGAATCTGGGCACCTTGATGCCCAGGGTTTCTTGGCGCTAATGACAATGTCACCGGAGAACCAAGCGCCGGAACCTTTCCTTTGCTGGGGTACATTCAAATGCAAAATGGTCCAGTTAGAAGTTTTAATCAGAATTGTGTTCTGTCTTCAGTGGTGGGTCAAGTTGAGTCACATACGGGTTATAACGGATCCGCTGGAACAGATCCAGACGCAGGAAGTGCACAGGAATCGGAAGTCTAGTGGACGCCTCACTAACCCTGCTCTCGGGCCTTTGGGAAGGTCATGCTGCCTTTGGGCATCTCACCTACCATGCTGAGACAGCACAGAGTTCCCACTCCAGGACTAAAGGCTCTCCAAGTCTCAGGGACCTTCTCGTGAGCCTCACGGCCACCCTTCACATCGGGTGGTGGTTGTTTTTATTATTGATTTGAAGAGAGAAAGGAAGAGGGGAAAACGTCAGTCTGTTAATCCACTGAGTGATGCACTCATTCGTTGCTTCTCGGATGTGCCCTGACCAGGGATCAAAGCACAACCTTGGTGTATCAACGATGCTCTAACCAACTGAGCTACCCGGCCAGGGCCCACAGTAGGTGTCTTAAAGATGAGACCCGTGCGGTTTAAAGAGGCCTAACTGGCCCGGCCGGTGTGGCTCAGTGGCTGAGCATCTACCTAGGAACCAAGAGGGCACTATTCGATTGGGTCAGGGCACAGGCCCGGGTGGTGGGCTCCATCCCCAGTGTGGGGTGTGCAGGAGGCAGCTGGCCCATGATTCTCTCTCATCATTGATGCTTCTATCTCGCTCCCTCTCCCTTCCTCTCTGAAATCAATAAAAATATATATTTTTAAAATAATAAACTAAAGAGGCCTAACTGACAGGGTTAGGGTCTCAATGTGCCACTACCTGGTGTCCTCCCTGCACCCTGTCCCCACCCTCGCCTGTTTTAAAGCCTTCTCCCAGAAACGCAGGGCATAGTAGGTCAGCACACACACCGGTGCCGCCCGGTAGGTTGTTGACGTACAGTGTTGAGCGTTTATTCCAGGTCTCCAGATTTAAGGCTGCTGCTGTCACTGTTCTGAAAGGTCAGCCTCCTTTATTTCCCTCCAGCACTCTCCCCTCGACCGCTCGGCCCCTTTGTGCTCCGTGGACTTGCTGTCGACACCACCCTGTGCCAGGCAGCAGGTGGCTCTCTCGTTGGCCATTGACATTGACATCTTGTCTCCAAGGGTCACCACCTTTTCCCCTGGGTCTGTGAACACAGTCATTGTGACCTTCTTGATTGACACCTTAGAAATTTTGTAAACATGTTATGTATTATTTGGGGGGACCCTTGGCTAACTGGCAAGTCATTTCTTAAAGCCAGTTCATGATTCTTTCCTTCTAAAACACCCTTGGGCCCGGCCGGCATGGCTCAGTGGTTGAGTGTCGACCTATGAACATGAACCAGGAGGTCAGGATTTGATTCCCAGGCAGGCCACATGCCACATGCCCGGGTTACAGGCTCCATCCCCAGTAAGGGGGCGTGCAAGAGGCAGCTGATCAATGATTGTCTGCCATCTTTGATGTTTCTCTCTCTCTCTCCCTCTCCCTTCCTCTCTGAAGTCAATAAAAATATATTTAATTTTTTTTCAAACACCCGTGGGTGCATGAAGCAGGAGCTGCTTCCTCATTGGATGATGCTACCATCAGTGGGAGGTGAAAGAAACCAGTGTTATTGCTGAAGCTCAGTGGGAACATTGGATCATTCATTTCAAAGTCATCAAGAGAGAATACTCTTGATGCATCCGTGACTCGGGCACCTCCTCCTGGGATCTGCTCAGATGCTGTTTCCGGGCAGAGGCCTCCATGGGTACCTCAGGGAGACCCGCCCCAGCCCCACCCACACCACGCCCAGCCCACACACTCTGCATCCTGTTTCTGAGCAGAAGCCACTTAAAGGCATGCTGTTTGGGGTTTCCGGATCCAGTTCCAACGTGTTCGTGTCGGGAGGCAGGTTCCCCTCACCAGCAAGCAATGTTCAGGACGTCGGTGTCCCCCAGTTGAACTCACTGCGGAAGGGATCTTCCTGGAGACGGTGTCGGTCCCACAGATGAGGGTCAGTCCTACAAGATGCCTGTCACAAGCCCCGGTTCTCACCTGGGCTTCCGACCCGCTCTAGATCGAGGTCCCAAAGACTCCCTCCAGCACAGGGTGCCACGCCCACGTCCCGGTTGTTGCCTGCACTTCTGACTGACCGGCGGGCTGTCCAGCAGAGCTTCCCACCACCCCTCCTCGGGTTCAGTTAATTTGTTAGAGCAGCTCACAGAACTGGGAGTAAGTTAGTAAATTCCAAAGCAGTGTTTTTATAATAAACGACAATATCACACACACACACAGTCATTAAAATATTTTTATGGATTTCAGAGAAGAAGGGAGAGAGAGAGAAATATCAATGGTAAGAGAGAATCATGGATCGGCTGCCTCCTGCACACCTCCTACTGGGGATCGAGCCCGCATCCTGGGCATGTGCCCTGACCGGGAATACAACCATGACCTCCTGGTTCATAGATCGACCCCAACCACTGGGCCACCCCAGTCGGGTGGTTGTCTGTCTCCTTCCTTGCCCACCATCACACGGTAACTATAAAGATCGAGACCGGAAAACGTCCTTGGATCACTGCTGTGCTTCCAGCACCTGGTCCCATGGCCTGGTGGAGAGCAGGTGCTTCATGAATAGCGCGGCCTAAAGCTGCGTCAGGCCCGACGGTCGGGGCAGAGGTAGAGTTTCAGTGGAGAAAAGATGCCAGTGATTTGCATGAAGACAATTTAATTTTGTACCCTTCTTCACTGCTCAGGTTACAATATCGTTACAGGCAAGGTGACTATATCCTTTAAAAGGTGAATAAAATGGGGTCGTTATTTTTAAAGAGACATTTCTATCACCTCATGTCTTTCTGAAGTTTTCATTACGAATAGGCGCCTCAGAGGAGGGACGGAATCTGATTTTACGTTATAATTACACTCCCTGTTCCCGGGCCTTTTCCTCAGGAGCGGCTCCTCCAAGTTGTTTTCTCCTTTGCAAGTTGTTTTCTTTCCTTCCCCCTCAATAGATGGTTCTCCAAAAGGCGAGGAAACCGAGCCCCTGGATTCACCCAGCCTCAGGAGCGCCACAGGGCTGGGCATTCCTCGCCTTAGAGGGTCTCAGAACGCTGCTTCCCGAGCAGCTGCCCCCCAGATCGGGCCCATTGTAGCCGCATCACAATGAACCCGACCAAGAGGGAGGGAAAGCGCCCGTGGTTTCACATCAGATGGAACACGGTGATGGCGAGTGTCTCCCTCAGTCCAGCAGAGCACCGCCCATGGCTCATCGCTTTTCACGGGGCTCTTTTTGTTTTCTAAAAAAACAAAACAAATCCCAGTCAAATCAGGGGAAATGCAATTGGAATCCCTAATTATGATGTGGTTTGCTTTATCCAATAACATAACCATTACACGTGCACATTTCTCTGTCATTCCATGACCCGGCCAGGTGTAGCAGGAGAGGGCCCGGGAGAGAGTGATGGTGGAATAATATCATCATGGGCCATGATAGCTCAGGATTCTATTTGTTTTATTCCATTCTCAAATGAAAGGAAGTAGGATCGATCTTATATCTGAACGGCATACGTTTTTAAATTTTTAATAGACTTTTCAATGTGTGTGTATACAAGTGGGGTGTGTACAGGTGGGGGTATACAGGTAGTGTGTGTGTGTGTGTGTACAGGTGGGGGGTGTATAGATTGTGTGTGTGTGTATGTATGTACAGGTGGGGGTGTATACAGGTAGTATGTGTGTGTGTACAGGTGGGGGGTGTACAGGTGTGTGTGTGTGTGTGTGTGTACAGGTGGGAGGTGTACAGGTGTGTGTGTGTGTGTGTACAGGTGGGGGGTGTATAGGTGTGTGTGTGTGTGTGTGTGTGTGTACAGGTGGGGGGTGTACAGGTAGTGTGTGTGTGTGTACAGGTGGGGGGTGTACAGGTGTGTGTGTGTGTGTGTGTGTGTGTGTGTGTGTACAGGTGGGGGGTGCGCGTACGTGTGTGTGTTCAGTCGAGCCATCGTGAATAATTTTCTGGTCGGTTTCCATCTGAGGACACGGATACCTAGAGAAGTGATATTTCTGTAAATCGGGACAGCGGGCTATCATGCAGTCCATGGGAGCCTTCCATTCGGGCCTTGCTCGATCCCCCGTTAGCTGCTTATCTTTGGACGCCCTGTTTACCTGCTGTGAGCCGGCTTCTTCACCTCGGGAGGAAATAGCGCCTACTTTGAAGAGTTGTGATTAAAAAGCGAGCTGAAGTACAAAACACGTATTTACCGCCGGGCCAGGCACGAGTGTTATTGGCAAATAGACGAGTGTGCTGTTGACTTGGAGAGGAGAGGAAGCGCCCTGTTTTCACGGGGACCTTGACATTTGGACAAGGGATTGATGGCCGTCAGAATTAAACGCCGGGTAAGCAGATCAAGGCCCGCCCCCATGGCACTTCCTGGAGTGTCCGCTGGCTCCCAGTTCCACTTCGTTCTTTTGAAAGAACCCCGCGGTCTTTCATTTGAAGGAGGCAGATCTCAGGATGTCTCGCTTGAGATTTAGGAACGAGGAAGAGTGGTCAGGAGCACACGTAGTGATTCTCAGCCTTGGGTGCACATTGGCGAGATTATAAAAAACAGAAACATTACTGATGCTCAAGTCCTCCTCTGAGTGATTCTGAGGGAAGTAGGGAGTCTATCCAGCCAGAACAACAACATTTTTAAAATTCTCCGAATGTTTTTCTAACTTGCTTTATTTATTTGTTTTTTAATTGATTTCAGAGCGGAAGGGAGAGGGAGAGACAAAAACATCAATGATGAGACAGAATCGTGGATCGGCTGCCTTCTGCACGCCCCACACTGGGGATCAAGCCTGCAACCGGGCATGTGCCCTGACTGAGAATCGAACCGTGACCTCCTGGTTCATAGGTCAATGCTCAACCATTGAGCCACACTGTCTGGACTCTCTGGATGTGTTTAGTATGTAGAGTTAAAAATAACTGGGCATGACCTACAAATGATCAACTGTTCCGGATAGAGGAGCAGAGGAGGCCCAGTGGCAGCGACAGGATGAGCTGGGAGCATGTCTGGGAGGAGCGAGGGCGGCATAGACCAGGCGGCCTCTCCAGGGTCCCTGCCCTTGATGGAGGCCCCGCTGCACTTATGCTCGACCTTCAGGAGGCGCTTCTGGACCCTCACAGTCACTACCTGCGACTGGCTTCCTTCTTGCAACCAAAGGAGTACATTCTAAGCTGGAAGTGAAAAATTATGGAGGCCAGAAAAAGGCTTGATGTTAAGCGGGATCTGGCCAACGTGTGAGGCCCATGAATGCTTACGTCACTCTACATGAGTGCCTTATAGCATGCCTAGACGCGCTCTACGTGAGTGCCTTATAGCATGCCTAGACGCGCTCTACGTGAGTGCCTTATAGCATGCCTAGACGCGCTCTACGTGAGTGCTTTATAGCATGCCTAGACGCGCTCTACGTGAGTGCCTTATAGCATGCCTAGACGCGCTCTACGTGAGTGCTTTATAGCATGCCTAGAGGTACAGAGACATCTTTGCTGGAGCAGTGTTTACCATGCCCACTGGGTGGCGCTTTGGAGAGCCTTTGCTAAAGCCAACAGTGTCTTCCAGAGGTAGGAGTGGAATGTTACTGATTCCACATTACAATCGTTGAATTTCATGGACTTCTGTGTATCTGGAATGCTGCTGATTATTTCCTCTAAACTGACTCTTATCTTATTAGAAACTGATGTGAGAAAAGGGGTTAGGTACCCAAGGTCACTAGACCAATGCATTCAACAAATATCTTGATTTGTTGTGATTTGTGGTGATTGCCAGGTGGGACAGGGGAGGAGGGTAAAGGGGGGATAGTTGGTGACAGACGGAGACTTGACGGGGGTGGGAACACGCAGTGCAGGGAACAGGTGATGGGTTGTGCAGTTGTGCACCTGAAACCTGTGCAGTGTTGTTAACCAGAGTCCCCCCAATACATTCAATGAAAAGGAGGAAAACATAGTTTGAGTTTCTTTCTGGCATGTGCCATCCAGATGCCCAAATCCCGCTAGGGAGGAGACACGCCCACGAGGACATGAGTAGAATGGGGTAAGGGGACCACTTTGCCTGTGGGTAGCCAGGGGGGCTTCCCGTGTGGAGGCCCACAGGACCGACTCGGAAGGAGTGGTTGGGATGCTCAGAGCAGAGAAGCCAGGCAGCAAAGAGCATTGTGGGGGGAAAGTCAAAATGCATAAAGGCATTGCTGCTGCTGCTTTGTTGGAGAAGTTTTACATGGTTTACTAGACGGACAGAGGATGGTGCGAGGGGAAGTAGATGAGACTAGGAAGTGTGGGACTCGCCTAGCCGGTTTGGCTCAATGGTCAGAGCATTGGCCTGTGGACTGAAGGGTCCCAGGTTTGTTTCCCAGTCAGGGCACAGGCTTGGGTTGTGGGCTCCATCCCCAGTAGGGGCGTACAGGAGGCAGCCAATCAGTGATTCTCATCATTGATGTTTCTATCGCTCTCCCTCTCCCTTCCTCTCTGAAATCAATAAAAATATACTTAAAAAATAGAAAATAAATAAAAGAAAGTGTGGGACAGGAAGGAGCCCCGATCCCAACTGGGATCCTATAAGCTAAGGAGCTCACATGGGCGGAGGGAGGGAGAGACAGAGGGAGACAGACAGAGACACCTGACAAACCTAAGGCCTCATGAGATCCCCAGGAATCCCCGGCTGTCGGAAAGGGAAGCATGTCCAGCAAGCACCTACTATGTGTCCGTGCCGTACCCGTTGCATAAGCGTTTCTAGGAAATCGTTCTAATCATACAAGGTGCATTAGTATCACGTGCCTTTAACAAGGGTCATGTCACAGTCCGAGAGGCACTGGAGATTTCGGTGGCACCTGTGTGGTTTCGGAAAAGAGAAGCCCCGTCATGCACATGAGGACGTGACCCTCCTTCCACATTAACCGTCCCCCTGAGCTCCTCACCATCGGGGGGGGGGGGAGCTGTGAGTGGGACGGCAGGCCCCGGACCCCCTGCGCTGTGCTGACCGCGCGGAGGAAGAGACACGCCCGAGGTGGCTCTCCCACACTCAGAGCAGCGGAGAGCCCGGGGGTTGCATTGGCAGCCTGACGCGCCCTTGCCCATCTCTCCAAGCAGCACGGACAGCTTCACACATGACATTTAAAACGGCTGGCTTCATGGGACCAGGGAGATACACCCTAAAATTTGTTCATTGTGGGTTCACATTTCAGTGTGGGTCTACATGGAGCGTTTGTTTGCGGCATGGGCTGTGTTTCTATGGACACTCTACGCTGTCCATCCCATGAGGGGAGGTGGTTCATACGGTTTGGCTCCCTGCTAGCCAGACTCCTTGTCAGTTTTCACCCTTGCTAACAGATCGATATGAACTATACGAATTCAGCCAGCCGGGTGGCTCAGTGGTTGGCCTATGAACCAGGAGGTCACGATTCAATTCCCAGTCAGGGCACAGGCCCGGGTTGCGGGCTCCATCCGCAGTGGGGGGCGTGCAGGAGGCAGCCGTTCTGTGGTTCTCTCTCATCATTGATGTTTCTCTCTCTCTCTCTTCCTCTCCCTCCCTCTCTGAGACCATAAACATAAAAAAATACTGGGTTTTGGGAAAGGTGATGTGGGGAAGATCAGTGATGACACAAGACCAACCCTGGCTGTTTGCTTCCCGCAGTCCCAGTGCGCAGCCGCCGTTCCCGCCAGGCCCGCGCTGCCCCTCTTCCACACGCCCGTCGACCTGGTGGACATCAGCGTGGACATGGCGGGGCTGAGGTTCATCAACCCTTTCGGCCTCGCCAGTGCGACGCCCGCCACCAGCACCACGATGATCCGCAGGGCCTTTGAGGCCGGCTGGGGCTTCGCCCTGACCAAGACCTTCTCCCTGGACAAGGTAAGGACTGCTTCTGAGGCCGTGTTACATGTCTCACGTGTGTTCCTATGGGGGCGTAAACCCTGTAGTGGGGAGGCTTTTCTGACCAAGCGACGATCGTGATGAAACTACCCGACGAGACCTGAGTTCACATTCGTCTGTACTTTCCTTCTATTCCTTCTGTCATCCAAAGGGGGGGTGCGGGTGGGGGTGAGAGGTGGGGGAGAGCATCTATTTATCATTTTGTTTTGCCTAGTAAACATCAAAACTATAAATATTACACAAGCGGCTGTCTCATTTAAGAATCACCATCGCATGAGTTCTTACTGTTTTGCGATCTCTGGGCGTGTGTGAATGAGGACCTGGGCCCCCGCTCACAGTTAGGGGGACAGCGGGGGTGGTCCGCACGTCATCCCGGGATCTAGTTCCTGTCGGAAGGAGTCTCGGGGTAAGTCATTGGTGCTGCTCACACACAAGATTTTTCTCGAATTTCTAAATGCAGACACTTTCCCCAAAACACATCGGCTTGAGTTTCATTTGGCATCACGGTGGACTCTGTGCGCGCACCCCCAGCGCCCAGACCGAGAAGAAAATAAACCACAGGTTCCAGGCGCGAGTGACTTTTTTAAAGGACACGGAGCACGCGGGGGGGGTGTTATCCGAGTTGGACGCGTCGGCAGCGGAGGGTTGCCTCCTGACACGGCTGTGACTCAGGAATGAGCAGCAGAATTGAACATATTTGAAACCTTTATTGATGAAATTTTAAATGCGCAACCTATTGATGTATTTAGTGCTCACTGGTAGTTAGTAATAATTAATGTGTAAGAATGTGGGAATCTGGTGACTAGGAAAAGAGTATCATTATTTAAATCAGCCTTGTCCTCAGGCAAAGAAAATAACAGAGAACAAATCGGCCCCATTAAGCTCACTCCGCCGCTTTCCCTCGGAAGGCGCAGTCGCGGCGCCCCGGCCAGGACGCAGCTGTCTCCCCCGGGCAGCTTGACGGGCCGCGAGCAGCGTAGTCAAGAAAATGCAGAAGAAGCCTCAAAAATTAGGAAAACCAAGGCGTGAGGAAAGACTCCGTAAATATATTATGCTTAAGTAGCTAAAGGGAGGTCGTTTTTCCAACAAAATATTGGCTGAATATTTAGGAATATCTTGCTGAAGGCAATGGCTATAAACATATAGAACGCAGTGAATTAAGCTGTAGAATATTCTTAATTGATTGTTCACAACCTTGTGGAATATTGATCCCATATTTGTCTTTGCTTCAATCCATCCTTTATGAAGGACTCAGAAGCCTCATCAAAGCTTTAACCGCCCGGGGAACACAGAGCCTCTGATAGCCCTTAACAGCGACATCAGTCACGGGCCTTTAGCGTGTTTATATGGAAGCCCAGATAGGTGGCTCACCGGGGACTCCTGAGGAAGTGTGGCCAGAGTAAAACACAAGCAGCCAAGCCAGCAGCAGCCCGTGTTTGCTCGGAGCTGCTGTCCTCTTTGCTTGCAAAATTGAATTCTGATTCATCAGAGACCCTGCCCTCACTCCCCCGGCGACAGGCATTGATTCGGGGCGCCGTCTCCTTCCGCAACCCGGGGGCAGCTCCCTTCATTAAGACCAGCAGCAGAAACCGCTGTGGCCGCTCCCTCCCTCCTAACCCTCTAATTTGAATTTAATCTCTCAGTTCTGGAGTCTGTGGGGCCATTTCCGAAGGACAGTGATGAGCAAATGCAAATTAAATTTGGCACATAAACCAGAAGGGCGGGGTCAGGACACGCTCTGTCACCCCGTCTGGAGAGGGTGGGGGCACAGAGTGTCTGTGCAAGGCTGTCTTAAATGTATCTGTGAAGCTCGATGCTGTCACCCTGGGTTATATAATGCCCGTTTCAAAAGCAGTGATTTTCCATAGAGGATTTTGCCAACCAGCCTGCTTGCTTCGTAGAGATTTTTTATTATTATTATTTTTGGTTTCTTCTGTTGTCCCTAGTTAGTAATGATGCCTGTTGTGAATAGATAATTGCCTGTTGAGCTTTGGTCCCTTCTCACGTTTGAAATGCTGCGTGGACTACCCAGCGGTATACGTACACACAGC
This sequence comes from Eptesicus fuscus, assembly GCF_027574615.1. Classification (NCBI taxonomy): domain Eukaryota; kingdom Metazoa; phylum Chordata; class Mammalia; order Chiroptera; family Vespertilionidae; genus Eptesicus; species Eptesicus fuscus. The sequence continues at coordinate 1,801,147 of NC_072494.1, read as the reverse complement.
CTCTACAAAAGCTGTCCGTCCCAGGGTGTAAGCGCCTACCTCTGTGTGACGTCATAGCACAGCAGCTCAGATGCACCCCGGCCAGCTGTTTATTGTGCCAATTCAAGACTCTGCTCAACGGGTGTTAACACACAGAATCTTGGCATTTGCTGTGTGGATGCTCTTCACATGACAGAGGTGATTCTGTGGTGTTTTGTTATCACAGGAAATATTAATATTTCACGATACGGTTTTGATGCAGCGCTGTTTGCCGAGCCTGCATAGGATAAAGAAATTACAAGCCTGCGGGAGGTTGTAGGTCGTAGACATGAGAGCCCTGGCGGGGCAGTGCTGGAAGCTGTGTCCTGTCCTGCTTGGGGGCGTGGGGACGGGGAGAAAGGGAGCTCCCCAGATTGACAGGTAATTGGCACTGATTTCTATAGCAGATGTGTTCAGGGGAACTTTCTTTACCTTTCCTCCTATTTGGGGGGAGTTTGGGACGTGCGTTTGATTTCCCTCCGGGAGATCTTTCTATGCTCTTGGCGTTTCTCAGGGCCGGATTGAGGCCTCACAGGCTGCGGCCACCGAGACCAGGGCCTCCAGGGAGACGCCGTGGCTCTCTCAGCGCAGAGAACCCCATCACGCTCCCTGCGCGGCCTGCGTAACGGCCGTGTGGGCTTTCTTTAGGGAGGCAAGCGACCAGACGTTTCCTGTCAGGTGTAAAGTGATCTGTGTTTGCTTTTGTGTTAAATGACGTCGAAGATGGCTTCCTTCCCAAATCAGTCATTCCTACAGTGTCCCCAAATCCCGGCACACCCTCTCCCGGGTCCTGTTCATGCTTTAGAAGGCTGGTATCTACAGTGCCATCATAAAAACACGTGCGTACAATTACAAATTACTTCCATGTAAGTATATATTGAGTTCAAGTGCACATTTTGAAAAAGTGGGAGAGAAATCAATCTGTCTACCTCGGTTTCAGCTAAACTATCAGGACATACCAGAGAAATGCTGCGTGTAACTGGGAAGGTTAGAAATTGTTCAGCGGGCACATGAAATAAACTCCACACGCAGTGGCCTGTGTTCACATTATGCTGATAGGAAATCAAAACATTTTGTTTTTGCCTGGCCATTGGTTGAGCATCGATCTATGAACCAGGAGGTCACGGTTGGATTCCTGGTCAGGGCACATCCCCAGGTTGCAGGCTCAATCTCCAGGGGGCGTGCAAGCGGCAGCCGGCCAATGATTCTCTCTCATCCTTGATGTTTCTATCTCTTTCTCTTTCCCTCTCCCTTCTTCTCTCTGAAATCAATAAAAACATTTAAAAAAATTTTGTTTTTGTTAATTACATTGTAACTTCTTTTCATCTCATACACATTACATACTGCAAACATATAATATCTAACTACAGGTTGCTTATACCTTCACCACAACACAGATAAATCAAGAAGTGTTTATCACTCTCCTAACCCACGTTCAAGCCTAAGCGAAATTTCATTCTATTTGTAAGTTGTATTTAGATATTAGTGAACTTGGGATTGACTTTTAGTAACAAAATGTCTTAGATGCATATATGTCATTTTAATAACGTCGAATGATTGGATAAGTAGGTGAACACATGATGAGTCTCAACATAAAACACTGGAAGGTAAACACTGAGAAATATTAAAGGCTCTTTGTTATTTCTTTGGACTCAAAGTATTGATTGTACTGTTTCCATCAAATCCAACCTCATGGCACAATCGCTTAGTGTCCAGGAAGAGTGTGATAAATGCGTCATAAATATTTGTTGTCTAAGCGAGGGAATAAATGAATGAATAGATTTCTGGCAGCGGCACATTGACGGTTTCTTTTTTTAAAAGCCGTGTGAACAGACAGTTAACACCTAAAACGTTGGCTGCTCTGAATATTGCTCCCAATCAGAGGCAGAAAGGCCAGTTTAAAATGTTCACATCCTGTGTTTCTTTCTAGAGTGTGTACACATGTGAACATGGTCAGGGGAAACAGAATGAGCACTGCGCAGGGTTAGGACGGGACGTGGACGTGTGGCCACCCTCCCCGAGGCCTGTGTCCGTGGCCCTGGCCGAAGAGACAGAGCTGTTCCTGAACGCTTCCAGGGACACGGGACAGGCTGTCCTTGGGGCGACGCAGCCTGTCCAGCTGCACGGGAACTTGAGGAATGCCTGCCTCTCCTGGTCACCAGCAGTGTCCTCACCACTGCTCTGCCACTACACCAGGGGCCGCTCTCGCCACCGCTGCGTGCCAGCCCACCACAGCCAGTGATCTGCTGTGGGTTCTGCAGGCGGGCAGGGCCGGGCCTGGCTCTCCATGCCACCTGGTCTCATCCTCAAGGATGTGGCACTGGGCTTGCTGGCGGGGTGGCCGTGTTTCTAACAGGCGAGAGGGGATGTTGCGAGGCCGAGGCTCAGACGTGGCACGAAGCAATGCCCACGGCGTTCTGCCACTCAGGACGGAGCGGGAGGCCAGACCAGGGTCCTGGAGCCACGGTGTCGCCTCCCCCTCAGGCTCCCGTCCGCCAGGCCAGAATTGGAACCGAGGTCTGTTTGACCCAAACCCAGCTCTGCGCTGTGTGTCGTGCTACTTCCTACTGGGCCCTCTCGGGACCTCATGGCTTCCTGCCTGACATGAAGGCAGTGTGGCGCCATCGGCGTTCGGCAGAGGCTGGGGTTCGGCTGAGCAGGTGACCTACAGCCTTCCCCAGGCCCCCCGCTCTGCCTGCTCCAAGCCGAGTGGCGCCTACAATTTTATTTCTATTCAGGTACTGCATACATGTTCATAGAGAAAGAGAGAGAATAAAGACAGAATTTTAAAAATGGGTTTTTATTGATTTCAGAGAGGAAGGAGAGAGAGAGAGAGAGAGAGAGAGAGAGAAGAGAGAGAGAGAGAGAGAGAGAGAAACATCAATGATGAGACAGAATCATGGATCAGCTGCCTCCTGCATGCCCCTGACTGGGGATCGAGCCCACAACCCGGGCCTGTGTCCTGACCGGGAATCGAACTTGTGACCTCCTGGTTCATAGGTCGATGCTCAACCACGGAGCCATGCTGGCTGGGCAAGACAGAATTTTTTATAACAACCCTCTGGGAACCCATTGTCCTCCGAGTTCCCAGGGGCAGCCCTCCCTCCCTCAGGGCCCTGGGCTGCCTGGTGAGCGCCGGCTGAGTCCTCACACAGCGGCCCCTGCTTCTCGTTCAGTTCGCACATCCCAAATGCCCTCCTCCCAGAAGTCTCTGCTGACCACTCACTGCTCGGCCTCTGAGTGGCATTCTGGGGTGGTTTTCTCCTTGGCTGCACTTAGTGTCACGGGGACTCACCACTCTGTGGCTGAGTGTTGGTTTTCTGTTTTAGCCATTAGATGTAAACTCTCGTAAACTCCACGAGAAGGGGGTGTTGTCTTCCCTGCTCACCGCTGCAGCCCCGTGCCGAGGACCATGTGTGACGGATGGGGAGGGCGCCAGGCACACGTGTGCGATGAATGAATCGCTCAGGCCTCTAAGTTGAGCCACAGTTCCCCACGACAGCGCTTCCGTGGCGGGGAGGCAGCTCCCTTGTCCTGTCGGCAAGCCTCTCCTTCTGTTTCCTTCCCAAAGCGTTCTGCTGTCCTTCCCAGAGCAAGATGTGCACTTTTTACCGTGTAGGTGGTCCGTTCTCCCATGTGGGTTCCCAGACACTTGGCTCAGTCCGTACGATTGCAGTTGCCCACATCGCGAGCACCTGTCCACCAGGCGAGAACGCGGGGTGACATTGTCAGGACTGTACGTGCCGGAAATAACACTCAGACTTGTTAGGAAACATTTCACAAACATGTTACATAATCATGGCTTCGAGGCGGGGTAACTCTGTTTGGATTACAATACAGAAAAAGCACAATTACTTTTGCAATGCATTTTAGAAACAAAGATCTAGACTTTTTAAAAAATTTCTTTATTGATTAAGGTGTCACATATGAAACATTTTATCATTGAGTTTCTCCATGACCTTATCACGAAAGTCTATGAAACCACAAATGAACAGCAGCCCAATGCATTATTTCCGCTGCTATAGTTCTAGTTTCAAATTTGGTCCATCACCAATTTCTACGTAGAGAGTGGTATTGTCTCCTGATGTATACCTATGCATAAAAATAAAGAATTATAAATATATAAACATATTCTATATAAATGTCTCATCTAGGAGATGTTGAAATCCTAAAACTACAAGTAATTTCTGTAGGGATAGTTTGATTTTCACCCAGCTAGTTGCTTTCGTTTGTGACTTAGACTTATTTTATTGAAATCCATAGAAGGGACTCCTGGTCCAGTGATGAAGGATGGGTTCATTCGAAGGCTGTCATTTACACGTAGTCCTCCTGTGGGAGAGTTCATCCAGGTGTTCAAGACTCTTTAGCCAGTTCTTCTATGAAGCCATCGTGGTTGCTTCAGTGACAAAACAATGTGTGTTTTCACGCCCTTTTGTGCACACACTTGCAATATTGAACAATATTGAAGCTAAATCTTGCAAATTAGAATGTGTAATAAAAGCTACACCCCACCGCTCCCCAAAGTTCTAAGCGAATTACCATCTGGAACCACGCCATGGATCCCAGACTTGGTTTGTTCAGTAGAAAAATACAGATTATGTCTCCACACACAGAGAAATGCATGTACTTCTAGCATTAAGTGTAAATCCTTTCATTGTAGCCAACTGTATTTTTAACCAGGTACATTATTAAAGCTACTTACATTGCTCTCAGGGTTTTGTTTTGTGTGGGGGTTTTTAACCTTTATTTCACATTTTGGGCTAGTTGACTACGAAGCAGGCCAATCAATTTTCCAATATAATTTTGTCTTCACTTTTTTTCTGTTTCAGGCAGTGATTTCACACTTGTTAATTAGTTAATCATTTTGGTAGAGGGTACGAGGGGAGACTCAAATAGACTTTTTAATAGTGTAAATCGATGTGTACAATTGGATCTGGGGTGGCGGGTGGAAGAACCTCACCTGAAATGGAAAATACCTCTTAGTCAGTTCTTTTTTGGTTTGTTTGTCTTGTAAGCAATTGGTGTCAGGGTTAATGGAAAATTCTCATACTTAATAGCTAAAGGAAATTTCCTTAAAGTAAAATCCTGCTGCTTAAACTGATTCTACCCTTATCCTGTTGCACATCATTCTTTCCCAGATTTTACATTTAACTAATTAAAAATATCCGCATTCTGGGTATATTTGGATGGTACAGTCTTCGGTTGAAATTAATGCGGCTTGGATTCCGGTGTGCCCTCCTTGCCTTTTTAGTTTATTGCTTTTTAACAAGGGCTGTAGTCATTACTATGTACGCATGCTCTTACCCTCCCTTAAAAACTTTAAATACAAAACCCAGTGATTATCTCACTGTCAAATTTTTATTAACGACATATGTACTGTCTGGCCCATGTGGCTCAGTGGTTGAGCGTCGACCTGTGGACCAAAAGGCCTTTGGTCAGTTCCCGTTCAGAGCACAGGCCCAGGTTGTGGGCTTGATCCCCAGTAGGGGGCGTGCAGGAGGCCGCCGAATGATGTTTCTCATTGATGTTCCTCTCTCTCTGTATCCCTCCCCGTTCCTCACTCTCTAAAATCAATAAAAATACTTCTAAGAAGACAAATGTACTTACACTTTGTGGGGAGGCTTCACATTTTAAAATTGCAGTCCTCCTTCGGCTCCTTTTCCTTTTGACTTACAATGGACGGCAGTCCAGTCACCGCTGCTCCTGAAGGCAGGCGCGATCCGATGCTTGAGGCAGTGGCTGGTTTTGTGGAGAAATCGGCAGCCAAATGGCCTTTTCATGCACCAGTTACCTTTCCTGGCCCGGCCTCCCCATCTGCGCCTACACTCGAGCTAAGTCCACTGCCCTTTCCCTGCTTAATCCTTTGGAAGTTTTCCACAATGTCCCATATGTTTGGAATGACTCATCATTTCTCTTCTGCCAGATCCTCCCTCAATTAAAGTTTAAATTTATCTAAAAATGTCACCATGCCCTGTGATTGACCAGCACTGGGTCCTGAGAGCTCTTACTCATGTCCTCTACATATAGATGCACAAGTGACCTTTGCTCCAGAAAACACAAACTCTAATTCAAGTTCAGAAAGTGTAGACACAGGAGGGCTGAATGTTAACATCAGGCAGCAGGATTCATAACTTAGATTGGTCCTTACTGAGCATTGCTTCCCCTCAATTGTTTTTCCCATTTCAATCTTTAGTGTTGAAAGTATCACATATGGCCCCTTTCCCCCCTTCTAGCCCACCCCGCCACCTGCCCCAGGCCTTCCCCACCCGATTGTCTGTGTCCATGGGTTGTGCATACATGCATACAGGTCTTTGGTTGATCTCTTCCCACCCACCCACCCCTGCCTTCCTCTGAGATTCATCACCTGTTCCATGCTTCTTTGTCTCTGGATCTGTTTTGTTCATTAGGTTCTATATGTGAGTGAGATCATGTGATACTTGTCCCTCAATTTTGTAAGCAGAACGATGACTGGAGTGGAGCTGGGTCTGTGTTGGAGGCAGAAGGGAGAGTACATGGTTGTCCCTGGCCCGGGCGGGCCCGGAATATCCAGGGCTCAGCAGCTGAATGTCACGTTAGTAGCTGTAGAGACTGGGGGAAAGGCCTCCGACTTACTAGCAGGCACAGAACTTAAACGTGATTGTATAGACAGCAGGCGCCTAACGAGGTGGTCAGTGAGGAATGACGTAATTCAGTTTGGAAGTCGCTGCTAATCATAGTATCACTCCCATTCATCGTCTCAGTAACACTTTCCACGTTTCCCCTCGCGCAGTCTCTCTTCTGATCCAGCCAGCCCAGTCACCGGGCTTGTGTTTGCATCATCTACGCCTTACTTGTGCCGTTGCACATTTTTAAACTCCTATGCAGACAGGAAAAGGCCAGTGATGACCCAAGGCCTCGTGGTTTGTCGGCCAACGGCTATCTTCTCTTCATCCTCTGGGCTGCGGCAGAATTCTACTCAACTCACAGAGTGGGTTCTCTCCGGGTTTGTCCCTGTGTCCCCTCCCTAACGTAAGCCTCTGGGGCCGGGTCCTGTGACCTCCCAGTGAAGGAGTAAGAAAGTGCCTGTTGACTAGTTCCCTTTTGAATCAGCAAGACTACTGTGCTTTGAAATGTAACACATCGTTTTGTTTTTTTTAATTTATGGATTTCAGAGAGGAAGGGAGGGGGAGATAGAAATATCAAAGATGAGAGAGAACCATTGATGGGCTGCCTCCTGCACGCCCCACCCTGGGGATGGAGCCCTCAGCCCGGGCCTGTGCCCTGACCAGGAATCGAACCGTGACCTCCTGGTTCATAGGTCAATGCTCAACCACTGCGCCACGCCAGCTAGGCTGAAATGTAATACGTTGTTGAGCAATGTTGTGAATGTTAAATTGGTATATCACTACTTGGTGATGAACAGTTACACCTTCTTGGATAAATAGAATGTTTGCAGCTTTAATGTCCTTCTTTAGGAGAGCCAAACCTTTTAGGCTCTTTTCCGGGAGTGCATTCGTGGGTTCTTCAGCACTTCCTCCCTCCATGGGAGCCTCCCCTATGGGAGGCGATGTTTTACCCACATTTCAAATTGTGGTTTTTACAGTAAATCATACTAGTGATTATTCAAATATTACAGTGGTCTCCCTTTGTTAATGGGATTTAGTCTAGTACAGTGGTCGGCAAACTCATTAGTCAACAGAGCCAAATATCAACAGGACAACGATTGAAATTTCTTTTGAGAGCCAAATTTTTTAAACTTAAACTTCTTCTAACGCCACTTCTTCAAAATAGACTCGCCCAGGCCGTGGTATTTTGTGGAAGAGCCACACTCAAGGGGCCAAAGAGCCGCATGAGGCTCGCGAGCCGCAGTTTGCCGACCACAGGTCTAGTAGGTTTGTTAACATTGGCGTTAGCTAGCTGTTAATATTAATAATAGGAGGAGCGCACAGGGGAGGCCAGACATGATCAGCTTCACCAGGAAGCTGCCACGTCACACTCCCCAGGGAGCCACCCGTCCATTCCCCACAGATCACTGGGGGAGGGCTCCAGCAAAGGGGGAGGTGGGCGCAAGGGCAGTGAAGTCGGGGTGACGCAGGGGAGGTGCTTGTCTGTCAGTCTAACCTGGGAACAGAGATCATTGGCTGGAGCCACCGCAAGCACGCAGTTGGGGAATACATAATAAAGGAGTGCGCTCTCTTCTTCCTCTCGCCTGGCTCCTGCTTCCTGCCCTCGCCTGTCTCCCTCACACCCATGCGGCCTGGGGACCCCACACGCACTGGCCTGCTGGGAGCACAGCTAAGGTGGCCAGGTCCTGGGCAGGACTGCGCCCCAGCGTGGAACGGAGGCTGCGCGTGGCGTTAGCTAGCACTCTCTGCTGATGACCAAGCGGGACATTTTCCTGTGGGGTGGAGGGAGATGGGATCTCGGAAACTCAGGCGTTTAATTCCACGGAAATAAAACTTCCCACAACATCTCATCCTCCTGGGGGAGCCTCAGGAAGTTCTTATTCCAGCAGCACCCAACAAGCCCACTTCCACCAATGACAGGTCTACACAGATCAGAAATGTTACTCAGATGACCATAGACAGCCAGTCGCGGAGCATAACTCAGTACGTTCAGTGTGGAGTGCTGCACCCTAAAATGGGAACTAAAACGTGGTAAGAAGTTGGGTCTGTTGCCATTTCTGGAGCACGTACCTAAAGTATCTTCAAGGTGGGACTACCATTGTTCATAGAAGACAAGTTCACAAGCAGCTCGGTGATTGGACAGGCCCCGCGGTCAGGTCCTTTCCCCAGGTCCCTGCCCAGACCCGCGTGGCGCCAGGTGGAGGCCCGAGGAGCGGGCACTGCGGTGGAATGTGGAGACGGAGGGCTGTCACAGCAGTCAGTAAGATCTGAGAGGTGTTGACTAATTGCCTGCTAATTACACAGTAAATTGTCTAATTAAGCTGATGGCTAATTAGGGGAGCTTGCACAGCAGTCTTGTGGAATTTGTGTCTGATGTCTGGGAAGCAGCTTGTGTAATTGGCACACGGGTAGCATTGGCAGGCGCGGGACTGGGGCGCTCGCTGCCGCGGCCGACAGGGGAAGGCTCTCCCGGAAACAAAGAGGTGGTCACTTTTCTTCCGAGGGTTTTGTTTCCGTTTTGCAGCCGTTCTGAGGTGAGTGACGGAGAAACACATCGGAAGCCTGCGTCGCGTGAGAAAAGGAGGCTGGAGAAGGTGCCCCAACGTGTAAATGTGCGGCCTGCCTGCCACTCACCAGCTCTGAGGCTCAGTGTCACGTTGGATCTGCAGACACATTTTATTCTTCCAAGTCCTTCTTTTAACATGGGCAAAAAGGAAAAATACACACCCGCCGGCATGGCTCGGAGGTTGAGCGTTGGCCCGTGAACCAGGAGGTCACGGTTCTATTCCCAGTCAGGGCACATGCCCAGGTTGCACACTAAGACCCCAGTAGGGTGTGTGCAGGAGGCAGCCAATCAGTGATTCTCTCTCCTCATTGATGTTTCCATCTCTCTCTCCCTCTCCCCTCTGAAATAAATTTTTAAAAAGATAATCCCATAATCCAATGCTTCTAAAGAAAATTCCTCTTTTGTAAAAGGCTAAGAATATCATCGTGACTGATTAGAACACATAAAAACTTTGAGTTCATTATTTAATGTTGAATTTATGCCTCACCGTTCACTATAAAATATTAGACACTAGAGGCCCTGCGCATGATTAAATTGTGTGTGTGGAGGGTCCCCTAGGCCCAGCCTGCCATCAGGGCCGTGTCCACCACCCAGGACCCTCGCATGCTCCGTGGACGCTGCTGGTGCCCCGCGACGCTCCCAGCTCTCGCCCGTTCCCCATGCACCACCTCCCCCCCCCCAGCACCCCACCCCTGCTGCCAGCCGCGTGCATCCCCGCCCCACCCCCGCAGTGGGAGCACCTGCACTCGTCACTTGGGGACCCGCGCCACGCTCCCCACCCCCACCCCTGCCCAGCACCCTGCACCCTCTTTGCCCACCACCCCCGCCCCCCCACCCCTGCCAGCCCTGCCTCGCGAGGCGTGCTCCGTGCACCTCCTGGTGACTGGTTGTTTGGTCCTGATGCCGCTACAGCGTCACAACCACAGGCCTTTTATGATACAGATAATACAGTTTGAGTTTGGGTAACACTGTAAATATAAAAAAAATTTCTTTGCAACAAGAGAATTTTCGTTTTATCATAAATGGAATTTACCGTGCAGCCAGCTTTTGTTTTTAATGGTGTAAACTGTAAATACAAAGTATTTCAATACCTAACTAAATCATTTTTGAACGGATGCAAGTATGTGTGATGACTTTACCTGCAAGATCTGAGGCCTTTAAATAGGAAAGATTTGGAGTCTGTCCTTGACAGCTGAGGCACTGTAGCTCCTCTCTACCCGTTGTCTGTGGCTGAAATGCACACGTGACAATTCACCCTGAAAAGAGGCCAAACGAGCCCGTTGAAGATCACAGGTGCCGGGGTCGCGAGACACCTGCACACAGGTGACCACTTCTGTGCCGTTGGCACCGCGTCCGGCACTGCCTGCGGGTTTTGAGATAAGATCTCGGAGAAACATTTGGCTGCAGGTGAAGCAGAAGGCCACACGATGGACCTTGGATTTACACTTCATGTTAGTAAAGCAGAGGGAAATTTTAAGCATTTCAAAGCTAGATTTCTAAGAAACGTTAAAGAAGGTCTTAATTAAATTACGGCATCTTTTTTTTTTCTTTTTTTTCTGCTCTCCAAGCAAATAAAATGTGTGTCTGTATGTGGTGGGACAGGCATATGTATTTTTTGTTCCCACTGTTTTCCATGGAGAATTTGAATTTATGTAAATACTGTATGTTTTTAAACAGCAAGAGAGAAATACACATTGTGCACTCTCTAAAATGCCTTTGAATTGGCATCAACCTTGGAGATATAGGTATGGTACATGAAAATATTTACTATTTTAACACAAAGTGTTTTTCAACCTGCTTTAAAGCAAAACTTTAAAATATAAAGTCATTGATATAAAAACGATGTGAAATAAAAAAAACATTATTTTGAGCACAAAGCAAAATCATATTCATTTCATTTGGAGACTTAGGTTATAAAGTCTTGGAAGATTTATAAGGAAATTATGCAAAATAGAAGAAAAGTGAATTTACCAAAGGAATACAAGGTTAAGCATTGAAATTGCTTCTTTAAAGACATGTCTCCTGAGGGAGAAAAATCAGATAGAGGTCAGGGTTGCAATCCAAATATTCTACATTTTTACCTACTCAGTTTTTTTGTTTTTTTCATTTTATTCCTCAGAGAGAGAGAACATAAAAATTTTACTTATTGTGATAAAAGTTTGCATAAAAAGAAATCAGGTGGATCTGGCTATCACTGTAAAGTTGTAAAGAAGAATTTTTTCTAGAATACAACCTTTAGGAAAAATTCATTTTTTTAGGTTTACATATAAATTTCACTTTTTTTTCTTTTATGTCAAAATTCAGGTAGTTTCCATTTATATATAGTTATCACAAGAATAAATTCTATGTCTCATGTGACATGTAAGTCAACTGTGATACTTTATATTTTGGCCTTTAAATATATATATTTCATACGCATGAAAATGAGTATATGATATGTAATCATTTTCTTTTTTAATAATTAAAAAACATTTATTGATTGATTTTTTTTAGAGAGATAGAGACCTGTTTTCACCAATGTATGCATTCACTGGTTGTGCCCTGACCAGGGATCGAACCCACAACCTTGAGGCATTGGGATGATGCTCTAACCAACTGAGCTACCTAGCCAGGGATCAGTTTGCCTTTTAATTCCTTGAAAAGTTTTATCCCTGCAATTTAAAAACTGAAGAGCAAAGAAATACAGTATTTAGCAACCTTAGCCATCAGCCTCATTCTAGAATTACTGTGTCTTCCTTTATAATTTACATATTGTAAAACTCACTCTTTTAAAAACATACATTTCCACGGATGCTTTGTATGTTCACAGAGTTGTGTAGCTCTCCTTATGTATTTAATTTCAGCACATTTTCATCACTCCAAAAAGGACACCTGTGCCTATGAGCAACCGCCCCCACTCCCCACATCCCACAGCCCCGGAGGCCCCTGATGCACACTCACCTCCAGGACGTGCCTGTTTTGTATGAATGGAATCAGATAGTAGGTGACGTTTTGTGTCTGCTTGCTTTTACTCAACATAGTATTTTCAGAGATCATGCATGTTGTAGTATGTATCAAAACGTCCTTCCTTTTGTGACTATATTACATTGGGATGATCCATACATTGGCTTGTGGGTATTTGGGTGGGTTTTTTTCCTACTTTTTATCCATAAGTACTATTTTGTTGAATTTTCAGGGATATGTTTTTGAGTGGATGTATGTATTCGGTTCTCTTATGAACATAACTAGGCATGGAGTTACTGAGCGAGATGGTAACTCCATGTTTAACATTTCGATGAGCCATTAAACTGTTTTCCAACCTAGCTGCACCCAGGTTCCATGCCCGCCAGCCATGTATGAGGTCTGGGGTTCCTTGCCATACTCACCACCATTGTGGTCTTTTTCATTATGGCCGTCAGATAAGTGTGAAGTGGTGTCTCACTGGGGGAGGCAATATCCTAGTATCTTGACAACTGGTGTCTTAAAAATAAGAAGGCCCAATGAGAGCGTGTCGTACAAGGCCCTCTATCGTCTCAGCACAACTCTTTTATTTAAAGCCCTAACTCCCTCCCCACGTTTTCACAAAAAGGAAGTTTAACAACAGACGCCCTAAGATTTTTAAAATGTAAGTGCTGATGTATTCTTAAAATATAAGGCCATCCCACTGACAAAGGCACATAAGCAGAGGAACCGGGTTTCTGTGTCCTGCGCCGGTCACGGACACAGGAGGGAGGGAGGAGACTGTCCGTGGCGACCTTTGCTCACCACCTAGAAGGACCTCAGGCATCTGGAAGGAAAGGGTCCTCCTTGGAGAGGAGCCGCGTGGTTCAGCCGGAGCTGGAAATGCTGGTATTTCTCCAGACGAGGTACCGGTGCAGAGTTCTAAAGTGTGAGCGCCGTGTAATCAGTCTAAAATGAGATCTAACCCCCTGGCCGGTGTGGCTCAGTGGTTGAGCGTTGACCTGGGAACCAGGAGGTCACAGTTCCATTCCCAGTCAGAGCACAGGCCCGGGTTGCAGGTTCGATCCCCAGTAGTGGGCGTGCAGGAGGCAGTGGATCAATGATTCTCTCTCATCGATGTTTCTATCTCTCTCTCCCTCTCCCTTCCTCTCTCAGAAATCAGTAAGAACATTTTTTTTGTAATCTAAAGCCAGCCTCCGAGGGGGCAAGTTCCATAGCAGAGCAGGATGTGACATTGTATGATGAATTAACTGGGCATAAACACCGCGAGCATCGTCATGGGATCTAAGTCACTCCTCGGGGTCCGGCTGTGGAAGGAAATCTCAGTCATGAAGACGATGATGTCTCCCCCTCCCTGGCTGAGGTGTGGTGACAAATGGTGAACAAACGGTCCCGCACGCCACAGGTTGGAATGCGAAGGCGATGGAGTCTAATCTTAGATAATAAAAGGCTAATATGCAAATTGTCCCCTCAACTGGGAGTTCGACCAGGGGGCGGGGCCAGCCAACCTCTCGCGTCCCCTCCCCCCAGCCAGCCCTGCCCGATTGGGACGGCTGGCCAGACCCCACCTGTGCATGAATTCGTGCACCAGGCCTCTAGTCAATGATAATAAGGCAACAGTGGAGCATGCCCTGCTGGTCAGCTCTGAGGAGGACGTTTTCTAACGGTGGGAAGAAAGTACCAAGAGGACCAGCTCTGTGTCCACGGAAGTCCGTACCCACATCCGGGCGTTTAACTGGCAGCGAGTGGGGGGAGGGGCAGGGAGACAGGCAGGGGACACGTTTTTATGCTTTATTAAGACGAGGACACTATGTCTCCTGCTCCCCTGCCCGTCTGTGCCTCCCTGTCCCTCTCCTCCTTCCTCGGGTGGAGCTTGGCCCTTCCCGGCGTCTGCTCAGAATCCAGACGGTACCGGCTATCGGCCGGGCCCACGCTGGCTTCCACGGTGCGGGCCTCCTTGGACTCGGAACTTGCACACTCTCTCTGGCTGGCTTATTTCGCTTAGCATAATGCTTGCCAGGTCCCAGATGCCTTATTTTATGGGACAAGATTTCCCCTCTGAAGTCCCACAGCTCCAGGCGTCCTGCTTGACTCTTCGTTGGCAACCACTGTTCCCTGGCTTCTCTCTCCCTGGCCCTGCTTCCAGTAAGATTCTTATACTTCATGAGTCCCCGGTCCCAATTCTTGGATTAAAAAAATGACTCTAGCCCAGTGTTCAACGAGTTTGCTAGCGTTTTAAGTCGAGGTTCCGTGTGGGTGGAGCAGATTCAAGTCAGGGGCCCCTCCAGGACGGCCTGTGACCCTAGACGCACGCCTTCAGGCCTGACATTTTTACACATTAGACATAACACCAGGAGCAGCGAGAGAGTTTCCCTCTGATTGAAAGTGCGGATCTCCCTGGCTACCTTCCTACTGTGTCTCCGGGCGACGGAATCGCTGGGACAGCGTTGGCCCCCGGGGAGGACCCTGCCCCCGCTCTCCGTGCAGAGTTTCACATGCGTCTGCGTTAGGGATGATGCTGAGACGGTGCGGCCTGCTGGCTGCTGCCTCCTGCATGCATGTTGACACAGAACGGCTCGCGGTGGCCCATCCCTTAACGTCCCGTAGAGAAGGGTGTACAGTAATGGACAAGGGCATTTTTTAGAGACGCTGGAATGGAAGTTGTTGATTCTAAAAGACATCCTGTCACAGATGAGTGAGGGAGAGAGATCAAACCAGCAAGTCGGGCCAATCCGAGGGTTCGCTCACGTGTTCCTTCTGCTTAGCCTGTTCCCCCCGGTGCCATTAGCATTTTCATTTCGAAAAATGACAGTCTGCCGTGGAGGCAGTAAAAATGTGCAACCTGTGGTTTAAATTATTGATTTTTTAGAATATTGGAGCGGTATTTCACATGGATTTTGTTAGTGATACTTCTGGGTTGGGGGTTTCAAAGGTAATTTGGTATCCAAAAGCCTGTTCATATTTGAAAGACTTTCCGTTCCTGGAATTTCTTAGGCTCGGGTGATGGGGTGAGACTGTGTATTGTCTTCGGGATGATAAGTAGCAGATCATTGCTGCCGGGACGTGAAGCATAGATCTGCAGGCTGGATCCTTGGTGATTTATGGGGCATGTGCAGACGGTGAGGTACCGGCAAAATCAATCTTCATTTGGGCACAAAAGCTGGTTTTATTTTGTTTGTAAAAGTTTATCTTTATTGTTGAAAGCATTAGAGATGTTCCCTTTGTTTCTTTGTGTGTTTGTTTCCTCACTGACCCCCCTCCACCCGCACCCGCCCCTCCCGGGCCTTCACCAGACTATTGTCTGTGCCCATGGGTTACGCACAAAAGCATGTAGGTTCCCTGGGTAATCTCTCCCCATCCCCCCTCCACCCCGCCTTCCCTCAGAGATTCGTCAGTCTCTTCTATGCTTCTATGTCTCTAGATCTATGTTGTTCATCAGTTTATGTTGTTCGTTAGTTTCCACATACATGTGAGATCATGTGATACTTATCGTTCTCCGACTGGCTTATTTCGCTCAGCATAATACTCTCCAGGCCCCTCCGTGCTGTTGCAAATGGTAAGAATTCCTTCCTTCTTACAGCCGCTTAGACAGAGCAGTCAGCCACAGTCATCAGAAGCCGATTTAAAAACGAAGGAAAGGTACTATGATTTGCAGGCGTCGAAGGTCCAAAGGAGCGCTAACCCATTGTGATCAAGCCAGCAAGGTGTGGTCCCGTAGGGATGGGTTCTAACGCAGCCCCTTCCATTGTGCTGTGCAGACAGCGAGTGTGGCTACAGGGATTGGATTTAAAATCCCTTTAAGTCTCCGACCGCAGCCCGCACTCACAGGAAAGGGAAAAGGGGGGGCAGGGCGCGGGATTACTGAGGGCTGGTGTGCTGTGTGGGTAGCTTGTTACTCACAGCATGCTTCGGCTTATGGAAACACGCTTCTTAGAAATGACATGCAGTCAGCATGGTTTGATCCCCAGTCGTTCTGAAGCCGATCCCCACGAAGTCATCGGGGGAATGTGTGGCTGCACTGAGCTTCCTCCTGGAGAGCGCATCGTGTTTTGTGAAGTCAGGTACCGCCCAGCAATGGGTGATCCTCACTGAAACACAGCCTGCTCTTCCCTCCTGGGCGCTGGAAACGAGGGAGAAATGCAGCCTCAGAAGCGGCCTTCCTGAGGGCGGGCACACAGACGGGAAGCCGCTACTCGGTCCTGAGCTGTCACAGGTGCTGCTCCCGGCACGCGGTTCTGAAATGGCTTCCCCGGTGCAGCGAGGCCACGGAAGGTGGCTGGAGACTCTGCCGCTGCTGCTTGTGCGGGAAATCCACGTTTAATCTGAGGGTGCACAGCCCGAGGACCAAATGCTCCTGTCGAGGCCCCCACATCTCCTGGAAACGTCCACAGTGGACACTACGGTTGAAGCAGCGTAGGTGTTACTAGGATGTAGATCATCTGATTTAATCTTTACGACGGCTCTTAGAAATAGCACTCGTATACACAATACTGAACTCAGGGAAGAGTGGCAGAGCTGTGATGACACGATTCGGGGCCACATGGCTGAGAAACGGTGAGGCCAGCCTTGTTCGGGGGTGTCTAACCCTCAGCCAGCGCTTTATGCTGCCCAGCGCGGCCTCCCTGACTCTGTACAGACGGCACTTCACAGTGGCATTGGCGGCAGCTTGGAAAGAAAAGCAAGACTCAGAGCAGTGCGGCCTCACAGGTACACGCTGTAGAGGAGATTTAGTTCGTTTTGTTTTGTTTTCAGTTTCAGCAGTAAAGCCAATCACATCTGCTTCCTTCCTCCACCCATGAGGTGCCTCCCCGATCGAAAACAATGTTCCAAATTCTATCAAAAGAGGAATAGAAGGGTGGGACATATAATAAAGGAATCAGTTCAACAAGAAGATATAACATTTGTAAATGTTTATGCACCAGATGTGCGAGCACCTAAATATAAACAGCAAATATTAACAGACCTAAATAAATATGTAGACAATCATACAATACTAGCAGGGCACTCAAAGACCCACCTACCCCCATGGATAGATCTCCAGACATAAATTCAATAAGGAAACAGCCTTACATGGACTTAGATATTTACAGAACTCTCCATTCCAAAGCAACAGAATATATATTCTTCTCAAGTGCACATGGAACATTTTCCAAGATCATATGTTAAGGCCACAAACAAATCACAATATATTTAAGTGGGCTGAATTGGTATCCAGCATCTCTTCTGACCACCATAGTGTGAAACTAGAAATTAAGTACCTGAAGAAAACTGGGAAAATTCACAAATATGTGGAGATTAATCAACATGTTACTGAACAACCAATGGATTAAAGAAAGTCAGAAGAGAAATCCTACCTAATAAAAGAGTAATATGCAAATTAACCATCACTCCGCTATACCACAAGCCACGCCCACCAGCCAATCAGAGCCAGTATGCAAATAAACCCAACCAAGATGGCTACAGCCACAGAGAGCAGGAGGGAGGCTTGGGTTTCCCAGACAATGGAGGAAGCCAAGCTTTCCGCCTGCCCTTGCCGGCCTAAGCCTCCACTCAAGGCTACAAAGTTTCAATTATAGAAAGTAAACAAATCCAAACAGAAATGGCAGCAGCCACAGAGCTGGAAAGAGCGGGAGGCTAGGGTTGCCCCTGGCAATGGAGGAAGCAAAGCTTTCCACACACCCTGGCCAGCCCAGGTCTCTGCTCCAGGTTACAAAGTTTCAATTATAGAAGAAAATAAATTCCAACAGAAATGGCTGCTGGCCACAGAGCGAGCAGGAGGCTTGGCTCCACTCTAGGCTACAAAGTTTCAATTGTAGAAGATAAATAAATTCCAGATACCAGGGCCTTCACTTGGGTCGCCAGGGGGCATGGCTGGCCTGCAAACCACCACAGGCCCCTCGCTCAGGCCACCTCACGCCCCAAGGGAACCCCCACCATGATCCGGGACACCCTTCAGGGCAAACTAGCTGGCCCCCACCCATGCACCAGGCCTCTATCCTATCTAATAAAAGAGTAATATGCAGATTGACCATCACTCCAACACACAATATGGCTGCCCCCATGTGGTCAAAGATCCTGCCCCCATGTGGACACAAGATGGCCACCACAAGATGGCCAGCAGTGGAGGGCAGTTGGGAGGCACCAGGCCTGCAAGGGAAGGCAGTTGAGAGGGACCAGGCCTGCAAGGGAGGGCAGTTAGAGGCAATCAACCCTGCAGAGGAGGGCAGTTAGGGGTGACCAGGCCAGCAGAGGAGGGAAGTTGGGGGCAAACAGGCTGGCAGGGGAGCAGTTAGACATCAATCAGGCTGGCATGGGAGTGGTTAGGGGGTGATCAGGCTGGCAGGCAGAAGCAGTTAGGGGCAATCAGGAAGGCAGGCAGGTGAGCAGTTGGGAGCCAGAAGTTCTGGATTGTGAGAGGGATGTCCGACTGCCCGTTTAGGCCCGATCCTCGAGGGGTCCCTGATTGGAGAGGGTGCAGGCTTGGCTGAGGGACAACTCCCGCCCCCGTGCACGAATTTCGTGCACCGGGCCTCTAGTAATAAAATAACATGAGACAAATAAAATTTATAATGTAACATTAAAATTTATGGGATGCAGCAAAAGCCGTTCTAAGAGGGAAGTTCATAGCAATAAATGCCTGCTTCAAGATACAAGACACAAGAAACGTACCAAAATAATAACATAATTTTACACCTGAAGAAACTAGAAAAAGAAAATGAAGCTCAAAGGTAGTAGAAGGAAGGAAATAACAAAAATTAAAGCAGAAATAAATGAAATGGAGACTAAAAAGACAGGTTGGGACTGAGAGACTCAAAATCGAGCTCACTTAGCTGGGAAAAGGACCTGGGGTGTGTTCATGCAGAGTGACAGAGTGGGAGGGACATGAGTCTCTGACCGCCTCCTGGCATCCTCTGGCCACTCTACACTGTAGACACGCATGGTTACTGAAAGGATGCTGACCAGGTGAGGACTCACCCAAGACACCATCAGCTCTGGGCTCCATTGAGACTTTTTACCTGCTAGTCCATGGCTCCCTCAGGGTTGAGACCTCCACCTTCTGATGTAGCAGTACCTCAACTGGAGATCCCTAGTGACCACACTCCAGGACAGAGTCCAGGCGAGGGGACCTCAGCGGGACCCAGTGTGTCTCGAGTGGGGGATACTAGTACATTCCTGGAGCGATGGTTACAAGGAGGATTTGGCCAGAGGTCACGTCTTCGGGCGTCTCCGATGCTAGAACAGAGGTCTACAAACCAAGGCCTGCACGCCCGGATCTGACCCTCTGCCTGGGGTTGTAAGTCAGTCTTACTGGGCCACAGCCAAGTCCTCCTCCTCCACTAGTTCCTGAAATGGTGGTCCGGACGATTAACACAGCCCCGTCGCGTGGAACACGTTCCGAGGCCTGGAGTTCGCACTCCCTTGGTTTGCCTGGTGGTTTTTATTTGGTTTTGATTCCAGTTTATAAAATCTGTGAAGCCATGTTGTATCACCAATTCAGCAAAAACAGTATCCGTTATGAAAGTATAAAAGAGAAAACAGAAAACTTTGGAGGACAGGGCAGGAGGTTTTTCAAACGTCCTTCAGTTCACCCGTCTGCCTTTCCTCAAAAGAGATGTGCGCAAGGCAGTTTGGGGTTTCGACCGGCTTTGAAAGCACTTATTGTTCCCAGGCTAATTTTAACCTGTGATGAAGATTGCTTTTTGTGTTCCGCTGAATGCGATATCAAGTCATTGTTTGTCAAGGCTACAGCGCCCCAGTACACAGCACGCTCTCTGAGTGGTGTTTTGTGAAATCATATAATACACGCATCTTCAGGGCCTCACACGGGAAGGAATGGCATCGAGCGGGGCGATTAGGATTATGAGGACACAGACTTTCAACTTGGTCATTTCCATGACTGTCTCCGGGCAGCTTGCCTCAGAGTGAGGGGAGTCTGGCTGTCCCTTGGCTCAAGTGAGTGGTTTTTCCTTAGCCGAATGGCTTCCCCGAATCGTGGCAGAAATGAACTCCCTCTTCCCTCCCTCCCACTGGGTCTCCCCGTGTTAGTCAGGAGGGTATTGGTGGATTTCCTTCAGTGGCCAAAACTGTGTGTGAGTTGCCTGAAGTGATTTTAAAATGAGTTTGAGATTCAAAAAGAAAAAGAAAAAAAGCCACTTTTCTAGGTTCTTCTGGCTGGTTTAAGAATTAAATTGAGCCCGGCTAGTGGGGCTCAGTTGTTAAACATCGACCTATGAACCTGGAGGTCACGGTTCCGTTCCCCGTCAGGGCACGTGCCCGGGTTGCGGGCTCCATCCCCAGGTGGGGGCATGCAGGAGGCAACCAATCGATGACCTCTTTCATCAATGTTTTGTCTCTCTATCCCTCTCCCTTCCTCTCTCTCTCTAAAAATCCATAAAAATATTGTCTTAAAAAAAAGAGTTGAGTTGACCTGGGACAGATTAACAGGAAAAAATCAAATTTAATTTTGTAGGGACGGAGTTCCATTAGAATAGGAGGGCCACGGGCCTACAGGCCTTTCCGCACGGAGGAGGAGGGGCAGGAGTCTGAGGCTTCCCGGGGAGGGAGGCAGGTCACAGGGAGATGGGGAAGCAGATGTTCGGTACCCACACGCTGGCGGGGCATCTGCAACGCCCAGACGCAGCGGGACTGGGGTCTGCGAGCCCTGCCCCGCGCCCCGCGCCCGGCCCGTGTTCTCACGGTGTCTCCGGGGGACTGCTCTCCCCGGACCAGGCCCTCGGTCCAAGCGTCCAGGCAGTCACGGGGGAAGTAGAAACCTCTTCTTGAGAACAGCCCGAGTACGAGAACCCTGACGCCACAGAGTCGTATTTCGGGGTGGTAAAGTCCTGCGCCCCTGAATACCCAAGTCATACGCGTCTGCCACGGGCCCTGAGCATCTGAGAGAGCAACCTTTCTCGCCTGATACGTTTTACCACGTGTGGGCCAGTTTCCGGGAGCCACTTTTCAACCAAATCTTCGGCGTCTGGTTTTGGGGCTCACACAAGGTTGAATTCTTGGGA
The DNA here is from genome assembly GCF_027574615.1 of Eptesicus fuscus. NCBI lineage: Eukaryota > Metazoa > Chordata > Mammalia > Chiroptera > Vespertilionidae > Eptesicus > Eptesicus fuscus. Next base: position 1,780,001 of record NC_072494.1, on the reverse strand, counting down.
GATGTTTTTATTTTATTTTTGTTTTGTTTTAATCTGATACGAAGGCTAGAAAGGACACGTACCCAACGCCCTGTAGTTATTTTCTAGCTCCCAAATGCAGAGAGAGCATCCCTTTTTGTTGGTCCGACTTCTGCGAGGAGGTAGCTAATCTCCCTACCTCCATGCTTGGGCGCCCCGACTTCACTCTCTGTGACGTGTTTAAGCCACGCGAACGCAGGCGCTCGGCCACCGGGACTGGAGAGACCTCCAGGGCAGGCATCGCGCCCTGCCAGGGGCTGGCTTGTCCTCGGGGACCTCGTGTCCCTGTCATTTCTGATCTCCCAGAGATTTCCGTATGTTGACACCGGCACAGCTGTGCATCCTCTGCTTCTGTTTCTTCAGATCCTGTCCAGAGATGTTAAGCGTGCTGTGTTATAAGAGTTGGGGTGTTTGTTTTTTGCAGGAATGGAAAACTCTTGTCTGATTCTTTTAGACGCTCCGCTCCCTTCCTTCGCTAGCACCCATTTCATTTACGGCGCTTTCTAGACTTACGGCACAGCATGTACACAAGTTTTCTATCACGTTTAAAAATCCCTTACTCTTTTCCGTGAACATTCTGCTCTGATACTTGAGGGTGACTAAGAATGATTGGGACTGGCTCGTGCACACACCCTCCCAGCTGCCGTCGGGGGCCCTGCACCTCGTCTCCCACGCCCGTCCCAGGCGCATCTTCCGGGCAGGCCAGCAGGACCTGCTAAGTCAATTACCGTTTGGCAGAGTGTATCTGAAACCTCTTATCTGAACAGTGAACCCAATAATTTAATCAGTCTGTCCTTGATTAATCCCATTCTAATCCATCTGATACCGGCCCCGGAAAGGCTCTCCGTCTGTTTCTTATAAAACGTATCTGGGCGAACGCGCAGCTGCTGTGAGCTCCGGGTACAAATAACTCCAGCAGGAGCCCGGCCAGCGTGGCTCACTGTTCAAGTTGACTTTTCTCGCAACCAAGTGAGTCCTGGTTGTTATCACACACATCAGGCGTTAAGGGATTATTATTATTATTATTATTATTATTATTCCCCCTATCGCATAACCACCCCCGGATTCTGGCCCCGTCTCCAGTGTTGACGGGCTGGCACCAGTGGACAGACAGGTCACGTTAGTGTCTCGGAGGCCTGGTTTTAGCGGGAGCAGCAGGTACAGAGTGAGGACCAGTCCGATGATGGCAATGAAAGCCTTGTGCTCTAAACATTCATTCTGTTGTACTTTTCCCATGGGGATGGGTAGCTTCAAAGTTCCTGAGGACAAATGGAGAGACTTGGTCACTCATTCAGGTTTTTGGGTGCTGTCTTTACATATATATGTAATTGATTTTTTCATTGATTTCAGAGAGGAAGGGAAAAGGAGAGAGAGATGGAAACATCAATGATGAGAGAGAATCATGGACTGGTTGCTTCCCGCACGCTCCACACTGGGGTTTGAGCCCACAACCCAGGCCTGTGCCCTGACCGGGAATCGAACCATGACCTCCTGGTTCACAGGTCGCTGGCCAGCCTGTCTCTCTGTAAGACACCGGGATGGAAAACTTGATGTATGAAGAAGACCTTCTCATCCTCCCCATTTCACCCTCCAAAACAGCCAGCGGGAGATTATCCTGACCGTTATCAAGTTTATCTTTGAGAGTAATCAAATATTAATGTCCTTCGTTCATGAGAAAATAAGACGTTAGAGACCTTAGCAGAGGAGTCACTGGAAACGGGGCCGCCGTGCAGGTTTGTTGACTTCTCTGTTCCCGGGGCGTCCGCTGCGCCGTCATTGGCCGCGCGAGCCTGGCGTTTAGGGAAAGATGTAGCGTTAAGTCCCACGTCTGTAGCGAGGGGTGGCTTTCCGCCACAGCTTACGCTGCAGTGCATGTCATTTCTGAAACTCCAGCTCAGAAAACCAAGTCATTAAAAGATTGGTTTGTCAAGACCAGCCAGCTCACAGGAGAATCTCAGATGTTAAAAAAGAAACGAATATTCCTGAGAATTAAGTCGCAGGGTTGCAGGGATGCCCTTACACGTTCTCGGAAGCTTGTAACAGGATTCACTCACTGTGCTGCCCACACCTCCATGCAGAGTCCTCCCTCCCTCAGGTGTTTCAGCCTCTCAGGGATGGAGTGTCTTTAAGACTGTCTGTCACTCACAGAGATCCACCCTCCCCGACTCCTCTCCCGGCACCTGCTCTTCCCACAGGCAACCACGCTCCGCTCCTACATTGTTTTTAATTATTGTCTTGCTTATGCTTTGCCACGAAAGTATGTTTCGCTACCAATATATTGTAGCGCTCTGCTGGTTTTAGGTATCATATCCTGTGTATGTTTTCCCTCTTTGCTCTTTTCGTTCAGTAACATCTCTCTCTAAAATGCATCTGCTCTGATACAGTAGCTGTGGTTCCCTCGGTACATTTTATTTTTTATTTTCATCCAACTCTTTTGGACCCCATTTCTTTTCCTAGTCTCTTAGCAAGTCATCACTGCAAAGTGTCCTTTTTCTATGTAGTGAGACCATGGTGAGTATCTTAATCCATTGGTAACCATGGAAACAACTGTAGTCTTTTCAGGCTAAGAGAGGTCAAGTAAATGAACTTAAACAAATATAATCAGTCTGTTTACCATTCAAAGCTCTTTACTAATGCTGAAAAATCGCCGTCGTCACTTCAAGGTCAGAGGTCACCCGCGCTCCATTTTATAATTAGTGACAATGTCACACGGAGCAGAATAGCGCCCCGCTTCCTTACGTATAGCCATCCATTTTCAAAAATCTGAATATGGTTCCTGCATCCGGGGTTAGAACTAGGTAATTCATCTTCTCTGCTGTTGAGAATGAGCTCTTATCTGTTCTAAGGGCTCTGGAATGTGTTTATTTGTTACATTAACTCCCTGAAGCAATGCTAATATGACTGAGCTACTAAATATTAAAGCAAATTATCATCTTATAGAATTAAACCCAAATTCTAGTATTCCCAGGTCAAAAGCGTCAGTAAGTTATTGCCCAATTATTGAAGCTCTGACTCTAAACTCTAATCAAATAACCAGGGATAATTGGTCGTATCCACGTCTTCATTCATCTTGCACTTAATTTAAAAATTGCAGGAAGCCCCCAGCCGGTGGGGAAGGTTCTCGGCAGTGCGGCAGCAAATACGACTGAACTGGGAAAGGACGCCGAGAACGGAGTTTCTGTGGCTGGTTTAGGGCGGGGTGAGCATGCATCCTGACACTTAGGTGGAAGTTGGAATAGGCCGCATTTTAAAATTGCATGATGGGTAGTCGATAGGCTCCTCACAGTAGGCATCTGTAATTTGGACAGTTGGTTCTTGTGTCTTTTTTTTACTTATACATTTTTATTGATTTCAGAGAGAGGACAGGATAGGGAGAGAGAGAGAAACATCAATGCTGAGAGAGAATCATGGATCAGCTGCCCCCTACTGGGAATCAAACCATGACCTCGTGGTTCATAGGTTGACACTCAACCACTGAGCCACACTGGCCAGGCTGTTTGGGCAATTATTAAAGGTAGTTTGTGTGTGTGTGTGTGTGTGTGTGTGTGTGCGCGTTTTGTTTGTTTGTTTGTTTTTGCTTGAGATAAAGAACGAGAACACTGACCTGTTTCGGGAAACACTATCAGAAATCCGCAGAGAGAGCACAGGAGTCCTCTCGCAAAGTAGGTTTGCTTTGCTGGGATTTCTTGTCCCCGTTCCTCCTGGTTAAGGAGATCCTGGTAGATTTACAGTTCAACACCAGATTCCAGAAAAGTGAAACCACGCCAGCATCGGCAGTGAACTTCACTCCTGCACAGGGAGGAAGCTCTCTCTCGTGGTCTCGTGGTCGATGTGACGTTTTAAGGTGTCGGGTGGGGGTGGGGGTGGGGGAGGGAGAGAGCATTTTTATGAAGAAGCCTTTGCTTGCTTGACTGCCCTCCAGGGAAAGAGTTAGCTTATTGGCCCTTCTGGCCACGGTGGCCTCGTAGTACCAGGGTGGCGGGGAGAGCCCCTGGCTCAGAATGCGGGACCATGCTTCGTCTGGGTGCCCTTCTGCCATCCTGTGTCTTTTCTGTTTTAGGATGTTAATTCTTTCCTGCACTCACTGCCGGTGTGGGCGCGGCCCAGGGCACAGGCGCAGAGGCAGCTGTAGTTGGTTATGGTCCTGAGAGGGGGACATCCAAGACGTCCCCGGGGGGCCAGGGACCCGCCAGGGATTCCCACCCACCCGCGCTAGGAAAGACTACAAGATGCTTTGTATCTGAGCGGAGACTTCCTGTTCGGATCCTAGAGGTCAGAGAAACCCAGCCTTCGAGGGCCGGCCAGCAGGAAGGTCTTGGAAGCTCCAGGGGCAGCGAGGTCCAGCTCACCGTTTCTGGACGGGTCTCCTAGGACCACCGCTGTGCAGCACCAGAGGTCCTGTGGGGGGGAAGGGGAGACTGCGCAGCCTCCACACGCCGGGGCGCAGGGGTGCAGAGGCACAGGGGTGCAGGGGCACAGAGGCACAGGGGTGCAGAACTCAGGGGCTCAGGGGTGCAGGGGCGCGGGGGCGCAGAACTCGGGTGCAGGGGCGCAGAGCGTGGAATGAAGCGTTTGCAGCGACAGAATCCTGACCCACCGGGCTGCAGCTTCCCAGAGTGACTCCATTAAGATCCTGTAACAAGGCTCCCTAATAGCAAATCAAAGTGAGGCTGGGGATGTTGCCCACAATGACAATAGCCGTGAAAAGGCTTAATTAGTAAAACATTAACTGGCAGGGTTCCTATAAGTAAAAATGTACATATTTAAGGAGGCTGATTGTAACATTTATCCCAGCTATGTTATAATATACTAATTCGAATGTAAAAGTGAATGTAAATTACCGGGAATTAGCATGCAGCGGGAAGAAAAGTCCTTTTATCCTCGGCAACTGTAGCATTTGGCAGATTCGGGAATAAATAATCTTTTGTGGCAAGGGTATGCCTTATCAAACATATGCAGATCAGTACTAATTAATGCTAATTAAGGTTTCCTGTCTATCTAGTTGGAAAAACGTCCAAATGTTATGAAATCCAGTTAGGATGCCTATTACGCTAATTGTTTTATATGGGGTGGTTCTTAATTAAAATATGTAAATTGACCTTAATTGCTATCTACTAATGGGGGTTCATGTTATCTTCCTAGAAGTGACAAGATGGTGAGGAGGGGTACTTAAATGACTAATTCTGATAAAATCCTTCACTAAATGACCTTTACTCAAAACTAATTTTAATTGGAAGTTGGCTGAAGAAACCGTTTTCTTCCTTTTTGTGTCGTTTTTTGGTAACGCGAGCAGGTTTTTTTGTTGTTAAGCTGTAGAAGCCGCGGTGGGTCGTTAATTAGACTTAACGAGCAGGTTAATTGGGCGGTTTACTGTTGATGGTGCTCGGGAAGGTTTGGTGCGGGCAGAGGGGGTTCTCATGGAGGGGGGGTTCCGAGCTGGAATCCTGGGGTGGGTGACCCGGTTAGGATGTTGGGATGTGTGTTAGCGTTGAGCGAGCCAGCAGTACCGATAGGTACGTGCTGGCTCAGTTACCTGAGCGCTACCTATTGGAAAGCATTTTCCCCTTTACAAACATTAACTCTCATTCATTGGAATTAAAATCTCACTGGAAATACTTGGATTAAATGGGCTGAAATGATACTCTTGCATGTTCCTCCTCATGTTTTTATTACTTAATTGCAAATAAATTCAAATGTGTAGGCCCAACACCAGTAAAAATGAATTTACTTCTTTTTCTCACTCTGCTGATCTTATCATCACAGGATATAATTTCAATAAAGCTAACAAATAACTGATTTGACTCTCGCATTTGGAAGGAGTTAAGGCTCCACTGTTATTTAAAACCTATTTTAGTGGGGGGAAGGGGACACGTGCATTACTTTCAACAATAAAGATTTTTTTAAAGTGTTGATAAAATATATTTTAAAATTCTCCTCTAAAAATGTGAGAAGGGACTCGGTAAAATAACGTCCGGTGGAAATAGGCGTAGAATGAAGATCACAGGTTTCCTTTGTCTGCCGGAGGCTCAGTGTCATTATCTTTCGTTAGGACATCGTGACGAACGTCTCGCCCAGAATCGTCCGGGGGACCACCTCCGGCCCCTCCTTCGGCCCCGGGCAGAGCTCCTTCCTCAACATCGAGCTCATCAGCGAGAAGACGGCTGCCTATTGGTGTCGGAGTGTCACGGAGCTCAAGGCCGACTTCCCAGACCGCGTAAGTGAGGTTTAACGTCTCAAACAAAGGAATTGGCGTCAAGTTGGTGAATGTTTATTTAAACATCAATTCATAGGCTTATAAATATTAATGCCTACAGTATATTTTATTAAAGCATCTGCCAGTGGCTTTGCTGATCCACAGAAAGATAAAAAAGAAAGAAAAGCTCAAGAACTCATAAAACCCCGCGCTGCGCGTGCGAGGCCGGGTTGTGAATGAGGCCTTGCAGAGGGAAGAGGTGTCTGCATAAGTGGCGGAGGGAGGGGGGTGGGCGGGGGACAGGAATGAGCCACACTGCTGGTGGCTTTTCACTCTCACGGCTGGTGTTTATGAGGGTGGCACCTGACTGAGGAATTGCAGCCTGTCAGTCACCGTGAACTGGAGGCAGAAGCCGAGGACCTGCTTGTAAAGTTTATCTCTGTGTTTTCAGTGGAAATAATTTGCCAAGTAATTTTAACACCCCTCACACTAAGTGAGTCAATGATCTTTTTACTTCTAAAGTGCTGAGCACACATGTTACAGTAGAATCGGCTCACATCTTCTTCATCGCCGGTAGTTTTCTACCCTGTAGATAGTAGTTTCTCTCCAGTAATTGGTTGGAGTTGTTCTTCAGGTTATTCATTCATTCTCTCTCTTTCCCTCCTCCCACCTCTCCCCCTCCATGTACACAAATACACAAATGAACACATACACACACACACTCTCTCTCTCTCTCTCTCTCCTTTCCTCCCTCCCTTTCTTTCTGAATCTCTGAATCAGCTGGTGGTAAATTGAAGTTTAGGGCAATGTCTGTGAGTGTGCACATATGCGCACGTTGTAGACTGTTTTTTACATCAGTTCATAGGAGATAAATAAGACTGCTTCATGTATTCTAATGATATATATTTTAAAATCTAATGAATTTGTGGGCGTTCCCCAAAAAAAACTGATAGAAGGAAATCTTACAAGGGACTTTGGATATCCCACTGTGCCTCAGCCATCCAGTCCTGTTTTCTCCTAGAAAGCGCTGAGTGTTCCCACACCCTCTCTTACCGGGAAACAAATGTAAGAACATAGAACGTCGTTCGTCTCCCTCGAGTCGGCCCTTTGGACCTGCAGGGACCCAGACCCCCCTGAGATCTATAGCTTCCGCTTATTTGGAGTTTCTCATTTTCTGGGCTTGATCTTGCAGTGACTTGTGTTTTTTCCTTGTACTGTCGTGTCTATGACCACCATGTTGAGCTATTTGAGTTTTAAAGGACACACATCTTGGGGGAAGCTTTTCTCAGAACGACACGGACAAAAGGTGGTCAGCCATAAAAATAATCAGTACGTGGTTAACCTTGGTCTAGAGCAGAGGTGGGGGATGCCCGGCCTTGCCAAGGCATTTGGGGTGAGTTTATTAAACGTTTGACCAAACACAGAATGCTGATTTCTAAGGTGGTCATTTTGTATGGCCAGAGAACGATGTTATAAATATATGTCCCTTGGCAGAAAGAAGGCTCCCCACCCCTGGCCTAGAGTATTAAGTACTATGCTAGGTACTAAACATGCAATAAAATAATTATAATAATAATCTATCTATCTATATCTATCTATCTATCTATCTATCTATCTATCTATCTAAAAGCCTGAGCGACCATTCGACCGTTTGACAGGTAGCTATGACGCACAATGACCACCAGGGGGCAGACGCACCGACCAGTAGGTTAGGTTTCTTCTGGGGCCCTGTCAGCCCCAAATCTGGTTCACCCGCACCCCGGACTCAGAGAGGATGGAGGAGGGAGCCCGATTCCTTGTGAAATCGGCCATGGGTTAGCTTGCTGCTGGGGCCCTGTTGGCCCCGAATCAGGTTCACCTGCACCAGATTCCCTTTCAGTGTGCACGAATCCGTGCACCAGCCGCTGTAATAATAATAATAACTGAACATTTATACAATATTCACTCTGTACTAAGTAATGCCCAAATGCTTTATACACTTAAACACTCATTTAATCTGTTGAGAACCTTATAAGACAGGTACGCTTGTTTCCCCCATTTCACAGATGAGGAAACTGAGGCACACAGAGGTTAGGGAACAAACCCAAGGTTACACAGCGGTTCAACGCTGAAGCCAGAATTTGAACTGGCAACTTGCTTGTTGCATCCCTGCTCCTGTCTCATAACAGCGTCCTCTCCACCATCTGCCTGTGTTGCCATAGACCCGTGGTCAGCAAACTGCGACTCGCGAGCCACATGCGGCTCTTTGGCCCCTTGAGTGCGGCTCTTCCACAAAACACCACGGCCTGGGCGAGTCTATTTTGAAGAAGTGGCGTTAGAAGAAGTTTAAGTTTAAAAAATTTGGGTCTCCAAAGAAATTTCAATCGTTGTCCTGTTGGTATTTGGCTCTGTGGACTGATGAGTTTGCCGACCACTGCCATAGACCGTCAGGCCTCAGAGGTTCAGGATCACTTTTAAAGCAACGTAGGAACAGCATGCACCATGCTTGCCCAGGGCGGCTTCAGTGGCATGTACATGAACCGTGTGCCTCCGGGAAACCGCTCAGCGCGGGCCTGTCTTGAGCTCCCTCCCCGGCAGGAGTCTGATGTCAGGACAATGGCCCCGGTGATGAAACCACAGGAAGTAGACCGGAAGCCAGGACGAGGAGGCCCTGGCTGGGTGGTTCCAAGGTCAAATGGGAAGGAGAGACCCCATCTCCCTGGAAACCGTTTTCTTCTCCCCTGATGCCTTCTCCTCTGAGAAAACAGCGCGTGCTTTTCTCGTTTCCAGTTCTTTCACCATTTCCATGGCGCTCGTTATTCTCGTGGTGTGTTCTCAGGGCTAATTGGTAACATTCTCGCTCCCCGGATAAAGGACCACCTTTAACCCCGGTCACAGTGGCGTCCCCTTCAGACCCGGGAGAGGGGCCTGGGTGTACTGGACGCAGCCCCGGGGCTGAGGGCGGACGGCCCCCAGCGCCTCCGAACCACCCTGAGGACAAAGGCCAGGAGCCGCGTGAGAGCGGGGACCCCTCCTTCTTCACGTTTAATTATCACTCGCCCCGCAGTTTTCCCACCTGGTTCCCACCGAGTGCCACACCTTTAATGACAGGGCCTGGGCAGAGCCACCTCCTGCGGCGACTGCTGAGCAAGGCGCTGGGGCCAGAGGTCTTCTGACGCCCTCGGCCGGCCGGACCTCTGCTTGCAGAGGAGGCCCGGGACCCAGGCTCAGCTGGAAGGTCCGGGGAAAGGCGCCGAGAGCCCCGATGGCGCTGGGGGGCTCTGTCCCCGCCGTCACGGCCACCCCGCAGCCTGCACTCAGCCAGCCTCTGCTCAGCTCTCAAGGTTGCCTTTTCTTTCTCTGTGAATTCGACTTGGCACAGTGATCCTTGTGGTGACAATTTATTACTAACGAAGAGCATTCTTTTTTGTTCCCAAGCTGCAATTTGGCAAAGCTTATGAAGAGACGTACTGTATAATTAGGGCTTCCAAGAATCAACGTTAAGTGCATCCTTTATTCTCCCTGCAGAAGCCTTAGAAATCATCTACTTGAGTCTTGGAAAGAAAATGTTACCCCCCCCAAAAAAAAAAAAAAATAACATAAAAAAATACATGCCGCATTTTGTCCGAATGCACGGAGTTAGCGAGCAGAGACTGACATTTCGGTCCTGTGTGGAGGCCAAGGCAAGAGTTCCGAGCAAGACGGGGCTCAGCCGTGCCTCAGCCGGTGCAGACAGGCAGCGGGCGGCTTTGTTAGAGAAATTAATGAAGGGGAACCACGGGCATGTGAATGTGCTGCTGTGACAGCCCCCTCAGCTCTGTGGGTCCCCTCTGTCTCACTGGGAGGTCAGCGCTGCGCACGAGAAGTTGTTCTTCGTCAGGACCCCAGGAGGCGCTGTTCCCCAGGAGCCTCTGAACACAGAGTCCTCACTGGACGCCCTAGGCACCCGGTGAAGCCTGCAAGCCTTTGTCTGAAAAATGTTTTGAATGCGTAAAAATAAGAAGATAATAAAAAACAAATAGAATGTAATTGTGTAAATTACAAACTACATATTAATAGCATCAACAACATAACCTTTATACTCATCTCCATAAACCAAACAAAGAAAAAGGACATTTAAAGAAATCCAAAAATCTCTTCCGGATTTTTAAGAGATCTCAGAGAGCTAAGAACACAAAGGTAATTCCTTAACCTGCCGACAAGCGGTGGAAAGCAGCAGCAGCCATAGTGAAGGGAAAAGACTGGCGGGCTCTTCCTGAGAGAAACAAGCGGCTTTGCCACTGCTGTTCCCCGCCGGGTTCGAGCTCCGGTCCTGTTCAGTCAGAGACGGAAAGAGAGGAGCTGTGCAGCTGCAGGGCAGGCAGAGCTGTCTCCATCCCCAGACTGTTTGGGTAGGAAACCTGCTTGCACCGGGAAAAACCGCTTTCTTTACACGCAGGCCTCCAGCCTGTGCGATGTTGCTCTCCAGTTTGGCTTTTCAAAACATTGCATTAAATGCTGTTTGTCTTCACCGCTCACTTCCTGTCCTCCCCGAGACCCTGCACTCCAGGCGCGTGCCCAGCTCGCCTCCTCCGGGCCTCGGCCTGCCGACGGATCACTTTAAATAATAAATGAGCTGAGCAAGGTTGCAAGATGCAGGATCCACTTAGGAAGGTCATTTGTACTTTTTTAATATACAGCCAGTAGACAGCTGGAAATGGAAATAAATGCATCGTATTCTATCAAGGTACCAAGAGCAGCAAACACATCAGACAGACCAATCTGACAAAGAACTGAAAGACGGGGGCCCTGGAATCCACAGTCTGCTGCTGACCGGAATCGAGAAGACCTAAAGAAGCCGGGGTTCTGTTGTTGGGGGTCAGGTGTCCCCCAGATTGATCTAAAGATGATGTGCATCCCAACCAAAATGTCAGCATGATATTCGGGTAGAATTTGTTTAACAAATTGATTCTGAAGTTCGTATGAACATGCCAAGGACTCACAGGAGCCAAAACAATTCAAAAGGAACCGAATAGAAAGTCTTAAGTGTTTCTGATTTCACGACTTATTTTTAACCACAGCGATGTGGTTGGTGTCGGAATAGAGACAGACAGGAAACTGGATTAATGAAGCGGAATGAGTCCAGAAAACAACCACAAAGGCAGTCAGTCGCATGAATAATTTAATTTTTTACAAAGCAATACAGTGAACAAAATATGTATGTGTGGTCTTTTCAACTAATAACGCTGGTAAAACTGGGTGTCCACGTGCCCCAAAATTAAATGTTGATGCATATCTTACCCAGTGTGTAAACATTAATATAAAATAATAGTCGTAGGCCGAAATGAAAAACCTGGAAGTCTAAAACTTCTTAAAGAAAACAGGGCAGAGCCCTGGCTGGTGTGGCTCCGCTGGTTGGCATCGTCTCACCAGGAGGTGACAGTTCAATTCCAGGTCAGGGCACATGCCCGGGTTGTGACCTCCTGGTTCATAGGTTGATGCTCAACCACGAGCCACACCAGCCAGGCTGACCACATTCACTTTGAGACTGAGTCATGGGAATCCACTGGAGGTTAGACATGACCTTCTGCGGTGCTAAGACACCAAAGCAGTGTGGCGGATGTGTAAGCTGCTGCTTCCTGAGAGATTAAAATGCTTCCTTCCGTGTCATTCGGCAAAGGAAAGGCCCGAAGACCCACCTCCGCCTTTCAGAGCGGCGCACGGTCCCGGCCTGAACTGCCTGCGGCACACTTTCTCCCCACACGCCCTGCGCTCTGGATGGGCCGGCTGCCTTGTGGGGCCCAGCCTCGCCCCCCGGGCTTGGGAGTGAGGCAGTGCTTCACCGCCTGGAAGGAGCCCGGGCCGCTAGGGCGCGTAGCATTGCCTCCTCTTATTATAAACTGGCTCAGGACAGCGGCAGCGGGAGCTGCTCCCGAGCTGGACGTGTTTGCTCCACGGCCTGACCTTGTCATCAGTGAGAACAAGGCTCACACTCCATCACGGAGAGCGGGCTCCTTGACTTCCTCTCAGCTGGGTGACATTTCCCACCCGTGAGGGTTCTGGTTTGTGGAGAACCCAACTCCGGTGCATTCTTGCCTTAAAGGATTAGGGCCGTGGTCGGCAAACTGCGGCTCGCGAGCCACATGCGGCTCTTTGGCCCCTTGAGTGTGGCTCTTCCACAAAATACCACGGCCTGGGCGAGTCTATTTTGAAGAAGTGGCGTTAGAAGAAGTTTAGGTTTAAAAAATTCGGCTCTCCAAAGAAATGTCAATCGTTGTGCTGTTGACATTTGGCTCTGCTGACTCATGAGTTTGCCGACCGCTGCATTAGGGGAACCAGGAGAGAGAAAGGCTGGGGTACAGCCTCCTACTCCCCCTCTGCCCCCTTCCGTCCCTCAAATGAATCCTTTTCATCCTGAAAGGCCCCTTTAACTTGGTCATTTGAAAACCATCTTAGAAGTAAGCACCACTATTTTATGAGAGGCTCAAAAGTAGAAGGTCATATAAAGGTTTTTATTTAGCATAATATCCTACAATTGCATGTATTGTATTAACTTTTTTGCAAGCTACCTATACTATTTTACTTTTTGTTGGTTTGTGTGGGTGGGGGGGGCTGTTGATAAGGACCACCTTCCTCACCCCTGCTTCTCTTTTAGCCAGTAGGCATTTTATTCTTTTACATCGTACTGTGCAGGCGCTATGCCAGAGGTTTTTTTTTTTTTCACAAGAAACTAATTTCACATTTTCCCCTTAGGTCTTCTAAGACATTTATTTACTTGAAATCATTCTCTTTGTTCTTTAAGATTGTGTGTTTTTTTTTTAATAAATACTTAACAGTACTATCTTAAAGGTTTGTGTTTGTGTACTGTAATAACCATTTTCCTTTCTCAACCATCATTTATGGTTGTGTAATTGATTCAATTTAAGCAGCATTTAAGGCTGTATTTGTGACCCACAAATATGACCTCATTACCTATAAACCATCTGAAAGATTGGTCTCAGAGGCACAGGTGACGAACTGAATCACTAGGCAAACAAACTTTCTTAAAACATCACAAATAGCCCTCGCCAGTTTGGCTCGGTGGATAGAGCATTGGCCTGTGGACTGACGGGTCCCAGGTTCGATTCCCAGTCAGGGCACATGTCTAGGTTTCAGGCTCCTTCCCCAGTAGGGGACATGCAGGAGGTAGCAGATCAATGACTCTCATCATCGATGTTTCTATTTCTCCCTCCCTCTCCCTTCCTCTCTCTGAAATCAATAAAAAGATATATTTTGTAAAATAAAAGAAAAAATTAATTCAAGCTTCAGAGTACTTAAAAATGCCCGTGGATGGCTCACTTTTTACTTTGGCCTGGATGCTCTCCCCCTTCTGGCGGAAGTGCTCCTGAGCAGAGGAAGGGAGAGGGAGTCAGCCCGCGGGGAGAGAAGAACCCAGACCCAGATAATTCACTAACTGGAAAATGAGCTCCAGCTCAGCAAGACGGGGCTGAACTAGGGCGGGAAGGACGTACGCTTCCCTGGGCTTGGCCTCAATAGCGTGTGTCTAGTTCCCTTGAATGTCACAGTTGGCTTTTTTTTTTTCACGCTTTGAGATGTTTTCCTCTTGAATTAATTACCATTGTGTACGTGAAGCAAAGAAATACCTTAGCATGCAGTCATTTTTAGGTGAGTATTTCACCTTTCAGGTTGGTAAAATGCCTAGAGTGTAAAGAAGGACTGAGTTAACTTTAGGAATACAGCGTCTTTGGGGAGTTTCTGGTCTGTGTACTCGATCACCCCAAAGAAAAATCTGTCATATTTTATTCATGCTGAATTTAGGAAAGGAACTAGGTTGCCCAATCTTTCCATGATAAATAATGTAATTTAACTTTGTGCTGCTTTTTGCATTTTAATTTTTTTATCAAGTATCCTTTAAAACCTCCAGTATTAGAGATGATCAGTAACCATTTCTGCTTGATTTAGCTTAAACTGTAAATTTAGTTATGGCTCTAGGGTTATAAGGTCGGGGGTGGGAAATGAACATTTACAAACTCAAAAAACAACCAATGTGTTCAATACTTTTTTAATGGATTACTGGAAACTGTAGAAATCAACACCAATAATGACATGTCACCCTACATGACAGTAATAGTTGTCGTTACCCAGACTGTCATTACCCCTCGATAATTTACAGATACTCGCGTACATGCTATTCAACTCTGGGGTTTTGTGTCATGTGTTATGACTCAGAGTTTTGCCTCATCTCTGCTTAACCCCTTTCAAGACCTCCCTGATGGGAACTCACATACCAGGACAGACACCGTGTGGTTAGAGTGTGACCTTGAACTCCAGGCAGAGCTTCTTTTTTTTTTTTTTTTTTTTTAAATATATTTTATTGATTTTTTACAGAGAGGAAGAGAGAGAGAGAGAGAGTTAGAAACATCGATGAGAGAGAAACATCGATCAGCTGCCTCTTGCACAACCCCTACTGGGGATGTGCCCGCAACCAAGGTACATGCCCTTGACCGGAATCGAACCTGGGACCCTTGAGTCCGCAGGCCGACGCTCTATCCACTGAGCCAAACCGGTTTCGGCAAGGCAGAGCTTCTTAATTGGGTGATTACATTCCCACCCGAACCACCAGCACCATCAGATAAACTGCAGATTATATTTTTATTTTTGTATTTTTTTTTAATATTTTATTATTGATTTCAGAGAGGAATGGAAAAGGAGAGAGAGATAGAAACATCAATGATGAGAGAGAATCATGGATCGGCTGCCTCCTGCATGCCCCCCCACTGGGGGTTGAGCCCGCAACCCGGGCCTGTGTCCTTGACCGGGAATCAAACCGTGACTTTCTGGTTCATAGATTGACCCTCAACCACTGAGCCACGCTGGCTGGGCTAGGGGTTATTTCTGAGGCCCTGTTTTATCAGATCTCTCCCAAGAATCTGGCAAAAACTGCTAAACCTGTTCTGCTATGTATTATTTCTCTTTCTTTTTTCCTCTCTAACTCCATCAGCTTCACTTTCCCCACGTTCTTCACGAGATTGCGTCACATACGCTAGGCGGTGTTTACAGACACAGAACGTCATGTAGGTGTCAAGGGGAATCTTGATGAGAGGAACCAGATGTCTGGGGGGGACAGTCATTCTCCGTCGAGGCCTGTTTCCCTCCGGCCTGGGATCGTTTGCACGGAGGTCTGTGCTCCCTGCAGACCGCGGTCTGGTGGTGTTCAGAGGGCCAGGCCCCAGGCCCGGCCACCTCTACTGCTCCTCCTTCATACACATCATGACATCACATTACATGTCATGTGCACATGCACATCTTTTAAAGTTTTCCAGAAGCTATGGAAATCAGCCATTTGTGTACATAAAGGACACGTACCATAGGAAACCGTTGGAGCAGCGGTCGCCAACTGGTGGTCCGCGGACACTGGTGGTCAGTGAGGTCCGCAGGGCTGGCGACCGCTGCCACAGAAGGTCTTCTCTGAGGCAACTGTCAAAATCCCGTGTTCAGATTGTTCTCTGATTTCAGCATCCACGTCCCCTTGGCCATGTCGGCTAGTCTGAGACAGAGGGCCGAGTCCGTCCCGGTCTGTGAGGGGCTGATGCACAGAGTAGATGGCCACACCTGGACTTCTCCCAGGCCTTCTCCTGCTCGTAGCTCGAGCTGCGGACTCCTCTCACCTCCTGTGAGCTCCCGATTGTACTGGGGTTTTCTCCCCACCATCCCTTCGAGGGAATCTGGGAGAAGAGAGAGAACGGAGCCGCCACCTGTTAGTGTTCCCAACAGCCCTGACTGAACTTCATCCTCGGATGCCCGAGAGGAATCGAACCGTCAGTCATCGAGCCTCATGTGGCCCAAGCTCCTGGTTTGCTACACACACGAGGGAAGGATAGAGAGCTTGGTCCCGGTGTTGTGCAAACTGGCGGTCCGTTTGTCCACAGTTACTCGGCCTTTCTGCCGAAACAGACGCTGGCGGTTACTGCGAACCTCCACCCCACGCGAGGCCCTGCCAGGAACCCGTGCTGCCGCCCAGATGCAGCCTGAGCACCGGCACAAGCACACGCATGAGTCAGAGCGGCGTCCTCCCCGTGGCCGAAACAGTGACACCTACTGTTAGCCCCTCTCCTGTTTCTCAGAGTCCTCCGCTGTTGCTGAAGGTTAATTCCCTCTAGTAAGTAGTCACCAGGGCCCGAGCCGGTTTGGCTCAGTGGACAGAGCGTCGGCCTGTGGACTGAAGGGTCCGGGTTTTGATTCCAGTCAAGGGCCTGGGTTGCGGGCTCAATCCCCAGTGTGGGGCATGCAGGAGGCAGCCGATCAGTGATTCTCTCTCATTGTTGAGAGCACCTGCCTTCTGTTTGCTCTGCCCCCTGAAGCTCAGAACCTCTGGACACCTCCTGATGACCACCCCAGTATTTTCCTGGACTCGTGCATCTCCCTCTTGGCCTTCAGGAAAGTATCTCTGAGGGTGGCACTCTCCAAAACTCTCTCCAAAGAGCCACTTTTCCCCATTCTCCTGCTTGCGCTCCACCCCACCCATGCACATCCGTGCCTCTGTCCCGAGGCCAGTGGGTGCGTCAGTGGCTCCATGGGCCCCTGTCCGTATTCTGTCAGCCATGCCTCGTCACGGAGCCGCGGTCCATGAAATGCAGCCATGCTCTCCCTGTCCTGCAGCCCCCTGGTCCTCGCTCCCATCCCCTGCTCTTTCCCTCTCCTCTTCACCCCAAGCCTCCATGAGCTCCTGAGTATATATCTGACTTTTCATTCCTATCTGCCATCCTCTTAGGCAACTTCAACATCAACGGTGATGGTCTTTGTGACCTTGTCTTCACATTTTACCCTCTGGCTACTTGGCCATCATGTCTGACTAGGTTTTCTCCATAGACAACTTCTGGGCTTGGTTTCCCAAAGAACTATGCTGCCTCAGCTGTCTTGGGAGCTGATGTCCGGTTATCTGAGCCCACACCTTCTCCATCCCCACCATGTGTGCTCACTTCCTCTTCATCCCCACCACGTGTGCTCACTTCCTCTTCATTCCCACCACGTGTGCTCACTTCCTCTCCATCCCCACCACGTGTGCTCACTTCCTCTCCATCCCCACCACGTGTGCTCACTTCCTCTCCATCCCCACCACGTGTGCTCACTTCCTCTCCATCCCCACCACGTGTGCTCACTTCCTCTTCATTCCCCGCTGTCTTCTCTCCAACGCGGAGCCCACTCCTGATTCTACAGCCCTCCTTTACCAGCGTACACTCAATAATCACTCATTTCAATGAATGCTTTTGTTTTAATTTTGAAAAGATGATGAAAATTATACACAGGAATTCAGCGAATATTTTTGTGTGCACCACCCATGCCTGGGCAATGTGTTTTGTAAAAAGTCAAATATATTTTACTGACATTCATCTGTAACGTGGGAGCACGGCCATATATGGAACCTGACTAGTCATAGACATTTGTTGCTATAAAGGTGTCTCTTCCTCGGGAGTCAGAGAACTGCCCCTTTAAGGAGATTAGAGTTCTCAGAAAGTTGTAGTCAGACAAGGAGACTAGAAATGCCTGGTTTTCCCCTTTCTTTTTGATGTATTTAGAGGATTAGCATGGAATATTCCTGGCTAATATTTAATTAATCAGACCACACAATAATTTTACCATCTACTTTGATAATTGTTGCTTTTATAGGATTCTCGTGCTACAATGAAGTAGCTTGATTTCCCCAATGTGTTCTAATGAGAGGCTCCAAATAGGGAAATCATCCATTTATTAAAGAAATCAGTGTAATATTCTGTTGTCTTATATTATTGTAAGGAGAGCCCCGGATATTTTGCATTTGTTTTCTTGAGTTGAAATATTGTGGTATCCAATTATCCTGCTGGCTTTAATCTACACTTAATAAAAATTAATTATGGATGTCAAGTGTGCATGTATTTATTGTCTGGGAATCTCAAATTCATGAATGCACCCCCCAAAGTTTAATAATTGTTTATAATGCACTACTCTATGCATAGTCATCACATGACCTCAAACTTCTAAGGCAGGCTCATTCTCTACGTCATTTGTATTTAATAAATGTGATTCTGTTGTTATCACCTTATATGGTTTTTACTACTCAGGAAATTTTAAATCTAAGAAGTAGGTTTGGTTAGCTTAGCGTTTGGAACATCCTATCTAATAAAAGAGTAATATGCAAATTGACCATCACTCCAACACACAAGATGGCTGCCCCCATGTGGACACAAGGTGGCCGCCACAAGATGGCTAGCAGGGAAGGGCAGTTGGGAGGGACCAGGCCTACAAGGGAGGGTAGTTGGGAGTGACCAGGCCTACAAGGGAGGGCAGTGGGGGCAATCAAGCCTGCAGGGGAGGGCAGTTAGGGGTGACCAGGCCGGCAGAGAAGGGAAGTTGGGGGAGACCGGGCCTGCAGGGAAGAGCAGTTGGGAGGGACCCAGGCCTGCAGGGGAGGGCAGTTAGGGGTGACCAGGCCTGCAGGGGAGGGCAGTTAGGGGCAATCAAGCTGGCAGGGGAGCAGTTAGACATCAATCAGGCTGGCAGGGGAGTGGTTAGGGGGTGATTAGGCTGGCAGGCAGAAGTAGTTAGGGGCAATCAGGAAGGCAGGCAGGTGAGCAGTTGGGAGCCAGCAGTCCTGGATTGTGAGAGGGATGTCCGACTGCCCGTTTAGGCCTGATCCTACT
The DNA here is from genome assembly GCF_027574615.1 of Eptesicus fuscus. Lineage (NCBI taxonomy): Eukaryota > Metazoa > Chordata > Mammalia > Chiroptera > Vespertilionidae > Eptesicus > Eptesicus fuscus. The sequence continues at coordinate 1,761,155 of NC_072494.1, read as the reverse complement.
GGGATTGGGCCTAAACAGGCAATCGGACATCCCTTGAGGGGTCCCAGATTGGAGAGGGTTCAGGCTGGACTGAGGGACACACACCCCCGTGCACGAATTTCGTGCACCAGGCCTCTAGTATTATAATAAAGATAATATGGCTCCGTGGCTCGTGTGACTCAGCTGGTTGGGCTTTGTCCCATGCACCAAAAGGATGCCAGTTTGATTCCCAGTCAAGGCACATGCCAGGCTCAGTCCCTATCAGGGGGCTTGCAGGAGGCAGCAGCCAATCAATGTTTTGCTCTCACATTGATATTTCTGTCTCTCTCCCTTTCTCTCTCTAAAAATCAATAATCTATATATATATAAAACCCTAAGTGACCTTTGCAACCAAACGGATGACCAAACAGGCTACGTGGGGCAACCAGGCCCGCAGGGGGTCAGTGAGGGGCGACAAAACGACTGAGCAACAGACTGCATGGGGCAACCAGGCCCTCAGGGGGGACAGTTGGGGGTGACTAGGCTGGCAGAGGAGGCAGTTGGGGGAAGTTAGGGGCAATCAGGCAGGCAGGCAGGTGAGTAGTTAGGAGCCAGTGGTCCCGGATTGGAGAGGGTGCAGGCTGGGCTGAGGAGAACCCCCCGCCCCCGTGCACAAATTTCGTGCACCGGGCCTCTAGTAAATAAGAAGATGATAATGCGGGAAGCTAGCAATGGCCAGTCTAGAAATTCTTAATTGCTTGGGTTTATATATAGTAAGAAATGCTAAGAAAAACTTAACCTTTGGGGGGCAGGGGGTGGGGGCAAGATCTGTCGGAAGTTTCCATAGCCCAACCCCTACTTCCCTCTTGCATTTCTCTCCCTCTCGTCAGTATTCACTCTTGCTTTCCAGTCCTCACGCGTTGAGGCTGCCATGCTTCTTGGCTCCGACTAACACCTGTGTCTATCAGTGCAACTTGGTTTTCACCAGAGCACCGGGAGCTGAACCGCGCACTGAGGCCCCCTCGCTTCCCGCTGGGCCTGGCGGTGCGTTTTTGTACTGAGAAGACTTTTTCTGCTGCTGCGTGTTTGATGGACATAGTTGATAATTTCTACTTTCCTTGTCCTATTTTCTCCTGGGAAAATGTATGACACTTTTCATAGAAGGAATCACTTTATATCCATGAGAATGAGAACCAAAGGCAATTTTAATGCAAAACAACAAAGGGAAATTGTATTTTGCGGAAAGCGAGGCCCAGCAAACAGCTAAATCAATACTTTAGATCTACTTCCCTGGTCTCTGCGTAATTATTAATACTTCACTCATCTAAAACCTCAGACACACATTTACATGCAGGGTATGCTCAAGGAAAAACAGAGAGGAGAAAAGAAATGGCTAAATTATTGACTGCCCCCTCCCAGGAAATATTTCTTTAAAATAAAGGGATTAGAGATGAGTAATGTCAGGATATTCTGCACAGCTGGTCCTTATCAGAGAGGGAATCTTTTCATTAAGGAATCCCAGAAAGAGAAGACGGGCGACTGCAGGGAGATGTGTAATATGTTCGTGTCCGTGTAGATTGACAGTTCTCACGCCGGGAATGTCCCCGGAGAGATGGCGGTGCCGGGGTCAGCGGGCGCATCATTTACTCCCGTGCCCACGATGACATTGACAAGACCATCCCTCTGCCTCCCGGAGACAGGGCAGGGGGTGTGATGGCTAACACCCCTGTCGCAGGGGATTGGATGTTCCAGGTGGTTTTAATCAGAAGCATATTTTATTTCAATATTGAAAAAAATTGAAGTGAATACAGCATAATAAAATAAAATGACAATCAGATATTTCAAGACTACTTTGCTTACTCTGTTTAGCTTTGTTTGAAAGAAACCACTGGGCTGACACGATTCTGCCGTCGGGAGGCGCGCACCGGAGGTGTGGTCTGTTGGCGGTGACATTCACACATTCGGTGTCGTCTCTGCCTGTGGGAAATAGAGGCTCGTTTCAGATCCTTGCAGAGCTGAGGAGCTGGCTAGACCTCGCCGGTGCTTTCTGCTGATCATTAAACCGTAGCTTAGGCGTCGAGATGGACAGAAGGTTGGAGACCGATGTAGAAACAGGCAAGTAGATAGACGTGCTCTGCACGGACTGCCACGGTCCAGGAAGGCAGCTGTCACTGGCCCCGAGACACTGGATCTAGCCGGAGGAGGAGGCCGAGCCCACCGCCAGCCAGCGCGGAGCCCGTGCCGTTCTAAGACAGCACACGACCCCTTGTGGAGTTTAGGGAAGGATGTTTCTGGTCCGTGGTCAACCGGGGGGCAAGCGGGGGAGCTGGTAGCCAGATAGCCCTGGCCGGTGTGGCTCAGTGGGTCGGGCATCGACCCATACACCCGTGCACGGAAAGGTTGCTGGTTTGATTCCCATTCGGGGCACATGCCTGGGTTTCGGGCTCCATCCCCAGTAGGGGGCGTGCAGGAGGCAGCCCTCTTCCTCCCTTCCACCCTTTCTCTCTCTAAAAATCAATTTTAAAGTATTTTTAAAATATCTTTCCATACATTCCTTAGAAAGTTAAAAACGGATTCATTAACTATTATTTGTGTGGCTATGTTATATCTGAGAGTAAAGATTGAGAAGCAGTGGTCAGAAGTTAGGAGCCATAAGAAATTGTTTAGGGTGGAGATGAAGCCGGGCTTAACTGAAAGGGGGGTTGGGGGGCACCTCGGGTTCAGGTTGATTAACCAGAAGGTTAGGGTTAGTCCGCCATCCCACGTGATGTGCAGAGGGACGCGCTCGCATTTGTGTAAAACCCTGTCGTGTTTGCAAATAGCTGGCTAGGTCTCGGATCCCTAATGATCTCCAGGGAGACTATTGCTCTGCCTCTCCAAGAATAAGGTGACGTTTTGGCGACTGCGAACGGCCATAGGGGTCCTTCAAGAGAGGGCCTGGGCCCGTGGCGTCAGACCATCCCAGGGCCCTTTTCTGATGGGAAAAAAGAATATTGCAGAAAACGTAGGCGCTAAAGCAAAATAGTGTTTTCAAAGCTAAAAATGAGGGAAGTCTGAATGCCTGGCAAATCGGAGAGCAGAGCGTCTGCTCAGTTGGTGATTCTGGAAGGCGGGGCTGTGCCCAGCCCCTGGGGCGTTCCTTCCGCCTGTTCCAGGGTACAGCTCCCCGTGAGCCCCCGACAATACATTTCCACGCCTCGCAGGTGAGCGCGAGGCTAATTCCCGGGCATTTAGTCCTCGGCGGTAAATGGAATGGCGCAGTCGGAAGTCCTTTCAGAGCTGTGGAGGATGAAATTGCCCTCTTTGTCAGGCACCCTGTATTGTGACATGTTTCTCAGGTTCTCCACAAAAAGTGATTCAAGGCCAAATGCGGACAAAATGAGGCCCGAGAAAGGCAGCGGTCCCGGCGCCCCTGTCACTGGGTCGCCCGCTCCACTAACCATCCCCGCGCCTTTCCTGGGGGGACGGAGGCTGCGCGGACAGGAGCGGGGAGCGGGCTGGGGTCGGGAAGACACGGGCCAGGGGAGCTCAGTGCATGAAAGGGGCCCCCACCTCCAACGGGGTGTCGGGGTGTCGACACACAGGACAAGCGCAACATAACAGTGCAGAGGAGCGGTGAGCAGGAGGGACCGCGGCCTCAGGGAGGACGTCCTTGGCAAATGTGCGGGTTGAGGGTCGTCTTCCCGTGTCCTCCGCCTGCAGGTCTCCTAGCGCTTCCCGCTTCCCCTCAGGGAGATGTTCTTACTTCTCTTCGCTTCCGGGGGGCGGCGTCATGTGAATAAGGACGGCCGTGGCCCTGGCACAGCTTAACTCGTAAAGGAAAACGTAGTGGGAGAGCAGGAGGGTTAGTGCGTTGTCTTGTTAAAAGAATGCATTTGGTAAATCCTCTTCGGAGTGGCCGAAAATGGGTTTAGGACAACGTTATTGAAGATGAATTGACACAAGAAAGAAGCTGACCCTTTAGAATTCTTTTTTTAGATTTTTTTTAAAAATTCATTTTCAGAGAGGAAAAGGGAGAGGGAGAGAGAGCAAAACACCAATGAGAGGAACATGGATTGTCTGCCTCCCTCACGCCTGCAACCCAGGCCTGTGCCCTGACCAGGAATCGAACTGGTAACCTTCCGGTGCCTAGGATGACGCCCAGCCAGCTGAGCCACACTGACCAGGCACAGCTGACCCAGAGCCAGGGGCAGGACGCCGCTGTTGGAAGCAGGCTGGGCGGGACAGTGACTGGGAACCGCAGTTCCTCGCTCCCGGAGAGACTCCACTCTGAGAAACCTCATCGCTCAGCAAGTCAGTGAGGCTGAACCCTCCTCCACAGACAGGTGCGTGCGAGTGGGAAGTGTGTGGAGCAGCGGCCGCCAGCCGGTCGTCCGCGGATCACTGGTGGTCCGTGAGGTCCGGAAGGTTGGCGACCGCTGGTTTAGAGGCTGGTGCCGGGTCAGTCTCCCCGCCTCCCTCGGCTGCACACCGCGGACCGTGCCCCAGGGCGTGGGCGTCAGTCCCAACCGTGCTGTGTGACAGGTGAAGCGCGGCCACTCGTTAGCTCGGGTGACTTTTTCCTGGCATTTCTCAGCGATCATAGCATCGGTGGGAATAGCATCCCCTATATCCAGCGTCACAGCCCCTCCAGCTGACTGACGGCGGCATTTCGATGCAGTGAGTCCTCCACTGGAAGTTGCTGTGTGCGTTCAACCGAGGCTGGTAGCCAACGGAGAGAAGGAGTCATTGTGCTATATTGCAATTTGAAAAGAAGGACTTTGCCTGGAGGGGACAAAAATGTAAGGATCAGTTTGCATACTAGGGTGCTGTCCTTGCAGTGGATAGAATTGTGTGTGTGTGTGTGTGTGTGTGTGTTTGGCTGAGTCTTTCGGGTTCACAGGTGGCTGCCTCATTATAGAGTATTGGAATAGTTGGTTGAAAGTGCACTAGTACATGCATATATAGTATCTATATGTGCTTTATTATTATATATGTCTTTGTTATTTACATACATCATTTAGGGGTAATTTTGTGCATTTAGCAAGTACAGTACCGCTTTCTAGTTTGGCTAAGTAATATCTGCTGAGAGACAGTACTGCCAGGGGTTTGGATATACGGACAAGAGGAAAGCGTTGCTTATCGCTTTCAAAAGGCATGCCTGCGAGTATCGTGAGGGAGGGAAGGAAGAGAAAACTGCGTACCATATTGTGACCGTTTCCTAAAGAAACAGCAGGAACCCCCGGTGCCCAGAGGCCCCTGGAGGAAACCCTGGAGGCTGGACTGGAGCTGTTTCCGGGCGGGAGGGGCCGGTGGGCGCCCCGGGTCTAGGGCACTGCTTCCTCCTCCCTCCCCAGCGGCCCCTCCTGGATCTCCAGGGAGAGCAGCTTGGCCAAGAGGAGGCGTACGCTCGGTCTCTGCAGTCTGCCTTCGCTCTTTTATTCGGGAAAAATGGAAGAGGCTTTTGTTTTGCTTTTATACGTTTTGTTCCCAGCACAAGGCCAGGGACCACAGGGCTTTTGCTGTTGGTCGTTGAAAACGGTAGCATATGGGAACCCTGTTCACTGAGGAGCGCTCACCGTCATCATGGGGAAATGCGTTAGGGGGATTGACGGGACCGGTGGGGCTGCACCTGAGGCTCAGATCCTCACCACAGGCTTTTAGGGCATCTCCTCTTGACATGTGTGGTGCGGGAGGGAGGGCACCCCTCCTCACCTTCGTTAAATGGTAGAACCATCGGCCCGGCAGGCGGGGCTCCGTGGTTGAGTGTCAACCTAGGAACCAGGAGGTCACAGTTCGATTCCGGTCAAGGGCACATGCACGGGTTGCGGGCTCAATCCCCAGTAGGGGGCGTGCAGGAGGCAGCGGATCTATGATTCTCTCTCATCATGGAAGTTTCTCTCTCTCTCCCTCTCCCTTCTTCTCTGAAATCAATAAAAACGTATTTTTAAAAAATGATAGAACAATTGGAGGTGTTTGTAAATAATTCAGAAGGTTCTGAACTAGAATTTGTCTTTTAAATCAAATGATTCTAGAGGCTCTACTTTGCCTTATTTTAAGTAATTAAAACAATCAGGGCTATGGTTTTTACAGTGCTTTTCGAAAACACAGAGCAGTTATCAAAACAGAAGCATTTGATGACGCAGAATTGCAGTCTTAGACCTTCCTCCCACTCGTAAGGGTGCATGCCTGTCTAACAGCGCTTTCCAAGACGAGCGTATACGTATAGATTTGTTTTCAAACCAAACTTTCAAATTGGAAAATGTTACCTCGTAAGAAAAATGTGTATCTCCCCTTAATTTAGAGGACTGCAAACCCCAGCCATGCAATTACTTCTTTTTGAAAAACTACTTTTCTCCTATTTGGAAAGTTTCAATGAACATGTGATTATATGTGGGAGATGGGAGAGAGAAGGTTACACAGCAAACACCTCATTGTTATTCCTTCAGCATCTATATTAACATCTGTGCATTCATGAGCAAACCAGAAAGTGTGTCCAGTGAGAAAAAAGGAACATGTAAGAGGAAATATATACTCTTTTTATTTGCAAAATCTCAGTATGTTATTGTTTAAAAAAAAAAAAAAAAAGACCACACACACATCAAATTTTAAACTCTGAGAAGGACCTTCAGTGTTTGCTTTGAATTAGAACCGCCAGTGCATTGATTATAGACAAATGCATTGTCTTGCGCAGTTGAAATAGCTAATATGCATATTAGGAAGCTTTCATGAAATGACTAATGAAGCAAAGAAATTTGTTGTTTTTCCCCCTGTCTGTTTAACGAGGTGTGGACCTTCGCATGCATTCCAAACATCAGTGCATTTGTGTTACATTAGAAGTCCGTAAGTGTGGCTTGAATACCATTTCTTGAGTGTAATTGGGGTACATTGCCTTGTGAGTACCTTCATTTGCCAGGTAATGTGAGTGTAACCGGGGCTGTGTTGTACACGGTTTTATTGTTATGGTATGCAAATCAGGACCAAATGCCAGCGCATCCATTAGGCCGCGGCGGGAAGTGTAGACCGGAAAGGTTCCAGCCGCGTTGGCAAAGGCCCTGTCACCACTCCCGCTGTAAATCACTCTGCCGCGCTTCTGAGAAGGAACCTGTGGGGCTGAAATGGGGACCATGGAGGAAACCCTAAGATGTTTACGAAATGCGGGGAGCCTCTGTGGTTGAATCCCGAGGATCGACAGCACATCCAGGGAAGGGAACCATGATCAACATCCAGGGAGGCGAGGCGTGTCTCACTGGTGGAGGCGCATTCGTCACTGTCCTGGAGGGCAGAGCCCTGAGCGGCGTGCTTCTGTGCCGTCTACCAAGATCGCCACGTGGGCAGACGTGGCAGCTCAGTGGAGGAGGAGGTGGCCCAGGAGCCCAGACGTGGGAGCCGTCCCCTGTGCCGAAGGGCTGACCGTGGCGAGGGAAGGGGGGGCGGGGGGCTGACAGAGGAGCGAGGCTTTCGTTTCTTCGTCCACCTGCTTCTCACTCAGCACCTTCCCCCGGCGGGGACCCGTCTCCAGGGGGCGCTGAAGGAGGCGGCTCTCGGGAGGGGGCGCTGGCTGAGTCACTGTCCCGTGGACAGGAGAGAGACGGTGCATGGAACGCGTGTGTCTCCTGCAGAGCGTGGGTTGCAAGAACCCTGGCTTTGGGGTTCCAGTGCGCGCTCTTCTTCTCTGAAATCAATAAAAATATATCTTTTAAAAAGAATGACACAGAGCATCGTGCACGGCCCCTGGGACTCCCCAGGTCACACGTGGCCTCAGGTGGACGAGCCTGAGGAGGAACAAGGACGCAGGGGACGTCAGGAAGAGGCATCTCCGAGCGCCCTGGAGAGGCTTCCGGACGCTGCGGGGTTGGCGGAGGTGGGAGGGGAGCTGCGGCGGAGGAGTTCCTGCCTCGTTTGCCAGGGTCCCGGGGGCCCGGGGAGACCAGTGAGCAGACACGGGGGACACAAACGGGAGAGCAGGACATTGCCACGTGGCCAAGGCAGAGGGCACGCAGCGGCTACTGTAGAGTCAACAGCGGTGCCCCCTCCCGTGGTGGAAATATGTCTGATTTTCTATGGAAACTGCGCATGTTGTTTCATTTTCATGTGAGGTTTCTATGTTGGGAATAATTGGATAAGCACGGCATTTATGGCTTTCCAAATAAATAAAGGACATCATATGGAAGGACAGCCTTCAGAATACAGTCCCCTTTGCAAACATGCAATCAGCAATGGCCACGTGAGATCTGAAGGGCGTGTGAGCTTGACTATATATATATATATATATATATATATATATGTATATATATATATATACACATATATACATACATACATACATACATATATTGATTTTAGAGAGAGGAAGGGAGAGGGAGAGAGAGAAGCATCAATGATGAGAGAGAATTATGGATTGGCTGCCTCCTGCACGCCCCACACTGGGGATCAAGCCTGCAACCCGGGCATGTGCCCAGACCAGGAATCGAACCGTGACCTCCTGGTTCCTAGGTTGATGCTCAAGCACTGAGCCCCGCCGGCCGGGCCAGGCTTGGCATTTCATGTCCGAGTCTCCGTGTCTACGTTTCAGGAAAACTGTGCCAGTCCCACTTTCACTTCGTTTGTATTCAGGTACAAAGACCCTGTTAAATGTGCATGTTGCACAATTAATGAATATTGAATAAACAGATTTTCTGAGTTCAAATGTCTTTGAAAATCACTTGCCCCATGTGGTTTCCTTCCTTCCTGATATAATCCCAACAGTGTTAGCAGTGGTTTTGTTGTTTGCCAAGATCTAACCTCCCCGGGTCAGTGACAGTTACTCACCTTTGCCACTTGCAGCCTTTCCTACTGAGCAATGCGGGGCTGTTGGGTGGGTTTCCAGGGCAGCTCCCAGCGAGTTCCCGAACGCCACTGCCTGTACGAGGGCCCAGGCTTGGAGAACATGGGAGGTTGATGAGGTTTCCTACCTGTGACCCATTGGAAAGTCTATGTTCTTCACCTTAATTTCTGATCTGCAAGCTTTCTTGTAATTCAGATTTTTTTAAAAATCGTTTTATTTACCCCAGAAGGAAACCTATATATATAAAGGCCTGAGCAACCATCCGACCGGTAGCTGTGACACGCATTGACCATCAGGGGGCAGACACTCAATGCAGGAGCTGCTGAGCTGTGGTGACTTGGCAGCTGCAGTTCTTGGGTGATGTACCCCGGAACCAGAAAGGAAAGAGCCTGATTCCAGGGTGCATCACCTGAGAAATACCCTCTTGCAATCTGGGACCCCTTGGGGAATGTTGGAGAGCCGGTTTCGGCCTGATCCCCGCAGGCCAGGATGAGGGACCACACCTGTGCACGAATCCATGCACCAGGCCTCTAGTGTGATTATAAAAGACTAATTGGACCAAGAATTGTAATTCTTTAAACGTTTGGAAGGATGACCCCCACCACCCACCGTCTGCCGCCTCATTTCTTGGTTAATGGACCCCCAGGACCTTTGGAGAGATTTGGGGATCGCTCCTCTCACTTCTTCCTGACCTGTGTACGCCATTGAGTCTCAGCTGACTCTTGGCCCCGCATCCCTGACACCCTTCTTGTAAAGGAGGTTCTGTGTCACCAAATCCGTGGCACTTCTCTTGTCTTAAACCCTCAGGGGCAGCGGTCCTTGGTTGGGGGGCACGTGTTTCCAGGTGATGCAGAATAGACTCGGCCAAAGGACGCCAAGTAGTGTCTTTCCCATGCCTGGGAACCTTCCGCTGTGTCAGTGATGCTATTAATGAACACTTGTATGTCGTTGCATAACTTAGACAGCCCTTCCCCCCACACAAATATACATAATCCCCTCGACTGCCTTCGGCAGGTGGCAAAGTCAGTATTGTTTTCATCTTAAAAACAAGAATGCCGAGGGTCAGAAAAGTGAAGTCATGTGTTCCAAGTCTTCAAAGACAACTGAGGGTCCTGGCCCCTGTGGCTCAGTTGGTGGAGCGTCATCCTGTGCACGGAAAGGTTGCCGGTTTGATACCCAGTCAGGGCACATGCTCAGGTGGGGGGATCGATCCCCGGACGGGGCGGGGCGGGAGGGGAGGCGCGTGTGCAGGAGGCCACCAATCAATGTTTCCCTCATACATATCTCTCTCTCCCCCCCCCCAACTCCCCCTGTCCCTCTCCCCCTTTCCCTTTCTCTAAAACATACCCTCAGGTGAGGATTAAAAACAGATAAATGAGGAAGTCTCTGGTACAAGGCAGAAGTCCCAAATCTCATCCTTTGCTCCACTTAGAATCTGCTGTTACTTAATGGTTTGTCTTTCAACGGATGCGCAACTAATCTTATCAAGTACTTTACCATTGAGCACACACACAGGTAAATTCCATGTGCCCTTGTGTGTGAAGTCGTATCTGAGCCCTGTTCTCTCCTCTTTCTGAAGGTCCTCATCGCGAGCATCATGTGCAGCTACAACAGGAACGACTGGATGGAGCTCGCCAGCATGGCCGAGGTAACGCGGTCCTATCTCTTCTGTTTCTTCTCTTCTCTTTTTATCAGCTGTAAATAAAGAGCCGTCGTGGAAAAGAACCCCATGGCAGCAAAATTGAATGGAAAATGGTAACAAAAAACAAAACAAAACACGTTTCTATTACCATGTGTTTCCCGGCGTTTTCATTAACGGTGGAAATGGGAATTGAAAGGGACTCTAGCCCATAAAAGGGGTCCCTGGCATTTCACAGGCTGCCAGAAACCCTTTCTCCTTGGGACCCATTTCCTCTTGATGTGCATAGAAAGCGAACCCTATAGGAGGATGGATGTCATGATAAGACACAATGCCACCCTGGAGAGTCCACTGGATCTTACCTGGCCTTCAGGCAAGCTGGTGTGACAGTGAGGGAAGAAATTGTGAATACAAAACCCTCGAACATTTAAAATGTGAAAGGCCCCGTTCAATACCATTCGCACGTATGACTACAGACAGGCCCGGAACGGTGGGCCCGACACTCCTGAGCGGGCGCCGGTGAGCGGGCTTTCTGTAATATCAGGGACGCCTGCCCAGACGTGGACAACTCCCCACAGGCTCGGATTTGTGTCGTATTTTAATTTCACTTCTTTTAATATATTTTTATTGATTTCAAGAGGAAGGGAGAGGGTGATAGAAACATCAACGATGAGAGAGAATCATGAGTCGGCTGCCTCCTGCACACCCCCTCCTGGGGATCAAGCCCGCAACCCCGACCTGCTCTGACCGGAAATCGAACCGTGACCTCCAGGTTCATAGGTCAACACTCAACCACTGAGCCACGGCGGCCAGGTTCAATTTGTTTTAAACAGAAAAAAAAAATACACACTTAACATTATACACTATCTTGAAAGATACTCGAGACAGATTTAGCTGGGGTTTCTGGAAACCGCTCAGATAGGACAGTACCTCTGACCCCACTTATAAACTAATGACTCTACATCATATTCAGAAATGTGGGTTGTGCAGTTTATTTGGACATCTCAACACTGTGAGGGGAAATTACTTCTGGGATTTGGGGGCTGAAATTAGACATGATTCGTAATCGGCCCCTGAGCCGGGGCGCTGGGTCCATTTTCTCCATGTATTTACCTAATTGAGCGTGAAATCTTCCACGGAGCCCGTGCCTGGCGTGAGCCTGGCCAGTGTTAAGCTGACGATGATGAATCGCTTTACACGCTGCCTGCTTCCCGCCCTTCCATAGAATAGAGGCCGTAAAAAAACAGGTCCTTCTGTCGGGAGCCTTTAAATGAGCGAGTTTTACTTGGAAGAAGTCAAAAGCCTTTGTAATAATAACACACTAACCGGCTTAACCACTGAGCCATGCGAGTCAGGCTACAAGATTTTAATTTCAAGTTTAGAAGGCTAAGGATGTCAAGTTTTCTTAAAATACTGACATCAGCCACGGACTAAGTGATCTCTATTATGTCACAGGAGTGAGTGAGGCTGTGGGCTCACCACCCTCCCCTCCGTTCCAGGCTGTGGGACAGTGAGTAGGGCACTCAGACTCCTTGTGCCTCAGTTTCATCATCTGTGAAATGGGAAGAACGACATATCCTACTGCAGAGAGCCTCGCACAGCGCCTGGCCGCTTGCTCATTGCCATCGTTGCTGTGCTGGCTAGTTGTCAGCGCACACTTGTATTTAGGAAGTGTGTGTCAGGTGAACGTGCAAGCCAATGCCCCCTAAAGCTTAGGTGTTCCAGAATGCTGTCGAATCGACTTGCTTTTCTAAATGGCTGCATTTCAGCTCAATAAGAAGTCTACAGGAAGTAGTTGAAATAACTAAGAAATAATAAGAAAAGAGCAGTCGTGTATGTAATTGTACTGCACAATCTTTTAATGAAGCTGGTAGTTCCACGGGACGTGCGTGGTTTGGAGACAGGGCCTATTCCTGCAGCCGACACGAGAAGGTTGGCTGACTTGCCCAAAGCACCCCCAGTCCTCGGCTGACCTGGGATTGAACTCAGTGCAGCCAGATGTGTGGGAAATGGCATGATTTAAGTAACGTAATTTCCAAATAACAGGACGCGTTTAACACGGAATTAGGGAAGCAAAAGCCATGATGAAACCCTGTTAGAAAACGGGCTGAGTGAGCGAATGAACTCTCCCACGTGGGCCGGAGCAGAGGCAGGCTCGCCGGTGAGTCAGGATGGGTGCGAGGTGGCTAACCAGGATTCGTGTTCAGTGAGGTCCTGCTGAAAACTCAGAAAGCGGGAAAACAAACAACAACAAACAACAGGCTAAAATCTTGAGCAATTAGGAAGAAAGGGCCCCTGCACGTGGGAAGCAGTGAGCTTTTCTAAGCCGGCACCTGGCTTAATAGACTGTTATAATGGTATGAAGTTTCTGGTTGGCCTTATTTAAAACAAAATTGTAGCCTGGCTGGTGTGGCTCAGTGGCTGAGTATTAACCTATGAACCAGGAGGTCATGGTTCAATTCCCGGTCAGGGCACATGCCCGGGGTTGCAGGCTCCATCCCCAATGTGGGGCGTGCAGGAGGATTCTCTCTCATAATTAATGTTTCTATCTCTCTCCCTCTTCCTTCCTCTCTGAAATATATACATATATATAATTTTTTTTAAGTTGTAGCATCTGGAAAATTCTAGAAGTGAGGTGAAAGAATGGAAAACTTGAATCACTTACTTTATCTTCCATTCCTCAAATTGCTCTATTAAGCTATTAGAAAAGCATTTTGCTTATTCTTAGAGGTTTTCACAGAAGACTCCCCAAGAGTTCCAGGACCCCCTGCACATTCTTAGCCCTTTGCACTCGCTTGCTTTTTTCATCGAGCTGCTACGGATGCTCACCGTGTCGAGTCACACTCGACATCCGAGTGCAAAAGGTGAGGGACCTCCTGCCTTCCTGTGGCGGGAGCCCTCCCTGGCGAGCGAATGAATGAGTAAATGAGAAGGATTCCTGTTTCATTATTAAGCTAAGACAATATCACCTGCACTCCCTGTTCTGAGCACGGACATTTTTTAAAAATGCAAGAAAATTGACATTCAGTTAAAAACACTTACATTTCCCTGGTGCTTGTTCCCGCCAACCTCCTCCGTCGTCCTTGGCACGGCTGCTCCCAGTGCCCATTTCCCGGATGAGGAACGTGTGTTCCTGTGAACACAGGAGCCGTGCAGGGCGGCGGGAACGGGGCGGCAGGCAGAGCCGAGCTGACGCCCCGGCCGGGTCTCCGCGTAGCCCGGCCTGGGCATCGCTTTTCCTGTGTAAAACGCGCCCGGTCAGCCAGGGACTGTGCCCATTCCAGACCCAGAGCCGGAGGGGCGAGGCCCTCGGGGCAGCTCCCGTGAGCGTCTGTGATTGCTGTTCTGGACGCTCTCGTTGGAGCCAGACCAGACCTGCGGACGCCACGAGACCGCCGCCCCAGAGCAAGCGGCTGGGCTGCCGTCTGGCCGCGGGCCCCGGGGAGTGTGACCATGGGGGACCCTGTGGGCTCACGAATAACGCTTCCCTCTCCTCCCCTCTCCCGCGTGTCCTGCAGGCTTCCGGAGCGGACGCCCTGGAGCTGAACCTGTCCTGCCCACACGGCATGGGCGAGAGGGGCATGGGCCTGGCCTGCGGGCAGGTAAGGACCTCGCAGCTGTCGCCTGTCTGTCTGTGGGTGAGCGGGCCCTGGTCCGGGTACCACGGCTGTCACAGGCGGGTCAGAAGGGCAGAGACCGCCAGAGACCGCCAGGTCTGCGCTGTTAAGTAGAGATGAGAACGTGGGGAGGGAAGGCGCCTGGGCTTGAGCTAGGGTGAGGTTTGCTGGGGACAAGCTCCCATTATGGGCCTGACAGGAGGTAATCTCACACCAAATGGTTTTTCACAGCGTCGAGCCGAATCGGCTGCTTTCGCAGGCAGTGCTCCTTCTCACTCCCCCGCCGTCCAGTTCCCCTGGACTGTACACGAGGCGTTCCCAGCGATTCCGTAGTACGTGGGGCGCAGCCCCAAGAGCAATCTACATTTTTTAGCATCTGATCACTTTTCAGTGATGGCTGTGCATTGCCAAGGTCTGTTTTTATTTTAAAACATCCAGCCCTAGCAGGTTTGGCTCAGTGGATAGAGCGTCGGTCTGTGGACTGAAGGGTCCCGGTTTCAATTCTGGTCAAGGGCACATGCCCGGGTTGTGGACTCGGTCCCGAGTAGGGGGTGTGCAGGAGGCAGCCGATCCATGATGCTCTCTCTATCACTGATGTCTCTCTCTCCCTTCCTCTGAAGTCAGTCAGTCAGCAAATATCTGTAATCCAGCCAAGCACCCCGAGGAATGCCCGAGCACAGTGCCAGCTGTTTCTTCCCTGCAGACCGGGTCACTGAGAACCTCAATCTGCCCCTCACTCCGGGTGATTTCGTGGTTTCACCTCTCCTCCGACAGGACGTCGTCCCAGGGCGGCAGTTGTTTTGACAGGAATCCTTGCCAATCGACCCCTCTGCCTTTCCCTTTGCTGTTTTCCTTGATAACAAAGGTGGTTCTGGCGTCTGGGACACCCACGGGTTCCATCGATTCACCAGCGGTCCATTGAGCCACTCGTATGCGGCGGGCCTCGGGCAGGTGCGAGGACCCTGGACTCTCCCCGTTCCGTCCCGCCTTCTTCACTCTGTGGTCGGCCAGGCCGCTGCTCCCACTCTCCCTCCTCTCTCTGTGGACTCTGTCACATGTCGGTCGCCCTGCCTGGCCCGGCTTCTCTTCCGGGATACCTTCAGACCCAACGCCTCTACTTGGTACTTAGATTTGTGTACAGAGAACTGGTTTTCTGCCTGAATTCGCTGCGTTGGGTTAGAAAGCGCAAATCTGCTTGGCAGGGAGCACCCCGGGATATGCCAGGCTCTTCAGCCCCGTTTCTGCGTCGCTGCTGAAAACAAACCCCACCTCTCCTGCGCCTGGCGTCGCCTCCCCTGGTGGGCACATGGGTCTGGGGCTACGAAGTTGCCCGGTCTCACGTGCGGATGAGCACATACATAGACAACGCGACGGGCAGCCCGCTTTCCGTGCCGGTTGTGCGTGTAAACACAGAGAGAGAGGAGGGGGTTGGGAACGATAGATCATTTTTTTCAGAGAATAGTTGTATGCAGTGCTGACCGTCAGATCAGGAAGCGTTTAAGCGAGGTATTTTGGACTAAATCTTATTCAAGTCCTTCCTCTCCCCACCAGTGTCCCAGCCAGTATTACAGTAAAGTGTAATGTTACCTGGTTAAAAGGGGCTTTTACTTTCTTTATGACTTTCTTTTTCTGTGGCCACTCTCTCCTGTCATCGTTACCTCCCTCCCAGCCCTCGCAAAGAGCAGTCCCTGGTCCGAGACGTCTTTCCTCTCACTGAGTGAAATTTGTTCACATATTTAACTTCATCTTTTTATTTCTTGAATTATAATTTTCTCCTCTTTTCTGCTGACTGAGCACTTTTCTTGTTTGACTCTGTGCCTCGTGATTTCTGATTTCTCTTAGCACCCTCCCTGCATGTGGGGTGGCAACGCAGGGTGGACTCACATTGCTGACAGCAAACAGCCCTCGTTTTCGGGAGTTTATTATACACCAGGAAACGTGTTACCATTTGGGTGGATTATGTGATTGAATTCTCAAACAGCCCTCTGGGCCACTACTACCATTATCCATTATCGCCATTTTGGGAGATAAGGAAGTGGGAGCGTTCAAAGGCTAAGCAGTTTGTCCGAAATCCCGCAGCCAGGAGGTGGCCAGGCCAGGCGTGGGGGTCAGTGTCTGACGCAGGCTGCTCACCTGCCCGCGGCTCCTCAGCTCCCCCGTAAACCGGCCTGAAATGACGCCTGGTCTCATCAGTCTGTTTTTGATCTGGATGTAAGGAGAGGCGATTTCCTCACTGCATCTTCCTCCCCTAATTCTGCTGAGCACAGAATTATGTCTGCGTGGGGGCGGTTACATGTGATCCATAGCCACCGCGCCGTCCGTTCTCGTCTCCCTTCTGCCCGCCCGCCCGCCACCTGCGATTGGTTTTTCCCGTGAAAGTACCTGTTGTCCTGTCTCTGATGCTGGCTGAGGGCAAGGTCTTCGTCACCGCCTGTCCCATCGCCTGGAACCGTCCTGTTTCCAGAGAAAGGCCGAAATTCTGGGCCGGCGTGGACCAGCCCTCCGCACCCTCCGCGCCCTCTGCTGTTGGCTGCTCAGCTGCTGCCAGATGTTCTTCTCACCGCACAGGGGGCGGAGGGCGTCGGAGGGCGTCGCTGTCCCCCACGTAGGCCAGACAGAGGCGTCTCACAGCCCTTCCCAGGTGGTCTACTTGGCAAGAACTTCCTTTAGTTTTACACGTTTTCGTTTTCTCGTTCGCTGGAACTGGGTGCAAATGAGGGAGGAAGCAGGATGAGTTGGCTAAGCAGTTACTGTTTATTTTGGAGACGCCAACAACCTCACATCCTTGAAAGGGTTTTGTAGGATAGTCAGTAAATACTCCCCAAGAGCTTATGTTTTTATTTCGAATTACAATTCGACCACATTTAATCCCTTGTTATTGCTTTGTCAGACTTCTAATTGAATTATTCAACACATGAAACAAAAGGAAAGAATTGTAGACAGCGCACTAGTATTAGCAGAATTAGCAGGGTGCTGAGAATTATTAAAGAGGACATTATGTGTGTTAATCGGGCATTTAATTTTGCCTGTTTGTCGATGGAAAACATCCTCTTGGAAAGGATTTTCTTTTTTTCAAAAACCTTAATTGTGACGATGCCTTCTTAACATCCGTGCATACATTGCACAAGCCAGCGAGAGCTGTTTGAATCCTAATTAGTCAAAAAAGACTCCTAATTTCCACTTTAACTCTAGAATGGCCAGCCCTCAGTGTGCCTGGTCTTCAGTGCACAGGAAAAAGCCAGCCTTCCAAACTGGCATTGAAAAACGGCCCATGCTCATTTTATGGGGCAGGCATAATCTTGACATTGAAGGGTCAGTGTGAGAAAGGAAACCGTGGCTGGATCTCATGAGCATCGATACAAAATACCAAACTATTAATATGCTGCATCCAGCAGGGTATCAGAATGCACATGGCATGAGCATGTGGGACTCGTCACAGTAAAGCAAGGTTGGTTTAACCCCCTCCCCAAAATTCAATTAATATGAATCATCACTTAAACAGATAAAGGGGGAGGGGGGTGGAATCATATGATCATCTTAATAGGTATAGAAAAAAATGTTGATAAAATTCAATATCTATTAATTTTTTTAAATCTTAGAAAACTGAATAGGAAGGAATTTTCTTAACGTGATTAAACATGCTTGCAAACTAACTGCAGCATATAGCAAAACTTAATGTTGAAATGTGGTGAGCATTTTTATTAAAGGTCAGAGATGAAACAGGATGGATGCCTGCTATTTGCATATCTAGTCTTCATCGTGCTGGATATACTATGACAACTCAGCAAGACTAGAAAAATACATTTAAAATAAAATGAAAGTATAAAAAATATGAAAGCATTGGAAAAAATTAAATTATCCACATATCTTCTGGTTATCTACAAGTGACATATAAAACTATCCACTGATAAATTATTAGAATTAATAAGAGAGCTTAGGAAAATTGCTGAGAAAAATATCAACATGCAAACACCAATTTCATTTCTATGAACAAGCATTTTTAAATACTGTTTGCATTAAAATTAAAAGTAAGATGTAATCTAACTAAATATTTGTACAATTTTTATGTAGAAAATTAAAGCATTTTTATTAGAAGACATTTAAAAATGATAAAATATGGAAAATATCACATTCAGGAATTAGGAATTGTAGCATAAAGATTTTTATCTTTTTCCAGATCAGTCACTAGGTTCATTGCAAAACTCATAAAAATTCCAGCAGAATTATATGGATATTAAAAGGGTCAAAAATATCCAAGGCATTCAATAATAATAATAGAAAATACACATATAGCATTTTTTTCTGTGCTAGCCATTGCTCTAAGCAGTGGGGAGTTGGCCTTAATCACTATCAAAAATTCTTATAAGGCATCCTCTCTCTCTCCCATTTTTTGGGGGCGGCAACCTAATTTTTGGTGGCCTTGTTTCGACAAGGCTTAAAAGAAAATTCTTACGATGTTTATATAGCTCTTAAGATGATGGTTTTGGCACAGGTTTAGATATATTGTGCAGAGTTACAGAGTAGAGAACTCCTAAAAAGACCCAGACACACATGGAAACTTGATTTACATGAGCTGTTCTTGCCAACCAGGGCAAAAATGTGGAACTGTTAACTAAAGGGTCCTTGGACAATTGTTAGCTACACCCAAAAATCAACTGCAAGTCATTAAAGACCTGCATGTCATAGGCTTTACTACAAACATTTAAAAAAAAACAATTTTTTCGTCCATGTAATTGATCTCATGATAAGGAACTCTTCCTTAAACAGGCAGAAAGGGCACAAATTTTAAGAGAAAAGAGTGATCTCAAAAGATACCATGACTAGAGTACACAGACAAGATACGGACTGTATATAAACATTTTCCTACAAACAACGAACAGGGGCGTAATGTTTAACATGTTTATCGTGTCTGTATAACATATAAATATATAATAGGTAAACATAAATATATATGCAGAGAGAGACAAGAGTGAGCACAAAGCAAGCCATGGGATTTTTGTTAAATGATCACATGTGGGTATATATAGATACGCCTGTTTAAACATAGGGATGGGCAATGGACAGAATGCTAACCATTGCCCCTAGTGGTTAGACACTCTGGAAATTTTATTTCTTATTTTATACAGTTGTCTATCTAGGAACTATAGTTAATTCTTGTGTGTGTTTTTAAATATAACTATCTCAGTAAGTCAGGTTTTAAAGTATATTTTTCTGTTTGAGTGCAAGGGATCAACCAAAGGACTTGTATGCATGCATATGAGCATAAGCAATGGACACAGACACTAGGGGGGTGAGGGCATGTGCTGGGGGTGGGAGTGGCCAGGGAGAGGTCAGTGGGGGGGGGGGGGAAAGGAGACATATGTAATACTATATGTAATACTTTAAACAATAAAGAATTTTTAAAAATAAAAATACTGGATTTTACCCATAAAAAATAAAATAATTTCACCACCATCATATTATTAGACTGCAGAAAACTATTTCAGGGCCTTAACTCAGAGGTTGGTCTGTGGATTTAAAGCATAAACCAGCTTTGGTTGGAAATGTTGCCTCATTTCTAAAATCCCTTAGGGTGTGGTTACCAGCATGTACAAGTTGACTTTGGGGCAGAGTCTCATTAATTTTCTAGGACATAATGATCAATGATAAATTATCCTAAACTCAGTTGCTCGGTCTAGGGTTCCTTTCTATGAAATAGTCCAAAAATGGCTAGTTTTTATCTAATACGTGTAGTTTGATAGCACTCAATAAATATTTAACGATGCAGTGTTCATCAATAACAATTCACATTATTGGAGTCATTTTAAAAATAAGATTCTTGTTAAAGATTTCACAGAGGACACGGTCCGTAAGATGTTATTACCGTTTACCAGGCGGGTAAGCAGGTGGGAAATGGTGAGGGAACAGAAGCACGCGGGGCTGTGGAGACTTGTGGGCTTTTCAATTGGCCGTTGCTCGTGCCGATGTGGACTCTTGCCAGCCGCTGCCTGCCTTCCTATCACAGAAAAGGGGTTCTCCTCTGTCCCCGCCCACGAGAGGCGCCCCTTGCCCCCTCTGCAGGCCTATGTTAACGAAGTGCTGTGCTTGCCTCTAAGTTTCTCATGGACGCCATAAAGCTCACGCCTCCCCCCCAGCGGTAGCGGGGTGTGAACTGAAGGCTGAAAAGCGGGCAGCCCTGCTCCAGACCCCCTGGCACGGTTAGGAGAGACCTTCCTTGGCCGCATGGAGACAGCCAAGCGAAACGCTTTCACTCCCTGCACGGAGATCAGCTTTAAATTACTGATCACACCAAATGGCATGATTTCTTAGGGAACTGTTTCCCTTCTCTGTATTTCAAATACTACTTTTGGGGGAGAGGCGCCTTTTGAAAACGATGACAGTTCACTGGGAATCAGGATGGTCGGGGGGGCGAGGGGGCGCAGACCTCCACATGGGTCTGTGGCTCGGAGGAAGGCAAAGTGCTCATTTCAGTTGGCACTCTTTACTTGATCCCTTCAGCCCCAGCTCAGCTGTTATTAACCTTTGTTTGTGACAATTGAAGAGAATAATGGTTGAATTTGGGGCCTTTAATGTCACGTTGAAATCAATAGCTGTAAATGGTAGTTGCCACAGTCCTAACTGATCTGTCACATTCAGACAAAGAGGGCCTGTCTGGGTTCATAGATGACAGCGGAGACAATTACACACACACGCGCATGCACACACACACACACACGCATATGCACACTCACGCACACACGTGAAGCTCAGAAGACCTTGACAACAGTCAGGGAATGCATCCGTCCTCAGGTTTTTAGAAGGTTTTATTGATTTTGTTTTGTTTGTTTTGATCGTGTGTTTTTTAAAAATACCTAAAACGATTGGAGTAACATTGGCTAATAGGATCCTATAGATTTCAGGTATGGATTTCTATAATCCAAGATCTGTGCTCACCAAAGTCAAATCCTCTTCCGTCACCATATATTAGGCCCTTTTTTGCCCCCTGTCCCTCACACTCTGTTGCTCTAGCAACCCTCATAGATTTTATGAAAACATTTTAAAATAATAAAGTCAATAAAAACAAATCCTATGTAATAAAAGCTAATATGCAAATCGACTGAACAGCAGAACGACTGGTCGCTGTGACATGCATTGACCACCAAGGGGCAGATTCCCAATGAGGGCTCATGGCTGGCCAGCACAGCGGCGGTGGCGGGAGCCTTTCCTGCCTCCACAGCAGCTCTAAGGTTGTCCAACTGCAAGAGGGTGCAGGCTGGGCTAAGGGACCCCCAGAGTGCACGAATTTTGTGCACCGGGCCTCTAGTAAGGAAATAAAAAATTAGCAAAATAAAAAGTAGAAAGAGTAAAAAAAAAAAAAAAATACCTGAATCTGTAGTGGACCACAGCCAGGGAGCAGGCTCCCACAGACCTCAAAAATGGGGCTCTGCCATGAAAATAAATGGAACCCTCCTTCTTCACGGTGGTGACGGCGAGGGATGGGGGCACAGATGATCAGCCCCTCCATGAGCTGCCAGGACAGAAGCTGCAAACAGCACTAAATAAAAACAGCTCCAAGCCCACAGACCTGGGCCCAGCCACCCGACAGCCCGCTTATCTGTCTCCACGCACATCGTCCTCAGACTCATTCATCAGCGTCCGCGCCAAGGGCTCTGCCTGACCTCGTCTTCAACGTCCTTATTTTTATGGACATTGTGTGGATGCAAATGAAGGGATGTTACTCTGATGTTCTCATGCGTGACTCTGATAAGCATATTTGCCACCACGGAGCCCACAGCCGGTTGTAATCATCTGGACATTGATGAATTCCACTGGGAAGCCGAGCCTCTTCTGCTCAGCTAGGAAGTTGTGTGAAGTCATGAGGAAGTCTCGGTGCTTCCTCCTAAGGTGGGAACTTGGGTGCTGTCCCCCCATAAAGTAATAACAGGTCTCCCCATCCTATGAAGGCACAACATGAAAAATTCTTATTCGCTGAAAGGCCATTCCTGCCACCTTTGAAAAATTAAATTAGTTGTTCTTGGAAGTGGAAACTAGAAAAATTCAATACTACAAGAACACAGGAGATTAAAAAGAGGGACATAGACATGATCAGCTGCTTAAGTCGCCTTATGCGAAGGGACTATTTTTTCTCAGCTTATAATTTTATACGACAATTTTTCAGACGTAGCATTTCCTGAACGTGTTAGTTTAAGGACTCTGGGACTTAAAAATATATATAGATAGATAGATAGATAGATAGATAGATATAAATATAGATAGATATATGTAAGTATATCTATCTATATTATACCTGTCAGAAGTAACCTGACTGAAGAGGAACATAGTCCATTTCTACTGGGCCTTTTTTTTTTCTTTTAACTTTATGTCCTCCAACGAGCGTGTGAGCTTCCAAACGGGGTCCCATCGGAAAACAGCAGCGCGCTGGTGAATGCGCGCTATGAGAAAACAAAGGCACCCTGGTTTGCGGCACTGGCCGGCGTCTGCGTATAGATGCCCCCCATCAGGTTCACGCTCCAGCCTGAGGTCCCAGAATGTGGTAATGCTGAGCCGGAGACAAACGTGGTCATCTCTCATCGTGTGGTTCAAGTTCCGTGAAAGCATTTAGGCGTGTGAAACTTCCGTGGGTTCCTGAGTAAATCTGAGACCCTGACCTTTTCCTTAAATTACACTCTCGGGGGGTAGAAAAAAAGGATTCTGAGAAAACTCTAGCGTGTCAAGGCGCTTGCGTATGGATATAATTCTGAGGACATCTGCGTCGATTTAGGGTCTTTGTAATTCAACATAAGTGAAGGAAGGTGTTTGTATAAATCCGGTATACATGCCCACACGTAGAGGTGGAGAGGGAGGGAGGGGCTGAAGGAGGGAGGGAGAGAGAGAGAGAAAGAGAGAGAGAGAACCTTGGATTTGGTGACTGTGATATTCTATAGAGAAAACATACACGGAAGACAGACCAGCTTGACAAATGAGGCCCAACTCCAGGAACGGTGGTCCCGCTGATTCGGGGGAGAGGGGCACAAGGGCTGAGACCTCGCACCCTCTCCATCCACGGACCCGATTTCTCTCTGTCGCTCACCCTATTGCCACTCTCCTGCCCGCACCAGCAGCGGATGGAGGAATGTGGAGGCTGGGAGCCTGGTCCTAGAACCACTGTTGGTGGGGAAACCGCGGAGATGTTCCTGTGGCCAGGGGCGCGTCCAGTGTCCTCGCCTGGGCGCAGGAGAGAGATGTGCTGTGGGCCTCCTGCTTCCACAGTGACCCCAGAGGCCAGGCTGGTGCGCTAACGTCATCCACAGGGTCGCCCTCCTTGCTGATTCTCCCCAGCGGACTGCTCCACATCTAACCGAGATGCAGTCCTCTCTCTCCCGTCACTGTGTTTTCATATGTGTTCCCGCTGGTTCCACAGAGCCATAGCGTCGTGCTACGCCTTGAGCCCTGCCGCGAGGCTGTGTGCCTCGTGTTGTGTGCTGAGCAGTCTACGCAGTGGTTCTGGGAGCCACGCCTGTTGCCATGATGGAACGTCCCTCCTCACCACCACTCGTGATTTGGGTCTGGATTTTCACTCTTGACATCATAGTACCATTCCTGCACTTATTTCTTTTCATTTTAGCTACTTGACTTAATTTTTAACCCGATCTGGATATTTTTTATAAGAAACTCGGCCTATTCAGTATATAGTGGTGATTGGTCCATTTGATCAGTTATTGCCTATCTTTGCGTTTACTATGCGTGTGCTTTGTTGCAGTTTTTCCCTGGGTCTTTCTCACTCGATAAGGAACTGTTGTTCTGTTCACAGTGATCTGTTCAGCAGTATTATTCAATCAGTGCATCAAGTTCATTACTGATGATGGCCCTTCTAGGACACCCCACGTTTATGCCTGAACCCCTTCTGCCTCTACTCATGGGGGCGTTTAGTCCTATCTGCTCCTTCCTGTTTTCTTCCCTCCACAATTCCTGGATTTTTCTGCATAACTGAAAAATTTTAGTTGCAGGTTTTTATTAAACATATATATTTACTTATTCAGATACATAATTACATATATGTTTAAGTTTAAGAGTCATAGCTTGTAACTTATATTCCAAGTCTTGCTTAGAGAGAGTTATCACCCTCTAGCTTAAAGCGAGTCACATCAACACTGTTTATTGTGCTGCCATATTCTTCTTCCTCTGCTGGACAGGAGGGGCTTGCTTCCGGCTGACGCTCTGTGAGGTGGGCGTGCTTCCTTGAGTCCTTTCTCCAGATGAGACGCCAGGGCCCGGTGGCATCGGTTTGAGCCCTTGGCTGTTGAACACCATTGTGCTTTTTCCTCCGCCGGGAGTGTTTCGTCCGCTGATGTGAGGGTTCCTGGGTCGCAGTCCTTCGCTGCACAGCATCGCCAGGCCATCTTGCTTTGGTAGGAAGGCGATGTTTCGTTCTTGGCAGAAGGGTGAATGTCCTCATTAGCACTGAGGTCAGACGCTCGCCCTGGTTATGCCCAGGTGTGTGGCTTCCTGTACAATTAATCCTGTCTGCGTCTGACTGAGCCCATTTTGTCAGAAGCCTTTCTCCGACTCAGGGAACTCTTATTCTGTTATTTCCTTGGTTCTCTCTTTAATTCCCTGGTCATTTTGTCCCCCATCTAGAACTCCTCTTCTCTAAACCTCTTACTTTATTGCTCATTTTCTTTCTTTTCCTCTCCCCTTTCATGGTATTATCCGGTCCTTTAATTCAGTTCTCAGCATGGCTACTCGGCTTTTCAATCCCTCTACTTGATTTTAGTACTCGGAAAATCATCATTGCCCATTCAATTAATTATTATTTTTATTTTCTAATTGCACCTCCTTGAGAATACTCATTACACTGAAGTTAGCATTCTCCTCGACCTCCTTCACTCGTTCTTCCTTCGTGGGAGCTGCCTGTGCAGCTCGCCTTTCTTCCGCGCGTCCCTGAGCCCATGAAACAGGTGGGAATTTTTCTCGGCTTCCCTGTCATGGGGGTTTCACCACACGGGCACACGTCAGGACGGAGGCCCTCCTGAGCCGTAGGAAGCCGAAAAGGCCCAGCTGGCGCGGCTCAGAGGTTGAGCGTCGACCTAGGAACCAGGAGGTTATGGTTCGATTCCCCGTCAGGGCACAGGCCCAGGTGGTGGGCTCGATCCCCAGTGTGAGGCGTGCAGGAGGCAGCCGATCCATGATGCTCTCTCATCATGGATGTTTCTCCCTCTCTCTCCCTCTCCTTCCTCTCTGAAATAAACTACATACATACATACATACATATGAAAACTGGAAGGCTGCGGGTGATGCCTGGGTCTGTGTAGTGAGCTGGTGGCCCCTTCACTGAGCAGGTGGGCTCGGTGGGTGCAGGTGGGAGAGAGCCAGGGCTCCCAGACGACAGGGCTGGGAACAGGTCACCTCCCAGGTGTCTGCCGGCCGGGTCAGGGCCGCCCAGGGGCCCTTTGCGAAGCCGGCGGCGCCTGAAGCCGCGCAGTGCCGGCACCTGTGGTGTCACCGTCACACCCGCTGAGACCTTCGCTCACCCCACCTGCTCGCAACGTGGATGAAGCCTGGGTCCCTTCCCGGGGGACTCAGAGCTTCAGAGGTGCTGACCAGCTCACTGGGGTGTTGGCCTCCTCTGGCAACGCCCCGTCTTTCCAGAATCCACTTGACGCAGTTTTAAGTATTGCCATCGGGCGGGAGTGAAGTTTTGCTCTTAGACATTTTTTCACTCCGCCTTTGTTTTGTTTGGGCTGTTTCTACCAAAGCTGCTTTCCCCGTGTCTCAGTCCACGGATGTGGGGTAAGATGGTAGGTCACATGATGGAATTATGCCCTGGCCGGTGCGGCTCGGTTGGTCCTTGTCCCGTGCACCGAAAGGTTGCTGGTTCAATTCCTGGTCAGGGCATGTGCCCGGGTTTGGGGTTTGATCCCCAGTAGGGGGGTGCAGGAAGCAGCTGATCCATGTTTCACTCTCACATTGATGTTTTTCTCTCTCCCTTCCTCTCTCTCACTCTAAAATTAGAAATCAAGTAAAAAGTGACTCAAATTTTTTAAAAAAATAATAGGATTGTAATGTCCTGCCGCTTGGTCTATAAAATCTGTGACATAGGGACTACACAGTCATAGACCTACTTAAATGCCTAAAAATGGAAGGCCCGCCCACTCAGAAAGGAGGCAGGACTGGAGATCCCGTGTCACTGGGACGAAAACGGGCCACGTTCTGCCTGTTGGTTCAGAGGTAACTCCCTTCCCAGGAAGAAAACCAGGCTCTCTGTGCCGCCAGCCCAGCGGCCACCAGTCCGCCAGGCCCTGCAGCCGGGCCCAGCCCCGCCCAGTGGTGACACAGCCACACCTGTGGACACGGCTGCGCAGTCGCTTAGCCGTCCAGCACTCCCACGCTGTTGTCCCCGTCTCCCCTGGCCACGCACGCCTTTCACATCCCACTCAGCCTCCTGTTCATTTCATCCGGCGCTGTCTCCGCTGGACACCAGTTCCAGGACCCGTGTCGCTGTGCTTCCCCCCTTCAGACCTGCCTCGCTAGTTTCTTAGCAAAAGGCCCGGGAGTGCGGCTGCCAGCTGTGATGGCTTTGGAAAATCTCCTGCCTGAGAACAGGGCGGGCGGGAGGGGGGGCCCCGGGGCCTGCCTGAGTGGGCGCATCCCGCACCCTGTCGGCCGTGCGGTGGACAGCACGGGGGCAATTAGTGCTTTTCTCCAGGCGGGGAGGACGGGGTGGGGAGGGCTGGGGGGTCTGGGGGAGTCCTGGGGTGTCCGGCTTCCTCCCTGATTGGCTCTCCTGGCTGATTTCTTTCGAGTCAGCAGGTCCCTCCTCCCGCCCAGACCAGCCTCCCCGCTTGGGGCCTCCGCCCAGCCTTCTCTGTTTTACTGTCTGACTCGCTGCCCCTCTTTTATGTGTTTCATTTCTCCATCTGCCCGCCCCTGCCCACTCTCCCGTGCGTGATAAAAGTCCCGACAGAAACCTTCCTCCCATCTTACACCCTCTTCGTATGCCTGTCCGTTTCCTTCTTCATCTCCGGTCACCTAGGAAACCGTCTTTGCTCCTTCCCCATCCGCACCCCCACCCTCCTCCTGCCCGACCTCCCTCCCCCTCTCCCAGAGCTGTCAGGAGCATAGCCAGTCCCGCGGCCCCAGGCTCCAGCCCGCCCCCAGCCTCGACAGCCTCATCTCACTCACCGCCTCGTCTCAGCTCCGCTTCCTGGCTTCTTGACATTGGACGTGTCTGGTTCCTTTTCCATCTCTCTGGGCACGTGTTGCCTCCCCGTTCTGATCCATTTTCGTCTTGTCCCCAAGCCAGGACTAGAACTCGGGCTTCCTGGCACCTGGTGGAATTCTCTCCCTGGCACATGTAAAGCTGCCTGCACATCCATGCTCCCACGCGTGCTGAGCGCCTGCGGGAGGTCAGCACCCTCGGTTGAATTCACGGCAGTTCCATTCTCCTGGGTTCTTTAAATAACGTCTGTGATTATTATTTTTAAAATTTTTTTATTGATTTCAGAGAAGAAGGAGAGGGAGAGAGAGAAAAGCATCAGTGACGAGAGAGAATCACTGATCCACTGCTTCCTGCATGCCACCCCCCCACCCCCCCCCCCCGCATTGGGGATGGAGCCTGCAACCTTGGTTTTTGGGCCTGTGCCCCGACCAGGAATCGAACCGTGACCTCCTGGTTCATAGGTCGACGTTCAACCACTGAGCCACGCCGGCCGGGCTAATTTTTGTCATTACCTTACTTTTCCGTGTATAAGACGCCCCCCACATTTCCAACCCAAAATTAAGAAATCAATATTTTAAACCTTTTTCTGCTTTTCCTCTTAATGATGTTTCTACCGCTCCCGCCCTCTCCCTTCATCTCTCTGAAATGAATGAAAACATTTTGTTTAAATCTGCATCTCCCAAGTAAGTGCCATACTGAGCTGAATAAGCCGGGTTTTAGCAATTGCCGAAGAATTAGCAACAAATTATCAGAGAGAGGCACTCCCCCAGCCCTGAGACGTGGCTATTAATGAGCATGTGTCCCCGGACCTCCTCAGGCCCCCGAGTATCACTCTCCTGTAAAACGTCCTCGTCCTCGAGGAGAGCAGTCAGGTCTAACTGGATGTTGAAATGGCCCCTGTGGGTCCCTGGCGAGTCCATAGAAGCAGAACCGGATCATTTGTGAGCGGTTCACGCGGGGTCTGCAGTGAGCCCCGGCTGAAACATTTCCAGCATCCCTTTGCCTTGTCTCCCAGAGAGAGCACGTGATGTCCTCGGCACTGCCGAATGTCCCGGAACTTCTGCTTCCTCAGACACACCCAGTTTTAAAAGTGGTTTCACACTCCCTGCGTGTCCATCCGGGGAATCCGCAGCTGGCGTTCTCAGGGGTCACTTTCTACAGCTCAGTTTGAAAAGTTGCTTTGTGGCTCTGGCCGGTTTGGCTCAGTGGATAGAGTGTGCACCTGCGGACGGGAGGGCCCGGCTTTGATTCCTGTCAAGGGCGTGTGACCAGGTTATGGGCTCACTCCCTAGTAGGGGGTGTGCAGAAGGCAGCCAGTCAGTGATTCTCTCTCATCATTGACGTTTCTCTCTCTCCCCCTCTCCCTTCCTGTCTGAAATCAATTTTAAAAATATTTTAAATAAATAATTTTAAAAATTAATCTGTGCTTCTCAGTGGGAAAAACCTGTCCGCACTGCACAGCAGTGTGGGCGTCGGCTGCGAGAGCCTCCCAGGCCAGCTCCTCTGCAGCCGAGGGCTCGCTCACACCATCCCTGCTGCGTGGCCCGCACTCCCTCACAGCTGCTGCGCGCAGGCCTTCAGGGTCCCCCACAAACACGCACGGCACGAGTTTAGTCTGTGGGTGTCCGAGCCGTACTACGTCATGGGGCGCTGTTCTTCGGTTCTTGCGTTTTCCGTGATTCATCACATTGATAAAGCATTAACTTACTTATCAACTACACATTTACCACTTTCTCTCCCAGAGCCTGGGGCGTATTAGCACTGCTTGTCCTGGGCTGGGGACCCAGCACGTGGGGACCCCGCACACGGACCCTGTTGAGTCTCTGCCCGCCCCCCCAGGAGGAGGCACGGCCTCCATTGGTGCATGACCAGCCCACACCATTTCCGTGCTCAGAGGACAGGGGTGCTTTTGGGACAGAAGCAAACAAAAGGGACGGAGGTGCCAGTTCAAACATCCACCGCTGGTGGCGCACTTCCTAGTCCTGCCCTGACAGCACTGCCACTGCTCATCTGTTTACGTGTGTGTGTGTGTGTGTGTGTGTGTGTGCGCACACAGGCCCAGACATACATGGTGCGTGCATGTGTGTGCTTGCACAAACATACATATGTGGGTGTATGTCTTCAATGAAAATGGAGTGCATGTATGATACATTGTAAGCAGTTTCATTTTATACATGTATATTTTACTCAGCTGTTTTATTTAATGTTTTTATAGATTTCAGAGAGGAAGGGAGAGGGAGAGAGAGAAGCATCCATGATGAGAGAGAATCCTGGATCGGCTCCTCCTGCACGCCCCCTACTGGGGATGGAGCCAGCAAGCCGGCTTTTCCGTGCCCTGACCGGGAATCCATCCATGACCTCCTGGTTCATGGGTTGACGCTCCACCACTGAGCCACCTTGGCAGGGCTCACTCCTGTGGAAGTCATCTGGCCCTTGACAGTAAGTGACATAAGACAGGAACAGGAGCAGTGGCTGAAAGACCTCATCTGAAGGAGGCAGCTCGGACCCAGAGCTCCACACGCAGGCGGGGCAGGAGGGCCGGCCGCCTCCGGCCCCCACGGCAGACCCGGGCCCAGGAGCACCGGCTGCGTCCTCGGTGCTGTGTCCTCGGTGCTCCTGGCACACAGCTCGGCGACGACAGCCTGGGTCTCGGGAGCGTCTCAGGGAATACGAGGGACCTGGCGAGGGATTCCAGAGCGTTCCTCAACACGGCCCAGTAAGCACACGTTCAGGAGGACTGTGGGGCTGCATGTCTCTGCCTGCCTGCTCGAGCAGAAGCGTGTGTAGCTTTAAGAAGAAACGTAACCCAACGTAGTTTCTTAATAAAAGCACAGACATTCAATTAATCTCATGTCATTCTAGGTCTGGGTCTGAAAGTGAAATGCTACCCATTATTCTTAAGCCGCTCTGAACAGATGGCACCATTGTTGAATTTGTGACAAAATACAAATGCCATGATTTGGAGGAGTTAATTCAGTTTCTTAGGTTTAGTCTTCTTCAGCCAGCCTGCCTACCTCCCTCCCTTTATCCATCCTTCCTCCCCGCTCCTTTCCTTCCTTCCTCCCTCCCTCCCTCCCCCCTTTTCATCCTTCCTCCTTTTCTTCCTTGCTTCCTCCCTCCTTCTCTCCCTTCCTTCCTCCCTTCCTCCCTCCTTTCCTTCTTCCCTCCCCCCCTTCTCTTTTTCTTTATTCCTTTGTGAAGAAAATCTCACTACCCAGCAGTAACCCATTTGAACACAAGTACAAACATTTGCAGTTTTAACTTCTGGTGAATGGTCTCATATACTATAAAGTAGAGCAATATATGGTTTTATAAGAACCGTGACCAGTACAATGAGGCTGGTTAAGCGAATGGCTTGGCTAAGCATTAGCCTAACTTTCACAGGCCCTCTACCCGCTAAGACCTGCCTCTCGGTTTCCTGCTATTGTGTTACCTAGAAAACGGGGTAATAGAAACAGGTAGTATCTTATAAAACGCTAGTGGCCCTGTGCACGGATTCGTGCACATTGAAAAGAAATTAATCAGAAGAAATACTTTAATATCGCTATTCACTCTTTCTCTATAACAGAAGTGTCAACCAAATTCCTGGTCGACAATGACAGATCAAAACACACACATGCGATTGGTGCCAGCGAGAGTTTTATATGTATCGTGCATGCGCGAGTCAACAGCCTTTTATAGATATAGAATGAACTTGCTTAATTAGACCTGCTTTCTGATGTAGCTAAACTTTTTCCAGCCCAGTGAGGCACCCCAACTTCTCTTCCAGGTAATTGTCAGCAACACGGCAGTAAATATCAACATGAAGCAGATTATTATTATAGATCATGCAGGGAGAATAAAGGGTAAAATATTTAACTGCAGCAGTGTTTGACTATATTCTGCGCAGTAAGAAAACCTGAAGTCATTTTCAAGGTCCACCATTTCTTACTTCTTTTCAGTCGGGTCAGTTTCTGAACTTTCTAAATCTCCGTTTTCCGGCTAATGAAAAAAGAAAATAGGATTCCACCGAGTCTCCTATCTATCCACTCCAGGACTTCTGTGAGGATCAAATGAGATGAGGCACGGGAAAAAGCTTCACAGACATTTGGTTAATTCTGTAATGTTAATTCCATCATGTGACCTACCATTTTACCGCGGGACTGGCTATGCTCCCACCATCACCCCTCATCTCCTGTCTTAAAGTGTGAAATGTTTGCACCTGGCTATAAAGCAAGTCATGTTCCTGGGCTGAAGAAACTCCAAGGAGGCTAGTCGCTAGGGAGAGGAAGCCAGGCGTTGCTACGTAGCGTCATTACCCAGTGCCCACAGCGACCGTTTCCGGGCTGGGCTGGGCTGTGGGCCACACTTTGTGCCATGGGGTCTTGGAAGCGTTGGCTGTGATTTGGTGGGTGTCGCTCCGGAGTGGTGGCGGGGCCTGTGTCCCACTTGGGGAAGGTTTGTCAGCACCAGGTCCGTGGTGCTATTTATTTTTAAACGGCCAGTGCACGTCGTGGCAGCTCCTGCATTGAGCATCTGCCCCCTGGTGGTCAGTGCGTGTCATAGAGACCAGTCGGATGGAACTTAGCCTTTTATATATATGGATGTGCGCCTGGCATTTGCTTTGAAGTCACATCTCATTCTCATAAAGTCTTATCAAAGGCGATAAATAGTCGATGATAAATATATCTGTTGTGAACCAGTGCTATGCCCCCTCTAGATGATATGGCATGATGAAAAATATATACAGGTCCTGACTTCAAACCACTCAAAATCTAGGAGCACAGGAAAAAACTTAACTCCGTGAAATTAAAATAATTTAAGTCGCTGTAACAGCAAATGGTGATTTGTGTTGGTCCCGGACAGAACACAGAATACACAGAGTTCAATGTGGATTCCTCAGGGTGAGCCCAGGCAGCCGTCCCCGTGAACACCGCCTCCCAGTCTCCCTCTCTCCTCCTCTCTCCTGCCCTGCTGCATATATTTGAATACCCACTTCAAATTATATTACACATTTATTCATTTTTACTTTCTGTATTGCCACTTGAATGACAACTCCATGAATCCTATAACTGTCTTATCTACTGTTATAACCTCAGCAACAAAGGCAGTAGCCGAACATACATTTGTTGAATGAATGAATGAGTGAGTGAGTGAGTGAGTGAGTGAGTGAGTATCCCCCAATAAAGGGACTTGTTGGACAACAGGTAGCCTCCTCTGTGCAAACGGGATAAATGGGGCCGGTGATGCCTCATTGTTTACCACGGCGCCGACGCTGGCTACCGCACACAGGCTCAGCTCTCCTTCGAGCACTAACTGTGACGAGGAACAGCAAGAACATGATGTGAGAGGAAACAGACAGGTCTTCACACTCTTTTAGGGCTGTTGCTGATGCATCGACGTGGGGCTCCCTCCCTCTGATTTCTTTTACAGCCTGGCCGATCTGGGTTTATTTCTGTGGTTTCATTTGATATCATTCTATCAAGATGAACTAGAGGATACGTGATGTTCAAACAGCTGTCTGTTTCCTAAGTAAGAAGTGAGGGCCCTGAGTAAGGGGTTCTTGAAAAACATGGTTATGTTTTGGTATTGTCGGAGTCAAGGGAAATAGCAATGTCTGTCTATTCTTCTGTATGTGAATACTGTATTGATCAAAACTCACAGATGCAGAATAATCTGATAGTTACTCGTTTTTGTGTGAATTTGTGTGTTTTTTAATATATTTTTATTGACTTAATAGAGGAAGGGAGAGGGAGAGAATAGAAACATCAATGATGAGAGAGAATTATTGATCAGCTGCCTCCTGCATGCCCCCCACTGGTTATCGAGCCTGCAGCCCAGGCATGTGCCCTGACTGGGAATAGAACTGTAACCTCCTGGTTCATAAGTCAACGCTCAACCACTGAGCCACACCAGCCCAGCTGTATTTGTGTTTTAAATGTAGAGTAGGATGCTTACCTGTGTGCCCTTCACACCTGGTGACGCAGAGGTTTCTCAGCTCGCCTGTCGTTGCCTGCAGAGTGCTTGTCAGGGGTCAAACACTGGAAATAGAGAAGGCTAGGACTGTCCATTTGCAACTCCGATTCTATCCCAAAGGGAGAGAGATTTGATTTTGAATGTGCTTATCATAAAAGCGGCTCTTCTCCCTCTAACATGGGGCATTCAACATTAATGGCTTAACCACAAAAAAAATGACCTTCTGCAGATTCAAATTCCATATCCTCAAATACATTTTTGTTAATGCTCATTCCTATTCATGCAATCGTACCAAAATTTAGATTTACGACGTTTCTCCTTTTCCGTTTTCCTTTAATAGCTGTTGTAGGGGGTAAGTTCCTCCTATCAAACCAGCCCCGATTACCTCTCACTCACCGTGGAAGTCATTTTCTCTGGCTTATCACTCCTGAAACAAGTTGTTAGCTTTGATGAAATGTTCAATAACACGAAGAAATAAACCCAAAGGCCCCTTGGTACGAAGAACTGATGCAATAAGATTAACTTAAAAATTTGCAAGTGATAGCTTTTCTATACTGATTGATTGCAACAATCACAGCGTAATTGCAGCAAGCTGTCAGTGAAGCCACTGTACACAATAGGTATGCGGTTCGTGGACAATTAGCAGCCGAGTGCGTAAGGATGCTTTACAGGAGCACACCTGTGTTCTGTGTCGTCCGACCATTTGTATCATCTTGTCTAACGTGTCTTTGAAAATGTATAACCCTACTGATACTTCTCAAATATTTTTATCAAATGAACCACCCAGTTATGTAGCAAATAATACCATGTAGTCATCTCTTTAGTTACTAAAGTTCTATGAAGCCATAAAAATAGAAGAATATACAAAACCTTAAGAGAAGATAAAGGAGGAAATTAATTCTTTCGGGGGCTGGAGCCAGTGTGCAGACCTGAGTGGGGAGGGGACTGTGGGCAGTACACCTAAGTAGGCTGATCTGACTGCCTTCAGTAGACAGGCGATGTGGACTGCGCGTCGTGGTTCATGTGTATAGTGTATGAGTGGTCTGTTTCTTAGCTAGTTAGAAACAGCCATGTGGCCACGTGTAATCACACCATCATGGCATCCCTCAGTGGGATCATGTGGCGTATGAGGTCAGGAAAACCCCGTATGGAGAGCATTGGCTCAGCTCCAGCACTGCGGAGGGCTCAGTGCATACGGGGCTCTGGGGGCGCCGGGGGCCAGCTCTCTATTTGGTGGAGAACAGGCTCAGTCTATTTGACATCAGCTGAAGGCCCCATCTCATTTCTCAGCGGTCATCCCTGTCATCACACACAGTGACTCAGTGTCCACCGTCACCCTCATCACACACAGTGACACAGTGTCCACCATCACCCCTCATCACACACAGTGACACAGTGTCTACTGTAACCCCTCATCACACACAGTGACACAGTGTCTACTGTCACCCCTCATTACACACAGTGACACAGTGTCCACCATCACCCCTCATCACACACAGTGACACAGTGTCCACCGTCACCCCTCATCACACACAGTGACACAGTGTCCACCATCACCCCTCATCACACACAGTGACTCAGTGTCCACCATCACCCCTCATCACACACAGTGACACAGTGTCCACCATCACCCCTCATCACACACAGTGACTCAGTGTCCACCATCACCCCTCATCACACACAGTGACACAGTGTCCACCGTCACCCCTCATCACACACAGTGACACAGTGTCCACTGTCACCCTCATCACACACAGTGACACAGTGTCAACAGTCACCCCTCATCACACACAGTGACTCAGTGTCCACCATCACCCCTCATCACACACAGTGACACAGTGTCTACTGTAACCCCTCATCACACACAGTGACACAGTGTCCACCATCACCCCTCATCACACACAGTGACACAGTGTCCACCATCACCCCTCATCACACACAGTGACACAGTGTCCACCATCACCCCTCATCACACACAGTGACTCAGTGTCCACCATCACCCCTCATCACACACAGTGACACAGTGTCCACCATCACCCCTCATCACACACAGTGACACAGTGTCCATCATCACCCCTCATCACACACAGTGACACAGTGTCCACTGTAACCCCTCATCACACACAGTGACGGTGTTCACCATCACCCCTCATCACACACAGTGACGGTGTTCACCATCACCCCTCATCACACACAGTGACACAGTGTTCACCGTCACCCCTCATCACACACAGTGACTCAGTGTCCACCGTCACCCCTCATCACACACAGTGACGGTGTTCACCATCACCCCTCATCACACACAGTGACAGTGTCCACCATCACCCCTCATAACACACAGTGACGGTGTTCACCATCACCCCTCATCACACACAGTGACACAGTGTCCACTGTCACCCCTCATCACACACAGTGACTCAGTGTCCACCGTCACCCCTCATCACACACACTGACACAGTGTCCACCGTCACCCCTCATCACACACAGTGACACAGTGTCCACCGTCACCCCTCATCACACACAGTGACAGTGTCCATCATCACCCCTCATCACACACAGTGACACAGTGTCCATCATCACCCCTCATCACACACAGTGACTCAGTGTCCACCATCACCCCTCATCACACACAGTGACACAGTGTCCACCATCACCCCTCATCACACACAGTGACACAGTGTCCACCATCACCCCTCATCACACACAGTGACACAGTGTCACCGTCACCCCTCATCACACACAGTGACACAGTGTCCACCGTCACCCCTCATCACACACAGTGACACAGTGTCCACCATCACCCCTCATCACACACAGTGACAGTGTCCATCATCACCCCTCATCACACACAGTGACACAGTGTCCATCATCACCCCTCATCACACACAGTGACTCAGTGTCCACCATCACCCCTCATCACACACAGTGACACAGTGTCCACCATCACCCCTCATCACACACAGTGACTCAGTGTCCACCATCACCCCTCATCACACACAGTGACTCAGTGTCCACCATCACCCCTCATCACACACAGTGACACAGTGTTCACCGTCACCCCTCATCACACACAGTGACACAGTGTTCACCATCACCCCTCATCACACACAGTGACAGTGTCCACCATCACCCCTCATCACACACAGTGACAGTGTCCACCATCACCCCTCATCACACACAGTGACACAGTGTCCACCATCACCCCTCATCACACACAGTGACACAGTGTCTACTGTAACCCCTCATCACATACAGTGACACAGTGTCCACCGTCACCCCTCATCACACACAGTGACTCAGTGTCCACCGTCACCCCTCATCACACACAGTGACACAGTGTCCACCATCACCCCTCATCACACACAGTGACACAGTGTCCATCATCACCCCTCATCACACACAGTGACACAGTGTCCATCATCACCCCTCATCACACACAGTGACTCAGTGTCCACCATCACCCCTCATCACACACAGTGACACAGTGTCCACCATCACCCCTCATCACACACAGTGACTCAGTGTCCACCATCACCCCTCATCACACACAGCGACTCAGTGTCCACCATCACCCCTCATCACACACACTGACACAGTGTCCACCATCACCCCTCATCACACACAGTGACTCAGTGTCCACCATCACCCCTCATCACACACAGTGACTCAGTGTCCACCATCACCCCTCATCACACACAGTGACTCAGTGTCCACCATCACCCCTCATCACACACAGTGACACAGTGTTCACCATCACCCCTCATCACACACAGTGACACAGTGTCCACCATCACCCCTCATCACACACACTGACACAGTGTCCACCGTCACCCCTCATCACACACAGTGACTCAGTGTCCACCGTCACCCCTCATCACACACAGTGACACAGTGTTCACCGTCACCCCTCATCACACACAGTGACACAGTGTTCACCATCACCCCTCATCATACACAGTGACACAGTGTCCACCATCACCCCTCATCACACACAGTGACACAGTGTCCACCATCACCCCTCATCACACACAGTGACAGTGTCCACCATCACCCCTCATCACACACAGTGACAGTGTTCACCATCACCCCTCATCACACACAGTGACTCAGTGTCCACCATCACCCCTCATCACACACAGTGACAGTGTCCACCATCACCCCTCATCACACACACTGACACAGTGTCCACCATCACCCCTCATCACACACAGTGACACAGTGTCCACCATCACCCCTCATCACACACAGTGACACAGTGTCCACCATCACCCCTCATCACACACAGTGACACAGTGTCCACCATCACCCCTCATCACACACAGTGACACAGTGTTCACCGTCACCCCTCATCACACACAGTGACACAGTGTTCACCATCACCCCTCATCACACACAGTGACAGTGTCCACCATCACCCCTCATCACACACAGTGACAGTGTCCACCATCACCCCTCATCACACACAGTGACACAGTGTCCACCATCACCCCTCATCACACACAGTGACACAGTGTTCACCGTCACCCCTCATCACACACAGTGACACAGTGTTCACCATCACCCCTCATCACACACAGTGACAGTGTCCACCGTCACCCTCATCACACACAGTGACACAGTGTCCACCGTCACCCCTCATCACACACAGTGACACAGTGTCCACCGTCACCCCTCATCACACACAGTGACTCAGTGTCCACCATCACCCCTCATCACACACAGTGACTCAGTGTCCACCATCACCCCTCATCACACACAGTGACACAGTGTCCACCATCACCCCTCATCACACACAGTGACACAGTGTCCACCATCACCCCTCATCACACACAGTGACACAGTGTCCACCGTCACCCTCATCACACACAGCGACTCAGTGTCCACCATC
The DNA here is from genome assembly GCF_027574615.1 of Eptesicus fuscus. NCBI lineage: Eukaryota > Metazoa > Chordata > Mammalia > Chiroptera > Vespertilionidae > Eptesicus > Eptesicus fuscus. Next base: position 1,723,094 of record NC_072494.1, on the reverse strand, counting down.
ACCCCTCATCACACACAGTGACACAGTGTCCACCATCACCCCTCATCACACACAGTGACACAGTGTCCACCATAACCCCTCATCACACACAGTGACTCAGTGTCCACCATCACCCCTCATCACACACAGTGACACAGTGTCCACCATCACCCCTCATCACACACAGTGACTCAGTGTCCACCGTCACCCCTCATCACACACAGTGACTCAGTGTCCACCATCACCCCTCATCACACACAGTGACTCAGTGTCCACCATCACTCCTCATCACACACAGTGACTCAGTGTCCACCATCACCCCTCATCACACACAGTGACTCAGTGTCCACCATCACCCCTCATCACACACAGTGACACAGTGTCTACTGTCACCCCTCATCACACACAGTGACTCAGTGTCCACCATCACCCCTCATCACACACAGTGACACAGTGTTCACCATCACCCCTCATCACACACAGTGACAGTGTCCACCATCACCCCTCATCACACACAGTGACACAGTGTCCACCATCACCCCTCATCACACACAGTGACACAGTGTCCACCATCACCCCTCATCACACACAGTGACACAGTGTTCACCGTCACCCCTCATCACACACACTGACACGGTGTCCACCGTCACCCCTCATCACACACAGTGACACAGTGTCCACCATCACCCCTCATCACACACACTGACACGGTGTCCACCGTCACCCCTCATCACACACAGTGACTCAGTGTCCACCATCACCCCTCATCACACACAGTGACTCAGTGTCCACTGTCACCCCTCATCACACACAGTGACACAGTGTTCACCGTCACCCCTCATCACACACAGTGACACAGTGTCCACCATCACCCTCATCACACACAGTGACACAGTGTTCACCGTCACCCTCATCACACACAGTGACACAGTGTTCACTGTCACCCCTCATCACACACAGTGACACAGTGTCCACCATCACCCCTCATCACACACAGTGACACAGTGTCCACCATCACCCCTCATCACACACACTGACACGGTGTCCACCGTCACCCCTCATCACACACAGTGACTCAGTTTCCACCGTCACCCCTCATCACACACAGTGACACAGTGTCCACCATCACCCTCATCACACACAGTGACTCAGTGTCCACCGTCACCCCTCATCACACACACTGACACAGTGTCCACCGTCACCCCTCATCACACACAGTGACACAGTGTCCACCGTCACCCCTCATCACACACAGTGACACAGTGTCCACCATCACCCCTCATCACACACAGTGACTCAGTGTCCACCATCACCCTCATCACACACAGTGACACAGTGTTCACTGTCACCCCTCATCACACACAGCGACTCAGTGTCCACCATCACCCCTCATCACACACAGTGACACAGTGTCTACTGTCACCCCTCATCACACACAGTGACTCAGTGTCCACCATCACTCCTCATCACACACAGTGACTCAGTGTCCACCGTCACCCCTCATCACACACAGTGACACAGTGTCCACCGTCACCCCTCATCACACACAGTGACACAGTGTCCACCATCACCCCTCATCACACACAGTGACTCAGTGTCCACCGTCACCCCTCATCACACACAGTGACTCAGTGTCCACCGTCACCCCTCATCACACACAGTGACACAGTGTCCACTGTCACCCTCATCACACACAGTGACTCAGTGTCTACTGTCACCCCTCATCACACACAGTGACTCAGTGTCCACCATCACCCCTCATCACACACACTGACTCAGTGTCCACCATCACCCCTCATCACACACAGTGACTCAGTGTCTACTGTCACCCCTCATCACACACAGTGACACAGTGTCCACCATCACCCCTCATCACACACACTGACACAGTGTCCACCGTCACCCCTCATCACACACAGTGACACAGTGTCCACCATCACCCCTCATCACACACAGTGACAGTGTCCACCATCACCCCTCATCACACACAGTGACACAGTGTCTACCGTCACCCCTCATCACACACACTGACACAGTGTCCACCGTCACCCCTCATCACACACACTGACACAGTGTCCACCATCACCCCTCATCACACACAGTGACAGTGTCCACCATCACCCCTCATCACACACAGTGACACAGTGTCCACCATCACCCCTCATCACACACAGTGACTCAGTGTCCACCGTCACCCTCATCACACACAGTGACTCAGTGTCTACTGTCACCCCTCATCACACACAGTGACACAGTGTCCACCATCACCCCTCATCACACACAGTGACACAGTGTCCACCATCACCCCTCATCACACACAGTGACACAGTGTCCACCGTCACCCCTCATCACACACAGTGACACAGTGTCCACCAACACCCCTCATCACACACAGTGACACAGTGTCCACCGTCACCCCTCATCACACACAGTGACTCAGTGTCCACCGTCACCCCTCATCACACACAGTGACACAGTGTCTACTGTCACCCCTCATCACACACACTGACACAGTGTCCACCGTCACCCCTCATCACACACAGTGACACAGTGTCCACCATCACCCCTCATCACACACAGTGACTCAGTGTCCACCATCACCCCTCATCACACACAGTGACTCAGTGTCCACCATCACCCCTCATCACACACAGTGACTCAGTGTCCACCATCACCCCTCATCACACACAGTGACTCAGTGTCCACCGTCACCCCTCATCACACACAGTGACTCAGTGTCCACCATCACCCCTCATCACACACAGTGACTCAGTGTCCACCGTCACCCCTCATCACACACAGTGACTCAGTGTCCACTGGTGTCAGGCCCACGGCTACTGACTAGCAGGTAGTTATAGCTCCTAAATGCTTACTTTCATTTCTCCTCTTTTAAAAATAATTTTTTACTCTGACGCTGCATCTGGTCTTACAGGTAGGAATGAAGTGGGAGCCTTCAGAGTTCTCGCTTGCAAGGGATGGCTGAATTTCACTTCAGGGAGCAATTTTGCTGAAGGAGATGATGGTGTAGGCCTGGAAAATGGGGAAGAAAATTAAGAAGTTGAAAGAGGCACTCAGGTTGACCTCCGGGCCCACATTCTCTGTCAGAAAAAGGACGTAGTAAAATGCTGGCTCCTTACTGCCGGGGCCTGCCGATGGGGGCCCAGAAGTTCCTTATGGAAAGCAGTTTAGAGCTGCTAGATGGATTCGCTGAAATGCCAGCTTCTAAGAAAGGAATTTTGAAAAGACTTGTACAGCATGAAAATTGCCAGGTAAATTGAAGAGAAATGTTTCTTAAAGTCAAAAACTTCCCTTGTAATTTAGCTCCTCAAGAAATTCTCAGCCCCATTCTCTGGTGCGTTTTCCTTTGTTCGCAGCAGGAAACCAGGGCGATGCGGTGCCCTCGTAATTGGGGCAACGCCAGTCCTCCAGAGAGAGGGCGTCACAGGGTACCCCCCCCATAACTCCCACCTGCTAGCACTAGGACCATAGCTACATACTGCACACTATAACAATAATAATAAAAGCGCAATATGCCCATTAGACCAGACGTCCTTCTGACAAAGCCGGGGCTGCGAGGGAAGCCCGGGTCCCGGGTGCCAGAGGGAAGCCGGTGCCGGCAGCCGGGGGAAGGAAGGCCTCCTCTTGCATGAATTTAGTGCATCTGGCCTCTACTATACTAAAACTATATACTAGTTATTAGAATTAAAAATTATTATGACCCAGATGAATTTTTTTAAAAAAACTTTTCATTGTTGATAGCATTACAGATATCTCTCCTTTCCTCCCCTTACCCCCTTCTCCCAGCCCCTACCCGCCCCCCCAGGTCCTCACCACCCATTGCCCGTGTCCATGGGCTTTGCCTATAAGCACACAGGTTCTTCGGTTTATCCCTTCTCGTCCCCCCGGCCCCACGTCGAGGTGTGTCCGTCTGTCCCAGGCCTCCTGCTCAGGGTCTTACTTGTCTTTCTCAGACTGGCTTCTGTCACAGCATCCTGGTCTCCAGGTCCCTCCGGGCTGCCCCACAGGGCAGGAGCGCTTCACAGACAGACAGCTGGGGCCCGTGGGAGCGAGGGCGGCACGCCGTCTCCTCAGCTCTGCCCTTTCTAGTTCCTGCTGCCGTCGCTGCCTGGTCCTCGGAGGAAGCTATTCCAGAGGGTCCCACCCACAGGCGGACCCAGGGCTGCTCCTCCGGGAAATGGTCGGAGCCGCCGCGTTTCTGTCTCACTTGCCTTCCTCCGCTTTTGAGCGAGTCCAGCTGGGACCGTCGCCCAGGCAGCACCCCTGGCCCCCATCAGCTCCAGGACCTCATGATCTCTTCACAGGCTCGTGCCGTCCCTCTTGTCCTCGTACACAGGGAACCCCTCTGTTGCCTGGTAGCTGTCTTTGGTGATCACATGAGTAACAAAAGGTTAACGGGTGTTCGAGAAGATCAGGCGGACACACATGCACACACAGGAGTCGTTGCTGTGGGAGAGATTGAGAGTCATAGTCCCCATGGGTCTTGTTTTTTCAAAATATGTTTTTATTGATTTCAGAGAGGAAGGAGAGGAAGAGAGAGAGAGAAACATCAATGATGAGAGAGAATCATGGATCGGCTGCCTCCTGGGAATTGAACCGTGACCTCCTGGTTCATAGGTTGACGTTCAACCACTGAGCCCCGCCAGCCGGGCATCATGGGTATTATTCAGAGCTGTGGGAAGAGACAGGAACAGCGTGGTGATCCTGGCAGACTTGGTGTGGGTTAGGTACTTCAAAAGACTTGTTCAGCTGCTCTCGCTCTCTCTCTCTCTCTCTCTCTCGCGTGATTATCCACCATTGTTTTTTTTCCCTGAAATTATCCCACACTTGTAAACTGGTCTTCTTGGAGTTCATGCTTTTAGACATTAGCTCTCCTAAAATACTTTGGGTCCCCATAGGAATCTATTCCAGAGGGTCCTCTTGGGACAGACCCACAGTCTGTGTCCCGGTGGCTCTAGAGTAGTTCTATTGACAGGGAGCCGAGTTCCCATCCATCTTCTCTCGTTGGCACAACAAGGGTTTTTGGAGCGCCTACAGTGTTCCATGCCTGGCGTGCGAAGAGCAGCCTCGCCTTGCTTTGTGTGACGGACTTTTTGTCGGTGTGGATAATGTCAAACTGTGAATTTGTCTGAGAGCTCACGGTTCCCTTGTGTCTTTCCTCTCCAGAACATTCGGGGGGAATTAGAACGGGTCTACAACCTATTCATTGCAACAAGACTCTAAAACTCGCTTGTTGGGAAGGGCAACCGCGTCTGATGTTTTCCCTGGAAAACGAGGTGAAGATGCAGGAACACTGTTCCTTTCTTTTTGACCTTGAGCATGGATACCAGACGTGGAAGGACACCAGGGAGGCGGGAATAGTTCCCGTCTGCCCTCACTCCCCACGGTGCACAGATTCGCTTTATCTGCTCCCAGCCTGCCCCACTTCCCTGGGATTAGGATCACCCCGAGGGTGCGTGTCAAACAGAGCTTCACAGTTTACAGAAGTCATGCACGTTCACGAGAACGTTGGTCAGAAGTCGTCTTTAAAATTCCCGGGTAACCAAATTACGTTTCAGCTGCGTCTGAGGGTTCGTCAGCAGCTGGTTTGGCTGACTGTGAAGATGAGAAAAATGCATCCGAACGCGCTGCACACCTACAGCAGGAATCGCAGCAGGCGCACATGGTGGGTCCTGCGAATAGACACGCGGGATTCCATAGACAACAGTAACGGGACTTTTTTCCCCCAAAATACTGATCAACTTAGAACAAATGGCACGTTGTCAAACAGTGGGTGAAAGGCATTCACTTAAGGCAGGGGTCCTCAAACTACGGCCCGCGGGCCACATGCGGCCCGCCGAGGACATTTATCCGGCCCGCCGCTGCCTGTCCTGCTTAGCAGCCGACTCGTCCCAGGCCCGCAGTGCGCATGTGTGGAATGTGCGCCGCACTCTCCGACTCCCCTCCTTCTCTCAGGGACAGGGAACTGGCCCCCTGTTTAAAAAGTTTGAGGACCCCTGACTTAAGGTATTCTACTCCTGATGAGCAAGAGGGGACAACGCGAGACATGTTCAAAGTGAATGACAAAGACATGGAGGTCGGCAACAGTGAAAGCCACTTAGAAGCATGTGTTCGATTATTTGTGTCTACCCACCTGGAACCCAGTAAGATTTTTAAAAATATGTTTTTATTGATTCTTTTTAGAGAGAGGGAAAAAGAGAAGATAGAATCATTGATGATAGAGAAACATCAGTCAGCTGCCTCTTGCACGCCCCCTACTGGGGATGGAGCCCGCAACCCGGGCCTGTGCCCTGACCTGGCATAGAAACCAGAGACCTCTTGCTGCCTGGGACGATGCGTAATCCACTAAGCCACACCGGCCAGGGCCCAATAAGGTTTTCAGTTTGTTTTGGTGATTCTGAGCAGGCTGCATGCCACGCATTATGCAGGGCAAGTGATCTTTCACCTGTTGTCCGGTTCTGCCTCGAAGAGCGTGTTTCTCGAAGGACATGCTATCCCCATCATCGGGAGTTGCTGTCATTTCTAGGCTACGTCCCATGGAAATTCATCACTTAAACATGAAAGTCCCGAAGATGCAACTCCCTCCCTCACGCCAGTGGCGCGGTGATAAATATTTCATAGCATCGCGTGGGCAGGCCGATCTCCATTTCCATGAGTGCGAATTGGTTCAGCTCCGTCTCCAGGTCTGACTGTGCACGGTGCAGTGTGCCCTGTAGAGCGTGCCGTACGCCGCCATATTCATTCTTTTGCTTCATGAAGAAATGACTGTCCTGAAAGAGAACAAGCAAAGCCAAAAGAAATGTTTCTTTGTTAAAATCATGAGTTCTGCTGCACAGACAATAACAGTCACCAGAAATCACCGCGTCGCAGCATCTTGGCCCACAAACGCGTAACGTTCAGAGGAATGCGAGATGACGGGTCGAGACGCGTTAGGCCCACGTGAAAAGGTCCTTTCTAAAGGTTAGACCATTCGAAATCTCATCTTAAAAGACTCGGAAAGGTTAAAATGCAAAGAGCAGCTTTCTTACATATACAAAGATTAATTGCAAAGGATGTACTTGCCTACTGTTTCATCGTTGAAATATATGACTATGTTTTTTTCTGCCTTTTTCTTTTATTCAAAAAAAACCCCACATTTCCACTTGCTAAGATAATATTGCCACGTTCAATAATGAATTGCTTTTGCATATCTTAAGGTGATTTATCAAAGTGCATTATCAGTACCTGTCAGAATAAATTTTGCACTAAAATTAATGGGGCGGGGGGGCTGTTGTCTGGGTGGGAACCAACGTGACTCCATCCAAGCTATTTTCCCGATCGGACAGGTGATCGCCCGCTAAATGACACTTCCCTGAGGATGCAGGCGCCGCGGAACCCGGGGGTGGGCGCGGGAGCCCGAGCCTTAGAGAGTTTATTTCATCCGTGCCACTTCGGTCAGTTCTTTCGAGGGGGTGCGTGTTGGGAAGTGCTGCTCGGATCGTGGGAAGGTTCCTGATTAGCTCATGTGCAGCCTGTCTCAGCACCTGCTCGCATCTTAATTAGTTCGACTGGGGAGTCACAGGTTTCCTCCTGGACACACGTCAGCAAGACTAAGCCTTCTGAGAACAGAAGCGAGCCCTGGCCAGTGTGGCTCAGTGGGTAGAGTGCCAGCCTGTGGACCAAAGGGTCCCGGGTTCAATTCCAGTCAAGGACACGTACCTCGGTTGCAGGCTCTTCCTTGGCCCATGCCCTGGTCGGGGCACGTGCAGAAGGCAACTAATCAATGTGTCTCTCTCACATGGATGTTTCTCTCTGTCTTTTCCTCTCTCTTCCACTCTCTCTAAAAAAAAGAAATCAATGGACATACCGTTGGGTGAGGATTAAATAGTAATAATAATAACAACGAAAACAAGGGTTTCAGGTCCCATAGCATTCACCGGGAGTCACCAGCTGAGACATTCCCTGCTGGACTTCAGCCAGGGAGGCCACTGGACACCCTGCGGGTGTCCCACACTCACCCCGGAAGTTCACGTTTGATTCCTGCCGCGTCGTGGGGAGCTCGTTCTTCCTTCGGGTGCTGCATAGTTTTGGTTTCCGAAGGCCCTTTTGAGGCTTGTAACCTCGTGCTTTGAACTTGCCGTTCACGTCAAGCGGGGACACCCCAATCCCACCCCCATGCGTCCAGATGTCTTCCTGAGAAATGCCGTGGAGCTCAGCGCCGGTGGGGGTGGCTGGGACACACTGCGGTGACAGCGCGGCTCTTTAATCGTGGTCTGCTTTTCGTCCCCCTGTCTGACAGGACCCGGAGCTGGTGCGGAACATCTGCCGCTGGGTTCGCCAAGCGGTTCGCGTCCCGTTTTTTGCCAAATTGACCCCCAACGTCACGGACATCGTCAGCATCGCGAGGGCTGCCAAGGAAGGTAAGACTTCTAGCCCCGCAGGTGTGCACTCGCGGCCTGAAGGCGGCGTCACACGGCGTTTATCTCGAGCCACGAACGGGCGTGTGTGTCTTGGTTCAGAGGTTACGGAAAGGATCAGAGTGAGCCCTGAGCTCACAGACGCGGTAGATGCATCTCCCCCCACCCCACCCCGACTCACGCTCATAAAGAGACGCCCGACTTGGGAGCCAAGGAACATGCTTATTTTTCTCATAAACACGTGTCTCACGCAGGAAGAATTAGGACACAAAGCCACAGTCACAGCAGCTCACCGGAAACAAATGACGCGATAATGTAACCGTCCAACAGCGGCATTGGAACCTTTAATAAAGTAAAAGGAAAAGAAAGAGATACCAACTCCCACGATGTGAAATTGCTGACGAGTTCCCATCGTGTTTTATTGGGTGGGCCTGGTACGCTGCCTTAAACATATGTGCAGTAAACGTCTCTTGAATCCACAAATCATACAGTCAGTGCATGATTTTACAAATCATCTACGCTGCCTTCTAGCCACTGGAAATTGCGTTCTCATTTGCAAATATATAGTAAATTACCTGGCAAATAGCATTTGGCATCCATAGGTCTGTACAAGAATTGGGAAAATGAAGTGGCAGCAATTAACCATGTGCGTGCCCAGCGTTTCAAGCGCAGTTGGAGGAGTGGCCTTAGGGCAGACCCTGGATGGGGACACACACTCGTGACGGGGTGCCGGGCACGTTTTCCCGGGCTGTCGGGTCTGAACGGGTTCCCCGTGTCCCTTTAAAAGCTGCAGGTAAGTGGTGATGTGTTATCCACAGGTGGCGCAGACGGCGTTACCGCCACCAACACGGTCTCGGGCCTGATGGGACTCAGAGCCGACGGCACGCCCTGGCCGGCAGTGGGCGCCGGGAAGCGGACCACGTACGGAGGAGTGTCCGGTAGGTGGTGTCCTCCCTCTGCATCTTGCTCTCGGGGACGCTGCTGACAGGTCAGGAGGGCGTGTCCCAAGCAAGAGTCTCGGGTCTTGGATGATCCCACCTTGTCGTGTTGCTGGTGACAGTTCCCAGTGGGAAGGACGGACGGCTCCATGGGAGCTGGAGGCTCTGTCACTGATGGCTCGAGACGAGGGGACGCTGCGGGAGGGCTTTAAGGGATCCTGTTCCCTGCGGTCCACATTTCTCATCGTCACGATTGTCTTGTCACTGACTAGTGAAGGCTCCCGCCAGGGCGTTCAGAGAAGAACACAGAAGCACCCTGATGTTCGTACCTCCTTCACCGTCTGCGTTCGTGTGCACACGTGCTAGGACTTTGAAATCAGCCTCCGTCACACAGCCTGGCTTTCCCGCTGCCCCAGACAAACGGGGCTGTGTGTAGCGTGTGCAGCTTCAGCCAGACAGTGCAGACCTCGCCCGCACACTCTCTCGCGGCATCGAACACCTGCCTTTAAAGCAGAACGGCGCCCGGCTGGCGTGGCTCAGTGGTTGAGCATCAGCCCATGAACCAGGAGGTCAGGGTTCGATTCCTGGTCAGGGCACACGCCTGGGTTGTGGGCTCGATCCCCCCAGTGGGGGGGCGTGCAGGAGGCAGCCGACCCATGATTCTCTCTCATCATGGATGTTTCTGTCTCTCTCTCCCTCTTCCTTCCTCTCTGAAATTGATAAAAATACATTTTTTTAAAAAAGAAAGGTTATGTTCTGCTTCTAACTGAATGCCACTCCCTGCCCCACAACTTCTCACAGTGTCAGGAGGAAGGAGGAGCAGGAGCTATCAGAGGGGCCTTGAACACCATCTCGATGCAGAATCATGTGGGCTGCCCCACGGTGCCCATGGATGGAGGCGGGAGACCCCTGAGCGGGCTGTCGCCGGCACTGTGTCTCCATCGGCCATTCAGTTTCTTCTCCCGCCACGCTGCCCGCAGGGGAATGGAGGCGGCCCCCGGGGGCCTGAGCATTCAAATCCATGAGAGAAGGATTGATGAGAGAACGATCGCGGTGGTGTTTTACGTCCGTAGCGCCATTCACGGTGCTCACGGAAGCTGGGGTTCCCCAATAGTCTCTGCACCCTCACTCGGCCTAACCACCTGCGAAGTCGCAGCCACGGGACGAGCCTTTGTGCGCACACACACTGGTCGTGGCCGCGGCCCTGCACACAGGCTCCGCGCGGCCGCGGGCCCGCAGGCAGGCCCCCGAAGCTCCGTTTCGGAGATTTATGAACTCCTGGACAAACACCCGCGTGGGCCCTGAGCGGGGCGAGGCCTCGGTGGAGCGTTCCCTGCAAACAAAACGCCCCCACGTCTTCAAGAGCTGGGCCTCATTTCCAATAGCTTCCCCGCTAAGTCCCTTCCCGCTGGGCCATCTGTTTTGAAAAGAGCCTCTCTCCATATTGACACAACGAATCGTTTTTCTCCGGGAAGGCGGTGTTTGCTTTCGCTTCAAGGTAATAGGATCTGAGGAGCGGCTGCAGGAGGCCAAGGGGACGTATTGCAGGACAGGAGCAAGTTCTGCGCGGTGCCTTCTGCCCGAGCCCGCAGAGCGTCTCCCATTGTAGGGGCGGGGGAAGCGTCCAGGGGTCAAGGTCCAGGCCTGGGTTTATCAGCTGTGGGTTCGACCCCAATGCAGCTGCAGTCAGGGCAGTTCACCAAATTTGCCACCGGATACTCTCATAAGATTAAAAAAATTACCACAGCTTAGCACTCAGACCTTCTGAAGACTTTTCCCTGAGCCCTGGAATATCTGCTTTTACTTTTTATTGATTCTAGAGAGGAAGGGAGAGGGGGAGAGAGAGAGAAACATCAATGATGAGAGAGAATCATGGATCAGCTGCCTCCTGCACACCCCACACTGGGGATCGAGCCCGCAACCCGGGCCTGTGCCCTGACTGGGAATTGAACTGGTGACCTCCTGGTCCATAGGTCAATGCTCAACCCCTGAGCCACACCAGCCGGGCTGGAATGTCTGCTTTTACAAGAGCGGCTTGAGTCTCAGGTTTCCGGGGGGGAAGCTGAGTGGCATTCTGGGTGGCCGCCTGAACAACACGCTCTCCACGGCCGGGAGGACCTCTTTCCTCTCCGTGTTCTCTGGTCTTGATCCTCGTTGCTCAGAAGGACGTTTCTCTCTCTGGAATGAAGTCGGGTTTGTTTAAACCAGGGCTGGGGAGCGTCTAGCCGGCGAGCCATGGAATCCCATGGAATCGTTTGGTCCGGCCCTGCCGAGGCATGAGGGGTGAGTTAACTACATGTCTGACCAAACAGAGCAGGCTCATGTTTAAGTTGATAATTTTGAACGGCCCTCGAATGATGGTATAAATATCCAAATGGCCCTTGGCAGGAAAAAGGTTCCCCACCCCTGGTTTAAAGGGGGAAACTGAGGCACTTGGGGGAACTGGCCGCATTTCAGTACCGTCCTTCTTTTAAATGCGTTGGGGAGCGAAGGGGCACGGCGTTGCAGAGAGGGAGCTCCGGGAAGGAAGGCCCGCTGGGCTGTTCGTTTGGAATCTAGAGTCAAGCAATGTTTTCCCAACTTTGGTTCCCAGATCAGGAGGGCATGAGAGGGTCTGTTTGAGGAACTATGAATCCACATTTTTATTTAAAAAAAAGAAAAGAAATAGAATGGAAAACATGTCAGATTGTTCTGAATCCGGTGGGATCCGCATTGTTTGATCAAACACCTTTTCCAGTTACACATGCGGTGATGCCCGTATTTAATATCCGCCTCAGCCGGTTCGTAATGTGAAAGGCTTCGTTTAATGTGGGTAACGTCAAAAACGGCTGAAAGTGGCTGTTTCAGCCTGAGGTCCCTTTGTTAAATAAAGGAAGTCGTTTCCCTCTAGAAGTCATTAAACAAGGTAATTTCCACTTGTTGCCCTTGACAATTTATATCAGGGGGAGAGGGAGCATCTCATGCCACGGTCTCATCCTCAGCTCCGTTACTTTAGCCAGGGGTCCTCAAACCTTTTAAACGGGCCAGTTCACTGTCCCTCAGACCGCTGGGAGGGCCGGACTATAGTTTAAAAAAAACTATGAACTAATTCCTATGCACACTGCACATATGTTATTTTGAAGTAAAAAAACGGCAAAAACACCCGCATGTGGCCCGCGGGCCGTAGTGTGAGGACGCCTGCTTTAGAAAGTGGATTTTTCCGTCTCACCTGTAGCTGATTAGAAGCGGGGAGGATGCCAGACATATGAACCAGATTCCGAATAGGATGCTTTATAACCCTGAATTTCAGCCGTGGGAGAAATGCCTGGAAATAGCCAAGCTCACAGCATGAGTCCATCTGAGGTTAATTTATAGAACTCAAGGCGATTTTACAGCGAGATGGCATCAGAAGTAAGCTTGTTCGGTGTTCAGAAGGAATGTTTTTATGAGGTTGAGAGGCTAAGTAAGCTCTCTAGCATGTAAGTGCTTCCATCTAACTCATTGATTCTAAAGAAATAGTCTCCACAAAAATCCTAGAAGAAAACATAGTAAAATCTCAGACATTCCTCTTAGCAATATTTTATCTGATATATCTCCTAGGGCAAGGGAAACAGACAAAATAAACAAATGGGACTACATCAAACCAAAGAGTTCTTGCACAGCAAAGGAAACCATCAACGGTATGGGAGAACATATTGGCCAATGATACATCTGATAAGGGCTTACTATCCAAAATTTATAAAGAACTTTTACACAAACTGAACAAACAATCCAATTTTAAAATGGACAGACGACCTGAATAGACACTTCTCCAAAGAAGACATACAGATGGTCAACAGCCAGATGAAAAGATGCTCAACATCACTAATCATCAGAGAAATGCAAATGAAAACCACAAGGAGGTATCACCTCACACCTGTCAGAATGGCTACCGTCAGTAAATCCACACAAAACAAGTGCTGGTGAGGATGTGGAGGAAAGGGATGTTGGTGGGAATGCAGTTAGTGAAGCCACTGTAGAGAGCAGTGTGGAGTTACCTCAAAAAGTTAAAAATGCCATTGCCCTATGACCTAGCAATCCCACTTCTGGGAATATATCCAAAGAAACACAAAGCATTAATTTGAAAGAATACACGCCCCCCTGTGTTCATTGCGTCATTTACAATAGCCAAGGTTTAGAAGCAGCCCAAATGCCCATCAGTAGGTGAGTGGATAAGACACCTGTGGGACATTTACACAGTGGAATACTACTCGGCCATAACAGAGAAGGACCTCTTAGCTTTTTCAACAGCTCGGGTGGACCTGGAGATTATTGTGCTCAGTGAAATAAGCCAGTCAGAGAAGGGCCAGTACCATATGATTCCCCTTATACGTGGAATCTAACGAACAAAATAAACTAACAGCCAGATAAGAAGCAGACTTATAGATACGGAAAACATATTGACAGCTGTCAGAGGGGAGGGGAGTTGGGGGGCTCGGTGAAAAAGGTGACGGAATGAAGCAAAAATAAAAACTCATAAGCAGAGACAGCAGTGTGGTGATTACTAGAGAGGGGTGTGGGAGAGGTGTATGAGGGGAAAGGCAGGGTATATCGTGATGGGAGAATAATTGACTTTGGGTGGTGAACACAATCCAATATATTTAGGATGTATTATAGAACTGTACACTTGAAACCTACATAATTTCGTTAACCAGTATCACCACAATAAATTCAATAATTTTTTTAAATCAAAAGCAATGATCTGTACCTTCCTTTGGACAGTAGAGATTTTATACTGTAAGTGGTTACTCCCTAACTCCTTTTTCTAGGGTCCATGCAGGAAACTTTCGTTAACATCAAACAGCAGCTCACGGGGCACCACTCAGTTGAATATATTATTAGGGGTTTTTGGGGGGAGGGCAGGACTCCTCAGTTTAATTTGATTGGAAGAAAACACTGATCTCACCAGTGACATTATTTAGAAATGCCGTCCTCAAGTGGATTACTCATTATTTTTCCTAGTTTTTGTGTGTGTTTTTTTTTTCTTGTTTTAGTCTCAAGTTATTTAGTTTCAAATAGTGACATCTTAAGACAGTCCCAAATCCAGGGACAGCCATCACCTGTGTAAGCGGAGCCATCCAGCCGTGTGTGACATGTCCCATGAGGTCCTCCCTGGGGGCAGTGTCCTTTCAGACATGGGTACGAATGAGTCCTGTGGTGTTGCATATGTGCGTGTGTTGTGTGTGTGTGTGTGTGCGTGTGTGTGTGTGTGTGTGTGTGTGTTATAGGAAGCCGTTCTTCATGGGCTGGGTTTTTTCTGTGCCAATCACAGGGTTACTGACACATAAAATTCTTTTAGAAAAGGACACCTGTGTCTTTCACAGAATTTCAGCTATTGGTTGTAACCATCTTTATCAATAAACGCTTACATGTTGATATTGAAATGACTAAAATAACCCAATAAAGAGAATATTTAAATGAATAACAAAAAAATGATAAATCATGCCAAAAGAATAATTCAAAGGAGAGCCTTCTGCTTGCTACCCACTCATCTCTCGTGTGTGTGTGTGTGTGTGTGTGTGTGTGTGCGCGCGCACGCACCAAAGTGATGCCAAAAAAAACCTAGCCTGTGATTTACATACAGTATGTAAAAACATTCTCCGACGATCACACGTTTAACTATCAAATTATTAAAGGCCCTGGTCTGCGCTGTGTTTACAGAACAGCCCAAAGGAGGCAGATCAAATAGAGAGGCCGCATGACAATTCCCAGCATAAAGGAGCCCTGGGTTTGAGAGAGGCTCAGATCGGACCCGTCCTCATTTGCATGCGCTCATTTGCATATGCTCCTGTGCTGATTGACAAGGCGTCCCCCTCTGCATTGTGCTGCCTTTCCCTGCCTGGTCCCTGGCTGCCTGGCCGCCTCGGGTCTGTGCGGGAGATCAGAGCCCTAATAATAGATTTTTGACAGCGAGCTCGCCGGCTACCTGCCCGACACAAGTCCTCACTGCTCGTGTTTGCTTCCTGGCAGCCCACAGACAGGAGGGAAATGCCAGGCGCGAGCGTGAGGCCCCGCTCGCCAGGCCTGACATTTCAGCAGGAGAGCTGTACAGAGGATCATTTCATCACTTTCCACGGGGCCTGGCGGCCAGTCCACAGACCCTCACCGCTCGTGGAAGACGGACGGGAGGGCAGAGGTTTCCAGCATAGATCAAGTCTGCATCCTCCCCGGGGTTTTTTTAAAATAGCCTCGGTCCTGCAGGTGAACGATAAAATCAAGCCGTGTTTGCGAGCGGCCCTTCCTGGGCCTGTGGGGATGGGGTATATTTTCTTTTGTTCAAAATGAGGAAAATCAATGAGTGTCTGTCCCAGCCTCTAAGAAAATAGGCGATAGACTCTGTAAACCCCAGGACCTGACAGGCACATTAAGAAAACTTACCTTGGCAGCCATGCCATGAATTATTAAGTTTCTTTCCTCTGTGTGTGTGGGTTTTTTCCTTTTCCTAAAGAATGATTTCAGGCTTGAAACTAATCAAAAAATGTTCTCCGGCGAAAGTAAAAGTAGAGCGCAGCGTGTCACTGTGGGAGCAGGCGTTGAAATATTCACGGATCCGGGCCTCTGCGGTGCTCAAACACCGCAGGACGCGGCGACTGTGCATTGGGAACTGCACATCTCCGTCAGCCTCAGAGGCAGCTCGCCGTGTCACCGCCTCGCTCGGGACCAGGGGACAGGACGTGGGATTAATTAAGGAAGCTGGCAGAGAGCTGAGTCCCCAGTGTGTCAGGATCTCAGGGTTATGTGAAGTATTTTCCAAGGGCCCGACGCTGACATCTTGGGGGCCGTGCCGAGCAGCGAGCCGTGGGTTTCACCGGGGCCACCTGCTAATGACAAGAAGGGGGTCCGCACCCAGGCGCTCAGCGGCAGCCCTGCATCAGGCTGTCTTGTCACGCGGCTCCCTCTCTCTGGGGAGGAGGGGAGAGCAGACAGTGAGCAGGGGCAGGAGGGAGGGAGGGCATGCCTGCAGTGAGAGTCCCCACCCTCCCAATCCGTCCTCCGGCTTAAATCCCCGAGCACTGAGCATCGGGCCTGCAAGCAAACCCACCTACTCCCACACGCAGTGAAGGAACAGGACGCCCTGGGCTCTCTGGGGAAGGGGCGGGGGGGGGGGGGGAAGAGCGTGAAACCCTCCAGAAGCAAACGTGTGGTCCACATGGAAACGAGAGTGACCCTGGACCTTGGGACTTCGGATTTATGTGTCTGGGTCTTTATGTGTGAGGATCCGTGTATGTTGGGAAGGGCCACATTCTTACCTTCTAAACTGAAGTCACGTCGCACACAGGCAAGTCTTATGGGGGTGGTGAGAGGTCAGGAGCTCAGCGTCCCCAGCCCCCGGAGCTGGGGCGTGTGCGAACACAGACGGCTGGACACCTGCCCCCAGTGACAGGCACCTGAGTCTGCAGGGCCTGGGAGCGGCACCGGACAGAGATGGGGAAGGAACAGCGGGTGTCACTGAGCACTGTCCTTTCAGTACCTTATTTCCAACAGAACGTCCAAGGCTTTCATCGGTCGCCACTTGGAGAGTCATAGAATTCCATAGAGAACCCTGAAATGAGGTGTAGGGACTAGGTCAGAATTCCTTCTTTTTTTAATTTATTTTTATTGACTTCAGAGAGGAAGGGGAGAGAGAGAGAGAAACATCAATGGTGAGAGAGAATGGTGGATCAGCTGCCTCCTGCACAGCCGCCACTGGGGAAGGAGCGCGCAACCAGGGCACGTGCCCTGACCGGGCCAACGTCTATCCACCGAGCCAAACCAGCCAGGGCTGATTTGTATTTAAATAACCCTCTGAGGTGGGTAGCATCGGGCCCATTTCACAGGCTGAGAAACTCAAATCCAGATGGTTGCCAAAGTGTACAAGCCAGCCCGTCTCACAGCCTGGATCCAAACTCAGCTCTGTCTGCATCGCTGTTCTGCGGGCGCGTTCGATAACGTCTCCATCCGATGTCTGCCCTGACCGCTCTCCGTGTGATGTGCTCGTTAAATTCTAACAGCGGCAAGTGCCACTTAGCGCGATGTGTCCGACCTGGACTGGAAAATCTACGCGTCCAAACCACGTCCCTTATTATCTCCATCCCCGCGTCTCCATATCGGACACTGGAGCCGAAGAGGTGAATTCGGGGGAAATTCTTCAATTCGTTCCGGAGAGCAACCACCACAACAAGTGACAGGGAGCAGCAGGCCTTTTCCTTAGCGCGCGAGGCTGGCGTTCACACGCACCAAGCTGCCGTCCGCGTGGCCCTCCGCTGCCTGCTGCTTCCTGACGCAGGGCCCGTCTGCGGCCTCCTCCCGCCGTGGCACTGAGCACCGGCGCTGGTGTCCTTCAGTTCTTCCCTGGAACCTTCCTTAGGCTGCGTGCGAATGACCCTGTGTTCCTGCACCGCCTCGCCTTCCGTGTGGGCCGGTCCAGCGTCAGGCACCTGCTTCACCATTTTCCCTGAGCCGGCAGGCAGCTCTGCTAAGTCATTCCGAACTACTCTTGCCTTGGGGTTGGGGGGGGAGAAGGAGAAGGGCGTTGTGAGGGTGGTGAGGGTGGGGGGGAGAAATTGGGCCCAAAACCCATGCTAAGCCCTTTCCGAAAGGGAAGAGGAAAAGACACCTTTTCTCATTTCCCTAGCTTAAAACAAAACAAGATCGAATACAAATAAAGTAAGAAGGGGACACCTCTTAGCGCACAGCCGGCTCAGGTGGTGTGAGAAATTGTCGTCGGTATGAACGCGTTCGAAAGGACGTGTGTAGGTGAGAAGCCGAGCCTGAGGAATGTCCCTAAGTGGCTCCCAGCTCAGCACATCTGGCTAACGGCCGGCTTGGTGGGGTTAAGCTTCTGAAAAGCAGGGGCCTTCGCAGCTGATCAGTGACTATCTCTCATCATTGATGTTTCTCTCTCTCCCTTTCCCTTCCTCTCTGAAATCAATAAAAAAAATTATTTTTAAAAACCTGCCTTCTGATGGCATTCAAGGTCCAGGATGATCTTGTCCGTGCCAACCCCCTCTCCTGGCAGTGCTCACGGCTCCCTGGGCCACGGCGCACCAGGCTGAGCTGCTCACACTTCCGCATTGTCAGGCTCCCTCCCCCTGCGGCACCTGCAGCTCCTCTCCCGTAGCCCAGAGGCCAGTGTTCTCCAAACATCAGTGTGCTCCCCACACTCCCAAGCCACCCCAGCAGCCCTCCTCCTGAGTCCATCGCCTGGAGGTGCATCTCTCCCTGGCATTCGACATCTGTCTGTCTCGCTTAGACTGTGAACTTTACAAGAGAAGGGACTTGCCAGGGGTACGTTGGGTCCTAGTCTCACCTAGTGGTCCCAGCACTGGTCACACTTTGCCCCAAGGAGCTTCCAGGTGGCCAGACTTGGTAAATGCTCCGTGGGTCTTTCCCTGTTACTGTTGTTATAATAGTGCGTATCCATGCGTTGGTTCGTATTTTCCACATTCCTTGTACTTGGACGTACGAATCTGAGCTGATGTTTATTTTACTGATTTTAAAGTCACGTTCCTTTTATTTCACTTTTGTTTAAAGCACACGCTTCTCAAGTACAGGTTGCCATGACGTTACGGTGTATAAAATCTCCTGCGGACATGGAACCGTAATTCACGGGCTGATAACAGTTAGAGCCTGGTGCCTCCTTCCGAATGGGTGTTTCCTCTAACCTGGCCCCTAAAGCTCAACAGGGGAATGGAAACGATGGCTGGCAGACTTGTTGTGGCACCTGTGCTTCTTCAGACCCTGTGTCGCTTACCCCTGGAACGTCATTGCTGAATGATGCTGGCCCTGAACTGTGCAGACACCGGGACACGGAGGGGCTGCGGGGCGTCGAATGATGCAGATGGCACAGCTCAGACAGGCAGACACCAGCAGTGTGTGTGTGAACTCATGCAGGAAAGAGAACGGCTTGGGAGGGCTGAGTAAACGTCTTGCAAAAAAAGCAATAAACACGGAACTCCTCCAGGAAGCGGCAGCAGTAATTGAATCACACGTTGGCAATATCTATATTCCTGAATACATGCAGAAGACCTCCCGGTTTATAAACCACGTACCACCTCCCTAACCCTCTCCAAGGCTTTTGAAAGCCATGGCTGGTAAACACACATCAGCAAAGATTTGCACTCTAAATGCTTACCTGCCATTCCCCAGTCGCCACGGAGATAATTGGACCGTATTAATCAGCGGTGTCCTGCGTTAGAGTGCAGGTGAATGCCAGTGCTGTCTCATTAGCCATCGCTTATAAATGTCTGTGTTGATTCTCTGCATTCCTTTGTTGCAAAGATTTCAGGGGTCAGAAAAATTGAGTTTCATCCTTGACCTTGCTGGGCCCATGGCAAGCCGTACTTGGAAAGGCCTGGACAGGTTAGAAAATGACATTTCTAAAGCACATCCCTTGGCTGGAGACTGTTAGTTAATTTGCCTTAAAACGGAATTGAATTCTGAAAAAAATATGCATCATGAATTTAAAATACCGTCTTCTACAAGATTCCTTTTGAAGTAACTATTTTGTATTTAACAAAAGGAAATATTCCACCTTTCTGTCTCTTTGATTTGGGAGTAACACATGTAAAATGCCCTCATTTCCTGTTCTAAGTAACTTTTGGATTGAAAGTTTCAGCTCAAATAAAATTTCACAGTTAATTGCCACTCTTCTCTAAAACTGATAGGGAAAGGTCACTTTGTTCATTTATTTTTTTTTATTTTATTTTATTTCATTTTTCAAGTCTTCACCCAAGGATCTGTTTTTATTAACTTGAGAGAGAGTGGGTGGGAGGGAGAGAGAGAGAGAAACATCCATTGGTTGCCTCCCATAGGTGCCCAGCCCAGGCAGGGATCTCACCTGCCACCTAGGTCTGTGCCCTGACCAGAAATCGAACCCATAGCCTCTTCGGTGCCTGGGATGACACTCCCACCAACCGAGCCACCTGCCCGGGTGCCGCTCTGTTTATTTTAATACAACTGAGAATAAAGACCAGAGATAGGCCGCCTGCTACTTACATAATCAGAGAGTTCAAGATTCAGGTGGTTAAATATTCCCGAGGAAGTATTCTCATGAGCTGGTCTGAAGTCTCTTTTCCTCAGCCAAAAAAAGTCTTGAAATGGGTAAAGATCACCATGTCATTAATCTACTTAAAGATTAACCTTTTAAACAGCCAAGATTTGTAACATTCTTGTTCTTATTCAAAGTTCAGTTGTGTTCACAGCCGTGGAACGTTTTATGATTGAATATAGGTAATTATAGTATATGAAGATTTAAAAAGAACTCCAGGGATTGAACAAAGTTTTCCAGTAGTTAATCACTAATGAAGATCTTAAATCTGGGCTTTAAATACAGACAAAACTAGTTATAATGATCTCATTAGTGCTTTATTAAGGTTATCTGTTTTAGTATTTGTCAGGAGGATTCCGATGGCAATGAAAGTCTGGACTTATTCAGAAAGGGTTGTTGATCAGATAAGGAGACGCCCCTTGGCTGATTAATTGTTGTGTAAATAAAGATTCCAATCAGGAGCAGCAAGAGTGTGCTTCCACCTAAATGGAGCCCTCTCAAAACATAAGCTCCTCCTCAGCCTGTGTGTTCTCTGCCATGATTTTGTTTTTACTACTTTAGCCAGGAAATCATTTTAAAATGTAGTAGAAGTTGGAGGAACAGTAGAGAAAAAATAAACATGATTGTGAGTTGGGTTTCGCTGGGGTTCAGCTGAGAGTTAAATCCAATGGAGACCTTGCATAGGTATTTAAAACTTGGGTTTGTTTTCATATTTTTTATGGATTTCAGAGAGGAAGAGAGAGGGAGGGAGAGATAGAAACATCAGTGATGAGAGAGAGTCATTGATCAAGCCTGACCAGGAATTGATCCCTGACCTCCTGGTCCTTAGGTTGACTCTCAACTACCAAGCCATGCCAGCCAGGCTTGGGTTTGTTTTTTTCTGTTGTTGTTATTTGTTTTTTAAGAGAAAAATGTGCTTGTTTGCTTTTGACAGAATCTGTTGCCCTAAGTTTAAATTGCAGGAAAAAATAATTTTTCCAAAAAGAAGAAAATTGCAAATCCACCTGAGGCTCCTTGACAGGGCTAATGGAGTATTGAGCTGAATTGCCTGTGAGCCCAAGATCCAGGAGCCTGAAATGCAGGCCACAGGGATGGGATTTCATTGGGTGTTGGGGTCTTATGCCTTGTTGGGGCCGTGGGCTCTGTCCATGGTGCTGAATGGTATCCTCTTAAAGGCGGGCATTCTGACCTCAACTGGGCTGCTTTCCATTCCCTGGTTCCTGTTCTCCCTTGACATGCTAAGTAAGCGCAGGGGGTGTGGCTGACGGGGAACATTCGTGAATGCCCTTCAGAACCCAGAGGGACGAATCATACAGATTGTATAGCACTGTATTCCTCTGAAATTCATATTCTATTAAAATTATTTTGAGCCAGTTCTTAGGCAACTTAGATGAAGCTCTTTATTCCAAGATATTTCCATCTCTTATCTTAAACAATCTTGTAATTGGTAATAACTTTATTCAATAATACTATTTATCTAAATTCATATGACTTAAAGTAATTTTCGCTTTTACTCCAGGTACACTATATTACTTTTCACAATAAAGAAGCTATAGAATACATCTGATATGGGGTGTTTAATTTATAAAATTTTGAGTGGAGGAGTCAAACTTCTACTGCAATAAATAAATGGAGTTTTCTGAGAAAACTGCTTATCTGAGGGGAGAAAACCAAAATGTTCTGACTCCTGAGCAGATAGGTTACATGTTTGAAATGCAGCGAGTCAGCAGGAGACCGGGAGTGACTAAAGAACAGCTGTGCTAAAAAGTCTAGAGAGAAGTTGAAAAGATGAGGTTTATCACCTAATCAGTATTGATGTAAAAAATATGCAACATATGAGAAAATAAAAAATACACATCCCAGTGACACAAATTCTGCTGCATTCAGTCCCCAGAGATGCGGCTGATAAAGGCAGCTGGTTTTCTGAAAGCAATTTTGTAGGGTATCTGATATCTGGATGGCAAAGAGACTCTGACTCAACAATGTGCCCATTAAACATGTATTTCTAAGAGAGCCTTCCATATGCGAGGGACTTCTCTAGACTCTGAACTCAAGACCTTAGAGCAGGTTAGGCAGGGAGAGGACAAATAAACCATAGGTCAGGATAATCTCAGATACGCCTAGCTGCTGAGAACAGCAACTCGAGGTGGTGTCTCTGTAAGAGAGAAGGAAAGGTGTGGAGCTCTAGGTTGGGGCTCAGGGTGGGTTTCTCTGAGAAATAACATTGGAGCTGAGACGTGTATGATATGGAATCTCCGAGCGCCAGGCAGAGGGGAAGGGCCACCCTGAGTTTAAGAAACAACGAAGACTAGTGAGGCAGGAGCGTGATGAGCTAAAACAAGAGGACGATATAATTTATTAGTGCCCAGGCTGGTGTGGCTCGGTAGGTTGAGCACATCCCATACACCAAAGGTCTCTGGTTTGATTCCCGGACAGGGCACATACCTGGGTTTCAGGCATGATCCCCATTGGGGGGAGAGGGGGGCGTGCAGGAGGCAAGTGATGGATGTTTCTCGCTCTCCCCCTCCCTTCCTCTCTCTCTAAAATCAATAAAAACCTATTTTTTAAAAAAAATTATAATTAGGATTCCTGGCATCCAGTATGCCAGTGCCTAGGCATAAACAGAACAGTGAATAAAAACTGACTTTGTCGTTAGTATCTTCTGGGAAGAAATTGAGTTTTTTGTGTGTGTGTGTGTGTGTGTGTGTTTCTTTTTGTTTTGTTTTAGAAAAGACAATGCAAAAACATCGCTAAAAACTGGAAAGTTTTACCTTTCCCATAACTAAATTTTGACACATATGCTGGAGAGTAATGTTCCTCTGAAAATGTAAACCATCTTAGGTCCAGAAGCTCCAGTGGGCTTTTGTTTGAACTTGGCCCTGATCAAGGCATGTCTGATGTATTGATGGAGGGAGCCCCAGGTCAGGTCCTGTGGCCCACTTCTCAACTAGAAAGTGTGATCATAGTCCTGAGGGTCAGCTGACACTTAGGAGTTGAAGTTAGGGGCAGTGATGGACAAGGTGATCACTACATAAAAGTTCAGGTAGAATCTAAGACTCCCTCTTACACATTTTTCTTCTTCGCATGGCTGTCTTTATTTTTTTTTTTTTAATTTCAGTTTACATTCCATATTCTCTATTAGTTTCAGAATAGAATCAGATGTAGTGATTAGATGACAATCGTGGACTTTAAACCAGTATTGTTTCAATGAATCATTGGAGTTTTCCATTCAGAAATTGATAGACCAGGAAGAAGAATTTGCCGTAAATGTATTTGAAATCTGAACTGCCCATCAGAGCTCGCTATAGCGACCCCAAAAGAGCTGGATCCTGGCCTTGCACTCCAGACAGTTTCCACCCAATTCACACTGCTGCATCGTTGATCTGACTTCATCTTTCGCCATTATCCTATGTAATAAAAGCCTAATATGCTAAGTGTCCAACCGTTCATTCGACCATTCAACCAGTCACTATGACGTGCACTCACCACCAGAGGGAAGACACCCCGACCGGTAGGTTAGCTTGCTGCTGGGGTCCTGCTGATTGGGACTGGGCAAGACAGGCCGGACATGCCCTGGAGCCCTCCTAGGGTCCCTCCCCGGCCCCAGTCATGCACCGATGGGGTCCCTCGGCCTGGCCTGCATCCTCTCACAATCTGGAACCCCTTGGGGGATATTGGAGAGCTGGTTTCAGCCCGATTCTGCAGGCCAGGCTGAGGGACCCCACCAGTGCACAAATCCATGCACTGGGCCTCTAGTTTTAGATAAAAAAACAAGATACTATCCAGGCCATTTTTAGTCATTTTATAAGGACTTAGCATATGTGAAAATTTTGATCACCAAATGAAGGTGGTAATTCTTCAATTACCTGAAATATGTATCTAAAATTTGATTTGATTTTTGTCATTGCCTTTATTACACCCAATCTCATAGAATGCTTTGTCAGGCCCAATAAAAAGGGAAAAAAAGTAGATTTCTAATCTATATCAAAGTAAGCCAGAAAAGACAGATGGCCAGGAGAAATGTATTCATTTAGAAAAACATGCTACTTGTTAATGGTTTGTTCTTAGTCACAATAGAGGATGCAGGTTTTCTGTATTCCAAGATTGATGCCCACTCCCTTTTCTTAAGTGTGAAGAGACCTCACAGCATCATTGCAGCCCGAGAGGCTCAGTGGAGAGTCATTGAAAATGCACACCGTTTGTTTTTAGGTTTGGAGGAGTTATTACCCATCGTCTCATCTGTATTGCTCTTATTTCTAAATACAGATTAATGTGTGTGTTTTCAAGCTCTATTCTCTATTGTAATCATGGTGGGGAAGCGGCATTGCAGCCTCAGATAAAATCCTTGCAGTGATTTCATGGGGGAACATTGTATCTGGGTTTCAGGAAGCCCTAATAGCAGCCCTTCCCATTCCTCTCTGCATCTCTCCTCTCCTTGCTGCCGTAGGAGTGTGGGGAGCACGTTCCTGGGGTGAACAGCTAAGAGGGGAGGAGGATCAGCAGCTTAATCTGAGTGTTAGGAAAAGGATCACAGATCCGGCTCTAGGATTCTGTGGGGAAGCAGTTTCTGCACAGGCCCCGGGCAGGCCCCCGGGAGCTAAATATTGACACGTGTGCTTTGGCAATGCAGATCAAGCCTGCGGAATTAACACTGCTCCGGCTTGCACCGACACCCTCACCCAAGACGGAGCACTCTCACCTTACCCCACTCACTGGGGCTTTGTGGGGGATACTGTACACTTGAATTAGGGATTTGCGCCGTATCGTAAATGCTACCACTGCGGATTAATTTGATTTGAGAATACACTAGTCCTTATCACGCTCACAGTGGAAATTATAAATGAAGTGTAACGTTCATTGTTTTCTCTCCCAGCATGGACCCGGCGTAAAACACCCAGATACCGAAGTCTGATATTATCTTTTCCACCAGAAAATGTCTTATAATTCACACCTCCTAAAGGGAACGCGATGTATAAGCAGAATGCTATTATCCTTTATTCCCCTTCCAGTAAAAAGTAAATGCATTCCAAATTGCTCATTCTCTGGGAGCTTTGATCCAAATTTAAGACAAACTATCAATCATAAAAAACAACAACGCGCACTTCTTCTTCATCGTGACGCTGAAGCCTCAGCTGGCAGTCTCTAATAACAATGGCATTTACAGAGCTTACCATTCCTCCACTCCCCCCCCCGCGGAGAGGACACGTAGCCCTTTCCAGCCGTTCAGGAGGTGAGGTCTGAGTTGTATTCATTGCTACACGTACTAGTCCTGGAGGCAAGAAGGAATATGCACGAAGGGCTTAGAACGGAGCATTTGCACGCGCGTCTTGTGTAACTCGGTGAGGTGGGTGCTGTCACTGGCCCCTGTGACAAATGAGGACACAGGCTCAGAGCAGCTCTGGGACCTTGAGTGAGTGGCCGTGCCCACCATTTGCTGGAGCTCCCCTTAATGTCTTTCCCGGGGGCAGACTCCCAGTCACACCGTCTCAAGCTGCTTCTCCTGTCCTCCGAGGGCATGGCTGCCATCCCAGCGGGTTGCCCCAGGGCCGGGGGTGAAAGAAAGGAACGTGCTGATGAGGCTGATCCAGGAGGCCCTGAGGACGCGGAGGAGAAGGTGAAGAGCATTTCAGACCTTGGGAATCCCAGGAGACATGACAGAGGCATGAATACACTTGACATCCTTAAGAAACGGCCTTGTGGCTCAGTGGTTGAGCGTCGACCTATGAACCAGGAGGTCATGGTTTGATTCCCAGTCAAGGGCACATGCGTGGGTTGTGGGCTCATTCCCCAGTAGGGGGTGTGCAAGAGGCAGCCAATCAATGAGTCTCATCATTGATATTTCTCTCTCTCCCTCTCCCTCTCTCGCTGAAGTCACCAAAAATATATTTGAAAAAGGAAACTGTAAACAGGACAGTGTCTTAGGAGTTACTGGATAGAGGCCCCAGGCAGGATGCAAAGAAGGTATTGAGTTTAAGTCCGAAACACAGTTACGGCCGATGACCTCTGTGTGGTCGCTGTGGACTGGAGGGAATGCCCAAACCAGGGCACAGAGCTGCTGCCAGATGAATGAGGGCATGCACCCCACGTGCCTGATCTCGTCCTCCTCGATTCTTCCATCTTCTTATCAACTCATGCCCTGTGCTACCCTTAGGAGTAATCTTGAACTATCTTCTCAAACAAATTCCTTTAAATAAAATAGCCATTTGGCACCAACCATGTCCTTTCTAATTTCCCTCCTTTGTGTGGCATTTTTGGAGAGAGACACAAACTGGCTCGCTCGTGATACATGTCCTTCCTTTCTCTCTCTCTCCAAGAGAGCTGTCAACTTCATTCCCACGAGCAAGTGTCACTGGCACTTAATATCCCCATATTTGTGCAGTTGGATTTCTAAACTAATCTTGAATTGATGTGGTTTCAAATATATATGTTAATAGCAACGGATTCTCATAAGAATAACATATTTAATGTCAAAGGTGCCATCACGCGGCCCAGCATGCAGAGCCACGTCATTTTCTCTCTCCTCCTTGACCTTTACACTGAAATCCCCTTCAAGACCTACTCAATAAGGCGCACAGGAAGGGAGCCCGGTGCTCGTGCCAGTGGCCTGTTTGTCAGACTCCTCAGTCCTCCCAAACCGCGGCCACAACCGGGCAGCCAGCCTTCACCTCGGGGACCATTTGCCGGGCCGTCCGCTCCAGCTGCCTGTTGTCTCCTTGTCCCGGACACGGACACGGTTCTCAGCTCCCCGCCCGCTGGGAAACCATTTCTGACGTGTGGAATGCCTGCGGCCACTGTCCTGCTTTGTACTTTGGATATTTACCTTCTCCGGGTACCTCCTGGAGCTCACCGCTGTCTGAACGCCGCTGGAAACGCCCAGTGACCTTCTTTGGCATTTAGATAGGTAGCATCACAGAGCTATGGTTCGTCCGCAAACCCTGGCTCCTGCAAAGTGTGACTCAGTTATTTAGGTTCGGGACCTCATTTCTCTCTGTAGTTGTCAGAATGAAGCTTTGCTTTTGGAAATAAACGTCATCATTTTTTTTATTTTTAATCCTCGTTTTCCCATTGATTTCTAGAGAGAGTGGAAGGGAAGGGGAGAGACAGACAGAGAGAAACATTGATCTGAGAGAGAGAGGGACATCGATTGGTTGCCTCCCAACCAGGGCCTGGTATTGAGCATGCAACCGAGGTACGTGCCCTTGACCGGAATCAAACCCGGGACTTCTTCAGTCCACAGGCCAACACTCTATCCTCTGAGCAAAACCGGCTAGGACCATCATCATTTTTTTTTATTTACCAAACCACACATTTAATAGAGTGTATATATCTACATAAACTCTTTTATAAATTGCTGAACATTTTAACTCCAGTGTCATTGTCACATGAACCACAGGCATTCTTACTTCAAGTCCATACTTCTGCAATAAATTAAAATGCTCTCAAACCACCCTTCTAGTCTTTAGGATTCAGAATACTTTCATATGAGTGCTTGAATACACTTCTTTACCTTATGTCAGTCAGAACACTTCCATATACGTTTGGTACCAAAAAGATACAGAAATCTTAAAAAGCTAAATATTTAGAAACTGAGGTACCTCGTTATAAAACCGTAATTATACAGGAGAGCGTTCTTTGTAACAAGAAGGCTTCATATCTGTCACCAGTGTTTCAATGCCTCTAGTACGTATTAGCCAACTCGTTCCATTGTCACCGTTCCACAAGCACCTGCCATTCTTGAAGCTGACTGATGTTTAGGAATAAAGCACACTTATTACACGTTGCCAACTTCAGAGGAGCAAGCTTATAACCCACAGTGCTTTTTGAGAAGTGATGATACCTTATATTTCTGGAACTAATCACTGCTAAAGAAAGGAAAAGGATGAAAACATAATTTTTTTCCCCTGTGAAGACCTTTCGCTGCATTGTGTGCCATTCAACTATAAAATGATTATAGTGTTTTGTCTGCCAAGAATGACAGTGGTGAAAAGTAACTTTCTATGTATGTAGAGAGGTGTGCGCACACCTGTCTATCTCTAGATGCCGTTGTCCATATCATTTTCCTCTTTTAGCCTGACTAGCCCACCTTGAAAAGCTGTGGAGGAGGAAGGAGAATAGGAAGTAAGGATTGAAACCCTTGTTGAGTTTTAATGTCCGCAGAAAGGAAGGGTGTTAACATCATTGTTTCATGATTGCCCTGCTTCTTGCAAGTCATTGTTGTGCCGTTTTCAGTCGCCACTCTTTGAAGTTCTTGCCTCATTATTCCACCTTGACACCTCGCGCTGACCTTGCCTCGGTCATGCCACCTGAGCTCATCTGCTGGCCTTGAGCCACTCCCCACCTTGATTGAATACTTGGTCCTCGGTTCACTGGTCTTCCCATCGCTCCAAACTTTGTCATTATTATTAAGACAGAGTAATTATGAAAGTGCTTAGCGTTCTAGCTCAGTGAGGGCAATACATTCCACCTTCATCATCGTCGTCACAAAGTTAGAATCCATGTTGCTATGTACCCATCAGTTTCTAGAGCTAATTTAAAAAGGATGCCACTAGTATTTATGTAATACTTCTACTGTTTCCAAGCATTTTCAGAATTTCATTTTATTCTTACAACAACTGTATGAGACAGGCATCGTCAGCTTTATTTCTAGAATGATTAAGATTGAGCTCACGGATGCTATGAAGAGACGAAAGCAGACATTGATACCAAGGTTTCAGGACGCGAAAGTCCATCTGTGGTTTTTTTTTCAGTTGGACAACATTGTAGCAAAGCTTTCCATTAGTCCACACTGCCACCCCCCTTTCAGCTCTCGGCTACTATACATAAATAGGACATTTCACAGAATCCCAATTACACAGCACACTATGCATGGCAAATAAGACTATAGAGAATGGGCTATATTCCACGTTCTTAAGTAGCTCACAGGTTTCCCATCTAGATAACCTCAGCTACTTCACCCAAATCCAAATTTATTGTTCTCTACAAACCTTAAAAGTATTACGGTTAATGACGTGGACACTCCTCCTTTGAAACGTTGCGTGTTCGTATCA
This sequence comes from Eptesicus fuscus, assembly GCF_027574615.1. Lineage (NCBI taxonomy): Eukaryota > Metazoa > Chordata > Mammalia > Chiroptera > Vespertilionidae > Eptesicus > Eptesicus fuscus. The sequence continues at coordinate 1,693,669 of NC_072494.1, read as the reverse complement.
TGCACTATCTCAGCATTTTCCCTTGCGGTGTGTTGTGTTCAAAGTCTGTTTCTCATGTGTCACAATGCCCTCCGCCTCCTGACTTACCGATTTTTGGCCTGGAGATTGCCAGAGGGGTTGGTTGGTGCTGTGGACCAAATGCTTGTGAACTCCCCGGATTCAGAGGTTGAAATCCTAACCCCCATGGTGATGATATTAGGAGCTGGGGCCTTGGGGAGGTGACCAGGTCATGAGGGTGGGGCCCTGGTGCATGGAATCAGTGCCCTTAGGCCAGACCCCAGAGAGCGTTTCCCAATATGAAGCCTGTGACTCCTGGGTTTGCTTAAACATGGAAGCAGTTACCAGCATTGTTTCTAGGAGGTCCTGGGGACAGCCTGGCTGGAAATCACTCGGTCACTGGCAGATACTCTGGTTATAACCATAGACATCCAAACTGTTACAGGAGAATAAAATCCTAACCAAGGCGAAACGGAAAGAATGTGTCACCCGCTGTCATGTAGAAAAGCTTCCCAAAGAGTGTGGGTTACATCAGCCTCTTCTAGTAAGTGGAGACGTGAAGACCTGTGTTTTCTTTGTGGAAACACCCCACGCAGTCCGTTTCCTTTGCCGTCTGACGCTCAGGCGGGCCCGACGCCCCTCAGGTGGTTAGGACAAAGGTGGTGTCTGGACGAAGCCCAGGCCGGTGGCGTTGATGGTGAGCATGCCACAGGCTCGGAGCTTTGGCTGGAATGGAAACATGGACTCTCCCATCATGCCTTGTGGCCCACACCGAGAGCTCCAGCATCAGAGCTTGCATTTCAGCCTCTTGACACGCTCTCAGCAAATGAAACCTTTCCCCCTGGTCGGGGTGGGTCTTCTGAGGGAGGACGTGTGGACATAAATGGCTTATGACATGTAGAGTGTTGAAATAAACGTGTATCTTAACACTCGCTAAGCCATGAGCTGCTTATTTCAACACGTTTCCCCTTGAAGTGTTTAAACAATAGATTTTACACCGGGCTGTGCCCTCCCCTCTGCGGAATGTGGCAGGGACTGCGTAGACATGCCCATCGGCCTCATAGGGATTCTGCTCCCTTTGCCTGCCACGCCGCCCGTCGCCATCGTTCCTGAAGAAACCTGACATTAAGCGTCCTGCTCTGTCTGTCTTACGTGATAGGTGATTTGGTGATAGCTGCGGCGATTGGGCATCACCCGTTAACGGACAAATGGTTGCATACAGCTTTTTTTCAGACACCTGACGTGTCAGCAAAGACTAGAGCAGCTTTTACTAGAAAACGTCTCGACCCGTCCTCTTGTCGTCAGGACTGACAGCAGCTGGCTTGCAGGGTCACCTTTGAGCGCCTTTATGCATATGGAACCCAGTGCAGTGCCTAGGCCATGCGTGTATGGACAGAAGGACGACAGACACACACTAACTTTCTGACGGGAGGCGATGTGGGAAGCAGGGCTGATGGGCAGTCACAGGTGGAGGTGGAAGCTAGATCTTCCTTTTACTCTCCCAAGGGCCGGACTAGCAACCGTTCTGAGCATTAGAAGCAATGGCTCCCAGGATCTGAGGGATTTAAATGAAATAGCATGTAAAAGCCGTAATAGAGGGCCCTGGACGTGTTAGGCAGTTCAATCAAAGATAGCGATTATTACCGCCGCTACTCTTAGCAGGAAATGGCAATTAATAGAAACTATCAATGTTTTGTGTTGTTTTTTTTAAAAAAATCTATTTCCAGTATTCGCAAGTTTGTCTCTTTGTTTTTGCCAAATAATACGGACAAACTATTCTTTATAGCAGCAGGGAGAATCTGTATCCTATATAATAAAAGGGAAATATGCAAATTCCCCCCTCGACTGGGAGTTTGACCGGAGTTCGACCAGGGAGCGGGCCAGCCTGCCAGCTGCCTGAGGCCCCTCTCCCCAGCGGGCCTGCCCCCGATCGGCCCTCCACACCCCGATCGGGGCAGGCCGGCGGGCCCCACCCGTGCCGGAATCCGTGCACCAGGCTCTAGTGTTGTATGAAGGAGCAATAACCTTTTGTCTAGAATGTCTTTGAATTTATGGGAAAGCTGAGAAGATAGTACAGAGACTTCCATAGACCCCTCACCCAGTTCCCTTTATTTTAATTATAAGGGGATTTTAAATGAAGAACTTACCAGCGAAATGTTTTGCAGTAAAAAGTATTTGTGCCGAAGCCTGTATTTTGGAGGCCAACAAAGTGCTGTGAAATGAATGGGAAAAATCTTTGTGAGAGAATGAGAGAGAAGCCCAAAGGAGGGGTGTGGCCAGAGGGGGCATGGCCAGAGGGGGCATGGCCAGAGGGGCGTGGCTTGGAAGGAAACCTTGAGGAAACCACAGTTCTGATGGAGGCTCCTGACTTTCCTGTCTATAAAACAGCTCCCTGGCCCATCAGACCCCTTCACATAGTTAATTAAGAGATGAAGGGGTAAATGTTCGCTTGTTTCGCAGTACTGGGGGATCTTTTAGGAATCATTAAAATCTGAGTCGTCAGAATGCCCCAGAAAGAAGACACATACGCGCACTCATTTCCCACTTGACATTTCCCGATGTCTACAAATGCTATTGATTTCTACGTCTAAATTATTTCACTTGTGCACACCACGCCTTGTGGAATTGCCACTCGGCCGTTTGTATGGGCTGGTAATTATTGATTGCGACATTATATTCCCCATAAACGGCCACTGTGAGTCGTTAAGCTTGTCAGCATTCTGTTTGCCCACAGTGTCTGGCGTGCGTGCCCTCTCTGGCAATCACAGATGTTTCCCGGGCTCGCTCTGTGCTGGGCATGGGACACACATCATTTCCCCCCGAAACGTTTTAATACTTTGCCACTTTTAAGTTGTAGATTTCAAGAGCTGCCCCGTGGAGCATTGAGGAAGAAGGGACTGTGGGAGTGCGATGATTTGCCTTCCGGGGCTCACAAATAAATGACCTCCGGGATGCAGACAGACCCTTGTCCAGCCGCTGACTGCTGTGCGCATGCCAGCTCTCACCCCTTCGTTCTGTCACCGAGGGCAGAACAGACATTAGCGTGAGGAAAGGGGGCTCCTCCAGGCTGCCGGCCCCACCTACGCTCAGGGCAGACACACCTGAAAAGATGGGGAGACTGGGGGGTCTGATATGATCTGCCAGCACAGGTCCAAGGAGCCCCTGAGCTCTGTTGAGAAAACAATGTACAGCCGTTTGGACAAAGGCTACCCAAACCGCCTCTCCTGCGGGGCTTGGGCGCCGCGCTCTAGCCAGGCTCCCGGACGTGGGTTTTGCACGTCTGTGCCGCCCGGTGCCCGGTGCCCGGTGCCCGATTCGGAAAGGCCTGCGCTGTTTGGAGTCATCACACACGGTGCCAGCGTGGAGATGATGGAACGGTTATGGCAACAAAGTGGAATGAGCAGCTACGAACGGGGAACAACATACGCGAGACATTTCTCTTGGAGGTGCGCATTCGACACGGACGGCACATCCTTTCCCTCCGAGTCGGTCCTGCGAACCCGCCGAGACGTCAGCCCGGGGCCAGTGGGCGAGGAGCTGTTGAATCACGCAGGCTGGCACACACGCCCGCTCAGCCGCGGTCCCCGTGCCAACCCCCAAAGTAACGCCCTCCGCTTGACAAGAGCCCGGAATGTCATCAGAAAGCACCGGCGACCGGGGAAGTGGCAAGTCGAGAGCGGATGCTTCGTCGCAAACCCATCCTGGACTTGACAGACGCGACCAGCCGAGTGCTCTTCAGAGAGTCAGCCGGGAAGATGCGTTCACGGCGACGCGGTTTTCGTGGGAACAGCACCCGGCGTGCGGGCGCTGTGGTTCTGGGGAGGGAGACAAACACTCCCATCGCACTCTGGGCCCGGCGTGCAGAAACAGACTCTCAGGATCTGTTCGCAGCATTTGTGATCAGGTGGTGACAGCTTTGAAATTTGGCTCTGGGGCTTACTGAGTCCAGCAGGCAGCAGAGTGCGGATGGCCGCGGAGCTCGCCGGGCCGAATGCCTCACGTGGCGCTCAGCTCGGCCGGAGCCTGCGGGGTTGTGACTCAGACCTAGTCCCTGTCTTTCTTTCTTTATAATATTTTTATTGATTTCAGAGAGGAAGGGAGAGGGAGAGAGATGGAAACATCGATGATGAGAGAGAATCGTGGATCAGCTGCCTCCTGCACGCTCCACACTGGGGATCGAGCCGACAACCCGGGCCTGTGCCCTGACCGGGCATCGAGCCCTGACCTCCTGGTTCGTAGGTCCATGTGCAGCCACTGAGCCACGCCGGCCAGGCCTAATCCCTGTCTTTATATTTGCTTCATTCTTGGACTCCATGCCCGAAGCCTTACCCGTCAGGGATGGATTTATGGCACCGTGTGTGTGTGTGTGTGTGTGTGTGTGTGTGTGTGTACATGCTCGCTTGTGATATATGTGGCTCTGGAAACGCATGGCCTCCAAGAAATTTTCTCGAGGTTAGCGACCGCTGCTGTGGTCCATGTTAAATGCGAACGACACGAGCTGAGATCCCAAAACCATTGCAGGTTCCCTTGCTCTCTCTGCTGTGGACATTTGCGCCATTTTGTAAGTGAACACACACTTAAATATTTAAAATGATGTCAAGAATCACCCCTTCGTCTTCTCTCGCATGGAGGTCACCGAACAAATAAAGTAACGAGTCCATTTATAGAGCCACAGAGTCATATGATCTTTACACACTCCAGCCAGCGGCATGAGTCCGTTCGCAAAACTCTCCACTCTCGGTTCCCAAAGAGGGTGCCTGTGCTATAGCACCGAGCTCGACGCCACAACAAGACCGAGTTGGGAGTAGCAACAGTGTCCGTGTCGCAGTAACCCCTTCTCGTCGGGCTCTGTCCCTCCTCCGTGTCAGCGTGTCAGCACGCGGCATTTCCCCCCAACTCCGACGTCCCCGCCGCCCGCGCTGAAGCGTGTGCTCACAGGACTGTTTCATTAAACCGCGCTGCCATCGGGTAATTGTTTTAAACAGTGCCACAGCACAGTCCAAAGGAAAGGTGAGCGGCTGGCATTTGCAAATGTCAGGGATTATCTTAACACTTTTATTACAGTTTATAAAAAAGCAAGTCCGGGCCATTTCGTGGCAATTATTTCTACAGAAATTGGTTCTTTAAATAAATTGCTGATTATCTGAAGATGACAGTATTGAAAATGCTGCTAATGAGTGGATTAATCAGTGTAGCGTGTGGTGGCCACCTACAGGTGGGAAGCAGAAAGAACACAGAGACTAATGAGCTCCAGATATCACGTATGAATGCCATGAGTTTCCCCACCCAGTGACACGCTTACAGACATGTATTTCTTCATGCCAGCTTCTGATTCCCGGACACTGTAGTTCATTTCTGCGTTTTTCATAGGTGGTGGTTTTGTTCTAAAGCAAGTTTCACTCTGCATTCATGATTACCTTTGTCCTATAACTCCTGGGTATGATTGTCATTATAACATCATCCAAACTGGGACACTTTTAGAATGAAAGAGGATGCTATTTATAATCATATCGTGTAATTATGAATAAATACAGGTATAATGAACTCGGACTTTCTCTCTCTAGGTCATATAGTTATAGCAATTACTAGCTACCATCGCTTTAATATAATTCCTTGCCACTAATTAGTACTAGAACATGAATATTCTTGGTTTTATCATACATGGACAACATATATTTATCAGTTATAAAGATTAACTCCTCTCTCTAACTTAATTTTAGAAGCATTTAAAATAGGGAAGAAGTATGGCATTGTGGTTAAGAGCATGGCATTGTAGAAATGAATCATCAACACTTTTTTACCTAAAAGAGTCAAATAATAGGAAGTCTAGTTATCAGAATGAAAGTTTGTCTTCGTCCTTCCCCAGAGGCAACTATAACAGTCTAAAACTCCACCTTCTCTCTATTTGTGTGCCCACAGAGGATGTACATGCACTTCTTTTAACCACAGTGGGGCCACCTCACGTAAATTTTTCTTTAACATCGTATCCCAGAGATACTGGCAGGCCCCTTTAAAGGTTCCCTAGGACGTCATACACAGATGAACTACCATTTATCTGATAGTGAAACTACTGGGGATCGTGCAGGTGGCTTTCACGGTTTTGCTGTAAAAACAACACTTTCGGGGAACATCTTTGCACGTGTCACTCCGTGTCTGTGCGAATGGAACAGATTTCCCAAAGTGGCGTCTGGGTGAAGGGCTGTACCTTTGGATCCTGCGGGAGCTCCGTAAACCGCGCACTACCCGCACAGACCGCCTTGATAACCACAGGCAAACTGTGTTTTTAGAAATGAAATGACATGGGAATGGCAAGTTCCCCGGATTTAACATCTAGGAGGCAACACCCCTTGGGTGACACGTGTTTCTCCCCACGTGTGTCTGCAGCTGGGTGCGCTTCCGGTCCTTCTCTCCGGTCCTTCTCTCCGACTCCGGTGGAGTCGGTGACGCAGGCGCCGTGCCAAGGGCTCTCCACAGATTGTGCCCTTTAATTGTCCGAGCTGCTCCGTATTATTGTCATGATGTCCCCGTGTCACAGGGAGGGAGAAGGATGTCTTAGGGATGAAGGAGTTGGCTCCGTCACTTGTGTGAGTGACAGAGCGCCGAGACTCACACTGAAGGGGCGGGACTTCGCATCCTGAGCTCTTAGCGTGGCCCCGGGCGGCCGACACCAGTTTCCTGGGGCGTGACAGCCTCCACGGCACAGCGTCCTGCCGGTGAAATGACGCAGGCCAGTGCAGCCCCCATCCCGGCGTCTGGCCCTCCATGGACCGGTGCTCCGAGCCTCCACGCCCAGCAGCAGGAAGAAGCCTTGAAATCGTCAGCAGACACGGAGACCTTTCCACAGAACAATTGCAGCTTTTCCAGTGACCCTGGAAGGACAGCCACACACACAGTTGCTCTTCTGCCTCCACTTCCGTGTTCGTGCCTCTACATACGGTAGAAGCCTGGGTCCCCTTAGAGCTCCGGTTTGGGGTGAATTATGCTATTTTTCTCAGAGGACTCTAGTCCATGTGTAAAAGTGTATTTTTTAAACAGCTGAGTCTCACTTACGTGTCAGTCTAGTGGGTTCATTACCACGTTAAGCTCGAGTCAGTAAAGTATACCGTTGTTAGCACTTGATGAATCTGTATTGTATCAAAATCAAACTTGCAACTCCCAACTCGTTGAAATTCTTGATTTGCTAATATTTCTTTCTTCTGGATGATGCTACAACTCTTAACAATTAGACCGTCCAAGTTCAGTTTCTAACCAAGTTGTTATCCACTTCATTCATTATATCTTAATTAATGTCAGCAAATTAAACTGCATTTTCTCTGTGTACACGCGTGGGCGGGCGTTATGACCCAGTTTCTGCCTTCCTGCTACCCGGAGCCATCATCGGGAAGTTTATGTGGACTCGCGCTGATGATAACCGTGTGGCAGAGGCTGTCCCAGACATCACATGCTGGGGGGGCGGCTGGGGAACAGAATTACACTCACTGATTAAACCTCCAGTTACCCAGCATTAGCATATGTTCTACACTCTCTTGCCCATTAACTTCCTTTCCTCGTCAAGGGCTTAGTCATGCAAAGTGAGGCTCCCGTGAACTGGAGTTCTCGTGTTGTCATGAAAACCCGTGTCTGCCGGTTTAGTGCCTGGACCTGTGGATTCTCAAAACTTATTTTTTTTATTTTATGTATTCATTTGTTTATTATTGATACTATTACAGATGCCTCCTCCCCCATATCCCCCTTTAGCCACCTCTACCAGATTCTCAAATTTAAAATATATATATATTGATGTTTGGCCTGCCAGCATGGCTCAGTGGTTGAGCATCAACCGATGAACCAGGAGGTCACAGTTGGATTCCCGGTCAGGGCACATGCCCGGGTTGCGGGCTCGATCCCCAGTGTGGGGCGTGCAGGAGGCAGCCAATCCATGATTCTCTCTCATTGATGTTTCTACCTCTCTCTCCCTCTCCCTTCCCCTCTGAAATCAATAAAAATTGAAAAACCCGGTGCCTGAATGTGCCATGCACTCTCCTGCACATCACTGTAGTAAATCAAATTGCATGTGCAGCTATTGTATGCGAGGTCGCTATACCCACTTGCATCACATGTCTTCACGCCATCGTAGTCTCAATGTTCCTAAAATAAACGCCTCCTTTAAGGACGGACAGACTGGGGAACATAGCGATGTGTGCCTGTTCCATGTGTATGTCTGTCCAGCACAGGACAGCTTAGCCAGTGGTCAGCGTGCTAACCATCGACCTCTCTCTCCTGCAGGCACGGCCATCCGGCCCATCGCCCTGAGGGCCGTGACCTCCATCGCGCGCGCTCTGCCCGGATTTCCCATTTTGGCCACGGGTGGGATCGACTCGGCCGAGAGCGGCCTTCAGTTCCTCCACAGCGGAGCGTCCGTCCTGCAGGTATCACTGGTGTCCGCCCCCCTCCCCCACCCCCCACCCCCATCCTCCCGTGTTCCCAGGGGCTTGGTTCGTGTATTTGAAGTTCTCCCCCAAGGGCTCATGCAAGAATGGCTGTTGGTGCCATTCTAAGTATTTCTCTGACAAGAAAAGAGAAATGGTGCCTCCCGCGGGCCTCCCTCCCTGCGCGTTCCCAGTCATGACTCTCGGTTTCGTGCCCACAGTTCTGCTCGGATGTGCTGTCCGTTCCTGATCGCTCTCCCCAATTAGTTTTGAAACGACGCTGAGTTTTGGCGTAGGATGATAATGGAGTTCTGGGGCGTGGCCACTCGTGTTTTTGAATGGCCTCTCTCTCCGCCTTGCGCCTATGATCCTTATTCTGATGGATACTAATGAGACTTACAGATGTTTCCAGGCTGTGTGGAGACCGGTTCTTTTGACATGCGCTGCGTCTTTCTGCTTGGGAGCAGTGAGTTCTTTTTGCAATGACAGCACGCCAAACCTTAGAGCCTGGTGTCCCGGCCTCACACCCGGTGCGCACAAATCTACTTACCGTCGGCCTCATGCTTGGTCGTCACCCCGCAACTTAGTCACAGCAAACTGGGCCCTCTGAGGTGACCTTCCCCTGAAAGGACCCAGTCCTCATGCTGGTCCTGGTATTTCTTTGTATCGTGTGTGTGTGTGTGTGTGTGTGTGTGTGTGTGTTTCATGGCATCAGAGTTACAGTTCAGGTTTGGAGACAGAGACGTGAGTTGTTACAGATTCTAATTACAAGTTAAAAGTCATCTCACTGTAGGAAATTAAAAATGGAGACAATTACAGAAACATTCCAGTTGAGAGAAAAATGCATTCTGGGAAAACAAGAAAATCCCCCAAATAGGGAAGCAGGCTCACTTCTCAGCAGCCCCGGTCCGTCCAGGGCGGATCAATGGCATGCAGCTACTGCGCTGCCGGGAGAACATTAATTTGCAATTATGCAGTGATCGGCTCCTGCACGGGCCGACCATGGACACACTGACCTTTTGCTGAGAAATTCTGTGGTCGTTATTTTTTTAAATATATTTTTATTGATTTCGGAGAGGAAGGGAAAGGCAGAGAGAGATAAAAACATCAGTGATGAGAGAGAATCATTGATCAGCTGCCTCCTACATGCCCCACACTGGGGATCAAGCCCGCAACCCCGGCATGTGCCCTGACCAGGAATTGAACTGTGGCTTCCTGGTTCATAGGTCAACGCTCAACCCCCTGAGCCACGCCGGCCGGGCTCCATGGACGTTATTTTAAGTGGAGCGACAGGGAGGCAACAGGGAAGCGCAGGTCCCATTCAGGCAGGGGCATCACTGCCCACACTCGGGGAGCCTCTGCACTGTGTCCCAAATAGTCACGTGACGGAGCAGACTGAGCCTGTGCGGGGCGTGGCCGCTGGTGCGCGGGTGGATGTGCTGGGCCTGCTCGATGGTGGCAGAATGATGCTCGGGGAACGACAAATGCCCCCAACGAAGCATAAAATGAAGCAGACCTTTCCTGAACGCTGCTACCGCCGGGGAAGACGTGCGAGACTGGTCCACGTGAGTGCGTTACACATGCACGCTGAGCCGCCCGGAGGTACAGGTTCATGTCCCAAAACCACACATTGTTTTTGAAAATATATTTCTATTGATTTCAGAGAGTAAGGGAGAGGGAGAGAGAGAGAAACATCCATGATGAGAGAGAAGCACTGATCGGCTGCCTCCTGCACGCCCCCTACCAGGGACCGAGTCTGCAACCCGGGCTTGTATGTTTTTAAATAAAGTAAATAAAAGTCTCCTAAACATTTCCTTCTAAGGCAGAACAACCCTGAATGTATTAGCCTTTAAAAACAGGCTCATCCATTGGTTCCCCTAACTGGTCTTCTTCAGATATTCAGGAAATTGTGCCTTTCTGTGGCGTTAGGGGTCAGGTCTCCCGTCCATTTAATGATTTTGTGGCTCCTGGATCCTTCGAAGTTTTCAGACCCGATTCCCGGAGCTTGAAGCATGCAGAGTCCCCGTGAAGCACCTCCCACCCCCTGCTCACTGACCCCGCCCACCAAATCAGGAGGGAAAGACAAGGGCTGCTGTGGGCCTCATCTGTTGAATCTGACACGTCTGAACCAAGGACCCACGCCGGTCGTGGAGGTGAAATTTGGGGCACGCAAACATAAGCCTTCACTTTCCCCAAATCAATTACACGTGTTTGTAAGAGCGGAAGGTGATCGGACTAAGATCGGAACGTGTCAAACCCGCTCCATCCCACAGCGACAGACCGTCAGCTGTTCTCCTCGTTAGCGCCTTTCCTGGGGTGGAACCGGAGAGGGTTCCGGTTGTCATGCTCTAAGGGCGTGAGCCGTAATCTCATTATCGTCTCCCCAAGTCAGTCAGCGCAGCCTGGATATTAACTCCTCCTAATGCCACCCGGCCCCGTCACGTGTAGGAGGGGAGAGCAAAGTCCCGTGACCACAGTGACGCCCGCTGAAAATCTCCCCCCGGGAGCTCCGGCCGGACCCGCCAGGCCTCGCACGGCCTGGTCCTGCAGAGGGAGCGGAGACGGTGTTGCACATTCCTCGGCCGGATGCTTCCGAAACACAATGAGCACGAGCAATCAGGAGAGTCTAAAAAGCAAGGCCGTCCAGGGCACTGCAGGACATCCCATGATGCAGTAGTTTCCCGCATCCCAGCTTCAGGACATAAGCCATCGTTTTATTTACAGCGTGACATGTTACAGACAAGACTGAAAAGAAAAAGCACATAAAATCCTGCATCTCCCGTATTTATCTCTTCTTTAGCTCATACGCATAGTCTGAATCAGTCATTTATTTGGAGCCCACTGTGCGTAGATTTGTGGGGGAGGGGTGGGACTGTCAGGTTTGAGTTCATTCTCGCAGGCCGAGCGGTTGAAGCTCATCCCTTCTCGGTCGGCACCTCCCAGCTCCCCCGCGCACCGTGTGATAAGCTAATTGTTTACAACATAAAAGCGGGCGCTTTGGTCCCCGGGCTCTACGTGGTCCCTGATCTTCGGCGTTAGCCAGCGTGGGAAGAAAGAGCCCTGGTTTCCCATGAAGACGCACGTGAGGGAAGTTCTCGCCCGTGAGCGAGCCCCCTGGGCTCACCTGAGGGCAGCCGGCAGCCATCTGGCAAACAGCAGCTCTTCCTGGCGCTCCTCCCACTGGCTCTCCCACCAGCCTCCCGAGGAAGGCGCCCTCGGCAGATGTGGAGCAGACAGCGTCCCGGGGCTGAGCAGGCGGCTTGTCTGGGAAAAGGAGGGGGTGGCCCAGAGGCCTGGCTCAGAAAGGGGGGTCTGTGGGACGAGAGAATAGATGAACGCGTGGGTCGCTTTTGAGAAATAAAGATTTTTCTTTTGAAGAAATGATATTTTAAAATCGCCTATTGAGCCCGGCCAGCATGGCTCAGTGGTTGAGAGTCGACCTATGGTCCAGGAGGTCACAGTTCAATTCCCAGTCAGGGCACAGGCCCAGGTTGCAGGCTTGATCCCCAGTGGGAGGCGTGCAGGAGGCAGCCGATCCCTGATTCTCTCATCACTGATGTTTCTCTCTCTCTCCGTCTTCCTTCCTCTCTGAAAGCAGTAAGATGCCGGCTGGGCTCACCCGTAGTTTTCTAAATGTGGAACATGGGTGTTTTATTCGTGAATTGTACCGAGCAGTGCCGTGTGTATGGAGCACCCAGACCTCAGGGGCTGCTGTTATTTGAACGATTCCCTCCAATGTGTGCTGTCCCCCCTTTTCCAAGGGACCCCCGTCACCACGCAGGGGTTTGCACAGACAGACGCCTTTGATTCAGTGTGCCTGCAGCACCGGTGAGAATCCAGGGCATGTGTTACACCTCTGAGGGGACTCCCGGGTCCCCCTCAAGTCACGCCTTACGGGGCCACCTGATCCCTGGCCCCGCTCAGGGCCGGTCCTGCTGAGAACCAGGGCCCCTGCTTCCGACAGCGGGCTGGGGGCCGTCGGTGCTGCCGGGATCCCGAGATGGTACAGCTGCCCTGCTGAGCAGGAAGTTCACCTGCCGTCACCACGAGGAACGTACAGATTTCACGGAGCAAACGTGTGAGCCGCTATCAGGACCCAATCAGAGCTGTTAGACAAACGGTGAAGTGATATCAGACGACATACCCCGGCCAGGAACAGCAGCGTCAAGGTTAGAGTTTGAAAGGGAACGTTTACCTTTGAGAGAGTGAGAGTCCGGGCCAGGCGGGGCGGGACCTCTGAGCACGCCCGTCTCCTGAGCCTCGTGTCCTGGGTCCGAGCCCGTTGCCAGCGGCGTGCTGACCCGTGCGGTGTATTCTGCGTCTCATGACTGTTTCCTCCGAAAAGGACCTCGTTTCTTCAGACGTGACTTACTCTCTCAGCAGGGCTTCCTTAAAGGGCCACTGAATGTTGCTGGAATCGTGTAGAAAAAATCGAGAAGGAACGGACTTTGCAGACCTCCTTCCAAGTCCCGAGGCGATTCCCCCACCGGTGCCCGGAGCTTGCGGTTCCCAGCGTGGCCAGGACGCTTGTCACAGATGCAGGGTCTTGGGCCTCACGCCAAACCCACGGGCTTGGATCTGCCTTTGGATCAGCTCCTCAGAGCGTGCACATGGATGTCACCGTTTCAAAAGAGACACCCAAGTGCAAGGTCCCTGCCCCGGGAGTTCTGTCAGGAAGGCGAACGTGTGCTCTTACCGACAGTGAAGATGAAGTCACTCGCTCCGGGGAGGGAGACAGACAGTGCTGCCTCGGCCTTAGGATGAGTCAGACGGGCGGCGGCTCCCAGGGGCCCCGACACAGCGTGTCGTCCCGGCCACGCGCAGCGGCGTCTGCTGGTCTCGCCGCCTCCTCCAGGCCGTGTCCCTCCACGTACTCAGCGTGGCTCCCAGTTACGTGGAGCACAAACACCGTGGAATAAAGACCACACGAGCCCGGCCGGTGGGGCTCAGTGGTGAGCGTCGACCTCTGAACCAGGAGGTCACGGTTCAATTCCCCGTCAGGGCACTGGCCCGGGTGGCGGGCTCCATCCCCAGTGGGGGGCGTGCAGGAGGCCGCTGATGGATGGTGATTCTCATCATTGATGTTTCTCTCTCCCTCTCCCTTCCTTGCTGAAATTAATAAAAATGTATATTTTTTAAAAAGAGCACAAAGAGGGGGTGGAGATCTCGCTTCTTCCCGCCGTGGGCCCACTGGGCTCTCCCGCAGTTGGGATGGACCACGTCTAGTTTCCGGTTACGTCAGCGCCGCTTGGCGGAGCCTCCCACATCCCAGGTGCGCCCTGTCTGTGCGGTGAGAGAACTCGTGGCTTTTGTATCTTCTCCCTGAAAATAATCAGGCCCCTGGGTGCCCGGGCCGACACTCTAACCACCGAGCACCCGGGCCAGGGCCAAAGGTCCTTCCTCCTGTTGTGCCAAACCTGACTCCTTGGAAATTCCGCCAGTTGGGTCTCGTGTGGAACAGCCCCGTGGTGTCCCTGAGCCCAGCGCACAGCGCACGGCACAGATCCCAGGTGTGCAGTCTGGGGAGTTTGGACACATCAGGCTCATATTCCTCGTCCGTGCAAGTTCTGGTGCCGTGGCGCCCCTCCCCCCCCCCCATGCCCACCTGCGGGCGTGACCCGGCGCCAGCCTGGAGCGGTGCCCGGCGCACAGGTGAACCCAGTGGAGGAGGTGAGAGCGGGGCCGTGGGGCGAGCTCGGGTCTGACGCCGCCCGTTGTCTTCCCGCAGGTGTGCAGCGCCGTCCAGAACCAGGACTTCACGGTGATCCAGGACTACTGCACGGGCCTGCGCGCCCTGCTCTACCTGCAGGCCATCGAGGAGCTGCGGGACTGGGACGGGCAGAGCCCAGCCACGCCGCGCCACCAGAAGGGGAAGCCGGTCCCTCGCATCGCTGAACTCGCGGGAAAGGTAGGTGGCCCCCGGCCTGTGCCTGCTCACTGCCCCATCAGGTCTCGGTTCCCTGGCACCGTCTCGGGCACAGGAAACCCGGTGCCGCGTGGGGTATGGTTTCCACAGGAGAATCGTGCCGAAGAGGCCTGGTTTCAGCTATGCGACGGTTCCCAGACGCGTTTTTTTGTTGTTAATCTTCACCCAAGGGTATTTTTCCATTGATTTCTATAGAGGGAGTGGAAGGGAGGGAGGAGGGGGAGAGAGACAGACACATGGATTGGGGAACCAGTAAGCCAGGTACTTGCCCTTGACCGGGAAATGAGCCCCAGACCCTTCTGTGTGTAGGCTGGTGCTCTAACCACTGAGCCACCGGCCAGGCCCCTGCTTGTATTTTTCTAAAACCAATGCAACGAGGTCCTGTAAGAGAGAAAGCCCGGGGGGTGTGCGTGTGAGTCTGTGCTGGCTGTGGGATGGCTGCCACCTCCCCCGGCGGGTGGAGGTCTCTTCATTCTTCAAGGAGCTCTGCCAAGGACCCCTCCCCTCTCTGTTTGCAAGATAATCAAATCACTGGGGCCAGGAGGCCGGGAGGAAGTTTTTAAAATTAAAATCGAATCAGTGTCTTTGCAGCTGCCTCTGCCCTGTGGTCAGACCTCGGCTCAAAGGTGGTGCCCCCCGCTGCTTCCCAGAAACGTGCCGTGTGTTTACATGTTGCATAATCTGGTGGTTTTAGCAGGTCTGGTCTAAAACCACACGCAGCATTCCCCCGTGTTCCCTTTGTGTCCCCTGAATAGACAACCATCCTCAAAGACGTTCTCCAGCCCCAATGAGGGGAGGGAAAACGATCATCCGTCGTCTTTTCAGCTTGTCACCACATCAGTAATTAACTTTTGGGGGGGAAGAGAGAAGCAAGTATAAATGATTCTTTAAGGAAGCATTTAATAATTCAAATGGGTCTTAACCTGAAATAGGTCACATGAAAAAGGAGGGGAAACAAAGCCCAGGAGGCAGGGCTGGGCACGCAGCACTGGCTTCCTCCGTGGAGGCCCCGTGTGCCCTCCGGGCAGCAGCCAGGCGGTGGCTGCTCAGAGCAGGGCCGTCTGCTTGCCGGCAGGGTGGTGAGGACCGAGAGGGAGAGAGAGCGCATCATCCGCGTGGGCTCTGGGGAAGCACAGGGCTGAAGGGTCCCCTGCGCGGGCGGCCACACAGAGGCTGCGGGGCATGAATATTTATAATATGGTAATTAGCAAGACTGAGCCCACGCAGCCCGGTTGGTGTCACTCATCGCATGATCGTACACTGAGGGTGCAGTATGTGGTGTCACCCATCACATGATCGTACGCTGAGGGTGCAGTATGTGGTGTCACCCATCACATGATCGTACACTGAGGGTGCAGTATGTGGTGTCACCCATCGCATGATCGTACGCTGAGGGTGCAGTATGTGGTGTCACCCATCACATGATCGTACGCTGAGGGTGCAGTATGTGGTGTCACCCATCACATGATCGTACGCTGAGGGTGCAGTATGTGGTGTCACCCATCGCATGATCGTACACTGAGGGTGCAGTATGTGGTGTCACTCATCGCATGATCGTACGCTGAGGGTGCAGTATGTGGTGTCACTCATCGCATGATCGTACACTGAGGGTGCAGTATGTGGTGTCACTCATCACATGATCGTACGCTGAGGGTGCAGTATGTGGTGTCACCCATCACATGATCGTACGCTGAGGGTGCAGTATGTGGTGTCACTCATCGCATGATCGTACACTGAGGGTGCAGTATGTGGTGTCACCCATCGCATGATCGTACGCTGAGGGTGCAGTATGTGGTGTCACCCATCGCATGATCGTACACTGAGGGTGCAGTATGTGGTGTCACTCATCACATGATCGTACGCTGAGGGTGCAGTATGTGGTGTCACTCATCACATGATCGTACACTGAGGGTGCAGTATGTGGTGTCACCCATCGCATGATCGTACGCTGAGGGTGCAGTATGTGGTGTCACCCATCGCATGATCGTACACTGAGGGTGCAGTATGTGGTGTCACCCATCACATGATCGTACACTGAGGGTGCAGTATGTGGTGTCACCCATCGCATGATCGTACACTGAGGGTGCAGTATGTGGTGTCACCCATCGCATGATCGTACACTGAGGGTGCAGTATGTGGTGTCACCCATCACATGATCGTACACTGAGGGTGCAGTATGTGGTGTCACTCATCACATGATCGTACGCTGAGGGTGCAGTATGTGGTGTCACCCATCACATGATCGTACGCTGAGGGTGCAGTATGTGGTGTCACCCATCACATGATCGTACGCTGAGGGTGCAGTATGTGGATGGGGCCTGTGCTTGCCTTATCGGTGGCCGTCCGTACCTGGAGGCCGTTCATCACTAAGAAAAACCCATAAATAGCGTCACGCTCGCTCAGGGTGGAGCTCTCACGTAAACTGTTTCCGCTGTGATGCTGTTGATGGTTTAGGACAGTGGTCGGCAAACCGCAGCTCATGAGCCACATGCGGCTCTTTGGCCCCTTGAGTGTGGCTCTTCCACAAAATACCACGTGCGGGCGCGCACGGACAGTGCGATTGAAACTTCGTGGCCCATGCGCAGAAGTCGGTTTTCGGCCTGGGCGAGTTTGTTTTGAAGAAGTGGCGTTAGAACACTCAAGGGGCCAAAGAGCTGCATGTGGCTCTCGAGCCACGGTTTGCCGACCACTGGTTTAGGACCGTCTGTAAAGGCATGGCCTGGAGTTCAGTGGACGCGTGCGAGGGGGTGGCTCTGTGCCGTTGGTCTTAGGACTGGTGCCCTCATGTCCAAGCTGGTGCCCAGGCAGAAGGTGGAGGTGATGGAGACACTCGTGTCGGTGGCAGGGGTGGAGCTGGATGTTCTGATCGCTGGGATCTCCACACAGACTTGGTTTGGTAAGCCGAGCCTTCATCAGAATAGTTCGGTGTCATTTTCGGCATGATGGTGTGCTTAACAAATTTTTAAAGGTGGTACCTGTGTGATTAGATTAGCGATTTGTTTCTCAGCCCTGGGAGGAGGCGCAGACGGATGGTCCATCACAGGTCTGCGCTCCTGGCCCTGCGCGGCTGACAGGCCTGTGGCCCTGGGTGATGGGCCCCTTTGGTGCACGTTCCTGACAGTGAATCCAGGCCTCCTGGGGCCAGGGGCAGGTGTGTGTGTGTGTGTGTGTGTGTTTGTGTGTGTGTGTGTGTCAACGAGGCAGCTGCAGGTTACAGGGTCAGCAGCTGCCCTGTGGGGTCCATTAGCAATGCCTGCACGGGCCTGGACCAGCAGAGGTGTGGGTCTATTAGCAATGCCTGCACGGGCCTGGACCAGCAGAGGTGTGGGATCCATTAGCAATGCCTGCACGGGCCTGGACCAGCAGAGGTGTGGGGTCCATTAGCAATGCCTGCACGGGCCTGGACCAGCAGAGGTGTGGAGTCCATTAGCAATGCCTGCACGGGCCTGGACCAGCAGAGGTGTGGGGTCCATTAGCAATGCCTGCACGGGCCTGGACCAGCAGAGGTGTGGGTCCATTAGCAATGCCTGCACGGGCCTGGATCAGCAGAGGTGTGGGTCTATTAGCAATGCCTGCACGGGCCTGGACCAGCAGAGGTGTGGGGTCCATTAGCAATGCCTGCACGGGCCTGGACCAGCAGAGGGGTCCATTAGCAATGCCTGCACGGGCCTGGACCAGCAGAGGTGTGGGTCCATTAGCAATGCCTGCACGGGCCTGGACCAGCAGAGGTGTGGGGTCCATTAGCAATGCCTGCACGGCCTGGACCAGCAGAGGTGTGGGTCCATTAGCAATGCCTGCACGGGCCTGGACCAGCAGAGGTGTGGGGTCCATTAGCAATGCCTGCATGGGCCTGGACCAGCAGGGGGGTCCATTAGCAATGCCTGCACGGGCCTGGACCAGCAGAGGTGTGGGGTCCATTAGCAATGCCTGCACGGGCCTGGACCAGCAGAGGGGTCCATTAGCAATGCCTGCACGGGCCTGGACCAGCAGAGGTGTGGGTCCATTAGCAATGCCTGCACGGGCCTGGACCAGCAGAGGTGTGGGGTCCATTAGCAATGCCTGCACGGGCCTGGACACAGGAGCACAGGTTTCACAATGTGACCTGCCACTTCCCGAGCGGGTTCGTCTGCTCTGGGACCTGGGCAGCTGCTGACCCTGTAACCTGCAGCTGCCTCGTTGACACGCTGTAACCATGCGGCATTGGCACTGTTCTGCAGCATCCCATCGTGCTTTTCAAAACGATGATTCCTCATTCCTCCTCGCTCATGAAATTGACATCTAATTGACAAGCGCAAAGGGCATTATTTCCATTGTCATCTTCATGAAGGTGAGTGGGGAGGCATAATTCCTTGCACTTCATCAAATATACTACTTTAATCAAAATGTGCCTTATTCATATTAATTCTGTTCTCAGAACTTGTACAAAGTGCTTTCCTTCTTACGCATAACTTACCCACATTAATTCTGCTGTTACTCTTAAGCTGGAAAAAAAGAAAAACAGGATTTTTTTTCTTGTTCTGGGTGGGGATTGAGGATCTATAAAGAAACCATTACTGTGGCGTGTCAGATAAAATTAGAATTCCAGTCCCGTCCTTGAACGCATCCGCTATCCTCCCTCCTAAGAACTCTGTAAAATCAGCAACGCTTATTGCAAGCCAGCGAGCTTTGCTCCTAATCCCGATTTTATGGAGAAAGGCAAAACCTCTCTTGGTAATTCTGAGCTATGCCCTGAGATTCTCCCTGAGAAAAATATGTATTTGTTATATTTCTGCCTGAGCCCCGTCTGCCCACTTGAATAAAAGGAGTATTAGGTAAAAAGATAATAATTTTCTGGTAAGTCAAGGAGTCAAAAGAGTCATTTTGATCATGTAAAGAGTCACCACAAACTCTAATCCTATTCAGGTCTATGCCACTTTGTCCTCATCTAAGAGCTGAGAAAAAATTAAATGTCCACTATTTGAAAGTTAAAGAGGGGATCTGTTTTACCAAAAGACAAAAGAGAAAAACAATCCAACGAGCCCTAATGAGGGGGTTGTTGTTGGCTTTCACTTGGCATGGACCATGACCGCTACTGAACAGCTTTACCCAGACGCTGGCCTCTGAGGAAGACGGGCGAGAGGGCCCCAGTGCGGGCTAGCGGGCAGCGCCACGGGGAGCCACGCAGTTCCCTGTCCACACGGGGTACCACTCTGTCCTCTCTCCTCAGAAACCCGGCTGCTGTCTGGTTGCCCATAGCGACCTGGCCACCCTCCTCCTTTCCGACTCTCCCCTCCGTTTTATGCTGTGGAGATGCTGGAACGCAGGTGTATTAGGACTCAAACCCGTCGCCTGTGCTAGTGTGTGCTCATGGTCCCAGGCGGCCCCTAGCCACGTGTCTGAGGAGCTGTGACTGCCACCCGCCTGCAGAGAACCTGGGCCACGGCCCCGCAGCCCTCACCATCCCCCCGCCCCGTCCTCACACCCCTGTCCGCTCTGACCTACATGGCGCCCAGCTAACCCGTCCACACCCTGCCTTTTGACACGTCGTGGCCGGACCTCTTTAAAGCACTTTGCTTGTCTTCCCTCTCTATCAACGTTATGCCATTTCATCTCAAACTATAGAACCTTCTAGATCCTTTGCGGGCAGTTTTCTCTGCGTGTGCCCAGCCCAGCTGAGCTCCTCAACGTCCCCCATCATTTCAGGGCCATCAGCAGGTCCTCCTTCAGAGCATCAAGGTCCCCCAGTCCTTCTTAAGGTGGCGCCGTAAGCATGAGGCACCTTCTTCCTCGCACAGGTCAGGTGCTGGGAAACCGTCTCTGCTCGAGGCCTCTTGTTTCTAACTCACTGGTCGGCCCATCAGAGTCAGATTTCTTCTATCCCCCCTTCCTCCCCCCCTCCCCCCCGCCACCCCGGTTCCGTGCCCTTCCTGCAGCCCAGGGCTCAGCGGTAGCGATTACCCAGCAGCTGCAGAAACGCTCCGCATGCGTTAGCTCACAGTTGCTTCCTGATGTCACCGCAGCTCGGGGCCAACACGTGTCCCCGCCCACGGCGCTCCTCTGACCTCGGTCTCCCAGACCCACTCCCTGAAACTGCAAGCACAGCTGGGCGGGAGCTGAGGGCCGGCAGGAAGCTGACCTCACCTCGCTGGGGAGCCAGGGGCCTGGGACAGCAGCCGTGGCCACCGCCACTCCTCGTCTCCATTGGGGCCACCGAGCGAGCGGAGGTTTTGCGGCAGGTGGGGGAGGGTGCCAGTGGTGGCATGCAGGAGATGAGGCAGGTACCCACGCTCCCCCGCTCCTGCCTCCGGCTCCTCCGATGTCTCCCTGCTCGCACGCTTGAACCGTTATCTCGGACGTTTCGGTGGGTTAATTAAATTCTTCTAGTGTTGATGCCAAGAAAGCCGGAACGTTTTCCACTGAGACCAACGCTACTCAAGACAGGGCCCGGCGGGGACCTGCTCAGTAACACTGCCACGTGTCGCAGGACTGCGCACAAACACCCGAGAGCTCTAATGAGCTGGCAGTCAAGTGCAGGGGAGGCGGGTTCTGGCCGCTGCGACGTTCCCAAATCTAACCCTGCTCCTGAGCGAGGCCCCGGGGACACTCAGCCGGGCAGCAGGCAGTGCGAAAGGGCAGGCGCAGCGCCCAGCGCGAGTATGTAGCCTGCGCCCTCTGAGATGGGGGCCGTGTGTGTGTGTGTGTGTGTGTGTGTGTGTGTGTGTGTGTTTCCACTTGGAACCATTAATGAGAGGCACGCTTGATTCCAATGAGCAACAAGGGTCATTTCTCTGGGCCGAGCGGAAGGCATCACTGGGGAGGCAGGAGTCAAGGTCTAGAGAAGAGTCCTTGTTGAGAGAGGCCGTTGATTAAGGGAAACAGGTGGCGTCAAAGGACAGGCGCTCGCTCACCCACTCCCTTCCCCGGCTCCTCCCGCGTCCCTTTGGCTCCTGGCTCCTTCGCTCACCGAGCCGGGGACGACCCGCCTGCGATGCTGTGTTCCTGGTGCTTCATCTGCCTCCGGGGGATCCCACGGAAGGGGAGGAGCGGGCCGTGGGCATGGCCTGGTGGTGGACACATTTGTTTCTGTCATCCTCACACGGGGCCTTGCACATCCCCGTGGTTGAGGTAGCCTGGCCTCAGGTTAGGACTGGCATTCTCCCAAGAGGAGGGCAGCCCTGGGTAATAACTGAGACACGTGGGCAAGGAAAACCAGCGGAAAATGCTTTGTTACCGTTAGAAAGTGCAACAGAGCACCATAGCGAGGTGCCGCTCGACACCCACTCTGATGGCTAAACTGAAAAAGACTTGACAACATCAAAAGTTGGCAAGAATGTGGCGCAACGAGAATTCTTGTCCTGTGCTAACGGGAGTATAAAACGTCCCAGCCTACTTTTCTAGTGACTTTTTCAATTGATTGTTAGAAGAGAGAGAGAAACATCCATTTGCTATTCCGTTTTTTTTATCCATTCATTGGTTGCTCCTCATATGTGCCCTGACAGGGGATCGAACCCACAACCTTGGCGTATGGGGACGATGCTCTAACCAGCTGAGCTACCCGGCCAGGGCTACAACCATTCTGAAAAATTCTTCTGCACTTTTTTTGTAAGACCCAACACTTCCACTCCCAGGTATGGATCCAAGAGAAATAAAAACACATCTCCGTCAAGTTAGAGATACTAGATGAGTTTCAGACACATTGTGCTGAGGGAAAGGCGGCAGACACGAAAGAGTAGTCACTGACTCCCTGCACGTGGAGTCGGTACCAGAAAAACAAATCGATGGCATTCGGATCACAGCCGTGACCAGGAGGATGACGGGAAGAAGGCAAAGGGAATTTTCGGGAGTGAAGCAAGCATCCGCGCCTTCATTAGGGCGACAGCCCCTGGCTCTATTCATCTGCCCAAGCCCTCCCAGCCGAGTCCTCACAATCTGCATTGTCCTGCGTGTGACAGACATAAACGCCTCACCTTAACTCCTTTTGTGTAAACGTCTAACTGGGAAAGGAACTGTGTCTAGGGACAAAGTATGACCTGCCCTGCAGACATGCAGACGACCTGTATTGATGCCCCATTACTTTTCATAAGGCGGCTTTGGGGCCGGAGCCCCTTGTGAATGTAACGGCCGGGAATGAAGAACCGAACCGGTACCCAGATCAGCTCTTGGCTGGAACCGGATTTAAGGAAATGGACGGCTCGGGGCATAAACAAATGCGCTCCCTCTGCCAGCTCGCGGCGGCTGGGTGTGGGTCTGGACCACGCGGGCCCTGCTCTGCGCCGGGGGAGGCCGGCCAGGCCTCGGAGCAGGTGAGGCGGAGACGGGCAACATCTGGCTCCGAGGGGAGCGGCAGGAAGGGACGGCACCCGTGCGAGTGCAAAGCTGCTTCTTGGGGCGGGAAGTGTGATGGGTCCTTCGTTGGCTTCCAGGGAGGGGCTTGTAGATCAGCTGTGCCCGCAGCCTCTGGGAGCACAGCGGGCCTTGTCTAATGCCCACAGCGAGGAGCACAGCGGGCCTTGTCTAATGCCCACAGCGAGGAGCACAGCGGGCCTTGTCCGGTGCCCACAGCCTCTGGGAGCACAGCGGGCCTTGTCTGGTGCCCACAGTGGGGAGCACAGTGGGGAGCACAGCGGGCCTTTTCCAGGGAGCACAGCGGGGAGCACAGCGGGCCTTGTCCGGTGAGCACAGCGGGGAGCACAGCGGGCCTTGTCCGGGGAGCACAGCGGGGAGCACAGCGGGCCTTGTCCGGGGAGCACAGCGGGGAGCACACTGGGGAGCACAGCAGGGAGCACAGCGGGCCTTGTCCGGGGAGCACAGCGGGGAGCACAGCGGGGAGCACAGCGGGCCTTGTCCGGTGAGCACAGCGGGGAGCACAGCGGGCCTTGTCCGGTGAGCACAGCGGGGAGCACAGCGGGCCTTGTCCAGGGAGCACAGCGGGGAGCACAGCGGGGAGCACAGCGGGGAGCACAGCGGGCCTTGTCCGGTGCCCACAGCGGGGAGCACAGCGGGCCTTGTCCGGTGCCCGCAGTGGGGAGCACAGCGGGCCTTGTCCGGGGAGCACAGCGGGGAGCACAGCGGGCCTTGCCGTGGCTCCCAGATCAGCCCTTACCCCGATGGCGGTGGAGTGTCCCAGGCGGGCTGGGCTCCTGGCCCCATGTCCTGCCCACCTTTATCTGAAAAAGACAAATACTTTCCTAACGCTTTCCTTTTTGTTGTTGTTGATTGAAGGTCAACTGTGATGGAAATTTTTTTTAATCTTTATTGTTGGAAGCCTTACACGTGTCCCCTTTCCCCCATTGACCTCTCCCAGGCTGCCCCCCCCCCCCAGGCCTTCACTACCCCATTGTCTGTGTCCACAGGTGATGCGTATACACATACACGTTTATTGGTTGATCTCTTCCCACCCCCCTCCCCCGCCTTCCCTCTGAGGTTTGACAGTCTGTTCCATGGGTCAGACACGTGACAACACGTGGAAATATGAAACGGGAAAAGCCTTGGGTTGCAGGAAGCATGAAATTTGGAGAAGAGCAGTAAAATCAAATGGGAAAACACGTCCCAGATATTACTCCACCTCCATGGGTCGGCCAGCAGCACCCGCCCGTGTCCGTGGGCTCCGCTGTCCCAACCACGTACGCGTGCCCCCAAGTTGGGCATCACCTGTCACTGCGAACCCCACTTCGTCACCAGGTCTGAGGGCAGCCCAGTCTCACTCAGCTCCTGCCCCACCCGCCTCTGCGGCGCCCCCGGCACAGCACCTGACCTCCCCGGGACGAGGCCTCCTGCGTGCGCACCCTCAGCCTGGTCGCAGCGCGCAGCCCCACACCGCACGTCACCCACGGCTCCGTATTGTCCCAGACATGATAAGGACGGTCTGGGGGCATGGAGGGGCGGGCAGGGATGCAGGATCGCTGTGGCCCTGTCTCCCCCTCGGAATCGAAACCCTGTTCTTCTGCATAGCAGCTCTGCGCATTAGGCTCCGAACTAGTTTGATAACCGTAGTCGTGCAAAATATAGAAATAAAAAATTGGGATGTTATCAGCTCTCCCCGCACTGAGCTGCCAGCCACTCGGGGCCCGCCCCTCCGCTGCCCCTGAGCGATGACAGTCCGCATTAAAGCCAGATGAGTACAGGCTGATTGCAGGGCCCTCTGCCCAGCTCCAGGCCGCTCCACGGGTGCCTTTTAAGAAAAGGCTCCTCTGGTGCTTTGAAGGGTTTTTGGGGTCATTTTAAGTGCACGGCCGAGGGGCAGGGGAAGGGACCTCGCAGCAGAGGAACTAGGAGGGTGTCCAACTGAGGGTGGGTAGCAACAAGACACGCTACCCTTAAAATCCTACTTTATCAGCAGGAAAACAACAAAAATCACCTAAATATGCCGACTGGCGTAGCTCAGTGATTGAGCGCTGTAATTAATACTTCATCCGTAATATCAAATCAGGCCGGAGAAAGTTACTTCTTAAGTAGCAAAAATGCTAATTTACTCCCCTTCTGTTTTTAAAATATGTTTTTATTAATTTTTATAGAGAGAACAAGGGAGAGAGAGGTAGAAACATCAATGATGAGAGAGAATCATGGACCGGCTGCCTCCTGCACGTCCCCACTGGGTATCGAGCCCGCAACCCGGGCCTGTGCCCTGACCGGGAATTGAACCCTGACCTCCTGGCTCCTAGGTCGATGCTCAGCCACAGAGCCACGCTGGTCTGGCTCCTCTTTCTTTTGGTGGGAGAGGCTGAAGAGACCTCTGTATGGAATACCAGGCAGATTCGGATAAGAAGCTGACGTCCAACTTCATGAATTCGCTTTTGCTGTTAAGTCCTTTCACGGGATAACCGAGTATGTTCCTTAGAAAGTTGTTGCTCTAAAACGCACTGCATCCCTGCTGTGCTTGTTAAACACAGAGCAGAGACCTAGAGCAGGGAGCTGGGGACCTGGATGCTGACCCTGCCCGTAGCCAGCTGACGGCACAGTCGCAGCACATCTTTCTGAGCCTCCGCTTCCTCACGGGAGAATGGAGACAGTTAAATCTTCCCCCAGCGACGTCACAGAACTGTCACAGGGAACCACAGCAGATTGCACGTCCTCCCTGGATCGGTGGGGATCTGTTCTGAGACCCCCAGGGGATGTCTGAAACCACGGGGGGTACCAAACCCTACCTAGGCTGTGTTTTTCCTCTAAACACGTGACTTTCACTTAAAGCACTTAATGGCTTCTTTCTAAATACATGTACTAGAGGCCCGGTGCCTGAAATTCATGCACTCGGGGGAGGGAGGGTCCCTCAGTCTGGCCTGCATCCTCTCACAGTTCGGGAACCCTCGGGGAATATCTGACTGATGGCTTAGGCCCACTTCCCCTGAGGAGCAGGCCTTAGCCGTTAGTTGGACATCCTTAGTGCTGCCTCGGAGGCAGGAGAGGCTGCTGCCACTGCCACAGTGGTCGAAGCTGTGAGTCTGGCTTCTGGTTGAGCGTCTGCCCCCTGGTGGTCAGTGCACATCATAGTGACCCGTCATTCTGCCATTTGGTTGATTTGCATATTAGCCTTTTATTATATAGGATTTTTTTTATTTTATTTTTTAAAAAAATATATTTTATTGATTTTTTTACAGAGAGGAAGGGAGAGGGATAGAGAGTTAGAAACATTGATGAGAAAGAAACACCGATCAGCTGCCTCTTGCACAGCCCCTACTGGGGATGTGCCCGCAACCAAGGTACATGCCCATGACTGGAATCGAACCTGGGACCTTTCAGTCCGCAGGCCGATGCTCTATCCACTGAGCCAAACCAGTTAGGGCATATATAGGATTTTTTAAAATTGATTTCAGAGAGAAAGGGAGAGGGGAGAGAGAGAGAAACATCAATGATGAGAGAGAATCTTGGATCGGCTGCCTCCTGCACACCCCACCCTGGGGATCGAGCCCACCACCCAGGCATGTGCCCTGACCGGGAATCAAACCCTGACCTTCTGGTTGGTTCATAGGTCGATGCGCAACCACTGAGCCATGCCAGTCGGGCACTGACTGGCTTCTTTGTGGCAGCATCACTACTCTTGTGCTTTGGGGCCATGATTAAGTAACAGGGGGACCTGAACAGAGCCCTGTGACACCTCCACTGAGTGCCTGATTTGGGGGGGGGGGGGTATCTGTGGGGTGGACGCCGGACAAAGGGACAATTCACGTCCTGGACCAGGCAGAGGGGATGGCGGGAGCTCCAAGCCTCAGGGACGCTCGTGGGTGGCAGATGTGAGGAATTCCTGCGTCCGGCATCCAGATGATCTCCCGGAGCCCCTTCCCCAGTCGCCCCTTTGTTGTTTCCTGCGTGTGGGTTTCTCGCTGAGTCACGTGGTCCCTGACGGGGCCGGCCCTCTCCTAGCACAGCCTCAACCTCTTGCTCTGGCAGGCAGTTCCCCGGCCAGTCTCCCTGCCAACGCGCTCGTTCTAATTCCCGAGAGGCGTTACCTCCTGCAGGAAGCTGGGCTGAGTCCCCAGCGAGGTGACTGCTCTCCTCTGGACAGAGAGCATCTGGTCTGCACCCCAGCAGGTCCCCTCCGTGTGCAGCCGCTGGTGGGCGTCGGCTGGTCCTGGTCTCTACGCACCTTCCCCTCGCGCCCCGATGACACGCCTCGCGCACCGTGCTCTCCTGCGCCCGTTCCCCCTGGTGCCCGCCGGTCCCCAGACGCAGGCTCGGTGAGACCGTGTGAATGAGTGGCCACGAGAGCGGATGGCTCCTGAGGTCGCCCTCCGCAGTCCGTGGACTTGTGGCGCGACTTTATGGGGAGCCCATTGGATGGATAGAGGCCGAAAGCAAAACAACCCGCACTGTCCATGCACACGGCCTCACGTAGCAGGATGTATCGTCCTCCGCGCCTGTGGGCATGGCCAGCCGCACCCCCCTCGCCAATCCAAGGGCCTCCGGGGGGTGCAGGCTGGTTTGCTGTGAAGGACGTTCTGTGCCTGTAATTTCCGCCTCGCCCTCACTCCCAGCGGCGTCCTGGCTGGAGGGACGGTGGACGGCCACTGCTTCCTGAGGACCGTGCCTATCAAGTGGGAACCCCCACAGTTGTCGCCTGGTCTTCTTAAGACAGGCTCCCCCGGCAGAGCGCGTGTCCCCACCCCGCCCTCCTCCCCGAGGTTCCGGCTCATCTAGAAGCAGACCCGCCACAGACAGACTGAGAACGCACACAGCCGGGGAGACGCCCGTCCCCCCGCGAAGCCGCTGGAAGGAGGCAAGGGCAGCACCTGAGGCGCGGGGTCATGGCGGGGGGTTGGGGGGGTTGTAGTCCTGGTTTTTCCCTCTGTCTCCGGGGGTTCTGCACGAGACGCCCTGTAGCCTGGAGTTTGAGGTTTGCGTTCCCAGCTGGTGGGCACGTCTGTAACCGGCTGCGTGTGCAGGTCGGCTCCGCAGCAGCGGCCCCGGCGCCCTCGCCGGCCCGGGACAACCACGCCTGGTGCGAAAGAATTTTTTAAAAAGTCAAGCAATGCTCCCCTCGCCACCCCAAAACCACGTCATTGTTTCCTGTGCCCTGGGTTTGCTTCCCTCGGGAAAGCCGACAGCTCCCCTGGGCCTTGGCCGGGCGGGTGCGGAGGGGCGGGCTGCAGAGCTTCGTGCTGCTCATAACGCCCCGTCCAGAAGCAACCCGACGCACCTGTGACGCGACAGCATCTCCTTTTGCGGGCTGCCCGGCCTGGGATCGCCCGGCCCCCGCGGCTCCCAGACCATGCCGCACCCACCCCCCTCATTAAAGTGGCCGCAGTTCACCGGTTCTGTCGCCGGAGCGAGTGCACGCGGGGTGGAGTGAGGTACAGCGGAGGCCGCCGTCAGCAGCGCCAGAGACGGCGGGGAGCCGCTTAATGAGGCCAAGTGCGCGGCCCCCGCACCCACCGCGGCGCCGCCACGCCTCCGAGCGGGTGGCTTGCTTCCCTCCACAGGCCGAAACCTTTGGTCTGTTATTTTGTGTTGATGCACCTCGAGGCTAACACACATTTTACTATGCTGCCCACGGAGCGGGAGGCCATCAGCCGTTCGGCGAGAACATGTGCACTCCCTGTTAAATTAATGACGAGCGAGCAGAGACAAATCTGGGTTTTCATATTTAATTACCGCGCACGGCAGCACGCCAGCAAGGATAAATTGCGCGATTCTGATGCTGCGTTGTTGTTTTTACATCTTCTCCCACGAAGGGTGCACGCTCGCCCCGCCACCGCCGCCGCCCGGGGCCACACTAACCTCCCTCTGCACGTCCTCCTCCCCTCCGCGCCACCGGTCTCCTGTTGTTGTCCTCGGCGTTAATTCTCACCTGAGGGTATGCTTCCATTGGTTTTTTAGAGAGAGTGGAGGGGGGGGGGGAGAGAGAGAAACATCAATGTGTAAGAGATTCACATCAATTGGTTGCCTCCCGCACGCACCCCGACCAGGACTGGGGACCGAGTGTGTAACGGAGGTATGTGCCCTTGCCCAGAATCGAACCTGAGACCCTTCAGTCAAATGCTCTATCCACGGAGCCAAACTGGCCAGGGCCACGTCACCGATCTTAGCCGCCACATGGAAAGGTGAGCTGTTTCATTGGCTAAATTTAGTGAGAGGACTGGTGTTCTTTGGGCACATCCGTGGAATAAATAAGCATGTGCTTTGTGAGAAAGAGTGGTAACGCATCTAAGAACCTGCACTTCTCATTCCTGACCGCCACAGCGCATGGTGGGCATGGACCCGCGGCCTCTGTCCTTCTGGTCTACCCCAGGCACAAAGCACGGCCCGTGACTGAATACTTGATGTTTTGCTCCCACTCAGATGGCCCGGGTGGAAAGAAGTGATCAAGAGAATCTCAAGGAAAACCCCAACCATCTTGCCACTCTGGAAATTTCCCCCCTTCATTTCAGTCTATGAAATGAAAACATCACAAGTTGCAAAAAAAATAAGTAAATAAAGTTTCTTATTACTGACCCGCCATCTGTCCCGGTTCCCAATGCCACACCCACTGAGGGACAGGGTCAGCCAGGCCACCTGCAGCGGGCAGCCCCATCCCGCAGAGGGTCGGCTGGGCTACGCACACTGCGTCCACGTATCCCCTACCTCGTATCCCCCACCTCGCTCACGTCCCGTATCCCCCACCTCGCTCACGTCCCGTATCCCCCACCTCGCTCACGTCCTTCAGCCAGACCGGGACATGGTCACTGGACACTGAAAACGCCTTTGAAAGCTCCCGCCGATGAGAAATGGGTTCGTGACACCTTGGAAATTGGACACTTAGCATGGGGTCAGGAGGCTTTTTTAAAAAAGTCTCCTAAAGATTCGATGGAAGCTAAACTAGGAAAAGCAGGGAAAGATGAATGAAGGAATAAAAAACCACCAGAGTAATTGTTGCTATGCATTCATGTACATTTCCTCAGTTAATAAATGCTCTGATCCATTTTAGGGCCTCTGGGTAGTTGATTTTCTTACATTCGAAAGGGCCAATAAAGAAGAATTTCATAAATAAGCTGGTATATAAATGTGATGTCAAGAAGCATATATATTTTTCTTCATCGATTTGCTTTGTTTATCGGATTTGGGACGCAAGAGAGTCCTCTGGGCTGTGGAAGGCACGATATTTCAAACCCTATTCAGTTAAATTTTTTACTGGTTTCCTTAAATTCACTTGATGGTACCAATTTCAGAAAATAATAAAGGGCCTAGTGGCGATGAACTCGCCAAACCCCAGCCTTAATGTTAAAGCAGAATTTATTAGAAAAATAAATTTTAACTACAGAAGCGCGGTAAGCTCTGTGTGTGTGTATCTTAGGACCGACTGGTCTGGGAAGCAAATATGTCGCTGAGATCTAAAAATAACAAATTTTCAGAATTCAGATGGGGACCTACAGTGTCATTGTTAGCATTAAAAAAAAGTTAGTCAGCATTCCATCAACTGGGAGCTGAGGTTTTTACCTTTAAAACTGAAATGATGTGTCAGGACCACGTCTCACTAGTCCCTGGCCCCGTGGTACGTCCACCTTCACTTTGAAGATAATAGAGCATTGTCTCTCTAATTACAGGCCAGAATTGAAGGAAAATATCAGGGGCGTAAAAATATCGTATTTACTTTACTAATCAGCACAATTGAGGACTAAAAAGTCCATCGATGGCATTAAAAAAAGAAAAGGCCACAAAAGGACCATCCACTGACCACCCTCCCCCCCCCCCCGCACGGGGCCGTGGGTCTGGGGACAGTGTCGTCTCCCACGCAAGGTGGACATGTAGTCACACGCTCGGGAATAAAAACCCGTGACCTCAGATGTACACGGGGCTCTGCGGGAGTGGCTGAGCATTTCTGTCTTTGTTTTTTGTTATCCTCACCCCAGATATTTTCCCATTGATTTTTTTTAGAGAGAGTGGGAGGGGGAGGGAGACACAGAGAGAGAAACATCGATGGGAAAGAGACCTATCGCCTGGTTGCCTCCCACACGGGCCCAACCAGGGCTGGGGATCAAGCCTGCAACCGAGGTACGTGCCCTTGACTGGAATCGAACCCGGGACCCTTCAGTCCGAGGTCCGAAGTGCTGACCACTGAGCCACCGGCCAGGGCTGGGTGGACATTTCTGATTTCACGTGTACTTCACCATGGGTTAGAAGCAGGTGGGTCACCTCCTCGTGTTTCTCCGTTTAGTCACCTGCCGGCATTTTCCCACAGCTGAGATTTGCTTTGTAGCGACCATTCTAAATTAGGATTTGAGATTCACATTTTTTTTTAAATAATCACAGGATAACAACTTTGGCCTTAACCATCATTGTCATGTTATTCCCGCCAAGGTTTTTATGTTTCCCATTAGTGTGCCTTTTAAGACAATATTTGTTTTCCTGATGATAAAGGTAGTAAGTGCTCACTGTCGAAAATTAGCAAAATGCGCAAGTCCATGAAGATCATCCCCATCTCATGGCTCAGAGGTCCCAACTGCGAGTGCAGGTGCGACACCAACTCCATCGGCTCGTAAACGAAACTGGGCCTCCTGCTGTGACGGCCGCCGCGTCCCTTAATCTACCGCACGCGTCTCATACGCTTCTCGTGATCCCCCGAACGTGGCTTTCTTTGTAATGCCCACCTGCGATTTTGAAGAATGAATACCAATTTAGCTATTCTGCTATTTGGAACTTTTTAAAAATACATATTTTTTATTGATTTCAGAGAGAGAGAGAAAGAAACATCAATGAGGAGAGAGCATCATGGATCTGCTGCCTCCTACACGCCCCCTACTGGGGATCGAGCCCACAGCCTGGGCCTGGGCCCTGACGGGGATCAGCTTGGGACCCTTCAGTAGAGGACGTGCAGGAGGCAGCCGATCCATGATGCTCTCTCATCACTGATGTTTCTGTCTCTCTCTCCCTCTTCCTTCCTCTCTGAAATCAATAAAAATATATTTTAAAAAAAAAAACACATGTTAAATGGAGGGAAGACTTGTCATTTGCAACTCAATCAATCCAGTGTTTCTAACACGGACGATGTGATACCACCGGGCAAAAGCCCTGAGGGCTCTACCTGAATCTGAAACCAGGATGTGTCCCAGGAAAGCGCCTTATGAATGGCCCGGTCCACCCTCCTCCCCCACTGCACAGCTGAGCAGACCGAGGCTCACGGAGTCCCGGCTCTGCCTTAGGCCGCCAGCCGAGGCGAGAGCGCCCAGCCCACCTCCCACCTGCTCCCGGATCCCACGCGCCCTCCCCCAGAGAGGGGCCTCCGGGGGGCGGCGTGCTGCTGGGAATACAGCTAATCAGACCCGCTGGGCCCCATCGCCCTCTCAGCAGCTGGCCGACGCTCTAGCCGCTGAGCGAACCTGTTTGGCCGCCGCCGGACCGCTCTGGCCTCTCGCCGGCATCCGCCTGAGCTCATTGACCTCGAGGCCGGAGTCAGCAGGACGGAGCAGTGCAGGTGTTTTGCCTGGAAAGTGTTCAGCGTTTTTCTAATGATGGCCGCCGGGCGAGGTTCTTTCCCCTTCACGGTTTGCGGGATGAGGACACGGGACACACGGAGCCGGGTGCGCAGGCAGTTTCGGCGGGTGGGTTCCGGGGCGCCTGGGCGCACGCCCTTCCCAGGCAGGACCCCGGGTGATGCTGAGACCAGCATCCGCCGTGAACCACCGTCTGTCACGGGTCAGGAAGAGGAGGAGCAGGGTGGTTCACGACTGGCTCAGACACACCGCCGATGAGTGCAAAACGGATGTTAATGCAAATTTCAGCTTCTAAGCCAGGAAAAAATGGCGGTTTGCCACTTTTACTGTGAAGCATGAACTATTGCTGCTTTTTTCTGATACACACATCAGATTTTCTTTTGTTTAAATTTCTTTATTGATTAAGGTATCACATATTTGTCCTCATCCCCCCATTCCCATCCCACACCCCTCTCCACGCATGCCCCCACCCCCCTGTTGTCCTCACATCAGATTTTTTAACCAAAAGCTGTCTGCTTACATGTATCGGGTTAAACGAATAGTTCTATGTCATTAGTTTCAAATGTTTCGAGGTCCAACTCCAGGGACCCGACTTGCACGCCTGGGCAACCCCTGGTGTTACGGTAACGCCAGTGGCCCGTCTCCCGTCTCGGTGTTTGCCACTGTCCACTCGTGGCCATTTCTTGACACATTGCTTGCTGTTATCAGTGATTGCACACCGAGTTCCCAAGTCTAGGCCACGGCAAATGCATTTCCAGGTAAAAATAGGGGTCACATGTACGCAGTTGGTTACTCTCATGATCGAGGGATGGACAGGACAGAGCAGACTCCCCAACTGAGCTCCCACACTGGTGGCCGGCAGGGGCACAGTGCAGGGAATTAGGGGTGGGGAGCAGACTTGGGGATCCCCCGCCCCCAGGCCTGTCGCCCACACTTTGGATGTGAGATATCCAACAAGTACTGGGTCTCCCCAAGTTCATTGGAGATCAGTCCTTTGAAGGTGGGGTCTCTTTGTTGTTGCCGCCGAGTGTCGGTCATGTGATTGAAACCAGCTTTCCAGGGACACGTGTGTGTCAGCCTTTCCGTGACTGCAGCCTTCCCTCTGACACGGCCCTGAATGAATGACAGAGACACCTACAAAGTTAATAGCAATGGCGGTTGTGCACGCGGATGTACACAGAGTTAGGTGCTCATTTTTAAAAACACGCAGATGTTACTGAACCTTTAATGGAACAGACCATTTCTCGCCCAGACTAGGCTTCTGATACGGTATCTATATATATAAAAGCCTAATAGGCTAAGTGTCCCCTCGGGAGTTCCATGTGCTGACCACCAGGGGGCAGAGCGGAACAAAGGAAGGCCCTGGCATGCAGCTGGCAGCCGCTAGGGACCCTACCCAGGCACGATTTCATGCACTGTTGAATAAATGGCAAAAGATAAACAATGTAAGTCATATGCAAATATGTTGTGTGTGTGTGTGAGTGGTGTTTTCTTTTTCCCCAAACAAGTCAGTTCTTAGGTGAGAAACATTCTTTTTCGTAAATATTTTTATTGATTTTTAGACAGAGAGGAAGGGATGTTTTTGCACATGCCTGGGTGACTGACGGGCTCGATCCCCAGTGTGGAGCGTGCAGGAGGCAGCTGATCCATGATTCTCTCTCATCACTGATATTTCTCTCTCCCTCCCCCTTCCTCTCTGTAAAAAATCAATAAAATATATAATTTTTAAAAATAACGAGCAGAATCTGGGGCCAGAAGCTCGTGGTCCAGGCGCGAGGGCCTTGCGCGGGGCACGGAGACGGTCTCAGACCCACCTCGGCGTGTCGATGGCGTCACTGTTCCTGTCCTCGCCCTTTCTCTTCCACGGGCTCACTCGCCTCCTCGTGTGTGTTTTCCTTCTAGAAACTGCCAAGCTTCGGGCCTTACCTCGAGCTACGCAAGAAGATGATAGCGGAGAGCAAGGTGAAGCTGAAGGGAGAGGACGAAGCCTGTCAGCCCCTCCAGAGACAGCGTTTTACGCCCAAAGCGCCCATTCCCGCCATCAAGGTAAGGAAGCCACAGAACACACGTCTGCTCTGCTGTGTCAGTGTACCATGTCCTTCCCGTGTTTCCTCACTGTTCCAATGTGTCACCGCCACCTGCGGGGCCCGCACGGAGCCCAGGGGCCGTGGGACCTAAACGAAGCTGCTTGTCGTTCCTCCCAAACCCCTTCTCCCCCCCTCCCCCCCCAGTCCTGTGTCTCCATGAGGAGCCCCACCCCCCTCCTTCCTGAGCCAGGACTGAAACTCGGCCTGAACTCCATCCTCCTCCTCCTCCCACTCCCCAGCCCCTCCCCAGGCCTCTTGCTTTTTTTTTTTTAACCCATTTTTATGGATTTTTTAGAGAGAGATGAAGGGAGAGGAGTAGAGAGGTGAAAACATCGATGAGAGAGAGTCACTGACCAGCTGCCTCCTGCGCGCCCCACACTGGGGATCGAGCCCACAACCCGGCCTGTGCCCTGACCGGGGATCAAACCGTGACCTCCTGGTTCAGAGGTCGACACTCAACCGCTGAGCCACACGGGCACCAACGTACATGTGTTATGCCTGCACCGCGTGGCGCGAGGAGCTAGGAGAACAGCGCGAATTTTAAAAAGAAAGGAATCCCTCCTGCTGGGCCGTGTGGTCTGACAGGGAGGAAGGCCGTGTTAGGGGTCTCACAGTCCAATCAAACGCGTACGAATCGCTCCGGGAACGCGGGAGCGGGGCGAGGAGCTCTGCCGCGGCTCGGGTGGAAGCTCCACGAGCCGCGATGTCTAGCGCGCACGTTAATGCATCGGCTCCTGAAGCAGAGGGCCAGTGCTACAGCGAGTGGTTCCTGAGTCCGTAGGAGGTTTCAGGCCGTGTCCCCGAGCCTGTGTGAGCTCGTGTAACCCTCACAGTAACCGGGCCGCAGGTGCCTGCATTGCCCCTCGTTCACTGATGATGTAGTGGACACACACACAGGCTCAGTCACTTGCCCAAGGTCACACAGCCCGAAGGTGTCCAGGCCGGGGTCGCATCGCAAAGTCGGGCTCCACCCTGGGCCCTGGAGCGCTCTCCTCTGCCGCCTCACAGGAGGGGCCGAGGGGGAGGGACGATCGCCCTGCTCCTGGGAGGACGCTCCCGAAGTTGTGGCAGGTGCAGAGCTCAGACACGCGGCCGCCGCCCAGGAGACAGGAGGGAGAGGCGGGTCCAGGCTATGGCACTCGGGCATCCAGGGCTCGGTGCTGGGAGCGGCTTCGCCTGCTCCCCGTGCGAGGAGGTGAGAAGTCCGCTTCTCGGCGTCGACGCCACGCTGAGTGATTGCTGAAGCCGAGGGTCCCGTTGGTGGGAGGGCCCCCGGGTGCTGAGGTGCCCTTGGGACGGTGAGGGCAGCTGGGGAGGGAGATGCCGACCTGGACGTCTGGGACCACCGACCGGCAGCAGCCGCATGGTGGCAAGGACGCCTTGGACTCGCTGACCAGGAAACAGTGCGGATTTCAGGGGGCAAGGTGGGGGGGGGGGTGCAGGGGAGAGATCAGCCGGGGAGCTCGTGTGCATCTGGCACAGCCCATGGACACAGCCAGTAGGTGGCAAAGGCCTGGGGCCGGGTGCGGGGGAGGGAGTCCATGGGGAAAAACAACAAAATACAAGGGGAACCTGGAATACTTTCAACGGGAAAGACCAATTTAAAGAAATCAAGTCACTTAATTAAAAGCACGCACACAGTGTTCTCATCCTCCTGGACCCTGAGGCCATCGAGAACTCTGACTTCCCTTCTTTGGGGACGAGACAGGCAGGCGCCCAGCCAGTGGCCAGCACGAAGCGCAAGAGGCGTGAGGGAGGCCACCTGCGCCCGTCCGCCACTCGCCGCCGTGAGCCAGGGGAGACCAGAAGTAACCTCGCCCCCAAAATCATGGGCAAAGGAAATAATTGGTGTCTTCAAAGAAGGGAAAGGGTGATGCCAGCACTGCCCTCCTCAGGAGGCGCACAGTACACGTGACTGTCAGCCTCACTGCCCTTTGGGACGCGGAGTCGCGAGCATCGAGGCGCCGAGCACGGGGGGGGGGGGAGAGGAGAAGGGTCACAGGGCCATCAAAAAGGAGCAGGAAGTGAAATGCCGAGGGGAACGGAGGGATGGGCTTCCCATCGAGCCGGGCCTCCTGGGACCCAATTCCAACCAGAGCCGCTCGTGTCAGACTTTAAAAGCGAAAGCGGGAAGTCTCACCCCCACCCCCCCAAGGGGGCGCTCGGCCGCGCCCTGTTTTGTGTTAGGAGACCAGGTGCTTCTCGCGGAAGCGCGCGCTCAATCACCGTGAAGCGCAGAGCCGCCTGTACCCGCCGCCCAGCTTCCCGGAGGAGGCAGGTCCCAGCCTCAGGAGGCGAAGGAGCATCTCGCTGAGCTGTGGAGGAGCCCCATCGACTGGCATAACAGGATTTCTAAAGAACGCGGTGTCGTCTGCAAGACCCGTCAGGCGGGTGCGCCACGTGAAAACCCAGAATCCGGATGCTGGGCCGTGAGCCCATAGCATCCAGGTTCCCATTCCCCTCATTCCTCTGCATCTAAGGACTTCTAGGAGCCCGGCCGGGTGGCTCAGTGGTTGAGCGTCACGGTTCAATTCTCGGTCATGGCACATGCCCAGGTTGCGGGCTCCATCCCAGTATGGGGTGTGCAGGAGGCAGCCGATCCATGATTCTTATCATTGATGTTTCTCTCTCCCTCTCCCTTCCTCTCTGAAATCAATAAAAATAAATGTTAAGACTTTTAGGAGTAGTACATTCCCTCTGTTGCTTTTCAATACTTGTAAATCCTCCAAGATCTGAAATGAAGGGGACAATGGGGGGACCCAGCACCACAGAAGCCCAGAGTGGACGACCTGCCGGGTGGCCCGCTGAGTGCGCTAGCCAGGCCTGTGCTGCTCAGCGGGGTGGATGTGTTGTCCGTCCCCAGAGGACAGCACTGTGGGCTGCCGCGTGGGGGCCTGTCTGTCCGTGAGCCCCATCAGAGCCCCCTGGTCACTGAAGGTGTTTACCGCGGGCGCCGTGGTGACCCCGTGTCTGCCTTGCAGGACGTCATTGGGAGGACCCTGCAGCACCTGGGCGCCTTCGGGGACCTGAGCACCGAGGAGCAGGTGGTGGCCCTGATCGACGAGGACATGTGCATCAACTGCGGCAAGTGCTACCTGACCTGCAACGACTCCGGCTACCAGGTGAGCTGCCCGCCCGCCCGCCCGCGGGGCTCGGGGGCTGAGCGTCGACCTGTGAACCGGGAGGTCACGGTTCGATTCCCGGTCAGGGCACAGGCTCGGGTCGTGGGCTTGATCCCCAGTGTGGGGCGTGCAGTCTGAGTCGGGGGAGAAGAGAAGGGTCACCAGGGCCCATCATAGATGTTTCTCTCTCTCTCTCCCGCTCCCTTCCTCTCTGAAATCAATAAAAATTACCATATTTCCTCAAGTCCTGACCCGGTTCCCAGCCGGAGGCCTCCCCTGGCCCTCGCAGCTGAGCAGTGACGCTGGGGCCTGGCAGCCAGGTGGCCCGGCCCCTGGCCTCGGCGCTTCCTCCCCTGTGGATGCCCTACAATCTGCCGGGGCATCCCACACCTCCGGCCCGGCTCCGAGCTCACCCTTTCCCCCTGTTTTCTTCCAAACGCCGCACCCGGAGCTCAAAACCCCAACAGTGAGTCCCGCCTCCCCGGGCAGCAGACCCCGTCCGTGGGGTCGGACGGCAGAAGGCTGAGCCCTGCTCCCACAAAGGACAGAGCAGCCCTGTCGCCACACGACACAAGGAAAACCTCTGGGGAGGTTGAACCTTCTGTCTCCAACGTGAAAGGC
The DNA here is from genome assembly GCF_027574615.1 of Eptesicus fuscus. Classification (NCBI taxonomy): domain Eukaryota; kingdom Metazoa; phylum Chordata; class Mammalia; order Chiroptera; family Vespertilionidae; genus Eptesicus; species Eptesicus fuscus. The sequence continues at coordinate 1,655,629 of NC_072494.1, read as the reverse complement.
TCTCTTCTCCGAGCCTTGCTCCCTCTTCTCCCCTCCTCGCCCCTCGCAGGCAGCGCAACTGTTGCCATGGCTGCGCCAGCCTGGGCTCAGCTGGCTGCAGGGCGGAGAGCTGGTGGGCCTGGGAGGGAGGGGTGTCCCTCACCTGGAGGGGGCCCTGTGACAGGATGGTCTCTCTCTCTGTTCGCAGGCCATCCAGTTTGACCCCGAGACCCACCTGCCCAGCGTGCGGGACGCCTGCACAGGCTGTGCCCTGTGCCTCAGCGTCTGCCCCATCATCGACTGCATCCGCATGGTTGCCAGGACAACCCCTTACGTGCCAAAGCGAGGCCTGCCCCTGGCCGTGCAGCCCGGGTGCTAAGGTGATTGGCGGGGCCATCTGTGGCCTCCGGGCCCCCGTGCTGATCTCTCTCTCTGCGGTGGTTCGGTCCAGCCCTCCCAACAGGAAAACAGAGGCGTCATTTCTAGATAAGCACTGATCTCTGAGTAAATGCCTAAATCACATATTATTAAAAAAAAGAAAAAAAAAGAAAGAAAGAAAGCCAGCCTGCTACCAGGGGCCGTTCGAGGAGCGGTCCTAACTGAGTCATTCTTCTCTGAGGACAGTTGCTAATCACGGGGTAGCGGTCAGTTGGGGGTCACCCCGCAGCCGTTCATGGTGCAAAACATGCATGTTTGGTGGCGATGATGCCACCGTTTCCAAACCGCCCTGGGCCGCGCTCCGTGACTGCTAATTGTGAGCGAAATTAAGGATTTGAGGACAAAGTACGATTTAACACATAAGAAGTTTCCAAGGAAACATTTTATAATTTAAAAATCAACTTAATTTTCACACTGTGTCTAAGCACACATAATTAGCTCCAGAAATCACAGATGAAGGGAGTCAAGTGAATTCCTCACCGTGGCAGGAGAAATCCGCGAAAGGCCGTTTGCACAGCCTTGCAAAGGCCCCCTAGCGGGGATCGCTTCCCTGGGGGCTCGGCCGGAAGGCGGGGGGATTTTAACGGTTCACGTCGCTCCGCCATTCGCGGCTCAGGCCTGAGACAGTCACCAGTGAATCCACAGGCCTTCCTCCTTTAGACACTTAAACTGCATCCCCGACAAAGTGCGGGGTTGGAGCGGCGCTCGGGTGCCGCCCCCCCGCCCGAGGTCACGACCACCTTCCGTAGCGCACTCAGCGTGGGCCGCACCACCGGGCAGGCGGTCCGGGGCTCGGTGTCGGGAGGGAGGAGCGGGGCTGGCGATGGGTGTTCAGGGAGCTAAGCCTTCAGCTGCTCGTTCGTGTTCAGATCGAACCTCAGGAATCATGAAACCAAAGAAATCTATTTTTCTGGTATTGCCACACCATATTTTTGCATTTCTCTATTTTCATAATCAGCCAACAGCTCCGTAGGACGCAGGGACCTCTGAGTCGTAGCCTGTTTCACAGGGATTCACACGTAGGAAGTCGCTAGGAAGGACACGTGGCGTGTTTCTGTGACGAATGCGAGGTCTCGAAAAATACCATGCCTGATGCTGCACGCTTTAGAAATGAGCATGTGACACAGTCTATGTGATCGCAAACCATCCAATAAAATGTCATCACGCCCTCTGTGCACGTGGCCTCTGCTGCCTCCTTTTTGCCTGCGAACCGTGGAGATGCTGAGGTGGAGCTGTTCGGGGTGATTCCACGGGAACCTCTCCCCCCCCCCCCCCCCGTGTGCACTGAGATCTAACGAGGGCGGTGATGGTCTCGGCCACACCGTGTCTGGCAGACGCCGGCCAGGCTCCCGGCTGTGGCTCAGAGGCAGAGACCTGGAGGGCAGCCCACCACCCACCGTCCCCACGAGAAACACCGCGTCCCTTCCCATCGCTGCTGCGATGGCCGTGGGACGTCACCCCCCTGGTCCCTTGGGGCAGCTCACCTTTGGACTTGGTTCCAGTGAACAATGAGCTCGAGTTCTCCGGCACAGATGCCCACCCCTGTGCCCGCCCTCGGCGCGAGGGACCGCTGGACTCCGGGTTTTTATGAGGAGACTCGGCACAGGTGCCGTGTCCTCGACGGCAGCAGAAATCCCCTCATCCAAACTGACGAGGGCCGTGGTTCCCACCGCGCACCTGTCCCCGCCCCCCGCCCCTCCCCCCCGAGAAAGAGGGGCGCGGGGCTTCGTCTCCTCGGGAACGGCTGAGGGAGCTGCAGGGCCTGCGCTAGCCCCGTCCCCTGATTCCACGCCCGTTTGTCCTCACACACATCTCTGCTCTGAGCCTACTCTGCTCTGTGCTAAGAAGGCTTTCTTATCCGTGTTGTTTGTAGGACACGTAGTTGAACTTGGCGTGGGTGGCTGGCAGAGACTCAGACTAGAGGGAGAAGGAACCCAAGCCCTCCGCGAGAGACCAGGCCCGGGCCCTAGCCCACATGCTCGTGGCTCCCGCAGGCTCGCAGGAAGACGTAGGACCAGCCCAGCCTCCGGTTAGTGAGCGTTTCCCTTGTCTGCGAAGCTGTGCTCCGTGTTCCGTGTCAGCGTGGCCGGGCCACATGCCCAGGTTACGTGAGCAAGCATGGTTCTGGCTGTTTCTCTGAGGGAGGTTTTGGGTGAGATTGACACTGAAGTTGGTAAACTCGGGTGAAGCAGAACTCCCTCCTGCTGAGGGGAGGTCAGCCTTTTGCTCTCGTCAGGCCTTCACCTGATTGGACGAGGCCCACCCACACAACCTGGGCTCTGGCTCCCAACCCTACACAGCTTTTATTCTAAAACTGAAAAACAGGTGCTTTTTAAAGAAGTGTGGATTTCTAACCGTGAGGAGAGACTCTGAAGGATGTTAAGAGAGGTGGCAGTTCGATCTGTGTTTGAGAGAGGTGACTGCGACGTCTGGGGGGGCAGCAGGTGGGGACCCGTGGGGTGATCTGGGGTGATGCTGGGGAGACACTCGGGTCTGGGCTACACCCGCAGGGGAGGGAGGGGGTGGCTCTGACAGAGACCTATGCGGGGTGGACGGGAGGAGGGCGAGAGCCCTAGAGCCCTCCCGGGAGCCAGGGCAGGTGGACGGGCGGCCTGTGGACGGAGACGGCGTGGAGCAGTGTCTTTACCGGAGTCGGAACCACCTGCCGCCTGGGCCGGGAGCCGGCTGGCACATGGATGCCCTTTCCCTCCAACCCGGCGACGGGCCTGGGGACAGTGGCCACTCGTGGTGGGAAGTTCCGGTTCCTGCCTCCAACGCGACTGGCCCTCGTGGCGCGGGCAGTGTCATTCTCAGACAGCACAGCCCCTGCCGGGCCGGGCCGAGGGGTCGGTGGCCGCTCGGGCTTGCCGCCGGGGCCTGTTCTGTGCTGACAGCTTCCACTCGGGATGGCGTGTTGTCTGCAGGAGCAGGTGTCCCCACAGGGGCTCCCGTGAGGCCGGCCGAGGGGAGCTCCGTCCAAAGGTGCATGATGTGCGAGCACCCGTTCCTGTCCCGCCGCCGCTCTGTCTGTGGGATTAGCTGGGAGGTCCTGGTGTGGAAGCTCGGGGTGCTGCTGAACACATGTCGCTTCCATTGTGGCTGGGAAACCCGCTTTCGCACGAGAGACCTTGCGTGGGGCCCTGTGGAGAGACCTTGAGCTCTTCAGCCCAGCTGTTCTCTGTCGCCATGACAACAGCATTAGCCATTTCCCCAGCATCCCTGAGGACAGGCGGGCCTGGGGGCGCCTCTGACTTGGAGCGCGGCCTCCGTTCATGGTTGCAGGTCTCTGGCCGGTTTGTGTGCTTGCTTCTCGACACACCGCGCCCCCCCCTTCCGCCCCCCCCATCTTGCTCAATGGTTCTCCACCTGCTGAGAGCCACGCCCTCTATTCTTTACACTGAACTTCCGCTGGCCGCTTTAGCTTTCCCACGCCCCCTGCGTGGGACACGGGCTCAGACCCGGCGCGGGGAGAGCCGTGGGGAGGGAGGTGAGCACAGACGGAAACGGTCGCCCGTGACGAGGAACCTCGCTGGTTGGTCGCTCGCTTCTTGGGGCTCCATCGCGAACCGGCGTTACTGTGAATCCTGACGCGGGGCCCACGTCCCAACGGGGAGCCCGGGGAGCTGCTCGGAGAGCGGGCGGCGACTGCGATTGTGCTGGAGGGCAGGGCCAGCCCAGGACGCGGAGCAGCCTGATGAGGGAGGTGGCACCTGGGGCGGGTAGTGCGGCCGTCCCCCAAGGCCAGGGGGAGGCGTGGCCCGTGTCCCATCAGCGTCTCCTAAAGGGCAGAAGAGGCCTGTTGCCCCTGCTGAGCCCCCTCTGAACCTTCACGTCGTCAGAGGCCGAAGCAGACCGGCCCGTGGGGGTCCGGGGGCCCGAGGCTCCCGGGGGCTGTGTCCTGGCGGGAACCTGAGTCGGGCACACAGCCCCCCCCCCCCCCCCCCCCGCCAGGGCTGTCGTCGTGATTCTCTCCCAGCGTTTGGAACAGCACGGGGCCAGGCCGCCGAGCCGAGGGCTTACAGCGCGTCGCCTCCTCCCTAAGCCAGATGGCCGCTGTGTGGGGAGGGAGACCGGAGAGGCCGGGAGACTCCCCACCACCGGGCGGGGTTCGCATCGCACCGCACACCTCACAGGGCACAGCTGGCAGCCGCCCGGCCCCGAGAGGGCACGAGCCGCCTGGTTCTCCGCTTCTGCTCATGCCGATGCTGTAACAGCACCTCAGGGGCTGAGCCGGGAGGAGGAGGAAGGCTGGGCCGGGAGTTACTCATCGGGATGAAACTCATAAACGGAGGCGGCTGAGCCAGGACACAGAGTCTCCAGGTTCTGGGGGCCGGCCGCTGGCGGGAAGGGTGCCGGCCGCTGGCGGGAAGGGTGAGGGCCACTCAGGGGCTTCCCACGGCCCACGGGGGCTGGTCTTCTTTACACTTTTTAGACGTTTTCATTTGTTTTTAAATAATGGCTTTATTAATATGTATTCTATATCTATTCTATATAAATCTGTAGAGCTCATCTAAAACGCACCATCCAGTGGTTTTTAGCAGCTTCATAAAGTTGTGCAGTGTTATCCCCACAATCAGTGTTAGAATGTCCTGTCACCCCCAAAGCACCCGGCACCGCTTCCCTGCGCCTCTCCCTCCTCCCCCACGCCCGTGACGCGACTCTGAGGACCCACTCACGTCGCTCGTCTCTGCGGGCCTGCTTGCCTGAGCGTTTCACAGACATGGGCTCGTCCACCAGGCGGCCTTTGCCGTGTTTGGAGGCTCGCCCAGGGCCAGCGCGGGCCAGTGCCGCCTTCCCTGCTGGCTGAGTGACCTTCCCGCGTGCGGGTGACCACCCCTGCCCACCCCGGACATCGGGCGGTTCCGGGCTCCGGCCGTTAGGAAAACCGCTGCTCTGCGCGTTCATTCCTGTGCAGCTTTCCCGTGGGGCCTGTTTTCGTTTTTCTTGGGGCTCTCTGCATTGAAGTCATTCTTCTCCTCTAAGAAGATGGCGCCCAAGCTCCCTCCAACGACTCAAGCCCCCGTGGAGCTGGGAAGTCCGACCCACATCCTGTGGCTCAGATCAGAGACAGTAATCAATCCAGAGAAGATCGCTCAGGTTCTCAGCCTCTCTCACGACAAAGAGACTCAACTGATTATTTCCCAAGCGACCATCAGTACTTAAGTTCCCTGGAACCTTACATTTTAAAAGTGCAAGACAGTATTTGCATAAAATAGAAATTATTATTAACGCCGCGGGTAGAAGTAACCCATCTCTCTCATCTACTTACCGTTTGCGATGCGGGGGGACGACCTCCCCAGCAGGACTGGTAACCTGGAAAAATAAAAACAAAACCAAAAAACAGGTGGGAGACTGTGTGTGCTCTGTTTTCGACTTTTAGGCCCTAATCTTAAAAAGGATTACTCCTTCGTGCCCAGCCGGCATGGCTCAGTGGTTGAGCGACGACCTGTGAACCAGGAGGTCAGGGTTCGATTCCCTGGGCACATGCAGGAGGCAGCCGATCCATGATTCTCTCTCGTCGTTGGTGTTTCTTTCTCTCTCTCTCTCTCTCTCTCTCTCTCTCTCTCTCTCTCTCTCTCTCTCTCTCCCCCCCTTCCTCTCTGAGATCAAGGAAAATCCTATAAAAATAAAAAGGCTCCTCCTGCCAAGCACTAGAAGGTTCTCCGTGTCTCTTCTCTCCCTCGGGGACTAGCCTGCCCTCCGCACCCCAGGCGTGGGTCTGGCTCCTTCCGTTTAGTCCCATGACTCCATTCACCCACGGCCAGAGGAGTTTCCATTAGAAAGACGCACAGCGGTTCTTTTCTGAGGGCAAATCCTGTCGGTTCTTCCTGCTTGTGGGGGGGGACCTGTTGTCTTGTATTGAGGTTCAGGTTTACCTTTGGTCTGAGCAGCATCAAGCGACCACGGACATCGGAGTCCTGGGCCAGAGAACGAGGAGTCGCGGGAAGGGGAAGGGAGAGCGTCCGGTGTTTCCCGTGACGCCTCGGGTGCAAGCACAGGGCGCACGTCCATCTCAGAACCGGACGTGCATCCGCTGGTGCGGGACACGGTCTCCACCCGGTGCCTCTCGTCTCCACACGCGACGGCAGCCTCTCAGCCACGGCAACGCGGGGGCAGGGCTTTGCCAACCTGCCAGAGACCCCTCCACTCAGGACGTCCAGGGCAGGAGCGCCCTCGGCGTGAAGGACGAAGAGAGAGGAGACGGTCCGCACCCCACGCGTGCCGCCGGCCCCGGAAAACAGCTTCACGTCCCAATCGCCCGACGATGTTCGCCGTCACGGCTCCTCGAGTGCTTGCCACCCTTACACGACTGAAGCCGAAGACCCGCCTCTGAAATGTATGCTGGGCACAGGCATTGTGTAAAAACTGCTCCTGAAATCCAATCGCGCGGCCCTGAGAGACGATACCTTCCTCTCTGCCCCACGGGAGGTCTGCTCGGGGCTGCCCATAATCAGATTTCAAGGGTTTAGCATCAACCTCCCCAAATCAGTTTGAAACGCGTCATCACTCCGATTGGGACAACTGTAAGTTAAAAGTGCAGAATAAATGGGGGAGAGGGGCCAAGACATGAAGGGGCGCCCACAAGAGCTGCTGTAACGCGTCCACCTTCAACACCATGAACCGCCCGGCAGACAAGGCGCGGCCTCATGCACGAGGACAGCGCACGGCGCTGAGGGGCCAGCGCGGGTCGGGCCACGGACAGGCCAGCGGCGGCCCCGGTGCGTCCCGAGCTTTGGATAATAACTTTCACGGAGCATCAGTGAGCCACAGCCCTGGTTTGTTTGTTTCTTCTCTTCAAGTTTATGAAACTTTCCAACTAAATTTTCACAGGAAATTGCTGTCCCCACGGACATAAAGGGTTTTATATGAAGGATGTGCTCTCTCCTCCGCGGCTGCAGAGACGCAGACAAGCGGGGGGCGGTTTAATAAAGCAGACGCGATTCCGATTGGACACGAGCGGAACTTCTGGACTCTCGTGGTGATAAGGAAAACGCGGGGGGGACCTTTCCAATAACTTCTCAGCGATAACGGCCCAAAAATACCCACGAGACGGAAGGCGGCGGCGGCCTGGTTATCGCTGATATTCAGAGTCAAGGCCTAGACAGGGAAATGAATATTCGTCTCACCCGCTTTCTGCCACTTTGTCGACCGTGACGACAAAGCACTCCTGTCACACCAGTGAGTCAGCCAACAGGGCGGACGGGGAGGGGGGTGCGCGTCCGTCTCCACAGGCTGGGCTTGGAAACAGAGGCACCTCCTCCTCCTGTAGACCCAGCGAGGAAGGGGCGCCCACCGACTTCCTTCCCTCTGGACAGCATCTCCTGCTGGAGAAGTTAAGGACGGCCAACACCCGGGCCGGCGTGGCTCCGTGCGGGAGCATCGACCTATGAACCCTGAGGTTCAGTTCCCGGTCAGGGCACAGGCCCGGGCCTCAGGCTCCATCCCCAGTGGGGGGCGTGCAGGAGGCAGCCGACCCATGATCCTCTCTCATCATGGATGTTTCTCTCTCTCTCCCCCTCCCTTCCGCTCTGAAATCAATCAATAAATATATATACACATACACTCTAGAGGCCTGGTGCACCAAATTCGTGCTGGGGGGGGGGGGTGACCTTCTCGAGCAGAGCCGGTCTTCAGAACAAAACACAGCTCCGTATTAAACTAGAAGGCATTGCCTTCTGGGAGGTCAGTGCATCAAGGGCCAGCGGGGGTGTGGGGCACAGTTTGTGGGTGCCCCCCCCCACCCCTGCTCCTTCCCCTCGGTGGTTCTGCGCTCATGAAGAATGGGGCACCCACTGCACCCCTCGCTCACGCAAAGCCTTGCCCGCTCAGCCAGCGCCTGTCTTTCCAGGACGGGAACACGCTACACAGTGGTCGTGGGTGCGAGCCCGGCCGGCAAGGGTCAGCCCCGCCTCTCCAGGCACCTTGGTGGGGGTTTTTATCTTGTTTTTACTGAAATGGGGACGAGCTACTGTCCTCACCCTCTCCAAGTCTTCTCTCCCCGCCGATCGGTTCTACTCCCAGCCATTGCGATTGTGCAGACTCTGCCAATTGCTTTCCTTCTTGACATTTCATTTTTAATTAAAAATGACATTTTAATTAAAAGGAAACACATGTAGAGTAAACAGAGGAGCTCGCCAGCCGCCGGGAGCCACGCTGTCCTGTCGGCCCCTCTAACCTCCCGGCTCGCGAGGGGCTGTGCCGGCTCCGCCACGTGCTCCCCAAGCACATTCTTTTTAAAAACATGTTTGTATGGATTTCAGAGAGGAAGGGAGAGGGAGAGAGACAGAAACATCCATGATGGGAGAGAATCATGGATCGGCTGCCTCCTGCACGCCCCCCACTGGGGATCGAGCCCACAAACCGGGCCTGTGCCCTGACCGGGAATCAAACCACGACCTTCTGGTTCATAGGTCAACGCTGAACCACTGAGCCACACTAGCCGGGTGCACATTCTTAAAGAAACATTTTAAAAAGCTGGTCATGGAACCGACATCCGCCTGTACCCAGCCCGGGGGGGGGGGGGGGGCAGGGAGGAACGGGGCCTCCTAGCCATGGCCAGGGGCGTTCGGGACTGGGGAGAGCAGAATCTCAAAACCACCCCTGTGGTGCGAACCCCGTTCTGCCCCTTCCCGTGGTTACAGATGGCCTGCTTGGCAGCCAGCCACGTTAAGGGAAAGGGACATCTGGCGGGAGGTGAGCGTGGCCCAGAGGAAGTATGACAGTGCAACCCAACCCCCTTCTCCCAGCGTCCAGGACCGGGCCGGGCGTGAGCACCCCAGGGCGTGTGGTCCCCTGAGTCAGGGCAGGGCTGGCGGGCCCCGGGGGGGGGGGGGCGGTGCCAACCCTCTCCCCAAGGCAGAGAGCGTCTCAAAGGTAAGGGCAGGTCAGCAGCTAAGGTTGTCCTGCGATGTGCGCGTTCCCCCGGGGTCCCCGCTAAAGAGCTCGTTCAGAACCTAATCCCACAGGCGCTGGGCCGCGGGGGCCAGCTTGTCGCTCGCCGTGGGCCTCGGCTTTGGGGGCGCGCAGTCTGACTTCTCGGGAGAGAGAGCCGGGCCGATAAAGACTAAATGGTGTTCACGAAAACAAACAAAAGGTCTTGTCACCAAATCACAGGGTGAGACGGAGAACGGCTTCGCTGTCATTTCTTTCCAAGTGAACATGGCTCTCAAGGCCGTTTACCGATGGAACCGGTTCCCGTTTCCTCCGACCCCGATCCGCGTGAGGCAGGGCATGTGCTGGGCATTTCGGGGGCATGGATGCCGGCAGAGGCTCACTGGTGGCCGAACGCCCACCCGACCCCCCACAGGGCGCCCCGGTGGACCCCCCGCGGCGAGACAAAGCTCCTCTCCTAGGCACGTGACGGACTCGCGCTCTGTGGTTAAGGAAGGGATTCATCGCGTCCTGCGTTTGGTTTGGGTTTGCTTGGCAAGCGTCAGCCCCTTCGCCAGCTTCCGACGGGCCCGATCCGTCCCGGAGCCAGGGCCTCCTAGGGGGGCGATGCCGGAGACCCGCCGTCTATGACGACCCACCTGGGTCCCCGTCTAGTCCTCTCCGATGGGCAAACAAAGCGCCGCCGGGACCGAAAGGCAGCTCGCCTCCGGGGCTGGCGTCTGGGAACGCCCCCGGGGCGCCCACCTTAAGAGATCGTTTTAAAGAAGGGTCCTCACCCTCGGAGACAGCGTGGAGGGGCCTGGAGAGCATCACGCTACCACGGGAGCCTGTCAGAAAAAGACGAGTGTCACGTGAGCACACTCATGAGCGGAACCTGAGGGACAAAATAAACGGAGGGACAAATCGGGCCTGAGGCATGGAAGCAGGAAGCAGAATAACAGAGCTTGGGAAGCGGGCGGGGGGAGATTAACCAAAGAACATATATGCTCATGTGCATAACGCGTGGGCACAGACAGCAGCATGGGGAAGACGTGGATGGGGCAGGGGGGTGAAGGGAGGGGGGCAAAAGGGGAGAAGAATGGGGGACATCTGTAATACTGTCAACAAAAAACATTTTTTAAAGAGATCATTGTGCCCTGGCTGGTGTGGCTCAGTGGATAGAGCGTCAGCCTGCAGACCAAAGGGTCCCGGGGTTCGATTCAGGTCAAGGGTGCGTATCTCGGTTGCAGGCTGGATGCGGGAAGCAACCTGTCAATGTGTCTCTCTCACGTCGATGTTTCTCTCTGTCTCTCCCCCTCCCTCCCACTCTCCCTAAAACTCAGTGTGGAAATGCCCTCACGTGAGGGAGGCTCAACAACAAATAAGAGCTCATGGAGACGTGAGGCCCGAGGTCTCACCTGTGTGCATCTCGAAGGTTCGCGAAGACGAGTCCAGGGTCCTCTTGACGTCCCCCACAATGCCTTGCGTGCAGGCCATGTTACTTCCCTGAATTTTTAAACCACTCGCATTAGTGACGTGACGCTTCCCTTTCTGTCCTGCTGTTCACAGTTCTTGCTCGATTTCACTCTCCCAGGCTCACAGGTCATCGGTGAGTTAGGTGACATATACAACCGCTGGTTCTTGAACATCAAGCCTGGGAGTGTTTTCATTCTATTAGGAAGCCACGAAGCTGTGCTCCTGTTCTCTCTCTCTCTCTCTCTCTCTCTCTCTCTCTCGTTCTCTCTCTCTCTCTCTTTTGACTAAGAAATGAATTCTACATCCTGAGGAGAGGTTGTCGGAGCGTGGTTTCCAGACCGCCGATGGCCCCCGCGTGCCCCGGAGTGGCCTCCAGACTCGAGGCTTGGAGTTTGCAGGTTTATAAGACACCATCTGTGGCCGCCACGACTTCATCACCCACTTATGACGGTCAGTGAAACCCAAACCTGACTTCAGCGGGGCACCTCGCGTGCCAGTGATTCTAAAGCAGTGATGGCGAACCTATGACACGCGTGTCAGCACTGACACGCGTAGCCATTTCTGATGACACGCGCTGCTGAGGCGGCCGCATGCCGAGGATGAAACATTTGCTGCTCCTGAGGATGAAACATTTGCGAAATAATGTTTTTTCCTCAAAGTGACACACTACCCAAGTTATGCTCAGTTTTTTGGCGAAGTTTGACACACCAAGCTCAAAAGGTTGCCCATCACTGCTCTAAAGGTTACTTGAGTCTTTTTTAAAAAATATATCTTTATTGGTTTCAGAGAGAGGAAGGGAGGGGGAGAGAGAGAAATATCAGTGAGGAGAGAGAATCATGGATCAGCTGCCTCCTGCACACCCCACACTGGGGATCGAGCCCACCACCCGGGCATGTGCCCTGACCAGGAATCGAACCCTGACCTCCTGGGTCATAGGTCGCTGCTCAACCACAGAGCCACGCCGGCCGGGCATGTACTTGAGTCTTATGCTGAGCAAACGTGGACAGAAGAGGGGTCACCGATTTCCCGTTCAGCACCGACCTCAGGATGGGTCCCGCGTGAGGGCCTGGGCGGGAAAGGTTGAAATCCACTCGGGGACTTGCTCGCCTCACCCATCTCCGTGGAAATGGTTGCTGTTGACCGACGGCCTGCGGTTGGATAACCCTCTTGGAATCTAAGAGAACAACAGCCACCGCCCTCGGGAACGAAGGGCAGAAGCCAAGAACCCAGAGTCCGGGAGCCTGCCGGCGGGCTGCCAGGACGGGGCTGTTGCAGCTGCCGGCGCGTCCTCAGGGAACTCCCAGTGGCCGGCGCTGCGCCGGGCGGGATCTGCCCACCACGCCGGGCGGCCCTGGCTCCGCGGCCAGCTGGATGGTCTAACGCCTCCGTTAGTGCCGTCCTGGACCCGTCATGAGCTCACCTGCTGTGCCCGGCAGGGGCATCCCACCTGCGTCACTGGGTGTTCGTGGGGGGCACAGCCCCGCCTGGTCACTGAATGGCCCCGCGGCTCTGCATCTGCCGGGCCAGAAAGGGATGGGCTCCTTTGTGTAAGTCGCCCCCTCCTTCCGGCCTCACGGACTCCCTGCTCCCCGATGTCCGAGCACAGGGCTGAGGGCGAGAGCCACGGGGACCGGCAGCAAAGGGCCTGGGCGTGGACACGGGGGATTACGTGTGGATCACGCGTGGCCAGTCTTATCCTGGAAACTAAATCCAGAGCAGTCACACTGTGGCTGCACCAGGCTCAGAGCTGAGCTAAAGGCGCCAGAGTAGGACCATTTCCTAGATCGAAAAGCAAAAACGATGACGCGCAGGAAGGCTAAGCGACGTGTCCGAACTCAGGGCAGACACGTGAAGACTCCGAAGTTCAAACCCTAGAAGCCCTGTCCCGGTCGGGCCGTGGCCGGTGCTGACCCACATGCCCCCTCACGTATCCCGGCCTGCGTTCTCCTCGACGATAACGCTGCAGGTGTATCTCCCCCAGCCAAGGGCGCGTTGGGCATCCTGACCCAAACCGCCCACTGTCTCCCACACGCACCCCGACCAAGGCTGGGATCGAGCCTGCAACCAGCTACGCACGTGCCCTTGACTGGAATGGAACCCGTGACCCTTCGGTCCCAGGGCCGGCGCTCTAACCACTGAGCACCCCGCTGGGGCGGGCCTCCCTTTTCGAGCCGACTGTCACGTCCCAGATCCGTGTCTACAACTCACCTCTTGGGCCCAAAGGTGTCCTGGCTTGAAATAAAAGATGTGAAGCCCACTTGCCCGTTGTGTGCCACGTCCCAGGCAAAAACTGTAAAAGGCGGGCGAACACGAAATCCCGTTCTCCGGGTAAAGCTGGGTGGAGAGGCGTGGGGCTAACGGGGCATGAACCAAGTCTCCTACCCCTGGCAGCCGGCCAGCCTGGTCAATAGATGGATCTACTGGGCTTTGTGCACTAAGTGATCCTGGAAAGTCGGAACATAAATATTTGCATCGGAAAATCATGTGCTCCCACCGCCCTCCCTCGTGATCTCGGAAGCGTGTCCCCACACACAGTGAAAGCCCCCCTGTCCCCCGTCTAGGACAGAGGACGCCGGACAGGCCAGCAGAGGCGCGAGGGAGCAGCCCGGCGGGCCACACCACTCCTGGAAGGAGTTCATCCAACGGGCCACCTTCCGTGTGCTCTGCGACACTCCCGCAAAAGCACGAGCGTGTCAGGTACACGGTCAGTTCCGCTCAGGCAGTGAAACCGCCCCGCCCCCACGTGACGCTGGGCGGCCACGGGAAGGAGTGGAAAATCTTTCCGGGGAGGCATCAGGCATCGTCGGCCTCGCAGCCAACAGCCAAGTGCTAGTCCCTCTAACCGGCCACACGCCCTCCCGATCAGTGAAGGTCACTAACCTTAATGAGCGTCTCATTAGTGAAAAGCAGGCTCTCTGTCCCTCACCTGATAAGAGCAGCTGAGATAAGAGCAGGCTCCGCTTGGGGAGTCCTGGGAACCTGCACGCGACGTCACATATCAATTAGAAGGGGCCTGCCGAAACCAGTTTGGCTCAGTGGATAGAGCGTCGGTCTGCGGACTGAAAGGTCCCAGGTTTGATTCTGGTCAAGGGCATGTACATTGGTTGCGGGCACATCCCCAGTGGGGGGTGTGCAGGAGGCAGCTGGTCGATGTTTCTCTCTCATCGATGTTTCTAGCTCTCTATCCCTCTCCCTTTCTCTCTGTGAAAAATCAATAAAATATATTTTTTTAAAAAAAAAATTAGAAGGGGCCTGGCGCGGAGCTAGTGGGTGCTGTTCTGCGCGACGTGGGGGCCCAGATTGGAAAACGGTTGATGATTGCCTCCTCTACAAAAATGCACCTGGGCCCTCGCCAGTTTGGCTCAGTGGATAGAGCGTCAACCTGTGGACTGAAGGGTCCCGGGTTCAATTCTAGTCAAGGGCACATGCCCGGGTTGTGGGCTCCATCCCCAGTATGGGGTGTGCAGGAGACAGCTAGTCAATGATTCTCTCATCATTGATGTTTCTCTCTCTCTCCCTCTCTCTTCCTCTCTGAAATCAATAAAAATATATTTTTAAAAATATACATGGTACTATCAACCTCATGCAGTCCTCTGTAGAATGAAATATTAATATACTCCGCTGTCTTGTCTTACGTAGCCCTCATCAATCATGAGATAAGCATTACTTTTCACAACCTGACGGATTTAGAAGGGGAGCTTGGGGGATCAGGGTCCCTCAGGGTCAGGCAGCAGGCAGGATTTGAGTTAAGGTCTGAAGACACAGTCTGTGCTCACCTTCAAATAAGTTTACACACTTCAAGATCAAAAACAAGCATTTGTCCCATGCATGTGTGAATATTAGTAAGCGTGTAAAGGCATGTGCATGCCTACATCACGTGTGTGCCGATTCCCACTGCAGAAACTCTAGTATCTGTCACAGCCGGTGGAGCGGGGCTCGGGAGTTACCACCCATAACCAAAGAGTCGAAGAATGAGAAGAAGCCCACGCACTTCGGCACCACTGATCTGACGCTAAACGTGAAGCTAAACTGGAGGCATGAGGCGAGGGGAGGGCTGGAGGGGCACCCGGTATGAGTGAGCCTAAAGCAGAGCCCGACTCCCAAGGAGATAGAGCGAGCCCAAACTAGCACCCTCAAGGGGAGAGAGGGAGAGAGGGAAGAAGGAGGAGGAGGAGGGAGGGAGGGGAGGAGGAGGGCAAGGAGGAAGGGGAGGAGGAGGTTGTATTCACAGCTCCTGTGTTAAAATAATTCAGAAGGAAATAAAGATATTTCCAGAGTGGAAATCATTGTTTTCTGGATCCGTCCTGTGGGTGAATTCAGTGCTTCTCTGGGAGCTCTGTGCAGGATACTTTTTAACTCAATTAAGTCCCCACTTTACATTCTGTTTCTTGGGGCAGGAAATGTGGTTTGTGTGTGTGTGTTTAGAGCAGAGCCAGGTGAGAGCCTGCTGGATAGTCTGGCGCTTAGGAAAGCCTCTCTCCTGCCTTTCATCTCCGCGTAGGCCTGTCCGCTCTCCTGATCGCCCCAAATTACAGTGTGTGCCGCCACTCCATCTCTCATCAGATCGGAGCAATTCCGTTTAGTTTTAAAAAATCGAATGGCGTTTCCTCCCGTAGGTTCTGCGCTTCCCACGAGGAGCGGACTCTGTGGTCTCGGCCGCCCCTCGGGAGAGAGTTCCCTCCTAATGGTCCCAGCCCTGATTGTTTGGTTCCTGGAGGCTCGGCGGCCCCATGGGGGTGGCTGCATTACTCGGCTGATTTCTTACCTGCCGAGGGAGCCTCCCGTGTAGACGAGGACATGGTTTAAGAGGAATTATCTCCTGTTTTTAATAGATCACACACTGAGTCTCAAGCTCCAAATTCAACAGAAAATCAAGCTAATTGTTCATTTCTTCCAGGATATCCCTGCAGGGCAACATCCTAGCAGGAAGCCAGATCATTAAGTTGAAGGAAATACATTTCTTGTTCACCATTCCAGTTGGAAAGGGTTTGTTTTTCCTAAGTGTGATGAGCTCATAACCCCGCAGCCTTTTATACAAAAGATGAATGCCCCCTGCCTCCCCCAACCCCCAGCCTGTTTTGAAGTTGATTTTCAAAGCAGGACACAAGTTATTAAGTTGAAGTATTCTCAATCAAATCAGACTCTTCCCACCCAATAAGTCGCGTTCTTCTCCATCCATTGGGTTAACCCCTCCCCTGAAAACATGACCCGGAAACATACAATACAGACAGCTTTGTAGCGTGACCATCGGATGTTTTCCCCAACAGACACTCGTATTCTTCATTACGTTAATCTACTGTGTCTTTCATCTGTGAGTTCATCTACTATGAGTTTTCAGCACTAACCATGAGTTACCCGCCCCAAACAATAAAAAGGATGCTCACCCCAAACTCCTGATTCAGCTAGAGCCCTTTATCTCCTGTGTTTAAGAGCATTTCAACCCAAAACATGATAATATATAGTCTCTCAAAATAAGAGTATCCTGGCCCAGCCGGGTGTGGCTCAGTATTTGAGCGTCGACCTATGAACCAGGAGGTCAGGGTTCGATTCCTGGTCAGGGCACATGCCCGGGTTGCCGGCTAGATCCCCAGTGTGGGGTGTGCAGGAGGCAGCCGGTCCATGATTCTCTCTCATCACTGATGTTTCCATCTCTCTCTCTCCCTCTTCCTTCCTCTCTGAAATAATACATATAGATGCAATCTTTAACATAACAGTTGCAACCCCCCAACGTTGCTGTGCCCTGAAATCTCTGAAGGCGCCTGAGAACGGGGAGAATGTCCCCCAGCAGGGCGGGGGGCAGGGGAGGCCGCCCTCAGCTCACTGCTCAGCCCTCGCCACCCCAAAGCCTCTCATTTGTAAATTGCTGCATCGGTCTGCACACATTTGGAAAATTACTGCTTTCCTGCAATTTCTGGAAGCGTTTGCTGAAGTGATCTGGTGAATATTAGGGAGAAATTGTATTTTTAAACCATCTCCGAACCCTCAAAGCCCGCGGCACCGGATCCTGCTCCTGGGGGCAGTTGAGTTTTATTACACAGCGTGACATGGACCCTGCGGGCCAAGGTCGGCCTGGTCCAGCGCGTGCCCCCGAATCGTCAGCCCGAGGGGCTAGTGTCCATGGGGGGGCCCTGCCGGCTGCTCCCCAGGAGGCTCTGACCCCCGTGTCATCTCAGGTATGATCAAAGGGACCTTCCTAGGTGTGGAGAGCAGCTACAGTGTCTGGACAGGTTCAAGCCTCGGACTGAGGAGAGGGCACAGTCCTCTCATGGCCACGTGCACGTCCCAGCGTGGAGGGCAGAGCCTCCCAGCACCATTGTAGCCAACAGCTGGAGTTGTCAGCTTGAACCTGTGGTCCCAACACGTGGCCCCACGTGCCTGAGTGACGTGGGCTTGTCAGAGTTCAGGTGCGTGTAACTGAGTAGGATCGAAACCCACGAGGATGCTGTAAACATCTCGACCACGCCCTTCCTTTGCCTCGTGGCATCGGCTGTAAAATAAAGACACGGCCTGTGGTCCGTGGCGCTGTCGCTAGCTCTCCATCAGAGGACAGTGTCCCACCCAGACCCAGCTTCATCCTCTTGTCTGTCTTTTCTCCATCCTTCACCGCCCGTCTCAGGCTCACCGAACCTGGCTGCGCTGGCGCGGCACATAAGGCGCCTGGGGCTGAGTGTGCCATGGCCGTGCCGGCTCGCCACACCTCGGCAGCGCAAGCTTGAAGAACCGCTTTCCAGAAAGGACTGCTGTCTGAACGCCTGTGCCTTCAGCCTTGTCCCCAGTCACCAGTCAGTGCGCTGTTCCTCTCTCGGGCAGTGGGACGTGTGAGTCCGGGCAGGGTCCCCGTGCCCTGCTCCGAAGACGGGACTCGTCACTCCGCACACCAGCGGAAGGGGCCGGCCGTCGCCCCGGAGCGAGGAGGACAGGCACCTGCGAAGGGGTGGGAGCTGGGCAGGCCAGGGCACAGGCGTGGTGACGGGGTGCTTCGTCTGGTGGCGTCCCCCGAGTCCCTGCCCGGACGGTTCGGGAAGGGGCGTTACCAGACCTGTCACACCTCCCTCCTGTGCTCAGGCCGCACGGAGAAGCAGCGCTGGCTGGCGGGTGGCTGCCCTTTGGCCCTGGCTGCCGCCTCGGCTCGGGCGCGGTGTGAGCTTAGACCCGGCTTCCTGGGAACTAAGTTGGCCGCGTTCACGGGGAGTCAGAGGCAGCCCGACTCTGCAGTGAGTGTGACTGGTCCCCAACGTGTCGCCGGGCATGCCTCTCAGCCCTAGACCCGATGCATCATGGGACTAATTTCCCAACGTCCATGGATATCGGTCGTTGCCAGGCGCCCAGCGTGCATGGTAAATAGCACGGACGCGGTGAACAGCGCTCGGTCTGTTTAGAAACGGTGATGACGGAGGGTGGTTGGTGGGGTTCCGCGGGACCCACATGTGGGAACCAGCTCCACGGGGAGACTGTCCCCGTTAACAGCCTGGAAGGGAACCATCCGGGTCTCACCATCAAAGCAAAGGCGCGAGGGCGCGCGTTAGGGCTCAGGCTGCTTCTGACGACCAACTGGAAAGCCTGGCCCCCACCCGTTAGCCTCGCTGCGTCCGCCCCGCTCCGGGGCCGCGGTGCGTGTGTCTGTCTGTTTCCTGTGCGACCGGGTCGGAAGGAAGCGTCTCCCCCATTAGCCGGTGTCAGCTGCCCCCGCTCACCGGCTCACCTGCGCCTGCCAGGAGGACCCGCTGCCCCAGGGGTCACCGGGAGGCGGCAGGTTCCCTGTCCCTCCATCGGTGGCTCTCGTCATTTTAATTGAAAGTCAACAAACGGAGCGTTTCCTGTGAACGCTTCCTGCAAAAGGTCTTACTAATTGCGTGCACTTGGCCGGCCAAGCCTGCTCCCCGCGGTCTGGTTTCGCTGGGTGTCTTTAGTGTTTGTGATGAGCTGCTTTTGGTTAGAAAGCATCAGGAGGAAGTGACATTTTAGCACCAACAAGGGGCGGGCACAGGCCCGGGTTGCGGGCTTGGTCCCCAGTGTGGGGCGTGCAGGAGGCAGCCGATCCATGATCCTCTCTCATCATTGATGGTTCTGTCTCTCCCTCCCTCCCCCTTCCTCTCTCTGAAATCAGTAAAAATATATTTAAAAAGAAAAAGAATGGTCGGGAGAACTCGCTTTAGGATGTGACCTCACTTTTGGTGACTGTTTCGGGGACCCTCCGAGTGGCCAGGAGGTTTCCGTTCCCGTCTCCCAGGTCCTGTCCCCCTCGGCGGGGAGGAGACGTGGTGCCGGGCCCACTCCACAGGCGGCCTCAACCCGCCGGCCTGGGGATCAGAGCCGCACATTCACATCCCGACCCTCCGCCGCCTCCGTGCCCGCTGCCTCCTGAGGCCACGGATGTGGCTGCGGGATGGGGGCCCGCCCAGGGCACAGTGACCCCGGGCTCGGCCGTGGGGAACATCTCTGTGACGTCAGGCAGCAGAGAGAACGCCGGCTCTCTGTTCGGCTGGATCCCTGGGTCCTGCATCTGAGTGAGTGAGACCCACGCGAGGAAGCCCACTCACCCTCGTCTTGGGTCCCGGTCCCAGCCCTAAGCAGTCGCCCCAGGGGCGCCTCTGAGCTGCGTTCAGTTCCCACCCTGCCCCTGGGGTGCGCAGGCTCGTGTCCCTGCAGTGTGAGCAGAGCTGCTCCAGCAGCCGCACTCTCCCCTGAGGGCTCTCCCCGCGTGGTGTTGGGGACCAGCCGCCCGAGAGCGGTCATGGGAGGCGTCCTTCACACCTCACAGGCCTTGGCCAGCCTCTCGCACGGACTGGCCGCAATTCTCCGCTTCTCACGATTCAGCTCGGCTGGCTCCTTGGTGCCAGTACTTCACCCTTGTAGGTGGCACCTTGTCTTCGGAGGGAGGCGTCCTGGGGCGGGGGCGGGGCGGGGGGAGAGGCGCTCAGAGCCCGTCAGGGTGAGCGGGCTGAGAGCGGGAGCAGGAGCTGAGGCAGCCTCCACCCCCACACGCAGCTTCCCTCCCTCCATGCTGACACGCCCCAAGGTAAACTCAGAGGAGAGATGGCGTCCGGCCGTCTCACCGTCTCACCGTTGAGTCTGCTTTCAATTGGATTAACGGTAACGCAGGGAAAGGCCAGAGAGCGCGCAGCCCGCCCGCCCCAGGGAGCTGGGTTTAATTTCATTTTTAACCGACAATCCGATCAGCTCAGGCTGAGGAGCCCGCTGTGCGGGGAGGAGGGTGTGCAGACCGACAGACAGACGGCTGTGAGGGCTGCCGTCCCCCCGCCAGGCTCCTGCCAGGAGGGCCCTGGGCCTGGGACCGACGGTGGGCGCCGCAGCCATGGGTGCCCGGGTGCCGCGGGGCCTGGGGCAGATGGGGGAGCTCGGCCTGAGGTTTGGGTTTGGGTTTGGGTTTGGGGATGAGCGTGAAGCTGAGCGCGTTGCTTCGGGTGGAGCTCGGTCCCGCCTGCCGGGCCCGGAGGGCAGCGGGGCAGCGATGCTCGGCCGTGCTGCCCGGAAGCTGCGCTGGCCGGTCGCTCGCCGTGCCACCTGTGACCCCGGCGCGGCGGCCGGCTCAGCCCGGGCAGCGTGAGCCCAGGCTCCGGGGCGTCGTCAGCCTGAAGCGCCGGGCTGTGCGAGGTCACGTTTCTTCTGCGCTTGAGGCCCGTGGCGGCCCCGTCCCTGCCTCCACGGCAGCCAGAGAGCTTCCCTCCTTCGCGTACAAAGCGCATCGTGCACATACACACACTCCATTCTCCACACGCCACAGGACACCTGTGTGTGTACATATGTACATATGTGTATATGCATGTGTGTATGCATACGTGTGCATGTACATACATACACTTAATGGGAGGTAAAGATGATGTCTTTCTCAGCGGGATGGACTGAGGGTTGGTGAGGGAAACATGCCTAAAACACGACCGAAGTGTTAATATTTCGTGGAGCGTCTTCGTTCTCACACACCGGCCCCGGACCCGCTTCCTGGGCTGTGTGCCCGCGCCCCCAGCCCCGGCTCTGCTGCTGTCTCCGCCAGCGCTTGTCTCGGGAGCGGAGACCCAGGCGGGGCGGGGGGCGCCCTCGGTCCCACTGGCTGGGGAGGAAGCGCCGTCCGCTCCCCCTCAGCTGGGCGCCGAGCCGCCCGCCGCGTTTAGGTAACTGAGGAACAAGGAGAGGGACCGAGCTTTGGGCGCGGGAACCCACACCCGCCAGCTCCGAAGTGAGGACTCCGTGACAGCCCAGAACCACAGAGTTCTCGGGGACAGCGAGGGGAGCCTGGAGCGACCCGTCCCCGTGCCATCCGCCTTCCCGTGAGACATCACCACCTTCCAGAACGTGGCGTTCCCGCGCCTCGCCGGCACCCCTCAGCCGGGACGCCAAAGGGATCGAGGGGTGTTAAAATGTGAATGACACCATTCGAAACCCTGATGGGCCGGGCAGGGCTCCGTTCTGTGTGTTCAGCGGAAGCCGTAACGGCATCATTTCCATGTCAGTGACGCCAGGGTGCATCCAGGTGTGGGGGGTCAGCACCCATGTTCACAAATCCTAGCCCTCCCCCCCCAGAATGAGAACCAGACATGCAAAGCCCCTGGGCGCACAGACACACGTGGGACATAAAACACATTCACTGAATGTAAAATGCCTGCACTCTCCTCCGTGAGAACATAGGTTTCTACTCGGGTGACGGCCACGCGGCAGCCACACGCTTAGCTGCCAGCAGGGAGGGGGCGGGCCTCTGGGGGGCGGTGCTCGCGGCCGTGCCCTGGGCGCTCACCGAGGCGCCGGGAAGACCCGTTAAGCCCCGTTGCTCCCCCTGTTGCGCATCCGGTCCCGGCCACGACCGGGCCCAGGTCCCTGATGTTGGAGAAGGATCATGTGCTCACGAGTTTGCAGTCTTTGTCGGTCTCCGGGGAGCGACCCGCCAGCCACACTCAGCATCACGTGTCACAGGATGGCCCTGTGCGTAAACAGTGTCTGGATGTTCGAGGAGGTGGCGGCCTGGAATTTTGCCGCACGTGCGTGAAACCAGGGTTTGCGGACCCGTGAGCTCCTCAGACACCCGCCCCTCCAACCCCCCCCCCCCCCCCGAGGTCTCTGCCTGCAGGGACTCCAGCTCGGCAGTCCTGCTTCCACGCGCAGAAGTGCGTGTGAGCACGGAGTTCGCGTCATTCGGAAGCGTGGCCGCGTCCGTCCGTGGGGGCCTGCGTAGTAGATCCATCTGGCCACGGAGAGAGAGAGAGCTCTGGCCCGGACCCTGATCTGGTCGCTGGAGCCGCAGGGATCGGCCCAGGCACTGGGACACGTGACAGACTGACATGATGACAGCGAGGCCGGGACCCGGTGCTTCCGGCGGCTGAGGCCGCGGAGGCTGGAGTGGTTACCATCCTGGGAATACCCGTCCCTGGGTGTGCGGGGCAGAGAGCATT
Organism: Eptesicus fuscus; assembly: GCF_027574615.1. NCBI lineage: Eukaryota > Metazoa > Chordata > Mammalia > Chiroptera > Vespertilionidae > Eptesicus > Eptesicus fuscus. Next base: position 1,633,463 of record NC_072494.1, on the reverse strand, counting down.
TCCCGTCCGCGGGGGCCGGGGCCGGGGCCGGGGCCGGGGCCGGGCTGGGCCAGCTCCCCCTCCTCCCAGCAAGGAGGCGGACACATCCTCCACTTCAGACTGTTGTGCAGGGAACACAGTGCGCACCCCCCGGAGGAGACCACTGTCTTTCCAAACCCAAGGGCAGATGCAGAGACGCGGACCTACTCTGTGACACTAAAGGCCTACTGTGTGCCGCTCTGAGGAGTGAGTTTGCCGTGCGCTGACCCTCTGCCGGTGCCTCGTTTCCTCCCTGCCTTCCCGCTCTCTTAAACGCTCCATCGCTGCATTTCCTGCACTGACGCGTGTTCCATGGAAACACTGCCCTCCCCCCTCGGATCGCCCTGTCGTATCACGCTCCCGCAAACATCACGGTAAAGATGACACCGATGCCCGCCGGCGGGGTCAGGGGTGGAGCGCCCACCTATGAACCGGGAGGTCACGATTCGATTCCCGGTCGAGGGCACAGGCCCGGGTTGTGGGCTCCATCCCCAGTTGGGGGCGTGCAGGAGGCAGCCGGTCCGTGATTCTCTCTCAGCATGGATGTTTCTACCCCCCTCCCTCTCCCTCTCCCTTCCTCTCTGAAGTCATAAACATACACCTTTTAGGAAAAGATCTCTTGCTTTGTGTACGTTTGGGCCTACGTCATCTCCAGTCCAGGCAGGAGCCGTGGCACTGCCCGCCCCGCCGGCTCCGTCTGCCGCACGCTGTCCGCGGCGGGGAGTGAAATCAAAGCGAGAGGACATGAAAGACCCCTCCCCGAGTCACGTCCTCTGAGGCCCGCGGGGCCAGCGTGCGGCGGTCACAGCCCCGAGGGCCGGTGTGCGGCTCCTGCGAGCAGGCCCCACGCTCACGCCCAGTGGGACTGCCGCGTGGGCGTTCACACGCTCTTCCCCGACTCAGAGCGCCCTCTCCTGGGCCTTCCCACCTGACCCCACAGTACAGGGGGGTTCGCAGACTCCCAGAACCCGGTGCAACCGCTCCGTGTGTGAAGAGACCCGGAGAGAGGCTTTCTGCTCGTCAGAGTCTGTACCTTCCCCCGTGATCTGTTGCTGACGGCCGCTCGCAGTCGGGCGCCTGCCCCCCACCTCGGGAGTCCCTCCCCATCAGGACGCGGGTGCTCCCTGCCCGCGCAGGGTCCTGGCTGCTCCAGCGAGCCAAGCAGCGTGGCTGGCGGTGCGGGGGCCCGGGACGTGGGCAGGTCAGAGAGGGAGGACGCGGATTGGGGCGCGTGTCACGTCCAATCCATAAGCCATGTCAAAGCCTGCACCAGGACACGGGCTGTTTCGGGGTGCCCTGTGCTTCCCCTGGAGACGCTTTTCCAACAGTCCCAGCCCATCGCCCCCCCCCACACACTCCCGGCGGGCAGGCGCACCTTCGAGGTCACCGGCCCCGGGAAGCGCGACCCGCCCGGGCTCCCTGCGTTTTCCTGGGCGTTTCCTCTCCACGCGGAACGGAGTGCGTTCCGCCAGCGTCGGCAGGCAGCCCTCAGCCCTGTGCCTCACGGTCCTTCCCTGCCCTTGGCCACAGCCAGCGTGGCTTTGATCCACAGGAATCAGGCCGGAGGGTCCACGGGAGGAGGCCCCCGGAGACCGGGGTCACTGCAGCCTTTCCTCTCGACGGGAAGAGGACTTCCACCTACACTCGCCAGACGGCGCCGTCAGAGCGCAAAGGAAGGTGTCGCGACTAAATAGGACGTGGCAGTCCCGAGCTGTCGATAATCAATAGATTATTGACCCGGCACACGCGCTTCCCGGCTTTCGGGGTCCCGTGTGCACTTTGACCCCTTGCTCAGCAGCAGCAAATCGGCCGTCCCCGTGACCTTCCCTGCCCAGCGCCCGTGCCCGGCAGACGGGGAGAGAGAGCAGCGCCCGAACGTGCCGGTGTGAAGGCAGGAGCCCCAAGTACGGGGGGGAAAGACGCCGCCGGTGGCTCCTGTAATAAAGCTGGGAGCCCTGGCCGGTGTGGCTCAGTGGACAGAGTGTCGGCCTGCGGACTGAAGGGTCCCAGGTTCGATTCCGGTCAAGGGCATGTACCTTGGTTGCGGGCACATCCCCAGTGGGAGGTGTGCAAGAGGCAGCTGATCGATGTTTCTCTCTCATCGATGTTTCTAGCTCTCTATCCCTCTCCCTTCCTCTCTGTAAAAAATCAATAAAATATATTTTTTTTAAAAACAAACAAAAAGTTGGCTGTTCTCAAGGCAAATCCATTAGCGAGCCCCTCTCCGGGCGTCTCGGGAGTCACGATGTTTGCTTCCACGCAGTGCGGCTCCCACACGCTGAGCCCCGTCGTGCGGAGAGGAGGAGTGTGTGTGTGTGGGGGGGGGGGGGGGTCACGGCTCCGGCGCACAGAAGCTGCCGCGGGCTGTCCCCCGCCCCCGGGGCGCTGCTCGCAGGGGGACGGGACCAGCGGTGGGCTCCGCCTCAGGAGGAGCGGGCGGCGAGGGGCTGTCGCCGAGGCCGCCGCATTGCGATCTTTCAGAAAATGTTTTTGTGCATTTTAGAGAGAGAAGCACGCCCCGCTGGCCGCCTCCTGCACGCCCCACTCTGGGCATCGAGCCCGCAACCCGGGCCTGTGCCCTGAGCGGGAACGGAACCCCGACCTCCTGGTTCCTAGGTCGACGCTCAGCCACGGAGCCACGCCGGCCGACAGCCACTGTTTTCCAAGTGGCCCCAGCTGCTCTCCCTCAGGAGGAGTCTGCCTGGGAGGCAGAAAGATGAACGGCTCCTAATATTCTCCCTTTATTAACCTGTTTCACAGCACACACTGAGCCTCTTATCGGCGATCTGCGGCTTGTGCCGGCCTCTTCCCTAACGCCGGAAACCCTCCTGCCTCCAGATGCCTGGAGATAAAGAGGAGAAAAATACTGCCTGACGCAGATTTATGGCAGCCAAGCCTGCAGCATTGAGATGCGAGAGGCCCAGGCACGGCCGGGCACAGCCGGGCCCGCAGGGAGGCGGGCACCCCAGGCTGCCAGGCTCCAGGCCAGCCCCCCAGGGAGCGAGGTTTGGGAAGTGCTCACGGAGCGGCCGGCACCGTTGGGTGGCTCTGTAGGCCTCCCACCTCCAGGCCTGTGCTTCCGCTTCCCCTGGCGCAGCCCCTCGGCCACAGGCTGGTGCGCAGAGGAGACCCCCGGAGACACCCCGTCCCGTCGAGGCACCGGGAACCGCCCGTCACGGGCCCCATGAAGGCACAGGCGCCCCGAGGTCCGACTGAGAGCCTGGCCCGTGGGGTCCCACTGCCTACAGCGACAGGTGTCCTGACCTGTCACCGTGGCAGCTCCCCGTGGCCCCGGCTGTCGGGCCCGCTCCCGCTCCCCCTCCCCCTCGTTCGGGCGGCTTCTCTGGGGCTGAGACAAAGGCGTGTGTAATCAGAAAATGTGCTGCTTGATACATCGGTGACGCCCATTATAAAAGCCCTAATGAGTGCGGCGTCGGGGAGAGGCCTGCGCGGAGAGGCCGTGGGGGACAGCCAGCGCCGCCGGCCCGCGCCCGCCTGTCTCGGATCCCGCCGTTCCTCCGGATGAGAAGTGACAGGGTTGGATAAAACAATCAACACTGGAGTCGAAGAGCTCATAGCCTCCTGACACTTCAATAAACCGCACGCCAGCACGAAACAGCCACGGCCTCACGGCGCCCGCTCGCCACGCGGCCGCGACCGCCTCCCGGACATCATCTCTCACCAGCGCCCGCCCCGTCTTCTGAACGAGAAATAAATGCTACGCTCTGCCCAGAGCGACAGAGCCTCCTCTCATCCCGGAGACGGCCGTCGCCATCCCTCGCGAGAGCGCCGCCTGCGCTGTCTGCAAATCAATATTTAATATTTGGGAACATGAAGTCTTAATTACCGTCGCCCCTTCCAGCAGGAGCTGCGCGGAGTGAAGGCGGGACCAGTCGGCGGCTGACGGCGGGATGGCGGCTCGTGAGCGCCGTTGTGAGCTGCGGTCCGTGTCCGGGGCTCCGTCCCACACGCTGTCCGCCCCGTGCGGGAGGACGGGTCCCCTTCGGTCTGACCCACGCGGGTGACGACGGGAAGGAGGAAGGGAAGGAGCAGGCACCCCGAGCATCTCCACCGCAGCCTTCCGCTCGGAGCTGCGGGCACGGTGTCTGCTGGGCCACCCTGAACGTCTTCATCCGCTCACCTTCCCCACCCAGCCCGCCAGCTCCTCCCCCCGCCACCCTCAGTGTGTTCTCTGTATCTGTGAGTTCCGTTTTCCTTGTGTGTGTATTTTGGGTTTTAGGTTCCACATGTATGAAATCACATGGCGTTTGTCTTTCTCTGCCCGGCCTAGTTCACTTCACCTCATGCCCCAGGCCCCTCCATGCTGTCACAGTGATAAGATGTCACTCCTTGTCGTGACCGAGCCCTAGTCCATCGCATGCCCCCATCACCTGCTGACGGCCGCCTCCCGCTCCCTTCCCTTGGCGGCTGCAAATGACCCCGCGGTGAGCGTAGGGAGGCAGCGATCTTTTGGAATTAGGGTTCTAGATTTCCCCGGAGAAATCCCTGAGAAGTGGGGTCGCTGGGTCATATGGTAGCTCTATTTTTAATTTTTGAGGAGCCTCCACACTGTTTTCCACTGATTAATCTTGAGCATCATTATCTTGGGGAAATATTTGAGGAAGAAACATTTTTAAAGATGTGCCCATGACTGTAGCTGGCGTTGGTTGGGTAGTTCGGAGTGTGTGTATCCTAGGATTTTATACATGACTAGAGGCCTGGTGCATGATATTTGTGCACTGGGTGGCGGGGGGCGGGGGGTCCCTCAGCCCGGCCTGCACCCTCCTGCAGTCTGGGAGCCCTCGGGGGATGTCCACCTGCCAGCTTAGGCCAGCTCCCCGGGGGATCGGGCCGAAGCCACAGTCAGACATCCTTAGCGCCGCCGAGGAGGCGGGAGAGCTCCTGCCACCGCCACTGTGCTCCCAGCCGTCAGCCCGGCTTCTGGCTGAGCAGTGCGCCCCCCCCCCCCCGCCCCCAGGAGTGCACTGACCACCAGGGGGCAGCTCCTGTGTTGAGCGTCTGCCCCCTGGTGGTCAGTGCACGTCATAGCAACTGGTCGTTCCTGGTCGTTCTGCCATTAGGGTCATTTTGCATATTACCCTTTATTATATAGGATTGGTCCTGAGAGAAGAGAAAGAGAGAGAAAACGAGGGAGACTAGAAAGGGGGAGGGAGAGAGAAGGCTCTCCCCTGAAGAAAAAAGAGAAACGGTCTAACCCATGCCGGTAATTTATATGTTTTTCTCTTCCCCAAGCAGCCTCCGGGCCCTTTTATGCTCTGTCCTTTATGCAGGCCTGCCGCGTGATCAGGTCTGAAAAGTAATGGCCATGAATATTCTGTTCTGCGCAGACCTGTCTGTGAATGAGAAAACAAAAGCCGCACTAACAGGACGCAGCGTGGCCTCGGAGCTTCGGGAGAGGAGCCCCTGCCTCAGTGGTTGCTAGGTGATGCGATTTCAGAATAAATGCGTTTCTTTCCTCCGAGTCAGTCACGTGCCTGTTCCCTGAGCGCCTGATCTCCATGGCCACCAACAACTGCCGTGAGGCCTGCTTTTCCCGGCCCCAGCCCCGCCAGGGTGCCCCCCCCACCCCCGGCACTCACCGTGTCCGAGAGCGGCAGCTGCGCCCCCTCGCTCGTGGCCGGGGGGTTCTAGGGACTGAAATGCCATTCGTTTGGGCAGTGAAGGGAAATGTGGCCTCGCTGGCTGCTGTGTGGACACGTGGGCAAGTGGAAAGTGCATGTCACTTTGAGGAGCCCTGACCCCCTCTTCCTGCCAGCTCCGCGTCTCACAGTAAAAGGGCCGGGGATCCAGGGAGGGTTACACGTGACCGTTCACCTGCGATTGGGCTCAGAACAACCCCAACCACAGAGCCTCCCGCTCCGGCCGAGTCCTCTGCTCCACCCTCCCTGACACCGCACCCCCTCGATCCAGACGCCCTGGAAGGAGGAGAGTCCCCCCGAGCGAAGACACGGCGCCTGGTGAGCAGGAGAGAGCCGGCCGCCCTCGAGCCTCTCAGTTGGACTGGGCGCCACGTGTCCGGATGGTTTTCTCGCTCAAAGGGGATGGTTTTGCAGAAGAAAAGGCGAGAGAGAGAGAACCGTGGGGGCTGGGGTAGCTCCTCCCGAAACGAGCCTGGCCTTGGGCTGCCAGGCTGACCTTGAGGACTGACCCCACGCTGGTGGCTCACCACAGACGGGCTGCCTCCCAGTTCGGGGGCTGCACACCCGCGCCCACGGGTCGTCACCTGCCTCGGCGCCGCCGTCCCTCCCGCGGGAAGAGAGGGAGCAGCGTGGTGGGCGCGTGTCCTGTGTCCTGGCCGCACCTGTGAGCTGCTGAGCGGCAGGGAGGAGGGCGGGAAGGCAGTGGGATCCCTGTGCGGCGCGGGCTGTGGGCAGCAGGTGCGCCGGGTAACCCAGGCTTCTCCGCGGCGAGGGGAGGCCCGTGGGAGGCCCGCGGCCGCGGGAGCCAATGAGCTGGCCAGACCGAGGCGAGAAAAGGGGGAGGCAGGAGGCGGGGCCTCCCAGAGCCTCCAGGAGACACAGGGCTGCCCGCACACAGCACTGCCCGCATCTCGGCTTCATCCCGGGATGCTGGCTTGGCCTTCTGACCTTAGACCTTCTGACCTTAGACGGTGAGATAAAAATCTTTGTCCTTTTTCTCGCCGAGTTGTGGTGAATGTGTTAGAGGCGCCGGAGGGACTAGGCAGAGGGCTTTGTGGCCGCGAGCCGGGCTCAGGGCCCACCAGCCCCAAGCCAGACCCGCCAGGTACCCCCACCTTGCCCCCTCCCCGCACCCCCCCCACCCCCCGTGAGTACAAGGAGGGAACAGCAGTGTTTTCTCCCAAAGAAAAATGATGATGGAGCAAAACCGTTTCTGTAAAAGCGTAAGCCCGGGCCGCAGCACCCGTCCTCAGCCAGCGGTTCTGGGTCCAGCGCAGAGTAGGGCCAGCTGGTAGGGGTGGGACGGCAGAAGACGAAGCTGCACTCTGGAGCTGCCGGGGGGTTGGGGTGAGAAGGACGGAGTGGCGTTCAGCTCCCCTCCCCCCAGCACGGGACGGCAGCTCCTCTACTGCCTGCACCTGGGACCAGGGCTCCAGGGCCCGTCTGTGCGTGCGAGGCAGAGGCTCAGGTCGGGCCGCTGCTGGGCCGGAGCCTCTGACCCTCCCGTCGTTCTCGCGCTGTGTTGGCTGGTCCGCGTGTGGCGGTGGGGAAAGGCTCTCCTAGGACCCCAGCTGGCTGGGTTTGTGGTGAGAGGCTTTAGCCCAGTGGTCGGCGAACTCATTAGTCAACAGAGCCAAATATCAACAGTACGACGATTGAAATTTCTTTTGAGAGCCACATTTTTTAAACTTAAACTTCTTCTAACGCCACTTCTTCAACATAGACTCGTCCAGGCCGTGGTATTTTGTGGAAGAGCCACACTCAAGGGGCCAAAGAGCCGCATGTGGCTCGCGAGCCGCAGTTTGCCGACCACGGCTTTAGTCGATGAGGCGGACAACGGGGCTGACCCGGGATTGGTTACCAGTGAAACGTGCGTCTACATCGTGTTCCGACGAGGAATTGGGACGGTTTTTCTAAAGTCACCCGAACTCGACGTTCCTCTCTCTGGGCTAACTCTCCTTGGAAAGTACTATCCGCCCAGACAAACCTGGCTCCGTGGTTGAGCATCGGCCTAGGGACCAGGAGGTCAGGGTTCGATTCCCGGTCAGGGCACAGGCCCGGGTTGCAGGCTCGATCCCAGTGTGGGGCGTGCAGGAGGCCGCCGACCCATGATTCTCTCTCGTCATTGATGTTTCTCTCTCTCTCCCTCCCTCTCTGAAACCAATAAAAACATATTTTTAAAAAATCAGAGGCTCACCTCTCCCAGGAGACAGTGGGAGGGTTCCCGCCCCTCCCCTTTCTCAGAGTCTTTACTTTAAAAAGCTGATCGTCCTGAGTAGTTGTGGCCTCTGAAATGTCTAGACTCCGTTGGAAGGCGAGGGGCCCGGCCCCCCGGCCCCTGACGGGGCCTCTGAAGGACCTGGGAGCCCTCTCTCTGACGCAAACATCAGGGAGCCAGGCCCAGCTCCTCTCCGTGGGCCGATGGGAGCCGCCGCGGGGCGCCTGCGCCAGGTCCCACACCCGGGAGCAAGGAAGCCAGAGGCGGCCCTTCCTCCAGGCACCGCCCGTCAGCCAGGGCACCGTCCCCCCCACCAGGCCGAGTTACCGAACGGACTGTCCACCGTCCTTTATTGAAGAGAGGTCCTGGGTTGTTTGTTATTCATTTACTTTCTTTCTTATTTTATTGGATTCGTTGGGCGACACTGGCCAGTGAAATTACATAGGCGTGCGGTCCTGAGACGCCCGCCAGCTGTGTATCGAACTGTGAGCTCACCACCCGAGTCGAGTCTCCCTCCGTCACCACGTGTCCCCCTCCTCCCCCCCCCCTCCCCCTCCCCCCTCCCCCTGCACGGCTGTCGTCTGCTGTCTCCATCTAGGACTGACGTTTCTGTGGGTTCATTAGATCCCACCGTAAGTGAGACCACATGGTACTCGTCCTTCTCCGACGGCTCATTTCACGGAGATAACCCTCTCCAGGCCCCTCCCTGCTGTGGCAGAAACCACACTTCCTCCCGCTGACGCCGAGGAGTCCTCCACTGCCTCTCGGCCAGGGACCCCACTCTGGGAACTTACCGGAGAAGCCCAGACCACCAATCGGAGGGAATAAATGGCCCCGAGTTTATAGCAGGCTGTTGACAGCAGCGCGATTGGGAAGCAGCGTGCCGGTCGGCAGGGGAGCGGGTGGACAGCTGCGGTGCGTTCACACCGCGGAGGGCGGTTACTGTCGACCGTGAACACGTGTGGCCCGGGCTCTGCCTGCTGGGCTGTGGGCGGGGTGAGTGCCTTCTTTCTCTCTCCCGGCTCCTACGGGGAGCCCGTGGCGCGCCTCCCCCCCATTGTGCTTCGCGGCGTGCGGTGGCCCTGCTGGCTTCCTCTGTTAGCTTTGTGGGAGTTCTCGGGGGGGGGGGCGGGGGGGGGGAGATTTTAACTGTTTCCCCAACGCACCAGCCTTGAGCTTCTAGTTCGTGAAAATCATTCCCGTCGTTCCCTCTGTTTTCTTCTCATCGCGGGGCACCGTCCGCGACGAATAATGGGATATTAGAGCCAGATTTCACACTCGCTTCCGTGTTCACCGCTCAGGGGGAAACTTTGAAAATTCCTTGATTGTAATCTTGTTTTTCAACCCAACCAAAGACTGAGAATTTCCAGGAAGTCTCAGAAAAACATTTGCCTTTGGAACAAGACGAAGGAAGTGCTCATGGCGGCGATGTTAGGGAATCCGGGCGCTCTGAGCCCGCCCGCCCAGGGGGCAGAGGCGTCAGGAATAGAAGGGACCCCAGTTCCTCCGCTCAGGGGCCGCTCGAGGCCGCGACGCCCACGGGCCTCGCTGCAGAGCAAGTCGCATCCGGAGAAACGCCCGCCTTCTCCCGCATACATGCCTGCATCCCGGGTCCACGCATGTAGGCAGGTCAGCGAGGCCATGTCATTCAACACGTGTGTACACCTGTCTCAGCGAAACCCTTCCTACTTTCACAGCACACGGGCCGGGGAGCCCGCGTCTGCTCCTGGAGGGGAGGGCGCTGACGGCCACGGCGTGCCCCGGGGCAGCCCAGCACCCCGTCCCCCCAGAAGCCACGGCACAGCCACTAACAGCACCTCACGCAGGGACACGCGGGTCCCCGTGGTGAGCCAGGACGAGGGGCAGGAAGTCGGGGGGGGGGGGGGGGGGCGGGCAGACAAAACCTCCTGGGTGGTCAGACGAGGAGGCCGGGCCGGAGCGCGTGGCGCTGGCGAGGAGTCGGAGGGTGTCCGTGGAATGGGGCCGGAAGCAGATGAGCTGGCGGGCCTGGCTGGTGTGGCTCAGTGGACAGAGCGTTGGCCTGGGGATGGAAGGGTCTCGGATTCGATTCCGGTCGGGGCACAGGCCCGGGTTGCAGGCTCCATCCTCAGTGTGGGGCGTGCAGGAGGCAGCCGGTCCATGATTCTCTCTCCTCATTGATGCTTCCACCTCCCTCTCTCTTCCTCTCTGAAATTAAAAAAAATAAAAAAAAACCACACAAAATGAGCTGGAGCGTGTGGGCTGGCAGAGTAGAAAGGGGTGATATTGCTGAGGAGCTGAGTGGACGGTCTCTCTCCCTGGTCTTTCCTGGTCTGGCACCACGGGTGTGGGGGGCGCGGGGGGCGCGGGGCGCCTGTGGGCACCTGAGGACACGGGGAGCCAGAGCAGCTGCCGGGCCTCGGGGTCCAAGCTGCTCTTCCCTGACCCCGAACGTCAGCCGTGTCTGAGCTTTCCGCCCCCATGTTTGCACCAGAAGATGTGACCTGATGACCCGGCTCCCTCACCGTCCACCAAACCCCCGACCCGTCCGATTCCCTCTCCAACCGCTGCTCCTCCCACAGCCTCAGCGTCAGCCCATCTCCCTCATCAGCCAACTCGAGGCCCGGCGCACAGATCCGAGCACTCGGGGCGGGGTCCCGCAGCCCGCCCTGCGCCCTCTTGCCGAGCGGGAGCCCTCGGGATATCCGGCTGACGGCTCAGGGGAGCGGGCCTAAGCCAGCAGTCGGACGTCCTTAGGCCGCGGAGGCGGGAGAGGCGCCTGCCACCCCGTTCTGGCTGAGCGGTGCCCCCCTGTGGGAGTGCACTGACCGCCAGGGGCAGCTCTGCTTCCAGGCGGGGCCGGGGTGCGGCTCCGTGGGCATCGCCCAGGAAACCCGTCGGGAGACGGGAAGCGAGGCTGTTCCTTGGGCCTCGATGCCCGGCCGGTGCGTTCCGAAAGGAGCGGCTGTTTGCTTTGTGTTCTGAAATGCTTCTGACGGGGGAGCAGGGGTACACACACTCGCCACGTTTGCTATTCCAAGTCCCCGCACCACCTGCACCTCGAAAGTGCCATGGACAATGGACCTGTCACAAAACCAGTCCCCCCAAATCTAGTCTTCACTCCGGAGGAGAGACTAGAAACACCAGGGTGTCCCCCGTGGGAGGGGGCGGGGAGGAGGGCTGGGGAGAGGGGCCAGGGAGGGGGGCCAGGGAGGGGGGCCAGCGAGGGGGCCGGGAAGGGGGGAGGGGAGGGGAAAGGGGAGGGGAGGGTTGGAGGGAGGGGAGGGGGACCAGCAAAAGCAAAGAACGGATCAAAGCGTCTGCTCAGTCATTTTCATGGCCGACATTCCTTCCTGTTACAACATTCCGCCAGCCGGCCGGCAAGGCTGTGGCTGAGCAGCGACCTGTGAACCAGGAGGCAGCTGAGGGCTCCGTGTCTGAGGGGAGACGGGAGCTGGAGTGAGAACAGCTTCAGAGCCTGCATCTCCCCACAGGGATGCCCTCCGCGCCCCCCCCCCCCCCGCGCCCACCGCCCCCTCCGCGCCCACCACACCCTCACCGCTTCCTGAGGACGGGGCTCTGCATGCCGCCAGGCGACCCCCGACAGGGCCTCTCTGCTCGACTGAACCCCCTGAGTGTGTCCGGGCGGAGGACTGGGCTCAGCCCTCTCTCGTGCCTCGACGGCCGCTGGGACTGAGGGAGCGGGAAGGACCCAGCCTGCACCACGGGGTGGCGGGGTCGGGTCGGAGCGCTCGGTGACTCCGGGGAGTCGTCTTTCTTCCCCACGTGCTTCTGGGGTTTGAATAAAGCTCGGGCCCCCTCGGGCTCCATCGCCGGCGAGCGGTTCTCACCGCTAATTACTGGAGAGGAGGAAGGAGAAACACTGGAACGCGCCTCACGCCGCAGATTTATGGGTTCAATAAAGAACAGCCTCTTCCGCTGTTCAGGGCTCCGGCTGATTTACAGGGGCTTGGCTGGCACAAAAATTAGATTAAAATTTTTTATTGCATCTTGTCTGAAATGCTTACACTTGAAGGGGGACCTCAAGAAAGAAATCCCCGCTCCCCGTCCCCTCGCCCGGCCGGCTCTGGGAAAACCGACGCGGGTGCCGGTGGGTGTCCGCGGCCCGTGGGGGGCGGGGGGTGCTCGTCACTCGGGCCGCGTGGCATTCCAGGAGGGCACCCTCGCTGTCCTGGAAGACGGGTGGGACTCTTCGGGATCCCGCAGTGAGCCACTCCCTCTGACCCCTCCAGCGGCGGGACGGGCGGCGTCTCCAGGGACCTGGAAGGCGTCTGCAGGCTCAGCACCCGGCAGCCCGGCCCTGCTCCCCGGCCCCGTGGCCTCCAGCGCCCGGTGAGCGCCCGCAGGAGATGGGCACACGAGGCCGAGCTCGGGACCCCGCGTCCTTCTTCGTTCGACCCCGGCGTTCTCCCGGGCTCGGCTCCCAGGGTGACGGGACCCTTGGGTTTGACCCTCCGCCCCGGTCGGCGCCCCGCGAAGCGCGGGGTTGGTTTCCACCTTCCAGGTTGCTGGCCACGTGACTCCCGCAGGGCGTTCCCGCCGCGGGTGGTCGGTTGGATGGGAAATCGCATCTTTCTGAAGAAGTGATTTTCAGACGCGCCCGGCAATCCGGCGCCGCTGTCCGGTTGGGTTGCGTAGGGGAGGGGGACGCTGAGATGGCGGGGGGCCGGGAGTGGCCCGGCGGGCGGTCAGGGGCTGCGTGTCCTCCTGTGCACCCAGAGGTCAGAGGTCAGTTCCCGGCCAGGGCACAGGCCTGGGTGGCCGGCTCCATCCCCAGTGGGGGGCGTGCAGGAGGCACCGATGGGTGTTTCTCTCTCATCATCCATGTTTCTCTCTCTCCCCCCTCCTTCCTCTCTCTCTGAAAATCAATCATTTTTCTTTAAAGAGAGGCGATGAGTGTTAGCCACACGCTGGCGCCCGCGGGGGCTGGCGGTGGGGACGGTGAGTCCGGAGCGCCGTGGAAACCCAGCGGTTCCCCCCGTGGGTCAGGCGAGTGGCCGCTCACAGGGGAGGGCTCTCAGCGAGCCCCGGGGCGGGTGTGGGCCGGGACGCTCCCCAGATAAGGTCCGTCTGGCGGTTTAAAGACGGAACTCCTACAGTGCCCACGTCTGGGACTGTGCGTCCATGTTAACAAAGACAGAAGGCCGCTGCCACGCGAGCGCAGGAGTGAAAGGCGAGGCCCCTCGGGCGGCCAGAGCATTCGTTACTGGATTCATTCGTGTCGACTTCACGTTACACGGCCTGAAGAGGTGACCTGTTCCTCTGCGTCTTGGTTGAGGATCGCCTTAAAAAGGACTTTGCAGCCGTAATTCTCAAATCCACGCAGCGCCCATGTTGCTTCTGGAGTATTCTCTTCAAAGACCTTCCTCGGAGCGTCCGGAGCGGGCCAGGCCCCGGCCCCAAAGGCGGCTGTTTGCACGGTCAGCGCTCTTCCTGAAAACTCGGCGCTCCAGAGCCCTGCTCACGGGGGTGCCCGTTAGCACGCGCACAGCGGGCAGCCCGGGGCCAGGATGAGATTAAGAATAATGTAAAGGGCCGAAACCGGTTTGGCTCAGTGGATAGAGCGTCAGTCTGCGGACTGAAGGGTCCCAGGTTCGATTCCGGTCAAGGGCATGTACATTGGCTGCGGGCACATCCCTGGTGGGGGGCTGTGCAGGAGGCAGCTGATCGATGCTTCTCTCTCATCGATGTTTCTAGCTCTCTGTCCCTCTCCCTTCCTCTCTGTAAAAAATCAATAAAATATATTTTTTTTAAAAAAAGAATAATGTAAAGGCGCGGAGCCGCGTTCTGCACATCACCACGCACGTGCCATGATGGGCTGCCCGGCATGAGGGTGCGTTAACGCCAGCGCCGGTACAGATGGCATTAGGAGCACACGGAATGCTCGTTCCAGTCGCCCTTGCTCACAGGACACAGGGCGCTAATGGCTCCAAAACGCGTGATTCATGGAAGCCGTCTTTATTCCATCCCCTCTCACCGTGTGTGAGTGCATCGTCTCGGGTGACGACAGAGGGGAGCGAGGTTGGCTGCCCCGTGGAGAGGTGGGAGGAGGTGAGCAAGTGAAGTGAGTCGCCTCCAATTGGCCTCACTGCAGACGCCGCCTCCCTCCGACCTCAGGGCAGAGGGTGAGTGTGGAAGGGACTCGCTCAGCGGCCTCCCCTCAGCGTCCTCGTCGGCCTCCGGGGCTCAGCATCTCCCAGCTCAGCCCTCAGGGGTGCAGTGTACACGGAGCAGGAGACGGAGAATTTCTATTCCAGCAAACCTAGGTGTGCACCTCGCCCCACCACGCAGCAGCTGTGTGACCTCACCCCGTTACCTACCTCTCTGTCCTTGAAACGGAGGTACAGCCTTGGCTGGTGTGGCTCAGTGGACAGAGTGTCGGCCTGTGGACGAGAGGGTCCCGGGTTGGATTCCCGGTCAGGGCACATGCCAGGGTAGCAGGCTCGGTCCCCAGTAGGGGGCGTGCAGGAGGCAGCTGATCAGAGGTTCTCATCATTGATGTTTCTCCCTCTCCCTTCCTCTCTGAAATCTATATAAATATATTTTTAAAAAGTAAAATGGAGACATGAGTGCCCTCCCTGAGAGAATAGCTGGAAACCAGAGCCAACGTGTGTTCCCTCTTATTTCCCCAGACGGGAGGACCCCACCGCCGCTCCTGGGAGGAGAGAAGAGCGAGGGCCGCCTCCTCCGCTCCCGCCGTCACTCGCTTCTTCCCGAGACCAGGAGCTCTGGGCCCAGGTCAGTGCCTCTGGTTCCTTCTTTCCGAACCGCCCGCCCGTCGAGGGGCTCGTCCGGGATCGGCGTGAGCCACGCGGTCAGCGCCAGTGCCTGCATGTGCGTCAGTGGGTGAACGTGTAGGATTCGGGGAAACGTGGGCGGCCGCCTGGGCGGAGGTTTCCACGTGACCAGCTCCCTCGTCCTGCCCTCAGCTCTCTCCAAACGGGAGAGAAATCAGGTTACGCTTGGCCCCCTAAACCCGCGTTATGAAAAGTGCCCAGTGCGTTCGCACACCAGGTGCTCAGGCCCGTGCAGGCCCCTGTGGCTGCCCAGCCCTGGCTCAGCCCGGCCTCTCCCGTCTCCGTCTGCTCCCACGTCCCCATCAATGGCTCACACGCGGGCTCTGGCCGCACTGGTCTTGCATCGGGGCTGCTCCTCGGCCCTCGCCCATGTAAACGCATCATCACTCCTAGAGGTGGGAGCCGACCTCACTGCCGCCTGTCTCCCTCCCGCCAGCCCAGGCTCCATACGCAACTGGAGGGGCCGAGTCCGCTCCGAGCTGCGTCCCCTACCACGAGCTCCGTCTACTCCTGGTTTCCTTTCTAGCCTCATGTCCCATTACTTCCCACCGTCTCCCCACACACGTCCCACTGCCCACAGACATGCACCCCAGGCCAGGATCCCTGCCCCACGGCCCCACTGCCCATGACCACAGGCCACGTCAGGGTGATCCTGGGATCGCTCAGGGCTCCCTAAAGGAGGAGGTAGACTGAGGCCAGCTTGATTTTAGGAATAAAGTTACATTTTAAAAGCTGTGAGGGCTAAGTAGTCACGTTTTGTTGTGTCACGACCCTTGACCGGCGTCCTCGGGCCCACGGGGGTCCGTGCCCGGAGGCGGTGGCGATGGGCACCGGCTCCCCACGCCCACGTGCAGCTTCTCCGCGCTCCGGGGCCGCGAACAGGAAAGCCTCTTCTCAGGCCTCGCTAAGTCGTTCTGGGGACACGTTCTGACTTACCTTTCTGCGGGGCGAGGAGCGCCAGTCTCTCATCTACGCCCCCCCCCCCCGGCCCCCCGCAAGTAGGTAACTGTCCACGTGCGTCTCCTGAGAGGCAGCTGCGACGGCCGGGGTGAGATGGGCCGGTGCCCGGAGCGGCCGCCTCCTCCGCACTCGGCCGTTGCTCCCGGAGGTTGTGCTCCGGCTCCCGGTGCCGTCTCTGTAATGGCTTTTAAGTGACTTTTTCTTGGGGACGGTGGCGTTTGTCAGGGCGGCAGGACGACGCTGGGAGGGCGCGGACACGCCGAGGCCCGGCTGGCTCGCCGCCCTGAGCTGTCATCGGGAAGGTTGGCTGGGGGCCGGGGGCCGGGGGCCGGGGCCGGCACAGGCGTGGTCTGGGCCTGGCCGCTTGGGTGGCGGGTTCTGAGCTGCAATTCTGCACCTAAAACCGTGTTTCATGGCCTTGGCCGGTGTGGCTCCGTGGGTGGGGCGTCGGCCCGGGTTCGATTCGTTCGATTCCGGTCAAGGGCACGTACCTCCGTTGCAGGCTTCTCCCTGGCTCGGCCCTGGTCAGGGGTCATGCAGGAGGCAGCCAATCGATGTGTCTCTCTCGTCAGTATTCCTGTCCCTCCCTCGCTCTTCCCCTCTCTCAAGTCAGTGAAGACGTCCTCGGGTGAGGAACAGAACCTGATGCCGTCTAGCCAGTGGCCCTCGCGCGGTGGGTCCCAGCCAGGCCGCTCCCGCCCCGGGACATTCGGCCACGCCTGGGGGTGCTGCAGGCGCCAGGAGGTGAGGCCAGGGAGGCTGCCCACACCTCAATGCACAGGACACCACTGGCCCCAAATGCCAGGCGCGGGGCAAGCGCCCGCCTGAGGCCCCACGGCACCAGTGCTCAGGCCGTGATGGGACCTGCGTGCCTCCTCCCAGGTCCTCCGTCCTCTGAGTCCCCTGAGGTGTGGCCCCAGCACTGCCCTCACCCCCCCCTCCCCCGAGTTGGCCAGTTCACCCAGTGCCGACTCCGTGGGAAGAGCAGTCAGTGCGTGGTCACAGCCTCCTCGGCTCTAGAGCTTCCTCGGCCTCAGTCCCGCTTCTCTGCCGGGACCTCCCCACACCCGTCCTTGGCCCTCCTCCCTGCGGGCGCCCAGGGGAGGTTTGGGGCTCCATGTCACCTTGGACTAAAGCTCCTCACCCCAAGGAGGAGCGGGGCGCGGGGGGGGGGGGGCTGCGCAGACCGAGCCTTCCTTCCAAGCTTGTCTGCAGCTAATTCACAGCCGCCTCTGACCCAGCGCAGCCACCTGGCGGCACCTTCCCGGTGGGGCTGCCACCAATGAATTCTCCCAGGGAGAGCCGCTGGCCAGCCGGGCCGCTCGTTAGGGATCGGGGTGCTGCTCTCCCTCCATGCAGCCTGCAGTCCAGCTGGGCCAGTCCCAGCAGCTGCCAGGAAGGGGCGACCCACGTGGTGCTGGTGCCCGGCCCCTCGGGAGCCTCCTCTCCTTGCTCCTGGGGAGGAAGCGCTGCTTCCTGTTTGTCTGGGCGCCTCCCAGGGCCACAGGGCCAGCCCCTCAGCGGTCTGTCTTGTTTCTGATTTATCCAAACGCCCTGAAGGGCATGCGGATGCTCAGACCCAGGGGCAGAGCCGCCAAGGTTGGCTGTCCCTGCAGCTGGAATGGGGGCCGGGATTGCTCTGGTCCCAGGGGGTGGGGGTGGAGAGGAAGTGATTGACCTCCTGTTCCAGGTCAGAGCATCAACTTCTCTGCTGAGCCAACGCTCACTCCGGGCCGGTCAGACCTCAGGAAGCCAGACGATTGACAAAAGCGCGTCCCCCTCGCCGTGTCCTGGACGGTCCAGGCTCCACGCCCTCTGCACTCACGGCTGAGCCGGTGCCATGTGGACACTCGGTTCTATTCACTGGGCCGCAGAGCCCGCTGCCCGCAGCCTCGTGGGGAAAGGGGTCTATTCAGGTGGGAGGAACCTTAAAAGCCCGAGGGCTTAGACTGGTCAGTGGGATTCTTCCCAATGCTAAGCCGTCGTTTTTAATTAAAAGACAAACCCGATTCTTCGCTTAACACGTGTACTCCGAGCTCAGGAAGGACATGGATAAAATGGGAATTCCCAGGAGGACCCTGAGTGGGCCCGTGTGTGGGTTACGGCGGGCAGAGCCGCAGCGTTGCTTTTCTCCGGGTTCTACCATCTGACTCACAGCACCCTCTCCTGAAAGAGGCAGCAGTGCAGATGGGCGAGTCAAACTGTCCTCCCGGTAAAGAGGGGCCGTTACTGAGGGGGCCGCCATGGGGAGGGGCAGCGGAGCGTGTTCCAAGGCGTCTTTTGATCTTGCCCGATCAAATACAAATGGAATGGGACCCGCCTATTCGTCATGAGGTCAGACGGAAAGGTTTGAATTTAACAAAAAAATAGACATGCCTCTAGGAGCAAAACCAGCTCGGCATTAGGTCGGTAGAGAAATCGGTCGTCTGGTATATGCCCTCCCGTTTCAGGACCAGGCGAGTTCCCTCCATTCGAGAACTGAGCTCTGATACGCTCATGCGCTTTCTAAGAAAGGCAGTTGGAGCAATTTCTAGAATGGAGAGCTTTTGTCACCACAAAAGGCTATTTTTTGAAACAACGGCCATGTCAACCATTAGACTTAAGTGTTGGGTGTGAGTAAACCATGGTCACAGCTGCCCAAGCCGCCGTGAAGCCTCTGCCAGAGTGGACGGCACCCCGGCACCGGCACCGGCTCACCCCGCACGCACGGCCGAGCGGCCCACTCCCCGGTACCGAGGTAAATAAAGGAAGACACACACATGATACAAGTAGTAATATACGCAGCATCAGCCTCCGAGGATGCTAAATTGAAATTTATATTAGAAAATAAATAGAACAGGCGATAAAACTGGGACTGATAGGAGTAAATCTGCGCCCGACTCGAAGCCGCGTCTCGGCACTGACTGATTTCCTCTGATAAACTAGGTTTCCTGAGATTTACCTGGAGAATAAATGAAATTTCTAGCAGCTTCATTACAGCAATAAGACAACTTTAAGACAGTGCTTCTTGAAATTATAATCACGTTTGTGAATTTCAAACAAAGCTCAAGTTCAAAATGCCTCAAGGTCATGATTATACGAAAACCTGAAAATCTGTAGCTGAATGTTGTCTCGCTGCCTTTTCACTATTTGAAATGTAACGCCCCGGGAAGAACTCCGAGCTGCGGACACTGCAGGGCCCTCCCTGTTTACAAACCAGATCCAGAGCCCAGTGAGCCCGGGGGTGAGCCCACGGCTGTAAGCAGTGTCCAGTGACCGGCCCCGACCGCGGTTCCGGTGCGAAGCAGCGAACGGTCCGACACGCTCACTGCTCGGGGGCACGCAGGTCTGCGCTGGGACCGGCACTGATGGAGGGAGGGTGAGGAGCGCGAGGACCGGAAGGCTTGGCTCTGGTGTCCTCATCGGACCGCGGGGTCTGCGCTGGCATCTGCCCAGGGCTGCCTTTCTACCCCTCCTGCCTCAGCCGCGGACCCAGCTGTGCTGCACTTGACCTCACGGCGAACTATTAGGTGCTCCCAGGTGACAGACACACACACACACACACACACACACACACACACACACACACACGGGCGCACACACACACACACACACACGGGCACACCTGCCTACACCCCCCCTCCCCTCGCCCCCCAGCTAACGCTTGTCCACCAACCTCCAAGAATTCTTCCCTAACCGGTAGGGGCTGAATATCCAGTAACAGCTTCCAGTAACTTCCTGAAAAACACATCAAACCACATACCTGCTGGCTTCCTGACCTCGCACCGACAGAAACCCACGACAGGGGGACCTGTCACTGCAGTTTCACGGGATCCAGGCGGGCTCCTTGTGCTCCTTGCTCCTCGCCGCTTCACGGCGGCTTGGGCAGCTGTGACCATGGTTTACTCACACCCAATGAAAGGATGCATTTTAAGAGAATGAAAGTAGATGTTAGCCGAAACCGGTTTGGCTCAGTGGATAGAGCGTCGGCCTGCGGACTGAAGGGTCCCAGGTTCGATTCTGGTCAAGGGCATGTACCTTGGTTGCGGGCACATCCCCAGTAGGAGGTGTGCAGGAGGCAGCTGATGGATGTTTCTCTCTCATCGATGTTTCTAGCTCTCTATCCCTCTCCCTTCCTCTCTGTAAAAAATCAATAAAATATATTTTAAAAAAAAAAAGTAGATGTTAGTGAAGAACGTATTGTGGAGCGGCTGTGGCGTTCCGACAGGATCAAGCCTCGCCTGACTTGTGGCAAAGCCCCGCCCCCGCACAATTACAGCCGACAGGCTATGGCTGTAAGCTGATCCTACCGTCCAGCCCTGCAGTGTGGGTAGCTGGGGGATGTGGGCGGTGCAGCAAGTGCTGCCTAAACAGCTCGATAGAGTTCAGAGAAGGCGGCACCAGGAAGGAAGCAGATTTGAAACTCGCAGGGACGCTGTAGGCATCTCGCCCTTGTTGTGCTGTGTGCTGTGAACTAAAGCTTCGCTCAGGCGGAGAGCCACCCGGCCCCCGCTGTATTCTCTTCTGTCTCCAATCCTTCACCGCCCCTCCTCAGGTTCACCCCAGCTGTGGTTCACGCATGAGACTTAGTTTCTCGGTAGAAATTCATCGTTCCAGGGTCTGGTTTCATAGGATGATATTTGTATCTTCGTGTTTCTGATAGTTACAAACACAGGCAACTACATTTAATTTTTTAAAACGCAAAGTCGAGTGGGAGGAAAAAAATCACAAAACCAAAGGTATACGCGGGGCCTCACCTGCCGATCCCGGGGAACTGTACGCTCAGCAGGCAGACTCGGAGCCTCTAACAGCTCCCGGGACCGCTGCTGGTCTCAGGGCTGCGTTACGAATGAAGGTTCTGGGACCGGAGGCAGCTGTCCTGCTGGCTGGGGCCGCGGTCACGCGGGGGTGAGAAGTGGTGGAGTAAAGGCTGCACGTTGGTCACTGGAGCTAACAGGTTTGCGACAGTCCTGTTTTTTGCGTGTTTGGAATCTTTCATACAAGATGGAAGTTCCATGAGTCAGAAATCCTAAACGACACCACGACCAAACGCACTGCGCCCGCCGGCCGAGAAAGGTGAGTGCAAGGACCGCACACGCTTCAGCCGTGAAGGACTAACTGCTCCCTTTACAGCGTCTGCGAGACACTCAAACCATTCATATTCAGTGTTTATTGAAAAGAAATTAACTTTAAAACCTCCTAAAATTAATGAGACGCCATGAGATTTGAGGAGGGGAGTGTCCATGTCCAAACATCCTCATCTTGAGAACCTTGAGGCGTGGAGAGCACGGAGCGCCATGTGCTCAGTATGTTGTCTGTTTTTGTGCATATTTGCACACTTTATTACTTGCAAAATCTTTAAACTAAAAACCCATTAACTTCAAGGGGATAAATATAGAGGAGCGTAAGGACTAAGTATAAAACAAGAAAACCCTGCCTGCGCTCAGACAATGCTGGCCCCACTTCCGTGTTAGGTCCTGGCTGGAGGAGGATATGCCCTCTCCACACGCTCCCCCGCCGCCCCCGCCCGACACACTCAGAGGCCACTTCCTGTTCACTCCTCTCCACACACACATTTGCACTGAGTTATCAGACACCAACCTAAGCAGCATGTATGACTGAAGCTATCGGACACCAGTGTACCTGTTTGGGAAATGTGGCCTAAAGTATTTGGAGTGATATATGCAGTACCTTACTCGGAATCCTTTAAAAAGTGAGAGTTGTGAAATCAGAAATCACTGTTAAGCTTCAACTACGTGAATGTGTCCCTTGGTGAGAAGACCCTCCCCACACCGCGCGCTCACAGCGCAGGGCTGTGCGGGACCCGGAGGCCTGAGCAGACAGAGAGGACGAGAGGTGAAACCGCGAGAGAGCATGGCAGTGGGGGAGAGGGTGCCGCACCCCCCCGGGAGCCGGGAAAGCCACGGCAGGAGCTACAATCTGCCTAAGCAGCAGATTGTAACGGGCGGGAAACGTTAATTCCGGGTCCTCCTGGGAAGCAGTCACCGTCTTTCAAATTAAAAACAACCCCCCCTGCCCCCCGCCCCGTGCATGCTCACAGCATGTGGGTGTGCCTGTCCCCCCTCCCCCCTGCCAGGGCCAGGGCGCACAGCACAGGGACAGGAGAGGCAGCAGAGAGAGACAGAGGTGAG
Organism: Eptesicus fuscus; assembly: GCF_027574615.1. Classification (NCBI taxonomy): domain Eukaryota; kingdom Metazoa; phylum Chordata; class Mammalia; order Chiroptera; family Vespertilionidae; genus Eptesicus; species Eptesicus fuscus. The sequence continues at coordinate 1,611,679 of NC_072494.1, read as the reverse complement.
CAGAGCTGCAGTGTTTATTGAGCATGCTACAGAGGGAGCAGAGTACACACAAGGAAAGTAGACCACCATCGACCTCCTGACTTTGTTAGAAAAGTAATTTTTAATTGTGCCGCTTCCAAACTAGACTGGATTTTACATTTCTAAAGATGTAAAAACTCAACTAATAGAAAATATACATGACCATTCTGTCTACATAGGTAACAGAATCTATGAATCTTGAAACTAAGTACATCAATTTCAAAAAAGTATTGGTCATTTAAACAGAATCAGCAATTCAGATCGACAAGAACTGTTCAAATTAATTTGACCTGTAGATTCTGAGCCATGTTTTTATTAAAGTCAGATCTATTCCTAAATACAAAATATTTTGAAGGTTTATTAAAACTGAATATTACAATGCAAGGTAAATTAAGACTAAAGGCACATAAACTTTGGTCCCGCCTGGCTGTCAGTTTTAGAAAACTGCCACAAATGCCTCTTCCTGCAAAGGTTTGCAGCGACTCTGCCTCCTGGAAAGACATGCACCCGTCCTGCACTAGCTAGACCCGCCTCCATGCTCAGAAATCCACAGCCATGTCCAGTCGTCATCACACACTAAGGATGGCAATAGGTATTGAAATGCACATAAGTCATGTCAACTTCAAAAAACATCTACGAAAATATTCAGCCACAAACAAGACGTTACTTGGTGCTGACAGTAGTTATATGACGCGTCCCACAAGAGCGTGTACAAAAGGTTAAGGTTCCACAATGCTTTCCACGTAGGGCTCAAACTTACAGAAATTAATACTCTGCGTCTTGTTAATTCAACTAATGCCTACATTCCTAACAGAATCTAGACCAGAATGGTGAGATACAAAAAGGCCAATGTTTTTTTAAAGCAATAAAGCCTAAGGTAATAAAACTAAAAAATGCTTTGTTCTTTCAATATCCTGTATCTTATTTGACTAAATAGAAAGAAATGTGACAAGCCAGTAATTCAAAGTACGTTCCAAGCAGGAGAAACAAAAACTTAACCTTTTCACACACCCCTGCCTACACATAGTGTACCCCATGTAACAGTGTGCCCGAGACAAGCAATCCTTGTAAATGCCTAGTCAATTGCACAATAGCAACACTAGTTTTCCTTTAAGGCACGTATGTCAACTAAGTTGAAAAAGAAAAGGAAAATTAAACAGAAATGTTAAACAGACAATAAAAATGGCTTCCCTAACAGATGGAATCAGCAGTTAATACTCTGCCTTTACATACGCCATTTCGTTTAGAACCAAGGAATGGTAACAGCATGAGAAAAAAAAAAGGAAAAAAACAAACTCTGGTCCCCACGTTCTGAACAGTCCCCGGTGTGACACACACAGCACGGACCGCGGCCGCCCGCCTCAGATGGTGGACTTGGAGAAGGACACGCGCAGGTGGTGGCTCTCGCCCAGGTTGTAGTTGTGCAGGTCGATGAGCGCCTGGATGGCCTCCTCCACCGTGGCCATCTGCAGGAGGGCCATCTTGTGATCTCTTCTGAAACAAGAGAGGAAGTGAGACACGGGCCACCCCAGGCAGGCTCAGGTACACGCCTGAGCTCTGCCCATTCCAGAAACCACGTCTACAAACAAGAGAACACCACCTCCTTGAAGAGAACCTTCCTGCCCCCCGCCACCAGAAGACAGAGAGGGTGCTTACTGAAAAAACTTAAAGGCCTTCACAGTGCCCCCCGTGTTGGCGAACAGTGTCCTCAGGTCCTCCTCCGCGGCCGACGGGCTGGGGATCGGAGCAGAACGAAGGAGAGAGGTTAGCCGCCGGCTTCACGCCTCCTGTCTCAGGGGCCCACCCTCATCAGCTCCAGCTGATGGTTGATACTCACGGGATGTTGGACAGGTGAAGGGTTGCAGAAGGAGGGAAAATGTTCTGAAAATTTTTGGATCCAGGTTTCTTAAAACGATGCAGTGGGGAATTGCCAAAATCTTTAGTGAGACCTTGATCATCGAGCCCCTCCCGAGGTAGCTGGACAGTCTGATGTTTGGAGAGAGTGACACGGATAATCTTCCCGTACATTTTCTGTCCATTAAGATGGTTCATGGCTACAAAAAAATAAACAATGCCCAAGTTTTAACAAAGTACAGAGCAAAGATGATTTTAATAGCTTAACATCTGAATTCCCGGATTTAAAAAGAAGTCCTGAGTGTCTAGTAACCATTGGTGTCACGTTTAATCCACTTGCCCCAGACGAGGCATCTGGCAGAAAAGCTTCCTCCACAGAATGAAAACCCAGATTACCACCCCCCCTTCCCTGACAACCAATCAGCCGTGGCCCCAGGAAAGGAAGTGAGCACACCTCTCTGCCCTCTCCACACCCCAACCCCAAGTTCCTCTCCTCCCCACCCCCAATCTAGGCACACTACACTCATGACAATAGTCCGGACATAAAGCAAAAGCAGAAACGATTCGGGAGGGTTTGGTTTAATCCCCCCCCAGGTACTGCCCAACCACAAGGACCACGGGCACCCGTTCACCGAGGCTCTGCCACTCGCAGCTCCCGCGCGAGGAGGAAGAAACGCTCCCACAAGGACCAGCCGCCCGAGCAGAGCGGCCACAGCGGCAAAGGGAACGCTGTGAGCCCAAGCTCTCTCCTCAAAGGCAGAGATCTGCACTTCAAGAAGTAGAAAGACAGATGCACACAGGGCTATGCATTGTCTGAGCTACCACCATCGCTGGTAAGAAACACTGCAATTCAAGCGTGCTTGTCTCCAAAGGCCAAAAGGCCCGGATATTACGTGGTTAGCTGGTGAGTCTCGTCAGATGGAACAGCAAAACTACACTAGTCCTCACCTCAGAAATGGCAAACTTCAAAATAACAACTGTGACGATGCAATCAGCCTGAGGCACCATCATTCCTGAATCTCAACTAACAGAATTCTCAGCTAAGAACATGCTCTTCAGTCAATCACAGTGTGAGGATGTGGTTAGACCTAAGTATGTGATCTGATTCTGATAATAGTCAAATGAGATGCCAATTCAATTAAAATCACTGATGACTTACATAAGCAGAACTAGGTGTCACTTGACTAAAGTCTGTTTTTTAAGATTCCAAAAGGGATTAATGGTGTGTCTGGCACAGGTTTTTCATTTTGAAAGAACCTAGTATCCTTAAAATACGTTTTCCACGTGACTCTATTGGCTTCTAAATGACGTTAGAATTCAAGTAGTCTGGCATTAACTGGAATCCCAGACTATATGAACAGCTAACTTCCATCACCAGCTCCCAGCTTCGCCTTACCCAGTTGTGACTGGTGCCCGTCGGCCATCTGGATCAGAGCGCTGTCTTTCTTGTTGTACAAAATCTTCACGCGCTGCACGTCTCCATAAACACCTTTTGTGGAGCCACAGAGAGGTAATCCAAAAAGGGAATTAATTTTATGTGCAAGTCAGCTAAAGATTATCTTTCTGACATATTAATGAAACATTCAGACATCAACATGATCACTCATTCAAACTCATCATTCTCACAAATGAATAAAGAAAGATCAAGATTTTGAACAGTGAATTTTGAAAAGAACAAATTTTGATAAACCCTCAAAGCTATGTGAATGATATTAAAGACCATGCAAAATAAATCAGCATGCATTAAAACAAATTTTGTGTCTATGGAGAGTTTTAAATAGCAAAGAAAAATAGCAAAAGATTTACTATTCAACTTTAAGCCAAAGTGCTAGCTACAAATAAGAATTAAGGTGAAACCAAAATCAAATCAATAATAAAAGTATAGTGCTAACAATAACATACCGAAGAGGGTAAACAGACTTTGGGGCGTAACCATCTTTAGAAGGAGAGAAGAGCAAGCAGCGTAAGACAAGGAGAGAGGAGAGTCGAGGAAGAGCGGAGATGAACAGATCATCCATACGAAGGGTGGTTCCCGCAGAATGGTGAGGTGGTCATGGATCATGGTTCAAGGCGGTTAATTGGGGCAAGTTGGTCCGAGGAACATTTGTTCAAGCCCAGAAGCATGAACAGAGGGAATGGAGACAGGGAATGAAGACAAGGACAAGGAAAATAAAGGATCAAACAGGGGAGGGAATGGGTGTTTGGAAAGACAAGGAGAGGGAAGGTGAACACACAGGGAGAAGGATGAAATGGGGAAGGGAAACAGCAATGCAGAAGAAAAAAATAAGGAATTGGGGAACAAAAAAAAAATAAAATATAGGTCAGTACATAGGAAATGCAGGAATTTGGTCAGAAAATGGTTGGTTTATGTACTGTACAAGAAAAACTGAGTAAAATGTAGTCATCCAAGACAAATATGGGTAAAGTACTTCTACATCAAAGAGTAAATTACAGCATTTCATCTCAACACAGGGCAGGAGCATGCACAAGGGGGTAAAATCTGAACTGTAACCGCATAAGCATGGCTGGTTATGAAATGCAGGCAGAATTTTTAAAAGAAAAACAAAGGCACTCTGATTCAAACCTTTTCACATGCAGAACTGCGAATGACAATAGTACCAATGATAAAATAAGCTCAATGTTCGTATTGACAGAGGCCAATTAAAAATGAAACAAATGTTCAAATTAGACACCATAAACTGATACACTGAGCCTCCCACATTTCATACCAGCTTTCATAGCAATCAAAATAAAACATACCAGACATAAATGTACAACTAAAAAATAACTCAGCGGTGAACTATTTAACGGGGGCGATAACACTGAAAATATTTGTAGGAGACAGTGACTAATAACTGCAAAGAAAAATTACTAAAAGGCGGGGAGAGTGCCTCGGCAAGATCTTTGGAAGAACCTTTAAAGAAACACGGATTAGAGTCGTTCACATCAAAGAAGATTTAAAAAATACAATGACACATAAGCATGAAATGAACAAGCAAATAATTAGACAAGGCAAAGAGCAAAAATTTTTACAGTTAAATCTGCAAACTGGATTACATTTGCCTTTGAGAACAACAAAAAGATAAAAAGCCAAACTACTGTACTTCACCATATTTTTCTTAGGAAAAATAGGTAGTTAGGTTAAAAATATATATTTAAAGAGATATGACTATCTAAGGAAATAAAGTATTACTTAAGTACATAGGTTTTATTCAGAAGTAGAAACATACAAAAATACTTTGACTAATGAATGTACATAACAGAAAGGCAAGTGCCAAATGAAATCCACATGGAAACTTCACAGATGGGATGGAGGGAGGGAGGACAGGACAGGCCGACCACTAACCTCCTCGTTCAGATTGCTAACCAGCAGGACCGTGTTGCCGCCCGCGGAGACTCCGGGCATCCCCACGCGGCCCGCCGCGGCCGCAGCCGCAGCTGCCGCGGCGTTTGGAATGGCCAGAGGACTCAGAGCTCCTGGAACAGCTGCAACAGGAAGCCCTAATTTTAAAATAAAGCGGATTTTACGAAACACACACAAGTCGTTTACAAACACCAACTTAAGCACCAAGGCTGCAGGGGTTCAGGCTGCACTCCATGGTTCCTGAAAGGTAATTTGTGTGACACTGAGACAAAGCGCTTGCTGAGAGGGAGTCTTACAGAAAGACAGCTGGTTTCAGGGAAATCATCCACCATGAGAATGAAAGGACGGGCTATGTTAAGTTAGACCAGTGGTCGGCAAACTGCGTCTCGCGAGCCGGTTTGCCGCTCTGCTGACAGTTTGCTGACCACTGCGTAAGGCATTACCCTCACCCAGAAGTTTTGACTCAGGTTAAGGACATTAGTACGTTATTAAAAGGTTTAAGTGTTTTTCCTAAGGCAGTGGTCGGCAAACTCATTCGTCAACAGAGCGGCAAACAGCGACTCACGAGCTGCAGTTTGCCGACCACTGAGACGGTCCGTTTCCCATGGAAACGCGAAGGGAGCATGACGGGTGGAAGACAGTCAAGACGTGCCCGCCCCTGGCTTACAGAGAAGCCACATCGAAAAACCACCTTCAACACGGGGACTCCCTTTCCACAGTGGGGTGGTCTTCATGAACTCACGCCTGCAACCAAACAGTCACCACAGCTCATACCCCGGGGTCCGCTCTATGGACAGCGATTTTCACCGGGGGGCTGGGAACGGGTTTAACATGCAGCCCCTGCCGAGCAGGCACACGGACCACGTCCTGGAGTGTCCACCACCACCAATGCCCACAGCCATACGGCAGCCATCGGGTGTGGAAGAACCAACATTACACCTACTTTTTTCATCATGTTGGCAAAAAATAATTTTTTGGAGTGCCACAGAATTTTAGTAATTCATGCATGCCACGAGATGAAAAGGGTTGAAAATCGCTGCCTGAACAAATCACCCTGAATAGTGTTTAATGGACTCAAAGGGCCTGAAGAAAGTCTTACCAAAATCTGTTGGCCTTAATTCCACTCAAGTAGGTACCACGAACCCAAGTTCCTCCACCACAGTGCTCCGGGGAGGAACGAGCACCGACCGCGTCCCACGGCCTGTCCGCGCTCCCGACCTTCACCTCTGCTCCTCTCCTTCCCAGTCTCTGCTGCGCTTTCCTCCTCAAGATACTTGAGTCATTTCTCTGGAGAACTGCCGTCTACCTCAGCATCTCCTATCCCCTTCCAGAGGCCAGTGACCAGGAAGACGGGAACGTGAGGCCTTGTCCTCCTTCCAGGACTAAAAGCCCAGGCTACACGGGGTCAGACATACCTGGGCAGACCTGGCCCTCAGCACTGGTCCCACAGCTGCGCTGTAGCTCTTCTTTCCTTCCAGCCCGGTTGTCTGGGCCACAGGGACGTGCTGGCACCTTTGGTTTCAGATACCTTTGTCCTTTAGCCAAAGTTTTATCTGTTTACTCTGGAAACTACTATGACCTTCCACTGTCAGTCTGAAGGTTCTGTAAGATTCACAATTTCTTAGCCTCTAGTGTTTGACGTGAAAATGTCCCCTTCCAGCGGTTGCTTCTTGCCCTCCCGCTCTACAGTTTTGCTTTGGCTGAGCTTATTTTACAACCTCTTGCCCACACCATGGTTTGGGATCCCTGGTTTTTTCGTATTTCTCCACATTTTTTTAGATTTTACTTTTTGTCTTGGAAAATTTCTGATGTACCAAAGCAGAGAGACTAGAATAACGAGCTCATGTGTCCATCACACTGACCTACAATCACTAAGCCAGAGCCCATCTTGGCACCCAGGCGCCCAGGTTAACTCAGAGGGGAGTGCTGGAGGACCTGCGTCTGAAAGGGAGCCTCTGCGCCAGCCTTTCCTCGCGCTCAGTGCTCTCCGGTGCCTCCGTGGACCCGCCCGGGGGTCCTAACCGGGGATGCCACTGCATCTCTAACCGCTCACGTTTAACGCACCGCAGTCCTCAGGCCACGGACAGGGAGTTGCCGTGTACCGTTCAGCGGGCAGCTCTCTTCACTTGATGCCCGTGTCGTCTATAAAGATCCATCCCGAACGCCTCACAGCCACTGCGCTGAGCAGGGACCCTCCCCCTTCAGCACCGTCCCCCAGATTTCCACAGCTGTGGCCGACGCACGTGGCACCCACCCGGAGCTGGCACCAGCACAACTCCCAGTGGTGCAAACGACACTGGCAAGTCACTCCTGTCTCCCTGCCTCAACTGGCTTTTAGCAGAGTCACTGACACTTCTGTTAAGTTCCTTGGTGTCCATGGGGTCCAGGTGCCTTCTCTCTCCTCTCTCTCACACTCTCAGAAGAAATGCAATATCAACTCTCAAATTCCCTTTTAACGATATAAATCTTTTTTAAAAAAAATCCATCAAAGCCACTTGACTGGCTCTTTTCCATAATAAAAATTAAGATCAGTTTAATTTCTGGTTTCATTTTCAATTCTAAGTGATAACTCTCCGAATCTACTAAGGAAACTTACCTGAAGAACTAGTTACCAAAATTAAAAACAACCTTGCCCTGGCAGGTGTGCCTTGGTTGGTTGGAGTGTCGTCCCGTGCACTAAAAGGTGTCGGGTTCGATCCCCAGTCTGGGCCCGTGAGGGAGGCAACCAATCCATGTTCTTCTCTTTCTAAAATCAACTTAAAAAATCGTTTTAATTAAAAAATCCCACCCTGGCCAGCTTGGCTCAGTGGATAGAGCATCAGCCAATGAACTGAAGGGTCCAGGGTTCGGTTCTAGTCAAGGGCACATACTTCAGTTGCAGGCTTGATCCCTGGCCCTGGTCAAGGGTGCATGTGGGAGGTAACCACTCGATGTGTCGCTCTCACATCGATGTATCGCTCTGTCTCTCCCCCTCCCTTCCACTCTAAAAAAAAAATCAATGGGAAAATATCATTGGGTGAGGATGAAAAAAAGTCTCAAAAAGCTCCTAATCCTTAGCATTTTCTAGTACATTCTTTTTAAACATATTTTTATTGATTTCAGAGAGGAAGAGAGGGAGAGAGATAGAAACATCAATGATGAGAATCACTGATTGGCTGCCTCCTGCAAGCCCCCACTGGGGATCAAGCCTACAACCTGGGCATGTACCCCTGACAGGAATTGAACCCAGGACCCTTCAGTCCACAGGCCGATCTCTACCCACTGAGCCACACCAGCCAGGGTTCTAGTACATTCTTGACGCAGGACTGTCTACTCGCATACCCTCCACCTCCTCGCACTCAGCTACGCCTGTGTGCACTTGGCCCCCAGTGAGAAGTTCTCTTGCTCCACCCTTGTCTTCTTCCCCTCTCCCTGCCTCAGCCATTCATTCTTTCAACTTCCCAATCCTCCTAACACCCACCTCCAGACCCCTCCACCCGCTCCTCCACCCCGTGCCACACAACCAGAGCCACCTTCACCTGCCTGCTCTCCCGGCGGGGCTTGACCGTGAAGCCCCGCTGCTCTAGCTTCCTCCCACCACCCGCTCACACTTTGCAGTGCAGGCGAGGCTAGATCAGGCTTCTATTCTGGCTATGCTTTCATCGGAGTTTGGAAAGTAGTAAGAGCAACCATCGCATGCACGCACCAATTCCACATTTTGTTAGCCAACAGTCGTGGATTTCCTAGTCTGTTCCCAAGAGTTCCCTAAAAAATACACTAGACTGAAGTCCCGTCTCCTACAATCTCATTATGTTCAGCAAGGATCAGAAACCCCTAAATTCTTCAATCCATTTCAAAAGTCCTCTTCTTCCACCTGCCCCCCTTCTCCCTTTCTTCAGACACACACAGAATGGCGAAAAGAACATGGATTGTAAGGCCAATGATTTCATTTCTGACTCCAGCTCTGCCCCTGAATTTCCGCAGCTTAATAACAATCCCGCCAGTTCTCAGGATGGTTATAACCAGTATCTCCATTTTCCAGACCCCAAACGTTTCCACTGTCCTCTTGATCTAGTCACTACAGTGAATTCTAGAACTGAAGCCAGCCTTAAACACAGCCAACATGAACTGAGCACTCTCTGTATGCCAGGCACTGCCAAGTTCATCAAAGGCTCTAGCACACGGAACCCGCACCAGGGACGCTGGCACCCCGTCCAAGTGTGGCGGCTGGGCCAGATCTTGGACTCGGCCGTCTGGGTGTGGAGTCCCTGCTGGGGTTAGTGACTGTGCATGTCCTCACTGCAGACACTGCCCGGGGCTGCTGTCCTCCTGTCCTCAGCACCCTGCCTGCCTCAGGGGAGGTGCTTTCTCCTCCTAGCGTATCCTCCACCGTTATCATCTGATACACATACCCTGTGACCATCCTTACGGTAACTACTGACCTGAACAGGCACTTCTCATTTTAATCCTATTTATTCCACCCTCGATCCTTGGTGCTTTATTTTACCCATGATTTACATGTGCACTCCTTCAAGTTTCAATTTCAAGTCTTTAACCCTCTTCCTCTCATACTTGGGGAATCCTAAACTAGGCCATAAAACAATAAAACAATCTGACATACTCCTATCAAATGAAGACCCTACAAAGTAGAAAAAGAGCACTCGATGCTGCCGGGGAAGAATGGCCGGACTCGCGTACCGCCCGTGCTAGTGTAAATAACAGCGCCTTCTAAAGACATTTGCAGTAAGAATCTGAAGCCCTGAACATTTTCCTTGATCTAGTAATTCTAATTCTAGAAATCCAGCCTAAAGAAATAGTCTGAGAACCAATTATGTACAGGTGCCTGTCATATGCCACTTACAGTAATAAAACGTATGGAAGTATGTCCAACGAAGTTGCCCACTATCACACAATGCAGCTATTAAAATTATCATTTAAAAATCTTCTTAATGACACTTATACACAAAACTGCAAATAAAATGGTTTCAACTTTGTACAAAAGTTTGTGTTTTCAGTAAAACTATAACAGTGGTTCTCTCTTATAAATTATCCAAATTACTAAAGGCTGCATTATTTGATTTTTAAAACTTTTAACTCACCTACTCACAAAACTATTTTAGGGAACTTTGGGGGAGAAAAGCCCAGTTACACATAAGGAGATGCAAAGCCATTAGAACAGGTACATGATGGAGTCGCAGAGTCAAGGAAGGCGAATTCACACTTGTTCACCACAGAACGCTTTCCCTGTTCTCCTCAGGCAGAGGATAAACAAAAATATGTTAATGTATTCACCCCCGAGCTGGAACACACCAAACAATTTATCAGGAACTGAGCGGCTTTACTCCTATGCTTTCAATGCAAAAATGTAGGACGCTTGAGATTGCAGGGAAAACAGCGATGAGTTCCCTAGAAAAAAACCGGGACGTCTAACCAAATACAAACCCGGGCAAAGGCCCCAGCACGTGGGTATGTGGCATCAGCTGAGGTTTCTTGGTGTTTGACTGTGACACTTTCTTTAATGAGTTGCATGCGAATCTTTTAAGCTTCTCAGAAATTACATGTAAGATCTTGATGTCATCTTCTTTGTTTGATACCTTTAGGGCCAAATTGTGTGCCTGCCACGTCCCTAACAAAATGCCTAGGGCCTACAAGATACTCAATAAACGTAATAATACAACTTCTATTGATAAAGCCTTTAAGAATCTATAGTAATAATTATCAACAAAGGGATGTGTCACTCATTGGTTCTCTCAGCTTTACCTTTACAGAATGGTACACCTGAAATAGTGTTAATTTATAAGCTGATTTGAGGGAATAAAGGCTTAAACTAGATCCATAAAGTAACAGCTTTTCAAAAAACAATGTTATCAAAACAAAGCATCCATTATCCTCAGAATGAGCAGATGGCTGGTGCGAGAGGTAGCAGAAAATTAGAACCAAGGGTCTGTTTTGTCTGAAGTCACCAGAATTCATTTCCAATGTCAGTTGCTTCTCCTGCTTTAGGGTGCCTCTATTCAAGATGTATCACTCACATTTTCACAGAAGCCTAGTGCAATGTTACATATCCACAGTAAATAAATATCTATTTTCGAGAATTATTTCATTATAATACTTTTTCCTTTTTTTAATTGATGGACATAAACTTAACTGTAAGAGCTTCTTTGAGACTCATAAAATCTTGGTTCCATATGGATAGAAATTCTAAAGACAACTTTACAAATGTCAGAAATCAAGAATGTCCCAGGCACATCAAGTAAAAGGAAACTAAGATTTCACCTTAAGTGATGACTTCATTCATTTTACTTACAAAATTACATTTTCCTTATTTTTTCTTCACCTTGACTCCAACTCTATCAGCTGCAAATTTTTGCACTGTTTCTGTTAGGTGGGTCCTATCCATTGTCAAACAAGGTGAAATCAAATAAATACCAAAACAAATTTTATAGAAAATTCTTTCCAGTGTAAATTTTTTAAAGAAGAGTATAATACGCCTTCCTCCCGTTCCATATCTGTCTGTTAACATCTCACTGCTTCTATGCTGCGCGAAATGAAAACAATCAGATTAGCGTCCCCCCCCCCCCCCCATATGCACAAGGGGCCTGGACCTACTGGACTAGACTTCACTCTGGCAGCACGACACCCACTCGGAAGTGTCAATATTTATGAAGAACTCAGCACTTTCTCCACTAGAGCTTTTCTTCTCCAATTTGGGGAGAGGTGAGGAGGGTGTGACGACACAGAACTGATATAATTTTGATATACCTTATGAAGAACACTAAATTTTTTCTCAACAGTATTCATATGGCTTCTTGCCCAAGAAAAGTAAAATATAACACAATTTGTTAAATTCCAAATGGGGGAGGGGGTCTCACTGTACTTACTGGAGTTGAACAGGCCCTTTCCCACTGGCAAATGGGGTCAATGGTACAGACAACAGAAATCATACCTAAGAGGGATGTCTCCTTGGCGAACGCTGCGGCGATAGCAGGGTCCAGTGCAGGCTGTCCATCCCCAGACGGGAGGTCAGGTCGAGTGTAATCCCTGCTTTTATCATTGTTGTATTTTACATTCAAATTCACAAGTTTGGAAAAATCAATCCTTAGAGTACAGCAAGCGTTATAAATATTCTGACCATCTAGAGCCTGTAAAAGTGAATAAAGTACATAAGCGTGTTAAGGAGTGACAATTAGCAGAAGGCGTGACTGACAACAGAACAACACTGACAGCCTGCACACAAGAGCGACCAGGGAGGGATCAGACCTCGTCCTTCCTTCTTTCCTGGCTGCCCAGCTGAACAGGAACCAGCTTTCACAAGGACTATCTTCTGGAGAGAGGAAGTGCTGCTTGAATCTGCACTACAACCCGTTAAGCACATGCACAAATACTTCTCATTTTAAAAATCTGCAAAAATTAACAAGGGTCCCACACAGTCCTGCCACCGCAGTGCCCGAATGGCCGGCACGACACGGTGACGGTGACGCCCACACTTCCCGCCGGGCCTGCGGAGGCTTTATGGGCTTCGGTTTCTGCCGCCCCGAAGGGCGCCCTGCAGGTCACTATCACCGAGGCGCATCTGGCAAGTCCCATGAAACGGGCAAAGCCGTTCCCTCCCGTGAGGCGTGCAGCTGCATCAGAGCCGCCTGGGACGGAGCAGATCCCACACGTGCCCGAGGGCCTTGGGAGGAGCCCGGCTGCAGAGCTGGAGGCCTGCTCTCCCTCGAGCCGGTGACCTAACGCTGACAGGCATGCACCTGGAGGAGGGCACAGGGACGGGTGGCCCGGGACCACGTGCTGCGCTCACTGTGCTTGTCCTGCACCTCGTCAGTCCCAGGCCAGTCCCGCTGGACACCAGCCTGGGACAGGGAGTGACCGTCGCTCTTCGTGAGAGCAGCCCCTCCCTGTGCGAACAGCTCAGAACTGAGGGCTGCGCTGAGCGCTTCTAACTCACGGGAAGGAAACCAGTTCTCCCGACAGGTCAGGGCTGGCGCTGGCGTAGAACTGTAATACGTTCATAGTGAGCCCGCACTTTCCCACCTGCGGGGCGTGGGGAGTTTTAACTGCCTCGGTCTGACTATTCTGCTGCATGTGGCTGACTACGGAAGGAACAGCCAGGAGTGTCCCGGTATGGAGACCTCGATGACTGCTTCAGTGCACAGGGTTGTAATTCCCTCAGCGACTCCCCCTCTGAAAAAGGACGCCCCTTCCCTTGACATACCAGATTAAGTTTATGTGAATATGTTTACCAAGCTTAAAACTAAAAAGTAAGTCAACACAAGTTCACCCAATTCAAAACAATACCGGTGAAACTGAAAGGGACCACACACGCACACGCACACGCACACGGATTCCAATCACGTCTGCGTGGGCAGGCACCTAGCATGGGCTGCCGGCCAGTGTCATGTCCATGTCAGGGCAGCGCTCTGCTGCGCAGGAGGACCAAGCCCGGAGCAGAGCGTGCCTTTGCTCCTGCAGCTCCCCACGGGGAGCCAAGGTTCTGATTCAGGACTGGCCTGCAGCACGGCAGCCCCGGCAGAGACTTGGGCGACGGCCGCAGTGCCCTGCCCCGACCCTCCCTCACCACCCTCCACCCTCACCTGCTTTCTCCCAGTCGTTATTCTCTTAGAAGCTAAACGCTGCATTACGAGCAGTGTTCCCAGTTCCAACCAAGCAAGCCCAGAGTGCAGGGCTGCCGGCCCCAAAGCTGCTCACAGAGCACTGCGTTCTCCCCCAAACGGGAAGGGACACTGCCTGCTACTGGATCCCAGTGCTCAGGAGAGGCTTTCACCCCGCACCCATCTGGAAGAGTATCGCTGCACGTGAGAGGGAGGCCTGAGTCTCTTCCCGAGCTCTGGCTCCTCGCACGGAAGCACAGCAACTAAGTGCCCAAGTTTGGAACGCACTGTGCACGCTGGGATGCACGCGGACGGCTGAGAGGCGGAGGCTGTGGCACCAGGTGTGGGGAGCTGTGGCGGGGGACAAGTGCTAGTTCTAGGAACGCAGCAGAGAGCACAGCAGCGCGGGACCCTCCATCCCCCACGGACGCCAGTCTGCACCACCCGTAATGCCACATGCACCTGAGCTGCACCGGCATTCACACGGCTACACGTGCAAGCGTGGATCCGCCTAGGAAAAAGATCACATCTCAAAAACTGCTCCACACTTACCAGTTTTGCTTGTTGAGCATTTACTGGATCGCCATATTGGAGGAGAGCTTGAAACTGGTTATTTTTTGTAAATGTGATTATCTTCAATACAGCACCAAACTTAGTAAATATCTGGTAAAACATGGAGAGGAAAACGTTATCTACTCTTATTACTTCTCCCATCCATCGGCTGACATGCACATGCAGACACACGTACCTGGTGAAGAACATCCAGGGTCACGGGGTAGTACATGTTGTCAATGATGATTCTGAGCACCGGGCTCTGGGCGGGGGTCACTGCGCTCTCGCTCACGGTGGTGCCACTGAGGGGCGTGTTTGCTGTCTGCACGGCTGTCACGGCCTGGAGAACAGCTTGGGCACGCTGAAATGCAAAGACCAGACTTTGGAAACACACGCAGTGTTTGCACTTACATTCTGCTACATGTTACACTCGTAGCTCATTTCTTCCCTAAACACACACAAATAAAATTTAACACTCAAAGTATCCTTTTGCGCCAGGCATTGTTTTAATTCAAATATTCTAGCATTTACTTGAAAATAATCATCTAGCATTGGGATCAATGCTGAACAAGCCAAGATAGGCAATGTAATTTACTCCCGAAAGAACATTAAGATGCAAGTTTTAGAGAACAATAAAATTTCAATCTTAACAATATTCACCCTCTATAAAAAAGGCAAATGGCAAACTTCAAAAAGGATTACTCTATTATCCAAAAGATTTCCCACAGTCTTATTTCTAATACAATCTTAAAATAAGAATATTCACAATACAATTTAAGTCTTTTTTCATACTAGTGTAACATCTGACATCAAAGTTTTTAGAAAGTTGTTGTACACTTTAGTTTATAACCATTAGATTTTCAGGAACACGTCAAGATAAAATACGAAAGACATTTCCCATATAATGTTATGGTATTTAATACACTATTATTTTATGTTTGACTAATATGACATTGCTAATAAACCATGACACTGAATACTGTAACAAACATCTTGATTTCTGAGATTTTAAAATGTGAAAAATATATCTACACTAATAAAAGATGCAAATTGACTGTGCCTTCGCTGACACCCACCAGCCAATCAGGAGTGAGTACGCAAATTAACCCAACAAAGATAGCGGGTTAATTTGTATATCTAGATGCTGAGCAGCTGGGGCGGGGCAGGGCAGGATGCTTACATCATCGCCATGGCGACGATGCAGGCATTCTGCGCACCCCCCTAGCCGCTCCGGGCCTCTGGGCAGCATGGGAAGGCGGAAAGGCAGCTCTGGCCGGAGTGAAGGCGGTGCCGGCAGCCAGGGGAAGGAAGGCCCATTCTTGCATGAGTCTTTGTGCATCGGGCCTCTAGTATGTACAGAATTGAAGTACAGAATTTTTTGGAAATCTGTCAACTAAGTCATATGTTAAATGCTCCAAAATGACTACCTTTACTACAACTACTATGCTATTCCTATTATGACAGATTCACTGATAAGATAATTTCTTTCCACCTTATCTGGGGTCAAAAAAATCATTATAAAGGAAATAATTGTTAAGTGTAACAATGACAAGTACTCTACATTGCTTCACCGTTTAAAAAGCTGTATTGGCAGATGAGTAGGAATACAGAAGGGAACAGTGATGAAGGGAAAGGAGGACACAAAAGAAAACACTAAGAGAACAGACAAGAGTGTCTGTGCTAGTTTTGGAGGGTCACATACTAAAATCAGAAGAGAGATTAGCATGGCTGCTTTGCAAAGAGGACATACACATTCGTAGAGTGTTCCTTTTCTTTTTTTTTTTGAGATGTTAGCTACACTATGGTGGTAATCACTGCGCAATATATACATGTCAAATCACATTGTTATATGTCAAGTATACCTCAATAAAGCTGAGGGAGAGAAATGTTCATTTCACTGAAATACCACATAACCAAGGATCATATATAGCTTTTAAAAGCTGATTAAGTTAACCTATAAATGTGTTAGCTAAAGAGACTAACTGAAATACAACTTATAAAAAGTCAAACCACCAAAGGAATTTAACTGGTAAAATCCAAGCAGGAGAGTTGTGTAAATAGCTTATGCTAATAGTCCTGCCGCATAAACAGTTTCTATATAAAATTTTAACTTGCAACAAGAATATTTTGACCAGGTCCTTAAAAACATTGAAAAAATACTATTTAATTTACACCGTACTAATTTAAAATATGAAGAGATCAACATACTTTTTTTGTAAATATACTTAATATTTAACACTTAGGAACATACTGTAAGAAAATGTCTTAAAAATAACAAGATGCCCATAGACACAGCTTCAGAATGGTTAAAAACTGTATTTTCTGTTAACATGAGATTCTTACTCTGTTGCAGGCCATTTCATTTATGTGCCTACACACACTCACTTGGTTTAGTGTGTTATCTGTTTTCAGTTCCTTGTGATTGGAGTACTGGATGTAAATCGGTTGGTTTCGAAGATGAGGTGTCACAGCAGAATAGTAATTCACCATAGTAATAGCAGCTTCCTCTGTTGCTAGTTCCAAAAATGCCTAAAAATTTAAATGCAAAAATATTTCCTGCTATGAATTAAATTCAAATAAGCTTTACTATGTGCCTAATCTATTCAGCGAATTAGAAAAATCAGTGTCTACAATGTAACCTTCCCAGTGACTAAGACGCTCGCTCTAACAAGCAGCAGCGGAAGCCCTTTCCTGAAGGCGAGGCACACAAAACCTGCGTCCACAGTACTTCGTCTTCCACCCGTTTCCACACTTCACAGATGTACGTCCCCAATAAAAGCTAGAGAAGCCCTATCCGGTTTGGCTCAGTGGACAGAGCGTCGGCCTGCGGACCAAAGGGTTCTGGGTTCAATTCCAGTCAAGTGCACATATCTTGGTTGCAGACTCCTCCCCAGCCCAGGCCCTGGTCTGGGTGCGTGCAGGAGGCAACCAATTGATGTGTTTCTCTGTCTTTCCTTCTCTCTTCCACTCTCCCTAAAAATCAGTGGAAAAATCTCAGGTGAGGATAAACAATATAAAATAAAATAAAATAATAAAATAAAATAAAAACTAGAGAAAAATAAATCTAAGTTTTTTCTAGCATCAGAATTTTACCACTCCTAACCCAAAGAATAAAAGAGATCTCAAAGTCATTTTTAAAGCAGTATGATTTGAGACAAAAGAAAAAAATTAAACGTCAGATTATTAGTAGCATTAACACTTAAGGGTAAAAACAAAACGATTTTTAATAGACCCGGACCCTCTGTGACGGACACGTCTACTCAATGAAGAATCCAGGATTAATGACTGTGTTCTTCTAAGCTGTCGTCAGTACTTCCGGGAATAAGCTTAAAGCCAAGATGCGACAGTGCCCCTTCCTGCCAGGATTACCAAGGGCAGCCGCAGGAGAGCCCTCCGTCTGTGCGGCCACAGCCTCACCGCGAGGAATGCTCCATCCGAGCCTGAGGCACGCCAGGTGCTCCTCGGGCCCCGGCCTCAGCTCCCTGAGCACCACCACCAGGAAGAGCCACACTTCCCTCCGCCCTCTGCCCTCCGCCCTCCGTGACCAGGAGACAGCGAGCGCCCTGCTGCCTGGGGCTACAGCTGTAGGTTCTGAAAGAGGCGCACCTGGTTTTTCCCTTTCAGCATTAGGATGTTGGTCACCTTCCCAAAAGGTAAGCCTAGAGCAATGACCTCGGTTTCCGTCACCTCCCCGGGCAGTTTTCGGATATGAAGAACACGAGAAGGAGCCCCATCCATTTTATCTTCTCCTTTAAACTTTTTACTGTCATTACCATTGGCTGAAAGACATAAGCAAATAGTCTTCATACTAATTTTCCTTATCTGCATTTAAAAACACAAAGCAATGTTTATAAAAGAACCTAAAAACACAGCGGAGTATACTGGAATAATTCCTAAAAATTCAAAAACTGGGGTTTCAAAGAAACAAAGAAAATCCTATCTACCAATTAACCAAGATCGCCACTGGGTAAATGTTTCTAAACAGTGGATGTAAAAAATAGTAAGTGATAATGTAAGTTCATAAACAGATTGTCCAATGGCGAAAGAACATAATTATCTTGCAACTTAATTATATTACAGACTAACAGAAATTTTTAAAAATGTAAAAATTTGAGTTTGCAAATATTAGGATTATAATTTCACCGAAAATTATAAATTGTTCAGTTTGGGAAATATCATATTCCAAAGTGGGATCAAAGAAAGCAATGCTGTAAAAATAATTATGTAGTCAGTCCATATGGTGCTTACCCCCGGAGCCTCTGCTAATTCAATATTACCACCTCGTCTCCCTAAATATCTTATCGCTCTCAACATCTATATGCTGTAAATCATTCATGGACTTGACTACCTCATCACTGCGCGAAGAAAAATGAATGCTCACGCTCTACATCCCTGTACGGGAAAGCAGACATCCTCAAGAGTTAACCGGAAACGAAGGGGTCTAACAGATAGACGGTACTCCGTTACTCTGCTGGCTCTTCCGTTACCTCCAACAGCTAGCACACACTGTACCAGGGTGACTGTAACGTCTGCTGTAACTTGCACAGCCGAGCTGTCTCTGTGCCTCTGCACGAGGCGGAGAACACAGAAGGCTCAGTGAGAGGAAGGCAGGCTCTCGGGGCCTCTCCATGGAAGAGGACGTTGGCTAGAACCCCCCACAAACATTCAAACTGGGACACAATGTGCGGGAACACTTTATAACACATATAAAATGAAATGACATCAAAACTGTCTGCATATAAAAATTAAAATCTCAGAGTTCTGAGTAATGTACTAGAATTTGAGATGATTTCAGTTTCAGAATAAGGCAAAACGTCACACTTTTACTACACTTGATCTTAGCCAAAAGGCCGAGAAGCGAAAACACGTCACACTTTTAATGGTAGTAAACCCTGCTATTAGGAAATAACACCATGCAGCACTGGCAGAAATAGGTCTCCCCAACTGAAGGGACAGCCCACCTCCACAGCCGGAAGAAACGACTCGAGGGAGCAATGTGACAACTGTCAAGCCTCTGCCCACCCACCAAACAGTTACAAATGCCTCTCAAGAAGGCCCCATCCCAGGACTAGCAGCAGCTAGCTGTATTTTGAAACATCTCCCTTTTATTCTGAAAAAACTAGTATATTACAAAATCAGTCAATATATAGTGAGTTAAAGTGAACATTAACTTTTCTCACTTCTAAAATGTTTTATTCTCCGACATAAGGGCATCAGTAGAAAAGCTTCTGACAGAGCAAGGCCGTGGAGACAGACACGCTGGACACAGAGTCCATAGTGACGTGTCAGGAGAAGCCCCTGGTAAAGCGGAGATGTAATGACACCCTGCTCTCATCTGCTAACCCTGACAGTCCCCTGGAGTCAGGCCTGTGGCCGTCCTGCCGAGACACCTCATCAGCGGGGTGTTTTTCTAGGCAGGCATAACCACCAGCTTTTAAAGGTTTCTTAAGCTCTTATAATAAGCAACAGGATTCAAAGCTGGGCCTGTTGGAACACACACAGATGCTCATCTTTCTATATTAGAAAAAAAATCTTAAAGCTCAGTGTTTCCTCTGTGCATAAAGGTAAACTAAGTTAATGTTTCCTGAACTTAAGGTAAGATTTGCATGTAGTTTCCTCACGTTAAAACTAGGCTTCAGGGATTTCACTCCATGACAGAGACTGGATTCATTCTTTATAACAGCAGTTGCCAACCTCTTGGCGACCGCTGCTTTATAAGGTTCGTTATCATTCCTCGGCATAATTTAAAAAAGGAGTACAGTAACAGATTCTTCTTTTCAACCAAAACAAATCCTTTTCCACTTCATCCCTTTGTTAATGGGGCTATATCACCCACTGACCCAGTGATTCTAACATTAATATGAATCTCTCCCAAACCAGTGTACTTCCCAATAACTCAGATGTTCTGATTTCTTTACACATTGTTTCCTCCACATTCTGAGACCCTAAAATCTCTAGATTAGTGTAGTTTTTAAGTGTCTTCCCTATGTATAGTATAGCAGTAAGGCCCCTCTACCCCTACAAAATAACAAATGGAACAAAAATCTTTTCTAAAATGTAAATCAGGTAAAGTCCAAGCTGCTTAGAACTTTGTAACAAATCAAATCCTGTATCTAGACCACTGCCTACAAGGATCCCCTTTTAACCCTTCACCTATTTTACAGTCCAGCAAGACAAAACTTTGAGTAGCTGACAGTTCCCAGAGGTAGCCTATTTCCAATGTATTTTGAATTTGTTTTACAACTTTTTTAGTTGATATAGAATATGCCCATCACCACAGAAAATCCCCCGTACTTCCTTTCTGTTATCCCCAATACCTACAGGCAACTATTGTTTAGGTTTCTATATTAAAAATTATGTTCTTTGCCTTTATAGAAAAGGAATCATACAATATGTACTCTTTTCTGTCTGGCTCCTTTTGCTTCCTATAATGTTTACTAATATTCACTCACGTTGTTGCATATAGTAACAGGCATTCTTTTGTGATTTAATGAGTAGTAATCATATATGGGCCCATATGTGCACATCCTATATAATAAAAGGCTAATATGCAAATCAACCAAACAGTGGAACTACTGGTCACTATGACGTGCACTGACCACCAGGGGACAGATGCTCAACACAGGACCTGCTCCCTGGTGGTCAGTGCACTCACACAGGGGGAGCACCACTCAGCCAGAAGCCGGGCTCACGGCTGGTGAGCACAGCGGCAGTGGTGGGAGACCCGCCTCCGCAGCAATCAGCCATCCCCTGAGGGTTCCCGGATTGCGGGCTGAGGGACTCCCCCCCCCCCCCCCCCGACACCGAGTGCACGAATTTTGTGTGCTGTCCTCTAATCCTATATAATAAAAGAGCTAATATGCAAATAGTCATCACCCCCTCACACCGTAACAGCTCAGACACTCAACACTGGGGAGAGAGGAATGGGGACCAGCCAGGCACAAATGAGCTTGCAAGAGAGGAATAGGGACCAGCCAGGCTGCGACCTGGGAGAGGGACAAGCCGCCAGCCCCGTGGTCCTGGGCCAGCGCCTGCGGCTGCAGCCCAGGCAAAGCCGGCTGGGTCCTGGGTGCGTGTGGCTGGCCAGAGGGAGGGAAGCCCAGGTCCCGGGTACCTGCGACAGACCAGAGGAGTGAATCCTGGGTCCTGGGCACGGGGCAAGGCAGAAGCAGTTAGGGGCGATCAGGCAGAGGGGTTAGGGGTGATCAGGCAGGCAGGCAGGCAGGCAGGGGAGCAGTTAGAAGCCAGGGGTCCCAGATTGTGAGAGGCAGTCAGACATCCTCTGAGGGGTCCTGGATTGGAGAGGGTGCAGGCTGGGCTGAGAGACCAACCCCAGCGGAAACGAATTTCGTGCACTGGGCCTCTAGGATATGAATAAAATCCTAGATGTAAAAGTACTGGGTCGGAGGCTCAGATTATCCTTACCTTTGTAAGAAACTGCCAACCTGTGTTTAAAAACTTTTACACACTCTCTCCAGCAATGGAGAATAGTTCCAGTTGCTCCACACCCTCATCAACGTTGGGTGTTGTCGCTTTCATTTCAGCCTAGATTCTAGCTGAGGTAGTCTCTCACATGGTGATCACTTGTGTTTTCCTGATGACTTTTCACGCGTTTACTAGTCATTCATATACCATCTACTGTCTCTTTTTAAAACTCAGACTCTCTGTTTACTGATGTGGAAGAATTCTTTACCTACTCGAAGGCCAAGTCCTCTGTCAAACGTATGTACCAATATGTGAATGAGCATTTTCTCCCCATCTGACCTTGCTTTCTAATTGAGGGGATATGCTCTAATTAATGCCTTTTGATAAAAGTTTTCCATTTAGATGAACTATACTTTATAAATGGTTAGTGTTTTTTGTGTCTTCTCTAAAGAAATCGTCATTTACTCCATCCGTTAGGTACTGTCAGTTGCAGTAGCTTCATAAAGTTAATTAGGGAGTATCCCCTCCTCTATTTTCTAAAAAAGTATATTGATGATGATTTCTTACTTTGAAGTTCATAAAATTCAACAGTGAAGCCACCTATGCCTCCGTGGAAAGATTAAAAATTCAGTTTTTATGATACAGAATTAATCTATACCTATCACGAAATGGCAGGTTATGTCAGTTTTAGTAAATTGGACTTTAAGGAATTTGTCTCATCTAACTTGTTTATTGGCATTACCAATGTTTATAATTTTTCCCTTCTACACTGTGTGGTAATTTATGCTTTCTTCCATTTCTTGAAAAAAACTGTAAACCTTTCTTTTTCCTAATATGGTTCTCTTTTCTAATATAGGAAGACAGGTATCTATTAGAGGTACAGACTTGTTTTTTCACCCTCTGCACTTCTTGGGGTGCATCCAACAAATTTTGGTACATTGTTTTCATTTTCATTCAGTCAGAAATATACCTTTATATCTTCTTTGATTCACGTATTTTTAGAATTGTGTAAATTTATAAATATTTGGTAACTTCCTAGATTTCTAAATGTTTTTAATTTCTATTAAATTCCACTATAGTCAGGTACTATCTAAGCTTTCAATGATTTGAAGTTTATTGAGAATCACTTTATGTCATCATTTATGACCTATCATGGTGAATATCCCATGTACATTTGAAAACTTATACCATATAAACAGAGAAGGTTTTTTGTGTGGACAAATTCAGCTTCACAACACTAGGACTATATTGGGTAAATACTTCATTGTAATTTGTACTTAGCTGAACAGTCAGGAATGTGTATGTGTGCCCTGAGGTACAGGTACAGACCCACCTCGGAGACAATCGCAGTAAGGCAAGAATCGCATAGGTGACTCTCAATTTCTTTCGCTGGTGTAGGGCCTTGCCTTCAATTTGTAAAAAATGTAACATCTGTGAAGTGCAATAAAATCAGGCCTACCTGTGTATACAAGCAACGACTACCTGAAGGAAATCAGTATGTGTCCAGTCTTTCACAATCCTTTTACTGCCAACACATTTAATTCCTCAAGCAATTCAGGAAAGTTTTAGAAAAAAGGAACTTTGGTCTTCAGTAAAAAATGTAAAATGTAGGGTTATAAAGCAAACTAAATCAATCACCATTATCATATTAAAATTTTGGTCTCAGCCATAAAACTAAGGTCTAAAAATTAGTCTACATTTATTTACAGACATAAAAGCCAACAGTATTATTTCAGACGTATACAATTTAAAAAAAATCCTAACTATAAAAATAAATCATTTTAAATTTCAAAGTAGATAACATAAAAAAGTCAATTCAAAGAATTAAAATAGTTACAACAAAAGAAAAAAAGTTGAAAGCACAGAATAAATACAACTTTGTAGTTGAAATTTGGGGTTTTATCTATAGTTTGAGCTTTATGATTTGTGAACTATAGAATTAAAAATACTTTATGACACACAAAACACAAAAGCTAAAAACATAAGTATAGGAAGGGTGAGAATTAGGAAACTTGTAACATGAACAAAAAATATATAATATTTTTGTGACTTAAAAAAGCAATCAGTTACCTGCCCTCAGAAGTCACCATCTTCAGATTTCCTCACTTGACACATATATACTCTAGTAAAATTTCCTCTAAAATATGTCAACAGAAAGCATTTAAAAATAAAATCTATTCTGATAAAAACAGACTAAATTTTAGTTTTAGTATCCTGCTCTATAAAATGGCAAAAATGACTGTTAAAAAGAGTTAAGACTTACCTGTAACCACCATGCTGCTCATATTAGAGTTTGGACTACTGAGAACACTACCTGAGAGTAGTTCGTCAGATCCTCTCTATAAAAACAAAAAGCAACATAAGACATCTTTAAATTTAGAAATATTAATCTGAAATTTCGTCACTTATCTGGAACCCTTCAAATAGTCACTAACAAAGTGTCAGGTGTTAACACTATGGGGAATAGTCAAAAATTTTAATCCCTAAAATAAAAATTGACTCAAGTAAGGATCTTGCTCCCTTTCCCACAAAGCCAAGAGTTTCTTTTCCTCCCTTTCATCCAAGTCCAAAGACAACAAATAGGAAAAATGCCTGGTTCCATAATCAAAGGCTTCGGAGAATTACGTCAGTTTTGTATAGAGCACCCACTGCTACAGCAAGCTGGACTTTCTCACAAACACTCCGTGAAGCCTCCAACCCACAGCACTGGATCATCCAGAACAACTCAGGTCTTTGGAAAATGACAACTTCATCCCGTTGAGTTGGACAGCTCATCATCATCATCATTAAAATTAATTATGCATACATTTCAGTAGTTAAAATCCACACAATGAGAACTTTATTTCTGCCTATATAAGCAGAAACTGAATCATGTCTTCAGATCCTTTAAAGCAAGCATGTCAAACTCGTGACCCACAACGAGTATTTTTGCAGCCCGGCCAATATAACTGTATATAAGAACCGTTTTTAATAAAAATTTCGTAACTTAATTTTTACAATATCCTGTTACACATAATTATTAATAATGAACTACAACGTTCGCTAATGACTGATTACTATAATCATGTTGCATTCATTTCCCTTACGCGCCTTACACGCAGGCGCACCATTTCTCCCCACTGATACCCGCAGCCAATATTTTAGCAGCCGACGGCCAGTCATTAGTCTTGGACTGACTTGTTTGGTGTGCGCAACAGGAAATATTTCACTTTCGGAGAACAAGAGAAATAGGTTTATTTGCGTGACACTTACTAATCTGTGCAGTTATTTAGTGTCTGGTAAGTTAATGTTCAAGAAAAAAATATTAATTTTTGTTAAAATGTTCTATTATTTTATGTTAACGATGACTCATTTATCTCAGCCCTTTGTATTCAGCACGTCTCTATCGAAATAAACCTACGTTTCTATGAAAACTGAAGTTTTTGTTTTTTTGCGGCCCACATAAACTACAACCTTGTTTATTTGACCTGTGCTTGCCTTTGTGTTTGACATGCTTGCTTTAAAGAAAAGGTTATAAATGCACATGTTCTCAGAAATGCACAGTTGTTCAAACCAATGTTGATTTAGCTATTTTAAAAATGTGCATTTATAAAAAATATGTGAATAGATTAGCATTAAAATAGCTAAACCAACTGTTTTGCCCATTTTAAGTAGGTATGTATTTACATACATGGGTATTATTATTTCAAATCACTAAATCAATAGAAGCTGATTTAAACAACCACGAGTACAAAGAAGTTCAACGCAACTATCAAAATGAAAAAAAAATATGAAGGACATATCAAAGCATTTCAGAAAGTCCAAAACAATACAAATTAACCACAAACTTTATGCTAATTTGTGTTCAAACTCATAAAGTTGCATTATAACAAATATCAAAATGGTAAAGAAATAATCATCTCCCCAATTGCTTTACAAGCTCAGAGAAATAAATAAAAGCATAACAAAAATGAAAACATTATCTCGAGCCCGGTTAACACCATATGCACATCATTATAATTGCTCATCACGGTATGGAAGTCAACATGGCATCGTTTCATATGATGGATATGATGAACACAACCAGACACCTGGCGATTCTCAAAGTGTGGCCCCTAGACAACACTAGACCTGGAAACGTGTTAGCAATCCACGCTCTCACATCTACCCTGGCCCTACTGATGAAAACTGAGGTGGGACCCAGAGTTCTAGCAAGCCCTCCAAGTGCTTCTGATGCAGGCTCAAGTTTAACAACCTCCATGTTCAATGGTCACTAGTTTCTTCTTTTAGAACAGTTTTAGGGTTACAATAAAATGGAAAGGGACGGTTTCCCATAAAACCCGTAACTCCACACATGCACAGCTTCCTCCATTGCCAATACCCCCTACTAGAGCGGTTTATTATGAGGATGAACCTACACTGAAACATCACAATCACTCCAAGTCCATAGCCAATGGGCTCCCATAAAAACCTGGGCTCTGCTTATATCCCCCCACCCGCACCCCCTGGCAATCACTGACCTTTTTATTCTCAATAATTTTACCTTTCCCAGAAAGTCGTATGGTTGGGATCATATACGGTGTAGCCTCTCGAATTGACTTCTTCCATTTAGTAATGTGCACGTAGGTTCTCCCCATACCCTTCTGATGGCTTGGCAGTTCACTCTGTTTTAATGCTGGAAAGATTCCATTGTCTGGGCGCACCTGTTTATTTGTCCACCCACTTACCGGGGGGCTTCTTGATTCCTTCCAGTTTTCGGCAATCATGAACCAAGCTGCTAGAAGCATCCATATGCAGATTGCACGTGTGCGTAAGTTTTCAACCCCTTTGGGTCAATACCCATGAGCGTGGTTGATGGACACCTGGTAAAAGTTTGTTTTGTTTTGTAAGAACTGCCAGGCTGTTTGTCGTGGCTGAACCATCTCCCATTCCACTGGGGATGTCCGTGCATTCCTGTGGCTCCAACCTCACCAGCACTTCCGGTTGCCAGTGTTCCACAATTTGGCTATTCTGATGGGTTGTGTAGCAGGATCACACTGTTGCTTCACAATCTGCACTCCCTGATGACATATACCAGCAGTAAGGAACAGCTTTACATATGCTTATTTGCCATCTGTATATCTTCTTTGCTGAGGTGTCTGTTAAGGTCTTTGGCCCATTCTAAAAACAGGTTGTTTTCTTATTGAGTTTGAGTTTTTTTAATATTTTGGATATCTCCCAGTTTGGCTTATCTTCTGATTCTCTTGATATTGTCTTTCACATAGCAGAACTTTTTTATTTAATGAAATCCAACTTCTCAATTGTTTCTTTTCATGGATTGTGTCTTTGGTGTTTACCTAAAAGGCATCATCATAACCAAGGTCATCTAGACTTTCTCCTATGTTATCTTCTAAGAGTTTTCTAATATGGTGTTTTACATTTAGGTCTAAGGTACATTTTGAGTAAATTCTTATGATGGGTATACTGTCTGTGTGTATCTTCATTGTTTTGCATGTGATGTCCAGTTGTTCCAGCACCATTTGTTTTAGAGATGGTCTTTGCTCTCCAGTGTCAAAGATGAGCGGACTATATTGATGGGGGGCTCTATTCTGGACCCTCCATTCTGTCCCATTGGATTATTTGTCCACTCTTTAATCCAAACCACACCGTCTTGATTACTGTAGCTTCATAGTAAGTTGGGTAGCATCAGTCATCCAACTTTTTCTCCTTCAATACTGTGATGGCTATTCTGGGCCTTTTGCCTCCACATAAATTTTAGAATCCCTCTGTTGATAGCCACAAAATAAATGGTTGGAATTTTTATCGATGTTTATAGATCAAGCTGGGAAGAACTGAGATCTCGACAATACTGAGTCTTCGTATCCATGAACATGGAACACCTATCCATTTACTTGATTCTTTGGTTTCATACATCAGTTCTGCAGTGCCTCTATGTATATCTTTTGTTAGATTTATACCTTAAAAGTAGTTCATTATTTTGAGACTAATGTAAATGGTATTTTGTTTTTAATTTCAAATTGAACTTGTTCATTGTTGATATGCAGGACAGCAATTGCCTTTTGCATATTAATTTATATCTTGCAACCTTGCAATAATTGTTTATTAGTGTGAGGAGATTTCGAATTTTCTACAGTTTCTCAAGTCATCTGTGAATGACAGTTTTACACCTTTCTTCTCAATATGCATATTGGTTACGTCTTTTTATTGCCTTATTTCATTGGCAAGGACTTCCAGGATGTTGAAAACAAGTGGTGAGAAGGGACATCCTTGCCATGTATCTGACCTTAGTGACAAAACTGGAGTTTCTCAACATTACGTATGATCTTAGCTGTAGCTTTTTTGATGTTCTTTATCAAGTTGAGGAAATTCCTCTCTAGTCCTAGTTTACTGTGAGTTTTTTATCATAAATGGGTGTTCGGTTCTGCCAAATGCTTTTTCTCCTTCTAGTGATACAATCATGAGGTTTTTCTTTTTTTAGAGTCTGTTGATGTGATAGATTAACTGTTTTTATGACAAGTATGGCATTAAGTAAATAAAATAAGGGCTCTGTAGTTTAGCTTCCACCTACTCTGTAACTGGTAAGTTACTTAACTATTCTAAGCCTTAGCTTCCTCATTTGTATAACATCTACATCACAGTGCTTATGATTAAATGAGATAACACAGGCATCCCTCAGAGACATTGTGGGTTCTGTTCCAGACCATCGCAATGAAGGAATGTGGCAATAAAATGAGTCACACAGACTTTTTGGTTTCCTAGTGCAAATAAAAGTTATATTTATACTATACTACAGTCTATTCAAAGTGTGCACTAGAATTGTCTAAAAATACAATGCACATACCTTAATTTAAGAATACTGCTAAAAATTGCTAACCATCATCTGAGCCTTCAGCATAAAAAGACACATAAATCATTGGAACAGAATAGAGCCCAGAAATAAACAAAGGAACTGAATAGACATTTTACAAAGAAGGAATACAGATAGATGGCCAACAGGTACATGAAAAGGTGCTCAACATCTCTAACCATTACAGAAATGCCCATCAAAACCACAATGAGATATCACCTGTTAGAATGACTTATCAAAAAGAAAAGAAACGTGTTGGTGGGGATGCAGAGAAAAGAGAACCCTTGTACAAGGTGGTGGGAATGTAAATTGGTGCAGTCACTATGAAAAACAATATGGTAGTTGCTCAAAAATAATTTTTAAGTACAATTATATGATCCAGCAATCCCATTTCTAGGTAGTTCTCCGAAGGAAGTGAAATCACTATACTATTTCACAAAAGCTCCTGCCCCTCATGCTCACTGCAGCATTAAAAGCAACACATGGAAACAACCTACACGTGTCCTTTGACAGGTGAACGGATGAAGAAAATGTGAGATATAGACACACACACAATGAAATAGTATTCAGTCATAAAAAGAAATCATTCTGCTGTAACAACATAGATGGGCTTTGAGGATAGTATGCTTAGCAAAATAAGTCAGAGAAAGACAAATATACTGTATGATCTCACTTATATGTAAACACTAAAAAAAGAAGAAACAAACAAAAAGAAACCTCACAGCAACAGAGAACAGAGTGGTGGTGGCCAAAGGCAGAGGGAGTGTGGAAGGAAGGGCAAGATGGGCAAGATGGGTGAGGTGGTCAAAAGACACCAACTTTGCACTATGAGAAGTAGATTGATTTATTTAACAAAAGAAACACAAGAAAGACATTTTAATAAATTGAGTTCTAGGGATGCAGTGTACAGCATGGTGACTATAGTTGATAGCTATGTGTGGGGACAGATTAATCATTTACGTATATACTTAGATCAAATCATTATCAATTATCTCTCAATTAAAAAAGAAAAACTCTAAAAGTTAAAAAACTTATTGCCAACGATTATCCATAGCAAGTATAACTAACAAAATTTTAATATCACAATATATAAAAACTCCTAGGACTCAATAAGAAAAAAAAAAACTACATTAAAAAAGAAGATGAATAGACAATATGAACAGGCATTTAATAGAGAAGAAACATGAATGGCCAATAAAATATATCATTGATACTCAGGGAATTCAAAATAAAACAAGGTACCATACAACATGCACACACCATTAAAAAGTCCAATAATGCCAATTTATCAGAGAGGATGTGTAGAAACATGAACTTTAATATAGTATAAATCAGCACAACCACTTAGGAAAGCAACATGCCAATATCCAATCAACTTGAAAATAGACACAACCTATAATCCAGCAATTCTACTTTTAGAAAACTCTAGCCTTGACATAAACTTTACTGAAATATGCACAAGAATGCTCACAACAGCAATTTGTAACAGGAAAAAATAACAATCTTGTATTTGTCAACTAGGTAATCATATAATCAAACACCTTACGACAAGAAAAATGAATTAGAGCTACATATAAACTTAGACTAATAAACTATTATTGCACAAGAGCAAGTTACAGAAGACACAGCATGACAGCACATATGTATTGTTTAAACATGTGAAATAAAACTAAGAGGGTGTCCCCCAAAATGTATACACATTTTGAATTATTATAAAGGCGGTGTTTATTAAAATAAACTTCATTTTCAAAATGTAATAGAATCAGCCGTTACATTTTTAATACGAAGTCTCAAAAGTCCATGTGTACTTGATAATTAGAGATCAATTTAGACTAGCCACGTGGAGTGCTCAATAACCACATTAGTGGCTACCCTAACAAACATGGCTCAAAACAACTCTGCCATGCTTTATGTAGTGTCATAATTTAGTATTTTTACTTCTATTTTTTAAACTCCCAATCAATCGCTGCTATTATTTTCTTGTACATTCAGTAATTAAATTTACCCTCAGCTTATTGACTTCTTGGTTAACCTCACTCCTACCTCAGACCTCCATCTGGAGTCACTGGCCTTCTTTCTGAAGTACAACCTCTGGAATTCCAGTGGGTCTGTTATCAAAGTCCCCATTTGTCCTTTTTTTGGGGGGAGGTATTTCCTGAAAATGTCATTATTTTGCTCTTAAGGGCAATTTAGCGGGTTATGTGATAACAGGGGGATAGTTATCTCCACTCAGCTCTCTGAAGACACTATTATTTCCACTATCGTGGATGCCATGTTGCTGAAGAAGCATTTGGTCTTCTCATTCCTTTAGAGGGAATCTAAGATCTTCTCAGTGTCTTTGGTGTTTTGCTCTTTTATTGTGATGTGTCCAGATTTCCTTATGCCTCCTAAACCTAAGAATTCATGTAACTCATCCATTATGGAATATTATCAGTCTTTGGCTTTTTCCAATTTTGCTTCTCTGCAATCTTTAATTTCTCTTTCTGGAACTCTAATTAAATATTTGTTAGAATTTATCTGCCTTTCCTACCTTATCTTTTAACCTTTCTATCTTCATCTCTTTAGTGCTCTGTGCTAAACTCTGAGTAAATTCTATTTTTTAGTTCACTAATTCTCTTTAGTGCTATCTGACCAACTATATTTTTTAAAGGACTGAGCTTTTAACACTTGTTTAAAATTGATTTGAGAGAGAGGAAGGTAGAGAGAGACATCAATCGGATACCTCCCTTAATGCCCCAAACGGGAATCTAACCTGCACCTTTTGGTGCATGGGATAGCACTCCAACTGAGCAACCTGACCAGGGCCTGACCAACTATTTTTAACCTGGACTCCAGGCTCTCCTATTTACCATATTGGACTTGCATTAAAGCGCTCCTTCCAAATCAGATTTACAGATTAAAGAACTATAACAAACATCACCATCATTTGAGCACTTATGTGCCATTCCAAGCCAAATCTTTTATGGATTATTTTATCTAATCTTCAAAATAACTTTTGGGGTAGGTCCTACTTTGCCCATTTAAAAATCTGTAAAAACTAAAACTCAGAGGTTATCTGTTCAGTGTTATACAGGCCACACCCTAGCCTGTTCAATTTCAAACCACTGCTCTTGACAAAACCTCCATTGAAAAACATTCCCATCCACCATCAACAATTCCAATTTCTGTTAAATTTTAATATTGTATTTCTACTATATAAACCTTAAGTAAACTTTAAGCCAAGTCTTTGTCGATATCCTTTAAGAATATTGATGAACAGATGTTTATCGAGCAGATTATGCAGGGCACAAAAAAGGTGAAGAAAAAGCTATTACAGGAAATGTTTTTGGGAATAATACCCACATGTGTGGATGAAAAAAATCAGATATCATGTCTTCCAACAGAAAAACACACCACTTACAAAACACAGAAAGAGAATCCGAGAGTCTCCAGATCCAACCACAAACGGACAGACAGATGGAGATTACCACTAGACTGTAATAAAAAAGACAGACAATAGCAGGCAGTGGAGAGGATGTGGATGGACCGGACATGTCACACACGGCTGGTGGCAATGTCAAAAGGTTCCACCACTTTGGGAAATAGTTTGCAGTTTCTTAAAAAGTTATCTAATGCCTCTGCCTATGTTCCAGCAGTTCCCAACACAGGCATTTCCCCAAGAGAAACGTAAGCACACGTTCACACACAGACTTGTGCAGGAATGTTGAGAGCAGCTTTAATAGCCCCAAACTGGGAACATGCCAAACATCGACAAGAGTGGAAAGAATAAAATACACTGCCGTATACCCACACAATGCAATATTGCTAAGCAGTAAGAAGGGATCAGCTATTGATACACAATATGAGTCTGAAAATAATTATGCTGAGTGCAATAAGCCAGACCAAAAAAGGGTACATAGTGTACAATCCCATTTATTTAACATTCTAAAAAATGCACACGAATCATAGTGAGAGAACACAGATCAGTGGTTGCTTGGGGAAAGGAAGGCAGATGGGAGGGATTACAAAATGATACTTTGGGGGTGGTGTATGCTCATTGTCTTGATTATAGTAATGGTTTCATAGGTGCATACATGTATCAAAACGTGTACTTTAAATGTGTAGCTTATATCAAATATCTCAATAAAGCTATTTAAAGGCAAGGCAAGATGTAGGCCAGCACACATGACATGAATCTATTTGTGTAAACAAGGCTGTTCACGTGTGGTAATATATAAACTAACGAGAGGCCCGGTGCATGAATTCTTGCACTGGTGGGGGCCGGCCAGCTGCCCCGCCCCACAGGGGCCTATCCGGCAGGGGGGAGGGGACGCCGGAGGTTGGCAGGCCCTGCTCCTGATGGGGGATGGGGGGAGGCGATCGGGGGCAGGGCCCGCCAGGGGTAGGGGCCACTTCCAGAATCAGGCTGGTTGGCCAGCCGCAGCGCACGTCATAGTGACCGGTCGTTCTGGTCATTCCGGCGTTCCGGCCCCTTGGCTTTTATATATAGAGATAATTGCAGGGGGAAAATGTACCAGAAATATTTTAACATAATTACTTACACCCAAGAAAGAGGATTGGAAATCAGTGAGAAATACTGTGCACACTGAACATTTTTTAATCACACACATTACTTTTATTTTGTAAAAAATTTATGAAAGCTTAATTACTTGTTTAGAGGTCTGATGCTAAAGCAAAAGTTCTTAACCACTATCCTAGAAAATCATATAAAACATAACTTTCGTTATTCAAACTTTTATATTCACAATGGGCAAAAAAAAAAGGTTAGCGATTATTTTTATATCATTTTCTAATATTTTTCTCTCAAACTACTACAAAAATAGAAAACTGGTGTAACCAATAAGCCTTATCTGCACATCCTCTTCTCTTCCAAGCCTCGCCGCTCCCTGCCTTCTCACTCTGGGTCTGGTCCAGTTCCTTCTCTCCTATCCATGAGTAGTGGACAATTCAGACTTGAATCATTTACTCTCTTCAAAATTCACTTCCAGTTTGGATGGTAGCTATAGTACCTACATCTTGCACTCTTGAGCTGTTCCCCATTTTAAATCCTCCTCTATCACAACTTAGAAAATATCATTGCCAAATAATACGCCTTCCCTGAAAAAAAAAAAGCTCATTACTTCACCCCCAATGTACACCATCTGAACTTAACAACAAAGCCTAAACGTTAAAACATGGGGAAGTATCTAGTTCACTATAAGACAGAAAATAAGCAAGAAAACATAAGGTATCTCCAAAAGTATTCTGAGGACCACCACGCTGTTCTGGATGAAACTTTAAAATTCTAAGGAATATTGTGATCAGTCAGCATCACTGCGCTAGGCAGCCTCCCACACCCGAAGGGGGAAACGTCACTGCGTCCAACAAGTCTCTGGCTACAGTTAATGTGCAACGAAACCAATTTTGCCCCAAACTGTATTTGAGGACCTGCTGCTCTAGGCTTGGATGCCAAGCTTGGAAAATAGATACCAGACAGGACCATGCTAACAGGGCAGACAGGCTGGATAACAAAAAAATGACGTTAATCGTGATGTTAAAATGTGCAGGAATTAAAAGGAAATGAAAGGCCTCACCAGTAGAACGAAGGTTTAAAGAATGAGCACTTTTCCTGGACAAAATGTGACGGAGGAATCCCAAACGCCTCCGGCCCGAGGCCTACCTTCCTCAACAGGCAGCCACCAGCCCTGACCGGCTGACTCACACTTGAAGCTAATTGTGTGAACAAGTTTCTTTCCTTTTTAAGAATCAGGGTAACCGTTTCAAATGTGGCTTATTATTGGCAAAACTATCTTAGTCTGCATAAAGACAGGAGAAGAGTATAAAAATTTTTTTAGATTAATAAAATTATATGATTCCGGTCAAATCACTTACCGGCCATTGAAAGCCCTAATTTCCCCTCCGAAAGTTGGGATATCATTTCCTCTTCCCAAGAAGCCGTGCCTGGGAGCATTTTTAATTTCCCGAACCCCATTGCGCCCCTCCTTTTCCATGTCTGGTCGTGGTCTATGCAGGTGCGGAACCACAGGACCTCGCGCCAAAACCCAAGCCCCTTGCAGCGAGCGAGCGGGTCCCCAAAGCTAAGCGAGCGGGTCCCCAAAGCTAAGCGAGCATGCCCCCCGCGGTGCTCGGCCCCGCACCCTGCGCCCAGCCGTCTCCGGCAGCTCCTACCTTCACGCCAACCGTGACATCTGTGACAATCCTGTGGAGAGAGAAGGAGAGTGTCAGCGCCCGGGGCTGGGAACTTTGCAGGGTCACCGGGCAGGTGGAGGGGCCTCCAACCACACCTGGCGCCGGGGCCCCGGCCGGGCACGGGGCCGCTCAAACTTCAGGCCGGCCCGGTCGTCCCGGGAGAAGCGGAAGCGCGCTCCTCGCGCGCGGGGCCACCGGCCCACGACCCCCGGGGGGCGCCGGGCATCCTCGGGGGAACCGAGTCCGTGCGGGGGGCCCTGGACACGCGCTGCACCGAGTCCTCCCGCTTCGCCGGCGCCGGTGAAGGGCCTTTCCCAACGCGGCGGCCCCGCCCCGCCCCCACGCGGGCCGCGAGCGCCCGTCCCGACGGTTGGTTCCCGGGCTGGGGGAGGGGCCGCGGGGACCGGGCCTCGCCGCCCCGGCCTCTCGGGGGAGGGGCGAGGGGAGGGGAGGCGGCCCAGGCTTTCGAGGCCCGTTTTGTTTTCCCGCAAACGGGTCACCGGGGCCGAGGGCCGCCCGCGCGGCGGGGGTGCGCTGGGGTCGCGTGGCCCGCGTGACGGGGTCGCTCCGGGCCCGGCGCCCGCCCCGCGTGTCCCGGGCCCACCAACGGCCGCCCGCCCGCTCCCACCGGCTCCGGCGACAACAAAGGCGGTGACACGGCCGCCCCTCCCCCGCCCCGCCCGCCGCCGCGGAGCTCCCGCACCCCGCACCCCGCTCCCCGCACCCGGGCCGGCGGTGCGGACGGCGAGGCCGCGCGGGGACACGGACACGGGCCTCCTCAGACCCGGCCTCGCCGGCCCCGCGCGGCCCCCGGTCGCCTCCCGGTGCCCGGCCGCGGTGGCTCCGGGGACAGGGCCGCCCAGGCTCCGCGGCGCCTCGCCCGCGCCCCGAGCGGTCCCTCCCCCCCGGAGCCGCCGCCGCCCCCGGTCCCGGGGCCGGCCCGTCGCGCCCGGTCCCCCAAGCGGCCCGAGCGGCGGGGGGTGTGTGCGAGGGGGCGGCGGGGACGGCGGCCGGCCCGCGAGGGGCAGCCGGGTGGCTGCGGACGGGACCCGCCGGGCGAGCCCCTCCAGGCCCCCGGCCCCCGGCCCGGCCCGGCACCTACCCGTCCATTGCCGAACCGGACAAAGCCTCGCTCCCGGGGACCGAGCCGCGCACCAGCAGACACACACGAGCCGCGACAAAATGGCGGCCAGCGCGCGACGGAAATGGCCGAGGCGGCGGGGCGCGCGGGCCGAGGCGGCGGAAAAAGCCGAAGCCTGCGCGGGGGGCGGGGCTACTGGGAGGGGGAGCGCGGGGGCGGGGCCTGGCCGCTCGGGGGCGGGGCCTCGGGGCGCGGGGGCGGGGCCGCGACTCTGGGACCTGAGCGCTGACCCCTGCGCACCTCCTCCCTCCTGGCCGGGTCCCCAGGGGCCGCGGAACCGACCTGGGAGCCCTGACTCTGGCGGGCTGCACTCGCAGACCCTCCGCCCGCTGCACAGCACCCCCGGGCCTGGGACCCCGGCCCAGGAGGAGCCAGTGGAGCTCATCACACCCACGGGCCTGTTCTCCACGCCCCGGGGCACCTGGTTCCCGCCTGCCAGGTGGAGGATTAGGGGCACCTGCCGGAAATGGTCCCTCCGCCTGGGTCGGGGAGAGAGAGGTGGGCCTTGGGTGCCCAGCGGGAAGGCCACACTGACGCAACCTCCTCCTTCCTCTCTCTGCCTCGCAGGCTCCACTGTCATGTTCATAGCATATTGGACGTGTTCCTGGGACGTATTTTTATCAGCGACTCAACCCAGTTTGAAAAGGTAGCCGCTTTGGGGAACTGGCTCAGTGGGGACTGCTCGGCCAGTACCTTTGCCTCCCGCCCACCTTCACCCCCGGCCTGGACACCTGCACAGATGCACGTCTCATCCTGAGAAATGAGAAAGATTCCCTCTCTCTCTCCAGTTCCTCCCCATGCCCACTTGGGGTTTTCCTATACCCCCTGCACGCAAACCTCTTAACCCTATACTAGCTGGAATTTCACTGTGCTAAGTGGTAGTTTCTGTATCATCCATTAAATTATATTATTTTATGTTGGATAGGCCTTAAAGAGCTTCTTGTCCACATATTTGGTTATAGACCTCTTCAAAGCCCTTAAAAATTTAAAATTCTTGACATGCCTTAGGGATTGGCAATCCTAAAAAAAAAAAAAAATCCATTTCCTACATTGCCTTCCCTTTGCCTTAAGCATTGACTTATGATACATAAAGGACCCATATTGGGCCATTAATAATCACGCTTCACATATTTGTGGTTTTGAACATGTAATTTTCACCCAACAATTAAATATGGAAGCTCCCAACGGACAGGCACTCGAGCATCATTCTCCGTGCCCCCCACACGGACTCGATCAATATTGACTGATTGGCTCTCGCTATATCTTGGCAAAGACGAACCGTTCCATGAGGGGAAACCTGTCCTTACTGGCAAAAGGAATCACATGGTATTCACAAAAACACATTTTTCTTTGTTTTGTTCTTTTCTCCTAATGAAGTACAACCCTGCAAACAACAGCCAATATGCTTGCTTATTTCAACCCATCACTTTCTAGAAAAGACTTAAGGCTCTTTACAAGTCAAGACACACAAAGCACAGACGATGGCATGGAGGCAGGGACGAGCCTCGTGCAGCCGTGGCCAGCACGAAGGCCTGTTCGGGAAAGGCCGCGTCCAGATCGGAGCCGTGTCCCTTGGCAGCTGTGTGACCCCAGGCGTGCTCATTAACCCCCAGGGAAGTCTCTTCACTGAAAACCACGGGATCGCCTTCACTGAAAACGGAAATGGGGTGAAAAGTTGGGCCTTCATGCTAGATGCTTGTGAGGCCTGCGTGCCTTCCGGCGCGCACAGCGCCCAGGGGCCCAGGGACGGCGGCAGTGGGTCCGGGGCTGGGCCATCACCCTCACTCTTTGAATTAACTGGCGTTACCCACCGGAAAGGAAGCCGTCACAACGTCGGTGCTTGGATTTCTAACAGCCAACCGTGTTCACACACATAAATCCAGGTAGAGCTTTCCAGAAAGGTTGAACACGTCACTCAAGTAATGAGATTGGCTGGTACCTAGTGGTATAAATCTGAGAAAATGTCATAGATGAATTTCCCCATCCCCATCCAAAGCTCAATTTGGGTGATGTTTATGAGGTAACCACGGGCTAGATTATGAACCTGCACATTCGCAGATGGCCAGCCTCTGTCATGTATGGCAAGGTTACATTAGTGTTTATGGATTCCTAACAAAATAAGGCAATAAAACGTGAAGCGCCCATATGATTGCCATACACCTGTCTTTTCTGAGCGTCACGATTTGTTCTTTCCCTTCTGAACGGTAAATGTTTTGACCTTTTGCAGAGATTTACACTTAGGCGCACGATGATTAATTCTAAATTCCAGTGTGTGCGAAGCCGACGTGAGGTCTGATATTGGTGCAGTGAAAACAGGAAATAGGGTTTGTTCATCTGCTCCGTCTTCCGGCCTGGCCCCGCCTCTCAGCTGCTTAGAGCACAAAAGACTTGAACTTTTCCATGCCGCCGTCTCTTCTTCTGAGAGTGGGATTGATTAGGTGGTTTTAATAATAGGATTGATTAGGTGATTTTTTGATAAGTATTTTTGAATAGGCAATTTAAATTTAAAATAGGGAAAACGAACCCAAAGGTATGAAAGCTTACACAAAATGCGGGAAAGGGGCAAATAGAGGCAAAAGTTGACTTGGTGGTGGCCCGGCGCTGGCAGGAGGAATGGGGGATAGCTGTAAGCGGACACGACGTTTCTAGCATGATGGGAATGTTCTAAAGCTCGATGGTGATGATGGTTGTACAACCTACTAAAATCCACGCAATTACACTTCCTGCTGCTGAGATTCATGGTGTGTAAACGACATATCAGTGAGGCTGTTACAAAAAGAAGACCCGTTTGCCTTCTCCTCCCGCTACAGTCCTTTCGGTTTATGGGGTATCCCTTCTAGAATGTTCTGGGCTTAAACTGATTCCATACAAAGCTCTTCTTTTACCCCAAAGTGGCCACCCCAGTACACTCTGTCCTGCAGCTTATTTCGTAACTTACCAAGAGGTCTTTTCTTATCCCTGTATTTACAAGTGCCTCACCCTTCAGAGGGCTGCACAGTATTCTACCAAATGAGTAAACCGCGATTTACTTAACTAGGTCTCATTGGTGGGCATCTCCGTGCCTCCAATCTTGTCATTTACAAGCAATTCTGCAACGAATATCCTGCTTCATTTTCACATGTGTGCATATATCTGCTGGATAAATACTACATATACAATGTCTGGGTCTGCCTTTTTAATCTCAGAACATGCTGTCAGATTGTCCTCAGGTTCCTGGAGTCCTTGTGGGAAATATTTGCTTTTAAAAAGAGCTGATTTCTTTAATTCATAAAGACTTCGTACCAAAAAGAATGTCAAAAGCCAACAACCAAATAAAAAATGGGTAAAGCATGTGAGTAGAATATGAACAAACACGACAGAAAAGTTTAAAAATGCCCAGCCTCACTTATAATCAGGAAGTTCCCGGTAAAACGGCACGAAGTTCCTCTTTTTACCTGCCAATGCCCACCTGCCCCCTAAGTCCCAGACAAACACAGCACCAGGCTTCCTGAAAACTGAAAAAAAAATATTCTTCTCCAAACTACCACCAATGTGAAGACAGAATAA
The DNA here is from genome assembly GCF_027574615.1 of Eptesicus fuscus. Taxonomy (NCBI): domain Eukaryota; kingdom Metazoa; phylum Chordata; class Mammalia; order Chiroptera; family Vespertilionidae; genus Eptesicus; species Eptesicus fuscus. The sequence goes on along the minus strand of NC_072494.1, from coordinate 1,572,173 downwards.
AGACACTTGTAGGTACATTGGATATCCTATGCCTTGTTCCTTTAAAATCTTCTGGAAGATGTAATTCCAAAATGCGGGCATACGTCAGTAAGGAAGAAGAGATGGGCTCCAGGAGACCTGAGATAAAAGAGAAGTAAATTAGAGGTTGGGAGAGAAGGCCGAGGCCAACAGCTGTGCACCCCTACAGCTCTCACCTATTCACCCCTACAGCTATTCACCCCTACAGCTCTCACCTATTCACCCCTACAGCTATTCACCCCTACAGCTCTCACCTATTCACCCCTACAGCTATTCACCCCTACAGCTATTCACCCCTATAGCTATTCACCTATAGCTATTCACCTACAATTCTGCACCTATTCACCTCTACAGCTATGACCCTATGTACCTCTACAGCTATGCACCTAGGTACCTATGCAGCTATGCAGCTGTGCAGTAGTCCTTCAGGTCCAATGCCACATGAGATCAGGGGGATCCAGTAAATATTTCCAAGAAAGAACATGGGCCTGAACGATAACAATGTCTAAATACATTGAACAGAGTTTTATAGAGCTGTTGGAATGTGTAAGGACAGAAGGGAAAGTACATGGCAAAAAAATTTTTTTAATTGACTCTAAGATAAACAAAAAGTTGTAAAGAAATATCTTAGTACACTCTGTGGCTCGGTTGTAAAAACTTACATCTTCGTAATGAGGGAAGCACTGAATATTGATAAAATTAATAAATGTGAAAGAACTTGTGGGAAAATGAAAGAGAATATGTGTGTGTGTGTGTGTGTGTTCACGTGTGTGCGCACGGTGGGAACATACCCTCCCGGATCCCAAAGGAGGACGCCGATGGGTAACGTGTGGAGTGGATGGGTGAGAGGCAGAAGCCGGGAGAACCGGGGGGAAGGCAGAGGGCTGGTTTCTGGCCGTGGCACTTGCGGGTTGGAAGAGAGTGAGACAAGACAGTCCGGCTTCGGCTTTTGTTTGTTGCGTGATAAACCTCCCACCATTTACCCCCTACGCCCTGCGCGTGAGTTCCATTGATGAAAATAGATGTTGCCTTTAAGGCAGAAAGGCTTCGCTGGCGGCGAGCACGGGACCGTCCCAGCACAAAGCCGCCACTGTGTGGGCAGCAGCGGGGCCTGCTGGGTGCGCTCCCTGCAGAAAGCCCGGCAGAGCCCGCCTCCTGCTCCCCGCCTTCCAGAGGGTTCTGGGGAGAGAACACCACAGTTTGAGGGGGTCAGCAGTTTTTTAAATGGTCACGTGCAAGGAGCTGATCCAGGGGAGAGGGTGAGGAAAGTCAGCTGCACAGAAAAGTAAAAGACGCAAAAAAAATGCTAACCGCAAAGGAAACAGCTCCACTTTGGCTTATGTTATAAACCATGGAATATTATAGACCCATACTAGGGGCCCGGTGCACGAAATTTGTGCACTGGGGGTGGGGGGCCCCTCAGCCCAACCTGCCCCCTCTCACATACTGGGAGCCCTCAGGGAATGTCCTACTGATGGCTTAGGCCCGATCCCCATGGGAAGCGGGCCTAAGCCACAGTCTGGCCTCCCTTTGTGGGAGGCAACCGGGCTGGGCAGGGGAAGGCACCAGCCCCATCACCCCGCTGCTGCAGCCACTGTCAGTCACCACAGCCACCAAGGTGTTTTCATCAACACGGACTCCAGTCCCTTCATCAAGAAAAAATGACAACTTTCTTTAGGCATTTTCAAGATGTGTCTTTCATAGAATATGACATTTCTTTCTTCTTCTTTTTTTTTTAATCCTCACCTGAGTATATGTTTCCATTGACTTTTAGAGAATGTGGAAGAGAAAGGAAAAGACAGAGAGAAACATCACAGTGAGAGGAACACTTTGATTGGTTGCCTCCTGCATGAGCCCTGATCTGGGCCCCGGCCAGGAAGAAGCCTGCAACCTAGGTACATGCCCTTGATCAGAATCAACCCAGACCCTGCAGTCAGCAGGCCGAGGCATTATCCACTGAGTCAAACCGGCTAGGGCAGGATATGACATTTCTTAGCCCTCCAGCAGCGGACCTTCATTTTTTCCTCCATAAGTGTGGTGGAAAAACCCTAGATCACCTTTTTGGGTTCTTATTACCCAAGTTACTAAGAATATTACCAGTGGCATACAGGAAGCTTAGCCAATGGGCAGTCAGAAAAGGTGTTTCCTCTATAGTTCACACCAATCACCGGCTGTGCCCTGCCCAGGCCTAAAGCCTCTGGCCAAAGCTTTAGGCCTGGGAAGGGGACCTCCAGCTCCCTGTGATCGCAGACACCACCCATTGGGCAGGGGACCCCAGCTCCCTGCAATCCACCACAGGAGCAGAACCCCTCGCAGGAGCGGACCCCCAGTTGCCTGCGATCCGTCGAAGGCTCCCTGCTGGTGCCTCCGGCGGAGGCTTTCCCGGCCTTGGGCTCAGCCGCACCCCACCCTGCCTGCCACGGATCATAGGAGCCGACCCCCGGTTGCCTGCGATCCATGGTTTCCTGGTGGGCGTGGCTGGTGGGCATGGCTTGTGGGTGTAGCAAAAGTACGGTCAATTTGCATATTACTCTATTATTAGTTAGGATTATAATTCATGTAGCTTTCTGCAAACAGCCACACAGATGATATCTGCGGACACGTGATTTGCAAATAAAAATACAGCATTTTGAGCTCCGTATAGCTGGAACCAAAGTAACAAAGGGAAACCATCAACCTTGACAAAATATTTTAATATTTCCAAAAGTTTTCAAAGGAGTTTAAATGCCTTTGCTCCTTCACACCAGCAATGAAAAATTGAGTAATGAGAGCTGGGAATAGTTCGGATGTGGTTAAGTCTCTTAATTATTTTTCTATAGATGTCTCTGTTCCCCTCGTTCCATGGCCTCCTCACCCTGAACACTGTTTTCTGTTATAAAAATAAGACATCGATTGGTCGCCCGAGATCCGTCAGTCCGTGGGCCTATGCTCTATCCACTGAGCCAAACCGGTTAGGGCATAGGGAAAGTTTTTTAAACCTTATTTTAAAAAATAATATATTTTTTTCTTGGTGTCAGAGAGGAAGGGAGAGGGAGAGAGAGATAGAAACATCAATGATGATAGCGAACCATCGATCAGCTGCCTCCTACACGCCCCACACTGGGGATTGAGCCCACAACCCAGGGAAGTGCCCCCCTCTTGTTTATGCTGAAATGTCACTTCTTCCTAATTTGATTGCTCCCTCCCTCACAGCATTGCCCGGGGGTGCACCAAGCTCTGCTCAGCTGGGCCCAGGGAGGCAGGCTCTGATGCCGGGCGCCCCCACATCGGCACACGGCGGCGTTACCTTCTAACGGGAGTCGGTCACCTGGCGTTGCCGTTGGTCTTGAATTCTCCTGTGTTCTGTGGAGGTCAGGCCCGTCCCCCTCGAACGGTGGCAGCTCTCATGGCACCTGTCTCGACAGGAGGCGATGGAGTAGGCAGCAGGTAGGGTCCTGAGGTCCTGGGGCCCCCAACCCCCTCCCACAGGGAGAGGTGATGCTCTTGGGCCCTGAGCCTCACGAAATGAGAACCCTGTCCCCACCCCAGTACTCCCACAGGAGACCCTGCCCCCACCCCAGTACTCCCACAGGAGACCCTGCCCCCACCCCAGTACTCCCACAGGAGACCCTGCCCCCACCCCAGTACTCCCACAGGAGACCCTGCCCCCACCCCAGTACTCCCACAGGAGACCCTGCCCCCACCCCAGTACTCCCACAGGAGGCCCTGCCCCCACCCCAGTACTCCCACAGGAGGCCCTGCCCCCACCCCAGTACTCCCACAGGAGACCCTGCCCCCACCCCAGTACTCCCACAGGAGGCCCTGTCCCCACCCCAGTACTCCCACAGGAGGCCCTGCCCCCACCCCAGTACTCCCACAGGAGGCCCTGCCCCCACCCCAGTACTCCCACAGGAGGCCCTGCCCCCACCCCAGTACTCCCACAGGAGGCCCTGCCCCCACCCCAGTACTCCCACAGGAGGCCCTGCCCCCACCCCAGTACTCCCACAGGAGACCCTGCCCCCACCCCAGTACTCCCACAGGAGGCCCTGCCCCCACCCCAGTACTCCCACAGGAGACCCTGCCCCCACCCCAGTACTCCCACAGGAGGCCCTGCCCCCACCCCAGTACTCCCACAGGAGGCCCTGCCCCCACCCCAGTACTCCCACAGGAGACCCTGCCCCCACCCCAGTACTCCCACAGGAGGCCCTGCCCCCACCCCAGTACTCCCACAGGAGACCCTGCCCCCACCCCAGTACTCCCGCAGGGGGAGTACCAACAATGAAGGCACAGGACTTCATAAAGCAAGGCGCACGTAAATGGAGGCCTGAGTAGAGGAGTGTTCATACCTGTTTGTCGGAGAAATATACCCAAATCGTCCTTTTTATTTTTGCCATTGAAAATTAGCTGATTTAGTACACAATTTCAGACAGTGGCTACATGGTTAGTTCCTTAAACCAGTCTCATTTATAGATAACTAGGTTTCAAGATAGTTCTCAAGTTCTACATGGAAAAGAGTTTGATGTGTGAAATATGTATATAAAACGATTCTGATTGTATTATATATGTACAGGGTGTCCCCAAAATGTAGACACACCTTGAATGATTATTGATTCCTGCGGGTTGAATCTGAAAAGAGAAATATCAATTGAGCTATCAGCTGCTGAAGGGGTACACATTTTGGAGGGACACACATATATAAATATCTTTTAATTTTCTGCCTATTATGATGTTTCGATGTCTTTGAAACAAACCTCTCTGGCTGGGGAGAGACTGTGGCTCCTGGGCCAGCTCGGAGGGACAGCAACGAGCTCAGCCAGCAGCCTGCCTGTGAGGTGCAGACTCACCCCGGAGGCGACACCCCTCTGCCTGCGTCACCCCAAGGCCAGGAACCCTAACAGAGGCCACCCCGTAGTTCAGAGCCCACCCAAACTATTCAGGCTGGCCCTTCTTAAACCGCTCCCCACCTGCCTGCCCCTCCCACAGAAACCCCATCAAGGCTGTTCCAAACCCTGCCCTCGAGCCTGCCCCGCCCCTGCCCCTGCCCCCTCCCACCTCCGTGGCCCTGCACCCCTCCGTGGCCCTGCCCCCCACTCCGTGGCCCTGCCCCCCCCGTGGCCCTGTCCCCCCTCCGTGGCCCTGCCCCCCCCGTGGCCCTGCCCCCCCCGTGGCCCTGCCCCCCCCCGTGGCCCTGTGTGCTTCTCCCCCCAGGATGTGGGTGCATCAACTTCACCCTCCCGAGCCTTGTCTCCTCTCGTGGCCGCCCCGATGGACCATCTCCTAGCAGAGCACACACCTGACAGCCAGGACACGGGACAGCGCTGCGGTGTGACGGCGCTTTAATGAATCCTTCTGGAAAGACAGTGGATGCAGCGATTGAGATGGAGACAATATGTCCCGGTGAAGATCAAGCCAAGCGACTTGGTGTCAACAAACATCAGGGGACATTGAGCCCGTGGGGCCGGCTCAGAAGCTGTGCCGGGCGGTATTTACCTCCCCCATGAAGTGCCGCCCCCCGCCCGTCATGGTCCCCCGCCCTTCCCCGGGGACCCCGGGCGTGGAGAGCTGCTGTTGCCTCCTTCACGCTGCCTCTGCTGTCCTGAGGTTTTCTCTTTTGCCTCCTGCTCTTGGAAAGCAGTGTGAGGAAGCACAGGAGTTCTGAGTCTGAACCCTAATTTATTATATAGTCATCCCTCATCCATTCGTTTAGGCTTTCACAAACTTTCCTGCTCAGACATACAGTGATTGATCCACTGGCTTTGTTACAGATGAACTGTGTGTGCAGCACGAATTATTTTCAACATGTGTAAGATGTGTGCGTGACACTCCATGTGTAAGATGTGTGTGCGACACTCCCATGTGTAAAATGTGTGCGCGACACTCCCATGTGTAAGATGTGTGGGTGACACTCCCATGTATAAGATGTGTGGGTGACACTCCCATGTGTAACATGTGTGCGCGACACTCCATGTGTAAGATGTGCGCGCGACACTCCATGTGTAAGATGTGTGTGCGACACTCCATGTGTAAGATGTGTGAGTGACACTCCCATGTAAGATGTGTGCGCGACACTCCATGTGTAAGATGTGTGGGTGACACTCCCATGTAAGATGTGTGCGCGACACTCCATGTATAAGATGTGTGCGCGACACTCCATGTGTAAGATGTGTGCGCGACACTCCATGTGTAAGATGTGTGCGCGACACTCCCTGTGTAAGATGTGTGTGCGACACTCCATGTGTAAGATGTGTGTGCAACACTCCATGTGTAAGATGTATGTGTGACATTCGTGGGGCTCACTAATGGTTCATTAGCTCCCCTTTCCTCTCCCTCCGGTCTTTATTTAATATTTTTAATTGATTTTTAAGAGAGAGAGAGAGAGAAATCAATGGAATCATAGATCGGCTGCCTCCTGCACGCCCCCTCCTGGGGATGGAGCCCACGACCCGGCATGTGCCCTGCCCGGGAATCGAACCGTGACCTCTCAGTGCATGGGACGATACTCAGCCAACTGACCAGACAGGGCTCTCCCTCCATTCTTTCTTTCCAAACTGTCACATCTCAACATGGGACTGCCCCCAGCTCGCTGTTTCACGTGAACGACCACAGTCCTGATGCCGGACAGCTTTGCACAAATATGCTTCCGGTCACAGCGTGGGAGAGACAGGGAGTGACAGGCCCTGGGAGACACACTGCAGTCCTGTGGGGCCTCGGGGGCGGTCTGGACGCCTCTGTAAGAAGTCACGTATGAGGACTGTTTATGCCTGGTTTTCACTAAAGCTGAAATGGAAGACAAATTACCGCTCCCTGAAGAGTGTAGTGTTGCTATGAATAAAGTGGTATCTTATGAGCTGCACATCAGTGATGCTTATTTATCTATGGCCTGTAATTCCATTGACGAATCATTACAACCTTGTTTTGCCACATTCTTTGAAGACCAAGCTAATGTGAAGAGGGAAAATGGAAAGGAATTCCTAGAATATCTAGGAAAAGGTGGGAATAAAACCTGCCTTCCGGTGTTTAAGAGGCCTGAGGTAGATGACTGGGGAACTGGCATAAGCACTCCAGAGTGTGCTCTGGAGTTGGAAGACCAGTTAACCAAGCTCCTGCTAGACCTAAAGACCACAGCTTCTGCCAACAAAGAACGCGATGTCTTAGAATTCACAGAAAAGTACCTGAAAGGACAGAAGAAGAGCACAAAAAAACCGCAAATCAAGATAGGATATTGTAAGGAATTTGAGAATCAGGCCCCGAAGGAGGCAAAAGCCTGTTGAAGTGTCAGACCTAACATCTGAAGGCAACTAAGCAAGCCTTCCCATTGTAGTAGGTCCCAAAATCAGCTACATAAGAATCTTCTCCATTTGACAGAAGACTGCTTTCCTTCGTTGGTGTGTGTATAAATAAATCTGCTTTTGCATAAAAATTTTTAAAAAAAGTCACATATGAGTACCATTGGGGTAGGCACCTAAGTTCGTTCTCAGGAACACTGTTAAGCACGAAACAATGTTCGAGTAATGCCGGCTCAAGCAAAGCAGGGGAAATGTTGATTAACCCTCACCTTTTAATCTTTTCATAATAAATGTTAATGACGGTCCTTATTTATTTAATTTATTGCTATAAGCTCATCGGTGGCTTTTGGAGACACGTGGACTTGTTGGCCTGCTTGTGGATCACTCATCGGCTGCTTCGTGCGTGTGCCCTGCCAGGGACCGAGCCCGCAGCCTCCGAGTGTCGGGACGGCGCTCCAACCAGCTGAGCCCCGCGCCAGGGCCCGGGGCGTGCCTTGGCTCGCTGTGGCCTAACGCTCTGCGGAACCGGCGGTCGCTCCTTCCTTCTCGGCCAGCCTGGCTTCTCCATTGGTCACCCCGAAGGGCTTGCTAGAGAAGAGGCATTTAAAAGGACGGCAATGGAGATGTGGGGCAGTTAATTTGGTAACATGACAGTCAAGGTTAAAAGTCCTGTCAATCCTGTCGCATGCAATAGCGGGTACCTGCCCACGTAATAAACTGGGTGGAACTTTACCCGCTGATAGGAAAGTGTTTACATTTTATTTTATTTTTTTTTTGCGTAAATGCGGAGTCTGCCCCATCCCATTCCTGACAGTGTGTCTCTCCCCCTAAACATTCCACAAAGGAATCTACGTAATAAAACAAGCGGAACGGGGTGCTTGTGGGTGGAATAACAGCACCTGCAAAGACTGACACAGAGAGGATTTCTTAGACGGTTTACTCACAGAGCTAACGCCGCATGAAAGAAAGCCTTTGAGGACCGTGCAGAAATGGTCAGATGCGCTCACGACGTGGCCGCAAAGGGTGGGTGCAGAGCTCTTGGCGCGACAAAGATCCAGTGTCGAGATGTGCCAAACACGCTGGCAGCAGCCGGGCAGGCGCGCTCGGTGGCGCGTCGAGAATAAATGTTCTTTTAACCAGCGACGTGGCCTCCTTCCCTCAAAGGTAACATCAAATGTTAAATGCGTGAGTCACGTGCACTTAGGAAGGCATTTCACAGCCGGGGGCTGGCCTGGCTTTCGGACCACTGTGCTCAGGGTGGTGTTTGCACAGGCCGCCCCGGGCACAGCGAGGCCGCCCTGGGCACAGCGAGGCCGCCCCGGGCACAGCGAGGCCGCCCCGGGCACAGCGAGGCCGCCCCGGGCACAGCGAGGCCGCCCCGGGCACAGCGAGGCCGCCCCGGGCACAGCGAGGCCGCCCCGGGCACAGCGAGGCCGCCCTGGGCACAGGAGGTGCGTGGTGCCCGCGCTCCCAGGACGGCTCATCTGTGCGGAGCAGCGTCTGCCGAGGCCTCCTCCCGTCCGTGCGGGTTGACCGGCTCCCAGGGTGGTGTGTGGATGGTGACGCAGGTGCTTCTCCGCGGGGCTCTGCGGGGCCCTGGGCCGTGTTTGCAAGTCAAAGCCACCCCCTCCCCCAGGAGGCGTCTCTGGCTCAGGGATTCCTGTCGGAGCTGCCGCCAGCGCCTGAGGCTGGCAGCTGACTGGGCATCAGTGAACAGTCTCCTGAGCAGCAGGGGAGAGGGCGCCGGGTCTGGCAGCAGGAAGCCTTCACTCCCTGACGCACTGCGCACAGCGAGAGCCTGGGGAGGGGACCCCGTCGGGCTGCGATCGGAGGGAAGGGCGTTGTTTACGGGATAAGGCGTCACCTGTTTCCTGTGCGGGGCTGGGTAGCACCCTGGTGTCGGTGAGGAAGAGTCAGGCCCGGGGTGTGGATTTGCCCGGACCCGCTCCTGAGCGGGTTCGAGGGGAAGGAGTGGTTTCTGCGAGAGCGAGGGGAAGGCAGCGGCGACTCGGAGTCCCGGCGAACGGCTCAGCTCCCGTGGGGCTGGCCGGGCTGCCTCCGTTTTGTATCGAGCCTTGTCGCTGTCCCAGGGTCGGCCTCCCAAACCAGCAGGCTCAGGATCCCTTTGTTCCTTACGGGAGGCGGCCCTTCACATCTCCCCCATTATTTCTGGGGTTTCCCCCCAAAGTGTTCCCAGGAGAGGGGACCCCATTTTAAGTCTCCGAGGCAGTTCTCGGAAAGCCAAGCCCCTCGCCCCGCCCCCGCCCCCTGTCAGGGTTTGATTGGCATCATCGACAAAGGACATTGTGTCTGGATGTGAACAATGAGGACCGACGCTAATGTCCTCTTGTCGAATGACTTCCTATCATCTTTCTCTCCCCGTTGGTTCCACGCCTATCGGTAATCGATAGAATCCACGGCTGTTGCCTGTGGAACGCCCGGATAAACACGAGGCGTCCATGCCCGTTAGAGAATGCCGTGGGGTGGGGACCGGGGTGCCAGAGACCATGAAAGAACACTTTCTTTCAGAGGGACTGGCGGACACTGACGTGATAACGCTCAGTACAATGAATATTCAATGTGGCTCAATAAATATTCATGGGCCACCTGTGCCAGGCCCCAGGGAACCAGGCGGATTCCGTGTGGTTACTTATGGGCGTAGATTGCATTGTTGTTCTCCAACAGTCACTCCTCCCGGTGGGAGCTACGCCCCCCACCCACCCCACCCCCCGCCAGGAGGCCTGCACCTCGCTGGGTGTCCTGGGCCCGACCTCAGGCAACAGCAGGTGACAGGGGAGCAGGTTTAGGGCCCGTGGGTTCTCCTCGGCACCTCTGCTCTTTCCTTGTTGCTGTGCCCACGGCTCATCTTAACACAGAGCTGCTCCTCGCTCAAAACGTGACCCTCGCCCGGCCAGCGTGGCTCAGTGGTTGAGCATCGACCTATGAGCCAGGAGGTCACAGTTTGATTCCAGTCAGGGCACAGGCCCGGGTTGTAGGCTCCATCCCACCCAGTGTGGGGCGTGCAGGAGGCAGCCGATCCATGATTCTCTCTCATCATGGATGTTTCTATCTCCCTCCCTCTCCCTTCCTCTCTGGAATCAATACAGATATATGTGTCGGGCCGGCACGGCCATGGCACACTCAGCCCCAGGGCGCCTTATGTGCCGCGCCAGGTCAGCCAGGTTCGGTGAGCCTGAGTGGGGGCGGCTGAAAGGCTTAGAAAAGACAGACAAGAGGATGAAGCTGGGTCTGGGTGGGACACTGTCCTCTCTGATGGAGAGCTAGCGACAGCGCCACGGACCACAGGCCGTGTCTTTATTTTACAGCCGATGCCACGAGGCAAAGGAAGGGCGTGGTCCAGATGTTGACAGCATCCTCGTGGGTTTCGATCCTACTCAGTTACACGCACCTGAACTCTGACAAGCCCACGTCACTCAGGCACGTGGGGCCACGCGTTCGGACCACAGGTTCAAGCTGACAACTCCAGCTGTTGGCTACAATGGTGCTGGGAGGCTCTGCCCTCCACGCTGGGACGTGCACGTGGCCATGAGAGGACTGTGCCCTCTCCTCAGTCCGAGGCTTGAACCCGTCCAGACACTGTAGCCGCTCTCCACAGATTTATTTAAAAACAACAACAAAAACCAAACGTGACGCTCACTCCACGCCGCGCTCCGCAGCTGCTAACGGGCAGCGTGTCTGCTGTCAGCCTGGGATTTGGGGAGATGCTCCCTCGCCACCAGGACGCCGGCTGAGACACTGCGTGGAGCCGGGCCGCAGTGCGTTCGTCCTACGGCGTGAACGGCTCTGAGCGCCCCTCTGAGACCTGTGGCCCAGCCAGGCCGCGCTCTGGTTCAGGAAGCCCGCACGCTGACGCCGGGCAGCCAGAGGGACGGCGCCACGGCCTCGACGCCCTGGCCTCGTTCCAGGCCGACGCTCTAGGGACCGTCCGTGCACCGCAGCGAGGTCCCGACGAGCCCGCTGCCGGCGCCGCCCTGGGCGTGCCACCTGCTCTGTCAGTGTGCGGTCCCGGCCCCGCTCCCGCGTTCTGCTTAGCCACTGGAATGACAACGAAGGCTTTCTGTTCCCTCCAGGGCCGTCACTGTGAGAGCTAGCCCGCCTGGGAGGCCATTTCCTCTTGGTGCCTGTTAGACACCAGGCAGCATCTGTAACCCCTTCTCCTCCTCGGCGCTAGGTCCTCGTGGTTCTTATCCCAGCCAGAGTGAGCGAGGGTGTGGGTGCTGGAGTGTGTGTGTGTGTGTGTGTGTGTGTGTGGCTGTGTGTGAGTGAGTGTGTCTGTGTCTGTGACTGTGTGTGTGTGTGTGTGTGTGTGTGTGAGTGTGTGTCTGTGAGTGTGTGTGTGTGGCTGTGTGTGAGTGAGTGTGTGTGCGTGAGTGTGTGTGTGTGTCTGTGAGTGTGTGTGTGTGTGTCTGTGACTATCTGTGAGTGAGTGTGTCTGTGACTGTGTGTGTGTGTGTGTGTGTGGCTGTGTGTGAGTGAGTGTGTGTGTCTGTGACTGTGTGTGTGTGTGTCTGTGACTGTGTGTGAGTGTGTCTGTGTCTGTGACTGTGTGTGTCTGTGAGTGTGTGTGTGTCTGTGACTGTGTGTGAGTGAGTGTGTCTGTGTGTGAGTGTGTGTGAGTGTGTGTCTGTGACTGTGTGTGAGTGAGTGTGTCTGTGTGTGTGACTATGTGTGTGTGTGTGTGTGTCCGTGTCTGGGAGAGGGGAGGGGGAGAACAGCTGTGGGTTTGGCTCAGCCCGCACGCACTGCCCTTAGCGAGGTCCTGGTGCCCTGCTGTACCAGGTCCCAAGCAGAAACCCAGGACACGTGAAGAGAAAGCTGCGGAACCGGCGCTCAGCAGGTGTGGGTCGCTCTCTTCTGGACGCATTGCCCTGTGTGTGCCTTGCCGGCAGCCATGGCTCAGACTCGGTGCCAGGACACACGGGTGGAAGCATCGCGGGTGCTCTGCGGGCTCTGGGCCGCCGCCCTGGCACCTGGCGCCTCGCCGCCCGCCCGCCCCCTCCCACACGCGTGGGAAGCCCATGTGAACAAATGGAAGTGGCGGGTGTCACGCACGGCTGAGGCGGGGCTTTCACTCTGGCTCCCAGGGTGCCCACAGCACGCCGATCTGCGCGGTGGGTGGGGAGGGGTGGGAAGGTGGGGAGGTGGGTAGGGAGGTGGGGAGGCAGACCGAGCGTCCGTCCGGCGGGGAGAGCGGGAAGCGGCGGGCAGTCCCTCCTGGGAGCCCCGCGGCGCTGCCTGGTCCCGGGGGACAGAAAGGAGGCGCGTGTGGACACGAGAGTGTGTGGATGCTGCATGGGGACTCGGGGGCTGGCTGGGAGCGCAGGGCCGTGATTCAGTCGCCTCTGCACACGCCCTGTGTGTGTGTGTGTCTGGGAGAGAGAGAGGGGGAGAGATAGAGAGAATGTGTGTAACTGTGTGTGTGTGTGTGACTGTGTGTGTAACTGTGTGTGTGTGAGTGTGTGACTCTATTGTTACTTTCTGTCGTTTATGGAGGAGCCTGGATCTCCTCGTGTCCCCAGGGTCATGGGCCCCAGGGACAGGTGACGGCCTCCCCCCGCCCCCGCCAGCTCGGCCCCAGCTGCTCGCCGCGATGACATTTTAATAACGTCCCGCGCGGACCTTTGTTCAGGTCGCTGTGTGTGCCACAGCTTTGTTTTCACATCACAGGGGAAATGATTTATGCAAATGAATGCCGTCAACGCGCTAATTAAAACACACAGGGCGGCGGTACAGATTCCCGCCGTGGGCCCGTGGGACACGGCCGCGCGGGAACTCGTCGGGGCCATCACATTGCCCTCTCCCGTGCCGTCCACTGTGCTCTCCTGGGAGAGGAGGAAAACAGACCCCCCTCGGAGGACAGCGACTCCTGTTCCCTGTCCCCGGACCCGGAGGAAACACCGCGATGGCTGTGCTCACGGTGCCGGGAGGGGCCGGCTCCCCGCACGTGGGGAGACAGAGTGGTGATCAACGCTGGCTGCGTGTGTTTGACAAATACCTGGTCCCTTCCCAGTCAAGACTGATTATGGCCTGGCGCTGGCACACGTAAATCACACGTGTGTGAGGGGCCCACCCCACGCCGCGTGTGGGCCCTCTGGGATGTGGCGGAGTTTAGCATATGTCGCGGGCATGAGCTTACCAATGATCATCAGGCGATTCATACTCTCCCTTCCTCGCACGCCGCGACGCCGAGGGATGTTGCAGAGAGAAGAATGAAGAGACGCGCTTTAGAAGACCCCAAACACGCCGCGACGTCTTCACGGGACACTAGATACACAGCGGCCTGCTGTGGGGCCTAGACCAGTGGTCGGCAAACTCATCAGTCAACAGAGCCAAAGATCAACAGTACAACGATTGAAATTCCTTTGGAGAGCCAAATTTTTTAAACTTAAACTTCTTCTAATGCCACTTCTTCAAAAATAGACTCGCCCAGGCTGAAAACCGACTTCTGCGCATGGGCCACGAAGTTTCAATCACACTGTACGTGCGCGCCCGCACGTGGTATTTTGTGGAAGAGCCACACTCAAGGGGCCAGAGAGCCGCAGGTGGCTCGCGAGCCGCGGTTTGCCGACCTCTGGCTTAGACTGTGCAGGAGGCGCAGAGGGGAGGGCGAGCGAGGGGTCGTCTGCAGGGTGCGCAGTTGCCGACAGGAAGTGAAGCAGGACCCGGGCCGTGAAGCGATGGAGGCGTCCACGCGTGAAATATTTAAATAACAGACCAGGGACAGGAGACACCTGTCCTCCCTTCCCCGAGGCGTCCTGGGAGTTGACCGGCGAACGGTGGTCTACGGAAATAGTGACAGCCCACGTCACAGCGTGCACGCTGGCCAGAACACCCTCCCCACCCTTTAGCTCATTCCATCTCCAGGGACCGAGGCGAGAAAGGGGCCTTGCCATGTCACACGTCCCGCAGGTGCTCCAGCCGCGTCTCCGGACGAGCTCGGGCCCCTCGGCCGCCACGCGCTCCGGGCTCCGTCCCCCCGCGGCCTCTCAGCATCTCCACAACATGATGTAGCCTCCGCGGCGTTAATGACCAGCCAGTGATCTATAGCGTCCGTCACTTAGCGATTAAACAAATGCATGGACGGCGCCTCGTTCATTAGTCCTGCTGCACATTAATAACCGCCCGGGGAGAGCGGAGGCGAGGGCTGAGTGTTAATCAGGCTGCGGCCACCGAGGCGCGGGCTCACCCGCATCCCGCAGAGGTGCTGCCGCGGCGCAAAACCGTGTCCAGGCCGTGAATCTTCCACGTCGTCGCCGGGGTGCAGCGAATCAGTTCATCTCTGTGAGCTCGGCCTCCTTCCCTGGAAAGCCGTGGCGTTTTTGTAGGAAAGGAGTGAAGATATGTCGGGGTGCTGGCACGTGAGGAGCCCCCGCTGAGAGTTACCATGACCATGAACATAACTCAGGCGGTACCTAAGCGCCACATCTTCTTCAACTAGCAACTTCCAGGGCCCGTCGTTTTAAGGATGGAATCATAAATAAAGAATAAAACCTCCGGTGTGGATTTGCTAACTATTTATACACGCGTGAAGGACCGGGTATTACTCATGCCACTTTCTAGACCGTCTGGGTCAACACGGATGATTCACGCCTGAACTCGGACTCGAAGGAAAGTCACTAAAATGTGAAGGTCTGGAGTCAGCTGTGCTCGGGGACAGAGGAAGCTGACATGTCACAGCGTCTGCGGCGGAAGGATGCGATGACTCATCCACCTCTGGGGGCACCGTCAGCTTCTCCACGACCCCTGAAAGGTCAAAGGTCACCAGACGTCGGTGAGCACCCACGTATCGGAAAGGGGCCAACTCCTGATATTGAAGAACCCCAACAGGAGGACTCAAATCAGCAAAGAGGCGGGAGCCAGCCCTGGGAGCCACGGCAGCCGCTGAGCCGTCGACGTTTCCCTCTGAAATCCCAGGTGAGATGGACAGCAGAGGTTCTAGGCGACGAGGGAAGAATCTCGTGGGAAGAACCCGGATGGCAACTGAGACACAGCCTTCTGTTTTATGGCTCTATTTTCACTAGGTTTTTCAAGGGTGTGACTTCTTTTTTTTTTTTTTTTTATAAAAATATATATTTTTTTATTGATTTCAGAGAGGGAGAGAGAGATAGAAACATCAATGAGGAGAGAGTCATGGATCGGCTGCCTCCTGCACGGCCCCTACTGGGGGCTGAGCCTGCAACCCGGGCCTGTGCCCTTGACTGGGAATCGAACCATGACCTCCTGGTTCATAGGTTGACGCTCAACCCCTGAGCCACGCCGGCCGGGCATCAAGGGTGTAACTTCCGAATGAGTGACACCACATCGGGGTGGGACTGGGCTCACCACGCTGTGGGTCTGTAAGGGGAGGGAAATCGGTCTCCGTGACTTGAATCTGACGGGTCATGACTGGCCATGAGGACACCTTCCCCAGGTCCCTACATTCCTCTCCTTCCTTTCGTACAACAGAGGGGGCCAGTGGATAATCAAAACTACACGGGAAAACCCACGCCCCAGGGAACAGGAGATGTTATTTGCTAGGAGATGAGAAAGGAAAGTGAGACCTCGACAAAGGAAACCCAAGGGACCAGGTCGGAGGGACAAAGCGCCTGGTCACCTGACCTCAGTGGTGAGAGCGGAGGCAGCGTCTCGGGGACACGGGAGAGAACACGCGGGAAGAGGAAGGAGACGAGGAGCCGGCAATGCGGCTCTGATGTCCTCACAGGGAAAACGCGGCTCGCGGCCGCCCCTCTCATCTTTCCGACGGAGTGATCCCGGCAGGCACGTTGACGGGTGCCGATCAGAGAAATACTCCCCGATTCCAGGGGCGATTTCAGTTGAACAGAATTCTGGAAAAAAGGTGTTGTGGATCTAGCCAAAACCTTCAATAAACGAACCGGCAGAAGGTTTCTCCTTTGCAAAGAAATTTATAAACTAAGGAGAAATTGGAAGCGTGTTGGAGTCCACACGAGTCCTAGACTCCGTCAGCAGTCTCCCCACCATCCCCCAATCCCGTAAGATTCTTGATGTTGCTTGTTGGAGGCTTAGAAACCATCCTTCTGTCCTCACTACACTTAAAAGCTGAACGAATTGGAAAAAAATATCAACAAGTCTTATTAAGTCCATAAGAGCAATGAGGTCACAGGGCAAACTGCTATCCGCCCCCGCCAAACTGGAGAGACCAGCAAGCAAATACGGAAAATCGCACGTGCCGATGCAAACACTCATGGGCAGCAACCTCCGCGGGCACCGGGGAGGGACACCTGGCATTGACTGGTGAATTGCTGAGGCTCAGGACGCCTCTGGGGTTAAACACTCCACGAGGACCTGGTCGCCAGGGAGCACCCTCACTTTGGGGAGTGTTACCCCAGCAGCTTGACCTGGTTCTCACTGGAGAAAAGCACCCTGGGGCCCGGCCGGCGTGGCTCAGGGGTTGAGCGCCGACCTCTGAACCAGGAGGTCACGGTTCCATTCCCGGTCAGGGCTCAGGCCTGGGTTGCGGGCTCCATCCCCAGTGTGGGGCGTGCAGGAGGCAGCCCATCCATGATTCTCTCTCCTCATGGATGTCTCTCTCTCTCTCTCTCTCTCTCTCTCTCTCTCTCTCTGTTTCTCTCCCTCTTCCTTCCTCTCCGAAATCAATAAAAATACATATAAAAAAGGAAAGAAACACGCCCTTGTGCTCGGGGCGGGGACACTGCTTCTCCCGGGATCTGGGCAGGAAGCAGGGACGGGAGTGTGTGTTGCCTCGACGGGGTCCACACCGCTGAGGCTGGAGGCCGTGTCTTGCTTGTGGGAGGTGTGAGAGGACGGCCACTGTCTCTGGAATCACAGCTCGCCTGGGGGCAGAGTCCGTTCACTCCCCCGAGGCTGCCTCGTGGGGTCCGCGTTTCGTGGGGCCATGATTCCCGGGGGTGGCCTGGGGGTTCTCTTTTCCCAGGAACGTGTTTCAGGAGTCAGGGCTGCCTGGACCGGACGGGGTGGGTTGACAGCCAGAGGCATGGTAGGAAGATCTGTCTCAAATTTACCGTGTGCTCAAGGGCTGTGTCTTCCAAAGGACAGTGAAGTCCCTTACCCGTAGGCATTTTCAGTAAACAGCAGAACAGAGGGTTTTCCTTCAACCCTCACCGGGTGGGAAATCGCATTAACAGAAAGTCCCTTCTCGGAGGGCCCTCCTGGTCAACCTCGATTTTCACTTTAATTTGCCCGTGTATTTATCGGTCTGCCGTCTGAGGACTAGAAAATTGTGTTATAAGTAAATGGGAGCAAGTGAAAACTAGCCGAGAATATTCTCTCCTCACCCCCATTAATTTTAGTAAATTAATCTTCTGTCACAATAAAATCTATTTGGGTGCTCTCATAGGGTAATAAAACTATGACTTAGCTAGAATAGGAGAGTCCGTTATAAAGCATCATTCTTTGAATCCTTTGTTAAATACATAGTTAGTTTTTAAAAAAATATATTTTTATTGATTTTAGAGAGGAAAGGGGAGGGAGAGAGAAACATCAATGATGAGAGAGAATCATGGATCTGCTGCCTGCACGCCCCTCACTGGGGATCAAGCCTGCAACCTGGGCATGTGCCCTGACCGGGAATGGAACCGGGACCTCCTGGTTCATAGGTCAACGCTCAACCACTGAGCCCTCTGGCTGGGTAAACACGTAGTTATTGATTACTGGAGAGTTGCAATTAGCGAGACACGTGTAGCTACCAGGGAGAGGAAGGTAATGAGCGTAGCGTCTGCTCCTGGCTGGGCTGTCACACCTGAGGCCAGACAACTTCGCCACCATCGACTGTGAGGCCGGACCGAATGCGTGAGACAGCCGCTCCCAGGCCCAGCAGCAGCTGGCGCCAGGCTGCAGTCAGGGGGCGAGGGACAGGAGACACCATGAGCCTCCTGATGGCACGACTTCCCGATGGCGGCGCCGCGCTGTCCCTGAGGAGAGCATGGTGGCCTGCACGGCGCCTCCCTCCTGGAGCCCAGGAGACGGAGATGACGCTGGGGTCAGCTGCGAGGGCTGCCTCCTTCGGCGGCCTCGGGGACGGAGACCGAAGCCCAGCGGGTCCCGGTTTCGTGTGGCGCCTGCGAATCCGTGGCCGAGTCCTGGGCTGTGTGCGTCAGAGCAGAAGCCCCCGCGGCTCCCTGCAGCTTAAGCAGAACAGGGACACTGGCGGGGCCACCAGGGAGGGCAGCGCCAGGGAACGTAGCAATTCCGGCCCTGCCAGAGCGGGGGTCCTCGGACAGCACCCTGGACAGCGCCCTCACACCTCTCGGGGACTCTAGACGGGCCAGGCCTGGGGAGCTCGGGCCACAAGCTAAAGGCAGGCTCACGCTAGGCCCGATGACAGTCGGGTCTCTGCAGTGGACTAGCAACAAGGTCCAGTCTTCAACCAGAGCTTGCAGGGCAGCGACAAAGAAGCAGGAAACCGGGATTCCTAGCCGAGAAGCGAGCAGCAGGTAAGACGCCAGCCACCCCGAGGTGGGCCAGTTCCTGGATGCCCAAGGCAGGGCTTGACAAGTAGCCCACTCAAGGTCCGGCTCTCTTCGTCAGTGCTTTCGGGAAAGAAGCAGATATATATATATATATATATATGTTGTCAAGTGTGAGAGAGCAAGACTCACATTTGGGGCTGGTAATACGGTTTGGGCACAAAAAAGTAACAGCCCACTCTTAGGGGAGGCCTCAGAGAGAGCCACGGACAGCGTCCGAGATGGGCCTCCGAGGTGAGAGCCGGAGCCTGCAGCGCTGGGTGGGGCCTCGGGCAGGGCCGCTGGGGGGCAGGAGGAGCGGGGTACAGGCACGGTGCCCGCGGAGCGACCCTGCGAGCATCGCAGCGGTGGAGAACGGGGCTCCCCATCATAGAATTGGGCTCGCGCTGTGACCTCCCTCTCTGGTTGTGGAAGGATTAAGGGAGTGGTCCAGGCACAGCGCTGAGCTGACGACACTCAATCACGTTAGTCGCCGTCCAGGGAAACGCCGCCGTCTATGTGGGGAGGAGCCAGGGCGTCCGTGAGCCGCAGTAGACGTTGAGGAAGAGGACCTACCGCCTCGCGTGGGGCTGACGTTCAGTGACGTGGGAGACGGGAACATCCCCGGCTGCGCTGGTGTTCCGTCAGCTCAGGGCACGTCAGCCTCCACGGAGCACGCGCCACAGCGAGAACGCACGTGAACGAGGCCTGCGGGACGACCCGGGCAGGGCCCGTCCACCCCCGCGCACGGAGGTCAGTGCTCTCCGCGTGCAAGGCTAATAGACAGAATCAGGGTCGCCGTCCAAACAGCTCCGAGTCCGGAGAGAGAGGCGGTTGCCGATAACGGCTGCGGCTGAGAAATGAGGTCAACGCAGAGGAAAATCGCCAATTAGCTCAGTTCACACCAGACAGAACGGCCCCCGGAGGACGCTGGGTTAAGAAGCAGAAGCGTGACCGAGCAAGTAATCCTGATAAACAGGGACGTGTGGGGACGACCACATCCCCGGCCGATGAAGCAGGCCATGCAGCCTCCTCTCTCCGGGAAGACGCGGCTTTTGTGTTCGTTTTTTTAAATATATTTCTGTTGATTTCAGAGAGGAAGGGAGAGGGAGAGAGAGAGATAGAAACATCCATGATGAGAGACAATCATTGACTGGCTGCCTCCTGCACGCCCCCTGCTGGGGATGGAGCCCACAACCCAGGCCCAGAACCCATGCATTTGTCCTTGAGCGGGATAGAACCCGGGACCCTTCAGTCTGCAGTCTGATGCTCTATCCACGGAGCCACACCGGCCAGGGCCTGGAAGGAACATTTTAGAGAATTTCCTAAAAAACGACACGCGGATGTTCATATTGTTACGTCTGCTTCTCTTCTGTAACGCCTGGGCCACAGAGCATCGCTGACGGTAACACCCGGCCTGGTGACCAGCGTTTCTGCTCCGACACCCACTTACCCACCTCTCTGCACCGTCTGAGCGGGACTGACGCCAGGGCGCCGCCTCGTGTCCTGAAACATGCAACATGTGTCAAGCAGGAGAGCAATGAATCCCCGGGGTTATGGGCGCCTTAAAAAATGACTCGCTCGGATGTAGACACGATCTGGCGAAGGAGGCGCCTCCCTCTCTGCGCCCCCACTCCCTCGTCCATCAGCCTCACTCCGCGCGGCTCTGCGGACAGGATATGAAGACTCCAGGGGACGCCTCCATGGGACTGGGTCCGGAGCGGCCCTGGGCGCTGGCACAGGCAGCTGAATCCTCAGGCACAGCCAGAGTGACCCCGAGGGAGGAGACCCCCCGCCGCCGTCCAGGGCGTGGGCCACGGGAACAGACGCTGGTGCCTCTTAAGGTAGAAAAGGAGTCGGTTGCCTCCAAAGAATCGTGTTTTGCTTCACGTCTTGGTCAGCACAACCGGCTGCCTTGGGAACGTCCCGCCCAGCTTGCCCACCCAGGGTTGGTTCCGACCTGTCCCTGCGTCCGCGTCTCCTCGTCGGCCATTCCTGCGGGGAGACCCCGGGCCAGGCATCCCTACGCCAAGGCTGCCGTCATGTCTGACCCCACAGAGTCAGCCCCGTTCTTCCTGTGCCATCGCCTCCGCCTCGGCCTGCCTTGGCCCACCGAGCCCGTGGCCTCTCGGCTTTGCCCGCACACCCTCCACAGAGAAGGGAGCCTCCTCCTTCTGCCGGGGCCTGGGCAGGCGTCCGCCCACGCGGCGCCGTCCTCGAAACCGGTGTGGGCTCTCCAGGCCGCGGGACGGGCTGGGTCCGTGTCTAAGTGAGAACATGAGGCGCCTGCTGAAGGCCAGTGGGGCCTCGTCAGCTGCGAAGGGACCTGATCCCGTCGGGCATCGTCTCGCGGTTCCCTGTCCTCAGGTTCTTTGACCAAACAGTACGGCTCCCCGGGAGCCACGCCGGCCTGTGACCTTCATTTATTTATTTATTTAATATATTCTATGGATTATTTACAGAGAGGAAGGGGGAGGGATAGAGAGTTAGAAACATCGATGACAGAGAAACATCGATCAGCCCCCTACTGGGGATGTGCTTGCAACCAAGGTACATGTCCTTGACAGGAATCGAACCCGGGACCCTTGAGTCCGCAGGCCGACGCTCTATCCACTGAGCCAAACCGGTTAGGGCGGCCTATGACCTTCTTATTCATCAGGGAGCAGATCAACTATTCTGTTTTATTTAAAGACACAGGCAGACAGGTACGCATGGGTGCATGCACGGGAGCGCCCCCCCCCCCACACACACACACATGCACGCACACACACACACACACACACACACACACACACACAGATCAAAGAAAACGGAACCACGCAGGAGACTCGAGTACATGGAACTGCTGGTGGTGAAATTCACTGTTCGAAACACCAGGTCTCATCACCTCCCCGAGAGCCTCGATCTCAAGGGGCCTTTGCGGGCCCGCCGGTGGGAGGGGACGGTGTTCGCGCCCCACGTTGAAGACTGTGCCTGGGATCAAGTGGCTGGTGGAGGAGAGACCCACGCCAGGGAGGTGGGGGGCTTTGGAAGAGACACACTGCGTGCGGACCGTATCGTTTCTTCCCTGGAAGAGAGCTGAGATCAGGAGCAGGGCCGGAGAGGAGTAGCGTCGCCTTGTCCGGTGATGACATCGTCAACACGGCCCCACACGGGTCCCCGGCAGACACGGCAGTCCTGCGGCCACGTCCGTGCTGACAGCGTCCAGATGTTAGCAGCTTTGTCCCCCCCCCCCCCCGCCCCCCGCGTTGCCAACCAGTTGGCATGGAAACAACACGATGGGTGATTCAAGGCGGAAGGCATCTTCACAGACGCCCGGCTCTGAGTCTGCCGTTAGCGAGAGCCGCGCGGGGAGCTGTTTGGAATCTGTTGCTGTTTGGTGACAACTTTGTCCACGTCGATGGGAAAAATCAAAGCCGCCCCCCCCCCCGCCCCGCCCCGTGTCATGCAGCGTAGCTGCTGCTCCCACAGGGCGTGGAGCTCAGGGAACAAGGCCTTCACGCCCGGAAATGGGCTTCGGGGACGAGGATCCTGAGCAAGAAGCTCGCCCCCTGGCAGTTACCTGTTTGTGTTCAAGAACGAACCCGCTGAGGCCTGGCCAGTGTGGCTCAGTGGGTGGAGCGTCAGCCTGCGGACTGAAGGGTCCAGGTGTGATTCCGGTCAAGGGCACGTAACCTCAGCTGCAGACCGGGGCCCGAGCGGGAGGCCTCCGATCGCACCGCACGTGGTGGTTCTCTCGCCACCTGACCATGACCTCAGCAGCAAGAATCACACCAGCAGCCCGGCCAGTGTGGCTCAGTGGTTGACGTCAACCCATAAACCAGGAGGTCAGGGTTCGATTCCCGGCCAGGGCACAGGCCCAGGTTGTGGGCTCGATCCCCAGTGTGGGGGCGTGCAGGAGGCAGCCGAGCCGTGATTCTCTCCCATCATTGATGTTTCTGTCCCTCCCTCTCCCTTCCTCTCTGAAATCAATCAATCAATACATATATCTATACACACACACACACACACACACACACACACATATATTTGAAAAAGAATCACACCAGGAGAGAGCGTGAGGGCGCCCTGTGCTTGAGACATGCGGTCCCTGCCACGGAGGGGACGGGGTGAGCGATCGGTCCCCATGGTAACGCAGAGCAGGGAATGATGCCTGCTTGGCAGCGCCCGTCACACTAAGAGTCACCGCAGCGCGGAGCCACACGCAGCCTGCAACGAGACGAGGCCGAGAGGCTCTGACTGCGCTCTCTGTTCTGATTTCGCACTTTTCTCGGCGACCAGGCCCCCTCGTGGAGCCACAACCACCACGGCCTTCCCTTCACGGACACCCACTCGCCCCCCCCCCCCCCCCCCCGACAGACAGGAACCAGGCGCGCCCGCAGCAGCAAACCGCTGGCTCCCGTCCCGTGTGCGCTGCGGGCCTCTGGCCCTGGCCCGGGCCTTGTCACCCAGGAACGGGTCTGGGCTTCTCCGGCCTCGGCCCCGGGGAGCGGAAGCGACCTCGCCTGGGTCGGTGCCCCAGGTGGAGCGGAGGTGCCAGGACTGGGCACCGGCCCCCGCGTGGCCCACGGGACCTGTGCCCGGGACGATGCCAGGGCTCCTGCTTCCGGGACTCACACACCACTCCCTCTCGCGCCGGAGCCTTAGCCGCACCCCGAGATGGCTGGCTCCAGCGGGTGGAGCGCTTCCTGCGCCCCGAAAAGGGCACCCCTCACTCTTCCTCCCCGGTTCACACTTGCTCAGCTCAGCCGTCGGTAACAACACTTCCCGCAGCCTCGGATCGGAAATGGTTTTCGTATAAACACGGGCGGGCATGATGGACAGCTCCTCACCCTCGGGCCCGAGGCGGGAGCCAGCGCGAATGCAGACGCCTCCTCGTTACCACGTTCGCTCGGGTGCCTCTCAGAGGCGCGGCTGCTCAGAGAGGCGCCGCGTGCCTTGTGGCCGCGCTGTCACGCGCCTTGACGGGGCCTTTGCGCCCGGAGCAGAGCTGCCGAGAGCTCGGAGACGGGGTCGGGGTGGCAGAGGGCTGTCACCGGCGGGTCAGGCAGCTCGCACACTCGTCGAGTGGGGACAAGGTGTTCCCAGCACTTGTTTGTTTTCTGTCCAGATCCCCACAACCACAGCCAGCCCCCCGCCCCCAGACACAGACGGGGACCCATCACCGCCGCCCCACGCCGCTCCCCAGTTTGGGACAGATGGCGACTTGAGCAGAGATGGCGGTGGGGCTGGTAGGGAGGAAGGAGGAGTCGGGAGGAGGGAGGGCGGTGGACCAGCGGGAAGAGCTAACTCCTGGGAAAGGGTGCGGCTGATCACGCATGTCTCTCTCCGGCCACCTGAGGCCGCCGGCCGGTGGAGGTGCCTTCCCTGGAGGGGCCGGGGAATCCCGGGGCTGGTTGTGGGGAGTATTTCCAGGTTGCTAGGATGAGGGGGACTTTGGGGCTCCTTTAGTCACTCAGCAGGGGTCAGCCTTCCCTGCCTGCGAACGCCAAGGGCCGGGTGTGCACAATCGGCAAAGCGTTTCTTGGAAATGGATGTGCAGTCTTGGATGGGCACTTCGCTGTCGTTAGAATGAGTGAACATCCTCTCCAGGTTACACACACACACACACACACGCACACACACACGCACACGCACGCACACACACACACACACGCACGCACGCACCCACACACAGGACCCCGGAAAGATGGCAGCCGCGTCGTCCACCCCAGGGCTCCCTCTAAGGCCTGGGACTGATCCTGAACTCACGTCAGACATTTCCCCTCTGAGCTCGCACAGGCCGTGGTGTCTCCAGCTCCCTGGCAGCCTCCCCGGCTCCCGTTAAGTGCTCCGCCTCACGCGGCGAGCCCTGCCGTGTGCTGCAGAGTCTGTGGCCTTTTGCAAACACACACACACACACACACACACACACACACACACACACACACGGGACGGGGAACTGTAGCTTGCAGAGCGCACAGGCCACGGAGGCCACGCGGGAAGCCGCTTTCTAAACGCCCGTGGGAGGAAGGACGCGCCGAGGAAAGGGAGAGCAGGCTGGGGAGGCGGCGACAGGCGCTCCTCCCCGACGGGACGTGTGAAAAGGCGAACACGGAGTCGGGAACTCGGGCTGCACGGGGCCCAGGCGTTTCAGAGCAGCTCACCTCCCGGCCGCCGCTGCCTCCGCGGCGTCTCCTTTCCGCTTCTCTTGGTCCGGAACGTGGGAAGCACGCTGATGAACGTTTTTAATGAGTAAATCCTTTTCCACGTCACATCTTATAGATACTCAAATCTGACTTACAGGCAGGTTTCGGCGACAGCGAGAGGGAGGAGAGGAGCTTTGCCATGAGGGAGGGGCCCCGTGCTGGGCCCGCCAGGGAGCCGCGCCGGGGCCCCGCTGTCTGAATGCCTTCCCGGCGGGTGCTCTGCCCTCCGGAGCCCGATGCACAGCAGGACTCCGTGGCGCTCTGCCCGAGGGTTTTGGCTCTGTTTGTTTGTGTTTGTGTTTAATGTATTTTTATTGACTCCAAGAGGAAGGGAGAGGGAGAGAAACATCAATGAGAGAGAGACATGGATCGGCTGCCTCCTGCACGCCCCCTACTGGGGATTGAGCCCACAACCCAGGCATGTGCCCTCCTGGTTCATGGGTTGATGTTCAACCACTGAGTCTCAGCACGCCCCCCCCCCACCACCTGTTTTCACTCCAGGTTATGCTAAAAGCAACTGGGAGGCAGCGGATCAGTGATTCTCTCTCCTCGTTGATGTTTCTCTCTCTCTCCCTTCCTCTCGGAAATCAATAAAGACCTATTTTTTATGAAAAGTCTGCTGGGAGTCAGGCATCCCTGCATGCACACACACACACACACACACACACACACCATCCTGGAGAGCCCTGAGGGCAGACCCTCGGGGGCTCAGTCGTCACAGAAACCAAGGAGGCTCTGCAGGACCCAAGCTGGCTGCCGGGCACAGCCCGCCCTCAGTGACCTCCTGGCCTGCTTCACGTCCGCACCCGCGGGGCAGCTCTCCGGGAACTGGGCGGGCTGGAGCCGGCGCGCCCGTCTAATAGGCCCCCTAGCTCTCGCCCGCCGTCCGGAGTCCTCTCCCCAGTGTCCGCCTCCCCGTCCTGCCCGGGGCTCGCCGCCGCCTCGGTCACGTGCCCATGGTGCAGATGCCACAGGGACAGGAAATGGGGTGTTTCTGTGAGGCGCGCCGTGGTGGGGTGGCGACCCACTTGGGGATGTAACCGCCGTGCCACGCCATCCCGGAGAGCCCGCGGAGTCGGCGGGGAGGAGCAGGGCCACGCGCCTCATTCCTTTGCTGCACATTTAACGTTTCTCCCGGCGTTTCTGCTGGAGGCACCGGCTTGGACACGGTCACTGAGCGGAGGCTGGAGGGTGCGGCCTGGCCGGCCGGGGGCCTCGGAGGCCCGGGGGTGTCCGCCTTTGCTCTGCGCAGCGGGAAGGAGGCTTTGCAAACTGCTCGCGGCTGCAACACGCCGGAGGCCGGCCACGCTCCCGCGGGGCATGATGTGTTTGGCAAAGATGACCGCGCTGAGAAACACACAAATTGCAGTCATTAAAAGTGCATTTAATTCCGAAACCATTAACCGCGGGAGAGGTGGCGCTGCACACTTGTACACGCCGTCGTTAGTGTTTAGACAGAAGGATTCGCCTGGGCAACGAACGCGGCAGCGGGCCGGCCCCGAACACCTGGACACCGTCCCAGACAGGCGACGGGGCGCGCCGTGCACTGCAGACGCTGCTCTAGGACACCTCCCCGCGCGGCCCTGCCCTGGGGACGGGCTCCTTCCTGTGACACCAAAGACTTTCCCCTGAGAAGACAAGTTCCTCCCAGTTCGCAGCTCCCTAGCGAGAAATCCAACGACCCAGTTCAAAAGCTGGGCAGAGGGCCCGTGTAGACGCTTCTCTCAAGAGGACACACCGACGGCCAACGGACGCACGGAAAGATTCTCCCAGTCTCCAGCCGTCAGGGAGACTCCAATCAAACCACACACAACACCACCTCCCGCCTGTGGGACGGCAGCCGCCAGTGAGCCACACACAAGTGCGGGCGAGGACGTGGGGGAAAGGGGCCTCGTGGCTGCTGGGGGGTGCAGACCGTGCGGCCACCGTGGAGAGCAGCGTGGAGGGGCCTCACACGTGTAAAACTAGACCTGCCGTGTGGCCAGGACCCCACCTCTGGGTATTCATGGGAAGAACGTGAATCTGAGGAGAGAAAGCTTTTACCCCACGTTCGCTCCGGCACTGTTTACAAGGCCCAGGCGTGGAGGCAGCCCGCGGGCGCATCGCGAGGTGAGTGGGTAGACACCTGGGTTCAGATCTGCGATGGACTATCACTCACCACAGAAAGGGGGCGGACCCGGCCTTTGAGGGGAAGGGTGGACCTGAGGGCATCCTGGTAGCTGCAGGTGAGCGAGGCCCTGGGCGGGGGCCAGGCACCGAGCGCTGGGTCTAAGGGCGTCCTCTCTCCGTTCCTCTGGCTGCAGCTCGCTCCCACAGCCGGGGCTGGCGTGCGCTCTGGTCGTTTCTCTCTCCGCCCGCCCCTCCTGAGACCTGTGCGGCCTTTCTTCTCCGTCTTCCCTGCTGTCTCGCCAGGCGTCTGTCCAGGCCTCCCCTCCCCCTCCCGGCTGCGGGCCCACACCCAGGGCGGGGACAGGTTAGTGCCGATCTACGCGAACGGTACCCCACAGACAAGGAGCGGTAAAACGGGGTGCATGGTGGCTCCCCTGACCTGAGAACAGCACCCACGGTGGGGGAGGGGGCAGCCGCGCAGGTGCGGGCTCAGAGCCCAGGACGGCAGGGAGCGGGCGGGCCCCGGGGGCAGCTGCCTGAGCGCGGTGGGCCCGATCCGCTGTGGCTTATGCTCTTCTTCCCGCCCTCCGGGGGCCAGAGCTCCAAGGACAGAGCTTTTAGCCGCCCCCCCCCCCCGTGAGGCCTGGGAACGCTCTGTCGCCAGGAAGATGGGAGAAGATGGCGGGACGATCCACTCTCGTGCTTGTAAGCGCACAGGAGGCCGGAGAGCCACACTTCCCCTCCAAGATAAAGAATGACGGGGGCAATGGAAGAGGTCGCCCAGAGGAAAGAACAAGGGAAATAGAGAACTTTAAGTAGAGGAACATTTTAAAAAAACACACCCACCATTTTTAAAAATGCACTAGAAGTAGATTATACCATCTGCGTGGTGCACCCCATGACATTCTAGGGTCGATGGACTTGGAGAAGCGCTGACGATGGAAGGGGGACGAGAGAAAGGACAGGAGCCGTCACATGAGGAAATTCCAGGGGAATCGGAACACCCACCCGGCAGCGAGCAGAACCAGCACCGGAGACCCGGCAGCCGGGCCAGCGGCCGCAGGGCTCGCCAGACTCCCAGGAGAGCGGAGAGCAGGGGGCGCTGGGACGCGGCGAGGAAACCACCGGATTTCATGTCCCCGAAGGACAGAAAAACAAAAGAAAAAGGAGCCGCCGTCCAGCTGCCTTCCTGATTGCAAATGGAAGTCCCCGTCGGAGATGTCAGAAGGAAGTTAGTGGATGCAGAGACCGTGCCCTGTGCCCAGCGAGATTGCCTGACGAGAACAGCCAGACACATTATTGGCAAATTTATAAGTTCTTAAAAAATATATGTTTTTATGGATCTCAGAGAGGAAGGGAGAGGGGGCGGGAGACAGAAACACCAATGAAGAGAGAGCATCATGGATCGGCTGCCTCCTGCACGCCCCACACTGGGGCTCGAGTCGGCAACACGGGCCTGTGTCCCGACCGGGAATCGAACCGTGACCTCCCGGTTCAGAGGTCGACGCTCAGCCACAGAGCCACGCTGGCCCGGCTCTCCCTCCATTTTTACTGACCTGGTTGCCAGGGTTCGCGTGGGACACAGTGGGTTATGGAACTGGGAGTCGGGGGTTGGGGGCGGTGGGAGAGGAAACGTACACAGAGAAAGTAGGGAAGAGTCCAAGGCAGTACGAGGACTATCACCCCCAGATTCATAGCAGGCGGCCCCCCCCCACGCCGACGTGAGCTGTAAACCTCGGCGTTCCCATCCCTGCTTCCTTTTCAAAAAACACCTCAGATCAGCGAATCCGTTTAAAAAGGCCACGAGGGCAGGCGTTTCCGCGGAGGTTATCCTGAGGGTCACGTCCAAGGGGCACAGAGAATCACAAGGACCGTGTATATATTTGCATGTAAAGCAGGGTGATTTACATGTTTTTGCATATCCGCATGTACTCTGCATGTCATTAGGCTGACTGTAAGGAAGGTGGGTGTTTACACACTGGGGGGCTGGGGGCGGTCAGCTCTGACTGTTTCTTGCCTTCTTCCTCCTCACCCTCCAAGCATTGATCCGGGGAGGGAAACGGGGCCCGGGGACCGGGAAAGGTGGGGAGCTGAGGGCAGACAGGAGCTTACCCAGACCCGAGGCTGTGCAGCACCGGACCCAGCTGATCAGGGCGTCGGGCTCCCACAAAACCACACACGGATCTCCGTCCTTCCATTCCGTGTCCCATGACACAGTGACGCGTCAGAGACAGGCTCCGTCACCAGGGCACACGCTGACGGTCACATCTGTCAGTGTCTCCTCGGTCCTGCGAGGCATCACCCCTGAGGGACAGGCATTACCGTGAGCGGTCACGTGTCGCTGGGGTCGCGGGGAGCGCGCTGGGGACAGCCTCTCGTTCCGTGTGTCAACAACCCGTCACCCTAGGAAGCAGGTATGGGGGTCCCTACGGATGGAAACCAAGGGGCCGGGGAGGTTAGGGGACTCGCCCACAGGCCCGCGGCGCGTGCCCCCAGGCAGGGACCCCCGGCTTCCTCGTAGGCGCACCCTGAGCGCCTCGCGTGCGCCAGGCCCGGCTGGACTGAGTCCTGCTGAGTTCTCGCCGCGATTAGGAGAGCGATTTCCTGCCCTGACGGTGCCCGTGCCGGGCTGCCCCCTCCGACAGACGGCGGGACCCCTCAGTCCTCACGGACGCCATCCATGCGGAGAGCGGGTGCGGCATCACCTGCTCCGTCCACGCCCCACCCCGTCACCGCACCCTCTACAGGGCCCGCCCCGCCAAGCCCCCCGCAACCCGCACCTTGTGCTCATATTCCCAAAGGGCTTTCTCCCTGCCCCCCAGGCCTCTGGAGAAGGAGGAGCGGAGATGGGAGGGAGGACACGTCAGCCACCCTTTCTCTCTCTCTCTCTCGCTCTCTCTCGCTCTCGCTCTCGCTCTCTCTCTCGCTCTCGCTCTCGCTCTCGCTCTCTGTACTCAACACACAGGCCAGACACTAAGGACTGATGTGATGTTTTTTGGAGAGATTCTGGAAAAGCAGTTTTGAAGATGAATCTGTGACTGGAGGGCTGTTTAGGTCCATCCTCTGGGGACGGTCTGGGCCCAGCGGCACCCGCGCCGCATAGCCACGTGGGGCGTGCCGACCCGGCTGCTTTCGAATGCGGGGCCGTCGGTCAGGAGCAGATCTGTCCTGCGCGCGGCCGGCAGGTCCCGCGCACTCTGTCCCGTACCGTGTGACGCTGCGTGGAGACGGGGGAGGACTGTCAGTCTCCACGTGACCCCAGAAACCGGGCTGAGCACCTCCAGACGGAGAAAGAAACCCAGGTCTTAGAACCCCCCACAAACCCACGCTATGGACACTTCCCGGCAATGAGCTCTTACCACTCGTGCCCACCTGCTTCCTCCCACGTCCCAGCGTGAAATGCTCCCTCGGTGGTCCCGGGGGCCTCACGGGCTACCAGACGGTCGTTCCAATAGACACGGAGCCAGGGCTGCTGCGGGGGGGGGGGGGGGGGGGGGGGGGCTTGTAGGGGAGGGCGGAGAAGGAATCAGTACGTCAGCCCAGGAGTGGGAAGCGCCTGGCCCTGGGCGGGCAGGAGCCGCCTCGGGGACACTCATGGACCAGGGTCCTCGGAGGCTCCGCGAGCTCTCTCGTCAGCGCGGTTCCCCGCCTGCCGTCTCCAGGCTCCTGCCGGGGACAAAGCTCAGAGTGAAATAAGTGACTCCGGTCGCACTGCCAAGGAGGGCGAACATCGCGGCTTCCGATGCCCCCTCTCGGCTCTCAGGTCTGCCACCACGCTGCCGAGGAAACCCACCCGTTAACCTTCCAATAATTCTGTAAGAAAAGGCTGATGGGCCCAGCCGGCGTGGCTCAGCGGGTGAGCATCGACCTGGAACCAGGAGGTCAGGGTTTGGTTCCCGGTCAGGGCACAGGCCTGCGTTGTGGGCTGGATCCCCCGTGGGGGGCGTGCAGGAGGCGGCCGATCCATGATTCTCTCTATCATGAATGTGTGTGTGTCTCTCTCTCTCTCCTTCCTCTCTGAAACCAATAAAACTGTATTTAAAAACAAGGAAAGGCTTTCGGAACCCGGGGTGCTCTGTGCACTCTGGGTTGTCAGTGCGCTACGCCGCGGAGGACGCCTGCTCGCAGGGGCTTCCGATCTGGGCCGCGCCTTCTGAGCGGGGCGGCAGCCTCCTCTGCGGAACGGTCCTCAGGCCCCGGCTCCCGGGCCGGCCTCGCGGCCCCCGGCGTCCGGGCAGCCCTGTTTAATTACATCCGCTGGGCCGCTGCCCGTATCGGGGACGGCAGAGTTATTTAAGAGCGCAGGCGGTGGGCTTTTAATTAATGCAAATGTAAACACACAAGGTTGGGGAAATTAAGCCGACAAAAGCATCGTCATGCATCAGGGGCATTTCGCAGACACTGACGGCTGTAACCTGTTAATTGCATTTCCCTCCGCAAGCCGTTCAGCTTTGCAAAGCCTTGCCTGATCGCATTTTTTAACCGCTTCTGATTCTTCTTTTTTTTTTTTTCTAGGCCATTTCCACAGGGGTGGCCAGGTCCCAAACGGAAAGGAATATTGTAACAACGTGATGCAATAAAACAGCACACGGCACCTCACTCTGGCCCTCAGACCACGCGGGGTCGTGCGACTGCTCAGCGCGCTTACTCAGATAAAGCGATGCAATTCGTCTTTCCCCGACCAGGGCCCTTTCTTTAATTGGAAGGGAGGGCGTCGAAGATCTAGAATGGGAACTTCCCGCGTTTGACACGTTCCCCATGTACGCACCCCCTGGCATCTCCGTTCCCGCCCCCTGCGGGGTCACAGGAAGCAGGTTGGTCACTGCCCCCGCGCCCCGGCACAGGGCTCCCCAAACCCTCGTCATTTCCGGCGTGACCAAAGCACGCGGAGCAACTTGTGCTCCAAGGAGGCGGCTCCTGGTGGCTGTCCGGCGGCTCCTGGCCGGGGCGGTCACCGGGAAGACCGAGCTGTGATGAAACGCTTGGAATTTCCATCTCCCCCCCTCCCCCAGGGAGGAGCGGGGCTGGAGGGGGAGTTAATAACTAGTCATGCCGACGTGAGGAGGTCCCCATGGAGCCCCAATCGGAGGAGGTTTGGGGAGTTCTCAGGAGGGGGACCCCCCAACCCCATGGGCAGAGACGCCGATGCGCCCAGGACTCTCCCAGCCCTGCCCTCTGTATCCCTTCATCATATTCTTTTTTAAAAATATATGTTTTTATTGATTTCAGAGAGGAAGGGAGAGGGAGAGAGGGAGAGAAACATCAATGACGAGAGAGAATCATGGGTTGGCTGCCTCTTGCACGTTCCCCTGCTGGAGCCTGCCAGCCGGGGGGTGGGACCAAGAGGTTGGCAGTTCCCGCCTGCTCGCTAGCCCCGTCCCTGACGCTGGGAGCCCTCTGTGTGTGGGGTGACCAGTGGGGCGGGGGCCTTGGCCTGGCGCCGCCCGTGTCTACCGCCACCCACCCCTGGTTCCCGCTCCCCATCGGGCGATGGGAGCCTGCCGGCCGGGGGAAGGGACCGAGAGGTTGGCCAGCAGGCCCCGATGGGGTGATCTGGGCCTGTGGGCTGGGGGCAGCTCCTGCGTTGAGCGTCTGCCCCCTGGTGGTCAGTGCACATCATAGCGACTGGTCATTCTGCTGTTTGGTCGATTTGCATATTACCCTTTTATTATATAGGATTATTTTTTAATCCTCACTGGAGGACATGTTTTTATTGATTTTTAGAGAGAGGAAGGAAGGGAGGGAGAGGATGAAGAGAGAGAGAAACATCAATGTGAGAGAGAGACATGGATTAGTAGCCTCCCATAAGCGCCCCAACTGGGGATTGAACCCAAAACCTAGGTATGTGCCCTGACTGGGAGTCGAACCCACAACCTTTTTGGTGTATGGGATGATGTTCCAACCAACTGAGCCACCAGCCAGGGCTGTGAGTGTATTTATAAGTCAGTGGTCAGGGCTCGGGGGCTGGCCAGTCTGTGTGGGTGTATTTGTGATGGCGGTGAAAGGAATGTTTGTGATGAGAGTTAATCTGGGGGGGCAAGGTCACTGTTACCACGACAAGTCTCAGCCAATGTGGAGGGACATGAATAATGGGGTTCCCTTGAAAGTTGTGTGGACTGTCTGCCACAGTGTGGTTTGCGTGGCAACCTGAACTCCAAATTCAGTGGAAAGTGGATCTTCATACCTTTAGGACTTTTTCAACTTATTATTATTATTATTATTATTATTATGAGCAATAGCAATGAATACTTTTAATTTCACAACCCATTAGACACATACACCCATAAAAGTAAAACAAAGCACATGCTTACTCCCTGCAATATATTTGTATTCCCATTTCTATTATTTTCATTAGAACCCTGGTATGAGCCTCTGACTGAATTCCTAGATGCGTTATGGGCTGCCGCCCGCTGGCTGAAGGTCTCGTCACCGCGGCCACGGCTGTGAGATCATCTGCTCGGCCTGAATCGGAGAACCCGCTCGACCCCAAAGCCAGCAAACCGCACGGAGACAGGTGCCGCCACGCAGTCACAGGACAGCAGACGCACGGGGTGCCGGGCGCGGGGCACGCACAGGGTGTGGGTGTGGGTGTGGGACGCGGCAGGACGCGGGTTCTCGGTGGGAGATTTACTAGCACGGTGGGCCCGGAGCCGCCATGCTTGGAGTCGGTGCTCTGCTGGGTGGAGAAACCCAGAGCGAGGAGAACAGTGCTGTCTCTCTAATCAGGTAGCGACTTGCCATTAACATGATTTTCGGCGGCAATTGCCCTCAGCGGGGAGCCTGCGCTGCGGGACCGTCTCGTCCTCCCCCAGCGGAGCCCGGCGCCCCGTCGGCAGCCGGCACGTGTTCACCGTCAGCGATGACAATGACAATGACAATAACAGTAACGGTAACAATGCCAATCGCGGGACGTGGAGACTGGAACCTTCTGCGGGGACACCCAAAGCCGGTACGGCCTCTTCCTGCGGTTTCCGTCCCCCTCTCCGCGGGCGATGCCGCCTCCGGCCCTGAGGCTCCCCAGCCCCTCCGCCCGAGTCTGTGGGCAAACGAGAGAGAGAGTGTGTGTGTCTGTATGTATGTGTGTGTGTGTGTGTTTGTGTGTATGTGTGTGGGGGGGTGTTTCCTTACGAGCCTCAACACTGAGAACCTTTCTGTGTCCCCTTGTCTGAGCCGCCGGGATCACCAAGGAGGCCAGCGCAGGGGCCTCGGGGGACTGTGTCTCAGAAGCTGGGGAGGCCCAGAGAGACAGACAGTGTGAGATGGCGACCTCGTTCACGCTTGTCAGGGCGCGTGACCTGTGTGCAGCGTGGCACCTGCCCCAGGTGAGGAGGCGAGGGGTGACGGGGGGAGGGGTGACGGTGGGAGGGGTGACAGGTGGAGGGGTGACAGGTGGAGGGGTGACGGGGGGAGGGGTGACGGTGGGAGGGGTGACAGGTGGAGGGGTGATGGGGGGAGGGGTGATGGGGGGAGGGGTGACAGGTGGAGGGGTGCCAGGTGGAGGGGTGACAGGGGGAGGGGTGACGGGGGAGGGGTGACAGGTGGAGGGGTGACGGGGGGAGGGGTGACGGGGGGAGGGGTGACGGGTGGAGGGGTGACGGGAGGAGGGGTGACGGGTGGAGGGGTGACGGGAGGAGGGGTGACGGGTGGAGGGGTGACGGGAGGAGGGGTGTTGGGTGGAGGGATGACGGGAGGAGGGATGACGGGAGGAGGGATGACGGGAGGAGGGGTGACGGGAGGAGGGGTGACAGGTGGAGGGGTGACGGGGGGAGGGGTGCCGGGGGGAGGGGTGCCGGGGGGAGGGGGCAGGCAGCCCCTGATCACAGCGATGCCCACGCCCTCCGCGCTCAGTCCCGCGGGAAGGGGCAGCGCAGGCCAACCCGGGGCATCCGCCGCCTCCTGTGACAGCAGCCAGGGCCTTCCCTGCGTTAAAACGGTTTCCCGACGCCGCGGGACACGGGTCGCGCAGTGTGCCCCGAGGTGCGGCCGAGCCTGCGTGGGGAGCAGCAGGCGCCACGTCGAAAGCAGGAGCCCCGCGCAGCCACGGCGCCCGCTGGGCCTGCTGAGCCGAGGGGAGAGGCTGTGGACAGAGCGGCACCCATCCCGTCCGAGGCGGCCGAGCACCCCGCTGGGCAGCCCGTGGCTGGGGCACAGCGGGGTCAGGAGGAGGGGGGGCTGTGCCTCTCATTTGCAGCGCCGCCTCCCGCCGTCTGTTTCAGGGGTGGACCCGAGCGCCCCGACGCACATGGGGACTGACACCACCTCTCCCCGTTTCCATCCGAATGGGGAGCAGAGCCCCCCTGGCCGGACGCGCACAGCCCGACCCTGCTCTCAAGTGGGAAACCAGAGAACCCGCGGAAGGCCCTCCCCCATGGCGGCCAGCGCCAGGCCACGGGGCTCGGACGGGCAGACAGAGCCGCCTTCCCAGGCTGAGGGTCCGAGCCGGTGAGGAACCTTCTCCTCCTTGTCCCAGATAACCGCCACGTCGCTTCCCCAGCCGCGTCCTGGGGTCCCGGCCCCTCCCTCGGAGCCCCCTCTCCCCACCCCGCCGCCACTGGCACCTACAATCTCCCCGTGGGCCCCCCTCCAGCGAGCCCTGCCCAGGAGGTGACAGACGCGCGCTATCCCACGGAGTGACGGACAGCGGACAGACAGAGCGCGGGGGTTAGGAAGGCGCGGGTCTCCATGAGTGAGACTCACTGGGCCAGGGGAGACCTCTCTGCGGAGTCAAGTTCAGGCTCAGCCGCTGTGCGTCCTGCGAAACGGGCTGGTCTTCTGTCCACACAACCGTGACTTCGGGGGAAACGCGGGCTCTCCCGGGCCCCTCGGCATTTGTGTCTTCGGGCGACTTTGACAATGAACCCCAAGTCACCGCCGTGGCCGACTCCCCTTTGGGGCGCCTCTAGGTCCGCCCACAGCCTCCTCGTGGCGACCTGGTAGCGCTTCTCCAAGCCACGTCCTGTGGGTCCGCGGCTTTTCTGAACAGCCATTCCCATCGCGACCTGCGGCTTCTCCTGTGGGTTCAGTCTCAGCCGGTCTCCCCCAGGGGCAGTCTGAGACGGGAGCGCGCTCCTGGCACCCCGGTTTGGACGTGGTGCTGGGGCCTGACCGGCTGGGCCCAGGGGCTGAGCGTCGACCTATGAGCCAGGAGGTCAGGGTTTGATTCCCCGTCAGGGCACAGGCCCGGGTTTCGGGCTCCATCTCCAGTCGGAGTGGGGTGGGGTTAGGGTCCCCGTGGGGGGTACGGGAATAAAGCCCCAAGCATAGGACTCTTTAAACTCCCCTCCAGCGAACTTATAATTATGAAAATGTCTCGGGTTATCAGCCTCTACTTTCCATTTCCCCTCCACGTTGTTTCGAGAGATTCCACGGAATAGAGAAAACAAAACAGTTAATTAGAACATAAAGCGGGACCGGCTTAATTCCCTTTCTCAACAAGAAGCCGGCTGGCGCTTACACGGGCTTAACGATAATTCTGTTTTGTGACGAGCGATAATTATTCATGAATAATTACGGATCGAAATGTGAAAAATGTCTAATTAGAAATTAAACAGCCCCCCCCCCCCGTTAGGTATTTATTATTGCAATTAGATATTATTAGGACCGATCACAACATGATGGCAACACAAGATATTAATGAAGGCGTGATTAGCCGCTGGATGTATTCGGTGACGTCACCAATCACATTGGACATTTTCAGGGAGGCGTGTCGCTGAAACTGAGGTTGCCAACGTGAACAGGCTCGGGCCATGACGCCCATCTCGGCCACGGCCTCACCCTGCACCCCGTTCCAAGCAGAGCCCTGGCTGTGATGAATGAACGCGGATCCGCCGGGGCCGACTGGAAGGTGAGCCCCTGAGACGCTGTGGGGCTCATCTCACAGGGGAAGCGTCCTGATGTGCGATGAGCTCCCCGCAACCACAGCGGCCCCCGGCTTTGAGGAGAGGCCTGTAGAAGGCAGGGCCACGGGCCTCTAACAGGCGCTGGGGGCGATGGTCTGCGGGCATGTCCCTGGCGGCTCGCAGAGGCCTCGGTGAAGGTGAGGGTAAGGGTGAGGTGAGGGTGAGGGGAGGGCGAGGGTGAGGGGCGAGGGTGAGGGGCGAGGGTGAGGGTGAGGTGAGGGTGAGGGTGCGCTTTTTGGATTGAGTTTGTGGTTAGCTGGCAGTACGAGGGGGAGGCCCGCTGCCTTTGGGGACGTGCTCTGGGATTCCAGCAGGTTCTTGGGATGCAGCGACGTGGCTGCCGGTGAGCACTGGCTGCAGGTGAGCACTGGCTGCAGGGCACTCGCAGGTGGACCTGACCTGGACTCTCGTCCCGTTCATCACGGGCTCTGCCCACGTCCAGGAGGGAGCGGCCTGCTCGTGACTCCACATCCGAAAACACGCGTGCGGTGCCAGGGGGGTCCATCAGCTCGCGAGGCCTGCTCCGTGAATTATGGGTCCGGCGGTGCAGAGGATGGGTTTTGAGACATGCCAAGAATCCAGTATCCATGTTCACAGCGGGACGTCCTCATCTTCGCGTGGGAACCCGGCGGGACACGGCGCTAACAGGGCACCACGCGCCCTCGCTGAGAGGCAAACAGCTCCCCGCCGCCTTCTTCCTCCTGTGAGTGAATCTGCTGCTGACACCGCGATGGGCTGCGTGAGCCCCGAGCACCGTCCCGGGGTTGGGCACCTTCACGGGGTCTTTCTCCCCCGCCCCCTTCGCATGTGCGGGAGCGAGCTCGAGACGTGCCCTGTGGTTCTGGGTACGGGTACGTCAACGAGGCTGCTGAGTGGGAAACATCGCTGCGGCTGAGCCAGCAGGAGACCACAGCTGCCTCCTCTCTCTCTGGAGGGAAGCTGCCGACCTCCCTTCCCGGCCTCCCTCCCCCAGGCCGCCGCCGAATGCTCCTCACTCGTCCGCACTCTCCGTCCACCGGCGTGTTAGCCGCCGAACAGCACCATCGAACCAGCCTTCGTACCCTATTAGATGGGAAGCAGATCTTTTCCCAGAGAAACAGGGTGCCCGGCCAACTGGCCCAAGGGTTTGGAATGTTTACACACACACACACACACACACACACACACACGTGCGCGCACACACCAACATGCCTATATGCAGAAGCGGTGTAGACATATAGACGCATATTTGTGTGGGGGGTTGTGGATAGACATGTTTCCGTATGCACACAGACACATACATACGTGCGTCTTTGTGCGGGAATGATTTCACCGTGGATGGGATCCGGGCCGTCCCCAGTGTTTCCACTCCGGCTGTGACATCTGGGGGGGCGGGGGGGGAGGTTTGTTGGCGGTGAGAACAGCACCAGAATGTTCCCGGCACATGCCCGGGTTGTGGGCTCCATCCCCAGTGGGGGGCGTGCAGGAGGCAGCCAATCCATGATTCTCTCTCACCATGGATGTTTCTCTCTCTCTCTCTCTCTGTCTCCTTTCCTCTCTGAAATCAATAAAAAGATATTTTAACAAAACACAATAGCTTTCCTCGAGCCGTCCTGGGGGTCCAGGCCAGGGCCAGCAAACCTCCTTTTCTGAGTTGTCTCCCAGGGCCTTCGCCTCAGACGACAAGGCAAGTGTCTGACCATCACACACGTTTGCATTTGGCCTGCTTCGCCTGCGAGCCAGTTGATTCCGTTTTGCTTCAAGTCCTTAGTGGCACCAACGTGGATCGCATTTCGTTTTCTTAGACATTGTTTCCAAATGCCGCCTATTTGTGGCGAGAACGAATTCCTTTTCTATGTGAATCCATTTATTTTAAACACAGACAGCGTCCCTGGCTAGTTCTTTTTCCAAAGAACACCAGCCCTGCCTCAGATGAACAGTTACCAGCCATTTGGATCAGAATCTAAAAACCCTCACGCCCATCGCTGTAGCAGTGTCTCTGTGAATATTGTTATAAAGTAAAATGAAGTCAGTGGATGTGAGGGGTGAAGGAGAGAACACGGAACAAGTGTGATAGGCAGGGTCTGCACCCAGACATCCTACCAGGAGACCCCCTCACCTCACTCCGCTTCTGCTCACGGGGGAGGGAGCCCAGGCGCTTGGGCAGGTCTCGGGCAGTGGGCACTGTGGGGGCACCAGGGAGCCTGGCCGGGAAGTGGGGTCACAGTCTGTGAGGGCTGCGCAGTGTTGTCACATGGATGCAGGTTGGGGTACATTGGAAAGCTCCTTTTTCTTGATTCTTTGATTCTACGTATTCGTTCCTCCATGAAAAATTGTCAACAAATAATTAGCACTCACGTTAGCTTTCAAACTAGTGGGCTCCATCGTGAAGGAACGAGACCATGGGCCCGTGAGCTAGTGGGAGGGAATAAAGTTGACAGACAGCTGAGCTCCGTCTGTGTTTCCTTTTCATGAATTGTGAGCACTCCTCGGAACGCTTTTTCCTCTCTTCATTTGGTCTAGGGCAGTGGCCAGCAAACTCATTAGTCAACAGAGCCAAATATCAACAGTACAACGATTGAAATTTCTTCTGAGAGCCACATTTTTTAAACTTAAACTTCTTCTAACGCCACTTCTTCAACATAGACTCGCCCAGGCCGTGGTATTCTGTAGAAGAGCCACACTCAAGGGGCCAAAGAGCCGCATGTGGCTCACGATCCACAGTTTGCCGACCACTGGTCTAGGGTTACTCATAGATGTTGTCTGATTTTTTAAACTATTTTCATTGATTTCAGAGAGAGGAAGGGAGGAGAGAGAGAGACAAACATCAATGATGAGAGGGAATCATCGACTGGCTGCCTCCTGCACGCCCCATCCGACACCCCATCCCACGGAGCCAACCGCCGAGGGCTCACGCCATCATCTTGGCGGGACACGGCCGAGCGCTGACCTGGAAAGCCAGTGAGGAGCGCTGGGCCCCTCCTCACATCCGAGCAACCAGCCAGGAGCAGTGCGGCCCCAGCGCCCGGCTGTGGGAGCGGCGGGAATGGAGCGAGTGCCCGCCCGGGAGCGGGTCATCCAGCCCCTCACTCAGAGCGTCCTGGGCGGCCACCAGCCGGCGCGAGCGTTCTGATGATTTCACGGCTCGTCCAAGGGCCCAGGCCCACGCAGCCGCTGTGATTTACACGCGCACACAAGAGCAAAAGGCTCGGGGAGGAGAGGATCCATCTCCCACATCACCCCCGGGGGCTGGCTCTGACTGTGCACATAAAGCGGAGCAGAGCACCTGGCCGGGCAATTAAACTCTCCTGTTTCCCGTTCAAGTCAAACGGCTGCATTCGTGAGCGACTCCCCAGGACGGCCCCGAGCCCCGGCAGGGCTGGCTTTGCCAGGAGCTGCGGATTCGGCGATGATGAAGCCGGCCAGCGATCCGCAACGGTCCCCCCTCCACCGCCCAGGAGCCGGGAGACAGAAACAGCAGGAGGCAGCCATCCCGCTCGGAGAGTGTGCTCGCCCCGAAACAGCCGCAGGCACGCGCGGCCTTGAGTTTGTGCCACTGACTTTCCTGGGTCCCCCGCTCGCAGGTGTTAGATTGTGGGGGCTCCTCAGCCTCCATAGCTGCCAAGTCCTCAGCACAAACCTCATCCCATAGATCTACATGTGTTTCCCTGGAGGACCCTGACTAATGCCGTGTTGCATGAGTAAAGCAGGCACGTTTTAGGGCGACATCGGTCCCACGATCTCGTTTCTTCGCTAAGAGTCACAGATAGGTTTTGGGACACGCATACAGAAGGTTGAAAGGTACGTATCTGCCTTAAACGGGCTGACGCTTGGCGCGTGGACGTGAGACGTCGATAGGGAGACGGATGTCACTCCCCACGCTTCCGTGTTGCTTCGCTTCCTTTTCACGATGAGGAGGTGCCCTTCCCGTGAGATAACACGACAGGAACCGGGATGAAGACGGAACGGACACTGAGGCTGCCCGTCTCCGGCATGCATGCCAGGGTCTAGGTGTGCGGGACGGCCTCCCGCGGACAAAGCCAGGCTCGCCGCTAAAGTGGGGGTGGATCGCCGCTGAGCTCCTGGAGGATTGCAGTGGTCTCAGCAGGTGAGCTCCTGTGTCTCCAGGGGGCACCAGAGGTGACAGCGGTGACGGGGGATGGAGGGTGCAGGGGGGGGGGTGCGCTGGCAGCTGCTGTGTTTGCTGCCTACCACGGCCCACTGCGTTTCCCTCAGATCTCAGGCCCACCTGGGGCGCAGGCGCAGGGACCGCGGGCTTCCAGCCCTGCCTGCCAGGTCTTCCTCGGAGCCAAGGACACACGGCGTGCTGGCCACGCACTGGTTCGGAGAATAAGGCGGAGCCGCAGGGGAAGTAAAGGCAGAGCCAGAGCGCGAGGTGGAACCCTTTCGCAGGAAGCCGTTCCCTGCGTCTGGCTAGTGACGTCATGATGGGAAATACAACTCTCTTTACAAATGTATTTTATTGATGTCAGAGAGGAAGGGAGAGGGGGGAGAGAAACATCAATGATGAGAGGGAATCATGGATCGGCTGCCTCCTGCACGCCCCACACTGGGGATGGAGCCCACAACCCGGGCCTGTGCCCCAAAAGGGAATCGTACCCTGATTTCCTGGTTCATAGATGGATGCTCAACTCCTGAGCCACGCCGGCCGGGCTCACTTTTTAATGGAATGTATTGGGGTGACACTGGTTGGTAAAAGGTCTAGGTTTCAGGTCTGTGATTCCACACGACATCACATGGACACGGTATTGTGTGTTCACCCCCAAGTCAGTCTCCTTCCAGCACGTTTATCCCCTCCCCCCTGCGGTACCCCTCCCAGCAACCCTTATTTTTCTTAATTTCCGGTGCCAACACCCCGCATGCCTCGGCTGGGGTAGGGGGGAGCTCCTCTGATACAGGATGCTCCCTGCTACCGGGTCGGAAACAAAGCCCCACAAATGACCCCTGTCCCTGTGTGAGTCCGGAAAGACAGCACTGCGGACTGGGTCTCTGTCCAGCCGGGCGAGTCATCCCGAGGCCCACGGCTGAGGAGGATGAACATCCCAAGGCCCAAGGCTGAGGATGATGAACTCTGGGTGGCGGCGCCAGCCAGCGTCCCTCCCCGCGAGGAAGCCGCTCCCCTCGCGCAGGTGAGCCTCTCCTCCCCGGAGCTCTTCGATCATCTCAGCTCCGCACACATCGGAGCACTGTCAGCGGAGCCCATGTGCACCACGATGCTCCCCTGGGTGCGAAGGGAAGGCCTGCCCGGGGGAGATAAACGGCCGTCACTGTTTCTCAGTGTTTCCCCCGGCGCCTGGGAGAGGGGGGAACCTTCCAGAGAGGAGGACCTTCCCCTGCAGTCGCAGTCCAGCCGCTGGGGGAGAACCAGGACGCGGAGGCCAGGCCGCGGGACAAGGAGCCCATTGTCCCCTGAAACCTTCTGTTTCCTTGTTTGCTGCGGAGCGTGATAACCCTGCGGCACGGGCGTGAAACGAATTGAAATCGACACTGGAGCCCTAGCCGGTTTGGCTCAGTGGATAGAGGGTCCGCCTGCGGACTGAAGGGTCCCAGGTTCGATTCTGGCCAAGGGCACAGGCCCGGGTTGTGGGCTCGATCCCCAGTAGGGGGCGTTGCAGGAGGCAGCCGATCCATGATGCTCTCTCATCACTGATGTTTCTATCTCTTTATCCCTCTCCCTTCCTCTCTGAAATCAATAAAGAAATATATTTAATTAAAAAAAAAAGAAATCAACACGCGGACCTTCCCCCACTCGGACCTCCTGCCCACTGAGCACTTCCTCCCACTGAGAACTTCCATCCACTGAGCACCGCGGAGGAGGAGGACTTCCGCCCGCGGAGGGGGAGGACTTCCGCCCGCGGAGGGGGAGGACTTCCGCCCGCGGATGGGGAGGACTTCCGCCCGCGGAGGGGGAGGACTTCCGCCCGCCGAGGGGGAGGACTTCCGCCCGCGGAGGGAGCTGGGAGAACTTGCGCCTCCCGGGAAGGGCACCGCAGAGGTGAGTGGAGCGGCTGGTTCCCATGGACGTCTGTGGGGTGTGGGGGTCCCCCCAGCGCGAGCCGGAAGTCGCCCCTCTGCTGGGGGAGAGGGTGAGGGCTGGAGTGTTTCCTCGGCACGTGTCTCACGGAGTTCGCGGGTGAGGGCGGGCTCCGGGCCTGCGTGGCGGGAAGTGTTTCAGTCACGGCCCCGGGTCTGTTCCAGGCCGCCCCACGCCCTCACCTCCTGCGCGCGCTTCCGGCCGCGTGTCGCCGGGACGTGGTCCCCGTGCTCCGCCGTGTGACTCGCCGGCGCAGGTGTCGGTGGCGCTTCCCGGTGGTGCTTTGATCTCCGCCCGGTGGGCAGCCATGCCGCCGTGGAGGTGCCACCCTGGAGAGGCAGCCGCTGTCCCGCACCCCCAGCCGCGAGGTTAGCGCCACCTGGGCCCCCAGTTCCCGGGACGGAGTTGGTCGGGCGTCTCCCGCTCGCTGTGTGTGTGTGTGTGTGTGTGTGTGTGTGTGTGTGTGTGTGTGAGGCCCCCCTGCCCGCCGGCTCCTTCACGGCTGCGACGACCCATGGAGCGGGCGTCCCGGCCCTCGAGGCCTCTGGTTGGGTCCGGGCTGCGGAGGGCGGTGGCCTCGCCGCCGGACTGCCCTGGAGCCTGTGCGGTGCCGGCGGCTGTGCGGGAGGACACACCGGGACGGGGGCTGTGTCCACGCGGCTGAGGTGGGCGATGCCAGCGAATCTTCTCTGCGGTTAAATCAGCCGACACCCCGTCAGCGTGAACTAACGGTGTCCATTCCCTATCTCTTTGCCAAACTTGGTGTTGTCATAAAAAAAAAATGGGTTTGGGGTATCCCATTATGGTTCGAATTTGCATTTCTAGCTCTTTTTCTATTGTCATTTGGATGACCTTTTGGGGAAAGTGCCTGTTGAGCCTCCTGCCTTTTATTTTTTCCTCTTTTGGGTTATCTGTCTTTTCCTTTGATTCGTAGGGGTTTTAATCTATTCAGAGAAGGGGTTTTGGTTGGCTATATGTGTTGAAAAGGTTTTCTCCTGAATAGATTGCTTTTTTTTTTTTCCTATTTAGAGTATCTTTTGATGAACAAAATTCTTAAGATGAAAGCAGCTCACTATTTGAGATGTTCCCTTTGTGGTCAGTGCTTCTTGGAGACGTGGTTAAAAATGTATCTCCCTCGTTCTCGTTCCTGACGATGTCATATTCTAGACAGTTGGGTTAGCCACTCGCCTGCAGTCAATTTTGAGGTCTGGTTTGAGCGAGGGGTCAGGTTTTATTTATCTCCACGTAGATTTTCAATGAACGAGGGAGGCATGCTTGATTGAAGAAGCATCTTTCTCCCGCACTTCAGCAATCCCCGCACGTCTTAGGTCAGCTTTCCGAACGTGCAGAGGAGCTGATGCCGCCCACGGGTCTGAAGGAAAAGGCGGGAAGGCTAAGAGGCTTGTCGATAAGGTCTGTGTCCCTTCCCAGCGCGAGCTGGGCCTCCTTCCCCAGGGGTTGGGGGAGGCGTGCAGTTTGCAGCAACGTGTGTTTCCTGTGGAGAGGTGACCCTGAGGGTCCTGGGACCCCCGGCCCCGCAGAATAGGGCGCACCCCGGAGCTTCCCAGGCCGCGCCTCCTGCCCTGGGCGCACCTGTCTCCTGGGGCACCCGCAGTGCTCGGCTTCCTGTGCAGGGGGCCCCCCACAGCGTGACGCCCCGCTGCGA
This sequence comes from Eptesicus fuscus, assembly GCF_027574615.1. Classification (NCBI taxonomy): domain Eukaryota; kingdom Metazoa; phylum Chordata; class Mammalia; order Chiroptera; family Vespertilionidae; genus Eptesicus; species Eptesicus fuscus. The sequence continues at coordinate 1,527,529 of NC_072494.1, read as the reverse complement.
TGAGATGGAACGAGCCAGTGCCCCGTCCGTGGGGCATCAGGCCCGAGAGGCCGGGCTCTGTGTGAAGCAGTCGTGTGGGTGTGACCTCCGGGCCGGCCCAGAACAGGGCCCTGCTGGACCCCTGGGCGAACGGCTGCCGGTCCTCTTTGCTGAAAGGGCAGGTCAGGGGTCGGTGGCGTCTGCTCGCTGCTGGGGCGGCCGGCTGGGCTGCATGACAGACCCGCACCCAGATGTGCCCTTTGATGGGGACCTCCACCCGCTCATGCTGTGACCATCTGCGGCCATTTGCACGACCCACTTGGTCTGTGACCCGGACTCGCAGCTGGAGAGATGGGGCTGTCACCGGGCGAGTCACAGTCTCGGATGGTTTCACTCGCCTCTTTAGCGACTCTGGGGAAGCAAGAGCTTCTGGTGGCTTTTCTCCGCAGGTGGAGGAGGGCGGGAGCTCCGCGGTTTCCGTTGGCGTTTTCTACCGTAAATTTCACTGCGTCCCTCCTCCTCCCACCGGCCCTGGCTCCAGCCCCGGACATGTCGGCAGCTACCGGCCACCTGGGGGGGGGGGGGCGCGCTGGGAGCGGGCCTAGGCCTCTGGCCATCACTCCCTTTCATTGTTCCCGAGGCCGTGCAGAGCGGTGGGTGCCCACAAAGAGGGAAGGACCGTGACCTGCGTGTGGTATGAGACGCCAACCCGCCGGCGAACGGCATGCATGTGACATGCCTGCAGATTGCATGCGTGTGGTTGGGCTGCATGGTGATGAGGTCCAGAGCTGCCGCCAGTCGGTCAATCACAATAATTAGCATGACTTTTCCTTGACTCCACCACCGACCAGGCCCCTCGGGGCTCCCCCAGATGCATAATCATGGCCAGGAGACCGGACCTGCTGGCTGGGCCTCCTCGGGGGACAGCGAGCTCCCGCTGCGTCCCTTTGATAAGACAAGTGACAAGACGAAAACGCCTCTTCCTCTTTTAACACGGAAACCGCTGGAACATTCAGGAAGGGGGTGAAGACAGGGACGGGTGTGGGGAGCGTGCCTCGAGGAGGCGTGGGGGGGGGGGGGTGGTGCTGGGAGGGGAGGCTGAGTCTGTGCTGGAACCGAGTGGGCTCAGGTTGAACAGTCAGAGCCATCATGTCTTTGGGGGTGAAGCCGTTTTAAACCCTCCGCGGCCAGGGCAGGCCATTCTGTACCCGTGAGCCCCATCCTGTGCCCTGCACACTTGTGCGTGTGAGGCTTGGTGAGAGGGAAGCTGTGGCCGCCTGTTCTTCGCTGCTTAGTATTTGACATCTTGCCCCGCTTTTTCTTTTTACGGCAATAAGAGTGGGATTTGATGGTGACCTGTCACGTAGGTCCCATGCTGGGGCCTCTAGGAGTTCCAAATGTGAAATAGGAGATATCGAGGCTGGCGTGGCTCAGTGGTTGAGTGTCGACCTATGAACCAGGAGGTCACAGTTCGATTCCCAGACAGGGCACATGCCTGGGTTGTGGACGCCATAGAAGAATCACCAAAAAGATAAATGTTCAGAAGTTAACGAATATAACGTAAAAGTCAGTAAGAGGAGATGGAAGGAGGAGAGTGAATTCCCAGTCATTTTTTTTTTTTTATTGATTTTTTACAGAGAAGAAGGGAGAGGGATAAGAGTTAGAAACATGGATAGAGAGAAACATCGATCAGCTGCCTCCTGCACACTTCCCACTGGGGCTGTGCCCAAAACCAAGGTACATGCCCTTGACCGGATCGAACCTGGGACCTTTCAGTTCGCAGGCTGACGCTCTACCCACTGAGCCAAACCGGCTAGGGCTCCCAGTCATTTTTGATAGATGATCTCTACTGACTAATTAAATGAGGACACATTCATCAGTTATTTTAATTTTTTTCCCTGGGAAAGAATGAGTGAGAAGACGGCCAAGACCCCCGCAATGTCATCTAGAAGTAATTTCTACCCTGAAACACTGGTTGGATCCAGTCATATTTAACACTAGTGACCTGGTGCATGGATTCATGCACATTGAAAGGAAGTTAGTTAGAAGGTGGCTGCTGGGGCGGGACTGGGCGAGACAGGCCGGACATGCCCTGGAGCCAACCTCCCGCGGTCCCTCCCCGGCATCTTTAGAGTGAGTGGGTCCCTCCGGCAGGTGGGGTCCCTCAGCCTGGCCTGTGGTGATTGGGCTAAAACCAGCTCTCCGACATCCCCCTAGGAGTCCCGGAGTGCGAGAGGGCACTCTGCAAAGTTGCTGTCGTACAGGGTGTGGAACGCAAACACAAGTGTGCAGTAAACCAGATTCGGGGCCGATAGGGCCCCAGCAACAACATAACCCACGGCCAAAGGTGGAATCGCGCAGCCCCGCAAGGAATCGGGCTCCTTCCTCCCTGGTTTTGGGGTGCGTCACCCGAGAATTACTGCTGCCAAGTCACTGCAGCTCAGCAGTTCCTGTGTTGAGTGTCTGCCCCCTGGTGGTTAGTGCGCATCATAGCGACTGGTCAGATGGTAGGAGGGACACTTAGCATATATTTGCCTTTTATAGATTCTTGCAGTTGCCTTTGCACTGCATCAAGAATGAGCAAGTCGGTTCAATCCCTAGGACTTAGTTTCAAGTGAAACTGATTTGGTTAAAAATTAAAAAATGCCCAATAAAAAGTTCAGAACAATATTTCAAAAATACGTTCTATTTCTTAGAATTATTGCAACAAGACCTTTGAGAAGGAATGTGTGTGCTTATTGTCCTGATGCCCGGGCATGCTGTCTCAGAGAGAGAGAGAGAGAGAGAGAGAGAGGGAGAGGGAGGGAGAGAGAGGGGTTAACTTTCCCAGTAGAAACTAAAGTTCCCCAAAGAACCATATTTCAAAAGGTGCCGCCAGGACTGGAGGCCACATTGCTAACACGGTGAATGTAAAGCATTTCTTCTCACATAACAGCACAGCTCCGTCTTCACTGAACCGGCTCCATCTTCATGCCCTGACTCCGTCTTCGTGCACCGGCTCCGTCTTCGTGCACCGGCTCCGTCTTCGTGCACCGGCTCCGTCTTCGTGCACCGGCTCCGTCTTCACTGCACCTGGCTCCATCTTCGTGCACCTGGCTCCGTCTTCTGCACCGGCTCCATCTTCATGCCCCGGCTCCGTCTTCGTGCCCCGGCTCCGTCTTCGTGCACCGGCTCCGTCTTCGTGCACCGGCTCCGTCTTCGTGCACCTGGCTCCATCTTCGTGCACCTGGCTCCGTCTTCGTGCCCATGCTCCATCTTCGTGCCCCAGCTCTGACTTCGTGCCCCGGCTCCGTCTTCGTGCCCCGGCTCCGTCTTCGTGCACCGTCTCCATCTTCATGCCCCGGCTCCGTCTTCATGCCCTGGCTCCGTCTTCGTGCACCGGCTCCGTCTTCACGCGCCGGCTCCTCCGTCTCCACTGCACCTGGCTCCAGAGTTCTGGAGGAATCCAGTCACCACAACAAAACCTAGAGATGAGTAGGAGGCAGGGGATTTGAGAACCGAGCTGAACTGTTGACTTCGGACTAGTTTGTAACTGGGTTGAATATGAACTAGATGTTTGTTGGGCCAATAATTCACCCGGAGAAACCCAATAGAGGAGAGAAAGCAATACGGATGGTAATTTCCCTCCATTGGAATGTGAACCTTTCTGAAAAACAAATGGCCGTTTTATTGTGGAAGAGAATGTCCTATTCTTACTCTAGGGTGTCTGAGTAAAGATGTAATTCATTTAAAGACGAAACAGGAGAGAAAAGAGGGTGGAGAGAAGCCTCGAGGCCTGTCTCCGCGGGGCCAGCCTGTCGGAGCCAGCCGCTGGCCAAAATAGTTCTGTGTGGTAAACTATTCTCTGATACTTCTCCCCACGTCTGTGTGCGAGACCAAGGTTTCGGGGACGCAAGGCCGCATGAATTAGTAAAAATTCGCACCGAACTAGGAACTAGTTTCCTGACAACTAGCGTGTAGATCTGCTGTATCGTTTAAATGATGGATCACGTGGGAAGGACACAGCACAGTGCTCAGCACCCGGTAAGGGCAAGGGCTTACTTTGTTATTCCTTGTGGAACATTGCTCTAAGAATACCACCCTGTGGAGACGTGACCCAGCACAAAACGAGGTCGCAATCACCCCTCCTCTTCTCACCACAGGAGCCGAGCAGACTGAAAAGGTGTGAGTCCCTCGATCCACCGGGAGGAGGGGTCACAGGGCGTGCTGCTCCTGAAATAGGCCGAGAAAGGTGAGACGAGGGCAGTGGTTCCCACGTGGGGCGCACGCCCACACAGGGGCAATGTGATGTTTAAGGGGGGCAATTTGAGAATGAGTTATTCCCTGTGAAGTTTTTGCATTTCTTATGATTCTAGGGGCCTCAAATACAGTATATATATATGTATTGTGACATATTTATGCATTTCAGTTCTCTTGTTATATGTTTTGAAACTTTATTTGCTATTTTTTCATATCACTTCATATGAATATTATTTTTTAATCATTTCTTAGGGATTTCTTCCTCAGTACTTCAACTGTCTTTTTGTTCTTTTATTTTTCTCTTTCATGGATGCCATGTTCTTTGGAAGCTTGTTTAGACCAAGTTCATGGCCTTGTAGGCTTCCTCCACATGAACAGGAGTTCACTTTTTGAATAAGAAGAAGTATATGTCACGGGGCGGGGGTCATCAGGATGTTAGAGACACTTAGGCGGGGCGGGGCCATATCAGGTTGGGAGCCACTGGACTGGAGAGTCCGAGCGGAGCTTTGCTCCTGGGGCCTGGAGCCACGGAGCAGCATTTGGGAATTGTTGGAGGCTAAGTGTGGACAAGAGCGAGAGGCAGAAACTCCTGGAGGTCCCAGCCGTCAGGGGGCGTTTGCCACTTAACCACTGGGCCGGTGACTCATGACTTTAAAAAGCAAGTGGCAGCCGGGCCGGCATGGCTCTGTGGTTGAGCGTGGCCCCGTGAGCCTCAGGCTGGCAGCTTTCACTGGCCACCTCCCCTCATGCCGTCCCTTCCTGTCGCCTGCAGCCCCACCGAGCAAAAGCAGGCCAGGCACCGTGTGCACAAAGGAAATCGAAATTGGCACTTAACGCATCCAATCCTAGACTCCTGTGTAGCAACACAGAAAAGCTACAGTGATGATCTGAAACGTAAGCTATGGCATTGAAAACATCAGCTTCACGTTAAGATGGCCCCTAATCTGCATCCATCACCCCGTAGTCTATTTTCCCGGCCCAGCCCCCATGCCAAGCAATCAGTTTAGTCATTTAAACCAAACTAGCCAAGTGCAGTCACATTTATTTCATATTCTGTTAATACTGGTGCACGAAAATCATGGGTAGGGTCCCTAGGCCTGGCCAGCGATCAGGGCCTATCGGGGCGTGCCTTCCCCCAGCTGCTGGCTGCCGGCCGGGGCCTTCTTTTGTTTCACACCGCCTCCTAGTGGTCAGCACACGTCATAGCAAGTGGTTGAACTCCCGGTTGTTGAACTCCCGAGGGGACAATTTGCATATTAGCCTTTATTATACAGGATTATATAGGATACTGACTTTTTTCACGTTTCCCAATGGTTCGCCACTTTTCTGTGCATTGAGGGGGAAACCATTAACTCTGACATCTCGAAGTTAATCATCTCACAGCTCCCACGTAGAACAAGCACGACCCATCCTTTACCCTTGGGAAGGTCCCTTGACTTTAGGCCCCGGCCACCTGACATGAATGTGTGAGTGTAATTTAACCCCCGAGGCCCGAGACCTAAAAGACGCCTCTGAACTGCCCTGCTCTGGGAGAAATTGCATTTCTTAATGCCCTTTGCAAACCCTGTCCTTCTGGGCTGCCCCGTCATGGGGACAGAAGTTTATGAAAATCAGAGAGGGCGTGGGAGTGAGCTCATCTGTTCCTTGTAATTATGTTGCTTGATGGCAAAGCACTGCTTTTCGTAGGCAGCGAATTGATAACCTTGTACCACTTTCTATAGCAGTTCCTCAGCCCAGGGCGCGGCGAGCCCGCCCGCTCAGGTTTGTGCCTTTGGGAGTGGTCTCGGCAGAGTCTGGGCTCCCTCCGTGCCTTCCTGCTCCCGACTGTCTCCACCCACCGAGGACGGACCAGCGCTAACCCCCATCAGGCTAGGAGCTCCCACTTCCCTCTTTTCAAAACAATATTGCTTTCAGAGAGGAAGGGAGAGAGAGGAGAGAGAGAGAGAGAGAGAGAGAGAGAGAGAGAAACATCAATGAGAGAGAACCATAGAGTGGCTGCCTTCTACATGCCCCCCACTGGGGATGGAGCCCGCAACCTAGGCATGTGCTCTGACCGGGAATGGAACTGTGACCTCCTGGTTCCTAGGTTGACACTGAGCCACTGAGCCGTGCCAGCCGGACAAGAGCTCCCATTTCAGTACACATCAGCTTCTCACGAAGGTTTCAAGGCGATGATGGAGTGCAGTCTGTTCTCCAGTTTTGTGATGGGGACATTGAAATGACTTCCATTCATTTTCATGAAACATATTCCATCAGGTCGATCAGTTCCCCCAATTTAAAGGGGAAAAAAGCACACACACACACACACACACACACACACAATCGAAAAACTCGGCCATGCCGCAGTGGCTGCGAATCGTGGGAGACAACATCCTGATTGCTCACTCCAGCCGCGTGGAAACCTTTCACCTGCTTCGCAGCTTGTGGCTGCGCTGAGTGCTGGCAGGCGCTCGTCTGGGAACGTTCGATTGCACAGCGAGCTCCTGGTCCCGAGGCTAACGGTGCAGACGAGCTGATTGTCTGGCCTCGCCCACAGCCCCAGGGAGCAGTGTGTGGGTCCCCACCCCAGGATGGAGATGGGGTGCAGGTCTGGTCAGCAGCCACAGCCCCAGGGGCCCTGCAGAAGGGACTCGAGGCTCTTGCGAAAAGCTGGAATGAGCTGCTCCACTTGCCCTTCCAACCCGGAGAACCGCCGCCCAGACTGTCAGCTCTGTGCTCTGCCCACGAGGCTCAGTAAAGAGGGGGGACGTGGCCGGGGGAGATAAAGGACCCGCCAGGGCAAGGATCCTGGAAGCATTTCTTCCCGAAGCCCCTTAAGCAGAGTGGACTTGCCCCAAACCCTCGAAGGCGCGGCCGCTCCTCCTGCCGTTGGGGCGACGGCTCCCACCCCAGCCCTGGAGGACGCCTCTCCGAGGCCGTGTTTTCCATAAACTTCCAGGAGCACTCGAGTCTGCAGTGAAGTTGTCTGCATGCGCTTCCATGTAACAGCAGTGCCTCCGGCTGGTCACCTGGAATTGGGGTCACTTGCCCTCCCTCCGATGGTCAGGTGGGAAGGTACCCTGGGGACGGGTTGCGGTATCTGATGGCCTTGAAAGCCCACACAGGCCCGCGGGTGACCCGCAGGCCCAGGGAAGGTCTCTGAGGGTGCTCCCCCCCCCCGCCCCCCATCAGGCCCCGGCGTGCCTTCTCCGCGCCCTGTCGGGCAGCGTGGGCCCGGTCGCTAACAAAGATGCACAGGAAACATCTGTCCACTTCCCTCCGGATGGACGTTTGCCATGTGATTCTTAGCCTCTGAAGTTCTTCCCACAAATGTCAATATTTCACTTAAAAAGAAACAAAACACCAGCAGCATGGTCTTTATTTATATTGAACTGTTGAGTATATGTCCATTCCATGTATGAATGTGTGTGTATCCCTTTTCTCAAGGGATGTAGCCAGACCTGGGAGAAAATCGCCATGGCTGTGCCACGGGGACCTTGCCCTGTGCGGGCCATCTGCGTGTCTTCTTTGGGGAAATGTCTGTTCGGGGCTTCGCCCAATTCACTTTACAAATTGGTTGTTATCCTGCTGCTGTTGAGTGGCGTGAGCTCCGCGTGGGTTTGGAAGTGAAGCCCGTGGTTTGCAAATACCGTCTCCCGTTGGGGAGGCCGCCTGGCGTTTGCGGGCGGCTCCCTTTGCTGTGCGGGAGCTTCTGACTCGGACGCGGTCCCACTTGTTTACTTTGCTCTTGTTCCGGCAGCTGTTGTTCAAACCTACACCAGACTCCCCTTTCTCCCGGGCTCCCAGGGAGCATGAACATGTATGCAGTTATCACCAGCCAGGCCATTTTATTGTTGAGTCACCGTCGTCTGTGGACAGTAGGTTTAACTGTGATCATTCATTATCAGGCATTTTGGGGGAAAGACATTTAAGAGAAGTTTTCAAGTCCCGTGTTGCAGCGTCTCACGTTGATTTAATATGAGACACGGACTTGGACAACGGTTCCGACTTCAAGAACAAGAGTTCCGTCCGCCGCGTTGGCCGTGACTTAAATCTCATTTATCTCCTGACTCACGGACCGGCTCTCCCACTGCCCAGCTCTCTCTCCAGGGGCCTTTGGGTTTTTTCAGTGCAACCCCCCAAGCAGCGCGCAGTCCCGCTGCCGTCCAGGGCGCCGTGCGGCTCAGAAACCTCGCCAGAGTTCTCGCCCCTCTTTGTCCCGGGCGCTTCCTTTACGCCGACTCTTAGGAATCACGTCCTTCAAAGGGGACTGTGAGACAGTGTGGAAAGAGCAAAGAAAGGACCACAGAAACGCCAAGGCGGAGTCTTCGGGGAAGAAGCAGGCCGCCTGGGAAAGTGAGCAGGAGTGCGGGGCTGGGGCACAGACAGCCTTTGGTGGGGAGAGGCCGGGTCTGAGCCCTGAGATTTCTGTGGAGAACATGGGTGGAAGCCAGGGCCAGATACACATAGAAATGTACTTCCTTGCCCAGCGGCGTGGCTCAGTGGTTGAGTGTCGACCTATGAGCCAGGAGGTCACGGTGCAATTCCCGGTCAGGGCACAGGCCCGGGTTGCGGGCTCCATCCCCAGTGTGGGGGTCTCAACATTGATGTCTCTCTCTCTCTCTTCTCTCTCTCTCTCTCTCTCTCTCCATCTCTGAAATCAATACAAATATTTTTTTTAAAGGGAAATTAATGTCCTTGAGAAGAGGGACATTGACGGCCATTTTCAGGAAGTGACCACTCAACATTTTTCAGACTTGGTGACATTGCCAAACTCCCCGGGAAACCAGACACGAGACAGACCGTGTGCTGGGCCTGTGCGGGGTGGTGGTTTCCGTTTCATCTGTTTCTCTGAGGTGGGAGTGAGGTGGGGGTGAGGTGGGGGTGAGGTGGGGGTGAGGTGGGGGGAGGTGGGGGGGAGGTGGGGGGGGAGGGGGGGGAGAGGTGGGGGAGAGGTGGGGGTGAGGTAGGGGAGAGGTGGGGGGGGGAGAGGGGGGGAGAGGTGGGGAGGTGGGGGAGAGGTGGGGGTGAGGTAGGGGAGAGGTGGGGGAGAGGAGAGGTGGGGGTGAGGTGGGGGAGAGGTGGGGGAGGGAGAGGTGGGGGGGAGAGGTGGGGGGGGTGGGGGAGAGGTGGGGGAGGGAGAGGTGGGGGGCGGGGGGGAGGTGGGGAGAGTTGGGGGTGAGGTAGGGGAGAGGTGGGGGAGAGGAGAGGTGGGGGAGAGGTGGGGAGGTGGGGGGGGGAGGTGGGGGGAGGTGGGGAGGTGAGGTAGGGGAGGTGGAGGTGGGGGGGAGGTGGGGGGGAGAGGAGAGGAGAGGGGGGGAGGGGGGGAGATTGGGGTGAGGTGGGGGTCAGGGCAGCCCGTCTGTTTGGACACCATGGGAACGAATCACAGGGATTGTCTGAACGTTTGTAGCCGTAATTTCCAAGTCGGTGAGGCCGGGAGAGGAAGGAGGGACAGGCGTGCGGCGAGTGCTTGCGAGGCCTGTTTGGAACGGGCAGAAGCGATAGCATCTGCCGTCCCCTCGGTGGCCCGTTTGTCTGTGAAGCTCGCGAAAGGCGAACTGTCCACAGAGGTTCCATCCCCCCGGACCGTCTGGCTGCGCAGACGGAGAGGGAAGCAGGACAGAAACTAATCATCACATCGGGCTGGCCTTGACCTCCGCGCGGGTCTCCCGGGCCAGCGCCTCCGCCTTCTCTCGGGGGCTGGCCGCAGGGCCCCGAGGCCCCAGCTGAGCTCACGGGTGTCGGGCCCTGGAGTGTCCCGTTTCCTGTGGACCCCGAGGGGCTGTCAGGTTTCTCATTCACAGGACGCAGGCGTATGCGTGAGGACGTGGCCTTGTCTGTCTGTCCGAGGCTTGCTCCGCTCTGTGTCAGTCGAGACTCTGGCTGTAAATAACGGAGCGTTGCCTGAGCCGTCCCACACGACACGGAGAACTGATTGTAGGCCAGGTGTAGGAGGCAGAGGTGACGCTGGACCCCGAGAACTGACATGCAGGTGGCTCTCAGTGGATAATAAGGATCGGGACTAGGAAAGGGATCAGAACCCCCTCTTTGTTTATAGTCTTTAGTTTTCTCTGCGCGTTTTTAAAAGTTCTTTTCCAGACAGACTGGCAGCTGTCATGGGGGCGGGGGGAGCTGGATGGAAACGGTGAAGAGATGAAGCAAAAAAAACCGGCCCCCCAAAATACCTCAGAGACAGGCAACAGTGTGGTGTTACCGACGGGAAGGGGGCGGGGAGGAGAGAGGGAAGGGGGGGGGGGGGTGGTGGACGGAGACTTGACTGGGGAAGCCGCGGCACGCGCCCTGCTCAAGGCAAAGGAGCTCATAAGCGAGACTCGGGATGGGAGTGAGAGCGGAGGCCACAGCTCGTCCTCACTCGTCGTTAAGGCAGAAGCCGGGCTCGGAGCCTAGGATTGGACACCTGCGGGCAGTCAGAGCTGGAAGGTGACTCGGTGAACCAATGAGCACGAAGAGGAGGAGTTGGAGATAGACTGGGCCAACAAATCCGATGGAATTCTGCCTCATTTGCCCTCGCTGGGATTGCTGAGTGGTTAGAGCATTGGCCTGTGCGCCAAAGGGTGGCGAGTTCAATGCTCGGCCAAGGGCATGTACCTGGTTGCACATTGGATCCCCGCCCGGGTGGGGCTCATGTGGGAGGCAACCAATTGATGTGTCTCTCTCACATCAATGTTTCTCCCCCCCACACACACTTCCTTCCTCCCTCCCTCAATCGCTTCCCTTCTATTTAAAAATCAATGGAAAAAATATCCTTGGGTAAGGATTAACAAAGAAATTTTTAATTAAAAATCCGGCCTTATTTGGAACAGCACGCTGACCCGGCCTTGCTATGCTCCCTGATCTCTGCTCCTGTTTGTTTGCAGCCAAACTGGTTGGCAACAACGTGCCCCAGACCAAACTGGTAAAAAAGTAATTAAACACGACGATTCCTTTATCGTCGGTCACTCACGTGTTATTAACGTCAAGGCACTGGGGAAGGTGCTTAGAATTTTAATGCTTTATTTTTCACTTTTTGGAATTTGGGGGATTTTCTCTCCAGTTCTTTAAACTTTTATTTTTAATTTGTGGAGCGTTCTCATCCAATCATGGCTGCTTTTCTTACTTAGCAATACTTGTATGTTGTACCAAATTGCCAAAAGCGAGCTAGCCTGGCATCTGTTCCCACGCGTCATTTGTTCTTCTGTGATGACTGCGTGCGCTGGGGACCCGCAGAAGTGGACACAGTGCGGGAAGCGGTGGTTGGCAAAGAAGGAAGGCATTGGCCATCGTCGCAGTTTTATGAAGCGCTACGTTTTCCTGGAACTTTCTGCGTTGTTCATCTCAGCCTTAGTGTTTCAGCCATCTGAGCCATGTCCGGTGAGCGGGGTCAGAGAAGCGGCATATATTTCTCTCCTTTCTCTCGTGAAGGATCCGTGGCCACGGTCATCTGTTACCCAGGGTTTTACTCATCTGTCATCTCAGACATTGTGACGTCGAAACATTTAAACCTAAGCCTGAAGCTGCCCGGGGACTCAAATTGGGACTACGTGCTTTTCGTTAGTTTCAATTCTGACAGTGCCGTTGCATAGTAAAAACATTTCTCTGTAAAATACGTAAGGAATGTACAACCAAAATGGAGCACAAAATAGGGGCAAGTAAGTGAAGTTAACATCACTGGCTGAAAATGAAGCTAAACGTTTTTTTTTTTTTTAATTTCTTTATTGATTACGGTGTTACATATGTGTCATTCCCCCTTTTACCCCCATCTCCCCCTCATGCCCTCACCCCCTGGTGTCTGTGTCCATTGGTTAGGCTTACATGCATGCTTACAAGTCCTTTGGTTGATCTCTCCCCCTTACCCCCACCCTCCCCTACCTTCCCTCTGAGGTTTAATGGTCTGATCGATAAACGTTTTAAAAAGCAAAATTACATAGAAGCAAATTATTTTTTAAAAAGTTAGGGATAAATGTAAAAATTGTAGCAAGATTTAAAAAGTTATATCATAATGTTAATTGGATGTTGGAAATACTGATTTTAGAACAATTACCTTTCAGACAAATGAACATGGCAGACATAATGGACTGTATATCAATTAGGAATGAGGAAGAAAAAGAACTTTTGTTACCCTTCTAAATTCTGCAAAAAAAGACAGACCAGCTTCATGATTCATGAACGCTCAGCAAACTTTCAGCAGAATTACTCAGATGAAAAAAACCTAGATCAGATAATATCTTCTAGTTCATTATCCTTTCCAGCAATTTGACTTTGAGAAAATTGTTTTAGGTCAATTTGTTTTTGACAGGTCACTTTAAGTTCTCAGTTACTCTCAGCTGCCCATTTTCCTCGGGCAATTTCTCTTGTTAAAAATCGTTGGTGGGTAGAGGAAAAGGTGGCAGCTGCCAGCGTAGACACCTTACCTGCTCCTGCTTCTCCACCCACGGGAGCACGCAGAGAAGAGTAACTCAAAGGGGTGGTCAGCACTCGGGCTGACAGAGCATCCAACACAAAAGACAATGCACGTTGACAGAGGTGGCTGAGGGCAAGGACCTTGAGTTCCTAGAATGGCAAACTGGGGGACGGCAAATATATGGGGTGTGTGGTGCGTGGGCGACAGATAACCTGCTATTGCTGGGGGTATTCTGTACCGTTTTCTAACAACTCTGCCTGCTCGGGAAATCTGTCCCATGTGCCAGGTGCAGCATGAAAGGACACATGTGCTGTGTGGGCCCTCAGCCAGCCTCTCCTTCCGTACGTGACCATGTGTTCTGTTAGTCCCAACCCCTCTGGCTCTCAGACAGCTTTCTCTGCTTTGCCTCCGCACGTCACCACTGAGATCCACCGAGATCTCGGGTCGGATTCTCGTTATTGAGGTGACAGATGTCCAGCACCAGGTCTGGCCCAGTCCACCTCGGCCGGAAGGAGAGGGTCCCTGGGGCAGAAGGGCTCTTGGGGACAAAGGGACGTTTCCATGTGGCTGTGGGAGCCCTTCTGGCTGCTGTCAGAGAACATGAGGGTGTTCGGGCGAGGCACCGCGGTCGATGCTGCCCTGTCTCCTGGATACAGTCTCAGCCTTGTTCCTGGCTATCGCAGGGGGAGCCGGGTCACTGGAGAAAAGCAGAGTTAAAGAAAACAGCGTTAGCCCAGCCGGCGTGGCTCAGTGGTTGAGCGTCGACCTATGAGCCAGGAGGTCAGGGTTCAATTCCCGGTCAGGGCACATGTCCGGGTTGTGGGCTCCATTCCCAGGGTGGGGCATGCAGGAGGCAGCCGATCCATGATTCTCTCTCATCATTGATGTTTCTCTCTCTCTCTCCCCCTCTCCTTTCATCTCTGAAATCAATAACAATATATTTTAAAATAAAATAAAAAATAAAGTGGGGTGACGGTAGGTGTAAGAGGAAAAGTAAAACAAGCAGCCATGGGAAAGTGTTCTGGTTTCTGTCATTGAAAGTGCTAGAAGGTTTCGTTGCTGTTGTTAATACGGGTAGCATTCCGCAGCCCTCAGCCCGATTCCGGCCGCGAACATCCGTCCACTCTCATCGGAATGTAAATTCCAGGGCCGAGTCCTGCAGGAGACATCCGATGAGTGAGCGACGGTCCGAGTTGAAAGGAGATGGGAGTGATGGGCGTGAGGTCCTACATGTCCAGGTCCCCTCGCTCCTGCAATGGCACCTAAAACGTGTTTCCGTGGCACCTGCGCACGGGAGTCGGGGGGCTTGGTCTAAAATGCCGTCCCGATGCGTCCTCTGCTCAGTCTCTGCCTCCCCTGTCCCAGGGATGGACAGCACGTGCCGCCAGCTCTGCCCTGAGCCAGGTCCCCAGGTGAGGGGAGGGCCCCGAACGCACCGGTCGCTTTTCTCTCTGTAGCCTCCGCCTTCCTGTCGGCGCCGTCTGGGGTGCCCGGGGGCTGTCGGGGTGCGTGGAAATGCGTTGCGGATCTTGGCGAGGAGTGGTCTTGATTGAAATGTGGAAATGACACCTTGGTCCTGGGAGAGTTGACAGGAAGAAGTTTCTGTGGGGAAGACCCAGCAGACAGGAGATCGATGTGAGTGCGCCACCTTGTGGCCGCCCCTGGATTTGCAGCTTTTTTATTTTTTCATTCAGGAAATATTTTGTTTCATCTTTGCTGTTGAAAGCATTACATAGGTCCTCCTTCTCCCCCATTTACCTCTTCCGGCCGCTCCCGTGCCCCCCAGGCCCTCCCCGCCCCGTTGTCTGTGTCCCGGGTTGTGCGTGGTTGCACAAACCAGTTCACTGGTTGACCTCCTCCCGCCCGCCCACCCTCCCTGCCTTCTCGCCGAGGCTCCACAGTCTCAGGCGTCCACGCCTCTGGGTCTGTGTTTGGTCCCCAGTTTACCTGGTTCCCTAGATGCCGCCTGTGAGTGAGGCCACGTGGGACTGGTCCTTCTCTGACGGGGGTGCAGCCTCTGGGCATCTCCGTGGCAGACTCCAAGGGCCTCCTCCCTCGCCATGGACTGCCCGGCTCTTCCCCGCGGCAGGGCCCTGTGGTCGCTTAGCCGGAGAGCCAGCCTGGTGCTCAGAGCTGTTCTCCGGGCACAGGTTTGCCCGGCGCGGCGGGCGGCCAGGGCGACCCCGTTTCCCCGGCCGCGCCTCCAGCCTCCGTGGCCAGAAGCCAGATGTGAAGCATTGGGGCCAGGAGAGCTGGAGGCCGCAGCCCTGCACACGGCCCCGCGCGGTGTTTGTGGGGAAATGGGCTCCAGGCACGGCAGCTACTCTCAGCGAGAACTGGGGCCTGTGGCGGCCACCTCGGCAATTATAAACCCGCAGCCTCCGCAGGGATGAGGTGGGCGGGCAGTGTGTGAAGACAGGCGTACTTCTTTTTTAATATAAATATATCTTTATTGATTTCAGAGAGGAAGGGAGAGGGAGAGAGAGATAGAAACATCAACCATGAGAGAGAATCATTGACTGGCTGCCTCCTCACACCCCTCACTGGGGATCGAGCCTGCAACCAGGCATGTGCCCTTGACCAGAAACAAACCAGGGACCCTTCAGTCCGCAGGCTGATGCTCTATCCACTGAGCCACACCGGCTAGAGCAAAACAGGCATACTAGTTCGTCTTCCGTGCGGCTCTTTGGCAAAAATGCAATCATCTCAAGGAAAGCAAGGGACTTGGGGCTTAAACAGATAATGAAAAAGACCCGGAAAGTAATAACACTTCAAAAGCCGCGCTACACGGTGTGAATGCTCCAGTGTGCCTGAGACATTTCAAAGTGCGAGAATGAACACGCGCAGTCACTTCTCGGAGTCGGGGAGATAAGGCCCGCAGGGGCCGGCGTGGGAGGTGTGATTTTCCGGGTCGGGAAGGCGTTCGTGCGCATGGAGAGAGGCCCCGTGTGAAGCCTCGCAGAGTCCGGCGGGGACGCTCTGGGTGTGATGTGGGATGTGCCTCCCGCTTCACTGCCAGGAGACCAGCTCACAGAGAGGCGCAGTGAGCCCGGCCGGCGTGGCTCCGCGGCTGAGCATCGACCCATGAACCAGGAGGTCCCGGTTTGATTCCTGGTCAGGGCACAGGCCCGGGTTGCAGGCTCGATCCCCAGGGTCGGGTGTGCAGGAGGCAGCCGATCCATGATTCTCTCTCATCATTGATGTTTCTATCTCTCTCTCCCTCTCCTTTCTCCTCTGACATCAATAAGAACATATTTAAAAGTAAAGAGAGCAGGAACATTGAGGAGGGAGGTCTGTGAAGGGAAGCAGGGCGTCTGAGCTGAGAGCTCTCTGTCAGGAAAGAGGAGGAGGCACACCTGACCAACCCTGAAGGGCCTCCCCACCCCCCTAAGAGCCCTTCTGGCCCCCGCCGTGGGCACAGGGCAGAGCTGGTGCCCACCATCCAGACTGGCCTCGGGATCAGACAGCTGGGTAACTTACCTGGGACAAGCGTGTCACAGCCAGGCCTTCCCAGCACAGCTTCCCGGCATCCCTCGCACAGGTGCAGGCCTGGGAGGGCCCCCCAGGGCCGGCCCCTTCGTGAGGGCGGGGAATGCTGGAGCGGGAGGAGGAGGCGCTGTCTCAGAGAGGAAGCAGAGCTGGGCTCAGGCCAGACCCCCAAGGCCGCAGGGGACGCCCGGATGACAGCACCTGCTCATGAATGAGCGGCGCTGGCCCGAGTCTCAGAGCGGATAAAAGCGAGGCGATGGTTAGGGGGTGTTGTTCATCCTCACCCGAGGGTGTTTCTCCATTGAGTCTTAGGAGAGTGGAAGGGAGGGGAGAGGCAGAGAGAAACATCCATGTGAGAGAGACACATCGATTGGTTGCCTCCCAAACTCACCCTGAGGATGCAGCCTGCAACCGGGGCATGTGCCCTTGACCGGAATCGAACCCGGGGCCCTTCAGTCTGCAGGCCGACGCTCTATCCACTGGGCCACACCGGCTGGGATGTGAAATATCCCTCTCAGTATATAGTAGGAGGCTTTCCTCCCTCGGGTCACAGTGAGCACAAACGCGGAGGAAAATTCCAAGTGTCCGTGCGGGCGGCGCCCCTGAGTGAGTGCCCGGCCTCTGGAAGAAGGTCTCGGCCAACATTTGCCTGTTGGGTACCAATCCCGCCCCGGCCTGTTGGCCCAGCGCGGCCTGGGCTGAGTCGCCGTCCCGGGAGCCCCTCTCTGCGGCTGAGGGGCCCCAGCATCACCCTCCCTCCAGGGCGCGGGCGGGTGGCCCTGTATTGGTGCTGTCACTCCACATGCATTTGAATCACTCATTCCCACGGGTTGGGGTTGGCGTCTTCCTTTTAGATTGGGGGAGGGGGGGGGTGCTGAGAAGTGCGGGGGCTCAGATACTCCTGTGAATCATGCAAAGCCCGCACACGGGGTGGTGTGAGGGGCCGGGCGGAGGGGAGGATGGGGGTAACCTTTGGGGGAGAGGCCCCAGCCCCGTCCCGGCCCCCGCAGAGCTACTCCTGCGCCATCAGGTCTTCGTGGAGCCAACGTCTCTGGGAGAGACTGGGCAGGAATGGGTCCCAAGTGCAGATTCGATTTGTCATCTCATGAAAACAAGGCATCACGTGGAGGCCCTCGGGCACAGGATGGAGCCGGTCCCGAGCCTTGAAGGGAAAAATAAAGCAGTGGTGTGGTTTTTTTTAGGAAAAAAAATCACAAATTTGATTCAAGTCGTATTTATCTGTTAGCGAGGTGAAGCTTTGGACATGGCAGTGAGATGAGGATGGGGCACGTACGCTGGGTCCCGTCTTCCTCGTATTGAGGGGCCGCTGTGGACCAGCCCTCGCTGCCGTGGGGCGGCGGGGGCGCGGGGGGGGCTGAGTCCCTCCTCCACCGCCTTCAAGGTTCCGTTTGAGAAGAGCAACGATGCTCCTCCCTCCAGTCCGTGTGTTGCGCCCAGCTGGCTTGCAGGGAGTGGCAGGGAACGTGAGGCAGCTCAGTCCGGGCGGGGGCTTGGTTGCTGGGGAGATGCTGCCCTTGACTGTGGTGCCCAGAGGGCTCCCGGGCCCTTGGCCGGCTGTCTCAGAGGTGGCGACTGGGTCCATGCGTGGCCACTGGGTCTGTGCGGTGGCCGCTGGGTCCGCGAGGTGGCCACTGGGTCCGCGAGGTGGCCGCTGGGTCCATGAGGGGGCCGCTGGGTCCATGAGGGGGCCGCTGGGTCCGCGAGGTGGCCGCTGGGTCCGCGAGGTGGCCGCTGGGTCCGCGAGGTGGCCGCTGGGTCCGCGAGGTGGCCGCTGGGTCCGCGAGGTGGCCGCTGGGTCCGCGAGGTGGCCGCTGGGTCCGCGAGGTGGCCGCTGGGTCCATGAGGTGGCCGCTGGGTCCATGAGGGGGCCGCTGGGTCCGCGAGGTGGCCGCTGGGTCCATGAGGTGGCTGCTGGGTCCCTGCACGGCGTCCTCAGGGACAACCGTTCCTCAGGGGCCCAGACGGCTCGCTGCTCACGCTCCATGGCGGATGTCCTTACAGTTCCACCCGTGTCCGTAGGAAGAAGACGCCGCGGTGGCAGCGGACTGGGGCGTCATCGGTAACCGTGAGGGGTCCACCGTCCTCCGCGGCCGCATTGCCGGCGATGGCGCTTGACGGCTCGCTCGCCTCCAGGTCACAGAGGAGCACCGTTCTGCGGGGATGGAGCGCTCAGAGCTGGTGGGTCGCCCCCTGGAGGGCCCGGGGCCTTTCTATTTACTCTCCATGTAGACATGTGTGGGAACCCTGAGTCACCTGACTCCGCGGGGGCGGGCCATCGCACACGTCAGACACTGAAAGGAAGAAAACTCAAACCCTGGCACCCGGATGCAGCTATTGGTCTCCCCCCGCACACACACTTTATTTTATTTTTTAAAATTGTAAAAGGGCCACATCCCGTTTATACGGCACGCACAGCCCTCAGGGATGTTGAGAAAAAGATTCATAACCTCTCCTTCCCGCCTCCCCGATGCAGCCAGTACCACAGCAGTGTGGGTAGTAGTAAACATATACAGACACATTGCTGACTTCAGGAGTGTTTTTGTTTCCACTTTGTCAGTGTATCTTGTGCGTTAGGTTGCACGTAGGCAGGATATTGTATGGTGCTTGTCTTCCTCTGGCTTATTTCACTCCGCACGGTGCCCTCCAGGACCCTCCAGGCCGCCGTCGGAAAAGGTAAGATTTCCTTCTTTCCTGAGGCTGAGCAGATTTTTTAAAAGAAAAATGGCATCAAACTACGTGAATGGCGCTGTAATCTTACATGTCCGTACGGTCGCAGGGAAACGTGCCTATAGGAACACACGTGCGTACGTAGATTGTCCATCGGTCTGCGATGTTTGGATCGTGTGTGCGGTTTTCGTGGTGGTGAACTCGGCCAGTGTTACCTGGCGCTTCCGGGGGGGCGGGATCGAGAGGCGCCCGGGCGGGCTGCGCTGGCTCAGGGCTTCCCACGAGGCTGCCGGTCCCGCGTTGGACGGCTGGGCGCGGCCCCCAAGCAGCTCACGCACAGGCTGTTGCTGGTGCCTCCGTTCCTGCTGGCGGGGGTCCCCTGCCTGCGGTGCCTGAGTGTCCCGGGGCGTGGCTGCGGCTTCCCCAGGTGAGTGACCAGTAGAGGACAAGGGGAAGAGCCAGCACTTTGCGACGTGGCCACAGCCGTTCCGCCGCAGCCTTTCTGGGCGTCCCCGGGAGCGGCTGCGGGGTTCCCTCTGTGAGCCAAGCCTCAAAGGGGCCGGAAGGGTACATCCCGTGCTGGCTGGCACGCTGACTTGCTTAGAGAGCCCGTTTGGGCTCTAGTCAGCGGTGTCATGGGCGTGGACTTGTCACTTTTCTGGTTGATCGTAGCAATTCCTGTTACAGCAGACGAAGGCGGGAGGTCCGTCCTCCCTGTGACCGCCCTAACGCCTAGGTTGCTTCCGTGTATGTGTGCGCACCGCAGCTATGCGGGTTCCTACAGGGAACATGGGGCATGCCCTCCCGCTTTCTGGTTTTTACCTGAAGATGAGCTATTTTATATGGGCGTATTGCTTGGCAACTTGGTTTTAAAATGCACTCATCAGCGTGTTGTGAACGCACCTCCTGCTGACAGATTTAAACTTGCATAATTAATCTTCATGGCTGAGCATTGTGCCCATTCCTCGATGCATCATCATTTACTTAACGAGGCAGCTGTGGTTCGCGATGCAGGTTGGCGCCCGTTTTTCTGTTATTCTAGACGGTTCGGCGGTAAATGGTCTGAAGCGTCCCCTCGAGTTCTCGCAGGGTTCTTACTCATTCCGCACGAGGACATGTGGGCACCGGCTGGGCTCCATGGGTCACAAGACGCCTTCCCGGTCGCCCCCCTCAATCCCAGGTCGCAGGGCTGAGCCGTGGGGGTCTACGGTGTAGACGCGTCGGACTTTCACGTTCTCTGTGGCCAGTTCATGATTCGGGCTGTTGTTTGTCCAGATCTGCAAACTCCTTCACCATTGGCTTATCTGCTTTTCAACTCGGAAACCATTGCTGCTGTGGTCTCCGCTCCCTGCCCCCCACGTCTGAGATTGTGCCCTTTCCCATCGGTGGGCACAGCCCGCCGCCCCCTGGCCCCTGGCAAAGCCCCACCAGCAAGCGTCCTGACAGGTCCGACCCGCACGCAGGAGAGCAGGGGGGCGTCCGTGGCTCCCGCCCTCTGTCCCTGAGGAGACGAGGGTGCAGAGTGTGTCTTCTCATCTGTCCACGCCGTGTGTGCACGAGGCAGCGGGCAAGGTTGTCGTTGTGGCCACATCGCAAGTGGTAAGGATGCCAGCGGAAGGGCCTTCATTCCTGTAGACGGTCCATCGCCATCATGAGGAGGGGCGAGTCTGTCTAATAGGGCTGGTGAGACTGAGCAGAGATTTTTTGTGGGGAGTCAGGGGTTGCCCAGCGCCAGGCCCTGACTGCACACGCCCCGGCCTCGTGCTGCGCCCTCCCACGTTTGGGGTGAAAGGGCGGGATCCTGGGTGCGTTTCTATAATATTATCAATGCGTGTGGTTAGATGGCCCTTCGGTGCCGTGTGGGTGAGTTCTCATCATAGGACTATTTCCTCCTCACTTACGGCCACAAATTCTAACACTTAATTCTGTGGGCCAGTGTCCCCGGCCAGCCGGCATTGGCACATCTCCTCTGGGCTCGGAAGTGGTCGGCAGCCTCCGTCGGCGCTGGTGCGTCTGAGCTGCCTCCCTGTGCAGTACCTGCACCCACAGGACGCTGTTGAGGACCAACTGGGTCTCTGCGTGCGCCAGGGCTTTCACGGGAACGCGGCGCTGGTGGCAAATGTGCAAGTAGCTGTAAATGCGATTCAGCCATCGAAGTCTGAGGCCCAGAAGCGAGGGATTCAGCCAGAGGAGGCAGGGCTGGTGCACGCGATGGAGACCCTGGCGCTGCGGGTCGCGGGCCTCTCTCGTTCGTTCACCGTCCCCAGCATGCGGAGTTCAGGGTGGGTGGGTTTGAATATTCCTCATGAGGACCGCCTTTGGGGAGGTGACAAGGGAGGAAAGGAACGTGCGTGTTTTCCCGCGTTCTTAGCGCTGGTGCAGGGATGGAGAGAGAGCTGGCTCAGGGGCACGGCAGGCTGGGGTTGCTCCTCGGCAGCATTGAGGCTCGGAGGACAGAGTGTGATTTCTCATCCACGCGAGAGCTGTCGGCAACGATGGGAAATTGTCCATTTCCGCTCCTCTCCGCGATGGAGACGTGAAACCTCTCTTGGCTGATGTGTCAGTGGGCGGTTGGGGTGAATAGAAAAACTTCAGAAATGACCTAGTCAGACCCAGCCTGCATGTATTTTATGGTTTCAAAAGGACATAATTTTATTTTATTTATTTTTAAAAATATATTTTATTTATTTTTTACAGAGAGATAGAGGGTTAGAAACATCGATCAGCTGCCTCCTACACACCTCCTACTGGGGATGTGCCCGCAACCAAGGTACATGCCCTTGACCGGAATCGAACCCGGGACCTTTCAGTCCGCAGGCCAACGCTCTATCCATTGAGCCAAACCGGTTAGGACAGGACGTAATTTTAAATATGCTTTTAAAAACTGTCTCCATCTTGGCATGCTTCTAAGATCATCCGGTAAATTCAGCATCTTGTTTGAAGAGCAGCGTCATCTTAGCAGTGGGCAACCTGGGAGGTTATCATTGTCAGAAAACGTAAGACCGCGTGCTTGTGTACACAAAACGTGTGTGCACACGTGCATGGAGCAGTGCTCTGAGGTACAGGAAGGACCCGAACCACCCGCTAGGGCAGGGGTGGGGAACGTCTGGCCCGGGCCGTGTAAGACTTGAGAAATCATGTGGCCTGGCCCTGCCAGAGCATTGGGGCCAGTTGTGTACATGTTTGACCGATAGAGCAGGCGAATTTCTTTTAAATATGTACATATATATTGATTTCAGAGAGGGAGAGGGCGATAGCAACATCCATGATGAGAGAGAATCATGGATCGGCTGCCTCCTGCACGCCCCACACTGGGGATGGAGCCCGCAACCCAGGCCCGGGCCCTGACCGGGAATCAGACCCTCCACATTTGGCCTTTCCGCTCCCTGTCCTTTCAGCCTGCCCCCCCCTTCCACCCTCCCCCCGCTGACCTCATGCTCCCTGGGGCAGCTCCTCCAGCTCTTTTTCAGCGAGGCCGTCTCTGACCAGACTGTGTACGACCGTGAGTCCCCTGTACCTGCCCTCCACTGGACGGCGCCCTCTCCTCCCACCCTCACCATCCTCACAGGCAGTTCTCAGGTATCTTTCTGCTGATGTTTTGCTGGTTGTGGGTGGCTGTTTGCTGGCAGGGGTTCTGTTTTGTTGATATGACATCCCAAGCACCTAACGTAAAGCGATGTTCGCAACATCATAGCTTCTCAAGAAACATGAGTCGTCGGGATCTTGAGGTTCTGTCTCTGCCGCTGGCTTTGTTTCTGCGAACGCACCTTTCTGATGGAGCTGCAGGTACGCGTCCACCTGTCCCCCCTCTGCATGGACTTGGGTGTTCTTACGCCGTGTGAACGCACCAGTTCATTCATCCGGGTCCCTCCCCACGGACGTGGAGCTTGTTTGAAAACTGCACCACGCACACATTCCAGTCAACATCTGTGTGTGTGTTTTTAATCCAGAGGTAAGAATTGCAGAAGATCTGTGGCCCAGGGTATTCTATATGGTATTAGTGCTTTAAAGATCTCCTCAGCAGCCTGCACCGAGGTGGCTCATCTGATTTCTAGGAAACGTTACCGTTTAACTGAAATGGCAAACCCGTCTTCATCGCCACACTCCACAGTCATCCTCAGGCACATTTGCTGTTAGAAATATGTGATTTTATTTTTCAATTCAAATAAAAGTGCTTTATACTCATCTCCATGACAACCGACTCGCTTTTGAGTTCTATTTCTGAGATAGATGAAAAGGAGGAAGGCGAGATAAAGCGATAAAGGCCGCCGAGGCGCCGGGCTGGGCCCTGGGGAAAGAAGGCGCTGCCCTTCGCGTTGCTTAGCCACGCTTCCCGCTGCCACCAGGGCCTCTCCCTCTCCGGCCGCCGGGCCAGCCGGGCCTTCTGGAACCATCTCTCATGCCCAGAGATATCTTTAGACCCAGGGCCGTCCACCGGGTGCAGGAAGGAGAGCGGGACCCCTTTCTTTCTGAAAAGGATGCTTGTGAATGAGGAGAGGGACGAACCAATTTTGATCATTCATGCGAGGGGAAAGACAAATCTTTTTTAAGAAGTATTTTCATCGATGTCAGAGAGGAGGGGAGAGAGAGAAGCATCAGTAATGAGGGAGGATCACGGGTCAGCTGCCCCTGCTTCGAAAGGCAGTGGTGGGAGCTTCTGGCAGGGAGATGTTTCCAGAGCTGGGCCTTCGGTCCCCAGCACATCTTCTGACAATGTAGGACTGGAGCAGAGCTGCCAACTCTTACTTTCCCTGAGTATCTATAATAATAAAAGGGCAATACGCTAATTAGACCAGATGTCTTCCAGACGTCCTTCCTGACGAAGCCGGGCTAGGAGGGGAAAGGGGGACGGGAGAGCAGCCAGCCTGGGTCCCGGGTGCCTGTGGGCGGCCCGGGGGAAGCCAGCCAGGGTCCCCGGTGCCTGCGAGTCCCGGAGGAAGCCAGTGCTGGCAGCCAGGGAAAGGAAGGCCTACTCTTGCACGAATTTTCGTGCATCGGCCTCTAGCGTTAAATAAAAGCCAATCTATTTCTTCCAAATAGACTCCTTGTAGGTCTGGCCGCAGTCGGGCACTCAGCTGAAACCTGGCGCTGCGAGGCCACTCCTTCCGCAGGACCCTGTGGCTGAGTTGGGGTGAGGCATCGTGATAATTCTAAAGCCACCGACGTGATCCGGGCTATGAAGGCCGCACATGGGCAGGGAAATCTCAGGCGCCTGGTGATGTCCGTTTCCCCGCATTGCTCTGCCCCCGGGACCCGGGAAGACGAGCGGGTGGGCGGCCGTCCAACCCCGACGTGCACGCAACATGCAAACAGCCGGCGAAGCTCTCCATCCACACCGCACCTCAGACAGGAGATCCGCGGGCGCCCTGTTGGGTAAAACAATTCCCGAACGAGGAAACGCTGGCAAACTGCGTTTCCAGGAACGGGGAGACGGCCGAGAGGCCTTCCTGGTGCGCACTGCGTCTGCGTGGACGTAAATGCCACGGCTCCCGCCTCTCCCGCCCGGGGATTTACAAGCATATTGCTGCAATAAACTCGGTTCATCCGTCCGCTGCGAGGATCAGATATGCATATTTAATGAGCCTGCAATAATTGACTGGTGCAGATGGTGGGCTTAGAGGGTCTTACTTCACTGTAAATTACTTCCATTGGAAAAAAAGTTCCTTGGCTCTGATTGTCAAGTAGAAATTTAACTTTCATGGCATACGGATGATACCGGCCCGTAGCAATGATACGTGGAGAATCCCACGCATGCAGAGTGAACAGGATTGTAAACATTTGAAGCAGATCATGGAGTGGCCTCATAACAAGATCATGCAAGAGTCTTTCCGATGGATGCCCAGCTGAGGGGTTGCAAACTCTAAACTTGCAGCCCACTCCTCCCACCTCCATCCCACCCCCACCCCTACCCCTACCCCCACCCCCACCCCCGACGTGGCTCAGTGGGTGAGCATCGACCTATAAACCAGGAGGTCAGGGCACATGCCGGGTTGCAAGCTCATCCCCAGTGTGTGTCGTACAGGAGGCAGCCCATCCATGATTCTCTCTCATCATGGATGTTTCTCTCTCTCTCTCTCTCTCTCTCTCTCTCTCTCTCTCTCTCCCTCTCCCTTCCTCTCTGAACTCAATACAAATATTTTTTAAAAAAATAAATAAATAAGCTTGCAGCCCAAGTACGTAAAAGAGCTCAAGCCGAGCTCAGGCAGCTCATCTGTAGCCGAGAGCGGTGAGCAGCCTCCTCCGCAGACCGTGGCAGCCCAGCGCCATGTGCATGACACCCCGCCCCGCCTTCCTGCGTGAAACCTGCAGGAAGTGAGGAGCGCACACGTGAGCCGGTCCTGGGCCGCCCTGGGGACCGCACCGGCCTGTGTGCCTCGCAGGGGCTTGGGTGCCGTGGCGCCTCCCTCCGGTCGCAGCCTGGCCGGCTGACATGCACTCTTCACGCTCCTGAGACAGGCCCGAAACAGCGCCCGTCGCTCCCCGGGCAGCCCGGCCGGAGAGCGCCGCCGGCCCTGGCGCGGGGCACCCATGATCACCGGCCGGGCGTTAAAAAGCGGGACAGACATGTTCTGCGAAGGATAGCGTTTCCTCTGATGAGCGTCGGAAAAGGCCGTGTTTGGTCCCTTCCCCCCGCACATGTTTCCTGATGGAAGCCCAGCATCTCCGCCGCCGCGCCCACTCCTCCGGTTGCCATGGTGAACGGCAGCGCATCACCACAAAGTACACGGCCACCACCCAGCGGGCGCGCGGCTCCCCAGGGCCCGAGCCTGGCCCCTCCCCCACCGTTTTCTTTCTGTTTGTTAAAGCCATCCTGATTTTCCTTTTTCAATAAACACGACTTTTCTCCTTCTGTCCAGCGTGACAAACCTTTCCGCTGCCTTCCCCCAGCCTCTTTCAAAGGAACCCTCTCCTCAAGGCCCGCGGAGAGCAGAAACGGAGCCGGGCGGGGCCAGCGGAGCCAGGGACAGAGACGCACGGCCGTCCCACTGCCAACGTGAAGCATGTCTCCGCCATTTCTGTCGGAGATGGCGTGTGGTTTCCATGCCTTTTCATAGACCCGGCTTCATCTCACAGCCCCGCTGTCCGTCAGCCCGGGAAGCCTGTGGGATCCACGCCGCGTGTAGACACACAGTGAGCACCTGCTGGAACGCCCGGAGCTCGTCCTGCAGGACTCACCTTCGGGACGGAGGTGAGAACACAGACACAAGAACGGGGGCGGGGGGCGCTTGGGGTGTCACCATCTCTCCGATGTGAAGCCACATCCAGAAAGCAAATTTTCAAGCGTGCTCAACAGTGTATCTGCATCTTTTATGTAGACACATGCACACACACATGCACACACACATACAAATTGGATCAACAGTGTATCTGCATCTTTTATGTAGACACATGCACACACATACACACACATGCACACACATGCACACACACATACAAATTGGATCAACAGTGTATCTGCATCTTTTATGTAGACACATGCGCACACACACGCACACACATGCACACACGTGCACACACATACAGATTGGATCAACAGTGTATCTGCATCTTTTATGTAGACACATGCGCACACACACATGCACACATGCACACACGTGCACACACATACAGATTGGATCAACAGTGTATCTGCATCTTTTATGTAGACACATGCGCGCACACACACACATGCATACACACATGTGCGCACACGTACAGAATGGATTTGTCCGGACTGTTAGTCCGGCTGCTGGTCTGGACCCCTTATAGCCCAGTGGGGGTTCAGTGAGGTTTCTTCTCACTTCAAGTCGTGACTGTGGTGTGGGTGTTACCCTCAAAAATGCTCCCCAGAAATGTTTGACCCCCGCGCTTGCCCTCATGAAGACAGAATCCCCAGTGAGGTGAAAGGAACATCGTGGAATGGACACCCCAGTTAGTGAGCAGCCTCCAGTCCCTCACCAACCCAGCGACGGCTCCTGACCCGCCCTTCTTCCACTCGTGGGCTCTCTCCTCACGAGCCGCCTACAGATGGCTCGGCTCGACCGCTCACGCGGCCACGTGCCCATGCCTGGGGGCACGCGTGTCCCGTCCTTTGGGGTGAGCTGAAGTGTTATTTTCTCACCAAGACTGAACGACTCTGACTGTTTCATGAAGAAACGCGCAGGGCCGGGTGAGAAAAAGAGATGCTGGAGGGCATGGGGTGAGAAGTGTTTCTTAGTGATGCCCCGGCCTGCTGTGAGGGGTCCTGTCCCACTCGGCACCGTGCCAACTGACGGGCACAAGGTGGCGGCCACGGGGCGGCAGCGACACGCAGGGAGCCTGGCGGGGCCTCTGGGACAGGCAGGAGGCAGCTCTTTCTGTTCAGGAAGAGAAGAAGACAAACCTGGGACCAAATACGTCCCCGGTTTTTCTTGGCTTTTTTTTCCATTCCTGTTGACCGCACATTCCGAGGTGGAAGGGCACCTCCCGCTGTGATTCCTTTTGTTGGAATCACATCGGAGCAATGGAAGGCCAGGCCGTGCCGTCTGTGGTTCTCAGAGCCAGGGGAGCACGCGCAGACACCTCGCTGGGAGACGCGCGTGCAAACACGGGGCACACTCGCCTCTTCGGTGCAGCTGATAAGGCGGGGAAACCCTTGCAGATGGAATGGATTCCAGCGGTTGCCAACCTTTCAGACCTCACGGACCACGGGTTGGTGACCGCTGGGCTAAACGATGCAGCCGAGCTCAGGCAGCAGTTCCGCTGGCCTCTCCTTTTTATTATAAATGACCATCACCATGCTCGGCCGGCGTGGCTCAGGGGTTGAGCATCGACCTATGAACCAGGAGGTCACGGTTCAATTCCCTGTCAGGGCACAAGCCCGGGTTGCAGCCTCGATGCCCAGTAGGAGGAGTGCAGGAGGCAGCCGGTCGATGATTGTCTCTCATCACTGATGTTTCTCTCTCTCCCTCTCCCTCTCCCTTCCTGGTGGTTCCTGTAACTGACTAGATGGCTCCTCAGACTTGACTTGCTCAGGATCACAAGTGGAAAATGAAAAGCAAACGGTGACCTCTGGCCTTCAGGTTCCCTCCAGTGACGGTCACACCTGTGAGTTCAGAGGTCGAGGCTGAGCGGACATACCATGAACACACACCATTGACGCCGAGAAATGAGGGCAAACACATCCTGAGCGATTGACCATGGCACTCGAATCGTTCACGTGACCTGACCGCTCGCCTGTCACGGCTTCTGCTGCGTTCGTCTCACGGGGGAGTTTTATGTCGGGAGAGGGGGCCTCGGGTTCTTGGTGACTGTAGCTTCATGGTGTGAGCTGTAGGAACAGTTGCAAAATAACTTTTTCCTTTTCGTTTCAAAACTAGAATTATTGAAAAAAATTTCCTCCAAAAGAGAGACCAGCTCTGTGTTGCTGTGGCGTTGGTCCGTAGCCAATTCAGGGTGACAAGGAGTCACAGTTGTGCGTGGGCGCAGGAGCGGGGGGCGGGGGGGGGGAAGGGTCGTCGGAGAAAGGGCAGATTGCCCCTTGCGGCCCGGCACCTCGCTCTGTAAGGAGGGTGGGCTCCCTCTCACTGGTGGTTACGACATCACACAGGCGACGTCGAGAGTCCTGAAACGGGAGGCGTATGTCTAGCCTGTCAGGTTTCTGGGTGCTCTGCACCCCGCCTCTGAGAGAATGCCTATCTTCTGATCTTTCTGGAAAGAGAGAACTCGGCCCCTCTGATCACGGAAAGGGCTGCTGGGGACAAGCGGGTGGTGTCAGCCCACTGAGCCCAGAACAGAGACCGTTAGAGTGCTGCCGCTGGGCTGTGGGCACCGCAGGCGGAGCGGTGTGAGCTGAACAGCTAACGGGAGGCGGCGGCGATGGGGGGAAACGGGGCGAAGGGGCTAAACAGCCGACCGTGTCCATGGGCGATGCCTAGATGCGCACAAGGCCTTCGGTTCATCTCTTCCCTCCCGCCCCCCACCAACTAGTCCTCCAGCCCCTTCCTCTCCTGTTCCCGGCACGGGGCACAGTCAGCGATGCTGCGGGAACTGTGCTCAGTGGCAGGTGGTACCTGACACATCGGGGGTCACTGTGTAAAGAATACGATTGACCACTGTGCTGGCCACCTGACCCCAATACAGGCTGATGTTGACTGCACACTGTAATCGAAAAATAAAATAAAAATGGTGGACACTCACTTAAAGACAATATAGTGAGATTTGAACGCCGCTACCTGTATTAACTGACCTTTGAAGGCGACCATCCCTTTCATTGAATCGAATGACACGCTCCTCGTTTCTCTAGAAAACCAACACAGGAAAATATGCTAACCTGACATTTAGAACTACCTTTACCGTAACCGATGTTACACCTCTGATTGGGATTTGAGATTTTAAAATGAGTTTTAAATTCATTTAAAATCATGGCCAGATAGCAGTGGCTCTGAGGGTTCTGTGATCACGATGTTGGAGATTTCCACACCTGGGCGTCCTCCCCGTGGTCTCCCTGCGCCATGAGAGGCGCGGGCAGCAGAGGACTCGTCGTGTGCCCCAGCAGCCACAGATAGGAAGGGGGGGTGCCTTCCCGAGTCGTCTTAATGATCAGGATTAACAGTCTGTGGAAAGAGCCTGGCCGGCGTGGCTCAGGGGTTGAGCATCGACCTGTGAACCAGAAGGTCAGGGTTCCATTCCCTGGCGGGGCACAGGCCCGGGTTGTGGGCTCGATCCCCAGTGTGGGGCTGTGCAGGAGGCAGCTGATCCATGACTCTCTCTCATCATTGATGTTTCTATCTCTCTCCCTCTCCCTTCCTCTCTGAAATCAACAAAAATGTATATTAGTTAAAAGTATATGAAAAGAGCCCGGCTCTCCAGCCCCTGGAATCTGAATGGGTTTGGGGTACCCGTCGTCAGGCTAGCTGGGTGCTCAGTGTGAAGTCAGGGCTAGCCAGCGCAGCCCAGGCCCAGTGGGCACTTTCCGGGTGCTCAGAGCCCGGGGTGCTCTGTGCCTGTGCCTGTGCCGGGGAGCAGGTCGCCCCCTGAAAGCAGGCCTCATGCTAAGGCCTGATGAGCTTGGTGGGGTGAACCCAGCGTCAGAGGTTCCACAGGCTCAGAGCTCAGAGAGGCGGGCCCTGAGCTGGGCTGGGCGGGAAGCGTGCGCTTCGCTGGCCTAAGGGAGGGACGCGCGTAATGGCTTTTGCTTAGAGGCATGTCTGGGGTGAGCTTTCCAGTCATTGAAGGGCTTCTCTCTGCCCCGGGGCTGCCTGTAGGACAACCGTTCAAGTCTAGATCCCCGGTGCGGGGGGGGGGGGGGGGGGGGGGGAGACTTCAGTCAAGTCTGTTTATCTAGAGGCATTTGCTCAGGGTTGTTCCTCCCATCCCCTCATCATCACCTCTGTCTTATGTTTTTTAAATAAATGGAATTTATTCAAACTAGTGAAATTCAAGAATACAACTTTTTAATTTAATTTTTTAAAATATATTTTGTGTTGATTTCAGAGAGGAAGGGAGAGGGGAGAGATAGAAACATCCATGATGAGAGAGAATCATTGACTGGCTGCCTCCTGCGCGCCCCCTACTGGGGATGGAGCCTGCAACCTGGGCATGTGCCCTGACCGAGAATAAGAAGAGGCCTGGGCCCCCTAAGTTCTCAGGCCAACGCGCTATCCACTGAGCCACACCAGCGAGGGCTGGGACAACAGAACTGGTGAGGACCACGCGCAGAGGACTCAGCCACGGGTGCCTGTCGGCATTTCCATAAGAAGGCTCATCCGCCCACGAAGCCCAGCCGAGACGCGAGGCCGTGGCCCGCAGGTGTTTAATCCACGGGAACGTCTGAGCCGACCGCGTCCTGACGGAGCGTGCCCCGTGAGAGCGGCGGGCGGCCCCGTTGCTGTGGTGCTACTGATGCCACTAAGTCTCCTGCCGGCGCCCCAGGGAGGCGGTGCTTATTCTCCATGGCAGCCTGTGGTTCCAGTTTGTACCAAGCGGGTGTTAAACACCTCACGGCCCTGACTCAGCACAGCGGGCCGGGAGACACCGCCTGTGTCAGGACTCGGATCATCTGTCCGATGAACGTAAGAGAGACTGAGCGTGTTCATTTAAAAAAGTTGTGTCCAGCCCGGCCGCGTGGCCCAGTGGCTGAGCGTCGACCTATGAACCAGGAGGTCATGGTTCAATTCCCGGTCAGGGCACATGCCCGGGTTGCTTCCTCTCCCTTCCTCTCTGAAATGAACTAAAATATATGTAAAAGGAATAGTTCTGTCGTCCATGGCGCCGGCTCTGTAAGGGGGGACGTGCGGGGCGGGGGAGGACACCGGAGAGGAGGATGTCTAAGTTCAAAAGTATGGATGGATCTTAGATGTTTGTTTGTTTTTCTCCTCCAACCGGTCTCTTTCCCTTGTGCCTGGCCCCTCTGTGTCTTTTGATGATTCTGCTTCTATGAATGAAATAGAAATAAAGACAGAGCTTCCTTTTAGCAATGTCTCTATCCGGAGAGAACAAGGCGACAGGAAGCATGCAAGTCGGCCCCTCGGGGTCACACGTGTGAGTGGGCTGCTGCTGACTTCATACATCACATGGGAACATTGACCTGCTCTGTAAATAGCCCCACTGGTGTGGGTCAGTGGATAGAGCGTGGCCTGCAGACTGAAGGGTCCCGGGTTCGATTCCAGCCAAGGGCAAGTACCTCGGTTTCAGGCTCCTCCCCAGACCGGGCCCCAACCAGGGTCTGGGTAGGAGGCAACCAATGGATGTGTTTCTCTCACATCGATGCTTCTCTCTGACCACCAAGGGGCAGCTTCTGCGTTGAGCATCTGCCCCCTGGTGGTCAGTGCATGTCATAGCAACCAGTTGTTCTGCTGTTCGGTGGATTTGCATATTAGCCTTCTTTTATTATATAGGATTGCCAAGACCCGAAGTTCACGGATTCTGTGGCAATCCACAACCCGTCTTGAGCCTGACTTCTGTGAACGGAAGCACTCAGAACAGGATTTCCGATCAGAGCGCATGTGGCCGTCTTAGAGGACTTGGCAAGAGGACAGTGGGGCAGAGAATGGGGCGATGGAATGGTGGATTCAGTCCTAACTAGGAAGGCGGGAGAGCCCATTTCCTCTCGGCCCGAGAGCAGCTCCTTACCGGGCCAGGAAGCTGGTCCTGCGCACGAGCAGACTTACCTGTGGTGGGAGAGCATCCTCAGGCGGCAGGCGGAGCCTCTGGCCCAGCACTCTCAGCCTCCTAGCAGATTCCCAGCCACATGGAGGCCCCGTAGAACGGAACTTTCTGTTCCGATAGCAGGCGTACATGAGAGACGAAGGGCCTCCCCTGGAACTGCTGGGCACGTGGAGATGGAAGGTGTGGTGCACAGGCCTACTGTGCGCCTTATGTCCTCGGCTCTGTGCTCGTCCTGCGAAGGTTTCTCATCCGAGTGCTGTTGGAATGTTCTGGAGCTGGGACGGGGCTGGACCCCTTGTTCGTGTGTCAGAGACTCAACAAGAGCTGCCGCACCCGGCCGGCGTGCTCAGTGGTTGAGCGTCATCCTATGAACCAAGAGGTCGTGGGTTCGATTCCCGGTCAAGGCACATGTCCGGGTTGCAGGCTCGATCCCCAATGTGGGGGCGGGGGGCTGTGCAGGAGGTGGCCGATGGATGTTTCTCTCTTATTGATACTGCTATCTCTGTCTCCCTCTCCCTTCCTCTCTCTCTAAAAATCAATAAAAACATTAAAAAAAAAAATAGAGCTGCCAAAAATAAGGGGCCACATTCTAAACATCCCATCTCAGCAGGAAGCGCTGCTGGCGCCGTCGGAGCTGTGTGATTGCCTGTTTCATCCCGGGCGTAAGAGTAGCCGCTCGTTCACGAGTAAACCTCCACCCGACTGTCCCCGTTCCCCCGGGCAACGCGCGGGGCACCCGCCACAGTGCCTGCCCATGTGTCTGAGCTGCGGTGCGGCCTTTACTGGGGCTGCGAGGAATACTTTCTTGGGGAATATTGAACCTTCCCCCCCCCCCCCACACTGCCCCCCAGCGATGAAAAAATACAGCTGTCAGCACAATGTCTCGACATCCGTGATGCCAGGCTGTCTTTCCTGGTGTCAGATGTGAAAATAAATAGATATTAAACTGCCAGTCAGTGAAATCGCAGTCAGGAAGCGGCGCTGCGATCCCGTGCGCTGCGGCTGATGGACGCGGGCGGCGAACTGTGATGGATTCCGCGGGGCCAGGGGGCGGGAGAGACCGTCCACAGCTGTTTGCGCGCCCGACCTCCCAGGTGAACTTCCCTGCGTCGGGGACTTCAGGAGAAGCTCAGAGGCTGGAGAGAGAAAGTGCCAAGAATTCCCGCTGTTTTGGGCGCTAAAACGTGAAAAGTCGCCCTTGTTCCTGGAGGTGCCGCCTGTCCGCCGCCTCCACATGCGAGGTCTCCATCGCGCATCCCCGCCAGTCACCGCGCCCACCTGGTTTATTACTCACAGAGCCTTCCCGCCCGGCGCCTGTCACTCATAAACATTGGCGCCTGAGAAATGCGTGATCACAGACGATCGCGCTCGATCGCGCTGGCTTCCCGGCTTCTGAGGACTGCCCTTCGCTCCGCTGGACGCGGGCTGGACCCAGGCCCCGCTCTCCTGTGGACTCGCAGAGCGGCGCTCCGCCACTCTTCTTGCGGTTGCTATTAGCAACCGGGCAGCGAGGGGCCTGAGAGCGCATCCTCTCCATGAGATGGACTTCTGCTTTTTCTTTTCCTTTTTTAAGAAATATATTTTTATAGATTTCAGAGAGGAAAGGAGAGGGAGAGAGAGAGAGAGAACAGCAATGAAGAGAGCAAGTCATGGATCGGCTGCCTCCTGCTCGCTCCTTCCTGGGGATGGAGCCCACGACCCGGCATGTGCCCTGACCCTGACCGGGAGTGGAACCGTGACCTCCTGGCTCATAGGTCGATGCTCGCCGGGAGTGTCCTTACGTCTTTTTTAGACATCGGGAAGGGAGTTCCCGTTTCAGACGCCTGAGTCTGGGAGCCCAGGTGTGTCTGAGGCGGCGCGGCGCTGCCTGCCTCACCGGAGAGAAGCATCATTAGAAGCATTCCCTGGGCCAGAAGGTTTGCTGACGGTCCACGTTCACGGCGCACAGCAGGCGCTCCCGCTGACGAGTCCACACCCGCCGCATGGCCGGAGCCCCTCTTCGTGCTCAGCTCCTTCTCTTCCTTGGCGACAGCCTTCATGTGCTCCGCGGGCCGATGCCCGTGGGGTCCTGTGGTGACTGGCCAGCTCCGGAAGCCGAGGGGCCGCGGGGACACGGGAGCAGCTTCTGTAGCCGTGGGTGTGACTTCTCATCCCCACCCCTTCACATAAGCGGCCGAGGGAACCAGCAGTCTCTGGCCGTCTCTCTTCACGCCGTAACCCTCCCCCTCGACAGACTCTCGTCCCCCCCGCAGACCGGGCCCTGATTTGTCTTCTTTCCCTCAGATTCCTGGGCTGTCAAGCCACGTTGCCCTTAAAAAGACTCTGGGAATTCCAGTTGAGAGGAAGCTAGATCAAAGTACCGTTCCTCAAACACAAAATGTAATAAAAATGTTAACAAGGTCCCCCCGCGGGGTGTTTATCGCATCCTTTTTATTTTCCTTAACGTGCGATGCCGCTTCTCAGCTCGACGCCCGCCGGAGCTGTACACGTGCTCTCTGCGAACCTGTCCCCAGACGGCACGCCTCTCGGTCCGGTCCCTTCAGAGCCTTTCCATTTCCCGGCTTCAGAGGGACACTGGGCCATGAAGGACGCTGGTGGCGTTCCCTTCCTTTGTGGCATCTCGTCTTCACTCCAGGCTCCGCAGTCCCACCCCCTGTCTCCTGGCCTGGCCCTGACAGTGCAGCGTGGCCGGGTGACCCACGAGTGTGTGACCCTTTTTAAAAAGGGTGTTAAATGGGCGGGACATAAGCCTGAAGCACGGCGGTGTGGCCTCCTTAAACAGAGTCCCCCCGATGCCCACTCTGTGCATTCCTGTCGCGAGTGCCATGCGAGGTGGGGAGGCGTGGGGGGGCGGGGCTCTGCCGCCTGTGGTCCCCGCAGGCACGGGTCCTCGCAGGCGCCGGCTCCGTGAGTCATTGCCCCGATTTCCTGCGGCACCAACAGGAGGCCCGCTCAGCGCGGCTGCGTGCCCCGTAGAACCAGGGCGAGCACGCAGGCCTCCGAGGCTGCCGCCGTCCGGGAGCGCTCCCCACGCCCTGCTCGCTCCAGGGAATGAACCCTGAGCTCTTTGCATGCCGAGCCCGTCTGGCGAGGAGAATTGGGGGGCGTCCCGGAGATCACTCAGGGGAGAGGCGTTTGGAGGGGGCTCCGCGAGTGAGCGGGTCACTAGCTCGTTCACAGACATGGCTGCTGGCCGAGGGGAGAACGAAGGCTGGTGCCCGTCACCGGGAAAGAGGGTGCTGGCCCGGCTTGTGCTGGCGGTTTCCTTCACTGTCCCAGACCAGCCCTGCCAGCGCCGCCACCCCAGCTGGTTGGTTGGCGCTGATGGGCACACCGCGGACGCACTCGGGGGCGAGCGTAACCGGTTCTAATAGGAGGCTTGGCAAGACGGGATGGGCTCCATACGAGAAGGGAACGTCACACCAGAAACCGCACACGTCACTGTGTATCGTCTTCATCTGAGTTTCAGCGAGAAAGCAGGGAACGGTGGCGAAGGCGGAGAGAGGGCACCTGTGCGGGGTGAGGCCCATGGGAGGAAACCGCCTGGCGAAGGGGTTCTGCCCGCTCTGCTGGGTGCGGGTGTGACCGCACTGAGGAGGCCGGCGGTGGTGCGCAGTGTCTGATGACCAGGGTGGACGTCTCGGGGGTGAATGGTGTGAGTGAGGCCCATGTGCCCAGCAGAACAGTGTTACCGGTGGACCACACTCCCGCCAGACGCAGGGGCTCCACGCGGCGAGACAAACGCCAGAGTGAGCAGAAGGGCGTTGCCTCCTCCTCTGGTCAGGGCCTGGCTCTGGCTGCACGGAACATGCATCGTCACTTTAGACAGATGTGCGTCCGGAGAGCAGTAAGCCGCTGGGGCGGCGGGGACACTTGGATGTCGTGGAAAACAAGACTCTCTTTCTTCAAATGGGTGGCTTTTGTTTCTGGAAAGAAGACGTTTTCCTGAGAGGACGGAGAATTCAAACGTGCGGTGCTGGGAAGGAGGCGAGGGGCGGGGTGAGGTTCAGGGCCCGCGGAGCCTGGCGTCGCTCTGGCTCAGCACCAAGCCAAGCCACAGTGCGCGGCGAGGATTCCCAAGGCCAGGGCGGCGCACCCATCGGATCCATCACAGAATTACCTTCTTTCTTCCCCAAATCGTAACCCGTCTGTGGTGGGTCTTGGTTGCGTCCCAAGACTCCCCACGGCCCTGGAAGCAGGATGCTACGCTTCTGCGTTCATTACTGACTCCTTATCTCCGCAGCCAATAGCATCTCTGCCAACCGCGTGCTGAGAGGAAGTGTTATTAACGGGTTTTTCTTTAGGTTCTCTAGTCCCCAAATTAGGAGGGTGGCCCTGCCGACATGGCTCAGTGGTTGAGCGTCAGCCTATGAACCAGGAGGTCACGGTTCGATTCCCCGTCAAGGCACAGGCCCGGGTTGCGAGCTCGATCCCCAGTGTGGGGCATGCAGGAGGCAGCCGTTCCATGATTCTCTCTCACATGGATGCTTGTCTCTCTCTCCCTCTCCCTTCCTCTTTGAAATCAATAAAATATTTTTTAAAAGGAAAAGGGTGCATTGAAGGTGGGGCTCTGGAGCGGTTTAATGACTGGCCTTTGTGTTAGTTATTTCCATGTCACCAGCTGAGAAGGCTCCAAAGGGGAGAAGAGCTCCTGGCAGTAGCCACCCGTGGGCTTTGGGGACAGCTTTGGGTTCTTTCCGCCACGCGCTCTGCCTCGTGGGGACAGCAGGGCGGAAGATGAAGGAGCGCGGGAGGCAGGCTGCGCGCTCGCTGCGCCCTGCTGAGTGCGTGGAGCTCCCGCGATCGCACAGCCCAGTTTCCAGCCAGAGAGGCCGGGCCGGCCGATTTCATCTCCTCGCAATCTTGCCAGCTCACTCGGTGAATCCAACAATAATCCTTTCGTTAGCGGATCAATAAGAAATTAAGAAGCAATTAAAGAGAAATGAAAAAACTTAAACACTTACATTGATCTGGCTGTCACGGGTTGTGTTTATTCCCTTTTAGAAAATCAAGATTTAAAAACAGTGGAACTCAGAGTACGGTGCTTGCATTCTCCCTGCTGGGTGGACCATTTTCAAAAGACAAATGGGAAATAAAACACGCCCAGTAAAGAACGTGTTACTCTGGAGCAACAAATAGCGCCACTGCCTTTATACTGGATCGGCACACGCCTTCTCGTCCCGCTGACTTAAGCCGCCGCTCAGCGGACACTCACGTGGCTCATGGAAGAGCTGCTGGAGAGTGAGGATCCATTTTCCAGATAACGGTTTCACTGGCGCACAGAGGCAAAATGAAAGCCGCCCTTCCCAGCCCCTCCCCACAACCAGAGCTCAGAACCACCCCCACCTGATCAACACAAAAGGAAGCCAAGAGTCGTGGTGTGTGTGTGTGTGTGTGTTTAACAAGAACCCTCCACAGGGTGCCCAGTTTTTCTCCTCTTCAGGTCCAGCAGTTACAGCCGCAAGCGGGAACTAGAGCGACACGCTTTGACAGTTCGCTGCTCCGACGCTGGGCTGCCCGGGAGAGCTGGTTGAGCTCCTGCGTCTCCGTGTCCACCTCGCTCTCAGGAGAGGCAGAGCGGCGTCTGACCCCGGGTGCCCTGGGAGAGCGCAAGGCCATTCGTACTTGGGGTGGTGACCTGGGATGTGACAAAGGGGAGTAAGTGATGGAGCAGATTTTATTTATGTATTTGTTTGCTTGTTTGTTTTAAAATATATTTTATTGATTTCAGAGAGGAAGGAAGAGGGAGAGATAGAAACATCAATGATGAGAGAGAATCATGGATCGGCTGCCTCCTGCATGCCCCCCAGTGGAGATTGAGCCCGAAACCCAGGCCTGTGCCCTGACCGGGAATGAACCGTGACCTCCTGGTTCCTAGGTCGACGCTCAGCCACGGAGCCAGGCCGGCCGGGCATGGTCTTCCCTGTCGCACTTCTTGCTCTGCCTGTAGGATTCTGCTCTTCTCATCCTTCTCTGTGTCTCCTCTTGAGGGGATGAGCGCCAGTAATGCACAGCCCCCGACGATCAGTGCCCACAGCCATCTGTTGAGTTTGCCCACAGCAGAAGGTGGGAGAGTGTTTGTATTTGGGGAGAGACGGCAGGCGCTATTCTGTACCAGCGAAACAGGCGAATGTAGAAAACCCACATTCTGTTCAGTAAGACATTCCTCTGCCTCAGCTACAGTCCTGCTCCAAAGTGCTCAGAGGAATTCAAGTAAAAATCCCCCCACCCCTTTTTTTTTCTCTAAAGAAGTCAATTGTTTTGCCATGACTATTCCCCGTCTCCAACCCCACAAAGGACAGCGAATGCATCCGACGTAACGCCGGTAAACAGCCACGGGCCATAGAAATGGATGGAATTAGGAACACCGGACTGGTTAGAATACACGGCCACACGCATTGTTGCAAAATGATTGGATTCGTGTCTCATCACATTTGCATTGTGAAGCCTGAATATAGTATGATTAGGCATTATTTTAACCACGACATTAAAATACAATTTAAAATGAAATGGCCCTTCATATCATACTAATATCAGTGTTTTAAATAACAAAGGGGATTTTTTTTTAAAAGAAAAAAGGGAAGGATTAGCATTTTGGTTCAATCAGTACAAGCCGTGAGATTCCAGTTGGGGTCCCCGAGAGCAGGTTTTTATTAATATTCCAGAGATGCATGTGTGTTGCCTCTGGGTACATTGAAAAGCCACTTAAACTGCACTTAAAACAGCGCTACAGGATCAAATTGATGTGCATCACCCATTTACAATAAAGCTTGATTATGATAAAGGCATGCGTATTTGCATAATTACATGTTTGATTTTTGGATAATGCAACTCGCAGGACAAAATGTGGCTTCGTGTAGAAACACATCATCCAGAGGCACCATCTGCCGTGGTGTCGACGGCACTGCACGCGGATCAAAAACGGGAGGATGGATTTCTGAGGATCAAAAGGGAAGACGCCGGAGCCATGGGTACACAGCCAGCGTGGCCCCCGGCCTGAGCGTGCGGAGCGGAGAAAGAAAATTCAGGCAAAACATGGTAGGAAAAGATAAGAGCCACGCATCTTCAAACAGAGCGAGGCCTTTCATGACTGCGGCGTGAGATGGGAGAGATTCGGACGTCTGCTCCTGTGATGTCACCCTCGCATTCAGTGGACGCTCGGCGCTAGGTCCTAGGTTTAGGAGGGGCACTTGAGAAGAATCGCTCTGAACAGGGTGCTCCTCGGAGAGGCTGCCGTTAGATGCCGCAGGGGGCGTGGGAGAGAGGAAAAAGCCTCGCTTTTCTTTGTGCACTAGAATGGGGTGGTGACGACGCTGAGCTCGGAGACTGGACTTAGAGATGATCTTTCCTTTTCTTCTTTCTTTAGCTCCCCCGCCCCCTCCTAAATGGTCTTCCTGAATTTTTTTGTCCTGTGCTTTTAAAAAACCGTATAAAATACACAGTTAAGCCGTAAAAATAGAAAAGGAAAGATCCGTTTCCTAAGAGCACTGTTCTTAGGAAGAGGAAGCCCAGAGAAGGCACACACACACACACACACACACACACACACACAGACACTCACGTGCGAAACGAACCTCCAGAGCTTCGCGCAGCGCTTAGCAGAGGGCAGGGCGCGCCCGAGGAGGAAGGGGGCCCGGTCACAAGGTGATGAGGTCGTCTGATTGTGAAATTAGCCGCGGACCCTAAGGGCACAGCGTCAGAAAAGGAGGCGCACTGGGCAGAAGGGAGAAGGACTAAGGAGTGGCCACAAGTATTCTCATCTGGGCTTGTGCCCTGTGAGTCCCCAGAGTGGCCTGACTCAGACGATCAACAGGAGACACACTCCTTAAGCTGGCCTTGCACTCTGGGTGTCAAAGTTGATTTTTGGCTAATTAGCATAACAAAAGGAAGAAGGAATAACAGGGACAATGAAATTATAATTATGTTATATCATACTGGTGGCCCGGTGCATGCATTTGTGCACCAGTGGGGTCCTTCAATCTGGCCTGCGGGATCTGGCCAAAACCAGCTCTCCGACATCCCCCGAAGGGTCCTGGATTGCGAGAGGGCGCAGGCCAGGCCAAGGGACCCCACTGGTGCACAATTGGGGACAAGGAGGGACGCAGGAGGTTGGCCAGCAGGAGAGGCATTGCAGGAGGCTCCAGGGCATGTCCAGCCTGTCTTGCTCAGTCCTGATTGGCCGGACCCCAGCAGCAAGCTAACCTACCAGTCGGAGCGTCTGACCCCGGTGGTCAGTGCATGTCATAGCAACTGGTCGACCAGTCAACTGTCTGCCCCCTGGTGGTCAGTGCATGTCATAGCGAGCGGTTGAGCGGCCTTAGCATGTCATTAGCATATTATGCTTGGATTGGTTGAACGGTTGACCGGACAACTGGACACTTAGCATATTAAGCTTTTATTATATTGGATGTGTGTGTGTGTGTGTGTGTGTGTGTGTGTTAAAAATGGCAGGAATTATGGTAGAGCAGAGTTTGCAGGAATTCCTGGAGAAGTAGAAAAACACCAGCTGTAGGAACCTTCTATTTCCTACTTTTGATCCAAGACAGATCAAGTGAACAAACACGAAGTGAGGACAGAGGACAGTAATGTAAGGACCAAGGTAGATGTGTGCCCACCTCCCTGGGGTTTGCTCTTTGTTCTGGTTGTTGTATGTTTTTACCACAGCATGCTCCTCCTCCCCCTGTGAAACCACCTCTAAGATGGTTACGCACCAGCGTCATCGTTCCCGGGGGGCGGGGAGAGCCATTTCCATCCACGTCAGGAGCAGGGCATGCCTCTGCCCTCCTCCAACACCACTGTCCTTTACTCATCGATGAGAGGCGTTCACTAATGAAATTAAAAAATAGAACAAAATTGAAGGTGAAAATCCTAACTAAAGAGGTAAGTCTATCATCATTGATCTATGAGTGCAAGAGAATAACCAAAGGCTACAAAAAAAGAAAGAACTTATTATTTAATATGGATTAAATCAGTCTACTTACTCCTATTTTATGTATACAAACAACTAGCAGGTAGACAGTATTAAAAATGGAAAGCTGCAGTAATGATTGCAGGAGCAGGGAAATGTCCAGGGAACACTTAGCTAGAGCTGGGGACGACCCCTCCAGGAAAACTGTGGGACTCACTCGATGAACACACTGTAGACTGAGTGTCAGCCTCACGAGTCCGTGTGCAATGGGCTGTGCTTGTGCGATGCTTAATCTTATGTGTCAACTTGATGGGCCACAGGGCGCCCGGTGCCTGATCAGAATGATCCTGGGGTGTCCGTGGTGTTCCTGCGTGAGGCCAGCGCTGGGATCCATGGGCTGAGGAGAGCAGATTGCCCTCCACGGTGGGTGGGCCCCATCCAATCAGTTGAGGGCCTGATAGAACAAGAAGACCGGCCTTCCCCACCGCCTGCCTGGCTGAGCGAGGCATCAGCCTGTTCCTGGTTTTGGACTCAAACAAAACATTGGCTCTTCTTGGGTCTTAAACCTGCCAATCTTTGGGCTGGAAATTCCACCTCAGCTCTCTGTGCTGTCAGAGTCGCAGACTTGGGCTTAATATATAAACACACACACACACACACACACTATATATATATATACACACACACACACACACACGCACATATCTACATATACATATCACATATATACATACAATATATATAAACATGTACATGTCTATAGACATATGTGATACACATTTATATACACATACATGTGTATGCATTATTGTCCATATATGTAGACATATAAAATAGAGAGAGATCTCCTGTGAGTCCTGTTCGGAGAACACTAACAGCATATTCAGAATGAAATACAATGTTAAGAAAGAATCTTTTAGCAGAAAGATAATCAGGAGGATATGATTTCCTCTCAGGATGGGTTTTTAAATGTCAAACCTCCAATATTCGCAGTTCCGAGCCACTTTCTATTTTATTCTCATGCGAAAGGTCAGTGGGCGGAGATGCTCCTGTGCCCAGCGGGCTGGCGTGCATGATGGCGCCCGGCGCCAGGAAAGCGCAGACTGCTGCCGGAGGAGCTGCTGACTTTGAAGGGAAGTTTGGCCCGAAGTGGTGCCCTCTCCTCCCTCCTCACCCTGCTCCTGAGCGTCCCCTCGGGCGGTCTGTTCTCAGTGGCTCGGAAAACACTCATGTGACCGGGGAGATCGTTCCGTGCTCCCACAAATGACTATCCAGTGCTCCCGGGGCGAGGGCTCGGGCAGCACCCGGTGTGCTTTGCTCAGTTCGGCAGCGCCTGCTGCAGAATCAGGCGGAAGAAACAGCAGGAAACGGGCAGCAGCGAAATAACGGGATCAATGTGTAATGACCAGTATGGAACTGAACGAGACCCGGGGATAACGCATGAATGGAGCTGGATAACCATGGGGTCGCCGGGGGCGTTTCTCTGGGAATAGGACATCCTGCCCGGCCGGCGTGGCTCAGTGGTTGAGCATTGACCTCTAAACCAGGAAGTCAAGGGGCCCATCCCTAGTGTGGGGTGTGTAGGAGGCAGCCAGTCAATGAATCTCTCTCATCACTGATGTTTCTACCTCTCTCTACCTCTCCCTTCCTCTCTGAAATCAATAAAAATATATTTTTAAAAATAATAATAAAGTAAAATCCTGGTAACTTGGGCCGGAGTGTGGCAGTGGAGATGGGGAGAAGTCGCCTTGAACCTCAGTTGGGAGACATCGTTGAACCCCGTGATGGGGGAGCTGCAGCGGGAGAGAGAGGGAGCCAGTAGAAGTGATTCCCAAGATCAGGTCCGAGCCCCCAGGTAGATGATGGGGCCAAAGGAAGGGCCGGGGGAGGGCCGTTTGCGGGGGGAATGAAGCCTGGGTCTTGGGGGGACGGATGATGCATCCACGGAGGGTGTTGTTGCAGAGACAGACGTGTGAGACGGGAGGGGAAGAGAGGCTGGGGCTAGAGGTTCAGACAGGAAGCGCTGGGGCCTGGACATGGTATTGAAGTCACAGAAATGGGTCCAGGCAGTGAGGCCGGGTCAGGGAGCTGGCCAGGGAGCGCCCGGAGC
The DNA here is from genome assembly GCF_027574615.1 of Eptesicus fuscus. Classification (NCBI taxonomy): domain Eukaryota; kingdom Metazoa; phylum Chordata; class Mammalia; order Chiroptera; family Vespertilionidae; genus Eptesicus; species Eptesicus fuscus. Next base: position 1,484,605 of record NC_072494.1, on the reverse strand, counting down.
GGGAAACAGTTGTGGAAAGTACTAGGAAACGGAAAGTCGGGACAAACTGGTTGAGCATAAAACAAAGCGCCTCCCAGGCGCCTGTGTTAGTTCCTGGCGGTCGCAGTAAGGATCGCGGCTCCGAGGCACACGCTGTCTTCACTCCCCGCGCTGCTCCCCGCCGGGTCGTGGGCTCCTGGGTCTAAGTTCTCCTCGCGGGGGGCTCGGGGTGTCGGGCCGGAGCCTCGCATGGGAGGAACCCTCTTTCTGAGAAGCTCTGCACTCACTCAGCCGCCAGCCTCCCTGGGCTGCGGTTTCCTCGTCTGTGAAATGAAGTGTTTGAACTCGGTGACCTCCGGGTCCCCTCCACGCTGGGCGTCTGCCAGCCTGTGAACGTAACCTCCGTCTCCACGGGTTCTGGCCACGGGCGAGCGCTCTTGGCAACACGAGACGTGATGGCCTGCAAACCACAGCCCTCCTGCTCACTGTTCACTGAAATAAGTCTCTTCTCCCTCGTCTCTCAGGCCCCATTGTCCTGAAAAGGGAGGCACATTCTATGCCCGGCCGGTGTGGCTCAGGGGTTGAGCGTCGACAGGAGGTCAGGGTTCGATTCCCGGTCAAGGGCACAGGCCCCAGTTGCAGGCTTGATCCCCAGTGTGGGGCATGCAGGAGGCAGCCAATCCATGATTCTCTCTCATCATGGATGTTTCTCTCTCTCTCTCCCTCTCCCTTCCTCTCTGAAATCAACAGAAGTGTTTTTGTTGTTTTAATAAGACAGAGACCCCTGTGTCCCACAGGAGAAGGCAAAGACCGTGTAGTGAACAGGGAGGTCAGAGGAGGCGGCGTTTTGAGCTTTTCCTCCTTTCCCGGGTGGAAAACGTGGGCACATGGCGAGTGTAAAGACAGCTACCTTTAACCTTTTGCACTCGGATGTCGAGTGTGACTCGACACGGTTAGCATCGGTAGCAGGAATCGAGAAAAAAGCAAGCGAGTGCAAAGAGTTAATACGACTCATGGCGTACGGGTGTTCCTCGCTAATGGATGACAGGGAAGAGCCAGAAAGCAGGTACCCCGAGAGAGAAAAGGGGAGACTGAGTCTGTTCTGCAGGAGTCATTCTCTCAGAGTCGCTGCGGGAGGTAAGCGATTAGGACAGCTAAGAGCAGGGGTCCCCATGCTTGATCACCCCCTGGCACCCCCCAGGGGCCCCCCAACAGCCACCTGCCTCCCTGCTTTGTCAAACCGCGGAAACACGTTGTTTCACACACCTGTTTTGTTTCTTTTTTTAAAATATATTTTTATTGATTTCAGAGAGAGGAAGGGAAAGGGAGAGAGACATCAATGAGAGAGAGAGTCGTGGATTGGCTGCCTCTGGCACGCCCCACACTGGGGATCGAGCCTGCAACCTGGGCATGTGCCCTTGACTGGAAATTGAACCCTGACCTCCTGGTTCATAGGTTGACGCTCAGCCCCTGAGCCACACAGGTGGGGCTCACACCCTGGTGTGTATGCGACTGGACAGGAGATGGCAGAGAGGGAGGGTTATCAGTTGGTGTTGAAGTCATGGTGCTTCCTGGCTTGGCTCCCAGTGCCCAGCACTCCGCGTCCTCACCGGGGCGCCGGGGACACGGCGCGGGGAGTGCGGGAAGGTGGCTGCTGCACTCGGATTTCCTACGGGCTCCCGTGAAAACGTGAATTCATTTGGAAATGAGACCGATGCAAGTTAACGTTTTAAAAGAATCTATCAGATACGCGATTTGAATAAAGCTGTGAATGGAAAGAGGTAATTTGTTTTAATTGCAGCTGTTTCACTGACGAGATAAGATTGCATCGTGTAAGATGCTACTAATATGGTTAAGTACATTTTTCTGCCAAAATCATCCCCGCCATTTGACAGGAGAGGATGGGGATGCGGAGGGCAATAAGGGGCCCGTGCCCACGGCTCGTGGACGCCAGGCTGGGATGGAGGTGAGCTGAGCTGTGTGGTCCCCACGGCCCCTCCTGCTGGTCCCTCTGCCAGGGGCCACACCGCCCAGACTTACCCCTCCAGGGTCCTTTCACTGGTCCAGTCTCTCCTCCTCAGACTCCCTGACTTCCCTTCCCGTCACAACCACCCTGAACATCCAATAGAAGTACTAGTCGTTCTCACAGGCAGGCTCTCCCTCCTCCTCCTCCTCCTCCTCCTCCCCATCCTCCTCCTCTCCCTCTTCCTCCTCCACCCCCTCTCCTCCTCCCCCTCCCCTTCCTCTTCCCTCTCTTCCTCCTCCCCCTCCTTCTCCTCCTCCTCCTCCTCCTCCTTCCCCCCATCCTCCTCCTCTCCCTCTTCCTCCTCCCCCCCCTCCTCCTCTTCCTCCTCCTCTTCCTCTTCCCTCTCTTCCTCTTCCCCTTTTTCTCCTCCTCCTCTTTCTCTTCCCCCTTTTTCTCCTCCTCCCCCTCCTTTTCCTCCTCCCCATTCTTGACTGTTAAATTCAAACGCCTGCCATTTAAACACTATGAAACAGTCTCTGGGAACCGTATTTTTAAGCCCCATGGTTCTCACCAGGCGGATAAAGGACTGTGTTGGTGAGCAATCTTATAACTCCTTTTTGCGTTTCAAATAGTCTTGCTTTGAAGGCTTTCCGCGGAGAGGCGCCAGGCGGTGGTTGTGGAGTGGCCACGCGTGCTCCGCGCTTCCCCGCTCAGCTCTAAGCTGGGTATTACTCCGTCTGCTTCCATCGAAGGAGAGCGAGGCCCCGGGAGGTTAGATAAGCAGCTCAAATCCTCAGACACGGGCGCAACCCGACCCAAATCTCCTCCCTAAACTCCTGTTTGTTCTAAAGGTGCGGTCCTCCACTGCGGCGGATAAACCCTGCTCACTCCTATAGCGCAGGGACGTCTGTGCGGGACTCAGGCGGGTGAGCGGCCAGAGACCTTCTGGGCAGCCCTCCAGGCGAGCGAGCGTTTCCATAACCTCAGCTGCACCCGGCAGGCCTGGCTCTGTGGCTGAGCGTCGACCTATGAACCAGGAGGTCAGGGTTCGATTCCTGGTCAGGGTGCGTGCCCAGGTTGGGGGCTCGATCCCCGGTGTGGAGCGTGCAGGAGGCAGCTGATCCATGACTCTCTCGCATCATTGATGTTTCTCTCTCTCCCCCCTCCCTTCCTCTCTGAAATCAATAAAAATTAAAAAAAAAAAAGAGGTGGGAAGAGCCAGACGCAGTAGGTGCCTTGCTCCTGAGGAGGGAGGCAGGCACGCCGCCCGCTCCTCGCACCTTCCCGAGGCTCCGCTGTCAGTGCTGCCCGAGCAGCCGCTCCTCTCTCTCCGGGAAGATTCCCTGGCCCCGCAAGCAGACGAATCGTGTTTAGCTCCCGGGCAGGAGAGGGCTGACCAGTAGCTCTACCTACCCACCCACCCCACCCCGATCTGGCATCTTCCCTGCACGGTTTCCTGCCCCCCCCCCTTCACCCAGCCTCCTGCAGGGCACCTGGGCATCCAGGTCTCGGCAGGCGGAGGCTGGTCTGGCGGCCTAGCGTGCACCTGTCAGGCAGAGCCTGCGGGTGAGTTCCCACGGCAGGAAGCCGCTCTGAATGGCGTGGGCTCTCTGGCTCCCGCTGGCACACACCTGGCGGCGTCTGCCCGATGGCTGCCCAGAGGCCCAGGTGTGCATCTGGCGGCCGCCTCGCCAGCTCATCCTGCTTCGATGTCTGGGGCTGCGAGTGCAGAACAACCTCCCAGGCTAATGAGCCGCACAGACAGGCACCTCACAGAGGCTCACAGAGGCTCACAGAGGCCAGCGGGCAGCCATCAGCTGGGGGCGGGGGGGGGGGGGGAGCAGCGGGAGGAGAAGCAGGAAGCGCAGGTCTCATGCTGACAGCCATCCCCAGCCTCCCAGCAGCTCCTCCTGGCGGCGGAGGCCAGTGTTTCCCAGTCACGGCAGCCCAGATGGAACTGTTTTCTGGAGGATTCCTGCTAAAGAGCTGACGTCTCTCCGACACACTTCACGTTATTTTTCCTTCCTCCTTCTTCCCTCCCGTGGTGTCTGATTATCTGACTTTATGAAGATAGATTCTAAGAAAATGTAGACGGGAGATAAAATGCCCTGCACGCCTCTGCACACCACCAAGCTTTGTGAGATCATGGCTTTTTGTTGTGGTTATTAAACGGAGACATGCAGCTCCTGTACTTACTATTGCAATTTCCTACCAAGTTGTCCACAGGAAAATTAGCCTGTGACCTGGAAATAAGACAACAGACATAAAATAAACTTCATTACTTAATGATTGATGGATTGATTTTAAAGATAGAGAGGAAGGGGGGAGGGGGAGAGAGAGAGAGAGAGAGAGAGAGATCTGTTGTTCCACTTATTTATGCACTCAGTTGATTCTTGTATATGCCCTGGTCAGGAATTGAACCCACAACCGTGGGGTCTCTGGACTATGCTCTAACCACTGAGCACCCGGCCAGGACCATAAAAGAAGCTTCTAAGACTCAACTCGTAAGGCCGCCTGGTCGCAGGCGAGAGGCAGCTGCGGGACCGAGCAGAGAAAGCCCGGTCCCCGAGCCCACGCCCCTGCAGGGCCGTCTGGCCACGGGCAGTGCCCGCGCGGGGTCCCTGCTTCGTGGGCAGACATTTATCTCAGCTCCTCGCTGTTTTTATTTCCGGTGACAGACCTTCCGCTGCAATCCCTCGGAGAGCCGAGCCGAGGGCACAGGAGAGAGAACAGACGTACAGACCCCCGGGCAGCAGCAGGGAGCCCGGCGGCCGGCCCCGCCCACGGGAAGTTCAAGGACGAAGCATCGCCCTTCCCGGCACAGCCCAGACAGGTCCTCACGGGCTCGGCCCCTCCCGGCGGGCCAGCGGGCCTCTCTCTGCTGCTCGTCCTGCCCGAGGCCCTCATGCCTGGGAGGAACCCGCTTTCACCGGCGCGTCTGCGGTGGATGGAGAAGGCTCAGAACTGGGTCCACAGTGAGAGCTACGAGTCGTACGTTTGGCAATTACAGTTATATTTACATCGCCGGGTGCCCGTCGGCGACTCGGCCGCCTGGATTCATGGGATGAGTCACACGCAGAAGTCAGGAAAACGTGGCCTACGTCCCCGAATCTTTCCTGTCTGGCAGGAATCCGAGTTGACACCACCGTCTCTGCTTGGTTCCTTCCGGCCAACCCTTCGGTTTCTCCCAGGAAAGGAACATCGGGCTGGACTCTGAGCCAAAGTGCTCCTCCCCGGCCAGGCCGGCTCTCTCCTCCCCGTCTCGCCCTGCTGCCTGCATCCCGACTCTGCACCCCGGTCCTCCGGGTGTCAGTAGCCCCCCCTGCAGGCGTGCAGGGCTGTGCTGCTTGTGCAGTGACCTCTGATGAAACGGAAAGACGTAGGCAGCCAAACAACCGGGGAAGGTTAAGCTGCGTAAGCCGGGGCGGCGCTCCGGGGAGAGCTCCTGGGACTGCGGGACCCTCCCGCTCCGGCCTCCGGCCTCCGTGGTCGCCTGCGCAGCTGCCTCCCTCTCCTGCGCGGGACCGACTTGGCTTTCCTGTCACTCAGGAGGGGTCACTCGGAGGGGCTTTTCTGAGTGCGCCCTCTGCCCGCTCCATCTTCATCGCCTGTTCATAGATGTTTGAGGATTCTCCAAGGAGATATGTTTCCTAAGGAACGGTCTGAGTTGGAGGAATTCCCTGCGGCCGAGGGAGGCTCATTTTGAGTCCAGCCGGCAGGCTCCGCAGGAAGAGTCAGGAGCAGACGATGTGCATGACCTGGAAGTTGAAGCAGGATGTGGAGTTGGGATGAGACGTGACCTTGGGCGGCAGGGCGGCCCCACCTCCGTGTTCACAGTGTTGGGATCCTCCGTGGAGGGAGGAGAGCCCTCCTCGCCTGCCAGCCTCTGGAGCGTTTGGTGAGGACGGGAACGCGGGACCTGGTATTGGTGGAGTTCTGTCTCTGAGAGAGAGGACGGGAAACGCTTCATGACTGTGGGTCTGGCGGGGGGTGGCGAAGGGGAGGGGTAAGAACTTGGTCTTCTTAAGACAGGAAGAGGTTTTCAGTAGCCAGGTCTGAGCTCCCGGGCGCCTCTCGCCTGCAGTGATCAAGTCCCAAGGCCACGATCAATACCATGTCCCCAAGCTGCACTGCAGCCACGGGCTCCCCGCAGTCCAGCTGCATCAGAGAAGCCGGGCCTGACGGGCACGCCTCCTCGTGTGGGTCCCCTGGCATCTCCCCACGGGGCCAGCACTCGCCCTGTGAGCCAGGACGTGTGTCAGGCGGAGGCGGGCAGTCTTCATGGTCGCTACTCATCTCCGCCTTGTAGCCTGGAAGCAACCACAGCCCAGACCCAGACGGGAGCGGGCGGGGTCACACCAAACCTGAGTCAGGTGTGGTGCTCCGCCAAGGGCCTGTCACCCCCGGAGGACAGAGCTGAGCGTACCGTTCTTTGCAGACCGTATCGGGTACCTAACGATTAAACGCCTGGCTGCTGGGCTGGCCTCTGAGTTAAAATGCCGGCCACCACTTACTCGCTCTGGGGCCTTCCTTGGGCAAGTCATTCAGTTGCTCCATCCCTCAGTTTCTCACAAAAAACTACGACGATGAAACCTGCCCCGTGGAGTCATAGCGAGGGTCAAGTTTAACAATCCCTTCAATGTGCCAGCACAGGCGAACCTCTCAGGAAATGGGGCCACGGATGCCGTTTACAGCACGATGTCCTACTGACAGGGGTTGCGTAAATGCTTAGCGAGATACTTAATTCATGTTTCAAGTGTATCCTTAATGGATCTTCTGATTGGAAGATAATTACTGTGAAAATTTTTATTAAGATAATGTTAATAAAAGGCCTGCCTGCAGATCTAAATATCTGTAGATATTGAAGTTGACGACTCGAATCTTGAGCAACAAAAACCATTTGTGGAAGGACGCAGAACAGCGATGGGCGAGGCCATGCAGAAAGCCAGTGCTCAATTTCGTGGCAGGAAACAAAATCAATTCTGGAAATTTATCATTTTTTAAAAAAAAATTGAAATATCAATACATTAATTTAATCAGGAGCCATAAATACAAATTTTAAAGAGCAAATCAATGCCAGAATTTTATTTTTTGATTATTTGATAAAGTTAAAAGATTAATAGATGAGTAGACCTCCAAAATCAATTCCTATGTTTACTCGAATAAAAACGTTGCTATTTTGTCATAATTATTATTTATGTACAGCATTATGTCTCGCTAAATGAATAAGAATCAGTATACATGAAAGCTTGCTACATAAATGGAGAACAAGGTGAGGAGAATGTTGAAATCGCAGTCAGTGAAGGCGGGATTTTTAAGGGAGAATGGTTCCCATTTCCCATCACACACGCATATAAAGTAAGTTAGTAAAATATACTTAAGGCATTTAACCTTAAGAAATACCATGATGTCCTGCCGGCCGACGTGGCTCCGTGGTTGAGCATCGACCTATGAACCAGGTCACGGTTGGATTCCCAGTCAGGGCACATGCCCGGGTTGCGGGCTTGATCCCCAGTAGGGGGTGTGCAGGAGGCAGCCGGTCAATGATGTTTCTATCTCTCTCTCCCTTCCTCTCTGAAATCAATAAAAATACATATTTTAAAAAATATCTCAACGTATGAACTTGAATGTGGTTTACTGGGGAGGAGGGGTACACGACATTCAGAATGCAGCAAGCCCTGTTTGACCGTATTCCCTGAATCCTAAAGGTCGGTGCTCCCGGCTGCATCTGCGTCGTGTGGGATGGAGAAACCGAGGCCCGTTGTGTGGGTGGCCGACCCTCTGGCTCGGCTGGTCTGCTGGTTCTCGCGGCTTCCCCCATCGTGAGGAGCTCGCTGCCAACCTCACCCTGGCCAGTTCCCGCCGCCGGCCCGGGGCCCAGAGGCATCTGAAATGCTGGCCTTCACCGAGGCAAAGCCAGAAGCCGCTGCCTTCCCGTCAGCCCATGACCCGGGGCCCAGTCCGCAGCTGGCAGGCACTCACCAGCCAGGCCTGCGCTGCCCACACGCCGGCCTGCGGCTCCGGTCCACACAGTTTCTCCGATGACAGAAGTGTGGGGGGCGCTGTGATATTGAGGCGAACACCAATGGGGACCTAACACCCCCTCCCGTCCTTCCTGCTCAGATGCTGGCTGTTTTTTGTTTACTTTTTAAACATTTTTATTTATTTCAGAGAGAGAGGAGGAGAGAGATAGAAACATCGATGATGAGAGAGAATCATGGATCGGCCGCCTCCTGCACACCCCCCACTGGGGATGGAGCCTGCAGCCCAGGCCTGTGCCCTGACCGGGAATCGAACCCTGACCTCCTGGTTCCTAGGTTGATGCTCAACCACTGAGCCAGCCGGCCGGGCTCACAGGCCTTTCTTTCCCTTCTGACCGCGTGGGTTGCGCGGCCTCCAAAACTGCAGGCAGGTGGCCTTGTGCGGGGCCGGTGTCTGGGTTCAGCTGACAGATGCCAGATTAATTATGTCTGGAAGCACAGGGATTTACGTTCGGTGCCTGCTTCTCCTCCGGTGCTCAGAGCTGCTCCGAGAAAACAGGTGCTGCGTGCAGCGCCCTCCGTGCCCTGGGGGAGTGCTGGGCCTCTGGGGCCGGGAGGCGGCGGCCGGGCTCCAGGCCGAGGCTGAGTCCTGGGCAGGGGGGGGACCGCTCTCCTTGTTGGATCAGGAGCTCCAGAGAGGAGCAGGCCTCTGCCTCCCAGATCAGGGGGGCCGCTGCAGAGCGTGGGAAGAAACCCTACAAAGCCAGTGCTCTGAGCTTTGAATTAGCTTCCCAACATCCTCATTCCTTTTATACTTTCATTGATTCCAGAGAGGAAGGGAGAAGGAGGGAGAGAGACATCAATGATGAGAGACAATCACGGATCGGCTGCCTCCTACACGCCCCACACTGGGGATTGAGCCTGCAACCTGGGTAAGTGCCCTGACTGGGAATGGAACTGTGACCTCCTGGTTCATAGATCGACGCTCAACCCCTGAGCCACGCCGGCCCAACATCCCCATTTTTCATTCAGAAGGTTCCCGAACTCTAAGCAGTCTGGGATCGTGGAGGACTTGGAAGGCTCCCCGTGACCCACACCCTCTTCAGTCCCCGTCGCAGGCCGTTGTCCTGGAGCCGGAGTAGGCGGCAGAGCCTTACAAAGCCTCTCTGGGTGCCTGGTTCTGGGGGGTAATTACGTGTCTCCGTTGAGACTGGACGGGCGCCACGAGTGCAGAGAGCACGTTTGAAGTCACTGCTGTGGAAGGCGCCGGGTCCCCGTGTGGAGCCCCCAGGACAGCCACACGCTACACAGCTTCCCGGGCGTAGGCGTGCCGGGGGCATCTGCTGGAAGTGCCCACGCGCCCTCCTGCGCCCTCCTCCTGCCCCCTCCTCCTGCACCCTCCTCCTGCACCCTCCTCCTGCGCCCTCCTCCTGCGCCCTCCTCCTGCGCCCTCCTCCTGCGCCCTCCTCCTGCCCCCTCCTCCTGCCCCCTCCTCCTGCACCCTCCTCCTGCACCCTCCTCCTACGCCCTCCTCCTGCACCCTCCTCCTGCCCCCTCCTCCTGCGCCCTCCTCCTGCCCCCTCCTCCTGCACCCTCCTCCTGCCCCCTCCTCCTGCACCCTCCTCCTGCACCCTCCTCCTGCCTCCTCCTCCTGCCCCCTCCTCCTGCACCCTCCTCCTGCGCCCTCCTCCTGCCCCCTCCTCCTGCCTCCTCCTCCTGCCCCCTCCTCCTGCCCCCTCCTCCTGCCCCCTCCTCCTGCCTCCTCCTCCTGCCCCCTCCTCCTGCCCCCTCCAGGCGGCTGCTGTGTGGAGAGAGTACCCCAGCATCCACTGGCGGGGGAGGGGGCGTAGCAGAGGCTGCAGCTGCACCTCCTTTGGGAGGAGAAGGTAGAATTGGCGTTGTCCTGGAGACGCTGGGAGAGACTCCGTGGGCAACGCCGCATCGGAGGGGAGCGGTCCCTCTGTCCCTGACGCGGGAAGGCTGCGGACGCAGGAGTCTGGCATCGGCGGGTCTGCGGTTACCGAAGCCTTCCTCCGGGGGAGCCCTCCTCTATTGTCTGGGAAGTGGGGCTTCTCTCCTCGGCCCTGGCAAAGCTCCAGGTCACGTGAGCCTGGTCTCCCTACGGCTTCTGCCAGCAGGTAGAGGTCAAGTAGGAACACTATATAGGCTGTCCCCCCAAAATGCACACACACATTGTGAGTAACGATAAAGGGAGTGTTGATTAACATACAGGTCATTTTTTGCCCTAGCCGGTTTGGCTCAGTGGATAGAGCATAGGCCTACAGGCTGAAGGGTCGTGGGCTCGATTCCAATCAAGGGCACCTACCTCGGTTGCAGGCTCCATCCCCGGCCCTGGTCCGGGGGAGGGTGTGATATTTCTCTGTGTGTGTGTGTGTCTCTCCCTTCCGCTCTCTCTAAAAATCCATGGCAAAATACCCTCAGGTGAGGACTAAGAAAAACAACAACAACAAACAATACATGTGTTGGAAATTGAGCGGCAGCTGTCGAGGTGGACGTCCATTTGGGGGACACCCTGTGTATAGCTCCCAATGGCACCCTCAGAACAGTGCCTTCCCCTGAAGCTGCAGCGAACAGAATTGAGGTCTTGCAGGAAACTGCACATTGAGTCCTTCCCGAGTCCCGGAAAGGACCCTCTCTCTCTCTCTCTCTCTCTTAAATAAAAACAAACAGGAGACAACTGGCCCATGGGAAGCCATGGGCTTGACTCATTCCTGAACAGACATTCCTCAGGAAGTCCCAAACACGAAGCAATGGGCTTCCTGGACCTGTACAAGTTGATGGCGGCTTCCCGCTAGACCACAGCGCGTGGAACCAGCGGTCGCGGTGACCAGCCGGCCCTGCAGGGACCCGGCGGTCCCTCCTCGCGCTCCGGTGGCTGCAGGTGGCGCTGCCGCGGGAGGCACAGGCCCTGGGGCAGGCGCTCGGCGATGCTCCCGCTGCAAAGCCCACCCTCCTTGGTTCCTGTTACTGAAGAGAGGCCTCACCTGGGCCCGGGTGAGGCCACGCGCCCCTGGGTCCAGGTGAGGCCTTGCGCCCCTGGTCCCGGGTGAGGCTGGGTCCCTGGCCCCGGGTAAGGCCACGCGCCCCTGGGTCCGGGTGAGACCACGCGCCACTGGACGCGGATGAGGCTGGGTCCCTGGGCCCGGGTGAGGCCATGTGCCCCTGGGTCCGGGTGAGGCCTTGCGCCCCTGGGTAAGGGTGAAGCCGGATCCTGGGTCCGGGTGAGGCCGTGTGCCCCTGGATCCATCCGGGTGAGGCTGGGTCCCGGGCCCAGGTGAGGCCACGCGCCCCTTGGGTCTGGGTGAGGCCACGTTCCCCTTAGTCCGGGTGAAGCCGTGCCCCTGGGTCCGGCCGAGACCAAACCAGAGGGAGTCGGACCTCCGTTACCACCATTTGTCCACCATCCAGAGCTGAGTGGTCAGTGCTGACATGTACACATAAGGAACTGGTGGACATTGAAATTGGGTCTCAAAAGAACTGTTGGTCCAGAAAGAAACTCACTACAGACTGATTCATTTGCCTGTCAGCATAACTATTATTGCTCATCTCACATTCAGTTCTTATAAGTATATCTCTAGTGACACATGATCTCACTCATCTAGGGGAAATGATGAACAACATAGACTGAGGAACAAGAACAGACCCAGAAACAAGGAGGCATCGATCGGACTATCGGGCCTCAGAGGGAGGATAGGGGAGGGTGGGGGGAGGGGGAGAGTTCAACCAAAGGACTTGTGTGCATGCATATGAGCCTATCCAACGGTTATGTTCAACAGGGGGTTGGGGCATCCGTGGGGAGGGGTGTGGGATGGGAATGGGGGGATGAGGACAAATATGTGACACCTTAATCAATAAAGAAATTAAAAAAAAAAACAGAAATAAAATTAATCTATACTCAAAAAAAAAAGAAAGGCCTCACTGAGTCGTTGCTTCTGCCCGCTTTTCAAAGCTTACTTTAGACGTTCCGTAACGTGGAGCAAATATTTCCATTGTTTAAAATAAGGGGGTTGTCCTAGGTTGACTTTAATGTCTTACATATTGTATGTGATTTTTATGAATTCACTTTAGAAATTGTTTTCCTCCTGCCAACAAGGGGCCCGGCGGCCTGTGAGCCAGTGCCCGCTCTCGTCCGGGAGCAGAGCGGGTGTGGAATGCGTGTTTGTTGTTGCGCTGAATCCGAGACACATCTTTCGAAATTGCTCCTAAGAAGGGAAGTTAGGGACCACGATGCAGCTCACGCCTTCCGGTGCCCCTTTTCAAGGGTCGTCGTGGGACAGTGAGGATGCAGAAGAGCTTGTGGAACTGAGTGTTGAGCTTCTGCGTCCACAGTGGCCTTTAATCACGTACAAAAATTATGTCTATGAATGTCCTTCTAATATTGAGTAACAGCTGTGCTTACACATCCAGCGAGTCCCAGCAACTCATAAATTAAAATAGTGGGCAATCTTGCCCTAAATTTATGTCAGCAAACGCATGGTCAGTGCAGGCTAGGATGTTAAATCACACACGTGAAAGACACTTGCTTAAACCAAAGACCAGCTCCATTCGTGTCAACGGTTTAAAAAAATGGTTAAATAAGTAGTTGTGAGAGACTGGTATTTTTCTATACTTAAGAAATGTGGGCAGATTCGCCTCAATTCACAATTGAAATTCTCCTGGCTGAGCGGGGAGGGTCAGAGGGCTCCCGGACATCTCAGCATCCGACGCGCTCCTGCGAGCCCCACGCCGGCGGCTCGGAGGCTGGGCCGTGTGAACACAGCCACTCGGTGATGCGATTATTTTAAATCCGTGGCGTCCGTCCCCTCCCACAGCGTGCTCTCTGCTCCGTGTGCACCCTCCTCTGCTGACACTGATCCCTACAAGCCGGTTGGTACCCCCGCCCTCTGGGGGGACTGGGACTGGAGAGGACAGATTCCAAGAAATGGGTCCCCGCTATGGCCCGACCCGGGGAAGCGTCCCAGAAACACCGCGAGGGCGACAGCGGTGTGACCGTGCGTCCAGCGCCGACACGTTTCTTCAACTAAAATGAAAACTTACCCAAAAGCTGGGGACGTCAGACAGAGCGTGGCAACGGTCCTAGGACGAGCCGGTTCTGCCGAGAGGAAGGTCCGGGAGGGAAGAATGCAGTCGGGGTGATCCTAACCCCGACTGCGGGTGTGCATCATTGTGGCGGGATGATCACGGGGTTCCGTTTCATGTGGGAGACGCTGCCGGCTCCGTGGCCCTAACAACAAGGACGCGGAGGCAACCAGGAAGGCCGTAAGGCGCCCGTGCTGGCGGTCGGGGCCCGCGGTCTCCGGCTGCTCCGGTGTCTGCTCCCCCTTTCTGAGTCTCCGCGTGTGTTTTCTCCATCGTGTCCAGGTGCTGGGTTGTATCGAGCAAGAAGAACACGAATAGGTGCACCCGCTCCGTTTCCCAGAAGCTTAACCAGCCAATCCCTGTGGAGGTGCAGGTGTGTGTTTCCGGTTGGAAGCTGTCCACGTTGTTCCCTCCGTAGGTGCACCTGATCTGTGCAGACCCTTCATCTGTTCACATTGGTGATGACCGCTCAGCGAATCCAGCCACGGAGCCCGTTCCTAGGACTGATTTTCCTGTCGATTCGTATCCACGTCATGTTGCCTCTTGCTTATCTCCGCTTGATCGTCCGCCAGACCTGGTCTTCGGAAGAGCCTCACCCGCTGGAGGACATGTTCCCCGGGGCGGAGATGGAGCAACGAGGCAACGGGCGTGAAACACACCACTTCGCCCAGCAGCGAGTGCGAGTCTGGGCTGGGCGCAGCTTTGGTTCCACCTGGCCTCTCGCCGCAGGGCCTGCGGGGGCGGGGGTGGGGGGCGGGGGGGCGGGGGGCGGGGGGGGTGCTTCCTGCACACGCCGCCACCTCTTCCCTCATGCGCGATGGGAGACCCGTGTCACGGCAGGAGCAACACGCACAAAGCCGGGGAGGCAGGGACACAGCGTCTGAAAGCCTCCGGAGCCGAGTCCAGTCGGCGGTGCTGCCTAGCGACGGGCACGCATCCGCCGGGACTCCCGCAGCGGGAGGCAGACACGTGGGAGGCGGGGATACTCATAGCCGAGTCGATGAAAATAGTACAGGTTGGAATTTCATTTTAAGAATCAAGGGAGGGCCCTGGCCGGTGTGGCTCAGTGGATAGAGCGTCAGCCTGATGACTGAGGGGTCCCGGGTTCGATTCCGGTCGAGGACACATGCTTGGGTTGCAGGCTCGGTCCCCAGTAGGGGGCGTGCAGGAGGCTGGGATCCATGATTCTCTCTCTTCATTGATGTTTCTCTCCCGCTCCCTTCCTCTCTGAAATCAATGAAAATATATTTTAAAACAAACAAACAAAAAAAAGAATCAAGGTAGTGACCCCAGAAAGAGAATGACCCTGGGCTCCTCCAGGCTCCGCCCCCGACAGGCACCCGCTGCCTGTGGCTGGGTGGGCAGGCGACAGCCAGGGCCCCGCCAGGAAGAGTTCAGTACGTGTGCAGGGCGTCCCCCCTAAACGTGCGCACACTTGGCCTGATTATAAAGTCGGTGTTTATTAACATGCAGTTCGTTTTCAAAATGTGAAAGTCTCTACAGAAACGAATCACTCGTTTGTCAACGCCTGTGTTCACACGGATGCCCGTCTGGGCCAGGCCCTGCTGATGACGGGAAGCGAGGGAACCGCACCATCAAGGGTCGTCGCGTGCGTATCTGTGCGCCCTCCGTTCGTCGACGGCGGCTGCTGTTGTGCCGTGAGCTTTGTCTTTGACGGAGCCCCACGAGAAGGCTAGTGGCGCTTCAGGACACATTTTCTTTGTTCGGAGCTGCGTCTGGCTTCCCCCGTTATTTCAGATCCGTTAAACCTGAAAAGGAGTGAAAGTTCAGTGAGTTGTCAGCTGTTCAAGTGTGCACACATTTTGGAGGCTCCCACCAGTGACGAGACAGGCTGTGCGGACGCGCCTGTGGCCTGGCCCCGCGGGCGGGTCCCGTCCACCAGTTACTACAACACGGAGGCTGTTGCTTGTTTCCGATTCAAAGAGACAGACGCCATCTCGTGTGTAAAACAGTTGCTGACGATGTTCAGTGATTTTAGTTCAACAGACGTACTACTGTTTTATTATTGTCCCCATATTTAAGTCACAAACTATTTCATCTTATTTATTTTTTTAAATATTTTTATTGATTTCAGAGAGGAAGGGAGAGGGAGAGAGAGAGAGAGAAACATCAATGATGAGAGAGAATCATGGATCGGCTGCCTCCTACATGCCCCACACCAAGGATGAGCCCACAAACCAGGCCTGTGCCCTGACCAGGAATCGAACCCTGACCTCCTGGCTCATAGGTCGATAATCAACCCCTGGGCCAGGCCGGCCGCGTTCCTTAATCTCCCGTCATTCTCTCCCTGTGCTCCGCTGCAGCCACAGCCCGTCAGCAAGCACTGGCTGCTGGAGCGCGAGGGAGGCCGCTCTCGGGGGGCAGCACATGGAGGGGCTCCGTATCCCCACTGGCCACGTCTGGTCCATCCCAGCGGCCACAGGCAGGCCTTCCAGGAGTAACGCCTCGTCCGTGGAGCGCGGGGGGCCCTCCTGTGCACCCGGAGCCTCATTTAACTCCCAGGAGCCCCACGGGCGAGAACCGAATAGCCAGGCCTTCCCATATGATCCGAACCACAAGCCAGGGAGACACCCCGCCGAGCGCCCGAGGGACGCTTCGTGCCGTTCTCCGTTGTCCCAGGAAGGTCTTCCAGCCCCTGTACTGCAAAGGCTCCTGAGTTACAGCCTCCAGACGTTAGGTAATCCCAGCCCCTGCGGCAGCGGGCGCGGCCTGCGACTAGCGGTGAGGTCACGTGATTTCTCAGAAGCACCGGGATGGATGGGTGAGATCATCATATGTGCCGTGGGTGAGCGATGCTCTCATCCTGCGTGACGACCTGCAGTGGTCTCCATTGATTTTCATCATCGTCAGGCCCAGCCCCCCTCCCCTGGGAGCCCCCGGGAGAGAGAAGCAGCGCGGAGCCATGTTAGACGGCGGCTCAGATGCTGAGTCACTAGGAGATGGTGACGCGTTCATAGCCGACCGCGACCGAGCGCCACCTAGACCCTGTGTCTCTCCCTCGGGCCTTCCAGCCGGGGACACGTCCGGCTTCTGGGAGGAGAGCGGGGAGCGGGGGGAGGGGTCCCTAGAAATAGCCACCACCGAGGAGCGCATTCACCTCCTTTTCCCAGGAGGAGGCTGCCTGTGTGATTCTAGTCCAGGAGGAGCTTGCATGTTACATGGTGATTCGTTCCCACGTCAGAAATTCCATAAAAACCTCACAGCCGGAATATAGGTCCCAGCAGAGGGGAAAGGAAGTAGGAGCCGAAACAGACGGGGCAGCAGGACCCAACGCCCACCACCCCACCCCCACCCCCACCCCGGGAGCCAGGGGCGTTCTGGCGGTGGGGAGGGGGGCGCCTGGGAGAAGGTTGGGTCCTCACCTGTCTGGGAGGAAGGCGTTCATTCACTCATCACATCAATCACTTGCTCTCTCGCTCTGTGGACACTGAGCCCACGTCCTCCAGGGACCCCCGTGCAGGCCCAGGGCTGGTGAGGAGGCAGAGGCCCGTGCTCAGGGCTCCGTCGCAGAGGGAGATGGAGACGCACAGGGCCCTTAGCGACTCCGAGGAGGACTGGCCCCGGGAGGGAGGGCCAGCTCTGTGGGTGGTGAGTGGTGGGCCCCGTCAGGTCTCACAGAACAGCCTCCAGGTCACTCTCTTCCTCAGGCCGGCTCTCAGCACCCGCCTCTCAGCACCCGGCACCCGGCTCTCAGCACCCGGCACCCGGCTCTCAGCACCCAGCTCTCAGCACCCGGCTCTCAGCACCCGGCACCCGGCTCTCAGCATCCTCCTCTCAGCACCCGGCTCTCAGCACCCAGCACCCGGCTCTCAGCACCCGCCTCTCAGCACCCTCCTCTCAGCACCCGGCACCCGGCTCTCAGCACCCGGCACCCGCCTCTCAGCACCCTCCTCTCGGCACCCGGCACCCGGCTCTCAGCATCCAGCTGAGGACGGAGGACGGAGGACAAGCAGGCAGCTGGGCTGACACTGCGGCTGCTCCCGTCCCACAGGTTCCCCTGCAGTCGAGCCACGTCCTGGTCCTGGACTCTCCGCCCCCCCCCCCCCCCCATCTTCTCCCTCCTGGGCTGACGGGTCCAGGGTGTCACACTCAGCCCCGCTGGGCCATCGTCACACCCCGCCCGCGGCCGGAGCATAGGCCCGGGGGACAGGGTCCTTCCTGTGGACGTTCACACTGTCGGGGAAGAACGCCGTGAGCGCTCAGGGTGAAAGGCGGCCCGTCCGGTCCCTGAGGGCCTGAGCCTCCTCCTGGAGAGCGGGACGCCGGCCGGGCGGGGCGGCAGCGGGGAGCGGAGCTGCGAGGAGAGACATAGAACCGCACAGGCTTGTCCAGCGGGAACTTGTGGACGCTTAGCTCTCCATGGGATGGCGGAGTCCCCTGCTCTGTGCGCTGCAGAGGCTGGGGCGGGGGGCAGGGGGCGCCAGACCAAGCCACAGTCTCACCTCCGCCTGCAGCCAGGACAGCTGGAGGCTCGGACCCCCGCCCTCTCCGGGCCCTCTACCTGCCAGGCCCCATCGTCTCTGCGCCGTCGGTCGTCCTGATGGGGGCAGAAGGGGGTACCCACGCGGGGTCTTAGCGGCAGCACCCACACAGCGTCAGCACCATCCAATTCCAGGCTCACCTGTGATGGGAAAAGTTTTCCCAGGAAAGGAGGGACCCACAGACTTTCTGAGATGGCTTGATCCAAAAATTTAAATTTTAGAAAATTAAGCAAATGGGAAACGGTGCGCATGTAATCGAGCAGAGACTGATTACGGGAGCGGCTGCGGTGTTCAGCTCGAAGCGGGCTGTCCCTGTGTCAGACACGGCTGTGACCTCATCACAGACCTTATTCCCGGCAGGATGGGGGGCGGGGAGCCAAGCTCTGCCGTCCCCCAGCCCGTCTTACTGTGGGGGGAGAGCCAGCACTCGGGTCTATTATAAAAAGAAGTAGAAAACGGCATCTTTGGAATCAGAAACAACACGCGGCAGGGAATCCGGAGACGAGGCCGCAGCTTCTCCTGTGAGCAGAGAGAATGTTGTGTTTACGGGGTGTCGGGAGGAGAGACTAGCCTTTCCGCTGTTTCAGTGCGCCCGCCCCCCATCCCCAGCCGGCGCGGTTAGGACTCCAGGACCACGCAGACGTGGGCAAGCCGACGCCTGGGTCCCACGTCTAGTGGCTGAGCTGAAACACGGCCCGATGGGTGGCACGGAGGCTCCGCGTGGCGCGTGTAGAAGGGTTTCGGCAGCAGGTCAGAGCCCCTCACCCGGGGGGGGGGGTCAGGGAGAGGCCAACGGGAGAGGACCCCTGAGAAACGGAAGACTCTGACCTGCCGAGAAGGCAGAGGGTCTGTCGTGGGAAGAAGTCGGTGACACCAAGAGAGGAAGAGCCGGGAAGCGGGGGTGTGGGCGCGAGCCGTGTGCTGGGAGGCGGGGCTCCTGAAGATCCATCTGGAAGGTTAGACCAGGCCCCACGGCCTCCGTGCCCTCAGGGAGCTTGGGAGCCGGGCCGTGTAACTCCTCGTCCGCAGGGTGGATGGCAGAGGCTCGGAAACCAGGAAGTGATTCATGCAAGGTGACCAGCGAGGCCAGAACCCCAGGAGCCACGGACCAGGGGATCTGGGGGGCCTACGTGTCCCTCCCGTGGTTCTTTCCGGGGCGCCTCACAGGGTGATCTCCGTGTTCCTAAACGCCAAGACAGGAGGTTGTCCGAACCCGTTAATGTGGGAAATCTCAAAGAAGCACGGGAGAGCTTCGAGGACGGACATGACATCGTTGAGAATGAGTCTTGGAAAAGAGAGCAAGGAAAGCAAAAGGGGCATATTGGCCCGGCCGGCGTGGCTCAGTGGTGAGCATCGACCTATGAACCAGGAGGTCACGGTTCGATTCCCGATTCCCGGTCAGGGCACATGCCCGGGTTGTGGGCTCCATCCCGGGGGGTGGAGGGGATGGGGCGGAGTGTGCAGGAGGCAGCCAATCCATGAATCTCTCTCCTCATTGATGTTTCTCTCTCTCCTTCTCTCGTCCTCTCTGAAATAAATTTAAAAAATATATTTTTTAAGAGGAGCATATTGTAGAGGTGTGAGAGACAGATTTAAAAAAAAAAAAAAACCGACGCAAGATGAACCTTCCAAAGGTCTATGCGGTCGGCTCAGCGACATGACAGTCGGCGTCCGCGTGCTTTAACTCGGCCTCGACCACCCACAGCACAGCTCTGAGCGTGTGCCTGGCAGGCCTGCTGCAGAAACCAGGGCACTTAGACAGAAGGGGCATAACCCAGTTGGTGGTGAAGTTTGTTGCTTCCGTGCCGCCTGGTTTCAGTAATTCCCGATCCAGTCATAAGCAAAGGAAACGTTGGGGTAAGCCAATCACCCAAGAGCATTATGGGAGAACTCCCGCACTTATTAAGACGGTCGCATTTCATAGACTGGAGCTTTTGGGAATAGAAAGCGATGTTTTTATTGTGGTTTAGAAAGAATCCTCACTGCGAATTCGTAAGATTCTCCAAAGCTTAATAGCACACGAGGCAGATACGTACAAATAAATACAGGGGAGACGAGCAATTTGTCTCAGCCGCCGAGAGAGAAATGCGTCACCCAATTGGAATTAGGCCTAAATGGGAACTGCAACAGTTAAGCCAAATAATTTTCATCCCCATCAAAACGATGCTCACACACAACTTAGCGTCTGTTTTGATTACATCCTCAAGGACTAATTGCCTCCTTTCTCGGGTCTCGTTGGAAAGCGGGTCCAGCAGTGTTTCGCGTGTGGCCTTTCGCCCTGGACACCCCGCCTCTCTGTCGAAGACGCGGTTTCTACGGAAACACAGCCACCGGCCTGTGTGTCAGGCAGAACGGAAACAGACATGAGCAGGTTTGCAAACCCTGCATCCCGTGGCGGCCTGTGGACTCCAGGTTGGAATGAAGGCACTCCTTCCTCACTTTACTATCAGGTGTCATCGTGGAGGGCTGCCTGCAGGGGGCGCTGTGCGTGCGCCGCCTCGCTCAGTCTTCAACACAACCTGGGGGCGCCCCTGGCGATCCCCACTGGGAGGGCGAGGTTGTACTTGGCCTCAAGCTCCTGCTCCCTTCATGGTTGTCACACGCCCCCCTCGGCTGCAGGAGAAGAAACACCCCTCGGCTCGGCTCAGCGGGGACAGAGGATGGACTGGGGGGTGAGCCGCGTGCCAGGCCTGAGGGTGAGGAAGACCTGGCTGCTCGGGAAGGGGAGAGGGAGAGGCGTGGCTGCAGCAGGAGGGGCGGCTCCCTCCTTCCTCAAGGCTACTTTTTGGCAAGAGTCGCCATTGGGTGTTTCTGTGGTTAATGAACTTACCTCTCTGTTATATCTCACTGCCCCCCCCCCCTTTTTAATCCTCACCCAACGATATTTTCCCATTGATTTTTAGAGCGAGTGGAAGGGAGGGGGGAGACAGAGAGGGAGAAACATGGATGTGAGAGGGACACATGGATTGGTTGCCTCCTGCACGCACCCCGACCAGGGCCGAGGATCGAGCCTGCAACCCGGGCATGTGCCCCTGACCGGAATCGACCCTGGGACCCTTCAGGTCGACGCTCTAACCACTGAGCAACACCAGCCAGGACCCTTTCTGCCCTTGAGGTTGTTCAGTCACTGTGTCCCTCCTAAGCAGGTCAGAGCTCGGCGACTGGGTTACTTCCCGTCCAGTCCGGTGTTCCGCGAACCGGAAAAGGCCGTTGCTGCTGAGTGCTGGCACGGGTACTGCTGCTCCCCAGGTGCCCGGTGCTGGTGCCGCCTGGCGCTTCCCAGCAGGAGTTGGCGCTGATGCCCCCAGACCCGCCCCCGAGACCCCGTGGTGCCCGGCCAGCGGCCCAGCACTGCGGCGCCTCCAGCTCCATCCCACAGGCCAAGCCTGGGGTGCAGATAACCCGTTAGGAGCTGGGCCGTGTGGCTGTCGTGAACCCAGTGTCTCCTCCGTCACCTGTCAGTTTCCTGGGCTCCCTCCTCTGCGTGTCACCGACCCCCACGTGTTACACAGTGAGCCTGCCCCTCGCCAGCCCGCCTGTTTCAGAAGGCCAACCCCTCGGCCCCCACCTCAGCTCGTCCAACGTATATATTCTTATTGGTCTCAGAGAGGAAGGGAGAGGGAGAGAGAGAGAAACATCAGTGATGAGAGAGAATCATGGATCGGCTGCCTCCTGCATGCCCCACCCTGGGGATGGAGCCCGCAACCCGGGCCTGTGCCCTGACCGGGAATCGAACCGGTGATCTCCTGGTTCACAAGTCGACTCTCAACCACTGAGCCCGCCGGCCCGACTGCTTTGCTTCTTTGAACGTGAATGTGTCCTGACTTGCAGCTGAATAGCTGCGTAAAGATAATTACACGTGGCGAGACAGGAACTTTGTGAAAAAATTTTTCCCTTGAACGTGGGCCCCGCACACTTCAGGCGGCTCGCGGTGGCGCTGGCAGCTCAGCGGCAATGACTGCGGGTGTCGGAGGTATAATTTCCCCTGCAGTTTTGCTCAGGCACAAAATTCATAATTCTGATGTGTGGCAGGTACTCATTACCCTCACAGGAGGGGACATGCACACGCCACCCGGGAGGGCGCAGCCTTCCTTCCCGCCGGCGCTGCTAACGAGATCCAGCTAATTAGGTGTGCGGGTCAAGCCCACTCGTGCGGCGGCCACAGA
The DNA here is from genome assembly GCF_027574615.1 of Eptesicus fuscus. Classification (NCBI taxonomy): domain Eukaryota; kingdom Metazoa; phylum Chordata; class Mammalia; order Chiroptera; family Vespertilionidae; genus Eptesicus; species Eptesicus fuscus. The sequence continues at coordinate 1,462,911 of NC_072494.1, read as the reverse complement.
GCTCCTGTCCCGGGGGGCGCGTGGAGGCTCCGTGGACCCGGTGTGAACGGCTCCCGGGGAGCGGGCGTCCGCTCGTCGTCCCGGCTGACGGCCACCCGTCGTCCTCACGTTCTCTGCGTTTCCTTAAAGCAGGTGGCGTGGCGTTGACTGTTTTGTTAAGTGACTTGACCACGTGACCCCCACGTCCCCACCGGTGAGCACGCCTCTCCATGCAGAGACGGTATGTACAGCGGGCGACTCGGGCATGCTTCGTGTTCTGAGTAAGACCTTTTGTTAATTTATAAAGTAATCGCGGTGAAATGACACCCGAGCAAATGAACCCCGGGGAACGGCATGCCATTTTGTAAGTTTTGTGGGGGCCAGTGCAGAAATAATGCAGCCTTCACAACTGCCTGCAGGACGAGGGGGTTCCCCATGCATTTGTGGTTTTCTACCTTTATTGTTGACAGTGTTACAGATGTCCCCCTTTCCCCCATTGCCCCGCCACCCCACGCCCCAGGCCTCCACCGCCCCACTGTCTGTGCCCATGGGTTATGCACACCAGGTCTTTGGTTGATGTCTCTCCACCCACCCGCCCTCCCCGCCCTCCCTCTGAGATCGGACAGTCTGTCCCACGCTTCCGGGTCTCTGGATCTGTTTTGTTCATCAGTTTATTTCGTTCTTTAGATGCCACACATGAGTGAGGTCCTGGGGTGCTCGTCTCTCTGCCTGGCTGACTTCGCTCAGCATCACCCCCTCCAGGCATGGGTACCTCGGGGGGTGAGGGGCTCCGGTTACATGGTCGATGGCAAACCAGTTTAACTTTGCTTCCCACGCTTGCCCTCGACCGACCGCCGGCAGCGCTGTGACAGGAGGGTCCGGGGAAAGGCTCTGTGGTCGATTGGTGATGTCTGCTGGTCGGACATCGGGGCGCACCGCTCTGTGCGCTGGTATTTGCTGCCTTTGGTTTATAACTTCGGGGACGCCCGCTCACAAGCCTTTAATCGAATATGGATGCCCCTTCGTGTGACAGTTAAGAAGGAAGGGTCCTCACCTAGAGCTGTTGAAGGGCACAGCGGTGCCATCTTCCACACAAGGCCTGACACGCTTGCTTCCCTGCTGTTAGGACTCTGGCAGCTGGGAGAGAGTTGAGCGAGCGAGCGGCTCCGTCTTCTTTCTGAGCTGAAGCTGGGCTCATCCCTCCCCTCGCCTCCAGGCCTCGTCTGAACTTGAGAGTTGGGCTAACCAGGTCGGTTCTCCCTTCCCGGGGCCATTCCCTACGCCTGCCCGCCGCCCTGCACACCCCTTCTCCTCGCACTTCTGATGAAAAGCAAGGACATTCTCCAAGGAGGCGCGCTTTTGGCGCCGCGGCTAAATGGAAGGAGGGACGCTGAGGACACGCGAGCGCCGGAGAGCAGGCTCCTGACGGGCTGTCAGAACCGCGTGTACAATCTTCACGGCAGCAGAAGCCGCTCGTCACGTTGACAGCCCCACGCGCCCGGCGGAACACGGTTACCCGCGCAGGTCTGCGCCGCTCCAGGTCGGCGTCCAGGCAGCCTCCGTTCATCTCCATGGAAAGCAACCAAAGGACACGTGTTACCCGTTTACAACGAGATTTATACGGCGCCGCCGCCTGCGTGCTGCATCTCCCGCCGCGTAATTAGACCGGGGTGGTGATTACTCAGATTCCACACACGCTGTAGACGCCAAGACAACATTCAACGAGTCGAAAACAATATCCTTAGCGGGAAAAGATGTGGCATTCACAACAGGGGAATTCTAAGGCGGAAAAGGTCGGTCATGAGACGCGAGTGTCGTATGTAGACATAATGGGGCGGCTTTGTATTTCCCGGGAAGTGGCCTTCTTTTTAAAACGCACATGTTTTCTTGCTCAAACATGAAGCCGTGTGTTTCAGTCTCTAACACGTTCCTTCTAGAACCTACACACAAGGCTTTACTGATGTTAGTTTAAAACACAGCTAATCTTGGTACACTGTCAAAGTAGGGAGCAGCGAGTTAGGTTCAAATTACATGGTCTTTGTAGCCTGGGTTTCCCTGGTGTAAGAAATGCGATGTTGTATTAAATGCAGTATAGGAGAAAGTTGTGAATAAATTGAAAAAAATTATAACTTAGCATAATTTTACACACACACACACACACTAGAGGCCCCGGTGCACGAAATTTGTGCACTCGGGGGGTCCCTCAGCCTGGATTGCAAGAGGGCGCAGACCAGGCCAAGGGACCCCACTGGTGCATGATAGGGGCTGGGGAGGGACACGGGAGGTTGGCCAGCTGGGGAGGGACTGAGGGAGGGCTCCAAGGCGTGTCTGGCCCGTCTTGCTCAGTCCCGATTGGCTGGACCCCAGCATCAAGCTAACCTACTGGTCGGAGTGTCTGTCCCCTGGTGGTCAGTGCATGTCACAGCAAGCGGTTGAGTGGCCTTAGCATATCATTAGCACATTACGCTTTGATTGGTTGAACAGATGACTGGACGACCAGACACTTAGCATATTAGGTTTTTATTATATAGGACTAGAGACCCGTTGCATGAATTCATGCACAGGTGGGGGGGGCCGGCCTGCCCAGATAGGGGCCGGGCTGGCAGTAGGGAGGGGTCATAAGCGGTTTGGGGGGCCGATCAGGGCCCCCATCAGGCCGGTTGGCTGCCGCAGTGTACGTCATAGCCACCAGTCATTCCGGTCTCTTGGCTTTTATATATATAGATAATTTTATTGATTTCAGAGAGGAAGGGAAAGGGAGATAGAAACATCAATGATGGGAGAGAATCATTGATTGGCTGCCTCCTGCACGCCCCTACTGGGGATTGAGCCCCCAAACCGGGCATGTGGCCTGACCTGGAATCAAACCCTGGACCTTTCAGTTCACAGGCCATCGCTCTATCCACTGAGCCACACTGGCCAGGGCATAACATAGCATAATTTTAAAGTAAAAAAGAAAACGAAAAGTGTAAATAGCGATGAGCAGCAGAGCGCCCTCCCTCGAGGATGAGCGTAAGTGTCACACCCGCTGAGCCATCGCTGTGTCCCTGGGAGAGCGGGACCTGCTACGGCGCCGAACACACACAGGATAGGACCCCTCCGTGCGCCGGGTCTGTCGTGACCTGACACTCCCTCCAAAGAAAGAGAGCCGCCCTCCCCAGTCTCGGCTGAAGCCAGAGTATATGTGGGTCTGGGGCTGCTGCCCCCCACCCGCTGCTCCCCTCTTCACAGTGAGGGTCTAGGGCCCGAGTGCCTCGTCTCCAAGGGGTTCCTGCTTCAGACGCGCTCACAGGAACCCGGATTCTGGTCCCGGTTGGTTTTCTGCCCACAGAAGGGCATGGCCGCTGTTGCTATGGATTCTCCTTCGTTCCCTTGGTTTCCAGGCCTTTCTCCACCACAGGCATCCAGGCTTATCCTCAGTAGTGGTGGGGGAGGGGGGTGACGGGGGGGGGGGCTGAGATTTGATTCATCCCAAGTCTAATGCGAGTTCCCAGCCCAGTCAGGAGAGCCTGTGCCCCACACGATCCTGACAGCGTCTGGCCGATGGCCCAGCCTGGTCTGCACCTGCAATTGCACCCCCAGGCAGATCCCTCGGGCCTGCACCCCAGGCCGATCCCTCAGGGCCTGCACCCCCAGGCAGATCCCTCAGGCCTGCACCCCCAGGCCGATCCCTCAGGGCCTACACCCCCAGGCAGATCCCTTGGGCCTGCACCCCCAGGCAGATCCCTCAGGGCCTGCACCCCCAGGCCGATCCCTCAGGGCCTGCATCCCCAGGCCGATCCCTCAGAGCCTGCACCCCCAGGCCGTTCCCTCAGGCCTGCACCCCCAGGCCAATCCCTCAGGGCCTGCACCCCCAGGCCGATCCCTCAGAGCCTGCACCCCCAGGCCGATCCCTCAGGCCTGCACCCTCCCGAGCGCCCCCGCCTCAGCCAAGGGCAGTTTGCTCAGAGATGACGCAATCCGTCCGCTGGGGAAGGATTGAAGAGGCCCTGCTGTCATCTGAAGTAAATTACCGACTCTTCGAATGGCCAAGCCTCGTCCAGACAAGCTTAAGTAGCAATAAATCCCATCCATTAGAACAGGTCAGAAGCGCCCTGACCGGCTCCGGTCCAGGCAGCCGATGGAAAAGCCCATAAACTCGGACTCCGTCTGTCCAGGCGAGGCTGACGGGTGCCCGCCAAGGGGCGTGCGCAGACCTCACCCGTCTGCCCTCCACACAGACGCGCCAGAACCGTCCTGGCGCTGAGGGGGCGCCCTCCCTTACGGGGTTAAGGGTGGCGCTTCGTCTTCCCGCGGAAGACAAGCTGGAGAGCCTTCCAGTTTCACTTTCAGGGCAGACAGCGGTTGCTGGTGGGACCTAAACGCACCACAAAACACAGCATCCGCGCCGCGCACCCGGGAGAGAAGCGCCCTTCGCCGTGGAGAGACGTGGCTCCCGAGGTGTGACGCAGCCACCCGCCCTCGCACCCGACGGCGCAGGCTCATGCCTTTCCCCGACCTGTGCCCGTCGTGGCGGCAGCCTTTGCCAGTGTCCCCGGGCCAGGGAGGCAGAGGATCCAAGCCCCATGGGCCCCAGCGCGCACCCTCGGCGTTTCATTTCCTGAGTCACTTTGGCTCCTTTCGGCAAAAGCCAATGTGCTGACCGCCGAGCGCGCTCAGGGCCAGCGCCGGCGGAGGATGAGCTCCCGCGGTCCAGGCCTGGCCAGGAGACCGGCGGCTTCCCGCGTGCCCTCCCTCGAGGAATAGCCCTTGTGAAAGGATAATGGGTGAAGGCCAAGGTCGCTCAGACCTACCAGAGTGTGACGGACACTTCCGGAAGCCCCCCGAAGCCGGTTGGTTCTGTGCCCCCACGGAAACATACATGCAGTGACGTAGATGAAACACATCAATGTGAATGACACAAATTCCCAAGCCCACTCGGAAAGAAGTCGCCGCCCTGGCCTGTGAGGCGTGGTGCGTTGCAGCGAAATCCATGTGCCAAACGGTTGTGAATTCGATTCCAGGTCGGGGCACAGACCCAGGTCGCGGGCTGAGTCCCCAGTCAGGGTGTGTCAGAGAGGTAACTGGTTAATGTTACCTCGCTCCCTTCCTCTCTCTCTAAGTCAGTGTTTAAAATGAACATTTCCTCGGGTGAGGATGAGAAATAAATAAGTTGATAATGTACATAATCCCACATGTATTAAGTAACTTAAGTTTCTAGTTAAACATTTTCTAGACACACACACACTCCAAGTCAAGATGGATTCAGTGGTGAATCCTAGTAAACAGTTAAGTATAAATCAATACCCTTTTTGATATTGTGGACATCGATGTAAAAAAACCACGAAGGAAATCTTCGCGACGCGCCTTCAGCCATGTGTAGCTTGAACAAAGCACCGAGAGGAAGCGGGGCCTCCTGCAGGACGGCAAGGCTGGTTCGGTATGAAAACGAAGGGAGAGCAGCGTGAGGTGCCCTGGCAGGTTCCTGGCGAGGGCTGGGGGGCGCGTCTTGCTTGGTTCAGTTGAAGGGTTTGCATTAGAATCATCTGGATTCACCCCGAATGGCAATGAATCACAGTCCCGGGAAAGCGGTTAATATTTGGTCTGAAGTCCGACATTCTGCCTTCGGGAATAATGGGAAGCAGGAGACAAATCCGGCAGAAGACGTTTGGGGGTGATCAGCATGCGATCCAGGATGCTCAGGAAGGTGCTACAGGGCCTGGAGGGTACGTGGATGTGAGTGGTGACCGGTAAAATGGTAGGAAAGCCGGTTGGGACGCGTTCGCTGCCCTCTAGGCGTACTGAGAGGAGGATGGCTCTCTGAGTCGGGTTATTTTAAAATTCAAAACATCATTTGGGATGTCTGACCCGACGTCCTCACCACCTGGGATGCAGGAAGGAACATGTTAAATAATTGCTTTGGGTTCTCAAACGAGAAGGAGAACCGAGAAGAGAAGCCAGGTTGTCTGCCGCTTAGTTCAACGACTTCTCTGGACTGCTGCCGCCTTTTCAACATGTTCTTCAAAGACAGCGATCATAGTCGATAACATTGTGGTAACGGCGCGTGGGGCCAGGTGGATGGGTCCGCGAAATATCAGGAGGATCGCTTTGTAAACTACATGGCTGTCTAGCAGCTGCAACTAATATAAAATAGTATGGGATGCCAGAGAGAGAGAGAGAGAGAGAGAGAGAGAGAGAGAGAGAGAGAGAGATCTAATCTAGAAAAAGGCCATAAGTAGATATTTTGAAAGTCATGCCTTTGGTAATGGCAACACAAATTTCAGGATCAACGTCTTTCATGGGCTACAAAGAAATTCTCTTTTAAACTTATAAAGTGAGAAATCGGGAAAGAAACCTCCCCTCCCGCGAATCTACCTCCGAGGGTAGAAATCAACCTTTTATGTCACAACATGATGCATAGAAATACAACCTCAAGCATCAAAAATTAATACTTTCTACCTGAGCCGCAACCCCCTGACCGCGGGTAATGTGAATTATTCAAGGTAATTTCCGTCGGAGAAACGCTCCGGCACCGTCCGCCTCTGGGAATGCAGACAGCTTAGCCTCTGCCTTCCCGGTGGGGGAGGGGGTCCCCTCGGTGTCGGTCTGCTTTGGCCGCCGTGCGGCTTGGGAAGGTGTCAGCACGCCCGACGGCTGGAGGGACGTCCCCGAGTGTTCAGAAGTCACGGCGCTCCCCCTGCACCTGCTGAACACTAATACGCGCCGAGGAAACGGGGGCACAGCGCGTCCCCCGACGGGACACGCTGGAAGCACGTGATGCTGTTACTCTCCACAATTCCCGGGCCCCTCCTGCCCCTCCTCCTTAAACAGGGTCGGCAGCACTGCCCGGCGGGTCGTGGACAATGCACCTGCGCCGCGTTGTGTTCTGAGAAGGAAACGGAGCCGACGAGGGACTGAGAGAGGCGATGAGGGGGTCACGTGGGCACCCTCTCGTGGCCGGTGCTTGCCGACGGGGAGGGCTTCGTTTCTAGGGAGGAGGGCGTTCCAGGGAAACGGGAGAGAAGTCGTGTAAGAAGACATAGTGGTGAGGTTGGGAGGTTTGAGGGCAGAACATCTCGGCTCACCCAGCGGGCTCTGCACCGAGAAAGGAGAGTCCGGGTTCCCGGAGGGGGGGGCGGGGGGTGTTCGGTGTATACTGCCCAGCGTTTTGGAAAATAACGCGGGCCCTTTTGCCTGCTTGAAACATGCTAGACTCTTTCTTTTTCACATGCTAGTGCAGAACTGAACTGTAGAGGCTGTTTCTAAATAGTGACACGTTGGCTTGATTTTCCCATTTTTCTAAAAATATCTTTTATTGGTTTTTCACAGAGAGGAAGGGAGAGGGATATAGAGTTAGAAACATCGATGAGAGAGAAACATCGATCAGCTGCCTCCTGCACACCCCCCAACTGGGGATGTGCCCACAACCGAGGTCCATGCCCTTGACCGGAATCGAACCTGGGACCCTTCAGTCCACAGGCCGATGCTCTATCCACTGAGCCAAACCGGTCAGGGCGATTTTTCTATCTTTTCCCTTAAAAACGCAATGACAGTGTGAGGCGCCAACTTCAAGTGTGTGATGTAAACCTCTCCCCAGTGCTCCGTTCCTTCTCGGTGCGGTTTGCTGGGTCCTGAGTAACGGAGAACCTTCAGGAGCAAGTGAATGAGAGATCGTGACGCTCAGACGCGACTCACTGGATCGTTGCCAAAGCAAATGGGGGGGACGGGGGGATCCCTGAGAGAATCCAACCTCGATGCTAAATTCAAATGCATCTGTATCGTGGCAGTAAATCCCAATGGGTTACGCTTTAAGGTGCGCGAAGCAGCGTGTTAGCTGGAACTCCGGTGGAAAGAGGGGGAGAGGACGTAGTGCGAAGCATGCTGTCTTCACGGGGGGCGGGGGGGGGGTTAGATGGTACTAGCAACGCAAAGGACAGCGTTTTGCATGGAAATGATTTCAGGGTCATATTCCCACGGAACGTCCAGAGCGTCAGAAACCGGGGGGATGTTCTCAGCGCCGCACGACGGCTCTGACGTTGTCTGAACCCCATCGAAGCGACCGGAGAGAGGGACCGGCACAGACGTCCTTCGGACATAGACGGCTGGTCCGGGATGATTTTCCCAAACGCTGGGAGGAGCCGACGCGCAGACACGTGTCAGGTGACGAACGAAAGGCTCCCCGGGACAGAGCGCCTCCCCCCTGCTTTCCGCACAATCCGGGCGAGAAGGCGCGAGTGCGTGGCCACGCCAGCCACAGGCACGCACGGGTGATCCGCGCGCCCGCTGCCCAGCGCCTGGCGTCGGGTGGCCCTGGGAGTTGGAGCGCCGTCAGGACAAGTGCCGGCTCCAGTTCGAGCCCTCGGATCGCCTGTCTGACTTAGTCCCCGGCTCCTGCCGCCTTCTCCTTCCCGCGGGCTCCACGCTGTGTGTCTGTCCTTTGGGTGTGAGAGAGGCCATCGCACTGGTGGGCCGCCCCCTGCAGACTCCGGCTGCACTCAGCGCCAGCAAGCCGAGCCTTCGAGGAGGTCACTCCGCGCACGCAGCCTCAGTTCCCGCTTCCAGGAGGCGAGAAGGAGCGGACGAGAAATCGCTGGCCTCCTGAAAGCCCATGGCTTTGTCTCACCCGCTGACCACGTGGTTCCGTGCCATCCTGAGTGATCCGGGAGCCTCCTCCGCTGGCTTCTGAGAGCGCCGGCACGTCTCCGTCCCCTGGCACCCGCTGGGCGACCAGATGTCTTAAGGAACACTCCTGGGCGGGCTGACCGTTCCCTGTGACCCCGGAGGCCACGCCAAGCTCACTCGCTTCTTGACTTGTCTCTGCGCTAGACCTGCCCTCCGGCCGCGGTGCGCACGGACGGTGGAGAGCTCGCTTGCCGAGAAGGCCTCTTCGTTCCCGGTTGGAAAGCACCGTCTTCCTGTTGCCTCGCCACCTTATCCGTGGCCGCGAGGCCTTGTTCGCACGTAGTTTTTTGTGCACCTGAAGGTGACGTGAGCCCCTGGGCGACGGCCTCCAGAAACGGCAGCAGGTCCTGGGGCGGCCTGGGGAAGGCGCCCTCGGCCGCACCGCATCCACATGAGACGGCGTCTTTTCCCGGCAGCGGCAGGGATTCGCGGAGACGCCAGGAGAGAAAGGATGGTCCTCGGTCAGCTCCTTCCTCGGCCCTGATAAAGCGACCCTCTAAGTTTTTGGTTTTTCGTAAGTTTCTTGGTTGAGGATGAAGATGGTGATCCGGGTGCAGGAGGCATCAGCCGAACAGCATGTCCATGAACTCCACGTGGCAGCGATGGGCACAAGGAAAACGCGGTAGGCGTTCCGAGATGTTTACAGGGCTATCTTATCGGAAACACAGGCTTTTTCCTTCTAAGTTTTCCTGATGCCGCGGGTTCTGACCTGGGATGAAGCCACTGAGCCACGCCAGCAGGGCCTCCCCAACCTTCTGTCTTTTATTTTTTTGCTGCTGCTATTTCCTAGGCGGCAGTGTTTACACTCGGAGGGAGAAAATCAATGTTTTCCCTTTGATTGAAAAATAATGCTGGACAGATTGTACCGGTGACCTAACCTGCGAGGCTGGATGTGGGCGGCCCCGGTTGATGGGCCTGCTTCCTCCGCTGACCTTGGCCTCCCTGCAGTCAGCCCAGCCCCTGAGTCGGCGCAGCCGGGGTGCTGCCGCGGCCCGGTGCCCCTGTGGGCAGCGCGCTGTGGACGATGACGGTGTAAGTGGCCCTCAGGCAGGGCTCCGGGTGGCACGCTTCGCCTGAGCACAACACGAGGATGTTTCTCTCCACTCGCGTCCATTCACATGGGAAACGGCCTGCGCGGTCTCAGGGGGGCGTCAGGGATGGGGCAAAGGCGGGAGGACAGGGCTCCCGGGCAGCGCGTTCCCGCAGAGGCCTTCTCGTTCTCACGCTTTGTCACGTATGTGAAAGCCCTCATGTCGTTTGGAAAACAGGAGATGACGTGCGAGAGGGAGATCAGGGACCGAGGTGTCAATCCGTGGGCATCAAGGAGCTTCCCTGGAGGGGCTCCCCCCGCCATCCCCCCCCTCCCCGCCGTTATTACCGCGCCTCCCCACGAGCCTGCGGTCAGGGGTTAGGCCGTCATGGGAGAAGGGGTTAGGCCGTCATGGGAGAAGGGATTCTGTGCAGATGAGAGGAGATGCGGAGCGACTCGGCCAGATGGGAAATGAGTGGGGACATGGGTCTTTCCTCAGAGCCAGGGCTGACTGCGCGGCGGGCGGGCGGGGGGGGGGGGGGGGGGGGGCAGGCAGAGTGGAATGTGAGGGGCGAGCAGGGGCGAAGGGAGGGTTCCCCATACGCCTCTGATGTCACCTTCTTGATAGAGAAATGCCAGGCCCCGTGCAGCCCAAGGGTGTCGAGTTCGAGCCGGCGAGGCATGGCGGCGGCTCTGGAAAGCCACCTGGTGGTGGGGAGCCGTGTGGGGCTGGCTCAGGAGGCAGCCTGGCAGGGGCCCGATCTCCTCCCTCCCGCACGTCGGAGGTTGGGCTGTTGTTTAAGGTTCTCTTCCGGCGGAGCCTGGCTGGCTGGCTCAGTGATTGAGTGTCGACCTATGAACCAGGAGGTCGCCGGTTCGATTCCCGTGCAAGAGGCAGCCAATCAGTGATTCTCTCTCGTCGTTGATGTTTCTATCTCTCTCCCTTTCTCTCTCTAAAAATCGATACAAACATTAAAATAGGTATAGATATATATCTTTAATTTCTACCGTGGAAATGAGGAGCCCAGCACATCTCCCAACCGCCTCTGAGCAAACAGCGCCCGTCACCAGGGCAGCAGCCTGAGTGCCAGGCAGCACAGTCCACGTGCAAACCCTTCTCCAGTTCCTGGAGCCTCTTTCCCTCACACCGGCCCGCGCACATGGAGCACACGGTGCACACGGAGCACATGGAGCACACGGAGCACACGGAGCACATGGAGCACACAGAGCACATGGTGCACACGGTGCACACGGAGCACATGGTGCACACGGAGCACATGGAGCACACGGAGCACACGGTGCACACGGTGCACAGGGTGCACATGGAGCACACAGCGCACACGGAGCACATGGAGCACACAGAGCACACGGAGCACATGGTGCACACGGAGCACATGGAGCACACAGCGCACACGGTGCACACTGTGCACACGGAGCACATGGAGCACACAGCGCACACGGAGCACATGGAGCACACAGCGCACACGGAGCACATGGTGCACACGGAGCACATGGAGCACACAGCGCACATGGTGCACACTGAGCACACGGTGCACATGGAGCACACAGAGCACACGGTGCACATGGAGCACACAGAGCACACGGTGCACATGGTGCACACAGAGCACACGGTGCACATGGAGCACACAGAGCACACGGTGCACATGGAGCACACGGAGCACATGGAGCACACAGAGCACATGGTGCACACGGAGCACATGGAGCACGCAGGGCACATGGGGCATACAGAGCACACGGTGCACATGGTGCACACGGAGCACACAGAGCACATGGAGCACAAGGAGCACACAGAGCACACGGTGCACATGGAGCACACAGAGCACACGAAGCACATGGAGCACATGGAGCACACAGAGCACATGGTGCACACGGAGCACATGGAGCACACGGAGCACACGGAGCACATGGAGCACATGGTGCACACAGAGCACACGGTGCACATGGTGCACACAGAGCACACGGTGCACAAGGTGCACATGGAGCACACAGAGCACACAGGGCACATGGTGCACACGGAGCACATAGAGCACGGGGCACATGGTGCACACGGAGCACACAGCGGCCGTCATGGGCAGACTTGGGAAGCAGGAGGCGAAGCCTGGCTTCTGGAACGCTCCCCTGCATTGGCTGCGCGGGGCCAGGGCCCAGGTGTGTCCTAGTGGAATCTGCTATCTGCCCTGCGTGTGCTCCGTGTGCACCATGTGCTCCATGTGCTCCAACGTTTATCCAGAGCTGCGACCTCTCTGCACGGGGAGAAGCAAGTGCGAAGAGAAGACCATGGGCGGCCCCATGTGGACCTACCCCCCCAAACCCCCACCCCAGCCCGCCCCAGCCCGCCTGGCCTCCTGTGCTCGGCCTGGCTCTCCCTCACAAACAGCTCCATGCTGCTCTCTGCTGCCGGCTCAGAATTCCTGCTCCCAGAGCTCGCAGCAGCCCTGCTGCTCTAAGTGCCGGCCGCCCTGACGAGCCCGGGCCTCACGGGGCCTCCTGATTCACCCCCGGGCGGCGGCTCTGTGGGCTCAGGCTGCCCATTCAGCTGACTTCCTCCAAATTATCTGGGCGCTTGGACCTCAGGAAGGTCTTATTCTAGCCACGGGAATCATTTAGATGGAAAGATCGCCCCTTCCGGAAATGACTGAGAAACCTCACTCTAGCTTCCCCTCTCTGAGAAAGGGTGGAAAGAGAGGATATATTGGAGATGGAGGTGGAGATTAGAAATATCCCCCCATAAATTCCACATTGAGCTCAATTTTAAAGGAGGAAGGTAATAAATAATACATGTGTGGTGAGCGCCATACATGGGACACCCTCAATAAGTCTAAAGGAGTTCGAGGCGTGGTTGAACATTGACCTGTGAACCAGGAGGTCACGGTTCGATTCCGATCAGGGCACATGCCCGGGTTTCGGACTCCATCCCCAGCAGGGGGTGTAGAGGAGGCAGCCGATCCATGATTCTCTGCTATCATTGATGTTTCTCTCTCTCTCCCTCTCCCTTCCTCTCTGAAATCAATAAAAATATACTTAAAAATAAAATGACCATGAAAAGCATACACAATACACATAGAAAGGTGACCTAAGGTACTAACCAGTAGAAAACACTCTAAAAATACGTATATTTTTATCCCCTTAAAAAAAAATACATGTCTATGTAATAATTATTTTACAGGAAAGAACCTGGAATGACTTATCCAAATACATTGGCTGTTATCGCTAATAATGAGATTGTTCTTGATAAATCCCTTCTTCTTTTTAATTATCTAAGTTTTGTCAACAAATCTACAACAAATAGCAATGAGTCTGTGAAAAGGGTTCTAAAGCCAATTTTCATCCATCACGGGAAGAACAGGTGAAGCATGAATAGTCTTCGTCCTAATGCCAATGAGATCCGAGACTCGGTGCCCCCGACTCCACCGACTTTTGGGGGTGACTGCTGCACCCACTTCTCTGTGGACAGATTTAAAGCCATTAAACATGACCATGAAAATCACGTACATGGATACAGATGGATAGAAAGATGGCCTGACGCACTATTAAGTAGAAAACGCTCTAAATATACATATCTCCCTTTTTAAAAACTGCTAGGCTTGCCCAGCCGGTGTGGCTCAGGGGCTGAGCATTGACCTATGAACCAAGAGGCCGCGGTTCGATTCCCGGTCAGGGCACAGGCCCGGGTTGCGGGCTCGATTCCCGCCCGTGTGCGTGAAGGCGGCTCCTTGCTTTTGGTTCAGCGCTCTCGCTCTCTCTCTCTCTCTCTCTCTCTCTCTCTTCCTTTGCACAGGGTGTGTTTCTGTTTGATGACACACGTCTGTGCTTAGACATGCAAACGCAGACAGGAAACACCTTGTGGAAGGATGAAGAACGGGTTATGTGTGGCCTGGGGGCTCTAAGGCTGTTCCCACGGTGCTCCCCGGGGCCAGCTGGGATCAGCGTCACGGGGGCGTCACCCGGAGGCGCCGGGGAAGTGCCAGCGCGGGGGTGGCTGCCGCCCAGCGGGTGGAATGAGTCTCTGCCCGGTCCAGTTTGGACCTCAGTGGGGCTGCAGCGGGGGGGGGGGGGGGGGATTTTAAGGAAGGAAACGGGTTATTCTCATGCACGTTAACGTTTGTGAGCCCCCCGGCTGTCACCGTGTCTCGGGGGGTCACTGTGGCTCCCTCTGGTGTGCCGGCTCCCACAGGGCCGATAGCAGATGCTCCGACGTGGACTCGGCGCCCTGGAGAGAAGAGCGTGTGCGTCTCGGAGGAGACGCCTGGGTCTCCCTCCGTGCAGACCGTGTCGCCGCCGGTGCCGAGTGCAGTCGCCGCCCGGGGAAGTGAGCACTGGGAATGGCTTTCTTCCTCTCCCGGAAGGACCTCTGTTAGCGTCCCTGACAGTCGTGAGCCCCGGCATTGTTGTCCTCGAAAAGACTGAACCAATACCAGTGCGGCTGTGCTTGGGAGAGTAAACGTTAAGTGTCCCCTTCAGTGTATTTCCAATTTCCAACCAATAGATTTAAGACAAGGACATACTCTCTACACACGCACACATGCACACACACACACACACACACACACACACAAGTTTTGTTCAGAGGTTAAGAAAAAAATGACCACGTAACAACCGAGGACAGGCTGCCTTCCGGAAGTGATTTGTGAGCCTGGCGGGCGGGGGGGGGGGGGGGGGGGGGACACGTGTGTGGGTGCCGGAGGTTGGGGTAACGATGCCATGCATGAGAGCCCGCTAGTGACACGGGCAGCGAGGCCGTGTGTGCTTGAGGTCACCCATGTGTGCTTGAGGTCAGCCGGGTTCCCTCTGGACCTCCAGGGTGCTCTCCCTTCTTCACAATTGAGAGCATCCCGGGATGATCATAATGTAAATATCTGTGTTTTCCGATGGTCTTAGGCTCTACAGCAGCGGTTCTCAACCTGTGGGTTGCGACCGACAGGTTGAGAACCACTAGCAGGGTCGCCTAAGACCATCGGAAAACACAGATATTTACATTATGACTCATAACAGTAGCAAAATTACAGTTATGAAGTAGCAACGAAAATAATTTTATGGTTGGGGGTCACCACCACATGAGGAACTGTATGAAAGGGTCGCGGCATTAAAACGGTTGAGAACCACTGCTCTAAGTAATTGCTTTATACTTAATTGTGTTTGGATGATGTTGCCTATAATAACCACCTCTGATACTGCCATAACGCATATTATTAACACTTCTGAGGTAGCCTACCAAAAAACATAAAATAACAACCACAAAAGACTCATTGATTCTGTTAAACGCATTCATCTGAGTAGAGAAGTCAGTGCCCTTGTAACTTACAGACGTCACACTTCCCGAGCACTGGCGTGCGATGGGTGCGTGCTGCTGGGGCGACGACCAGAACCTGTGGAGCCGGACGGGGCTGGGTTTGCGTCCTGACTTAGTCATTATAATGGCCATAAGTAGGTTTTAACTTCTTAGATTTTTGGTATTCTCATCTATAAAGCAGCATAAGGACACTTATAAGAATTAAAGATAATGTCTATAAAACACCCAATGTAGTGCCTAATAGAGAGTAGATTTCCCAGAATTCCAATTTATCAACAATTTATCACCATCTCATTATCACGATTACCATCATTATCATCGTCACCATCATCACCATCCCCACCACCATCATCAACGTCATCATCACCATCATCACCATCACCATCATCACCACCATCGCCATCAGCACCATCATCATCATCACCGCCATCATCATCACTGTATTCGTCATTACCATCATCATCACCATCACCACCACCATCATCAACGTCATCATCACCATCATCACCATCATCATCATCACCATCATTATCATCATCACTGTATTCGTCATTACCATCATCATCACCATCACCATCATCATCACCATCACCATCACCATCATCATCATCACTGTATTCATCATTACCATTATCACTGTCATCGTCACCATCATCACCATCACCATCAGCACCACCATCACCATCACTACCATCATCATCATCACTGTATTCATCATTACCATTATCACTGTCATCGTCACCATCATCACCATCACCATCATCACCACCATCGCCATCAGCACCATCATCATCATCACCGCCATCATCATCATTACTATCATCAATATCAATTCAATTCCTAATATTTCATTGATATAATGGGAACATACACTGACTGACCATCACTACCACCCCACCATCATCATCATTGTCATGTGGCTTTCTTTCCAGGACCTCTAGAACTTGCATTTGCTTATTGATCTCATTTTCCCCTGATATTACTTCAAAAAAAACTATACACTTCTGCTCTAAAAGGGGGTTGGGAAAGTTAATTGAGGTTCTGGTTTTAGTTGTTTTCTAGTTAATCAAGTCTTATTATACTTTGGACAGTAGCATCGCAGTGCTTTATCGGTAGGGATATTGGACTCTAACCCAGCATCTCCGGCTGAAGTCAGATTCACAGCTTTCATCTACTTGTCTTTTGTTTCTGTGGTTAAGGAGATTCTCAGATCTTACTCCCACATCTGCTGTAAGCACCTGGAGAAGTCGGAGCTCTGGGGAGGACTGTAATAATGTATTACGGCCCCTCTGGTGGATTATGCGTTTGAAGATCCTCCTCTCTCCACAATGTAGGTCTTCTTTCACGGTTTCCAGTGGCAATAATAACAATCGTAATTGATGACAGCAAAAGCAATAAAAGCAGTCTTCATATTGTACACTGTAAAACACAGGTTGCTTAAGGCTGTCAAGACATTTTCTAAATAAATGTTTTCATAAAGCAATAACCAAGCTCTCTGCGCCATTATGTCATGCCAGGGAGGAGGTCAGATAACTTCCCCATAAAAACAGGTAAAATGTGCCGGAGTAATTGCATTGGCTGTCCGTCACCGCACCTCGGGAAGGCCTGCCGTTCATTGGGTCACTCCCCTCCACTGAGCACACTGCAGCCTGGACACATTAGCGGCCGCTTGTCCAAATGAGCGCCGTGACCTGGTGAACCAGACCAGCGTGTCCCGGTGACACCACTGAGGGCTGGCACCACCGGGGCGGCGTCCTGAGGTTAATTTCAGGTGCGGCCGGGGCGGCATGCCTGCTGGGCCGCCTGGGAAGATGTGCTCACGTGCACAGAGACAAGGGGCGTCACGGGTCCGCACACGGTCCGTTTTGGCAAATTGTTCATGTGCACTTGAACATGACCTGTATTCCGTAGCTGTTGTGTGAAGCCTCTTATAAAAGTTAATTTAGGTGGTTTATTGCTCACGTTGTTTAAGGATTCCACCGCTTTAGGAATGATTTCCGTCAGCCTGTGTAATTCATTACAAACGGAGGCAAGTTACGCCTGGCAGAATGATTTCTGATTTGCTGGAATCACAGGCATCAACTTTATATATATTTATTGATTGATTGACTTCAGAGAGGAAGGGAGAGGGAGAGAGAGATAGAAACATCAATGAGAGAGAATCATTGATCGGTTGCCTCCTGCACGCCCCCTATTGGGGATCAAGCCCGCAACCCAGGCATGTGCCCTTGGCCAGAACCCGGGACCCTTCAGTCCGCAGGCCGACGCTTTAGCCACTGCGCCAAGCCGGCTGGGGCTGTGTGCTTATCCTTAACAAACCCTGAGGTCACGTTAAGAAGAGGCACAGAGGTGACTGTGCAGTGCAGATGTGGTGTCTTCCGTTTGCACACGTGAACATGGAGAAAAGATAGATACGGTGACTTCTTTACAGAGACCACAGTCATTCTACTCCTGTACGTCTCCATCAGCCTGACTCCTACTGGCTTCAACGGCCAAGTTTCCAGAGAAGTTTTGATCTTCCGTTCAAAGGCAATCTCATAATCTTCTGAACCTCAAAGCACGTGTTTGTGCTGGGAACTATGATCCCTGGCCATGCTTAAAGAAAGAATTGTGTGCTTGGTTAAAACTACTGTCCTATATAATAAAACCCTAATATGCAAATTGACCGAACAGCAGAACGACCGGTCGCTATGATGCACACTGACCACCAGGAGGCAGATGCTCAAGGCAGGAGCTGTCCCCTGGTGGTCAGTGCGCTCCCACAGGGGGAGCGCCGCTCAGCCAAAAGCCCAGGCTCACAGCTGGCGAGCGCGGCGGCAGTGACGGGAGCCTCTCCCAGGGAGCAGGCCTAAGCCAGCAGGTGGTCATCCCCCGAGGGGTCCCAGAGGGCACAGCCCAGGCTGAGTGCACAGATGTCGTGCACCGGGCCTCTAGTTACATAACAGACATCTTGAGAACAAAGATTGTTTTGTGACAAATCTTTAAATCCCTGTAGCGACATACTTTAACTTGCCACCTATTAGAGCAAACCATCTGAGGGGAATTGAGTGGCATTCTAGAAAAGCGACTGACGTGAGTGAGCGGATCCATCTCCCTGCGTGTGAGAGATTTCCTACCTCCAGGCAGGCCACGGGGAGAAGGTCCAATGGAGAGCTTTCAATGCCTTCCGAGCGTCTGAGCATCATTGACAACACCATTGCACGAAGGTCTGGAGGAATGGTTGACGCTTTGGGTCTTTATGATCGGCCTACTACGTATAAAGTGCAATTACTTCGTAATGTGGAGAGAGCTTCGAAGCCAGGTTCCCCAAAGCCTCTTGTTAATAAAATTAAACACACGCTTAGATTTTTCTGAAAACCAGTGTGTGCGCTGCAATTGGATTCCGCCGTTGAATGGAGACGGCTTCATCTTCTCCTCGGAGGCGGCGCGCAGCGGGGAGGCGGACGACTCAGCGGCACAGTCACCCAGGTTTGCAGCCGCTCACCCTGGACACGCAGCCCGTGGGCCCGGCCGCAGAGGCGCAGCGCCTCCTCGCTGAAGCCCGGCGGGGGGGGGGGGGGAGGGGAGGCGGGGCCCCGTGCGAGGCCTGCGGCCTGTCTCCACTTAGAGTCTCCAGGAGAGACGCTGAACAACAGAGAAGGAACCAAGCTTCTGAGGTCTGTCTCACCAGCTAACTTAAACAAAGAAGGAGCCATTTTTCTTGAGCCCAGTGCAGCTAATTACATTTGTTATATGTTTTTATTGATTTCAGGGAGGAAGGGAGAGAGAGAAACATCAATCATGAGAGAGAAACACTGATCGGCTGCCTCCTGCACGCCCCACACTGGGGATCAAGCCCGCAACCCGGGCCTGTGCCCTGACTGGGAATCGAACCCTGACCTCCTGGTTCCTAGGTTGACGCTCAACCACTGAGCCCCGCCGGCCGGGCTCCAGCTCACTCTGAATGCTGTCTTTGTGCATTTTGGCAGCAAAGAAATCAAGTTGTAAAGCCTGACGCGGAGCAGGTGTTGTCTGAAGGACATGGCACGGCCCTTGCCCTGTAAATGGATGCCCAGGGCGGCACGGTCGCCCTGACACTCCCCGGAGCCTACATCTGGCAGGCACAGCGGCTCGGCCTCCCAGGGAGAGAAGAACAAGGGAGAACGGGGCGCACGTCTCCTGGAGGCGGAGAGCGAGCTGTCTGCAGCAGAGCGAGGCTCTTCTCCCTGGGGCATGGTGACCCAGTTCTGCGCACCTCAGCGGCCACCGGCTGGCCTACTTCCCCAGCCGAGGGCCCGGCTCGTTTTTCTCCGTCCCTCGGCCCTCGGCCGGCAGAGCAAAGCAGAACTGAACGCAGGCTCGCTTCGGGGAGACGGCTGCAAAGCGGAGCCGCGAGGCCGCCCTCCGTGGGCCACGCGTGAGCCCCGACGGGCCAGCCGCTGCGCCAGCCGAGGCCACATTGCGGCAACCGAGCTCCCGCCTCTCATCACCAGCAAACAGCCGCGGAGTCCCGTGGGCGCCCACACGCACGCAGAGGCTGCGCGGCCCGACCAGGGCCTGCTCACCGGGAACCTGGCTGATTTGCTTCTTGAAAAACAAGTTAGAGCCAGAAAGACGGAGTTCCTAGAAAAGCAATCCCCGGGGCGTAAAGGACCCCAGGACTTAGGGCGCCGCACCCGGAGATTACACACGGGGGGTGACACGTGGGAGTGTCCATGCAGCTTTTCAGCACCCCAGGCTCAGCAGTCCTGCCCTCAGACGCGGGCGTGAGTGGGCCCTGGGCGGCGCGGGCTCCAGGCAGCTCCGGGAGCCACCTCCCGGGAACGCTGTCCGCAGGGACGGATGGACGGACGGACGGACGGACGGACGCAGAGCTGCTCCCGCTTCCCAGGCGGGAAGGGCTGCACTCGGAACACGGAGCGGCAGGAAGAGGCGGGTCCCGGGAAGAAGGAGACTCAGAGGTGAAGGGTGTTACCAGAGACGAGGATGATTCCGGAATGATGAAAGGAGGGATGGAGCAGGAAGACACGCGATCAGAAATCCAAGTGCATTCTTCAAAGAACAGACAGACTTAATTCAGGGGGCGGTCCAGGCACCAAAGTTCACCTTGTGTTACCCTCGGTCCCGTCTCCGGGGAAGGGCTCAGTCAGGAGAGGAAGTGGGAAGGGCAAGCGCGAGCGTTCACCGCCGGGGCCATCGCTCCCCTGATTGCAAGTCTCACGGGCCCCTCGGGTTGGGGCTGCGCGCCTGCGGGGGAGGCAGAGCGGGAAGGGACAGAAAGAAACTGACAGATTTGAAAAGAAAAGCAGCTCATGCCGATGGCAGAGTCGGGGATGGTGACATTTCTCTCTCGGAAAGTAATTGAACCACCAAACACAGATGTGATTAGACATAAAAGATCGGGAAAGCGCCCGATCGACCGCCCTGATTCAATTGATGCTTATAGATCACTGCAGCCGGACTAGAGAGTGTAAATTATCTTCAGTGACGCCTGGCGTGCGTGCTCACGTGATGTCCATCTCGGTGCCTTGTGGAGACAACTGCTCAGGAATTAGAAAGGTATTAAATAAGATCTCTTTTGTCTGTTTGTTGTTGTGAATCCTCACCCGAGGATATTTTTCCATTGATTTTTAGAGAGAGTGGAAGAGAGAGAGAGAGACACACCGATTGGCTGCCTCCTGCACGTGCCCCCGACCAGGCCGGGGATCAAGCCTGCATCTGAGGTACAGTAAGTGCCCTTGACCGGAATCCAGCCCGGGACCCTTTAGTCTGCAGGCCGACGCCCTGTTCACTGAGCCAAACCAGCTAAGGCAAAATCAATCTCAATCTCTCTCTCTCTCTCTCTCTCTCTCTCTCTCTCTCTCTCTCCCCCCTCGCTCTCTTTAACAGAAATAAACATTAAAATGGTTTGTGTGTAGAACAGGTCTACCACGGGTCACAAGAACCAACCAGCCATGAGTGGACAACACGCACACGGAACTCTGTCCAACCACATGAGTCACCAGCAAAAAGCAAATGAAAACATCGTGAAGAATCACTGTGGGTCCAATCAAAACGACCGACTCTAAAAAGGCCGAAAAGAAAGGAAAAGAAGGGTGGGGTGTAGGGTCTGCTTTAGCGACACAGACGCTGTGGCAGCGTGCTACAGCCCTCCACGTGCGCACGGAAAAGGACCCCCACACGGAAAAGGACCCCCTACAGGCCTGTGCGTCGCAGCTTCGCATCTCCCGGGTTAAACTGGACAGGGACGGGGTCTGTCCACCCGAGAGCCCCCGGCAACCGGGTGCAGGTGCAGGATGGAAGGATGGTGCAGAGAAACCAATGAAGGTACACGCGGCTCATGATGGTTCTTAAAGGCGTTATAACAAGTGAAAGAAAACGGATATAAAACACACAACCCATGCTGTTTCATTTACGTGAAGTTCCCACACGAGTGGAACTGGCCTTCAGCGGGGAAACATGAGCAGCGCCCCTGGGTTCGGGGCCGGGAAGGGGGGTCCGGAGGAGCCAGCACCGGGACGTTTTCAGGATCCGGTAACGTTCCTGAGGGAACCCGGCCTCCACACGCACGTACATGTGTCAGAACTCAGCGGCTCTCCGCTCTCTGAGAGAACACGGTAGGCGCGTTGCCTTGTATGTACATTTCACACCCAAAGAAATAAGTGACCGACACTGAATTCTGATTAATCTCATACATGTGGAAATATTTAGGGGGACATGTACCAATGCCTGAAATTTACTGCGAACTGTGTCAGAAATAAAGTGGATTGACAGGTGGATATATAGACAGGTAAATGAATAGATGTGTGACCAGCAGGTAAAATAAATCTTGATAGAATCTGGGTGGCAGGTACACAGACCGTCACTGTAAAAATTCACATTTCCTGTATGCCTAAAATCCTCCATCCTCAAACGCCGAACACAGATTTAAATTGGGACTGAATAACGTGCCGAGGTTCATATCCGGAGATGGATATTTACCTCAGAAACAGTGGCCCCAGGAATCCAGGAGCTCGATCCAACTCTGTGTCAGTGACTAAAAAAATAAGAACATAGACGCCCCCGGCTCCCCTTTCGGCGTCGCCTGCAGGGAACAGTTTCTCTCCAAACATCAGAGAGGAAGAACGCTGACATGGAGACACAATCCACGCCACGCGCTCCCGTGGCAAAGAACAAGCCCACTGTCGCTACAGACGGGGCTGCCGCGCCTCTCTGAGCGTCACACAGCAAACCCAGCCTCCGGGGAAAGTGTCCCGCCCTGGGCATGTTTGTTCAAGGCCGTCTCCGGAAGGAAGTCCTGGCGCGTTCTGAAGGATACGATGCGATGGGATGAGGCACCCTTCACACCGCCCCACCCCGGCCCTCAGCCCAGCCGCCTCACAGAGCACCCCCTCCCCCCGTCCATCCCTCCCGGCCCCACCGCTCTCTCTGGCTGCCCTTCACCATACGTAGCTGAGCCCTGGGTTAGGCGCTGAAGAGGAATTTTTGATATTATCCGAGACATTGAAAAAACTCCAGTTAAATGGAAGAAGCACGCATTTGGGGGGGAAGCTAAGTTGTCATGGGACACAGCGCGCGCAGAAGGCTGTGGCCGCAGGTGTAGATTCTGTGGGTTTTCGGACCCAGCCCATTGTTTTGTCTGCACATCTGGGAAAACACGTCCCCGCTCACCTCTGATGTTCCTCCCAGTTACTAGTCATCAAGTCTTTGCTGTGAGGCCAGGGGGTGCGGTGCGTGGGGAGGGGCAAGGGGGAGTAATGAGCGGATGGGTCTGCGGGAGACGGGCTGTGAGAAGCCTCCCCGTTACGCGGGATAAACGTGCATTTGCAGGCCACGGCCGCCTTCTATCTCCTGATTCCCGCAAACGCGCCGCCACACTCTGCTGAGGCTGTAACTGAGAAAGAGATCGTCCGATAGCAGATGAGAGGAGATCCATAAACAGGCCGCGGAAGGGAAACGTCAGCCCAAAGAGAGAAAATGGAATTTTTGAGAGGATCCTCTTCCGACACGATGCTGTCTTTATTCAGTACTGCTGCTCGGTGACCCCTTTCCACACCATCGCCAGGGTGTCTGGTCTGACAAAAGGCCAAAATGGGGTTGGGAATATTTTTTCTTAATAATTCGTTGTCTGGCCCGACCGATGTGGCTCAGTGGTTGAGCGTCAACCTATGAGCCAGGAGGTCACGGTTTGATTCCCGGTCAGGGCACATGCCTGGGTTGTGGGCTCCATCCCCTGTGTGGGGTGTGCAGGAGGCAGCCGATCCATGATTCTCTCTCAGCATTGATGTTTCTATCTCTCCCTCTCGCTTTCTCTCTGAAATCAATAAAAATATCTATTTTTTAAAATAGCATTTCCAAAACCAAAGGCTCAGGGGTCCTTAGACTGAGTCAGACAGACAGGAACAAACACAGCAGCTGTGAGCAGCCAATGGGAGACGCAGGGGCTGCCCTGGGAGGGGCCGTGGCAGGGTGAGCGGGTCAGTGGCCGGCAGGAAGGCAGGTGGTGGGGTGTGTATGAGTCGGGGACCGAGCACACGGGGGAGGCCCAGTGACAAGTATGTGACGAGGACGGCGAGGGCCTGGGGGACCTGGGCAGGCACCACGGGAGGCCAGGCGTCCCTCTGTGCGATGGAGGAAGGGCCTGGGGAGGACGCAGCTCGGCCCGCGCACAGGGGAGCCGGTCGCCGCCGAGACACGCTCACCGCCTCACGCGCCTGCATCTCCCCGCTGCCTGTGGCCACGTTCTGCGCTTGGGGTGTGAGTCACCTTTTCAGGGCATTTCATCTGGAGTCACTCGAGAATATGTTCTTTCGCTCACTCACCAAGGGCATAGACCCAGACTTTGAAACATCTTTTTGTGTCTTTGAATGTGGCAGAAACTTAGGAATGTATCCATTTAATTCAGCGAAGGCAGAGCGGTCACAGAGTGAGAGGGACAAGCAACCCAGAACCGAGCCACGTTGCGGAAATCGTGAGAGGAGGGAGGGTCAAAGGCAGCGTGTGGGCAAGCGGTTCACGGTGCGGAGATGGCAGAGCGGAGGGCGACGGGGCTGACAGCTGTCCTTCGTGATCCGACAGTGCGGGTCCTGGCTGACTCTGACCGGAGCCCTTGAGGGGGTGAGAGGGGCGCGGGAAAGCTGTCTGTCACTCCGGGGCCGGCCTGCGGAGTGCAATATTGTCTGTTTATTATCCTGGATCCCGTCTTCCCTTCACAGAGATGGCGAAGTGTCTGGGGAGGGAGTGCAAATTTAATGAGAACCAGTGAAGAACAACAGTAAACATTTCATTGTGTTCCCACAAATATTTATCAAGCATCTCCGCGTGTCAGGCTCGGTGCGAGGTGTGAGAGACACGAAGATCCATCAGCCATGACCCTGCCCCAGGGGGCTCAGAGCAGAGGTGGGGAGAGACACACACGCACAGCGTACAGGTTCATTGCCAACGCCCTCCCCTTGGCGGCGGCACAGGTTCGAGGCACAGAAAGGACGGAGACCTCTGGGACGCCTTCGCCCCTCAGACACGGTCCAACCCAAGGGGAAGCTGACGGCGAAAATTAAAACATAAATCAGTAACACGGCAGAGGAGTCCGCGCGGCAGTGCCCGAACGTTCCGTGTTCGCCCAGGAGTTAGTTTTATCGACGCGCTGTGGCCGGAGGCCGGCGGCGTCCGTTGTAACATGCGACACCCGGGCCTGCTGAAAGGATGGCGGCGTCAGCGCGTCGAGAGGAAAGCGCGGGAGAGACTATGAAGGTTTAATAGCCGGTGCTCACGGGGGAAGGCGAGCCCCCGGAAGCCCGGAAGTGGTGGTTCTTGTGATGAAGCCCATGTTAGGAGAGAAATGGGAAATTCATATTGAAAGTGGGATACACAATGTCACCATGACAAACGGACAGGGCGTCGTGCCGAGAAATGCAAGCTGGGTTTCCTAGGAGACTGCCACCTGGGAGTGTGCGCCCCGGCGCACACCTCTGTCCCCGGGAGAGCACCCCCAGCCCCCTGAACCCCCGATCCGTCGCGAGGCGGCTGGGTCCCGGGTCCTCCAGCACCTCTGAGCCCCGGTGTGTCTCCTCCTCCGCACGCCCAGGGCGCAGGAGGCTGGGGTTCAGGGCCGAGGAGGCTGCCAGCCGAGGCCAGGCCTGAGACGCTGGGAGCACAGTTTCCCCATCACAGTTCCCTCGTCGCCTGGCATCACAGAGGGCGGCTCGGATGCAGGATGCGCGGGGGGCGGGGCCCGGCCAGGAGGCAGGGCAGCCTCCCCAGGCTCCAGGGGCCTCCTGTCCCCATGCGGTCCCCCAGGCGCTGGCGTCTCCTGGGGCGCTTCCCCGGCTGCGCTGCAGGGCCGCCTCCGGGAAGGGGCCGAGGCCCAGGGCTTCTGAGCGGCTCCGTGTGGACACCACCCGGGAGAGGGACGCGTGAGGGGGGCGGGGCTGTGTCGGTTCTAACAACGCAGTGAGGGAACTGTGCCCCGGAAGGAGGAGGCTGAGAGCTAAGAGATGGATCATCGATAGAACTGCCCGGAAAGCACTTTTAGGGCCCGGCCGGCGGGGCTCAGGGGTTGAGCGTCCACCTAGGAACCAGGAGGTCACGGTTCGATTCCCGGTCAGGGCACAGGCCCGGGTTGTGGGCTCCATCCCCAGTGCGGGGCGTGCAGGAGGCAGCTGATCCATGATTCTCTCTCATCATTGATGTTTCTGTCTCTCTCCCCCTGCCTCTCTGAAATCAGTTTTAAAAAAACATTTTTTATGGAAGCACTTTCAGGAACGTGGTTATGACTGAGCGAAAGGATCCAGCAGCGAACTCCGTGCGGCCTCGCCTTCAAGACCGCGGCCGGGGGAAGCGTCGGCTGCTCGGGGCTTCGGGGGAGCCGTTTGCTCCTGAGAACGTCTCCCTGCGATGGCAGCGCGGCGGGCGGCGGGTGCTGAGCCTGCGGGCACAGTGCGACACGGCACCGCACAGCCGGCACCGCACAGCCGCCGGGCCCTCCTCCCCGCTGTGGGCGGCCAGACCAGCCGTGTCCTGTCGGGAGGAGTGCGTGCCGTGACCGCATCCCAAGGACGGGCAGTGACCTTGGCACGCCGTTGGGAGGCTCCCTGAGGAAGACCGTGCTCCAGACCCTTGTCCCCCGAGAGGAGCG
The DNA here is from genome assembly GCF_027574615.1 of Eptesicus fuscus. Classification (NCBI taxonomy): domain Eukaryota; kingdom Metazoa; phylum Chordata; class Mammalia; order Chiroptera; family Vespertilionidae; genus Eptesicus; species Eptesicus fuscus. Next base: position 1,436,817 of record NC_072494.1, on the reverse strand, counting down.
AGCCCCTCAGGCCTCCAGCCCCCCCCCCCACCCCGGCCTCCGCCTTGGGGGGAAGGTGCAGTGTCTCCCGTTGTTCCTCGGCCAGTGTGGCGTCGGTGGGGGTCGATGCCTCGGCCTGTGAAGGTCTCTGTGCCGAGCAGCGGGCACGGCTCCCCGCATCCCCGGAGCCTCCGGCCCTGCCCCCCTTCCTAACCTCTCCTGGACGTGGCCTCGAGAGCGCGCCGCCGTGTTGCACACTCAGGACCATGTTGCTCGTGAGCGCGCCGCCGTGTTGCACACTCAGGACCGGCCAGGCCCGCTCAAGGCTTTCCCGCAGCCTGCAGGAGGGGCTTCTAATTTTTCCTTAAATCAAGAAAGATCTTTTTTCCGTCTGAGATGTTCTCAGGTTGAATCAGCAGCCACAGAGAAAGAGAACTTGAGCTAAGGTTATTCCATGGAAAGAAGGGGGGCGGGGCGGGGTAGAGGACGTAGCCAGCGTTTCACTTAAAATGCTAGACTCCCAGCTTGTGCTGCTGAATCTAAGGAATACGAGCCGCATCTCGGGCCTGAGTGAATTAAAGCCGCCGCCGCCAAGTGGTTCTGAGCCACGTTTCCCCCGCGTTCCCGTGTAGAAGCTGCTCAGACCGCGTCTGGGTGGTTCCATCATCACAAGCTAACGCTTGCAGGGCCGGGACACATTCGTCATTTAAGGGAAACGCACGGAGTGCTAGCTTTAAGACACCTTCTCCTAAATTACAGCAAATCTCTAAAGCAAACACCCCTGCCCGCCGGCCACGTGTGTTAATTCTCCATTAAAATGCAGCCTTTTCTCGCTGTTCTAATGAGCACACCCGCCCATTCACCATGAAATCGTTATTAAATATTGATCAGAGCCCTCGCTCAGCCAGAGGTACCGTGTGTAGTTAATCACGGCTTCAAAGAGGAGCTTTTGTATTTTAAACACGTCTGGAACTTTCTACGCAAACCGGGTAAAGCTCAGCCCTTAGATTTTAAGCCGCACCTTTAGCAAAACAAGGTTCCCTACGCGCGGCGTGCTGGCGACCCAGGGAAAGGGGACAGTCCCAGGTCGGCTGAACACTCACACAGGAAGAGCAGCGTTTCTCCTCTTCAGGGGAAAATACTCAGGACACCGTGACAGACCGGAGATGCCATTCCACAGGGGACGGTTGTGATGGTCACTGCCGTCTTAAAGCAGGAGAGACGGGGCTCCAGTCTGAAGACAGCAGGGGAACGTAGGGATCTGTAGTCAGCGGGTGGGGTGGGCGGTGGGGGTTGGGGGTCAGTAGGTGGAAAATTACTGAGAGGAAACAGCAGGGGGTGGGGTGACCACAGCAGCCTCATGGGCTTCTTGCTGCGGGGCAGCCAGGTGACCAGTGGGTGGGGAGGCGGGAGGGGAACCCCAGGCAGGGACCAAGGATGGCTAGACTGACTCAACAGGGTTCTTGCAAAAGCCGGGCCATGCAGAGGTGAGCACAAAGTCCAAGAGTCCTGGTTGAAAAACAGCTCGGAGGAGCCCGATTAGAGTTTGGTCACGGAGGTCATCTTTATCAAAATCAAAGTGAAATCTGTAAGCAAAGTGGCTGTATCCCTTCTCTACCCCCTCCCCCCCCCCCCCCCCACACACACACCGTCTCTTACCTCTTTCTCTGCCTAACCTCCCACACTTAGTGATTGCGGAACAGTCTCTCTTATGTTGGCTTGATGATAACATTCTTCATCATCACTGAATAGCAACACAATTCCCAGGTTCCCTTGCCTGGGAAAAAATCAACTATGCCTCCTTGTCGACGGGAGTGGAGGCCGGGAATAACGTAGCCTCGAGGCTGCGTGGAAGTTCGTGCCACGTAATCAGCAAAAGGTCACGGGGAGGAACAGAACAATTGGAAACATTATTCTCCTCTCCATTGTTGATCGTGCATTCTACCCAACACACACAAGCAAACACATAAAAAAAGGAAAATTTGAAAAGATCCTCTAGAAAGCCAAAATATACTCACCGCGCCCCCCCCCCCCCCCCCTTTCTGTTCGCCAGGGGTCAGAAGGAAATTTTCTAGAATACAGAACAGTAGGGGAACTTTTACACCCACGGAAACTGTGCACGATAGTTGCCCAATGTGGAAGGATGTTTATAGATCACCTTCTCCCTTACCGACGGTGGAACTCGGGGTGCTGTCACATCTCCGAACATCTTGGGTAACGGAGAGCCAGGCAGAACTTCGGTCTGGAGACAGGCACATTCTGTCCCGTCTGGGAGAGGCTCTGTTGTCTTCCTTCCCATCCTGTGGAAAAACCAGTTTTACCTCCATTTGCATATTCATTTCAATATTCCTCATCTATAAAAATGCTCATTTTCATACTGAACTACAATCAAGATTTTACCTTTTTTTTTTTTTTTAAAGAAAGCTCTTTTAACAGATCCCAGCATGTCTTTACCCGGTAAACCCCCTGGCTAAGGTCCTCCGTGGTCCTTCTCCCTCCCGGGCAGTTACACTCAATGACACCGAACCGTTCACTGTTGTTCTCAACACTCCGTGCTGTTTGCGTGTGTAGGACTCTGCACAGGCTGTTTCGTGTCTGAAATGCCCGCTTTGCATGTGCAACTGTCTGCTCGAGAAGGTCTGTCTATTTCACCGCCTGCTGTCACGTGACCTCTTCCAGGAAACATGTCTTGATTCCTGCTTCAACTGGCAGCCCCCCTCACCCCACATCAACAGGACACATATTAGGAACTACGGTTCATTCAAACGGCTTTTGCAAAGGGCTGGGATGGAGGGGGGATGGTGGGAGATAAGGCTAAAAAGTAACAGTACCTGATAATGGATTTAGCATGTCCAGGGGAGCAGAGGTGAAAGTCCCACTCAAGTCGTAGGAGAGGAAAGAAAACCTTTTCTCTCCACCCATCTCAGGTTCTCTGGTGGGACCTAAAATTAGATCGACAAACGATAGATTAACAAGAGAAAAACAAGTTTGTGAACGTGTATCACACGTGCACATGGAGTGCGCAGAGATGAGTAGCTCAAAGGGGTGGTCAGAACTTGGGCTGACGTAGCATCTCACCAAAAAACAATGACATTTCAGAGCGGTGACAAATGAAGAAGCATGACTTTGGTTTTCTAGGGCGGCACCTGGTATGAGGGCACCAATGGCAGGTAAGGGCCATCAGCAACATGTGTGTGTAGAGCCCTCTGGCATACATGTAGAGACTGGTCTGAGTCTAGCGTTATCTCTGGCTGGTAGGACTCGAGACTTTTCTTTCCTGCTGGAGAGGGGAGGGGGGAGCACCTTTGCAAATGAATACCTCGCACTTAGGCAAATAGTGGGGGGGAGGGGCAGAGAGCTTTCCTTATATCTGCTGCTTCTCAATTGCCGTCAACTCCAAAGAATCCTTATGCCAGTGGCAAGCTTTGGGGGCACACGTGTGTCAGTCTTCATCTCCGTGAGGGTCAGGAAGCAATGGCAATCTATCTTCCTGCCCCTGGGCACGTACCACACATACATAGAAAAAGTCCAATAGCAGCAATAGGACAATGAGGGGGCGGAACCGTGCCATAGGGAAAGCTCGGAGAGGCAGGGAAGACTCTGGGGCCACGTGGCTGGCTGCCACTCTCCTGTGGTTTTTAAGCCACTTGATGGGGAGGTGAGGGGTGAACGAATGAGCTGGGTTTTCAGTCCCTTCCGGCGCTGAGTTTCTGTGTTCCACCTCAGGGCGATGGCTATCGCCTCGCGGCGGCACTGCCCACAGGTGCACATTCTATGTGCTGATGAACATGCCTCCTCCCTCCTCTAGATTGTGGGTCCGTGATGATGAGATCACTGCCAGACTCCTCACTATTCACCTGCCAATTCCCTTTGTAAAGGACGATGGATGCACATACCTCCTTTCTTCTCCGGAACATAGCCCTGGGGTTTGACTCTGCTCACCCTTCGGCTGGCTCGAAAGGTGTCAGGATAAACGACAGCGAAGGGCGAGGTGTGCAGAGCACAAGAGGTAGGGAGCAAGCAAGAGTGGGAGACATTGAACACATAGTGAGCATACTCACTAAAAACAGGGCCAGATTAATGTCTGGGTTCTGGGCATTCATTCGTTCCTTCAAAGCAAAGGCACGGGGGCGGGGGGAAATCCTGGCACAAAATAATATTCATTCTCCTATCATCCATCTACCCTTCCATCCATCCATCATTCATCCACCCACCCATCCGTCTATCCATCCATCTACCCATCCATCCATCCATCCATCCATCCATCCTTCTACCCATCCATCCACCCATCCACCCATCCATCCATCATCCATCCATCTATCCATCCATCTATCCATC